>NC_141541.1:54432500-55632500 GCF_021556685.1 Rattus norvegicus | reverse complement strand
GAAAACAATAAGCTGTCCTTTACCCTAGAAACATTCCTTGGGAGACAGAGCTCCCTCACTTCCTGTCTGCTTTGTCTCTCTTTTTCTAGTATTTTCTTCCAGCTAAAGGTTGAAGACAAGTGTCCTACAGAGATCTCAATGCCAGGTGTCTAGATACCCTGACAGTCTTTGTCTGCTTAAGATTTAGCTCAAAACTTCATTTTCTTCTTAGAAAGCCTTTCTCCTTTAAAGACTTTTGAAAATAAATCCCACCTACATTAAATCACATCGTCTTGAATTATAAACCTATCAAGCTTGGAGAATTAGCCTTAAGCTGTCAACATCAAAGCAAAGGAGTCCTGCCTTTAGTGAAAACCACCCACCTGATTTATGGCTCTGTCCTCTGCATTCAGAGTCATGCTAAGTAGAAAACAAAGGGGTTATCAAATTCCAGTAATTAATAGGGGTAAACATGAGTGGAGCTAACAAAAGCAATTACTTGGAAGTTTAGAGCTATTGTCACGGCATTTCACGTCTCCCAGTTTTCAACCGGAAGCAGAGATGAAAATGAATGCCTTGGGGCTGGACATTTGGTCATTTTACTCAGGAGTTCCCATCCACCTGTGGAGCCCAGTTGACAGCTAATTTAAGACTCTCCTCCATATAAAATAAATTACACTGAATTGAGTTTATAAATGAAAGGCTCCCTAGTACTTCCGCTCACTTTTGATATGAAAAGTAATCACTTAAATTCTCTGACTTCAAATGGGCAGGGAGGGCAGGAGAAACAGCAAGCTCTGTTTCTGGTGACGTCTTCACGTGCTTCCCTTCCAGGCTGGAAGCGCTTCGCTTTGATGCTATCTCTCTGCCTGAGCCTGTTCTTGTGACATTGCTTTGTGGAGCCATAACTGAGAACGTCTACTGTCTTCATTATATTAAAGGGAGCAGAGAGGATAAGAATGGCAATTTCTTGAAGGGCAAAACGAGGGGTCTCAGAAAATTAGAAAATAAACTGACAGCACAATAACAATAGACGAATTTAGTCTTGAAGAAGCAAGATGAGGATTATTTCATTGTACTTGATGTCAGCATTAAACATTACTCTAGAACAGTGGTTCTCAACCTGGGGATTGCAACCCTAAGGGGTAGAACATCAGGTATCCTCTATACCAGATATTTATGTTATAAGCCATAATAATAGCAAAATCACAGTTATGAAGTAGCAATAAAATTAAATTTATGGGGTCCTAATTTGGGGGGCACCACAACATAAGGAACTGCATTACAGGGTCATAGCACTAGGAAGACTGAGAACCACTGCTCTAGGATACCCTATGATGTCTCACTTGGCTCTGCCTTCCTCACAGAAAGATAAGTCAATTCCTACATAGTCAAACTTAACCTCCTAAATACATTTCCATTCTACCCATCCCTTGATGCACCTTCTCTGCCCTCAAAACGCCACTAAAGAAGCCAGTTCTTCTTGTCCCTTATCTCTCTCTCTCTCTCTCTCTCTCTCTCTCTCTCTCTCTCTCTCTCTCTCAAGTCACTGACTGCAGCCAATAGTCTGGATATTTTTTAAGTTACATGGCTCCCTCTAGAAAGATCTTCCAGTCCAGCCTTACCTGGCTAACTCATTAGGCCAAGTGACAGTCTCTCCATAACTTCCTGGAAGATAACCTCCCTTGACTTCTCAGGCAGGCCCAGTCCTCCTGGTGTGTGATCAAAGGCCTTACACCATACCTCCCTCCTCCATGACAAATGAGTCACTTTACAGTTAATCCGAAACACTATGAAGGATGTTTAGTAACTACTCCTTGGCTGTAGGAAGCATGGGGACTGAGTTTGTCTCTGCTTACCTTTATTCCTCTCCTTCCTACCGAAAGTCCCCCTGTCCTGGTACATGCTTACCAAGACCATCTTGAATGAATGCATGCACGCATAACAATCACCCGTTTGGGTTCTGTCTTCTTCAGTGGGTGACAAGAAGGCCATAGCTTCTGCCTTTTTCCCTCCTGGCATCTCAGCCTAGAGCCTGGCACAGGTTGAACTGCCTATCAATAATTGTTTAATGAGCACAGCAGACTAATAAACAAAATTTCTTAAAGCATAAAAGCAGTTTCTCTTCCCGGATCTTTGCGTGATTAAGAATTCTACGATTTGTGTTGCTCAGGAGAATCAATTACCTCAACTTCCTGCAATGCTGTTAGGTGAGAGGGATTTGTGGACATGAGTAGGTGGCTCGGATAGCCAGCGGGTACGCACATCCAGCAGCTTACAACTGCTCCCTTTAGACAAACGGAGCGCGCCCTGCTTACATACATGATAAAAATGAAAATCTGTCCACACACATTTTTATTTAGACAGCAGACTACCTGTTTAGAAGGAAAAGCAAATTAAGTCCTATACATTTCTGAGACTTTGATTTCTGATTTTGGATTCACAAAGCACACATACTCTGTGGATCAAAGCCTCTCTTCCCAGTGAAAGCCGGGTGAAAAGGAAGAAAGCTGGTATTTAAATGGCACTCCAGTTCACCACTGCCAGCCCCCATCTTGTCACACTCAAGGTTAGTCAAATAGAGTTATCCAAGGAGTGTAGGCATAAACCTATGTGGGTGCTTCAGGAGGACAGACATACAGACCCCATACACTACAAGGCATCTTCTGTTAACTGCTGTACAGTGGCTTTTCTTCTCCTGCAAAGGCATGTAGATAATATTTCAACAATAACCACACATATCTCCCTGTGGTATAGACACATACAAAATGCATTAGGAAAAATGCCAATAACTGCAGCACTCTGCTCCGTGGCTCTATTCAAGTGAGTGCCTCACAGGTACCACAGAAGTGCCCAGCTTTCTGAATTTGGTTCCAAAGGGAGCTCAGAGTCAATAAGCCTCCTCAGCTGTCATCCAGCATGACTAAATCACTCCAAGGGCAAACCTTTCTGAGTTATGTGACCATTTCTTTTGCAGACTTTTACCGAAAACGGCATGCCATAAACCAATTTAATTCAAGGTAACCCAAGCTGCTGGATGAAAAGGAGCCCAAAAAAATGAACAGAAGGAAGAAAACGCAAACGTTTCAAGTTACGTGGGAGCCTTAGTCACACACTGAAATGAGCACAAATGAACAGACCATGGGTTCCCAGGACCGATGAGGTACCCTCCAAATATAATCCCCAATTCCCGTTATTAGGATAAACCGGCCATTATGTCGGGTTTTGCCTTTTAAAGAGATAGAGCCAAGGAAATCCTTTACTGAAGAGAATTACCTTGTGCCAGCACATCAGTGACTTCAATGATGTTCAGAGGACATCCTAGGATCCCTTTTATGTTGTTCTCTTGTGAGCCGTGGACAGGAGTATAGGGAATTCTCCACTCAGAAAATACTCAATTATTTTAACAGGATTACATTGTAAATTGACAATGCTTAAAATAGCCCCCTGAATTTATTAGCTTGCCAGCACTTCAAATACGCAATTTTAATGCAAAGATCTTTTAAGTTTAAGTAAAGGACTGGCAATGAGTCAAGAAACATCTCCTCTGGCTTTCTAAGACAGGACACTTCACCATCAAATGGGAGCTCACAAGCTTAGAAGGAAGGACCTTCACACTGGGTTCTATAGGCCTATGATTTTTGCTCTGGTTTTAAAGACAGGACTATCTCTGAACATTCATCCTTCATTACTCCATTTTAGTTTGGAAAGCATCTGTCTTGATTAGACAGAAGTTGACTGCAAGGTTCTACAGAACCTCTAACAGAGGCATCCTGCTCCTTAGTCCTCATTGCGGTCCCATCACTTCACCTAACCCCTCCCTTAGCTACAAAGCAATATATATCTGATCTAGGAGAGCTGCCAATCCCATGAGAAGCACCAGACTTTTTAACCAGCCCAGTGATCAGTCCTCCAGTGCCCACCCTTTCCCCCATATTATTCACTAACTCATTCCTACTGTGTGTGAGTGTGTGTGTGTGTGTGTGTGTGTGTGTGTAAGATTTCCTCACATAACTGTGTTTAATTTAGATTAACATTGTTAGCTGGGCAGAGGGTTCCCAAATGCATTCCTAGAACCCTGGACACACCCTTTGCCTTCTTGATTTTCTTTGCTGGTCTGTTTCCAAACAGTAATTCTGTTTTTCCTAATCATCCCCTACCTTCACCAGACTTGGGGTTCTTGCTTTTGTTTAGGGGAGGGAGACCCACCTAGCATTTTCTTCTTGGTTCTTTTGTCACGCTCATTCAGTCCCATGAGCTGAAATACAACTGAGGTAGTAACGACGGCGAGGCATATAATTGGTTAGTTCCATCCCAGGAGCCCACGTCTTAGACTTAATCCTCGGAGGGCTTAGCTCCTCTGACTGATGATGCGGCAGTTTATGTGCTCAGTTATCAAGAGACTCAATTAAAGAACTGAGGGTGGTGCTTGCAAATTCATCTTCGGTTGCAGCTCACTGCTGTGGTCTAGAAGCAATGCTCTATGCACAACAAAGCTTCTAAAAGAGCTAGATCTGGTTTATTAATCATGGCTCTACCCCCTGCTTCTAACATGGAGCCTATGGTGCTATAGTAGTGTATTCACTGCTCTTTCTGTGGTCATGGATAAATGGAAGAGCCGCTTCAGGGGGGTCCCGGTCAGAGTTGAGCCCTGTCCCCTTTGCTCTGCCCTGATTATCTTTGATGCTCTGAACAGCACTGCAGTAGACATGAGAACAAGCAATTCTTCCTATGAGTGTGATGTCTACCAGAGTCAGCTGAGTCGCTTCAAAAACTACATGGCCCAGAAACATCTCAGCCTCCTGCCTCAAACCAAGAGGAGAATTGCAAAGACTAAGCCAAACCTGGCAGAGTAGCAGGTCCTATAAGAACACGGACTGCTGGCAGGAACAGTTCTTCCCAAGTAGACAATGTTCCACTTCAAATGGGGGTAATGGTGAGAAGCAGCAGGCCCACCCAACCACTGAAAGGACAATGGCGTGACACTGTGCTAGTCTCAGCATGGTAGGTCCTTTCCAGGGCCGAAGGATTGGAAATGCTCTCATTTTTTTCTTTACTTGCTTTTGGGTGGAAGTGTCAAAAGGCGGCGAGGCCTAGACAAACATGAGCCTAAGACCAAATTCTCTCCATCTTAAAGTGCAGGTCCAAGTTGCATCAGCCCCAGACTCCTAGTTGTTTCTGTCAGATTTATTTTAGATATTTCTATGCAGACAAATCAATGCAGGAAGACATCTTCTTGCCTGGGAATTGCTTGTTTTGCCGGGTAACTGCAGTTTCACAGGAAAAGAGAGCTGTAGGAAGACATGCAACCAAATGCCCCTTAGACTGGCCTTCCGTCAGGAGAAACGTAACTCCTAAACCCTAAACAGGTCAGAACTGAAATGCCAAAGTTGAATTACAATGGGATGTTAAAGAAAGTTACTTGGTGGCTTGCCTTTTTTACAGCTATTTTTCTACTACTATAGACTTGATTTACGCATAGCCATCAAAATGACACCTGTAACTGGAAGCTACGGTATAGATTTCACATAACTCTGGCAGAGGTGGGGAAAGAGGGAGGTTTGTCATGGTGTCTCTCTTCTCAATCAAAAGAAGAACGTAATAAAAAAGGAAAATAAAACAGAATTCCCCACTAATGACATACAGCTCTAAGACACGTGAATGCAGACAGGCCTAGGGAGCTTTGCGGGCCTTTGTGAGATGCCAGAGAGCTGATTTTAACATACCAGTTGTCATAGCAAGGCAGGGGGATTTGAGAGCGCATTTCTGTTTTGACATCTGGCCCATAACAAAATTACTATTGATCTGTTGTGAGCTTCCAGCAAAGGAGTACAACCTAGTCTCAGAACAAAGCAGCGTCCACTAAATAACAGGCAATAATCATCCTGAATTTGTGTCTTTCCCTCAAAATCACATCTCGGCTGGTGTTCTGCTTGGAGCATTTTGGAATAAGCTTCCCATTCCTGAATAGGGGTGTCCAGACCTCTTTTTAAAAAAAAAAAAAAACGAATCTTCCCATGATCGGATTGATTCTGCCTTCTGTCTCCCAGAAGCCTGTGGCATCAGCAGGATAATGCTGACATCTACCTTGTGCACACACGTTGGTTTTGCGGCTGATTCTGGAAACTGACAGGGCAAGCATTATTTTCCAACAGATGTTCTACAGGCAGTAGAAAAGAAGCGACGGAACAAATCAGTCAGAACTGTTCACGGGGTTGGGGAGGGGTGAAAGAAAAGGAAGGAGAAGAAGAAGGAACAACCATAGGTCTCGTTTCTAATTTATTTTCATTGCTCTGGAAAAATTTATAGGCAAGTGCCACTCACAAATGACACAGCTTTCATTAAAATGATCGGTTAGAATTTTGAGTAGACTGTATTTTTCAACGATACTAATAAAGCATTAGGGAGCGTTTACATAATGTCATTTACCCCAGGGGAGCTAGTTCTTTCCCTAGCATGGTTCAGCTAAACACTGACCATCCTCCCCACCCCCAGGCAAGTAAGTCTCCAGTCATTTCAGGCCTTAGTCATTTACATCCCCAACGACATCACTTCTCTCCTCTTCTCCTCCCCAGAACGAAGCTGTATGAACCAAGCAGCTATCTGATGGTTTCCTTTGCCTGCATCAGTCAAAAGAAGACAAACAATATAGATCAAGTGCATCGGTGCTCTAGACCACATTGATTTGTTGCATGTGTGGTTAAATCCTGTCAAGCAGTCTTAAAGGTGAAGCATTACCAGTAGAGAATCGGCTCTGGGAGGGAGGGGCTGCCATGAGTCATCAGTGGGGCTTCTACCTGCCACTCACAGCACTGCATAACTGACCCCAACCACACGGACATTTCATAGATGTAATCTACGAGCCCTCCTCTCTATGTGTAGACAAGGGCTTTCAGTGAATGATTATATACTAACAACTAACCAGGTACTGGCTGCAATAAGAGAAGGCAGGTTCAGATGACGAGGGAGACGTACGGTGTTATACAAAGAGCCTGGACCAATCTTCACCAGGGTCACTGGTTGAAGGGGGGAGGGGGACTGTCCATCAGGAAGCCTACTCTTGTGGGAACTGTTTTATCACTGCGGACGTCTCTGACTTCCCACTCCTCCTTGTGGTCCTTGTTGGCCGGTGAAACTCTGATTTGCATAGACCAACATGCTGAAACATTGCCTATTTCTATTCATGGCCTCAGCGGATACAGTCTGTTGACAGACTGCAACTTAAGAGGACCAATTATTTAACTAATGTTTTGCAGAGATGTCCACGCGCTGACCTCAGCAATATTAAAACTGTACAATTATTATGCAAAGTCAGGAGTGGAAGCTCATTCCAGAGTTATCTATAGGAAGCTGTCAGATCACCTCGAGTGACAAAGCACAGCCAAGTGGTGGTTTGAGAGAAGGAATCCATAACACTCCAGTCGCATGGAAGGCCTTTCAATAATCTCCACAGTGAGGACATGAACAATCGCCCCTTCTCTCTGCTTTATTTCTCCCCATCAAAACACTGGCATGAGGCTCAGAATGTCGAAAGTAAATCAATCCGTTAATAAATCCTGGTATGCCTTTACTATATGCTAACAATTATTTAAACCCATTCCCTATATTAATAGTGCCATAAATTCAGTTCTACAAGTGGCAGGGACCATGAAGCACAGCAAACACTTCAGGTTCACCAAGGCAGACTTGATTCCAAACATTCTATCCCTCTGTAGCCATAAATCACTGCAATGTCTCAGATATTCATATACTTGAATGCCCAAATGGTATTTTTAATGTTTCTATTCATATTTAGGTTTTGGTCTTACAAAAGGCAAAATCTTATTTCTTCAGCATACTGTCTTGAGTTTTAGATACACAATCACTGTACCAAGACGCTGAACAGCAAGCCTCTTATCCTCTATGCTTCCTACACACAAGGAGGCTCTAATAGTTTCATTGCCTGTGCTCCCAGTAGGCTCGAAGCCCTTAGGCAAGGGTTCTCTCCATCATCTCGACCACATTCCCGATGGCCAACACTGTGCTTGGCATAAGACAGATGCTCAATAAACACTTGCTGAATCCTGAATGCAAAAAAATAGCAACTCAAGGCTGGGGAGATGGCTCAGTGGGTAAGAGTGCTTACTGGGTAATCAAGAAGAACTGAGTTTGGATCACCAGCACTCACATAAACAGTGGCTGGAGATGAGTGGAGATCAGCCACCAGCCACTGGGGCTTGCTGACTGACAACCTAGTCCAAAACATAAAACACTCTAGATTCAGTGAGCTCTAGATTCAGTGAGCTCTAGATTCAGTGACAGATCCTGTCTCAAGGGAGTAAGGTGGAGAGAGCTAGAAGAGGGTCTTAGGCCTTAGGTGGCCTAAGTAAGGACAGATACTGCTATATACATCTCTCTCTCTCTTTCTCTCTCTCTCTCTCTCTCTTCCTCTCTCTCTCTCTCTCTCTCTCTCTCACACACACACACACACACACACACACACACAAAATCAAGTACAAAAAGAGACATTATCACCAGTAAATCCCCAAAATAAATGAATGCAATAGGGTGCTTTGCTACTTAAGATAAAAGAACTGTTCTTCCATGTACACAAGTATCTGGGTATTCATTATGTAAAGAAAGCAGCGGGAAGTCTGGAAGACACACCAGTGAAACCATGGCAGAGGCATTAACTTTAACAGGACCCAAAGGCCATCAACAGAATAATGACGCAAATAACCCTACTTTTCCATGTTCTCCTTCACAGCTGCTGAGCAAACTGGGTCCTTAGGATGCCCTGGATTGCATTCTTCAAATACAGTAATCTAAGCCAAGTTTGGTTCAAGATTTTAGTAAGCTCTGTTCTTAGCAGCATGAATATGGTGTCTCTTTTATCCCTGTCTCCTTTGGAAGAGAGACAGAAACAGTGAAACAAATGGTTACATCCAGTGAGGTGAGCCTGGCCTCTCAGAGCACCCTGTGGGCTCAGAAATCATGTGCGTGTATGTGGCTGAGCGTTACTGCAATCATGGAGAAAGGGTAGGTGAGCTATAACTTACAGAAAGAATTGAGTACTTGCAATGAAAATGATAACTTGGGTCTCAATAGACTTGCAGGTTTGACCATTCGAATACAAGATGGAGAAAACCTGCAGAAATAATGAATAGTGTGGTAGTTTGGACAAAATGACCCCCAAATGCCCAAGTGTTAAGGTTTGGTCCCCAGTGTTGTATAGTGATTTCCTCCCTCCTGAAGGAAGAGGGAAGTTCAAAACAAGGAAGAAGTAAAAGATATTTATGAAGTTTTTTTTTTAAAAAAATAGAAACCTCAGAAGTTACCAAAACTGGGGGAAGGAGACTCTGACCAATGGAAATGCCAACAAAGGCTGCAAGTTCCCCAGATGTCTCCAGGGTCACAGCTTTCCCTTAGGCTGAAGTGGGCTTTTCTGTGAGGGAGTCACCTTTTTAATCACCCATGTTCCTGTAAGTAACCCCAATAAATTCATTGTTCACTAAGCTCCACTTGGGTGGGATCATGTCTTGGGTCTGTAGTCAGTTTCCTATCAGGGATGAAAACACAAAGTCTCACACACCCACAATGGGGTTCCTGGAAAGCAGTTGTACCTGTGACGGGTGTTTAGGTCAGGGGTGACCTTCCCACCTCATATGTAAATGGTTTACTCTGCCATGCTCTCCAGGCAGTACAGATGCCCAGTACTCGACTGAAACCTCCACAACCATGAGACAAAGCAATCCTTTTCTCTTTGTAAGTCAACTGCCTCAGGTACTTCATTATAGTAATAGAAAGCTGACTAATACAGTATTGTAAGACAGACACAAGGTTAAAAAAACTATAATGCTGTTACATTTCTACCAAGATACTTAATAACGTTAATTTGAACTCCTACACAGAACTGCAAAACATGGGGAGATTACAATTAATCTATCACCTGGGAATAGTAAGTAAGCTTCTGTCACGACATAAAGATCAGGTGCAAAAGTTCTGAGTGGGGAAAAAAACTACTTATGCTATTAAATTTGTGTACACAATCAAATTTTATAGAAATGAGCAAGGTGCTGGCTTACACTCACACCAATCCCCTGGATACCCCAGGTGAATGTTTCCAAAGAGAAAGGTGGACTCTGAAATCAATGACACATTGTTCTACGGCATGTTCAGCACCTCTCTCATTATTTCACACTCCCCCAAACCCTAAATCAGACATCCCTGACAGCCTTGAGAGTTTCGATTTATCTTGAGTTCAATGAAGAGTATATAACCAGACAACCTAAAAGCTACATATATATGGAAAACATACCGGTAGCCAGCCATAAGACAGTGAGCACATCTGGGCATATGTGGCTCTTAAGGACTGAGCACTGTCTGAGGCAACCAAACTCCACAGTGCATTGATTAGAGACTGCCTTCACAGGCACAGAGGAATGTGGTGCACAGGATGCATGTGTAGACAAGGACAGAGGAGAGTGGGCCAGAGGGTCAGAGGCCCACCCGGAGGGATCCGTGTACATATTGTATCATCAGTGGTTTAGTCAGTTGGGCGACAAGGAAGGTTGAAGGCTCAGAATAGACAGAGAAAAAAGAATTTGATAAACAAAGGAACTAACAATGATGTAGTCAGGAATGTCACTCCTGGTTGGTGAGCAAAGGATTAGACTCTGGGGAGGGGACATTACAAAGAGTAGCAAATACAAGGAAGATAGGGAAAAAACAATCATTCTATTTTTATAGCTACCAAGGGGCCGGGTGTTCTACAATGAACCTAAGGTCTATACTATTATCTAAGGTCCCTTCTACCTCTGAAATTCCACCAATTCCAATCCCACATATCAGCCACAACAACAACGACAAAGAACAGGAAACAGTCTCATTTATAACCCAAGAGTCCAAGAAAAGAGAGTCACCGACTCTCTGTCAGTGCAGGTCCATTAGCCAGAAAGGAACATCCTTCCTCCCATCGGAAGACCTAATGTAGCCTTAAAAAGAGATACCTATCATGTGCAACATCAGTTTCGTTGAATTTACTCCTTCCAGAACTAGTAGAGAAAGAAAATAAGGGAAACATTTGCAATTTGCTAGAGTTTTTCTTTACCCCATCCCCACATGTACCAGGCCAAACTAATATATGCATATTCCCCATGCAGAACTTGCCGCAGAGTAGCTCTCCACAGTTGTAGGGACTCTTACCAAAGGCCATTTGCTGCTCCTGAAGCAGGAGTCTGCAGGCATTAATAAGGATAAGTGCAGCTGTTTAGTCCATCACCCCTGAGGAAGGGATACATGATTTAACATCTCTTACTTAACAAGGTTCCTAGCCAACAGGAATCCTCTCATCAGCATGTTTAGACGCTTACTTGCATATTCGGATAGTGATAGTACCAGATGACAGTTTTCTAAGTAGATACAAGAGGGTATCATTCCTCCTCTGAGCAGATGCCAAGGCACACATCAGAGGAAAACAGTGCCTTATTGGTCATAATACACTCCGGTAGCTCTTTAATGAAAACGGGGTTTAACCATTCTGATGCTAAAGCCAGGGAGAGGCAAACATCCCTTGGCTCTGAGCCAAGGGCTCCCAAGAATAACTAATTAGGTGAAAAGGAAAAGATGTGAACATCAAGCAACCACTTCCCACAAGGAGATGCACACAGCTAATGGGCCCCGTCCACTAGCCAGGTTCCACGAAAGCCACACATGCCATCTATCTCATCATCGTCCCCACCATCACTTTACACAGTAATTGTGCATCCAAATGAAATGACTGATGGCTTCAGTGATGAAGTATTGGTAGAATAAGCACTCTGTCCAGAGCTCCAAAGCAGGGTAGCAAGAGAAGGCTTGAAAGGTAGACGTCGATGATTCCAGTAGCAACAATGATGCTATCGCTAAAATTCTTAATATTAGTAACAGCCTTGGATTTGAATTCCTCTGGTCTCTACAATGCAAACTACTGACACATGCAAATTTTCTGGATAATACAAAGATGACTACACATGCACACAGCTAAATGAATCATATTTTGTCCTCAGAAGACCCTGAATTTCAATACTGTTATGGATATTACTACTAACTTCTTATTTCCCTTCAGAAATAGAAATTAGTAGACAAAAGTCAGTTAGACATTGTTTCATGTTTCACATATGCCAAGTCCTTTGCTAAGTTGGTGGGTGCAATGGTAAATGAAGGAGACCGAAACACGCACATGAGGGGCGCAGGGTGTAACAATGGTAAGGCACGCACTCGGCATGCCCAAGGCTCTAGGTTCAACTCCCATAACTAGAAGTAAAGACAAGAGAAAGGAAAAGGCGATACCTACAATATCAACCTACTGAGGACAGTGGGCCGATCAGAACTGGAAACACATTGTTCACTCTCTAGGACAAGGTACTCAATACTACAGTGGCACTCTGTCGGAGGTGCCCACCTTCCCCAGTATCAGGAGAGATAGCAGGCTGGGTTTTATATATGTGAAATATTTTAAGAAACTGAACTCTGAAAACCACATAAATTCTTACTATACTCAACAGTAGCACCATCAGCATATCTTTGGTTAGAATTAAAAAGACACCATTACGTCTACTTGCAGTAACCAAAGAATACTTAAGAAGAGAAACTGAGTTAAAACACTGGATTATTAGGTCGAAAACAATGGCAAATCCCGGCCAACACTCGGTGACAAAAAGAACAAAACAAATGAAATTCAAATGGAAAAACTATGCCTTGCAGAATCGAACAGCAAAGAGTTAATAAAGCCGTGTGCAAACTTAAGAGAAATATCTCTATAAAAGCGTACATGTAATAAGGCTACAGATCATTGGTTAGCTGCCAGAAAAATGATGGAATATAGTATAGTTTACTTATTTCTTTTTAATGGCTCCAACATTCCACCTGAAAAATTGGTCCCGGAGCTGTATAATTGGGGATAAAAATTAAATGACAGTTTCCATTTGTCACAATGAAAGCTGATCACTTGTGTTTTTTCATTTATCCACACTGACTAAAGTGGTTTCTAAAGTCTACCAAGCCAATCTTTTCCCTAACAGTGAGAACAACGCTGTTACTGAAATGAAAAGGAGAAATGAAATGAGCTGTTGGCATCTAAATGCACACTTCACTCCGGTCCCACAGTTTGTGGCTCTGTCTGTTCCCATGCATTAGAGGTGGATGCCAGATGACAACCTCTGGGATTCATTCAATGCAATCTGAAAATTCATCATTGGGCCCACTGTCTTGATTACAAATACCTTAAAATCAAGTCACTAGGACGACATATTACTAGTGGAAAACCAGGGCTCGCTCGCTCATGTTCAAACGTCAACCAAGGGAAAGTCAATATGCAGAGTAAGGATAGCCGCTAAAGGGAGAGACAAACCTTAGTTCCCATGTGAGAAAGAGGGGATGAATGACACTAAGAGTCACTGTTGCTGCTGTATCTGAAGGGACAGTGAGTGAGAAGGTGTCAGAAGAGGCTGAGGGCAAGGCAAGGAAGGGGCCCAAAGATGACTACAAGAGAACACTCATAGTAGAGCGTATCAGAACCTGTTCGAATCTTACATTACAAATGTGCTCTGTTTAGTTCTTACTACTCTTCATTTCTAAAGTTCTATGAAAAAGAGAAACTGTCCTCCCCACCCCACCCCACCCCCAAATGTATTAGAAGGCTTAAAAAGGTAAGGGTCAACCCGCCTTGAAGCATATGCCTTCCCTATAATTTTAGACTTGGGCTAATTTGAACTTGATTGACTTCCATCAATGACCTCGGATAAAGTATTCTAAAACTAGAGTTGAAGCAAGCAATACCAGAGAGCAGCGAAGAGCAGTGGCCTTAGCTTCGTGGCTGTGGCTCCCCAACCATGGCTCATGACCTAAGACCAGCTGCACTAACCTCCTGTTTTAGTCTCTCACCTAGAAGATACTAAGAGCACTGTGAATGTTATAGAAATGGCTGCTGTATATCACCTGGAATAATGACTACCTATACCAAACCCTTAATCCTGTTACAACTACTATTATACCATATATTCATGATTTTAAAAGACAGCAAAGAACCATGTAGTCAGAAAAATCACAAGAAATCTAATAAAGCTCTAACAATGCACCAGTGCAAGCCAGAAGAATATGCACAATCAAAGCATAAGACAAACTCCAGAGTGCCAAATATTTACTTTGTGAAGAAACTAGGTTTTGGAAGCCTCCTCTAGTGGACGGGGGCATCTCAGTTTAAGCTGGCAACATCACTGAGTATGTGTGTACCAAGCACTACAGGCAATCCAAGCATGATTAGAAAGAAGAAGGACTTTGCCATCAAAGAACTGAGACCTTGATGGGCAGGGACACTCCCTACCACTTACAGAGCACTGGCTACATGCCAGCTATGCTTGAGTCATTTCCCTTCCTGCTTATCAGAATACAGGAGGCCACAGATCACCAAGTCAAAGACTGGGACAAGGGAGAACAATTCAGCCACCCAAGGCCCTGTAACTAAGTTGCAACACTGAGCTTCAAACACTCTTCTGTGTGACTCGGAAGTCGCATCCTTGAGTGCATCACACTGCCCTCCACTTGTTTGTGACTCATCAACCACTTGCCCCTGTGTGGAATTGCTGCCAAAGATGTTAAACTGGGAATAGCCACTGAGTATTTTTAAGATGAGAGGAGCTTTAGAAAGGTCATCCCCTTTATAGATTAAACAATGGATGAAAGAACTTAGTCCCTAAGAGGTTAAGTAACTCACCCAAGGTCAAATGATAAAGTAGTTCTAAAAAGCATAGTGTCAATCAGCATGAAAATGAGACATGCTACAGAAATATGATGAATCAGTCTGTTACTCAAAGTGAGGCAAACATGTGTAGCTAACAGAATTTGATGGTTAGTTTTATCCTCAAGGTGATACAACCTAGAGTCCCCTCGGAAAGGGGAACCTCGATTGAGAATTGCTTCAGTCGATTAGCCTTTGGCCATGTCTGTGGAAGACTGTCTTGACAGATGACTGATGTGGGAGGACCTCGCCCACTAAGGGCAGCACCATCCCCTACGTAGACAGCGCTGGGTTGTAGTAGAAAAACTAGCTGAGCCTGAGCCAGAGAACACAAGAGTATGTGAGCCTCAGCTTCCATTATTTCTACTTTAGTATCTACCCTGACTCTCCCCAGTGATAAGGAAAACTGGGATTGTAAGATGAAATAAACACTCTCCTCTCCTAAATTGGTTTTGGCCATGGTATTTATCACAGTTTAAAAAAAAAAAAAGCAAAACACAGAGCCAAAAATGTTCTGACAGAGCAATGCTGAACACCCAGAGTCAACTAGGGGGCAGCTGAGAATGGGGTGTATACTAAAGAGGCAGTCTGAGAGAGAGAAGGTACAACCTTACTTAATCTAAGATCCACAGTCTCCTGTCCCTACAACCCAGTGAATGTAGCTGAAGGCCCCTGAGAGCTGCCAAGAGGACAAACAGATACAGAGCCTAAACCTTGACTGATGCAAGAGTAGCAGCCAAGATTTGGGTAAAAGGAGGCAGTAGGGACCCAACTAAAATGAGCAGTACACATCCATGAATGCCTCAAACTCTGATGGCCTGGTAAAAACACAGCAGCCATTATCTTCAGAGCTCCCCTCAGCTGCAGGACCAGTCAGAAGGGATCTAAACAAATGTTTGGTCAGATTTTAGGGTTTGCTAGGATCTCTACTTCAAGAACTTCCGGAGAAAATTCAGAGCCTTAGAAACTGGCAAATCTGAGTTTGAGGTGTGAATTTTCCATTCGTTCGTTACATGGCCCTGTCACTGCTAATCTTTACTGCTAGCATGACAGAATTTAGAACCACCCGAAACACAAACGTCTTCTGAAAATGTGAGGGTCTTCCCGGAAAGGACTAACTGAGCAGAGACCTAACCTAATGGGCAGCATCATCCTAAGGCATGGAAATCCTGACTGAGTAGAAAAGCAGAAAGGAAGCTGATTAAGACAATTTCTCCTGTGTTTCCTGACTGGATACAGTGTGACCAGATAGCTGCTCTTACCACCATGCCTCCCTTACCATGATAGGCTGACTATACCCTTAAACCAAGAGCAAAATTAAACCTTTCCCCTAAAAAAATAAAATAAAAGTCCTTAAAAGGACCTAGTCATTTATGTGGGCATTAAACTAATCACCTATCTACCAGAGCTTAAATATTTTTTAAACAGTAACAGGGGAAATATTCCCTTTCCACTATTTCTGGTCTCTTTGAGATCCAAACATAAGTAGCAGTCAGTTCTGTGCCAGCTGTCATGCCACTGCCTCTCAGAGCCAAGTCACCTTTATTTTGCCTATTCTGTGCCAATGGCCCTGGGTCCTTTTAACAGTTTTCCCTTCATCCTCTAGCACCAGGTTAAGGCTTTTCAATAGAGGGCGCCAGAGGGGCACTGCAGAATATGACTCTCTAGCTTCCAGCTACTGCAGGGACAGGGAGTCCCCACTGCCTGGGTTGCCAGGCAAACTTTCCTTTCCAGGCAGCTACAGAAAATGTTCTAGCAAGCCTCCAAGATTCTAACTTCAGGAAAGTTCCCCTAAAGCCCTGCAAGGCTGCCTTGCAGCAGATACATACAGTACAGCAGCTTCTCTGCCCAGGGAGCACAGCCTCGCCAACAGTGGTCTGGACTGCAGTCTCGCAAGGCTCTCCCTGTGCTCTATGTCAGCACCTGGGCAATGGTGGCCCCTCGCATTTGCTATTATTTGGAGTTCTAGTCCCTTTACACTGGCCAATCTCATTAGTCCAATACCTTGTAGTAGTTAGCGAGCTCTTACGTTTTCCATGTTCCGTGTCCCTGTTCTGTTACAGTGATTTCTCCCTTTGGAAGAGACATAGATTAATAATTTCTAAATTATCCCCTGGAATATGGTTAATCCTCAGTAAACAGCACATCATTAGAATAACTGTAAGTGACTGGGTTCCTGTCTTCTTACTCTTAAAGGCGATCCCTTAACTCATTCTTAGGATTCCTTACACAAAACGATTCCTACACAAAAACTCCTCTATAAATGGAGAATAAATAAAGAAAAAAAAAACACCCTAACAGTTGCTACCAAACATCTGACTGGGGGAGGGGTCAATTAGGGAACAATTAATTGTTCACTAATTCAGCATGCAGCTTAAAAAAAAATTCCTGCAAATTTCTCAGTTGATCTAAAAAGCATGAAAATAATAGAATGCCAAAACATGAAAATGCCTGCGTCTTCTTTCCAAGAATTATTTCCAAAAGTATCCTAAAAACTGTTAACATATACAAAAGAATTACATTCAGGCAACCATTTTCCTTTTGCAGTTCTAAGAGGAAATCACAGAAAGCACAGACGAGAGCAGCTGGTGCAGGAGAGTGAGGCGTAAGGAAGCTTGAGAACGAAAGGACAAGAATGGGCTTCATCGCAAGAATACAAAGTCGACGTGCCCCTCCCCAGCCTGCAAACATGCCAGCTTGATTCCTGGAGCAGGAGTATAGATGCCATGATGCACAGTGTCATGTGTTACCATATTACCGCACAGACTGTGGCATCAAACTACGGCAAACTGCATTTCAGATGTATGAAGTTTCCATCTTCAACATCCTTATTGAGAATCAAGGTGTTCTACTTCTGGAAAAAAAAAAGCCAATCCCTTAGACATGAGCCTGTGTCATCTATACTTTTATAGTCTGTCTCAAAAATCTTCCCTAATTATCAAATTTACAAGCAGCAGAAAACAAGGTGGGGGATCTTATTAACTTTCCTGCAAACACCTTGTTCGATTTAAGACCTAACCTCCATTTTAAAACACCCCAGAGGAGATATTGCAAGCCACCAGCAGGACCCCAACATAAAGCAAGGCACCTCATTAAAAGCTGGAATGGAACCTGCCAGGTATGCCTGAGGGGACGTGTGACAACAGCAGTTCATCCCACATGCCTTCTCCAACCTAGATTAAATTACTGACAAAATGGACAGACTACCCAAAACCGTGAGCAATACACTCTGGCAATGAAAATAATGACTGTGCTTGGTACAGCACGCGTGCTTTCGGCTCGGCTTGTCAGCATTGTCTGTCAACTAAGGCGCCCAATGGTCTTACCAGCCGACCCTTTGGCTGCCAAAACCAATGAGCTACCTTCATTTCGTAAGCCCCCTTGGGGCTTTGAATTACTCTCCATTTTGGACTTAAGGTCAGTCTGGTAAAGCAGTTTTTCCCCCCTGAAAGAGTCATAATCAGAAGCAGCCCCCTTCTACCACCAACCTACTTAAAACTCAGATGAAGAAAATTCAAGATTATGTAAGCTGCTCATGATTCTCCACTAGGCCCTGCACATTTGCATTCTGAAAAGGTGTGCCTACCGCTTAGGGTAGCAAAGTGCGTTTCCTCACAATGCCATCTCGCAATGTTCTCCGTGTTTTATAAGAAAACATGTATTCTGTTAAGCCAGTGTGTGACAGCAATATTTTAAAGCAGCTTACCTTTACGGTTTTGCCCATTCTGGTGAGTTTAACAGCCTCATTGTGTTATAGGGAACCGCAATCATGTACATGCGCACAGCCACACATGCCTTAATGTATATGTTTTCTTGGATTCTGTTTTTCATTGTATATCAGGGAAAGCAAGTTCTCGACAAATATCTTCATAGCAAGTGAAACTCCTCCAGAAAAAAGCAAGCCTTTTCACTTATGTTTTCATTCACTCATTCAATTCATTTACTTACAGACTATATTCTCACTATTACCAACTATTTGGGGGGGAGCACCCTTCACCGCACCCCGTGTCTTTCTACACAACGTGAGGATTGGGCAGACTCACTGGGTTTGTCCGAGCAAGTTCAACCACTAACCTGAGGTCTTTTGCCCCAGGGAAGAGCCTGACAGATGACAGTTTCGAAAAATAACTTTCAGCCTCCAATGGAAGGTACTGACAGGAGCGCCATTCTTATAAAATACTGGTCCCCAGAGGCCCGTCTTTCTGTCAGTTTCCTTCTGCTGGCATCCCGGCGTGGGTTTCCAGGCACAGTGCCTCTAACTTATCTTTCCACCTCCAGGCCTCCCACAATCCTTAACTTCATTCACAGCCTTTCTGCCTGGTTCTAAACCGAACATCCACCCTTATAATAGGGTGGGGGGACTCCTGCTAAATGAGTCTTCGGTTCTGATGTGATCTTTCCAGTTATTGAATGTTTCATTGAATTTTCCACTATGCAACTTCAAATGCAGGAAGCGGCCAATTCATTTTGTTAACTGTTGTGCAGTATAGATAGCCGGCTCCATAACTATGCACTTTGATTTGGTACATGAGGAAACGTAGTTTTCATTACATCCCTTATCCTCCTAATGACATTTCCAAACAGGATTTTAAGAACTGTGAAGCAGAAATAAAATTATGCTGAAGCTCCAAACTGATCTCATGGAATGGAAAATGGCTCTCGCAGCCAGTGAGTGTGAAAGGGATCCAAAGCTAGCACAGCTCGAGTTCAGAAACAGTCCTCAAATAACGAGCATCTTTCTGATGCCCCTTCCATTCCCAATCACAACAGAGACTCTGTGAAAGAACACGGACTAGTGTGGACTAGTGTGGGCTCCTGACCCCAGCCCAGAGCCTTTATCCTACACCCAGGCTTCAACACACCTTTGACGTAACTCCTTCCTTTTCAATAATCAATCAGGGCTAACATTTTGGTTATTTGCGTTTACACAAAAAACCTAAAGGAGCCATGAAATTGCTTCTGTGAAGCACGCCCTGTGCTGACTTTTAAATAGCTTTCAGAATCGTCTAGAAATGAAACTACTGCTATAGTACCCTTTGTCTTCTCCACTCCCATACTGGAGCAATTCTCCTGGACTGAGAAGGAAAAGAGGTGTCTGACTTCCACAGTGTGCTGACAATTACAGCCCACTGTCACCTTGGTTGTATTAATTACCTGCCTTCCCTATGATATCAAGCCCTGAAAGAAGCCACACACACGGTCACTTATTGCGATTGACACCATTCCACTGAGGCAAAGGATGTCATCTATTTCAGAGTTTTGCTCTGTTTGTCAAACTGTATAAATATCTAGCAAAATGCCAGTGTTTTCTCGCTGTGGCCTTTCGGAGATGCCAGTCTTGGTCAACAGACTAATCCGCCCTCTCTTGATAAGGGATCACAATATAGGAGGTACAATGCAGAAAGATTTACTGGGTGATCAGGACCAGGGCCTGCAGCAGGATGAGACCAGTAAAGAGGCAACAACTGTAGCTATAATAGGCAATAATCCTTTTATTCAAATATCCACTTACAGGCAGAGACGACTTACTACCTTTATCGCAGACAGGAGCACTCCTGACAGGAGATGCGGGGACACCACCCGTGAGCATTTCCACCTAAGAGGAGGTTCCTAACAGGGCTGTCCTCCTTTCCTAACTACAGGGAGTCGGAGGAGTCAATGTGCATAAAAGACTCTCACGCAAATTAGGATTACAGTCAGGAAACCAGGAAGAGACAGTCCCCCAGGCTGGAGAGATGGCTCAGCAGTTAAGAGCACTTACTGCTCTTGCAGAAGACCCAGGTTCAACTCCTGCCACCCGCAGGGTGACTCACAACCACTTATAACCCAGTGCCAAAGGACCCAATGCCCTTTTAACCTCCAAAGGTTCCTGCAGACATGAACTTTTCTAACTCTCATATAACCTGAGAGTTATATTGAGGTTTACCACATGCCTACACATACGTACACCCAGGCGCACACACATACACAATCAATCAATTAACCAATCAATCAATAATTTTTTTTTTTAGGGAAACCAGCCCTCCCCAGAGAGCCATCGAACGAGTCTGTAGGAGGCATTCACAAACTAAAATGTTCTCAAACCTCCAAGAAGAAAAACTAAAGGGCCCAAGCTGAGCATGGAGCTCAGCTAGTAGCCAGGAGTCAAGCAACACTGCAGGTGTGGTAAGAATGTCTGTAATTCCATCATGTGAGAGCTGGAGGCCGGAAGGTCAGAAGTTCAAGGTCAGCCTCAGCTAACTAGGTCAAGGCCGGGCAGAGCTATGAAATCCCTGTCCCCAAAATGACTTATTGATTAGGCATTTAAAATTAAGAGTAAAAGACTTGAAACTAATTCAAATGAACGGCATTAACTTTCTTAACCATGTTAGTTCCTTACTTAAAATTGAAATTTGGAGGTAGGGGTCACCCAAAAGAACTGAATGGCACAGGAAATAAAGTGGGGAGAAGGGAATCGCTGGTTTTAATGATTACTTGACCAGGTAACCTAGGGATTTCCCTGACCATAAGAGTTAGATTTCCATTCCAGTTCCCCAGGCCAGAACCTATAAAATCCACCTGACTGACAGCTAACAGCTCACCAGCTACACTTTCACCTGGAAACGAGAGGTGAAAGTCAAGTGCTTTATCTACTCAGACAAGCGGCTGTTCCCAGATCAGGAGTATTTTAATGAAATGAGACTTAAGTGAATTGTTGACATAGGCATTAAATGTTGTCATTTAATATCAACAGTCTGTTTGATTTGTACACAGCTATGAAATGTCATTCGGGCCAGAGAGTTATACTGAGGTTTACCACATCATAGGCAAGGATTTCCAGAGGGAAGTGAGCTGATCTGTCTCAAAATAAAATGTGTTTACATTAACACTTGGGGGAAACAGGCAGCCCTGCAAACATAGATGGAGAGATAAGAATAAAATGAGCACAAAACTCAACTTGGAAGAGTGGAATAAAATGTACAATAATTTACAATACATTTTTTTAAATTCATCTTTAAAAAAATAGGTACAAAGTTTACACTGGTGAACCCTGCCATCATGGAAAATAGCTCCCACATTTCAGGCTCCAAAACTCTTTTCTTAAACTTTTGAGATAAGGTCTCACAATGTGACCCTTGGCTGGCCTGGAACCAACTATGCAGTCCAGGCTTGGCTCCCAACTCACAGATCACAGAGACCGTCCTGCCTCTGTCTCACAAGGACCGGCTCCAAGACAACTTTTAAGGAACACAGTGGGAGTGAGGGACCTAAGGGGTGGAAGAAGTGAGCACCCCCATTTTCTTCAAGGGGTAAAAACAACTGTGGGCATCCTCCACTTTGCCTGATAACCTGCTAGTTAGGCTTAACCCAACAGTTAAGTTACACCGTTTCTTGTCTGGTTAGTCTGGGCGTTATAAACACAGGCATCATAAAAGGATAAGTATTCAGAGTTAAGTGCCCGGAACAGTGTTTTCCTAGAGGTGGTCAACAGTTCCACCAGTTTTTCTTCCTCCCAATCAACAAGGCAAATTCTCATAAAATAAGGTACTTACCCACACAAGAGCCTATGCAATGGAATCCGAGGTTAAACACTGCAGTAACTGAGCTAAACAGACGCTGGGACATTCCTAAATGAACTCACAGATATGACTCACAGGACAAAAATTTATTTTTGCTGTTTTATGCCTTACCACTAGGATGTAAAACTAGGTTCCAAACAAAAACAAAAACCCAAACAAACAAACAAACAAAAACCCAAACGACCAAGTGTTCCTCTCTTCTAGGATGCTCTCAGGAAGGAGGAAGGCCTCTGGGGTCAAAACTGACTAAGGTCCCTCTCCTAGAGAGTGCTCCAGGTTCTAGGAGAGTAAAGTTGATTCCAAAGATCACCTGAAGGAAGAAAGAAAAAATGGGGGCTGGGGTGAGCCTGTGTTTACAACAGATCTTAATTCTTTAGCCTTCTCTTGAGGAAGCTGTAAGGTCTCTGGCACCTGGCTAAAAATAGCGGAAGTAGAGCGGGTGACAAAGATGAATGGCTCCCAGAGACACAACACAAAGCAGAGGAATTTAAGGAGAACTGCAGTGAAGGCGGCAGACCATCCTCTCCTGCCAGGTAAATCAAGGTGGAAGTAGAGGGCTCCTCTTGGGGCAGAATCACAATCTGCCAGGCAGACATTTCTCTGGCAGCGTTTCCAGTTCAGCCTTGTGCTACTTAAATACATCCAACCCGTAAGGAACTAGTTTCTCCACAGGGTCAAGAGACAGCTTCACTGTAGCCTTATAAAAAGATCATACGGCTTACCTTCTAAATCCCTCGAAATCTCTATGTAAAATGACAGGTTCCTGCAGGAGATGGGACTTAGCTAAATTATTCGTTTATTTACGTGTATGGGGAGCGGGAGCCATAGCCATAGCTATAGCATGCATGTGGAAGTCAGAGGACAGCGGTCAGTACTCAGTTCCCTTACACCCTGTGCTCTGTCTGTCCCAGGGACTGCACTCAGGTTTGACAACAGGTGCTCTGACCCAGCTCTTCTTGAGCCAGCTCTTCACCTGTCCACAATCAGGGCCCTCCCAGTTCTCTCAGGAAGGCCAATGGCAGCATCCTCACAAGTGCCTCTGTAGCTCAGCACAGAAGTCAAAGGCCACTCCTTTACATTGCATGCCCAAAGATGTGCCTAAGAACTGGTTCTGGAATTGTATACCAGTCTGTCAGTTGTCTGCCCATCCATCTTGAAGTGACAGCCTGGTTCCTACCTTCCCCACCATCTCATACTGGATACAGCAAGCATTTCTCTGCCAGCTTTCCTCCCAGATCATAGCATAAGAAGTCCTCTTTCCGGAAGGGCTGGAGAAGAAGTCCCATACTACCTTTGCAGTCCATGGACATACCTTGTCCAGTGAGGCTGGGGAAAGCCTTTGAAGAGCAAAGGTCAATTTTCTGGACTCAAATTCTTCAAATTCTTCTTATTAACAAGTGCTTCTTGGACCTCAGCTTCTGGCCTGAGGTTTATTTCCCCCCTTTTTGCAACCAATTGCAAAATTAAAGTGAGAACTCAAAAGGTCTCAAACAGAAAGCTCCAAACACTAAGGGTAATTCTGACTGAAAAGTTCAACAAACAATTCTTTACAATTCTTCAATATGCTTTGGGAAAAAAAGAAAAGGAAAAAAAATAAAACAGCATTGAGGAACGGGAATATCTCTAAGAATAGAAAAACTTCAAAGACGAAAACATAAACAGAACAAACAGATAAATACAGTCCCTGGTAGAAAATCCCCATCTGCAGCTTTAACTAATAATGTACTTAGGAACCAATTGTTCACTGATGCTCTCAACTATGGACGTGTGCCCAAGAACCAAGCACCGCAGGAAACTCTGAATATTCCAGAAAAGCCACATACGAGGCCAGCGGGCCCAAGAGTCACATCTGTGCATCTAAAAGGAACTTTTCAAGACTGTTCCTGGAGAAAACAAAGACGGTCCCTCCAAGCACTCTTCCTTGGAAGCAAAAAAAATAAAATAAGATAAAATAAAATAAAACAAAGCAAAACAAACCTATGGGTCTATGGAGTGCCTTACATGGAGAAGCATCTCACAGATCACCAGGACATTAGTATTTCTCTCCTCGTCCAGCAACTTAGTATTCAGAAATCAAGTTGAAAACATGGGCATGCCCTGCATACTTATTCGGAAATGTTTGTTATTGGCAGGACCTAACAACTCTGGGGTTCAGTGAGTACTCCCTGAGAAGTGGAGCTGGACCTCTGCCCTTCCTGTTGAATACCCTAGGACCAGCACAGTGGCATGGGTCCTGAAGCACAAGAGAAGAAAGGTGGTGGCTCCCTGTTCAAACAGTGACATTAAAGTGGGGCAGGAGGTAGGCTGGGGAGATGATGCTTGATGAGTGCACACAAGGACCTGAGTTCACGTAAAAGTCACGCATGCTGTCACCATGTGTAAACCCAGTGCTGTAGACTCAGAGATTCCAAAATACCAGGGTCTCACGGGCCAACCAGTGTGGCCAAGAAAGCATGTCCCCCATTCTCTGAGAGAGACTGAATTAAAACTAAGGTAGAGAGTAGTTGAAGAAGGCACCCAGCAGTGACCTTTGATCTTCGAATTCATACCATGGAAAGCACATGTGCACATGCACGTAAGAGCACATACACACATGTATGACATAACGATCAAGTCAATAAGGTGGCTTATTATGTAGGTTGCTTGCCACCGCTATGTGTGATTACCTGAGTTAGATCCCCAGAACCCTGATGGTAGAAGGACTTCAGTAAGCTTTCCTCTAAGCACCAATACATACACACTCATCGATAAATAAAATGCTTTTGAATGACAGCAAAAAAGATATAATCTTTGATATTATTGCCAAGAACCAATGTGTTTATATCAAATATAGTAATGTAAATATATGTATGTATGTGTGTGTGTATGTATGTGTATATATATATATATATATATATATATATATCCCTAAAATATATCTTTGTTGTTACTGAAGTAAGGCCTGAGTAGATGGGGCTTTGAATTGCATACTCAGAGAATCAAGATACATAAGTGGGTGCGATTTCTCCATTCCATAAGACAAGAAGGACAGAGAAGCCGAAAGAAAGAAAGAAAGAAAGAAAGAAAGAAAGAAAGAAAGAAAGAAAGGAAGGAAGGAAGGAAGGAGAGAAGGCCACACAATGCACTAAAGAAGTAACATTTGGAGTCGTCATGCTCAGGGAAAAAAATAACTACACTTTAATTTTTTTTTAATTACAGCCACCAGTGACATATATAGAGAAGCTAACGTATAACCTCAATTTCATTTTATATAATATTATCTCATCAGATGAGTTTAAGTAAAAATGTTTAAGTAAAAAGAACATTATAAAGTCTCATTAAATTACCATGAAAGGCTTAGCACTTGTACATGGAGATAAGGCCAATGGCTCTGAGTGACACTGGAGAAGAGCCCTGGATAGGAGGCGCAAAGCCTGGACGTCAATCCAGCTCTTGCACCAGCTACGGGATTCTGGGTAAATCCCTCAAATCCCTCATGAAATAGAGGTGGTGATCCCTGTTGGCCACAACAAAGATCAAATGCAGTAACGGCTGCCATGTATATTACAAACCTCAAAAGGACCCCACTTAGCAGTTGCATTTATATTAGTGTTTAGATTAGAAACACTGGAACAGCAATGGTTTCCAAAACAGCCAAGGGACTTCCACGGTTTCACAGGCTCCTCTCTGTGCCGTTCCCTCTGCTTGAAATGCTCTGCCCTTAGCAGACCATTGGCCCTGAAAGTACAGGGACCTGGCCTTGCTCAGTTGAGAACTCCAGTCAGCACAGTGCCTGGACAGGCTGTGCAGTCACGTTTCTTAGGAACACTAAGTTCAGCAGATGGATTATGCACGCACTTCCCTAATAAGGTGGGCTACCCAAGAGAAAACTGGCAGACAGAGAAATCACTGTGCAGGGTGATGGCCACATAGGAGGCCAGGTCAATACCAAGAGCCAGGCCTTTCAGACTCACAGTGTGTGTTCCTTTCACACGGTAGGTGTTCAAGGAGCTGACAAAAGTTTAAACGTTAACCATGATACACGAAGAAGACATTATTCAACGTAAGCATTTAGATATAAACTAAAAATTCAAGCTTGACTTCTAAAATTCATGGGCTTAGTAAAGGGGTAGCTTAGCAGTAGAGCCTTTACCTCTCATGTTCAAGGCCCTGCATTTGGTAACCAGCACTCCCCCAAACAGCAGATATAAAATCCATGGGTTTAGCCTGATTAAGAATTCTAAGTTAGCCAGGCCTGGTGGTGCATGCCTTTAATCCTAGCACTTGGGAGACAGAGTCATATCTGAGTTTGAGGCCAGTCTGGGCTACAGAGAACATTCCAGAAAGGAAAAAGAAAAATGAATCAATGAATGAATCAATGAATGAATGAGTGAATGGAGGAAAAAAGGAGACTCCACATTAAATAGCCTCAGATTTCTAAATACACCAAAGCACAAGTGAGACAATCACTCTTAGTTGGCCAGCACAAAAACACACTATCTGTGTAAGGGACAGGAAGGGAATCCAGAGCTTTTGGTCCTGCTAGAAAAATCCCTAAATCATTCAGTTCCCGTTTGCTTAAATAATTAAGCAATTGCAACTTCATTTAAAGAGCACTTGCATGAATATAAATGCTTAGGCTGCCAGGGAAAGTGGAACAGGCTCCCACAGACCTCCTCCCCAGGCGGAGAAGCAGCAGCCTTAGGAGTTTCAGCCCAGTAGGTAATTGTTTTGTAAAATTAAAAGCCACTGAAAATTGGAGTTTTGAATGGAAAATGGCATCTCAACCAGAACACTAATAAAAACAGCTGATGAATAAGTGCATTCTGGCAAGAATATATAAAAAAAATTGCAAAGCCTGTCGTGGACAGTACAGAATACAGAAGAAATCAGTGCGAGTAAATAGCAAATGAAGGAGTATCCTTATTTGTGAAGAATCCATTCCAGCAAGAAATTGAACTAACGGCCTTCTGCATCCAAGAGCAGGCCTACCTGTGGCACCCACAGACCGGGTTTCTGGCTGTGTTCTCGGCCTCAGCTGTGGAGGCCACAGCCTGTATTCTGGAGATCTTTGTCTCTGGAGATAATCTCCAATGACAGAGCTGTGACTACTTTTCAGGTGCACACACACAGGTAAAATGAGGAAGGCTTTGAAGCCAGAGTCTTGTCTTACTACTACATTCTATGGCAGACAGCAAAGGCAGGTAAAGACCACTGGAATCATATCCCAGAATTCAACAAACAAGAAAACTGCACGATTGAGCCACAGCCTGGGGATAAGAGGGAATGCTGGGAGAGTTGAGAGAACTTGGAACAATGACTAGAAGATGCATCCTTAGTACAGGGCTTGAGAGGCAGCGGACATTGTTGAAGTTAGCTGTGACGGTTGCTATCCTTACACTGTAGCCTGTGCATGTCGTCTCGGAAGCTCTGAGTCTCTGATGCTAACTAGAACGTCCTACATGAATGCACTCCCTTATTTTCTACCACACTTAGTACTGCTCTCATTTCTAGGGGTTCAGGAGCCAGAAACTTCTTCAGGGATACCACTTTTGAGGTTCAGATTCAAACATGCATGCCAGTAACCTCTCTGCTCCACATAGATCAGGTCCCCTGCCATCAGGTAAGGGACCAGCCCACATACTGGACTCAACTGATATTTCCATCTGTCTTTCTAAGTTAGAACATACATTTTCCCAATGATCTAACAGATTGTTCTCAAATTACCCAAAGCCTTTCCAAGTTGGAGCAGAGTTTTCTCTTCGGTTTTGCATATATGACGAACTGCGAGGCCCCACGGCTCAGTTAATCAGTCATCATGTAAACAAAGAAACCTCTCGAGAGCCGAAGAGCAACATGTGCATGGATTCATGTGCAGAAGGTCTTTTTTTTAAACATGAACAATGCAACCTATTCAGTAGAGAAGAGTACACCGTGCCAATTAAATATGCTGGGTTCCATAATTATAACTGCAACAATGATGGGGAAGGAGTGTTACTGCTCCACAATGCACTTCTGTATTCAAGCCCATGATTGGTCTCCTGTGTGATTCCTTCAGATTCTCCCTCTGATGAGATGTCACTGCGGATTACTCTCATGCACCCACTTAATCGACAGGGTCCAAATTTCACAAATAACTTGAAGACACCCCCTCCCCCAAAAAGAAATCTATCCCTCTGATATAATTTTGTATACCCTCTCCCTAAAAAACGGGGCATTGCTTTGTAGATCTTACAAGCTTGGTTGTCCCTATGTAGTCTTGAACATGTGACAATCCTCCTGCTTCAGCCTCTTGAGTCCTAAGATTGCAAACATGTGCCACCACACGTGGCTTAATGCTATGCTTCCTAAACATGAGGTGCCCAACGGTACGATTACCTTTTCCCAGAGAGAAACTCCATAGTGAATAAATTTCGCTGAGACACCCCCTCAAGAAAAGAACTGCAGGAGTCCCGTCCCGACACCTCCGCCATCTCAGAGGGAAAGGAGACAGACTGAACACGAGAGGCAGACAATGCTCGGAGAAGGGGTGAGAGCTGAAGGTCTCGTTTCCTTCTTGCGGCCTGGCTTAAGGGTAGCACTGACCAGCTGTCGCCTTTCAGTCCCCTTTGGCAGCACTGGAAAGGGCTAAACTAGACTCAAAATGGCTTAGTCACCAGTTGTAACCATCTCAGGCATCTGAAGAATTTCATTCTGGACCACATGCGCATATGGTTTCTCTTATCCTCACACTTATGCTTCAGTGGGTTCAATAAATTTTAAAAATAAATTACCTCCTAGGACTTCACCATAGCACTCCAGCTCTCTGGCCTTTCCATACTTGGGCCAGACTACTTCTGTGTGTTTATGTGTAATTTGTTTAACCTTCTATTAAACCCTCTACTGATTTCCCACAGAAAGGATTTAAATTTTGGATGCGCCCGCAAGCAGACCTGAACGCCTGGCATTTTTTCCCTCCAGTTAGCAGGTGGGTTTAGAAAGAAGATTCTGTATCCAGAGCATCCTCCCTACCATGTTCAGGCTCTCGGGAGCTTCCCAGCGTTTCCTCCCAGCAGCTAGTGCTATACTCAGCCAGGCTCCATGGAGGGGGCTAAGGGAGCCTCACAGTCCCCCTTCAGTTGAGATCCACTCTCAGAGCAGACCTTTTCCCTTCGGCCATGGTGTTGGCTTGCCACAGCTGTAAACAGCTCTTGAGATCAGTCCCAGAGGCCAGGCTTTCCGGGTGCTGGAAGTGTGTCACACAATACAGTATTCACAAATAGCCCGGAACAATACATCTCAACTACACACAGCTTTACTGGTTTGACAAAATCGGCTCCCACAGGTGACCAAGTGCTGTAGGCTTAGATGCTATGTATTAACCTTTCACTGTGGGGTGTACATAATTCCCTAGGAACCTTTATAAAAACACAATGTCCCCAGTGTTTTCTGGATGATAAATGGTGAAGGAGGAAGTGATAACAGCCATAATAATAATGACATTGTGTATTGGGCAATGAACGTGGTCAGACATCATATTTTCTGTCTGTCCCCAATTCGTCTTCCTATCCAGCCTGTCCTGCTGTTTCTGTGCTTCTGCAGGCCTATGTAGGGAGTAAGAAAAAACTCAGTACTGCCGAGGGCTAGGGGAAAAGATTTCTTTTTAAGGTGGGTAGGGAAACTCAGAGCTTACATTGACAACTGGTCACAGGCACTACGTTTCCAATTTTTCTTGTACTAAAACCATGCACACCTACAACCCGGATCCTTTCTGTTACAGATTATTTCAGGCCCTGGGCTCATGAACCTATGCTTATTTGCATGGCTAAGCGGAAAGGTTCCAAAACAATTAGACAAAAGATCGTTAGTGGGAAGAGATCTTTAAGTTCCTTTAAGTTAGCCTGCTAACCTAAGTAGAATTTCAGTGTAGGTGTTCATTAATCCATTCAATAAATATTTATTGGGCTCCTAACATTTACATGGTACTGTGCTGGGTGGCATACAGAATGGAGAAAGAAAAGTGTGTGCAAAGAAAGCTTCTACTCCGTTAGTGTGTAGCCTAGCTGAGTGATAAAATGGGAGCAATGCTATACAAAATGAAAGTTACAAACGGCAGAGGGAATAAAATGGCAAGGGGTGAGGATGGAGAGCAATTGGAAGAGCGCCTGGCTGCCACGCCCTTAGCCATTGGTACAGTCTCCAGTCCAGCATGAAGGCAGTAACCTAAGTACTTGGAAGGTGAAAACAGCAGATCAAAGGTTCAAGGTCAGCCTCTGCAACAAACGAGTTCAGAAGGAGACCCTGCCTCCCTTCCCAACCAAACAGATCAAAAGCTCAGGTAAGTAAAGGCGGTCAAGAAGAACTTGATCTTCCAATAGGGTTAGAAGCCACGCAGCATAGACATGGGAAAAGACGGATGCTGAAAAATCCCCGAGAGTGGAGAAGTGGAAAGCGGCTGGTACGGCACTGGGAGAGTGCATCCGCACTGGAGAGAACGCAGCCCAGGAATCACACCAGAAAACTCCGGCCTCTGGTCCCAGACAACGGTCTGGGAAAGGCAACCCCGTCTTTACTATGTGGATGGACCATGCTTTAGAGGAGCACATCGCTAGCTGACCTAAGAATGGTAATGGAAAGTCCTAGTGGAGAAAATCCATCATCGAGGCGTAGACCTCGCACACGTACTCCTAACACAGAAAGAGTGGTCACTCTACAGAGATTTGGGTCTGGAGGCTCCCAAGATCAGAAGCCCAGAAAAGAGGAGGAAGAAACATGGAGCATGTCTGCTTCAGGGCTCTGCTTTGGGCAGTGGCTAGGGCAGCAATACCTTTAATACCCATTATAGCCTTTGTGTGTGTGTGTGTGTGTGTGTGTGTGTGTGTGTGTTTATGTGGAAACTGGAATAGAAAGATAAAGTGAAGCTGTGTTCTCTTTATGGGGGTTGGGGGTTGGGGTTATTGAGGTCAGAGGTCAACCTGTTCTTCAGGAGCCGTCCCCTTGTTTTTTCAAAACAAGATCTCACAACTGACTATAACTCACCAAAACAGTCAGTTAGTAAGTCCCAGAGATCTGCCAGTCCACCTCTCCAGCACTTGGGTTATAATCTTATTGGATGCCTGGCTTACAGGCGTTTTTACATAGGTTCTGGGTGGAATAGACAAGGCAAGCACTTTATAGACAGCTATCACCCAGCCCTAAATTCCATTTTAAACAACAGGATTTTGTTGGAGGCAGTGGAACTAGGGACAGAAGACAGTCGACAAAGGATTTTAGAAATTTTTAAATGGGGGCAGGGTCCAAGTGGACAGAATACAGGACAGCCCCAGGAAGTGAATAAGATCTAGAAGACAGAACATCCAGGCTAACGAAGAAAATAGCCAAGGACAAAATGTGGAGAAACAGTTAGCTGGTAGGAGAAGAGGAAAAAAGCCAGCCGAAGTGCCACCAAATAAAGCTGTCCAAAACCAGGCAGTGCCGCAGAACAAATGGAGGAATTTGTAAAAGGAAACAGAAGTTAATGGTGCCAAATACCACAGGGCGGGCAAGGCAGATAATGCTTAACTGCAGGCTACCAATGCTTGGTGACCTTCAAAAATATCATTTTGCAAGACGGCTCTCAGAAAGCTGACTGCTTCTGTTGGACCACAGAATGACCAAAGAGCAGCCCAGGATCCTGCACTAGGTAGACAGGGAAGGAGCGTGAAGCCTGGCAGAGCATCTGCCTAACACCCAGCAGCTACATGTGAGCTCTGAGGTTATGCATCCAGTCCTCCCACTCAGCAGCAGGAGGCTTCCTCTGCTGAACCACCCAATTTAGGTTTGCAGGCCACCGTGACCTGTGCTCAGCAAGGTGTACCAACATCATCAGCCGCCTCTGCTGACAAGCGCCGCATCTCATCTCCGACGGAATTAAAACAGATAACACCGGAGCAGAGCCCTGTGAACCTATTAAATATTCCACAAGTAATTTATTTTTGATGTAGAGGAGAAGGAGGGAGGAAAGCAAGGGAAGTTAGTAAACCATCATTATGTTATCAACAAGGAGAGGTTTAGCAGGTTCTGTCTTGGCTGAGCCAATCAGAGTTTAAGGAAAACCCTTTTGGTTTGTATAGATAGCCAGTCAAAATGGCTAGCACCTAGATCATCCTCTCCCTTACAAGAGGCAGGGGATAAAGCAGATAAAGAGAAGGGAAAGAGGGATTGAAGATGAAGGTGTGAACGGGACTGGGAAAGAGTACAGCAATGAGACAGGAAGGGGAGGTGCTTAGAGACAGCTGGTGGGAGTGACTTTACTTGGAGTCTCTTTCAGAACCAATAAAAACACAGCCCCTCTCAGAATCCCTGGGGACACACAAACACCCTTCAGAGCTCTCACCTTTTGTTTATCAAACTTTTTATTATAGCACCGTACACATCTCATTAATCCTTTAAGCAGTTCTATCCCTGCCTTAGTTTATGAATGTCTCTCCCCAAAGGAAAAAAAAAAAAAAAGAACAGCTGAGACGAATTCTTACCTGTCTACATTGCTAAAATGTAATTTACATTCCTCATATTTTCTAACCCATCCCTAGCTTTCTCCTATTTAAAACAATTTGAAGCAAAAACAAAAAAAGAAGAAAAGGGGGAAAAATGATGTCAGAAGTACCTATTATCTAAAAACATCAGCCAACAAAAGAAGTTAAAAAGAGAATGGGGTATTTAATTCAATTTCTAGAATTGAATTGTGGGGGGGTCTGGTGCAGATCTACTTTTCTTTCCTCTGAGAGGGGTGCAGGAGGAACCTTGATGTCTGACATTTCACTGCCATTGGGTGCCCTGTGAAAGGTTACGTTTTCATAATGGAAAGTTCCACACTGGCCCGGGCAGTTTCTATTTCCTCTCTCATCAATTAAAATCACGACAAATTCTGGCTGGCTTTAGTGAAGTACTCGTAAGTGTGCTAACACTCCTAGCATGTGAAAGACGTAAAACCGCTAAAATACCACATCCATCTGGTCATCTCCAATCCACTCCAGACTCCTGAAAAGAAAAGGCTTGGGGGATGGGAAGAGCAAGCCTCTATGGAATTAAACAGTTTCCCAGCTCCCAGGTGTAAGTTAACCCCTACCCCACCACACGCGCGCGCGCACACACACACACACACACACACACACACACACACACACACACACACGCAAGGAAGGCTGTATTATCCACAGGCCTCATTCCCCTCAGATGGGTCCTCTTCCACAGGGACTGTTCTGCCGTCTCCAGCACTCAGGTCTGCTGGCAGGGGCTTGAATGATCTGCATCTATTTCTTTACCCTTTACCTTGATTCAATTAGCAATATTAAATATTTAACATACTAGTCGACTTTCACTGAACAAAACATTCTGGAGAGGCCAAAGTAGTGGAGCTACAAGATAGGGAAGGAAGGGAAAGGAAGGGACAAGATGTGGAGAAAACTGAATGAAGAAAAAGTATGTTGAGGTGCATGTGTATTTTTAAAATATAAAACTCTAGTCACAATTCGCTGAAGATGGATGGCTTGTTTCTTTCCCTCCACTGACAGGTCCTGAATCTTTATGGAGAACATTAAATTAAAGCACATAATGGGTTTATGTAGCATAGTGCACATTGGAGACATTAGTCACATCCCTTAAGCATTTTTCTCATTTTCTCAGCCTGACTTAAGCCCCATTTCCCCATTGATGAGGGAAGTCCACACTAACCCACAAACCACATCTGCAGTCGGCGGGGCCATTTCTTACATTTGTCAACACAAGGCTGGAGCCCACACCCAAAGCCACTGAAGACTATTATACTTCCAGCACGGTTTACAGGATACACAGAAAAGCTAATAGGGTCATTCGAGTGGCAAGATTTTTAGTTATGTTTTTTTTTCTCTCCTCCCTATTTCATCAAGGCATTAAGGGAAATTTAGAGAAAAAAAAATTAACTCACGGCTGTTTTGCAGAAAGAACCCTGACTGAAGAGATGAGGAGGCCACTTTCTGTTCAGGCAGTACAGCCAGAAGCTCTGAATCAAGAATTGTGGTTACTTGGTTGGGGATTTAGCTCAGTGGTAGAGCGCTTGCCTAGGAAGCGCAAGGCCCTGGGTTCGGTCCCCAGCTCCGAAAAAAAAAAAAAAAAGAATTGTGGTTACTTAATTGTGTTATTTGGGTAGTCCAGAACCTTCTCCCTCCATTTCAGTAGACTCCATTTCTATAATCTCTGCTCCAGCAGCTCGTGCTCAAGTGACTTCAGCGATGCATTTGAATCTACCGCACATCCAGCAAGATGGTTGGTATGTCAAGCTGACCCAGGCTGGTACTATTTAAAAGATACACAAACTGTACAAATGCTTACAGGGCATCTAGGTGAATGCGATGCTAATGAGCAGCCTGAAATGAACGGGGTGCTTGCCAGGCAGTGGGTTTCATTAACATTATATAAACTCCTGTATCGTAGTATTCTTACTGTGAAATCAGTGCCTGGGAGGGCTAGCCTCTCAGCATAGCACATCAGGGCCAGAAGAGAAACTGAGTTGATAGCTGTCAAAGAGAAAGGCAAGAATACAGCAGTAAGCACCCCCAGAATTCAACAGCAGGAATTTGGGGTAGTCTCATCACATCCCAAGTTCTGAAACATTGCTTCGCAGATCTCTTCATGTTCTACATAGCTGTATTCTGAATGAGATGACAAGTCTTCACAAACCTTGAGTATGAAGGAATAAGGTATTGGTTAATACGTTAGCAACTAAGACCCACCATGTTTCTTTAGTTTTCTGAAAGAGGGAAATAAATTCACTTAGGTCAGTAGGCAGCACTGATGGAGCCCTCGCCAGCTGCTTTGTCCTTGAAAAGCATCCTGTGGACAGAGATGTATAAATACTCCTACAACCTCATGAGAAAAACAATGTTATCTCTGATTTTATAGACTTTGTATTAAAGGGGGCGAGGGTTGGTGATACAGCTCACTGGCAAGAACTGTGCAAGGTCCTGGCTTGTTATCTCCAGGACTAAAGCGGGAAAACCTTGAGCTCAGACCGGCTGAGTTGTATAAAAGCCATACACGTGGCATGGACGAGAGTGTGATCTGACCCCTGAGTAGCCTTGCTCCAGTCTGTCCTCTCCACTGCTAATACAGTAAAGACTGTTGGATTATTCATTTTTTCAGGGGGTCAATTTTGACCAAATAGCTTGCATACTATTGAAAATAAATTAAAATAAATTAAAAGGTAAAGCCAGTGGTATAAGCATCAGCCTAGGAATTTGTAATGCATTGCCTATGTTTTCTTTGGTGTTTCAAGGAGCACATTAGCTTTAATTCTAGAGCAGGCTTCTACTGGAATGAGTACTACATAATTTATTAGCTTCCAGTACAGAGCGGGCAAAAAAATATGATTTCCATGCATCCAGTCTTTAGTGGAGGGTGAGACTCCCACAGTAGAATTCACTGTAAATCGCAGAGAAATGTTCGTTCATCCACTCAGGTAATTAGAAATGTATGGTGTTTACTTTCTGGTCAAGATACTAAAAAATGAAAAGACCTCCATCTCTCCTTGCCCAAACCTTTGACACCCCAAAACTAAAACAGCAGGGCTGACAACCCCCAAAGTCTACAATGGCTCCTGGTCCACTATAGCGAATGACAGCAAAACAGGTTTGACATTTCCTGCTGCCTGTGATTACAGCATCTTTTAATGAAGCTCACTTCAAATCATTTTAAATCCATTTGCTCATGTCAACACCAATGTACTCAGCATTATCTACCAATTAGTAAACCGGAAAATATTCTTCGGATAATCTGAAATCTCAGTAAAATATTCAGCATGCCATTCATTTACTATAAGCTGCCCTGTAAAAACAAATTAGGGAGAGCAGCTGTCACGGGACAATACAAACACCACTGATACAACCGAACTCCACGTTTCTCTGGCTGGCTTCCACAACAAAGCGCAATGCAGAGGAAATGTAAAGCCGTGACATTTTCAGATCAACAGGCCTAGGCCAATGTGCAGGGACATATTTACCTGCCCCATGTGTGAGATGAAATTCGAACTGAGAAGAAACAGGCTGACCACTGGCCGATTATCTCAAGGAAGAGTTCCCATCTTAATGCTGTAGGAAGTCTGGAAGGCAAGAAAGCCTACCAGATAGCATGCTTCACCAAGGGCAGAAATGTCAAAGGCCACGGGAGCTGACCAAATGATTATGGATACAGGAGAGAGAAATCACTTTGACTGCAAGGACCAGCCTACACGGGACTCGCACACTGCAGATAGCTGTGCCTGAACTTACGAGAAGCCTAGAGTACAACACTTAGCAGCCAGCACTGACGGGTCCTTTCCACAAATCAGCCTGACAAAATCCTATCATTTAAATATGGCAATATTTCAAAAGCCGCCTTCCACTTAGGGCCCTTTCAATATTTTTCATTTTAATGCATCAGTTATAAATAAACTGCGACAGCACCTGTTTGGAAGGATTAAAAACGCTTTTATATTATGAAAGGCAGGGTGAGAGCTTGTTCTCTGATGAGCACACTCGTCATCGGCACAAGACATCTGCAGTGGAGGGGCAATATTCTTCAAGAACGATTTCGATTTGGGAATCTAAATTTGGTTTCAGTCACTAATAACTACTCACTACTCTGAACTTTCACACAGTACAGAACGCTTCCGAGTGGGTACCTAACACAGAGCTACCAATCACAGAGTGGAAAAGACATGCACAAACCCAACTGATTGAAGATAGAAAGGCTTATGAGCGCAAGGCTGTTCTTCCATTAGAAAAGCTATGACCCCCATGAGCTGGAGCAAACACCAGATTTGGTTTGTTGGTTTTTTGGGTTGTTTTGTTTGTTTGTTTGTTTAAGATGTCGTTGAAGAGTTCCACAGTGTTTTCTAAATGCTTGTGGGGCCACCTATGAAGGAGCTAGCTTTCTAAGGCACTTCCATTTAGACATGTGCTGATCAAAGCAAGGCACAGAGAAATAATCACACTCAAAGACAGATGCCCTAGGTCAAAGGAGGCACTTCTGGAAGAGACACTCAAAAGCCTCCACGTTCACATCCTCACCTGCGTATCCAGGAATGCAAGTGCTCGCACACACATGCACTCGAGCTCTGAAACGACAGACAGACAGGCAGGCAGGCAGGCGCACGCATACATGCGCGCGCACACACACACACACACACACACACACACACACACACACGCAGAGTAGCTAGTCATCAATTCTTCCTTCAGGGTCATATTGGGCATAGAAAAGAGAGGAACCACACCATTAGAATTGAGACAAGTCACATTTAAATGTTTTTCTTTTCTGAAATAGAAATAAAATAGTCTCACACCTTCAGACTTGAAGAGTTTATAGGTGTACTAGGGATTCTACAGCAAGCCAAGGAGGAAAATATAAGGACCTTCAAACAAAGGGAAGAAAGCAAAAGGGCCTAAAGAATTCAAAATTCTAAGTCTAGTCACACCACGCATCCTCTGGAAAGAAGTCATAAATATGTCTAAAGTTCATAGGTCCCAACATTAATTATTAAGAAAAGCTTTTTATGTTGATTATAGCCATCAATAAATTAAAAATGATCTGATTCCTCTGAGTATCTAACTTCATTACAGTGTCATACACAGCCTGTGGTTTTAATAGAGAAAGGGACTTTTCCTCCTACTTGTAACATACCTGAAGTAGAAAAGCATGCTAAGGAGGGGAGGGGGGAGAGTCAGAGGGCAGGCAGAGAAATTGGGGGGGGGGACATGAGCAAAGAAAAATGAGATCTCATATACATAATGAAACCCAGTACTTTGTGAGTCAGAGACAAAACCCAAGGAATACAAGAACATTCTATACAAGGTATCTGTAGAAGAGCCCTATGCATATCTTCATTGCAATTCAAAACGCTGCACATTTTAATCCCGTTTCTAGTATTTACCAACATTTTAGTATCTTTTCCACAGTTAAAAAAATGCATTTCTCTCTGGAAAAGAATCAAGCTGCAGAGAAAATTAAAAAGAAAGTCTATAAGCAACTCCGTGTCAATCTTGTGTTCTCAGTTCTACATTGTGTGAGTGCTGGCAAGGAAAAAGCTTGAAGCCAACCAGACTCTAAGCTTTCTGTGCAATCAGGAAAGGGCTCCTGGTACAGGTGATTTGCCAAACCCACAGGAAAACTACTGAACTTCACCAATAGAATGTTTGTCTCACTCGTGAGACTCCTAACAGGAAAACTATGGTTTCTAAAGAAGGCAATTAACTCCCTTCTCCTGGAAACGGCTACTGTGCCTTTGACCCCAGCAGAAGGCCTTTGTGTGGACAATGTGTGGACGATTCTTTCTGCCAGGTGGAGTGTTGTTGTAGTCATTTAAACTGGAGTCCCAAAATGTCCCTGAGACAACAGGGAAACTCAAACTAAGAAAGGCTCATACACTTCACCGTACTGGAGCTCCGCCTAAGAAGTAAACATCTGTGTCAGAATGAACTCTTACAGATGCACTGGTCTGCACTTCTGTAATTATAATTACATCTAAGTACAATCACTTCATAGGAAGCACTTCATCCACTCCTCCACGACAGTGGCAGCTGACGCTTACAGGGTGCTTACTGAGTCTCAGACATTACTTTCCCTGGTCTACTGGGCTGATACCGTCAGCTTCCCCACTCCTGAGCGAGAAAACAGCTCTGCTCAGGAAGACGAAATGATTATCCCAGGTCTGTCACAAGAAAGGAAGCCAAGCCAAAATCTGAACCCAAGCAGATTATCTCTTGTACCACATGATGGCCTGTGGGAGACAGCACTTTGGAATCACGTGAATTTGTACCCCGTTCTCTGTGTATTAACCTAGGAAGAACTACAAATTTTCTTTTGTTTTGGACATGATCTAATTTGTGTCAGAATGTCTCGGATTCACTGTGTAGCAAAGATGACCTTGGTCCTCTGATTCTCCTGCCTCTGTCAAGCTCTCCCAGTGTATGTGGTAGTAGGGACCCAACCCAGGGCTTCAGTCAGGCTAGGCAAGCATTCTACCAACTGAGCTCCATCTTCAGCCAAGAACTGGAGCTCTTTCTATAACTGCACTACCCTCAACCTCGGGATCCCCTGTTTTACCTCCTTGGTTTTGTGGAGAGTCAATAATCTAATCTTCAATTCTCTAATTAGAAAACAACTACAAAACAAGCAGTGCTGCTCTACATGACGTCTGAACTACGGCATAATGCAAGTTGAAGGTCTCTGCAGACTGTAGCAAGCCACACAAACGTTAAAGTTTTCACAACGTTATCTCTCCTTCTCCATGTCAGACCACTGGACAGTTCCATTAATTAGATGTGTTAGAAAAAGAACACAAACCAAATAAGGACCCAAATGCCAGAATAGTCTGAAATTACCTTCGAATAATACTGATTAAACCAGCCATTGACAATGAAACAACAGTCTTGGTAGGGCATTGTGTCAAAGAGCCCATTTAGCTAGCCTAATTCATTCCACTACGAAAAAAAAAAAAACATAAAAACCTTTCAGATACTATTAGAAAGTAAGCTATCATCCATTAAAACTAAAGTTGAATGGATAAATTTTAAGAAATGCACAGATTTGTCAAAAAGTCAAGTAATATTTCTTAGCATTCATTAACAATTATAAAGCACTAAAACTTGAAGCTCTGTAAAAAAAAGAGGTTGTCTGTACAGAACAGAGCCGTGAAATTTCTTATCTATGAGCAATACATTCAATAAAGGCATTCTATGAGCAGACAGGACCCAACCCATGGAGATTTTTGCTTTAAATATGCTGTTCTAATGGTGTTAGTACTTAAAGGGGCCATTTATAGAACACTGAATATAGGACAGGGGTTGTATAAGGACCTCCCCTGAAATCTCATTTAATCCTTGCACAGTAAGAACTGTAGGAAACAGATCATAGGTTCCTAATTTTTCAAATGATAGCACCAGGTCCAACAGTATGAACTAAGGACTATAAAAACTGAAGGTCCAGAAGTCAAAAATGCCTGCCCACTCTGCCCCCATCCTTATGTCATCGAGAGTGCTGCAGGGCTCTTTAGCAAAATGTCCTCTGATGCCTCAAGAGAGGGATTAGGAAAACCTGAGGTCGCCCCCAGAACAACCAAAGTAGTTGAGCATAGGCATCTCTACTACTGAATGGCTGGGATCATGGCGAACCTAGATTAAGTATAAACTTACTGTTTGACATTTAATATTGCCCCTCCAATTTGCAACTAAAACTGACAAAAATTTGTATGAAATATATTCCCGGTACTGGGTTGAAAGTCACATTCTATCAGTCTACCTGTTGAAAATACAGAATACGCAGCCGCCAACCTCCACCCGTAGTAACGTCTAGGAGAAATGAGAACATTCTAAAGCAAATGCTCGTTGCTTAGGAAGAATAAATTGAAAGTCTTCCTCCTGGGAGTGAATTTGGAGCCTATTTTAGACAAAGAATTGGAAGTGGCTGAGAAATGGATGGCTGTTCAGAACGAAAACCAAACCAAATCTAGCAGATAGTAAAAGATGAGCTAGGCTACACGTCAGACTGAAAAAAGTGACTGTCACAGGGGTACCAGCATGCCAAGAACAATCTCAAGCACTCTCGTTAAACACAGGTTTCTGGGATCCATCCCTAGAGCTCATGCTTCAGCAGGTCTGGGGTCGGGCATTTCTAACAAGTTCCCAGGGGATGGTGGTGCGCTAGCCCATGCCCCATGCAGGTTGTTGGGGAGATCAAAGGAAACAGGGAGCTTGTTCATTGCAGTGCATTGAGGGATTCAAAGAGGGGATGCAGTCGATGCCCTAGTTTTCAACCCGCGAAACTAGTAGCAGGCAAGAGACAGGTTCTGGGCAGAGCAGGAAGAAAGCACAACACCCATGAAACAAGACAGACATGGTCTGGCCTGCAATAGTCAAGGGAAGCATTGAGCTAAGGGGGCAGACACGAACCGAAGGGGGGGGTAAGAAGGCACTGGAAGAGAAGCCAGATAAAACCAACAATCACAAGTCGCCAAGTCATCTATGGATTCTGTCACTGAACCTGGGGTGGGGGGTCAAAAACTGTGAGGTAATAAAAAGCATGTCTATCATAGAAATAAAGAGGGAGGTTGGAAATGTTTGCTTCATTGTAAGGAGAGTGGAAAATAGCTCGGTTTTGTACATAAATTCCCAGTACCAAAAAGGAATCCTGGGAGTTTTATCTAACAGTTAAGAAACATCCCAGCCTCAGGAAACAGCACAGGGGGACAGAGATATGGGATTGGAATTTGTCTCCTGAAGAGAGTTGAACTACGCCAATAAATGTGTTCCTTCAACTAAAAGTCCTTACTGGGGGAGCCATGTCCTAGCACTGAAGAGGCAGAAACAAGAGGATCTTGATCTACATAGGAGTTCCAGGTCAGCTGAGTTTACCCAGTGAGTCCCTGTCGCCGAAGAATACACACAGGAGGGGCAAGAGGGATGACTCCATGGTTAACAGCACTGGCTACCCTGCTAAAAGACTCTAGTCCGATTCCCAGCACCCATAAGTTGACTCACAACCAGCTGTATGTAGTTCCAGCTCCAAGGCTCAAACACACTCTTTGAGTCTCCACAGGAACTGCACACATCTGGTACACCAAGTGTGTATGAGAACGACATAGAGATGAGGGTGCAGCTTCCTAAACAGGCTTTGAGTTCCTGGGTTCAGTCCCCAGCACTTCAAAGAAAGAAAATATTAATAATGATTAGCATAGGCCAGGGGTGGTAGTCTAAACCTTTAATCCCCGGATTCGGGAGGTGAAGATAGGACAGTAAACATTCATGGACAGCCCTGGGTAACACGGTGAGTCTGGGTTTTTTACGTTGTTTTATTTTAAAAGAAAAAAAAAAACAACAATACTGCCTAAGCTGAACTCACCAGCGCTGTCTCTTACACATGACGTGTGATATATGGCTATATGGATAGGTATAGGAAGGAGTAGAGTAGGAAGACAGTCACACAGGCCCAGTTTTCAACAGATTAAATATATGAGCTTAGGTTAGAATCGTCAAGAGCTAACTCAATATGGCATTCTTCAAAATCCTCCAGTTTGCCAATATTGAAACGCTAATTTATTATTCCCTGCCACGCTAGCATCGCTCTCTCACCCCTCACCAAGTTCCTCGCATAAGCCATCTGGATGGAAGTCACTCTTGGCCCATCTGTGTTCACAAATTCACAAATCCCAAACATCTTCTCCATGCTACACAGGAACGTATATTTCTACCACTCTCTTTAAAGAAAAAAAGAAAAAAGTGTGTAGAGCCTGTATCTTTAAAAAGCATATGCCTTGTTAGAAATGCTGAGAAGTAATTAGGTCTACTAACTAATGGCCTTGCAAGCAGAAAAGAACTTCCAAGACACTTATCAGGTGACTCAGTGAGATCCACTTCTCACATCTATGCTCCTGAAAGCACAGACATCAGACATTCTTTAAAGGCAAGCATTTTAAGCAGGAACAAAATAACTAAGATTATTTCAGGTGCCATAGCCACTTCCCAGACCAGCACAGCGCTGGGAACTGGACAGTCTTCCCCTAGCGTGAGGCCCCGCTCAATCATCTGTTGCTGAATTGTCTTAGACAAGATGCTTAATTTGGCTAAGACTCGGCTCCCTCATCAGTAATCTGAGGCTTGAAAAGTAACTACTTCAATTGACAAAAAGATAGACACATTGATTAAAAAGAAACAGTCCAAAAATAGAACCACCAGATATCGATCCTTCACAGAGGTGCGGAGTCAGTTGAAAGCCAAAGGGGATAGTCTTTTCAACAGATATTTTTGAAGCAACAGGCCATCTGTATACCAAAATATAAGTCTCGGTCTCTTCCTGACAAACATAAAAATTAACTCGATGGTTAACCGAGTCAAAAACAAAGTGAGGTATTATGCCCTGTGCAGTCCGTGGGTGACCAGTGTCTCAGCGTACCTATGAATGGCACCCAACACAAACTCAGAAACTTATTTAAAACACTGAGGGTTTGGTTTTGTTTTGAAAAGAATGTCTGGGGTCTGTGCTTTCGGGAGCATAGATGTGAGGAGTGGATCTCACTGAGTCACCTGATAAGTGTCTTGGAAGTTCTTTTCTGCTTGCAAGTCTCTGTGTACGTAACTGAACTCTACGGTTTTCAAACATGAACTTTATTGATGGCAACATTGAGTTACTATGTCAAAATGGCTAGACACCTGAAAACTCCAAGAAGAAAATAGGACAAATTTTTCATGGTTGGGCTAGGCAAGATATTCGAAGTTATCTCATGGAAAGTGCAATCCGTAAACCAAAGTGAAAAACTGGGCTTCATAAAGCTGAAAGCTTTTTCTTACCAAAAGATATCAATAGAATGAAAAGACAAGCTACAGACTGAGCAAACACAAATCATATATCTGACAAAGACCTATGCCCACCATTTTCAGTACTTGATGGTAAGAAAACAACCTATTTTTTTTTAAACGTGCCAAACCTTTGAGTAGACACTTCACCACGATACTCAGATAGCAAACAGGCACGCTCGATGCTCATCACCAAGTCAGAGGAGAAGGCCGCTTAAATCCATAAAGACATCTCAAAACATCTGGAATGGCCAAGATTAAACAGCCACACCTGACAGTACTCAATGCTCACTAAGACGTAAGGAGACCAGGGTTCAATTCCAAAATGGAATGTAAAACGTACAGCCCCTCTGAAGAACAATCTGGTGGTTTCTTTTGGATTAAACATGTACTTACTGTATTTAATGTGACTCAGCAAACTACTCCTGGGCATTTGGTTAGGGAAGGGGAGAATTTATTCCCATAAAAGCTTACACATAAATATTTACAGTTACGTTATCTGAAATGCCAAAAAGTAGAAACAACATCCGTCTCAACAGAAGTCTACTCGTCCATAAAAATACCCTTGTGAAGTTTTAGCCATAAGATTTTAAGTGCATAAAGCCATATTCAAAAGACTACATCTCTTTTTTCTCTCCCCACTCCTTCCCCTTCATTGATCACCCCTTGCCTACACAAAAATAAAAATAATTAAACTATCCAAAAAAAAGACTATATCTATATCCAGTATCAGTCTATTTCTGTGGCATTTCAGAAATTAGGATGGTAAGAATAAAGGACAAGAGCGGTGGCTACCACAAGGGAAGGCTGGGAGGGAGGTCCACCTCCAGGGATGGCGTGAAGAGATGTGGTAATGAAGAATTGTGGTGCTAAATATAGAGGTCATGCTGCCATGAGTTAGCAACCTCAACCACACTCCCAAGACTCACAGAACTCCACCTCCCCGAAAAAGTTAAGCTTTGTTTAGGAAGACTGGAAAACAAATTCTTCAAAATAGCAACTGGACAAAAACTTCCAGACCAAGTTTATTCTCCTGGAATAGCTGTGTGAAGTCAGTGGGTGGAGAGAGTAACCTGCTGCCAGTAAGCATTTGACAGAGTTAAGCTATCCAAGGTGCGCCCATCACCTACTCTCACACATGCAGACCTTTGGTAAGAACACGCTCTGGGAGGTCTGTACTGACCACAGAGTAACTGGCTACAACAGCAAAGGATAGAGACATTTCTCAAGGGCCTACCTAGTATTACATTACTCTGAAGTAAAAGTTACCAGAAGTCTGCTGAACTTGGTAATCGCTGAGCTCCCCTTCCAGTGTCTGCCGCTAGCAATTCCTCTGGAATTCTACAGATCTTCACTTCAGACAGCAGTTATTAATGCTTCCTAGGAGCAAGACAGGCTTATCTGATTGACCTTTTTGGAGGCACAAGCCCGTGTGTTAGCCATGCCGACCTGAACCATTACCCCTAAAGATGTCAGCTAACATGGCGCGTGTGTGCTAAGAATCCACCATGATGGGAAGTATTTCCATCCCCAAGACAAACAACAAAAGGTTTCTCTTTCCCCCTCTTCCAGTTATGGGTAGTTCTGCACCTTGTGCATATTTTCCACAGGGGTCAAAGTTGACTGACTATATGACCACAGGTGGAAGAAAGGCAGACAGAAATTTATTTATTTATTTATTTATTTATTTGTCTCTGTGTGATCTTTAACACAAACTTGAGGGCACAGACTATTAAGGTGAGTCAAACCACTCAGTGAACAAGTTTCAGCAGGTTCAGCTCCATAACAACCGGAAGTGTACCTACCACAATGTTCTAAGGAAACAAGCATCTGTACAGTAGATGCCAGCCATTAGCAACACATGCACAGGTCTCCTGCAAGTACAACGTGTTTTTAATGTTGTCTGTCTTCTGTGCTGTTCCTTTAACTTTGCTATTCCAATTCATTAAACTAAAAGAATAATAATTTGAATTAATGAGGCATTACTGTGGCCTCGGTCTTTAATACGCAATTCACATTCAAATCAAATCAATACTTTTATCAAGAACTAATTATGTCCTGGTTGCAGAGCTGGCTTCCACAGTAAATTCATGACATTTTTACTAGCTGTACTCTCAAGAGTCTTAAAAATATAACGTATGTGTCGTTATATGAATCCAAAAATGAAAGTTAAAATTCAATTATGGATGTATTTAAGAACAAACCAACACTAATTTATCAAAGATGGCCAAGGCTAAATATTCAAGACAATTCCCATGGTGTTTGTATGGACGTGGCTAACTGGTGACTTACTTGCTTTTTGTTTTTCTCCTTACAGGTTTACCATACCTTAGACCGATGTCACAATGGGGACACATTCTCTACATCAGCGGATGGCTGCAGGAGGGAGAAAGGAACCTACAGGGTAACTGAGGTACAGGCCGTAGTGTTAAGCCATACTGGGAGACTGCAAATTTAACCTCCACCTGTCTGTCCCTACTCTGGCAGACTATTTGACACTCTTGCAAGAGAGCCTGTTAAAGACTTCCTACTTCGAAACTGTCCAGAAAGAAAGATGGCTTTCGAGTCCTCACGATGAGGTGCTTTAAGTCCCCAGAGCCTACCCAGCCAAGGAACAAGCTATGGGGCATAGCCATAACTCAGGTCAGTGCCACATTCGCCTCTGCAGAAAACGAGAACACAAATAAATACGGAGTGGAAGACTTTTTGGTAGTTTTAATTTTAACACTCTGTCTTCCTTCATAGCCATGACTTTTAAATGCTGCGCCCTGAAATAATGGGAATAATGTGTGACTAGTTGCCAATCGGCACTTTTTCGTAAACGAGAAGAGAAACGGATAGGACGGAACAGAGCGGGGAGGCCAGCACAGGACAGGGAAGGCAGGACAGAAGAGCTGACAGCCAATAAAAGAAGATGGACTGGTTTGGGTGACAGGAAAGGGAACGAAAATATGAGAACGCACTGAAGAAAAAAAACAAGGTGCAATGAGCACATAAGAGATAAATACGTCATATAAATTTATTATGCCTGGCTTTGCATTGTAATGTCAAGAAAACATACAAACCACTGTCTTGAGTCGTATGTAAGGTATAGTAGGCCCCTACTGAAATCTCCTTTAAGAGCATTTACCTTCTTCCTCCCAAGGATAAGATTCCAACAGCTAATTCTAAGAAAAAGAATGACCTACCCAGTTTAGTAGACAGAATAGAAGGGGAGGAAAAGTTTAAATGTAAAGCCAGTGTGTAAATGTGTACAGCATCTCCAGATCCATAAAATATACCCAGGGTGCTGACGCTGTGACCCAAGGTCTACATCAGGCCGTCACAGCAGTGAAGGGGAAAGCTCACAGGAAGAGTCTAAAATCGCTGTTTCCGCTCCACCCCTCTGTGCTAACAAACCAAGCTTAGCTGCTGAAAATGGCAATAATCACCAGCCATGCACACTTTCTCTCTGATCCTATCTGCGTCATTGATGACTGCTCTGCAAAGTGAAACTGGCTGCACCGGAGAGGTCCTGCTCCTCCAGCCTGCTCCTCCTCGGCCTGCTCCTCCTCGGCCTGCTCCTCCTCAGCCTGCTCCTCCTCAGCCTGCTCCTCCTCAGCCTGCTCCTCCTCAGCCTGCTCCTCCTCCAGCCTGCTCCTCCTCGGCCTGCTCCTCCTCCAGCCTGCTCCTCCTCGGCCTGCTCCTCCTCGGCCTGCTCCTCCTCGGCCTGCTCCTCCTCAGCCTGCTCCTCCTCAGCCTGCTCCTCGGCCTGCTCCTCCTCAGCCTGCTCCTCCAGCCTGCTCCTCCTCAGCCTGCTCCTCCTCCAGCCTGCTCCTCCTCGGCCTGCTCCTCCTCGGCCTGCTCCTCCTCGGCCTGCTCCTCCTCGGCCTGCTCCTCCAGCCTGCTCCTCCTCAGCCTGCTCCTCCAGCCTGCTCCTCCTCAGCCTGCTCCTCCTCCAGCCTCCTCCTCCAGCCTGCTCCTCCAGCATTCTGCTCTGCTTACAGCTCTTGCTTGTCTAGTCACACAGACATAAAAAAGAAAACCTAGACATTCAGTCCAAGAGTCAGGAAAAAAAAGTCACATCCAGATGGAATCCTGAGCCACAAGTTCCCCTCTTGGATCCTTGATATATAGAGGTTATCACGTTTTAAAATAAAGCTAGTAGTCAGGATACCAATAACGTTTTAAACCAAAAGCAACCTACATCAAAGAATACTGAATGGCAACTAAGTGATGTAAAGCAGGTTAGTCAGAAGAAGAAAAACCCTAAAGAAAAGGGTGTGCTTGGAAAGCAAATGGCAAGGAAAGAAACAAGCAGCAGGTCACCGAGGGCTTTAAAATCACTATAATGGAGCCAGAGAGGTGGCTCAGCGGGTAAAGGCAGAGGCCACCAAGACTGACAATCCACATGTTCAAAGAAAGAACTCCATCCCCAGTTTGTCCTCTGGCCTCCACACATGTGTCATGGCAGGTGCACACCTAGATATACACAGCCAAGATACATAAGCATATGTAATTCTAAAACCCAGTGCAATGACTCGAGAGGACAACAGAAACACAACTTCAACCTTCTAGGCGTGCAGACAGCAGCAGTATAGAAAGGGGTGCCACAAGCCTCCATGCAGCACCTAGTCAGCTGGATTTTAGCCTACCTAAGCAGCGGGCCCTTTGTTTCTTCTCCTTCTCGCTAATTGCCATATTCATTAACCCTCTCTAACCCACAGTCATTACAGAAAATTCAACCATATTCAAATACAACTTCTGTGAACAAAAGTCCTCCAGAATCCTGTTCTCCAGAGATAACCAATGCTAAGAGACTGTGTTCATTCTCCTGAAGTTAAAAAGAATATTCCAATTAACTTCCTTCTAGACTAATTACAATAACACATGCCATCCATATTTACAATATCCTGCTGTAACATGTTCTTTCTTCCCATTCTCTCATGTGTATATATGGTATGTGCCTGTGCATATGTATGTTTTTGTGTGGGGGGAGTGCATGGCCATCTATACATATGGAGACATGTGAAAACCCAAGGATGATAACAGGGATCCTCCCTGGTTTCTCTTCCACCTCATTTTTTGAGGCAGAGTACCTTGATTAAACCCAGAGCTCTCACCAACATGGCTAGTCTTGCTCTAGGGAGCCCTGTCACCACCTTCCAAAGCTGGCATCACAGGTGGGCTTCTTCGAGGACCCAGCACTTTCATGGGGATTCTCCCGTTGGAGCAGCAAGCACTTTAACATCTCCCCAGCCCCAGTATGCTCTTTTCACTCACTGATAAAGCCTAGCGATCTGTCAACGGACGTAGAAACATCACTCTTTTTAATGGCTACAAAATATTCCATTATGTGGACAGGACATAATTTATTTAACCAGCCTTCTCCTGATGGGCATTTGGATTATTTCCAATTTTTATTATTAAGAACAACACAGTTTTTAGGTTTCTATCTGTGCACTTGTAAAACTATTACTGTAGGCAGCTGCAGGGATCAAAGAACACACTAAACTTTTTTAATCATTCATTTCTGTTTAATTCATACTACTATAAATCTTCAAGAAGATGGCAATTGCGCTAATTGCTTAATTATTTTGATTTTCAGCTTTAACACTTTTTTGATAACGTATGCTACTCAAAAGTAATTGCGTAGAAATTAAGTCAAAAGGTATCAGTTAATGTATTTCTGAGTACTTATTAGAAAGTGTCCTTTGCCTGAATACTGCATTCAAGAAAAAAAAAAAACTTTGAAGAAATTTCATGTTATCAGAAAAATATTCTAATACAGACATGTACAAGAGAAATATGTTTCAAGAAATGTGATATTCAGGTGTGGTGGTTTGAATGAGAAAGGTCCCCCAGAGTGGAGAAGCCATTTAGGGAGGCTGAGGCAGCGTAACCTCACTGGAGGAAGTACGTCACTGGGGGTGGGCTATGACACTAAAAGCCCGGTACTATTTTCACTTTGAAGGTGGGAGGTCTCAGTTTCCTGCTTCTGCTGCCATCCTGCCTGCTGCCACATTTCTCTATAAGGATGCACTTTTATCGCCCTGGTCGGTAACCCCAAATAAACTCTTTCTTTGATAACTTATCTTGATTGTGGTGCTTTATCATAGCAACAGGAACGGTAACTAATACATTAGCTAATTTTATCCTCCTACTTCATAGCTAAAATTTACACCAATTTATATGGTATGGTGTATTAGACATCTGAAAGTTTAAAAGAGGGGTGTGTGTGTGTGTGTGTGTGTGTGTGTGTGTGTGTGTGTTATACAACCTACAACCTTACTCATCTTAGAGCTGCAATGAAAATAACTAGACTAAATCAAGTCAAAGAGAAATTGTTCCAATGAAGAGATATACCCGAGTACGGCCAGCCAAATGTTTCAAATAAATTGTTCAGCCTAAAATAACAAAAGGAATGTTACATTAAGCATGTAAACCAAAAACATTTTCTATTCAAATATGATGACCTGTACATAATTGTATGTGCTTAGCAATGTCGCTAGGCAACAGGAACCTCTGGTCTCCACTGTAATCGTACAGGACCACCATCATATATGCAGTTCATCACTGAGCAAAATGTAGTTCCGTGCTTCATGGCTGTGTTCTTCAGGCCTGCTGTAGACCTGGATCCTCTCCTTGATCTTAACTAGATTCGCTGTAATCACAGACTCTTGCTTGTGTTTTTTAAAAAAAAAAAAAAGGGACACACACACACACACACACACACACACACACACTACACATACAGTTTTAGAATTCAACTCAAAAATAACCTACAAAACTGTCATTCCCTCCGCGAATGAGTGCATACAAAATTTAAATACAAAAAGTCATGACATTCAGAGTTTGAGATCCAGTAAATCACTCCGGACACATTTCATGGCAAACAAAATACTTGCTGAGAAATAGAGTTACCAGGGCAACCATAACTGACCTTTTATGTTTTATTTATCAATCATATTGCTGCATTATTCTCATTCTTAGAGACAAAAGAGAAAATGTATTATAAACAATGATAATTAATTGAGGGTCCCCTGCTCCACACTAAATCGCTTCTGAAAAAAAAACTCTTATTTATCCAGTAGACACGCTATTATTTGTTTCTTCATTCTCGTCTAGGCTAAGGGCATGGAAGGCAGCACCCAGAAAGTTCACAGGTTGCCCATATTGATCCCAGGTAGTAGGAGTCTATCTCTGTGTGGCATTTCTCAACAGACAACGGGACAGATGCGGGAATGCTCTATGCTTACATCACCACGACCCCTGCCGCATACCAGACGCTCTTGAAAGAGAATCAATTGAAATACAGAATAAATGAAAGTCAGAATTAATAAATTATAAATAAATCCACATGACTCTGAAATTAAGCAGTTTCTAACAAGAGAAAACTCAAACACTTCACTATGTAATATAGTTTATTTTAAGCCCCAATAATATTCTCCTCAAATCAAATGTCATTTCCTCTTGGGAAAAATATCGATTTATTTATTTTTAGAATACTAGAGTATAGTTATTCATGCTTGAACCTGGCCCCCAAAAAAATTAAATTGAAAAAAAGAACTGGAAAAAGAAAAGAAAAGAAAATGGTGTAGACATCATTGCGTCCAAAATGCAAGTTAAAGAGAATTTATAGTAACAAGATGTCACAATTTGTATCAAGGAGACAGCAAGGAGAGGGACAAAGAGAGAACTCGGCTACAAGGCACAGTTGGGTCTTTGCCCTGGTTTGAATTTATTTGATAAACTACTCGTTTTTCTGAGAAAGCTGCATCCACAAGCAGAGAAGGTTGGCCTTGGTGATCTCTCGAGTCCCTCTCTTCTACAGTTGTTTTACTGGCCGGCTATCATCAACAGAATGTGGAATCTACATCCCCAGGCTCATGTACTTTAGAAAGTGGTACCTAGCTAGAGGGAGTGAGTCACTGGGGAAGGAGGCTAGGGTTTTAGAAACCAGCACCCACTTTCGGTTCTCTACTTCTTGAGTGGCATAGCATTCTCACACCCCTGACTTCATAGCTGAGGGCTGTCCCTGCTAGCTGTCACCATGCCTTCCCCACCATGACAAACTGAACTTCACTACTTTTCAGGTCTTTGGTCACAGCTAAAAGAAAGTAACTAATGTGGGCTGAAGAGGTGACTCTGTGGTTCAGAGCACACGTTGCTCTCAGCAGAAGATCCAGGTTCAGTCCCCAGAACCTACATACTTCCTCACGACTGTGTGTAACTTGCTTCTAAGGAATCTGATGCCCTCATCTGATCTCCACAGATGCAAGGCACCCAAATGGCACACACATGCATGCGTGCAAATACTCAAACACAGAACACATGTTAAGATAAAAAGGAAGAAAAGTTAATGCACCTCCTTCCTTCTAAAGAAGAGAAGGTTTCAACAGCAGTCTACCGTCAACGTCTCCCAGCTGAACCCCACACCCCAGTCACATCTCCCATTGGGACAAACTCCTACATTACCTGACAGGTCCTCTCTCCCTTGAGTCATTCACCCTGCCATGGACAATCTTACCTCCAGTCACAATTCTAGGTCTTCCCCACTACCCTCCTTTCAATCAACCAATAAACAAGAGGTAAACTCAGATCCCATACGCAGATGTCCTTTCCAAGCCTCATCAGGGCTTTGTGAGTCTGATTAACTAACACCCTTCTTGTTAACCTTCCATCTCCCCTGGGGCCTCCCTGGTTTGAAATATGCATGAAACTCCCCTTCGGTCTCCATTAGTCCATATTCTCCTTCCTTTTCCTAGTCTTTACCAACCAAGCCAACTTCTCCCCCACACCAACTTCCTTCAAATCTCCACAGCCAGTTCCTTGGGCAAGGCTCTCAGCATTTCAGCTGATCTTCCCTGGCCTCTCGCAACTGTTAACCACTTCTGGTCATTAAATCTCCCCATCCAGTCTATACCGCTCACTCCCATACAGATATCTCATGGAATAAGCACCCCGAACAGACACGTGACTATCAAGTGTGTCCTTCATGACTTGACGACTATGTACCTTTGTATGGGTGCCTCAGAGGCTTCATTCTGCTGCTCCCTAACCACATTTCTCCCCAGGCTCCTAATCTAGCAATTTAAAAACAACAAAGTACAGGTTCGTAGCTTCCAGAATCCCCCTGCCTTTTATGTTTCCAAGTTTCTCTGCATATCACCTCTCAACTTAGAAAAAACCCAATCCTATCCTATCCTGAAAGTCTTCCCTGACTAAGGGAAGACTTCATCCTCAGGCAGACAGCCCTGCCCTCCACTGCTCTCTTGTGCCTCTAAGTACATAGGGTTATCAGTACACAAGAGTCCAAAGTGAGAGTCTCTGGATGGAATAAATTTCCATACAATTAGTCTGCAAAGCTAGTACTCAACATACTATATAGGATACAGTAAATCTCACACACACACACACACAAACACAGTGCACACATATAGCCCTCAAAGCAAATTAGAAAAGGACAAAATTAAGAGTCACATTTATTTTAAATCTTAGACAAACAGCGCACTGTGGAGCTGCTCTAAGCTCAATGGGTTGGGCTGCAAGTCCCTTTTAGTGGGGTCAGAGGTGGAAGACCCTGGTCCGATGCCATCCTCTACAGTGCTTAATTCCACCTGGGAACTAGATGCTATCCACTGGATCCCACGGAATCCCCTCATTAGCTAGGAGTCTGTGAGCTATAAGCCAGGGGGGGAATGAGAGAGTGGTCCTGAGATCTGGAATTCACACCTCTCTTAACATTCACAGTTTGAAAGTAATAAAACAAGCAGTACTTCAGGCAAATTGTGTTTTTTCAACAGAATTTTCCCTTTTTAGGTTAAGATTTGAAAGTTTGCTCAAATGTCCTTCTGCTGCTTCTTGGATCTCTCCGCTACTAGGTTCCAAATCCCTGTCATTGGGCAAGCAGTGAACATACAATAATTATTTCCCACTTCTCTCTCTCCCTCTCTATCATCTTTAAATCCATGGTATCTCAATCCAACTGATGTCAGTAAATCCAGACTGTCCCAACTTTTCTCTAAAACTCTTGAAACTATTTGAATGAGGTGCTGAGCAGCTGTCAGTTATGGATTTGAAAATAAAAAAGAGCCTGAAAATTGTACGTTCAGTATAAAAAGATTAGGTGAGGCAATTCAAAATGTTTAAGAACTTTAAATCAAGTTAAAAGCAGTTACTACGGCCAGACCTCATGAAGCTCCGCTTAAGAGTCGCATTAACCTGGCAGTCAAAACTATTTAAAATGAATAATGTTTCTTTCACATTTCACTCACTTTCAGCATCATAAAAAAAAAAAAAGAAAGAAAGAAAGAAAGAAAAGGAAAAGGGGGAAAACCACACTGTGGACTGACGAATGGTCACACAGTCACGTAACAGTGACCTTCCAAGTAGAGCTTCCTAAGGACACAACTATTACAGTTAATCAATGAACTCAATGACCTACCCCCTCTCTTAAGGCTAAAAAGGATAATTTTTCAAATGAAGAAAGGACAATGAAGATATTCCAGAGGCTTTTCAATCTAAAAAGCAAGAGAATAAGAAAAAGTTCAGTTTCATACGCCCACAGTGGCTGAACCCAACGTCAATGAGACCCACTAAATTTGTAGTGACCTCTGTCTGTACAGCCACGGCCTTTTCCAAACCCATCTCCTCTGGGTTTTGTTGTTGTTATTGTTGCTTTGTATTTGGGGGAAAGGGGACTGTTTTCAAATACGGTAACATGATGTGGCTATTCAGACCTATATTAAAATCAAATGCAACTAAGCCCTTTTCAGTACTTGATGGTTATGGGACACTTGTGGTGACCCAACTACACAGCACAGACAGGGGCATGCCCACCATCACAGAAGGCTCCATATAACGGTACTAGAAAGACACAGGCAGAAAAAGGGATCAAGACGAACCTACAGGTTCCAGAGTTCCGCTGCTGAATGAAGCCATTTTTAGAGCAGACACACCCTAAAGGAAATCATGAACTACCCACAAATATGCCATGTTTTAAAGACTTAGTTTCATTATTTTAACTGTGGATGTGGGAGCAAAGTGTCCTTGGAGGCCAGCAGTGACTTATCTTCTGGAACCAGAGTTGCAGGTGACTGTGAGTCTCTTGAAGCAGACGCTGGGAACCAAACTTGGGTCCTCTGTAAGAACACTAAGTGCTCTGAACTGCTAAGCTATGTCTCCAGCCCTGCTGATATGTATACTGTATAGCGAAGAGTTGGGAAATTCAGTCTGCAAATTGGCATGGTGCTACATCTCTCTACTGAACTGTAGATTAAAGTCCAAAGTGCCAATTCGATGCACGTATTAAGGAACTGCTGTGGCTTAGAAGAAGTTCTCATCACCAGTTGATATGTAAAATGGCTTGCTGACATCATGGCCTTGGGAGTCAGTCTCTCGCACAGGAACTGATGTCTTTCCTCATCAGCTGGATTAGTTCTCTCAAGAATGGATTACATCCCAGGAGAACTTGCTATTTTAAAGCAACGTTACCTCATGTGTTTACCTCCTTCTAGTGTGACTGTGTGCCTTGCCAACAATGAAGTGTGCACCAGAAGCTGAATAACAGTTGCCAACACCATGTTTCTGGCCTTTCAGAACCATGAGTCAAAATAAATCCCTTTTGTTTATAAATTACTCAGCTTTGGGTACCGTCCCTGCAAGAAAATGCACTGCGATGGGAGCCATCTTTCCCACTGCTGGACGAGCTGAAAACCAGAGTTGCAGACACTAATCTACTTAAATGGGAGCTGCTGCTAATGACCTAGAAACCCCCTGCCACAGTGAAAGGCACCTCCCAAGCTACACCAGGACGTGTTCTATCCTCTGTCTGTGGTTGTTAAAGCAGCACATTTCTACCAAGTTTGCAGCCACCTGCCCTCCATCCTGTTCCTGCCGAAGCTGCCGTTCGCCTCACAAAGCACAGTTGAGCGCCTCACAATTCCTTCTTTACTCAACGCCACAACCTAAAGAGTCTTACTTCATCCCGGTGGCGCAGACAGGCAGAACAGGCTCTCCACAGCTCTTACTTGTTGTTTGCTTTGGTTTCTGTTAGTGTTCTTTGTGTGTTTTCTGGCCTTGTCATAACCGAACTGTGCTAAGGCACTCGGGTCTCATCCCATTCCTTTACACAACCTTCTCCAGTGTTCCCTTACATTCCACACAACACGTTTCTCTCTGCTGGAGCCTTCCCTTCAATGGCAGTAACCTGCAGGACTCCTGGCACCTACCTTACAAAGACCCTTCCACCCACCTCCCCTCAGTCCTCCCTTCTGCAACAGGTCCATTCTGGTGTGTAAGCCTTCTTCATCTTGTCCTCAACATGCCATCCTCCTTCAGGCTCGCTCACACACTCCTGCCCTATCTTTAGCATCTAATGTATTTTATCCACGTTGGAAGATTTAATAAATTTCTTTGCGGGGGGGGGGGGTCTTTCAAATCAACATCTCCGGCTCTTCTCTCAAACTCTCTCAAACTCAAGAGCCTTCTCTTCAAACTGCTTCCTAGCTACTTCTCCTGTAGTCAGTAACAGCTTAGCTAATATGTTCAAGGCAAGCCTACTAATCTCAACATCTCACATTTTTATATCTTAATTGGAACAATTTTTCTAATCAAATTCAAAACCACAGTCCATCTTTATTTTGCCTCGATTCCTCCTTGCCACTCAGCCACCAAATCCAGTCAGCTCTGCCTCCCATCTCTGAACACTGCCCTACTTCAAGCTTTCATTAGGATTCAACTATTATCCCCCAACCTAGTGCTCAGTTTCTAATCAAATCTCTCGCTTTCTAATCACTCTCAGGTCCACATCCTAAAGGAAACTTGTTTTTACTTCACTATTCAAAAAGCTTTCATTAGCTCCAAATGGCTTCCTAAGTTTAATCTAAACTCAAACTCCAAGGTTTTCCACACCCCATCTTATCTTTTGCTAATCCCATTTCTCACTAGCCATTTTCACTTTTCTACCCATAAGCCTCTAGTCACGTGGTCTTCCTCAAGCACCGCTCACTCTTTAAACCTATTTCCTGTACTTCCAGAGCTTCATTTCAATGCAAAGCCTTTGAGACACTCCCACTCCCAGCTACTTCCCTCCACATGCCAAGTGATGGAAAAGTTCAACTCCTTCAGTTCTACGGCTGCAGCCACAGTCACATCTCTGGGGAGCCCAAAGCAAATAGGAAGAGAGGAAATGCCAGACAAATACACACTCCACGTCATTGCCTATAGGGAAAGCCTAGACATCATGATTGCCCAGTAAGCAGCTTCGCTCTCTGCTCTGCTGTTTTGAACATGAAGGTACCATTTTGTTTAAACTACTGGTATGAAACTTTAAAACAAAATAAGACAAACAAGTAAAACAAGTAAAAAGCAAATTTTTTTTTCTCCAAAAAATTCCTGACACCTAACAACAGAGGGCTTCTCGCTCAGAGATCAAATTACTTTGCAGCAGATAAATGTTGAAAAAGGAATTTAGCTTTGATCATTATTCCTCTATAAGGACATTACATACTAACCACACACACACACACACACACACACACACACACACACACACCTCCTTTCATGCTCCTTCACTTCATGAGATGTTCGGGTCAAAATCTTGAAGATGATGACCTCAGATTTTAAATGCCTGAAACTTTGGAAAATGTCCCATTAAAACATATCTCTGTGAGCTCTCACCTTATAAAGGGAGGATAAAGAAATACAACTATAGGTAAATTAATATGAAAATGGGAGGTCATTATTTTTGGCCAAAAAAAAAAAAAATAAGTGACAATAAAGTCTGCTCCTACCTTACTCTAAAAGGCCAAGTTTTTGGTTTGATTCACGCTCCTGCATGAATGGATGAGGGTACAGGAGGAATAACTAACCTGGCTGAAAAGAAAACTGAACTGAAGGTTGTTTAAGGAATCATCAACTTGCTTTCATGCAAATGACCAGAATAATGAAATAAGCAAGCCTGCAGGCAGGGTCTGGATACAATTGTTTTACAATAGGATACTGGAAGCATTCACTGCCTAATTCCAGAAAAAACAGAACTGATTAACTCATCTTTTCTTCTTGGATAACACCAGCCATATACCATACATTAATACACTGGCCAAATTTGTATTACAAAGGTGTAATTTTTCTTGGATATTGCCATCAAATCATTGTTAACTTGACAGCAGGTCACATTGATAAGGATATCTCTTTGAAGAATTATGGTAAGAAAAAGAAGGTTTAATGCCTTCAACTTAAAAGATTTCTCAAAAGGGCAATCCTGAGAAACCATGTATGGAGAAGGGAGCCTGGTGCACGGCAGAGAACTAAAGGGAAAGTGTCATTCCTCTCCAAACCACAGCTCATTGTGTAATCCACTCACAATGCCTGAGCAACACAAGCTGTGTAACCCATGCAGCCACAGGAGAAGCATCAGTAAAAATACTACGATTCCCATCACTCAAAGTACTTAAAGCACCAGATCCAGACTAGGCTGGATGCACGCCTCAGGCAGGAGAAGAGGAGTCTGGATGGATGGCTGTAACTATGAAGACTGCGCCGGAGAAAGAAGCCATAAAAAACAAGTCCTCCCCACCCCAGCCCGCGGGGGAGGTAGAGCTAGGGGCGCATCACTTCTGACAGCGAGACAGAGGGCCAGCCACCCCCTCCTTTCCAACACCCTCACAAGGTCACAGTACATCAGCGTTACAAATATACTTAAAAATATTACCTCAATAAACTGCCGTTAGTGTGGTTCCACCTCTACACTCAAGGCAAAGACCCGACTCCAGACTTCCCCTGAATTACAAGGTAACATCAGAAAGCACTCTGCTCTCTTCCTGGGCAGACTCCCCCGGCTTCCACCGAGACTGAAAGGAAAGCTCTCTGTTTAAACCGAGACCAGTTGTAGGCAATTAACTTTATAAGCTTCATTTTGTCTCAGTCTTAATTCCTACCAACGATGTAGTCACAGAGTGGAAAAGGCTCCAGAAAAATGTGCTGCCTCGCCCAGGATTTTAAGCACAGCAACAAGCCATTTCTCATGTGTGATCCGATTACTGTGATCTATTTTTTGATTCTGCAGCCACTGACTCCACATACATCTTTATTACCGTACAGGGAAAATTGTTACCCTGAGGTTTAAATTTCCCTATGTTTGCCACTTCTTTGGAGAATATATCTCAGTTTTAAGACAAGATTCTTCTTGCCGACATGAGGAGAAGGAGGTGACCTCTGAGATAAGTTTCTTGGTTTTGCCATTACAACCTTAGCAATGACTCAAAGTCCAGCTATCCCGGGACTGTGGAGTGACTAAATAAATGGGAAGAGAGTCTCTTATCTGGGCAGTCTAAATCTCTCCAGCGATTGCCCAACAGGTATGAACAAACACTGGCCCTTCGAGCTTCCAATGGTTGGGCGTTCTTCAGTTCTTGAGGAGAGAAAAAAAAATCAAACTTTCAAGAATTACAGCCCTAAAAGCTGGGATAGGACAGTCTCTACATTAAATTCACAAAGAGTAAGTCTGGCACAAAGTTTATATCCCAACTGGGAGAACTGACGAGTAAGAGGATAGGGTACATACCTATTTCTACATACTAAAAATTCAATTGTGTCATAGGAAACTGGCAAAGGAAAGCACGCTTCAGACTGGATCACTTTCAAGCTGGGCTTCTACTCTGAATTTAAAGAAGTTGTAATGGGCACCCAGTATGCAATTCACTCAAACTGAATGTGTGGGCCCAGCATTGTTAAGGATATTAATGTAAATAAGAGATCATCCTGCTATTCAAGACACAGGACAAGCCCATCCAATACACATGGACACATGCCAACACATTAAAAAGTATAATGTCAACTATCATGGAAGAAACAGAGAAACATCAACGAAAGTTGTGAGGACAACACTATCATCTGCCTGGGAAATTACGTAAGACCTGAAAAAGAAAACAGCAGACTTAGGCCATTCTGTGTGTCATTTAGATTTGCTAGCCCTGAGGCAGGTAAAGGAGTGAGACACTTCTCTCCATAGAAAGAAGCCAGAGAAAAACAAAACATACAGCATGTACATACAGGAGGCTGGATTCCAAGAAGGATGTTTGATGGGGAGGAACAAGCTAAGTCAGGAAAATCCCCAAGCACAGTACAAGGGAGAACCACAAAATATAGCCTAACCAAGCAGACCAGTCATGGAAGTTTCCTTCAGTGCTGAGCTGAAGTCTCAGGTCACAAGAGCCAACCTGATGATGTACACCAAGCAAGGGAGGTCTTGGAGCAATAGGAATGCACTTACTTCTGTGGTCCCTGTGTGAAGGGCGGGCTGGGAGGAGGTGAGAGTAGAAGACAGATGGGAGGTGATGAAGGACACTGCAGGCCAGACTGACCCAGAATGAGCAAGCCTTGCCTTAAAAGTACCAAGAACACATATAAGGATCTTAACCCTACCAGGCCAAGTTACCGCTCTGGCAGGAAAGACATGAATGTCTACATGCCATGTAGTATAAGGGACCCCTATCAGTGCTCGTTCACATTTTGCTCAGAAGGCCAGTCAGGGGCTCAGGTCTGGGAGGGTTAAGCTAGAAAGTGACAATCTAATGTTTATTTCAGAAAGATCCGTATAGAAACAGTATTAAAGATGCATCGCAGAGGAGGCAGCTACAAGCAAATGGACCAATTAAGGCACCATTATGCCAGCTTAAATCTACTTTCTTCGGCTGCCAAATAAACAGAGGACTTATAAACTATTAAAGGGGAAGGAGATGGTGGAGGAAACAGTGGCACTCTGACGCCATACACTGTCAAACTCCAGAGCAGACAGGAAGATTCTTCATCAGGGACATCCAGGGTAGAGGAAGGAATAAAGGGGAGGTCTGGCTGCAGACATTATGGTTTGAAAACCATATAATTATATGTTTAAAATTATAGCGCTGGAAGATTGATCTAGTGTGTGTCCTGGTTCTGTTATTTGCTGTTTGTGTTTCTTCTCTCTCCTGCTCTCAGTTCCTACCTGTAAGAGAAACCAACAGAAGCAAGCACTTTCCGGGTGATGGTGAAAACAAGTGAACTCACAAACAGACAGCAACTCAGACTTGCTGTCCTCACTTCACGTCCACTGGGATGACACAGACATTCCAATGGAGATGTCCAGCAGGCCGGCTTCTTTCTTTTTCTCTTTAAAACATGGTCTGAGACTTAAATACAAAGGTTATACACTACACACTTTAGAGTGAGTTACACTACAGTTTTGTCTTTGTTTGTTTGGTTGGTTGGTTGGTTGGTTTTGGGTTTTTTTTTTAAGCATATTTAGATGTGGAGGTGTCCTTGCATAATCAAGAAACAGAGGCAGAAGGATCACCTCCAGTTCAAGGCCAGTCTAGGCTAAACAGTAAGCTTCAGTCTAGAATTTTAAGACCCTGCTTAAAAATTAATAATAAAAAGAAGAAAGAATTGGAGTTTGTACTGTTTTTTGTTTGTTTTATAGACTTAATTAATGTATATGAGTACACTGTAGCTGTCTTCAGACACAGCAGAAGATCAGATCCCATTACAGATGGTTGTGAGCCATCATGTGGTTGCTGGGAATTGAACTCAAGACCTCTGGAAGAGCAGTCAGTGCTCTTAACCACTGAGCCATCTCTCCAGTCCCTGGAGCGTGTGCTGTTAATTATCCAACTTATTAGAGGAAAATGTAAATATCAGACACACATTCTATCCAAATAGAAAAGCAGTCATTGTTGAGACGACACAGATGTACTAACACAGTCTTAAATAGAGTAATGGTACTCTTTAAAAAAAAAAAACAGGAAGCACAATAGAAATGAAATTGGAAAGTTGTTTTATTTTTAAAGAAGCAGAAAAGTAGGGGATTTTTTTAGCCATGTGGTTGATTTAGGTACCCCAAAAATAAATCTACAAAAATCAAACCCCCCATCTCTCTCACAAACACACATACAGAGACAAAGAACATGCAGGCTCAAACATGTTAACACCATATATTTTGTCTAAACAAGTAGGATTGTTTTGTTTTAGGTTTTGGGGGGTGGAAAGTAGGGAGGGGTGAGGAGAGTGTATAACCCTGGCTGTCCTGGAACTCACTTTGTAGAGCAGGCTGGCCTGGAACTTAAAGAGATTCCCAGCCTCTGCCTCTCACGTGCTGGGATCAAAGCTGCAGGCCACCACTGCCCAGACAGGCAGGATCTTTTTAATGATAAAAGGGAAAGGGAGAAATGGAGATCCGAGATTTACTTGGTAAGATTATGGTCCACACTGGTCTTGGCGAAGTAATTTCAAAGCCCTTCCACATCGGTTATAACATATGGATGGACCCGGAGCCCAGGGTTCTCGCCTGGGAGGAGAGGATATAAGGAAATATTGGAGACAGAGAAAGACGACTTGGATGCCAGGCTAGTGCAGAAGGCATCCGTGTTACATGTCATGACTGAGCTGAACAAACATTAGATAGACAGGCCAGGTAACGGGTGTACGTACTGTGGGGGAGGTGTGGGGGAGGTTACAAAAGTCCTACTTCTGCCCAAGGACAACACGAGGCTGACAAGTGTAAAAACTGAACGTTCCTCCACCAAAAGGAAGCAGGACTCCTTGGAGAAATAACTAAATCCAGGTCTGGGGTGGGATTCACGTTAGGTAAGGGAAGAGCTGATGATGATGTAGTGTAGTACTTGGAAGGCTGGGTAGCAAGATGGCTCTGTGAGTAAAGGTCCCGTCCCTATAACCTGAGTTCAATCCCCAAGACCCGCCGGCACAACGAGAAAACCAATTCCTCAAAGGTTGTCCTCTGAGCAATACATACACACTCGAGCATGCACATGTACACACAGGCACACGTGCACTCACATACACAAAACAAACAAATGTAATGAAGAATTTTAACTAGCGAGGCTACACTGAAGTGAGACGGCAGAGTTCAAAGATGCTCTCAATGGGCCACCTTTGATAGCAATGAACTGCTGTCAAATTACACTGAACTTCTATCTTTTAAAATCCATTTTAAAAGGAGTGGCAAGAAACAAGCTCTTCTCAACACAGCACTACCTCCACCTACCATGGGAATCAGAATTGGAAAGCTGCGGGTCTGTAAGCACCGCTATGGTATTTGACAGTCAGTTCATTATTAGTGCCGTGGCCCGGTTAACTCAAGGAGGGCTGCAAGAGAAAGAGCAGCATTCTCACCATCATCCCACGGACGTCTTTATCAACTACAAAGGGGCAGCGGTGGAGGAGCTTGTAATCGAGCTAAACTACGTGATTAAGTTGCTTTGTTTACCCAGGGTCTAGGGAAAACCTGGTAAGGAGCTGTAGATGACATCATCAGTTCAGCTATCAAGTTTTCTCACCAAAGATGCTTAATCTGAGCCAAATCAGGAGGAAAAGGATCGATCTATACAACCATAGAACATGATAGAAACAGCATATCTAGACTCAAATGCAGGGCCATGAAAGACAACTTTTTAGAAAAAAAAAATCCCTTTAATGGGTTGGAAGTAGTATCCCAATGGCAGAGTACTAGTCTACCATGCAGGAAACCCTGGTTGATGCCTAGAACCACAAAAACACTAAATAACTAAATAAAAATAAAAATAAAATAAAATCAAGGGAAGAAGAAAAGGGCAGACAATAGGAAAATGGGTTTATACTGGAAGAACCCAGAGACAGGAAAACTAAATCCAGGGTGTGTCTGCTGGTGACTTCAGGATCTATACTGGGCGGGATAAAGCGATGTCAGTGGCTGATAGAACAGACTATGACCTAGATACTGCATGAGAGCAGATGCAGATAACAGATGTATGTCAGTTGCACAGTATCGTTTCTGAGACTGCACATGAAAATACCCACACTTTCGGGTATCCCATGACGAATGTTCGAGTCATGTATTGGCCTGTTATTCACTTATTCTGAGGTTCAGAAAAAGAAAAACTGGGAATGTTATGTTTACATATCCTTTAGGGAGATGGCAATAATACAAGTGGTCTAAACGTTAACAGGTGGGTCTAAAATAGATACAAACATGCATCATCATTGAACTCGGATTTTAAGTTCCCGGAGATTTTGAAATTAAAAAAAAAACAGTGAAAAAAGAAAACAAAAACCAAAAAACCACATATAACCACCTTCTTGAAAGATAGAAATATGCCCAATAGTCTCTGGCATAAAACAGATACTCAAATGAATGATCATTTTCATAAATCAAATGTTTGCTCTTCTCTACCAACCGCCTTATGGGCTAGCAATACCATGTCTTTATTCAATATAGCAAACACAATATAAGACGTTGATTAAAATAATAAAGTCTGTGTTTAAAGGCCTGATAATTAGATTATGATCACGCTGCTTCTCTGATGTTACATGATTCCACTTCTCCTCAAAGCAGACTGAGAACATCTTGAACTAATCCTTTCAACATACTTTCTCAATACGGCCTCACGTGTAAGGGATTTGCAAATGATTATCTATTAGTAGACACCACCCACCCACTAGGTAGATATTTAATAAAGAGATAGCTACTTCCGGCGTCAACATCCCCTGTGTGATCTGCTTCCAACTGCGGGCTACTTTGCTGTTCTTCATGTTCCTTCTCTAGAACCTGAAGCGAGACTTCCACGTGCCAACCTGACCCGGGGATGGAGGGATCTGCTTCAGGAGCAAACAGTGCAACGGCGGCTAACACTCTTGTGGTGGCTAACAAAGCTGGAGACAGGGGGAAGGGGGCTCTTGACAAGGATGCTCGCTCACAAGATAGGCATAAGCAAAAGTGAAAGTGGGTGTCATTTAAGCTAATCTCTACTTGAACCTTTTAAGAGATAAAACCATTTGAGCAGTAATTTAGTTCTAAATTAACTTGGGCTTTTTTTTCTCCCTATCGTTAAAGTTTTCATTGTTTAAATAAGGGTTTCTGCAAGAGAAATGAGGCAATGCTCCTGTTTTATTCAGAAGAATGGAGCTGATGATTTGCAAGGACGACTGGGCGGCTTGACTTAACACAGGCAGATGCAGCCAAGAGCCAAGTACACAAACACACTGTGACCCTCGAGACTCTCCTCGGACACTGGAAACAATGAAAAGTTGCGTCACTCTGTACCACAGTGCTAACCTCTGTATACCAACAAGAACTGTACCAGACAAGGAAAACTGAAGGCACAGAGGATGGCAGATGGCAATAACAGATCCTCTGAGAGGATCCCTCAGACAGCAAGTTCAACAGTGAGACCAAGAAACAAGAACTCCATGGTTTTGTTATTGATCCAATGATAACTTGTCCTCTATTGTTATCTTCCAAAAAAGCAACTAGAGCTGCCACAAAATTGGCAAAGCTGGCATGACTGTGTTGAGTTGAGCAGCTCTATTCCCAAACCAACGAAGTTTGAACACTGGCTGACAGAGGCTCGGGAGCACTCTCCTGCCGTCTCTCAGGTGGGTTTTTCCTGGTAACTACATGCACCAGATGTAAGCATCAAGATGCCATCTGCAAGGTGGCATTTCCCACATCACCTTCACAGCGGCTGATCTCCTACCAAGCCAGTAGCTCTACACAGTGCCCTTTGATTTTGCTTTTTCACCCTTGAGAAATGGTCCTCCTTTGAAAGAACTTCACTTGGGGCTCAAAGTGTTACTTTGACAGACTGTAATTAAAGTCACATCACTTGTTTTTAGGCTAGAGTAAAGCATAATGTTCAAGCAGGCTCCACCAAAAAGCCACAATGTGTTTTCAATATTCTGAAGCTTTAACATTCCATGAAAATTATGACCGCCATACTGACAATTTTTGTCACAATGCCTAATCGGCATAAAGAAACACTGCCATGTACACACCTGTAAAACAGAAAAGAAAGGCCAAAAGGGAGGCCTTCTTTAGAGAAGTACAGGTTGGTTAAAATGAAAGCCAGAGGGAAAGGTATCTACTCTCAAAGGAGAGGAGGAGAGACGGCCATCCTTCACCTATGAGCCAAGACAGACAGTTAAAGGAAAAGCACAGTTGTTTTATGCCACGGCGACCAGATGACGCTGGTGGGCAGAACCACTCTCTTCCTCAGGTTCACTGCAGGATCATCAGTCTTCCAGTCCCATCAGGATAGGGCTGAAAAGTAATAAGAAATGGGGGCAATTAGAGAGGAAACGAGAGAGAAACTGAGGAAGGAACTATTGAAAGATGACTCAGCTCAGAGACTGAACTTAAAGTAAGACCCAAGAATTTGAGATTAGGCTTCTGAAAGGGAAACTCCATGATGGGGTCCTCGGAGGAATTCAACTGAAGCAGACAGACTCAAGCTACTTCGGAGTAGCAGAGAAGAGTATTTGGGAGTGGCTAGGTACCTTCTAGTGGGAAGCACACAGCACATGGTGGTCACTAAGTTTCTAGAGCATCGTGAAGGAAAAATAAATTGTGGCATATTTAATTCCAACGTCAGGAAATGAGCGTGGTGAGGAAGGTGCCTGCCTGAAATGCCTGAAGCCCTGGGTTCGGTGCTGAGCCTAACTCAGTCTCCACAGCCACATAAACAGGTATGGCTGACGGACCCCTGTAAACCTCGTGTCAGCTGCTAAGAAACATCCCTGACTACACAGCCAGTTCTTAGCCACCGTTGGAAACAGAGGACATGTCTCAAACAATAATAACAATGAACAAAATAAAGAAGGAGGCGAGGACTCCAAACTTAGGGACACAGGGGCTAGGGTGATAGTGGTATTGTTTCCAATAATGAAGAAGACTTTGAGGGAAGTCGTTACCCAGTGGCACACCAAAGAAAAGGTTCATTTCCAAAATGCTATCCCAGCCGTGTGAGAACAAAGTGTGGACAACGGGAAAGATGGGGCAGGTAAGCCCTTTGTTTGGCCAGCAGATTCTCCTCTACCTCTCCAGGGATGGCATAACTAAATTCTAACTTGGTGGTGCTGTCTAATGCTGGAGAACTGAAGGAGAATTAGACAGTCTACCTTCCCAAAGACCTCTGCCAAGATCAAGACACTTATTCTAGGCGTTGACAGAAGTCCACACTCACTGGAACACCAATCTCAAACCCTGAGGAGCCTTTAAATATGTTTCACAGCACTTCCACTTCAAGCTTACTTAACACTCTGAAACACCTAGATCAAAATGTTGCGTTAACTAACTAGATTCCAGTGTAGCATCTACTAGGAGATGTTCTTTAAATCCCCACCACAGCTCTTCCTTAAGGTAACCCCTTTGTTGAAGGTCACCGGGAGTAAGACACAGAATCTTTTGTCATCGGCTTTTATCAACCTTTAACACCGAGCGAGCTTCTCTTATGCATAACCATCAAGGCTGCACATCGTTTTGGCCACATGAATCCCTCCATCTCCCTTTGTCTATCCCTAGCCCATGGACAACTGTCCCAAGGCTTTGGAGGACAAGCACTGGAAGACCTTCAGAGAAAGAAAGACAAAGTGTTCATTAACCCCAACAGCAGCTGCTGCCCAGAGCCTGCAATTTAAACCTCAGAAAAAGAAACCGCAGTTTCTGAAATTCCAACAAGGCGTTATCACTTATGATTACAAACATTCCAGTGGGTTCCTTCCTTCGTTGATGGCTTCCAGACAGACAAAAGGTTTTTTATACCATTTTGGTGACATTTCGTAAGCCCTGGATATACAAATTCCTTCACGCATTTTCTTTCTTGACCAATGGCCAACTCAGGAGACAGGTTTTCACCCGGCCAGGGCCACTCAACATCATCTCCTATATAATTTCTTGTTCAGCTGGGAACAACAACAACAATAAGAAAAAGCTTTAGATTTGTACTGTATTAAACGAAACCTCCAAGAAGGATCTTTGTTAACATCAAAATAAAGGAACAGAAGAGCTGGGTCAGAGGTTAAGAGTACTTGTTGCTTTTGCACACAACCTGGGTTCAGTTCCTGGCATTCACATAGCAACTCCTGGCCATCACTAACATCAGTTCTAGGGTCTGTGACACCCACCTCTGACATCGGTGGGCACCAGGCACAGGCTTGGCATACAGCGCACACATGTAAGCAAAAATTCATATACATAAATTTTTAATAAAAATTAATCAAAAAGAAAGGGATGTAGGGAGAGAAAAAGGGAGAATGGGCAACCTCACATATCAGAAACCTTGGAAAACAGAACCAACTTATTTCTGTGGAGAAACAAAATTTCAGACACGAACAATAAGGCTATCCAACATTTCCAGCTGAAATATTAAATATCATTTTTGAATGGGGACAAATATTGAAAAATAAAGTTAGTAACCTTTTCTCTCCCCTCTTCCCCCTCAGCCCCAACCCACAAGAACAACACCAGAGTACTCACAGTGAACAGCATGGGCGTCTCATGCCACAGAAGAAACTTTCATCACTTCAGTTACAGACTGAAATCAACACTTAGCCAGTTAGAAATGAAGAAAAAAAAACATTTTTTTCTGTTAAGCAATATATGCACAAAATGCAATGTCATTTATACCATAGAGGACTGGAAGGCAAGCACGCGTGCACACACGCACACACACACTCGTATATATTGGGTATCTCATAGTCATCAAACTAAAACAAGCTTTCCCTACAAAGTCTGTGGATAGAGGGTATTCATTATGGGAACAACTGGAAATGGCCAATTTCGCCAAGGGTGCAGACCACAGTGGAGGACTAGCCACAATTACTGCATATTTATACAACCATATTTACACAACAATAAACTCATCTTGTCTGATCCAAACAAAACCTTGCTCAAAATAAACTCAACCACAGGAAAGGTCTTCTTGGCACAAGCAGGCATCCACTGCGCTCTACAGTTCCTGCTTGGTCATTACCCACTGAGACAACCCTTCATTCCGGTCCTCAGGAAGGCAAGGGGAGCAGGCAAGACTCTGTATATCCAGTTGAGAATCTGTATAATTCAGATAATGACACTGTAATTATAAGTGAGGAAATCCATTCTGAAGTAACTGTGGAAAAATTATAGGATGCCCAAGATTTATTTAAAATAATCCGGGAGGAACAGAAAGCATAGAGGGGCTGATGAAGGAAGGGTGGGGAACAGTTGAAACCGGACGATCTGCACACAGAGTTAATAGGACGTTCTTTCTGCTTTTGTGAATATTTGAAATTACCCACAACCAAGTGGAAGAAAAAGAGAAAATAAGGCCAATATAAAAGTCATCCTGGAAAAAAAAATGTCCCTTTAAGAAAAAGAAAATTTTCCCTTTAGCTTTTCTCTGCAAATGACAAAGGAGAACCTGCAAAGAAAACCAAGGAAGGCTATTCTTCTTGACTTAAGACAAGTGAAATCTTAAAAACGAGAACATGAGCTTCCTGAAGCTTAGCTTTTGCCTGTGTGACTTACTACAGCAACACAGCCTGCCGTCTCCCATATGAAGGCACTTTGGATGACATCTGCGTGGTGGCTGCCAAATAAAGTCCAGAGGTTACAGAATCATTTGTCAACACCAAAGGCAAAGGTACCAAGAGCTGGTCCTTTCTTCCCAGAGGTCACTCCTTCTGATCCATTGGTTTATTACCTAGAGCAAACAATTAATCTCGCTGCCTTCAGAATACAAAATAGTTTTAGCCAAATATCCTCCCATGATCCGATTCTCTGGGCATCCCTGCCAGGAGGAAGAACAGAAGGTCCACTGGCTGGACATCAAGGGACCTGTCTCCATCCAAGATCCACAGCTAGCTCAGCCTCCGTTCAGCTGGGCTTCAATGGCCTCACCTGAAGACAATGGAATTGCCTAAGAGGATCGTGGTTACCTTTTCCTTTCAAAAGTTCTATATTCATGAGAATCACTAGTATTTTTCAAAGCATATTGGTACTCCGATGCTAAATTTCTAATGCTTTAATCTGAACATGTAAACTTCTATATAGCGTGCATGTGCCAATGTAAATGAACACAGCTTCGTACTTTGGTCAGTACATCCGCACACACTCTGATACTATTAGGTGCTTACACGGGGCTAATTGCTTCCATCTCGAAGCGGCAAATTTTCAGTTCTGCAACAGATGTCGCTGTGTGATTTCTCCTTTCTGTGCTGGATTTTCTGTTAAAAATGCCCAGCATAATGGTCAGTAGCATTCTTCCAAAGAAAGATATACAGCCCTTTAATCCTTTGGATTTCTCTCTTTTAAATTTTCTTCCTATGTGGCCAATTTCTATTCAAACTAAAGTATCAATTAGTTTGGTCCCTTCTAAGAAATACCCTCACATAAAAATGGTCCTTTTGTTAAATGCCACACACATGCGTCACACACACACACACATACACACACAAATTTAAAAATGCAATACAAACTCTATATGCCTAGCTTTAAAATGTCTCAAAAACAGGCCCAATAAGAATGAGTCTCATAGTAGTACTATCAATTTTAAAGAAAAAACCCACTTAGCAATAGAGGCTGAATAATAATAATAATAATAATAATAATAATAATAATAATAATCATCTCTTATATATAAAGCTGAAATGTATCCAGTACAGGATAAAGTTTAAAAATAAAATCCTAGAGCACCATTAATGATGATTTTTAAAAATCTGGATTTTCATTTTTAAAATGCCCTTAAAAATAAATGGTTAGGCTAACATGATAATTGCAAGACATCTTTATCTCCTATTCTGACATAGGGCTATCTTGACACATGTCCTAGGAAAAAAAGCGACATCTCTTTCCCTTCACCCAGTGCACTGTTCAATGTTGATCGGTCTCAACAGGTAGCTACATAGCGGTGTCTTCCGATGAGAGACAACGGCAGCAAAGATTTCAAAAATCTCCTTTGAAACCTGAGAGCCTGTTATGTTCTGGGGTTTTGGAGGGAGTGGGGGGAAAGAGAGAGAGAAGCAGGTAGTGAGTAAGGGACCAACTCCGGTAAGAATAGGAAGTCAGGAAGTAAGCGAGGAAGCCAGAGTGGCCTGCCTGTTATCATCTTCCCTGCCCGATACCCCTTCACCAGGAAAGCCACTGGGGAAACGGGGATAAAGCATGTACAACATCCATGTGAATAAAGCTCTTTGTTCAGAGAGCTGCCTGCGCTTTTATTCCCCCCTTTTTCCTATTTGTTCATTTCAAAAGATTGCTCAATGGGTCTCTTGTTCCTCCAAAATGTCCCGGGCAAATAATGCAAGCTTGTCTCGTCACACAAGTCACTAAATGAAGCCTTGTGCATCTCCAGTGACACACTGTAAATATAAAGTGGCATTAATGAGGGATATTTTATCGAAGCTATCGCAGGCAAGTGCAAGTCCCTCCTGGGACTATTCAATTTGATGCAGGCAACAATAGCAGGGCGTCACTTTTGCAAAGTCCCTGTTCCTTGTATGCAAGCCCCCTGATCGGCTACAGCAAGCCAAGGCTAACTGCCACCTTCACAAATCCCCCACCCATCAGCCATCTTCTCTAATCCTAAAAAGAGTAAGAGCGGGTTGGTCTACCACAGGTTCCTTCAGGATCCCAACAGCAGCATGCCTGGACCTTAAACATGACAGGAGGGACTAACATTGTGCAGGCAATCCTATTTTGGATACATTTCATACAGGTCTGTTTCATCCAAACACCACAGGAGAGATGGGAGTAGATTTTTCTCTGGCATGGGGGTGCGGGTTGGGGGACGGGGAGAATAGGTTCAGTTACAGAGGCAAATAGAACCAGGAACCCAATACACAAAAGCCCGGGACTTGGCTCTCTCAGCAAGGATGGGAATGAAACCAACGTAAGGAAGTTAGAAGGTAGCACCAACAGGTTTCTTTAAATCCAGGAAATGAGAAGCAGAGGCCCCTGAGAAAGCTTTAACTTAACATCTGAGGAAAAGAAGTCCTAAGGTGTCTACCTGAAATTGATCCCTTCGGTATGGAATGGAAGGCTTTGCTAAGACTCTCTCTCAAATTGTATACATACATACATACATACATACATACATACATACATACATACAAACAAACATACATGCACGCACGCACACACACACACACACACACACACACACACACACACTGAGCACTCACAACATTAAAGAAAGTCATCTCATCCCCTCGCTACAATCAAACCCAATTACTTTCTAATTTGAACACAATCTGATAAGCGGCGAACAAACAGGGATGTACACAAGAGCAAGAAGCTGCTTCCATGGTAACTGGCAACAGAATTTTCCTGTAGCTTTGACATGCACGGTTGAGTTCCAGACCCTTCCTTTCTAAGTCAGCACACATCCCTCGCCGGGAAGGCAACTTCTCATCGAGAGATAGTACAAATATAGTAATGTTGTTACTACTCAGAGCCTTCAATGAGCAGGCTTGACAAGGGAGGCATAATCTAATCGTACTCTGCTGGTTTAGTGGCACTGCATGGCTCCCATTTTTAGTCGAAAAGCAATATCCCGGGCCAGCGCTTCCCTCCCCCACCCTTGGTTCTGCAGCCAATACAAGTCTATTGTTGCCTCTGTAATGCGCCAGTTACCCAGCCTTTACTCACGCTCACGTTTAACTGACACTGGCGCTTTTTACAATGCAGCACGAGGGATCTCTTTCGGGAACACTCCATCGAACCCTTCCAGTCAGTGGCATCACCAGAAATTAAGTTGTAACCACACTGGCTTCGGTTAAACCTAATTATCTCGTAACTCATAAATTAAGAATTCACAGAAGAAAAACGCATAAACATCCGGAGACAGAACGTAGCATGGAAGACAAAATTCTCAAGCTGGAATGGAAGGTGCTGCCAGGATCCCACCCCTAGAACCTCAATTGGTTCTTCAAGCCGAGTTCCTCCATAAGCCTATTTTATAATGGGGGGTGGGGGGTCAAATCAACCAACCTGGCATCCCCTAAAATCCGTAGCTAGCATTCTCAAGCATCTCCCTCTCCAACAGCGTGTCTCCTGCGGTGTTTACATAACTATGTGTCCTCTAGCGTGTAAACAAAAGACACAACCCAAGCAGAAAGGCGCCCCCGGAACCGCAGGCTGGCTGGCCCAGCGCTGCATCCTCCCGGGCTGGGGGCTCCGCAGGTGGGGGATGAGCTCGCGGCATCCTCCACCACTTGTTGCTCCCAGGTCCTGCAGCTTGGAGCTGCGAGGGGTTTTGCAGGCACAGAGAGAGCCCTAGCGCATCCCCTCGCGCAGACGCCCGCTCGCCACCGCCCGGTGCCGCTCGGTCCCGCCGGTCGCCAGGAGGCAGAGGCAGGCGGTACAGCAACACGGGAACGCCGTGCGGCCGGCAAGAGCGGCGAGGTGGCGGGAAGGCGGGCGCAGCGCGGCCGGCCTCTCCGGTGGGGAAGAGCTCCGGCTCCCTTTTGTTAACAAATGCAAACACTGCCCTCTTCTTTCGCGACCGCGCCAACGCGCCCGGCACCGGGGCAGCCACACGCGGGGCTACTGCCAAGCGCTCGGCGTCTTCAGGGAAGGCGCGGCGCTCGCCGAGCCGCCGCCACCCGGGCAGATTCTCAAGACGGCCAGCCACGCGGGGAGCGCCCCGAGGCCCGCAGGGCGCACGCCGGGCCGCAGAGGCCGCGAACGCCCCCGCCACCACCTGCGGGCCGCTTGCCCGAAGGACGCGCAGCCGGGAAATCCCGGATCTCTACTCGCGGCAGAGGCCTCGGTGGCGCGGACCGGCTGCGGGCTCCAGGAGCCCTCCTGCAGCGGCGGCGACGAGCGGCCGCCCCCGAGCCGGGAACTTTCCCTGCCTGGATTCCAGCCAAGCCGACCCGCAGCCTAGCGGAGGGGGCCGAGGGGCAGCGTTCGGCTGGAGGGAAACACGAGAGGCGTGCAGCTCTCGGGCGGGGGACCTGCAGAGCGCGGGCAAAGCCGGGGAGAGGACACGATGGTGGGGATGTCCTGGGGACCCGCGAAGGAGAAAGCTGCGGGGAATGGAGAATCGATCGGGGGGCCGAGCTGGAACGAAGGGGGAGAAAACTAAGCCCGGGGACACAGGAGGACCTGTAAGTTCCAGGGACAAGAGCGAGTTTCGGAGGGTCCGGAAGGTTCGGGGCACCTCCGAGGGCTCCCCTTCCCCCCACCAGCTAGCCCCCGGCCCCGAGCCCACTACACTCAGCACCCCGCGCTACGCCAGGAAGAGGAGGTGTGGGTGCAGCCATCCCTGAGGGCGCCCATCCGCAGCCGGCGGGCAGGAAAGAAGGGGCGCCGACCCCTCGGCCCCTTCCATCGCAGCCCCGACTTTCCTTGCCACGCTCCCGCCGCTTTGGATTTAGGAAGTGGGGGGAGGTTGTCATGGAAACGTCCCCCCTTCCATAGCTACGGCTCCTAGGGGTACCCGGGAGGGTTTTCGGGACCAATCCGCGGGTGCCCACAACCTACCTGTGGGGATCAGTGCCGCGGCCGAGAGGAGCAACAGCAGGAGCCGGAGCCGGAGCCCTGGAGGCGCCGCCGCCGCCGCCACAGCCGCTGCCGCCGCACACTGGGATCCGCTCGGCAGCACAGGACTCGCCATGTCGGGCACCTGCCTCAGACTGGCAGCGGTGGCTGCCTCCCGAGCCCGAGCGGACAGCTAATGAGATGCTAATGAGATGCGGTGAAGGCGGAGTCGGGAGCGACCAATCGTGGCACCGCGAGCCCAACCCAGCTCTCAGAGGACTAGCCCCCCTCCCCCACCCCGCCCCCTGGCGCTAGCGTTCGGCCGCGCGCCCGCGCCACCTAGGGGCGGGGCTGAGGGGAGGGGCCTATGCAAATATGTTTACGTTAAATTTCAGCCTTGCTTCCCCGAAGGAGGAGAGCCTGTACTGCCCCGCGCCTCGCGTGGTGGTTGGGGAGGGGGTTGCGGCTTCAGGAGGCGGGTCTTTAGCTTTCGTGCACCTTTACCAGGAACCTTTACCCCACTCGCCGTGGCGGACTCGTGCTCTGCGAGTCTCGCCGGGAGGCTCCTGGGCCCGGGCACTGCGTGTGTCTCGGCCTGTGGAAGTCACCTTACAAAATTTCCTTTCCCTCACCTTGCACGAAGGAGTAAGATCTTTGGGAAGCGGGGAGTGGAGAGTGCGAATGCAGGTGCCCGGATTGACAAAACAATCGGAGAGAAGTGCATGCGTGCTTTGCACGTCCGGCGGAGCAGGAGAGCCGGCTCAACAACCTAGCGGCAGACTAGGGGATAGTTGGGAGACTGAAGCCGTGGAGTCTGGTTCTGGGATTTTCAAGTGGATGTTTGGCTGTAGATTCTGGGGAAAGGTAAATCGAGGTGGGTATGCTCAAGCTTCCCAGCTTGTTGGAAGTCTCCTTCCCATGTTTAATAGGTTATAGCATATAAATAATATGATATATTTAAGATTACACGCAATAAAAACAAAAAAATCTACCGGTCAGATGTGTGGGGAAGTGAATGCAGTGCGGCAATGATAGGGAGAGAGTTCCTCCTCCAGGGCTCGAATCAATTCACTCCTCTCCTATGCTTCCAGTCCTTTCTAAGGCATCTAGAGACCAACAGGTGCTCGCTTTAGTTGTGTCTTGGAGATGTTCTCCCGCTGACGGGACTTGCATGCATCTCTGAACACACTTTGTCCCTCCCCGAAATTATCTTTGCTTTCTTTTCAACCAAGCAGCCGGCTCTCTTGTTTTTCTGCCTTTTAATTACTTATTTTTCTCTCCCTCTAGAAGACCGTGTGCGCTCTGACCCTCTGTTGCTCAAGCATCAAATTGAAGGACGAGCCGTATTAAGTGTAAAGGTTTATAATAATTTAAGTATTCATAGAATGCAGAACAATAAGATGTAGGAAATACAATTTGCATAATAAATATCAATATCACAACAGCTAAAACAAACCATGACAAATTATATGTGGCTAAATGACCAAGAAATTACTGCATGTAATTTGCTGAATCTGAACTATAGTCTAGAAGAGCTGTACCAAGCCCTCTGTCCTCATGTTGCAAATAAATTTTAAAAAAGAAACAAATATCAAAAAGGAAGTTAAGATCGGCCAACCCATCAAATGAGTTACACATTAAAACAGCCTCGTATTATCCATTATGCATAAACTAATTTTCGAAACTGCCCTGTCTTCCACATCCCTGGATCTTCTGCTCTGTAATTACAGGCCCCAAACGCACGAACTGCAGGCAGCCCTCCAGAAGTAGAGAAAGCTCCAGTAGGCAAATCACAGTATATGAGGCAGAAAACCAACACCACCACGTGACCACCAGGATACTGCCCAGTCGGCAAAAACCAGAAGTGAAACTACCTGGATCAGACCTGTTACAAAGCAGATTTCTACCAAAATCAGAACGAAAAACACAGAGGCTGTCCATTCTGACAACAGAATGTACTGCAAAGTCAGATCCTGTATGCCGGCCACAACAACACAGACCCCGACACTAGAGAATAGTCACCACTCTTCATAGGACTGCTACTCTTGTGACCTTGAGTTCTTATCAAGAAATTCTTGTGCATGATCTTCTTTAATCTCTGAAACTACCTTCTAAGTAGATACTATTTATTTTCCCCATTTTTTTACAACATGGTTAGACAAATTAAACACCAGCCTCTAAAAAAAAAAAAAATCATGATTTCTAAATTGCAGGCAGAGAGGTAGAGCCCTTGAAACTAACCACTCTGCTGCACTGTGCCTCAATAAATATGTGTTAAGTGAGGGAATAAATTTCACATCGTAATGCATGGATAATAAGCAAAGGAGAGCTGTATTTTTAACATAAGGTGAAAATATGCCAGCCACCCAGAAACGTTTTTTGAAAATAACAGGATTGGAGCAGACTCCTAAGGAAAAGCATTCCTCATGAGGCTGAGGCTCCAAGAGAATCTAGCCAGGCCCGAGTCCTCCCACTCTCAGAACGCAGTATGGGGACATTGGAAGATGTGGAGTGTTTTCATCTCCCTTCATTCTCTTGGCACATCAAATGAACACCTACTCAAATTTCCAGTTGGCAAAGAACAACATGGGACATTTCTATAGGAAATGCCAATGCTGCGTGGCTTACCTCACTGGAAGAATGCAAACGCCTTTAAAGATTTCCTCAGAAATGCCACCTGCCATGCAGAATTTGAGGAAGTTGGCACATCCACTTTTACCAGGTATGGAAACTGAGGACTGATAGTCCTTCCACACCAGGATCTTTCTGGGAACCAGAGGTGAGGCAAAGCAAGCTGTTGTTCCTCTGTCCCCTAGCCACACTCCCCTTCCACCCCCTCCCCCCAGCTCTTTCACACCTAAGATGTCGCCAAGCATTTTAACATATGGAACAAGCTAGGAAAGCATCAAATTCCCACAGCCGCTAAGTACAAGTTTTGACTGTCCCGGCTTTCTCGTAGTAAAGCGCTTCATTTTCCTGCTCCACGGACTAGAACTTGTCGCCAGGAACAACTTCCAGCATTTTTTCCCGTGCTACATGGATTGAACCAATTTTAAAAACCAGATGGTGTTTTTGCCATTTATAACTGATAATCAATTGTTTTGTGAATTTAATTTTTTTCAAGAAAGAACCGAAATACTTATCAGAATTACAATCTGGGCCCAACTTGTGTTAGAAAGAAATTGCCAAATTGCACCAAAGCGCGCTCTCTCTCTCTCTCTCTCTCTCTCTCTCTCTCTCTCTCTCTCTCTTTGTCTCTTTCCCTCTCTCTCTCCCTCCTTCCCTCCCCCTCCCTCAATGAGAAACCAGAGAGAAAGAAGAAAGAGAAAGAAAATTGGTCACCATCACCAAAACAGTCGAGAAATGTGGGTAAACATATATAAAAAACAAGCATTAAAGGAGACTCGTGTTTGTGGAAATATATCAGAGATAATTAATGGCAACTAGTAACATCTTGCCTCTTAAAATGCTAATTATTTTAATACCCATGTATAAGAGCAACTCAGACAAATTATTAAGAAAAAGAAAACGGTAGTTGGAGTCAGCATTTGCCCGGCTACTGGATTGTTTAAATATTCATAGAAAAGTGTTTTTTAATTCATGTTAGAGACTGATCCCTAACTCGAACTCTCTCTCTCACACACACACACACACACACACACACACACACACACACGAATGCACACATGCGTGCGCACACACAGACAGACAGACATACACACACACACCATACAATGAAACTCAAAGCCCCAGCACAATACTATTTGGCGGTGGGCCCTTTGAGAGATAATTAAGTTTAGTTCAGATCATAAGGTTGAGGCCTCCATGATGCTGTTAAATCCTTCTGAAAAGAAAGAGACAACAGAGTTAGTTCTAGGGGCATACACAAAGGGAATGTGACACACTCACGGTGACCTCACAGTGACAGGTTGACTTGGCAAACCAAGAAAAGGGTGCTCACTAGTGATTGAGACTTTAAACCTCTGGACCAGTGGTTGTGACCCCCTTGCAGGAGGGGAGGTAGTCAAATGACCCTCTCATAGGGGTCACCTAAGACCATTGGAAAACACAGATATCTACATTACAACTCATAACAGTAACAAAATTACAGTTATGAAGTAGCAATAGAAGAAATTTTATGGTTGGTGGTCACTACAGCATGAGGAACTGTATTCCAGGGTTGTAGCACTAGGAAGATTGAGAATTGATCTAGATTTTAAGAATGGGAGGAAAATAATTTTGTGTTGTTTCAAGCTCTAGCGTCTTAAATTAGGGTTCATGACCCCCTATGGAGTCATGGAGAGGTCATTTTAAAAACTGACCACAGTGAGTTTTCTTAACATGCAACAACCAAAAAGCAACTCAAAATCCAAAAGTGATGAATTTGAGATGTTTCTGACAGCCCCTACTGTTGTTGCTCTGTGTGATGTCACGGTAACCTTGGCTCATAACACACAACACACACGCACACCATGCAATGTCAGCAAACCCTGCCAGGAACACCTGAGCTCAAGTTCAAAACCACCATAGGCCACGACTTGCAGTGCATTGCTTTTTTGCCCTTAGAGAAGCACGATGGTTTAAGTATGAGAAACAAAGACGCTTTCTATTTTCCTACAGTCATTCCTCAGCAGGTCTCAAATTAGTGCATCTTTGGATTGTTCTGGGTCACGGTGTTTGTCTTTAAGAAATTACTAGATGAATTGATGACTTAAAATTTTATTTTAAAGTCATTCAGATAATTTGGGTTTGGGACAGAATTTCTAATATTTTACAAAGTAGCCCTACACCGGTTTCTGCCATTTTATGCGACACATCTTTGCAAACCAGCATTCCCGGTTTTGACAACTATTGGGTGGCACTATCAGTCAACTCAGGAAAGTACTGAATTCTGCGTCTTCCAGTATCAAATGCCCAGCTAAGGTTCAAGTTTCATGTAGAGGTGAAGAAGTACAGCCCACCTCATGCAAGTTAGCATCCATCTTTAACAGATGGTAACACTCTATGAGCACCAAAGGATTATCTCTAAAATTTTTATTTATGCTTTTCATCGATAAGCATTTCATTCATTTACATGTTTTGTATATTTTTATACCAGGGGTTGCATAGAAATTTCCTGGGCAAATAAGAATTGCAAGGAGAAAACATTTTAGAAGTCCTGGTCTAAGCCATCTAGCCTCTAGTATTTTGTTATAGCCTCTAGTATTTTGTCTTAGCAATGCAGGTCTGCTAGAACAATCTGGTGCCTTATTAAAGGTACATCAAAGTATCCTTAATGCCAGCTTCTTAGAGTAAAGTATTTGACAGATAAATGTAAGTTGGCAGCAAATTGGATGAGGTACACCCTTGGCCCCAGGGCTTCTGCAGTCTTAGATTAAGACTAAGCACTAAACAGCTTGTTTTTGTGAGGATGAGTCTATGAATCTTTATGAAACCCAAAGCCAGTTAAATCCATATTCCTAAATGAGTAAGTTAATGCTTTACTCAAAAGTTTATTCTTCTAGAATCAGAGTTGACAATAATCTCTCGAATATCAAGAGTTGAGTACAAACTGGCAAGAAGAAAGCTAGTAAAGAAGTAGGTTTCAGGAAACTACCCATGAATGGGTCAAGGAGCAATCTCTAATCCCACAGAAGGAAAATTTACTGCTGCCTTTCAAGTCATAGTTCGTTCCACTCAACATTGTGGGCATACACCCAGGTATCAATGTCAGATCCAAATACACACCCAACAAAGGAGGAACATTCGGAGTGTCTCTGTGAAACAGTCAGTTACACCTTGGAAATATGTTAATGAAAAGATCTATCTAGTGTCCGGTAACTCACAGCTCAGTAGGGAAAGCAGATACACAACTATTTTTTTTAAGATTTATTTATTTAGTGTATATGAGCACACTGTTGCTGTCTTCAGGCACACCAGAAGAGGGCACCAGATCCCATTTCAGATGGTTGTGAGCCACCATGTGGTTGCTGGGAATTGAACTCAGGACCTCTGGAAGAGCAGTCAGTGCTCTTAACTGCTGAGCCATCTCCCCAGCCCAAGATACACAGCTATTAACATATACTTATTTTATGATTTGGACACAGCTACACCAAGACACAAAAGAAAGACCTTTACATATTCAGAATGCCTGCCTATCAACAAAACATCCTAGTAAGAGAAGCCTCTTTTGCTGAATGAATCTTAAACGTTATGACCCCACACAATGGACTAAAATTGAAATATGTTGGGGTAAGGAAGCGATGATTAGAGACAAGTGTCCTTTATAAGTTTCAAAAGCCTTAGAGAATACGATATATATTTAGAAAATTACAAACAGAATAGCTATCCCTGGGCATCTGCACTCTCACACAAATAGAATGGTTAGAATATAGCTTAACAGAAAACAAGCATCAGGAAAAGAAACTGGACACACGCATACACACACATACACAGTCATGTGCCAAGCAATATCATAGTTGATAAGCTAAGATGTTTTTTAAAATTTAAGTAATGGAAATTCACTCAACTAGTTAAACTGAACTGCCAGATTTATATTTGAGAAAGATTACACTGGTGGAATGAATGCCTTTGAGAGTTGAGCTGTGGTAAGTACTGATGACAGTTCCTGAAGATAGGAACTCAGGAAACCCAGGTTTGTTTTAAAGTTTCACTGTTTGGGTGATGGACACTGGGGAGAAGATGATAGTTTTATTTTTGGACATGATGGCTTTGAAATAGAAAATATTCAGCCAAGCAATAGAACAGTGGAAATGATGGTCTAGAACTCAGACCAGCCATTGTAGTGGACTCATGGGTAGAGACTGAACCCACAGAACTAGAGGGTAATGGGATGGGGAATTAGTGTGGATAAGGTATATTGGATGATGTGCTGGCTACTCTTACATCAACTTGACACTAAAATTATCTGAAAGGACAATGCCTCCCCGGTAGTAAGGGGATGATGTAATATAATGATTGATGGAGGAGGGGGCCAGCCCATTGTGGATGGTGCCATCTTTGGGTTCAATAAAAAAAAGCAGGGGCTGGGGATTTAGCTCAGTGGTAGAGCGCTTGCCTAGGAAGCGCAAGGCCCTGGGTTCGGTCCCCAGCTCCGGGGGAAAAAAAAAGGCAGGCTGAACAAGCCATGGGAGCAAACCAGTATGCAGCGTTTTTCCATGGCTCTGCATCACCCTCCTGTCCTTTTTGTGTTCCTTCCTTCAGTGATAGACTATGGTCTGGAAGTGTTAGCTAAATAAATCCTTTCCTTCCCAGCTTGCTTTTTTGGTCATGTGTTTCACAGCAATAGAAACCCTAAGACAGAGGATTGTTTAAAAAATAAGTCAAAAGAACTACTATTGACAGACATGAATTAGATAGACCCTGAGACTGAAGGACATGGGTTAAGAAAAGAGTGAAAAGCGGTGAAGGCAAAGAAAGAGAGAGACTAGCCATGCTACTCACTACAACCAGGTCAAAGGTTATTGGACGTTGGCATTAGAGAAAAGACCATTAGGGTGATGTCCAGCATGTGGCTAACCTAACATTCACATAAGCAGTTTGAGTAGAGTTTGACATAGCAAGGGATTCTCTTGTTTGCCGGCAGAGCAGGAAGACATGACTTGCTGGAGCTTTTCTAATACAGAGAAAGAGCTTTAGAGTTTCCAATCTGACATTCAATCTCATTGGCCCTGACAGACAGCCTTGGGTGGATTAGAGGGATTGTTGGAGCTGAGGTAACTCAGCTAATTATAACATATAGACCTTAGTTTTTATTTCCAAACTTGAAAAAAAAATAGTTGTGGTCCTGCGAAAGTTTCCTCTCGTACTTTAGAAGTCACATTTTCCTGATACAATATTGTAATTGTCTGATGAAGCACTGTGATAATTCCATACGGCGTAACTTCCCAGGCAATGAGATTTCAGCAAGATCCATTATATCTATAGATTTTCATAAAGCCGCAATATAAACCGGCCACACTATGAATATGAGATGGTACTGCTCAGAGATGGCGATGGCAACGCAACTTCTTTGTAAGATGGGTTGTACGCAGGACACAGCCTGAACAGAAATTCTGTCTTTTTTTAAAAGATTTATTTATTCATTATATATGAGTACACTGTAGCTGTCTTCAGACACACCAGCAGAGGGCATCAGATCCCACCACAGATGGCTGTGAGCCACCATGTGGTTGCTGGGAATTGAACTCAGGACCTCTGGAAGAGCAGTCAGTGCTCTTAACCTCTGAGCCATCTCTCCAGCCCCACAGAAATTCTCTTAGTGATCCATCTTGAAGCCTCAAACAGGAAAAGTTCGTAGAATGTTCTAGAGAGCCTATACTTTTGCTGCCTTGGGTGGCCTCTTGGGGGGTGGCCCTGCATTTATTTGTCCTTAAGTATCAAATGGTACTCACCTTTCCCAACTACATTTTCAGTCGGATATTCCACTCCTGTTTTTTCCTTCTCGTGCTCCCTGCCTAAGGGGTCGGAGATGTGGATTTTTTGCACCAAAGTGCCCACATTTGTGGCTTCTTGAGATTCTGTCTGGTGAAGTGACTGTGTAAAGTGAAAGCCTGGTGTCCTGAGTCTTTGCGGCTAATGTGCCGAAAGGCACATCGTGCACACACATAAATAATAAGTAAACACACACCTAAATACTTAAAAGTAACCAAACCTCTGTCTGGTTTACAACACACAGCAAAAGCTACGTTTCCAAAAGTCTGTGTATAATTTTCCCAGTGCGACTCGTGCCTACGTTAGAGTCTTAGTAAATCCCCTGTTAACTCTTTGAAAACGCAGAGGTTTGTCAAAAGGGTTTTGGAGATGGAGTAATCATCTTACATGTTTGCAGCATTAAATAGTCATCCCCCAACTCTGCTCTCCTTTAAAAGTCATTTCTACTCCCCAAGGATGCCTTCCTCTTAGCCAGTGGGAGCCCCACACGGGACTTTGAATATTCTCCCGTACCTGTCCCCAGACCGTGAAGAACTGGAATGCGGTTTGTTTGAAGTATCGTGTTTTGAAGAAAAAGCAAGGTTTAATTTCAGTCCTTTATGCTCTCTGATAGCATTGTCACATGCTAAGCTATTTCTCTAAGACTTTTCGTTGCAGTGATAACATTTCTCTATATATTTTATTTATGTGGCTTGGTCCACGATGAATAACACATTTATGCAAAAATCTCAATATATCTAGGAGATGCCAATACACAGAAGGGGCAAACTTCTCCTACAGTGTAGTTAATAAAATGCAGTAAATCGCATATAGTTTCAGAGGCAATTAGTACAGTTCGTGACTTCAATTACAAAAAAAAAAAAAAAATAAGAGCCCTTATGATTTCTAGTAATTGTTATTTATCTTTCATCTGAAGTGTTCCTCTTGTCTGCATCAGCTTTGGCCTGGAAATAGCATCGACAGTGGGGAAAGTACACAGTCTCCGCTCGCAGCACTAGAAGGAGAGAGAGATGAGGATCGGGACCTCAGAGCTAACTGTTCTTCCTGGAGAGGTACTCCATGGGTCTTTGGATTGATCCTCCTACTCCATGTCACCCACTCAAAGCCTCCCACCAGAGTCAACTCTCCGGCTTCTCCCTTCATAAGGTCAACCTGACTGATGCGTTTTGCTTGCTAATGTGAAGGTGGGGAAAAGTCTCCGGATGTCAGTTCAAAGTCGGAAACAACCATGCCAAGGTGGCAAGGTGGCTGTAACTTAGCCTTCTAAGGAGGTGCCTCGAAGTGCCATCCTTTTAACAGGAGATGCCAGTGATTCATCTCTTTTCCCATATTTGTTTGATTTCTGAAACAAGTCAAGAGGGATTCTCAGGCCATTTGTCCAAGTCTCCATCACCAGTCAATGACAACGGCCACTGTCCCTGTCCTAAATGAGCTTCCAAAGAGGCTACAATGTGGCTTTAAAAGAAACATTACACTAGATGTTTAAATGACTCTGTCCCCCCATCTCAAGCTTACCAGGCATCCATCACACGTATATTCAGGGTAAAAAACGTCAGGCTGCTACATTACATGTGTTTGGCATCTGCCACAAGTAGAATTTCCGATTTACAATTTACAAAATTATCTCCCCCACCCTCTGGGTTTGCACTGCGGCTCACCCAGAGGCCATTTTTCAATGTGTTTTGTCATGAAGATGGAAAGGGGAAAAATATAAAAGCCACCTTGCTCCCATCCTTCTTTTTCCTTTCCTCCATCGAATGCAGTAGGAGAAATCCTACTGGGGACTTACTTAAAGATGCGTCACCTTAATGGCTTCATTGCTTCATTATCTGATTATTTTCCCAACTGGCAGTGCTTTACAGAGACCCACCATCTTTCAAAGCCAGCAAGGAAAAGGTATTTGGGGGGAAAAAAAAACCAGACCAGTCATTTATCAGTCAATTCCTTGGATCACCATGGACTGTGACTTCTAAAGCCACTTCCAAGGAACTCAGCCTTTTTTTATCTTCAAATGTTCGAGGTTAATTTGCCGAGTTGTACAGATGGGCTTTCCCCCTCACCACAACGACTCTGAGGTTACCGATCCAGAGGGGATTCTCTGAGATTCTTGGTCCAGAAGCAGGGGAGTGGTGCTCCCCTCTGTTATGCTTGGTGCTCCTCTGGTTTTCCAGGTCCTCACTTATTTTGAATAATTGGGGAAAAAAAGAGATACACTCTTCAGAGGGCAGGAGGTTTTTACAGCTAACGTGCAACATCCTGGATACATCAGCTTGACCCGATTACAGGGGCCTAGGCACCAGTTTCTGTTTCTCAGAGGCAAGCCAAAATTCACCCAAACAAAACTAGCCGGCCAAACCAGGTTACCATGGTTAATCCATAATCTCGTCATTTTCAGAAGATTCCCTCACTCTTAGGAAAGATGTTGCAAATCAACACTCACATGGACATATAAGACACACACTTCCTGGAAAGGCACAAACTCAAGGGTAATGGCGTCCTTATGCTCTAACACTGCCTTGAAAAGTAGAGCTGGGGAGATGGCTTAGTGGGAACACACAGCTCTGTCAGAGGACCTGAGCTCAGTTGCAACAATCACGGTGGGCAGTTCACAACTACATGAAACTCCAGCTCAAGAGCTCTGGTCACCGACACTCATATGCACAAATCCCTCACACACACACAAACACACACACACACACACAACCACCCGAGCAAGACTGTTACAACGGCCCACTCCCTCTGGCACACTCACCAGCACAGACTCCCGCTTCCTGGTTTTTCTTAGGCGGTCTTCTTAAGTCTCTAATCCTTTGTAACAATGTATTATTTAAAAACACTGCCTTTCAGTTAAACTCTCCGCTCCTGAAGGAATTATCATTTTCCCCGAAGTTTGTTGCTCATTTTGTTGATTATTAAACTTGTTTACTTAGGGCATTAAAAACAAAAAGAACGAGCAGAAACGAATAAAGAAAACTGTGCCGGGTAAAGGGCTTGCTTGCCTTAAATTCGTAATATTTTAATTTCAGGAGCATTTTCTTTTTGTTTCTCTACTATAGGCATATCATATAAAAGGTCTTTTCATTTCTAGCAAAAAATAAAAATTGAAATTGGCTGATTTTGATCCCGAACAAGGTTAAAGGGATATTATTTGAATTTTTGCTGAGGGGATCCAAATTGTCCGACTACTTCAGTGGATAAAGGAAATAAGATAGATTGGATCTGTATTCAAATACTATATTATTATTTTCCTACTATTTTCCGTGGCCGGTCTGAAATGCATTTTGACAAAGGTAACGTACATTTTAATCAGATCTGAGAAGTGTGGCATAAGAGAGAAAGGCATCAATATTTCCCCCAAGGTTTCAGATACTTCTCCTAATATCTCTCTCTGTGAAGCTCAAATGGTGAACAGCCTGACTCATCTTCCTTCTGAATTGCTTTCTTGGGCATTTTAAAATTAATCAGTCAAGCAAATATTTATTGACCAATATACTACAGTAGGCCCAGAGAAAGATAAAAGCTATACAAGACATGATCTCTTATCTCAAAAAATATATAATCTGGTTAAAGACAAGATCTGTGAAAAAAAAGTTAAATAACAGTTGAAGCTTGCCTAGGAAACGTGGATGGTATGTGGCATGTGGTGGTGGTGAAGCTATGCAAATATATTAAAATCTGTTCAATGATATCTTATATTGAAGACATAATTATGTCCAGCCAGCTTAAATCCCTTAAAGTAATAAAATCAGAAGCTCTTATACAAACCAATTCGCTACAAATATAACCAAATTTCAAAAAAAAATAACTGCATTGCTATATCCAAAAAATATGCTATTTATGTTGCTGCCTTGAAATTCTGAGTTGTCAAATTGGGGGGAAAAAAAGGGATCTAAAAACTCAGTGTTAACGTTTGCATACGATTTGTATTCATGGGGAAAGGTGTCCTGCTATCCTTTTCTCTCTGAAGGACACATATAATCAGTCTCATAGTCTGAATTGCCCAAAAAAGACAGACAAACAGACATGCACACGCGTGCGCGCGCACACGCACACACACACACACACACACACACGCACACACGTACACACCTGCACACACACAAGCACAAGTATCCAGGATGCAACTTCTAGAACCCGTGAATGTCGCTTTATATGAAAAAGAAGTTCGGGCAGAGGTAATTAAAGTAAGGATCTTTTCCTGTGGAGATCACCCAGGCGAGCCTTACACGTCATTACAATTATCTCCCTGAGTAGGAGGTAGAGAGATTTACCATACGCATAGAGGAAAAGAGGCTCTGGAGGTAGAGAAGAGATTGAAAGATGCTGGTTTTGAACCCTGGGACGATAAGTCCACAAATGAAGACATGACTGGAGCCGCTCAGGACAGGAAGTAGCAAACCACGGACATTAATGTGTATTGATCATCCTCCATGAGCCAACTTCTCCGTATAAGATGTTGCATTTAATTCTTGCCGTAACTGTTAGGAATTTGGGACTCGGAAAGTGCAGTAACTTGCAAAAAAAAAAAGCCTTTGCCTTTTAAGCCCATTCTTTTTTTTTTTTTTTTTTTTTTTTTTTTGGTTCTTTTTTTCGGAGCTGGGGACCGAACCCAGGGCCTTGCGCTTCCTAGGTAAGCGCTCTACCACTGAGCTAAATCCCCAGCCCCTTAAGCCCATTCTTTAAGCCCATTCTTTAAGCCATTCTTTACATAAGCTCTATTTTCTTAACACCTTTGTCTTGGGGATGGGCCAGGATAGCCCAGGCTGATGTGAAGCATGACAAACTACCTTTCCGCATACATGTTTGGCTGTCTTTCACTGTTTCAGGCCCAAGAGGTTCTCAGAAGACTTATCTGTTATAGACTCTTAGAGCTTGATTTTAAAAAACAAAATAAAACTTAAACTCAACACTCCTGCCCTCCTGTAGGTCTGGCTATGGGAGTCACCACCAAAGTACAGGCTAATATCCCTTGCCTCCTATTTTCCTGGGGACATCAGAACTCGGCACCAGAGTGAAAACTCCTTCCTGGTTACTGCTGTCCGCAGGCAGATACTAATACAGTGTGCACTGCTAGTTAACATTTTGGTAAGAGAAGTTTTCTGATGGAAAGAGGGGATGGGTTGGGAAAGGGGGGGGAGTTAATCCTGTCTGTTTCCTTCCTTGCTTTGATGGCTGCCCTGGCTTTGAAGTTGGGCAAACACACAGCATGGTAGGAGGGGATACCAGCTGCCCAGACACCACTGGCAGAAGACTGAAGAGCTGTTGCCTCTCCGCCCCAGCCTGGGAGGTGTGCCCTGTTGCAACACTTTTCCCAAGAGTGTTCCACACTGAGATCTGCCGAATTAATAAATCCCAATCTGAATCCTGGTGGTGCAGCCTTCAGCAGGATCATCTGGGGACAGGTTATGGGATACCACTATTGTCTTCTGAGGTGGTCTTTCCCTTTCTAGGTGACTGTCTGTGACATCTGAAAACACCGGATGGATGTATTTGTCTCCTTCATTCTTCTTGGTACCTCCTCTTTTCTGAATTTTTTCCCAATTTCAGACACTGGCTTCTTCACCTATTACTCTTCATTTTCTATTAAAAGAACAAATGCCTACAAAATTTTTCTTTCTGTTTGTTTGTTTGTTTTCCTTTTCTTTTCTTTTGTTTTTGAGACAGGATTTCGTCATGTATCCCCTGGCTGTCCTAGAACTTGCTCTTTAGAGCAGGCTGATCTCAAACTCAGAGATCTGCTGCCTCTGTCTGGCATTAAAGGCATATGCCATCCTTCCCACCTTCACCCACAAGATATTTTCAAGCCACACTCTTTCTCTAAGCACCAACGACAGTACACAAGGAAATGCCCTAAGTTTTGTGTTGAATAGGGCTAAACTCAGAGTCAACGGAGGGAGCCCTGGGAGCTTCAAGGATGGGGCCATGCAGGGGGATGCCAGGGGAATGGAAGCCAAGGTGGCTTTTCCTATAGAAGCAGCCTTCCAGAGGATAGCTTCACTGAAGCATAAATGCTTAGATGCCACCAACAGCATCCCAGACACTATTTTTAAAAATCTCAAGAGACGTTGCTGACTAAGTGATTGTAAACAACCAATACCGGGATCAGAGAGTGGAGGCCAGAGAAAAGAAAAGATTTTGCAAATGAAACAAGGTTGGAGAGTCCAATAAAGGAAGGCATTAAGAGTCCATGAATGGTTGGGGGGACAAGAGGCCATGTTTAGCAAGCCATGAGAAGAGGAAGATATTATTAAAAATGTGTACTTTTGCACAAAAAACACACATCAGCCTTTATTGAGCCTACAAAGACACTCCTGGGGCCTCGTTCTGCATTCTATGAGATGTCCTTCTCCTCTCTCTGAGGACTAGAGCGAAAACTCACATTTCCAAATTCACTGTCTTCAGTTAAGGAAATGATCAGTATTTCCAGTGTGTCTATAGCTAACAGCTACTGAGCATTTCATGACAGGGTTCAAACCTAATATTTTCTGTAATGGGAAGATAGTGTTCTTGTCCATCTTCCTCGGACAAGGAAACTGTGGGTTGGAAACAATAAATAATTTACTCAAGGTAACCATTAATAAGTGGTAGATCCTGCTAGAAATCAGGTAGGAACTAAGGCCAATGTCAGTGTATTATGTCAACTACATAATAAATAATCTCTCTCTCTCTTTCTCTCTCTCTCTCTCTCTCTCTCTCTCTCTCTCTCTCTCTCTCTCTCTCTCCTCCAGTATCCTTTTCTTTGAGGTGGATCTCTATAATAGTTCTCCAGATATGCAGATGCAGATGTTATGACATGTCCCCAGTTTTTTTTTTCCTACCATTTTTCCTAGAAGCATTGGTTAACCTGCCCAGGATCCATTAACACGTATTGTGCGCTTGCTACATAGCAGCAAAAATAAAAAAGGAAAGAGAATCCGCCAGCCTACAATTCTGTTTCCTGGGCTACTTCTCTGTGAAGTCTTCAGCTTCAAAACAACCATCGGGAAGCAAAGCTCTCATTTCGCCCACCGGGACAATGCATAACTCAGTGGCTGAATGCATGCAGTTTGGCCCCTTCAGTCTTTAGGCTGAGAATGCTGTGACTTCTACCCTGTTAGCTCAAGCTTACTCTGAGGCTTTCAGGCTCAAACATGCAGCACAAACACCCGGACGACTTGTCAGAACTGATTACTGGGCACCACCTCAGTGCTTCTGACTCGGTCCTCTGGGGTGGAGCTCTGGAATTTGCATTTGTAAATCTCAACCGTTCCCCTGTGATGCAAAGGTTGCTCTCCTGGGTACCAGGTCTTCAAAACCGTGGGTGTCAACAAATGGATTGCTACTCCTATGTCAGAATCGGAATGGTGTTTACTAAATCTGGGTTGCACGTGTCAGTGTTAAATGGAATGTATATAATACATATGACTATGTGGTTGTTTGAAGCATGTTCAGCTTTACACACACACACACACACACACACATGTATATTATATATATGTATATATGTATGTATATATATTCTCATTCTCATTATGAGGTATTGGTACCATGGTGTATCCAAGACAGTGGTCTCCAAGATCTGGCATTCCTGTTTTGAAACAGCTAATCATCCAAATGTTACTTTTATTACTTGGAATAATTTGTCTTAAGCTCTCTAAGACTCATTTCCTTAGTTCTAACGTTGGAAAGAAGAATGGATTCTTCGTGGTAATGTGATGAAAGCTCACGGAGGTGATAAAGGAAAAATTCTTTGCGTGCTGACATCTGGTAAACATCCCCACGGACTTGTTCCAGCTACAGATAAATCAAGGGAGTTGCTCAACCCACCCCCAACCTGCTGGAGGCAGAGCTGAGTTCCCACCCTGTAGCCTCTCAATTTCCAGGTGTGGGTTCCTCTTCGGATCATTTCAACACATCGCAGAGCCTATAGGCAGCTTTGGGGATGGTGGTACCTCCATTAATGAAGTCTCTGGGCAATAGAGCTCTTCTATTCCATGTTGTGCAAACAACAAAAGATGAAAACAACAAACCCTTCCCAGATCTCTTAAAGGAAAGCCGCACGCATTCAGAGTTCCCCAGGACCTCTCCATCCCCCAAAAGTTAACAACAACAACAACTAAAACCCCTCTGAACCTCTGAGCCCAGTGTCAGCCTGTCCCTTCCTTCCAAGCTGGATGTGAATAGGGCTCATCCTGGGCAAATCTGCAAAAGGCTAAGGAGGCTCCTTTATTCTAGCAAATTCCAGGCATTCTCTTTCCCTCCTTTATTTTGCATAAGCAGGCTTCAGTCATTCTCTCCTACTCAACTTGAGAGTGAATGAACTCCCATATGCAATCACAACTGCACTGTAAGTCCTTTTTATTGAATTATGGAACTAATACTCTTTCTTCATTAACATAAAACTCGGACATTATCTGCAAGGCAGAGAAAAATGAGGGGAGTTAAGAGAAGCATTGGATACCTTCCCTTTTTGCCCTGGCGCATTAGAAGGATGAATCGGGACTGTCAAACTCTTCCCTGCCAGTGGTAGGATAGGGTATGAGAAGGGTGGCCCAGAGCATCCACAGACACCCCCACAAAACTTTTCAAGTCAATAGCTAAGCCAAAGCAAATGCTTACCTTGCAAATAGAATTTTATGGCAAGCCATCAAACCGCATCTAGCAAATGGCCATCTCTAGACCCTTTATTTATAGAAACCTGGAATTCTCACCCCTCTCCCCAGTCATGTCTTCTTTTATTTAAAAAGATAATTTACTTACTTACTTACTTACTTACTTACCTGCCTACTGTGATAGCTATTCATGGTTGTCAGGTTGGCTACATCTGGAAGGAGCTGTAATCCAGAAATAGAGGGCACATCTCTGACCCAGATCCTAACATAGAGATCTTGAAGCATCATGGTTATGAAAAGCTTAGGCCCAGGTAAGGTAGTACACGTCTTTAATCCCAGGAGTCTGAGGCAAGGAGATCTCTGATTCAAGGTCATTCTGGGACAAACCAAGTTCCAGATTGAGTCCTGGTGATAGACACCTTTAATCTGGGCATCACCTTCTGCTGGAGACCTATATCAGGACATTGGAAGGAGGAAGCTCTTCTTCATTTGCTTGCACTTGCTTGCCAGCACACCTGTCGGAACCTACTTCTTCCTGATTCCAGCGTATGCAGAAGCTCAGCTGAAACAACTAGCCTAGTGGGACTGAGCAATTACTAGATTCTTGGACTTCCCATTCACAGCTGCCCATTGTTGGGTTGGTTAGACTACAGAGTGTAACTCACTACAATAAATTCCCTAATATATAGAGAGAGACTGTAGAACTAGAGTTTCATAAAGGTTACTCATTGTCAGAGCCCGAATGTGCAGAACTAGAGTTTCATAAAGGTTGCTCATTGTCAGAGTCCGGATGTGCAGGGCCGGACGTGCCTGAGGGAGAGCCAGAGATAGGACTTGCCAAACCAGCTATCAGCCCCAAGGACACTGACCATCCGTAGCCACCCCCTCCCCTTCCTTCACCCCCCTGAGTGAGATGAGCCACCCTACCTGCCTGCCGAGCTGCTAGATAACACATACTCCTTGCTGATGTAATTTCGCGCCGAAAGTAACTGTGCACCATTTGAATTGACCAATCATGTGTAACCGCGCGAATGCCCCTTACCTCCCCTATGTAAACCCCCGAGTTTGGAAGCTCGGGGTCGATTCCTCTGTCTCCTGTGTGAGATATGTGTCGACCCGGGATCCCGCTAAGACCCGGGATCTCGTTAATAAAAGCTACCTCTTGCTGTTACATCAAGAATGGCTACTCGTGATTCCTGGGGGCACCTCACCCCGCGATCGGAGCGAGAGATGCGGCTCCCCATTTTGGGGTTCGCTCTTTCAAGACATTCCAGGGACTCTAGAGAACCCTGACTACTACACTTATTTATTTCGTACTTACTTATGAGTGTGAGTATATACTGGAGGCCAGAAGAGGTAACTGGGTGCCCTATTTCATTCTCCACCTCATCCTTTTGAGGCAGGGTCTGTCCCTAAACCTGGGATGAGAGATGGCAAGGCTCAGTGTTCCTCCTGTCTCTGCTCAACTTAGAGCTGGGGTTATACACATGTGTGTCCTGGAGATCTGAACTCCTCGCCTAGTGCTTTTAATGCTGACAATACCCCTGGAGCCTGTTTCATCCTTTATTTTTTGACATGACTAGAGATTATGTTCCTTCCTTCAGTCTAGCACATGAAATTGGACAAGTGGCTTAGCCTTCATGAGACTTGGTCTCTCCAATCTTTTTACAACCAAGCCAAGCATTCTGTAGATTCTGTTATTAGCGCGCCACATGTGTGGGGATGCCCACCAAGGCCAGATGACGTAAGACAGCTGTGCACCTTTCGGGGTGGTACTGGGAATCAAATGGGTTCCGTGGAAGAGCACCAAGTGTTCTTTAAGCACCAAGCTATCTGTAGTCCATATCTAATTTTGAATATGCAGAATCTCACCTTCATCAGGAGCAGTGATGAAGAAAGATGATGCAAGTTCAAGACTTCTAGGACCAAGCCTTCACCTCATGGGCACTTAAGAAATGTTCACTCTAGGGGTTGGGGATTTAGCTCAGTGGTAGAGCGCTTGCCTAGGAAGCGCAAGGCCCTGGGTTCGGTCCCCAGCTCCGAAAAAAAGAAAAGAAAAAAAAAAAGACATGTTCACTCATTCCCTTTCCCAGTCTGTTACCAAGTCAGTAAAACAAACTTTGCTGCATTGCCACATGTGCAAGCTCAACACTGGTCACCAGAGGCTCCATCATCGTTCCTATTGGTCTAGTGAACTGATTGCCTGCCCGGCATGTGTGCCATAGTTTCTAGTGGAGGGAGACTCTCCTAGACCTCCTGACTAGGAACATTTTGGAAGGGAACTTTTAGTGCATAACAAACCCCACAGATATTTCTAAAGCATAGCCCACACTGAGAACCATGCTAGGGTGCTACCTCTTCTCTCCTGCCAGTCTCTCATAAGATTAGTCTCCCCACCCCCTTCTGCATCATGGCAATAGCACATTTTAAAATGTAAAGTTTTTAGTTATTTAGGCAAATTAGGTTTCTGTGTAGTTTGTGTTTTATTTAGCACTATTTTGGTTACAACCCTTTTATCTTTATTCTCTATCTATCTATTCATATATTTGCATGTATATTTATAAATATATACATGTATACATATAAATATATATGTATATATGAGAGATGGTAGAGTCTATCTAGCATCCCTAGTATATGGTCTACAGTGGCTATCATCTTGATATATATATATATATATATATATATATATATATATATATATATATTCTCTCTGCTTGTATATGTCTCCCATCCAAGTCGTAACCAGATATGACTCTGCTTAGCTTTCCAAAGGAGATGAGATCAGGCATAGATAGTCTAGGTGGTATAGACCTGCCTGCGTGTGTTTAGGTCTGGTAGCGATGCGCATGACTTAGATGTTTGCCATTGAGATGCATCTTCTTTGTTAGTAAGGGTTGGGCCTATAAGCTAAGCTATGTAGTATAGATGACAGACAGATTCTACAGCACTTACATTCATTCTTGGTTATTTGTTTGTCATCCTCAGGCTCTTCTTTTACTTCATATTAGTTAAAGTAATCAACAATGGGAGTTTGGAGTTCAAGTTTTCCATTCATGCCACAATAGTTACTAGCTGTCAAATTTATCTTTGGGCATCAGAGACCCCATAATTGCTAAATTCATAACAAGTACTATAATTATCATGATGATGTATCAATCAAGAAGCCCTCAATAGTACAACAGAGTCCTTCAAAGATCTATCCAATTTAGCTCTGAATCAATACCAAATGTTATCCAAAAGTCAAGTTCTGTTGTAAGACACTAGACCCATGACTGATCAATACTCAGATAGACAGATAAGTGGGCTTTGGGGCTGGTCAGTTATAATTCTGAGCTGCCAGTTTCAAAAAGCAGAAGAAAAGAAAGGAAGAAAAAGGTTAAAATCCCTAGATTGGATGGAATGAGCTGAAGTATTTTCAAATGGATTTGAGAAACCGGACTGCTCCCAGGCGGAAAGATAAAACGTAAAGCCGCAGCAAGTCTGGCTTCCTGGCTCGCCTAACCTTTTTACTACCGGATAATGAGGAATCAGCTATAATTTACACACAGTATTCTTTTCTCAGATTATATTGAGGGAGGCAGGGAAGAGAGGTAGTCTCACTTTATAGTCCTGCATCCTCTCTCTCTCTAGTGGAGGAGCTGAACAGGTCCTCCCCAGAGAGGCACACTGGGGAGCCTTGCCCTCTGCATATTGTTGTGATGAATTCCAAGTCAAGAGGGTGCTTGAACTAGATTTATTACAACTGGGAGAAAAGAAAATTGTAATCTTTATGAGCCAACGACATGGAGCCTTATAATAAGGGAATGAAGGATCATGTCAAATTTAAAGCAAATTCGATTACGGGGGTCAAATCCTTCAGTAGAGATAGGATGCCTCTAGAGTGTTACTTAGCTGTTTGACATCCTTTGTCCCATCTCGGGTGTTGCATTAACATTTAAATGTTTTTCTTAATGCATCTGGTACTCTTGTAGAGCAAAAATACATTAAAAGCCAAATGATGTGTAGCTGGAGAAAGGAGAACCTTCCAAAAGAATTCAAAGAGCTAAGCTCAGCCTTACCTTTACGACTCCATGAAGTGGCTCATCTAGTTGCTTGCTTCTCTAGGAAGACACGCATGTGCACATGAATGTATATGTATGTGTGCGTGTACACGGGAGGCCAGAAGCCCACATTGGATATTCTTCCATTTCTGTCTGTCTTACTTTATTGAGACAAGGACTCGATGAACCTGGAACTCATTGATTGGATTATGGCCAACAAACCCCACCTTCTGCCTCTGGCTGGCCCCTTCGCCCCACAGTGTTGGAATTACAGTTGCCCACAGTCACGCCCATTTAAAAAACAAAACAAAACAACAACAAAACGAAACAAAACAAAACAACAAAAAAGAAAAAAACCGATTTGGGTGCTAGGAATCTGAACGGAGGTCATGGGAAATAATTTACCTGCCTGAGCCATCTTCCTAGATCCTCTAAGGTCTTTTGCTCTTGTTGCTATATTAGTGTTGTTCTGTTTTGTTTTGTTTGTAAAAGAGTTTGGCTTCATCAATTGCTCAAGCTAGAATTCAATATTTGAGCAAAACCAGTAAACTAGCCTTATCTGTTATCCAACTCTTGCCCCACAATTTAAGACCTTGTCACTCACTGCGTTTACCCTTGTCTTTCAAAACCGCCTGCCACCACACTGCCCTTCCCTGGAGTGTTCACCATTGCTAAGCTGTAAGGAGAACCAGACTTCTTCCTCACATTAATCTTCTAAGGGCAAGTGTGAGCTCATATCTACAGATAGTATGTACATCAAGCATACATCGTGCCCTATAGATGTGCTCTTCCAAACAGGAGGTGACATTCCCCCTCCTTCAGCCACAAGCCTGGCTCTGCATCTCTGCTGTCCACCATCCCTAGGCTCCTTGGAGGGCCTATCTGCTTCTTTTGCACTGGTCCATTTCCGATGTCTCAAGAAATTAGCCAAGTAATAAGAAAAAAGACTCTGGTTCTAAATCAGCTTTGGATTAAGACTGGTTAGAAGCCAGAAGAGGGAATTTGGATGCAGCTATGACTCTGAAATGACTAGGATTGGAAGTTCAAAGATTAAATAAATAGATAACATTTCCATTCTTCTGCAGCTTCTGCGTTAGAACAATGGGTGGCTAGAACTTCAAAGCTCTCTCTGCTATCCCCGTCGAGTCTGTGAACATAAACACTATTTGCCTTCCATCCAGTGGTCTCCCCATATCTTGTTAACACATCACAATAATTAGCCACATTGCAGAGGCAGAAAATAGAGTTAGCATTAGGAACGGAGCCAGGTTATTCTCGGCAGTGGTGGCCAGGATCACAGTCAAGGCTGTCTATCCCAACCAAGCTGTTTACTTTCAGCCACTTTGTCCCAGAGGGACCTTCCCTGCCCCTTTCACCAGCATCTCCCTTGAAACACAAATGGGCTATGAAGACCTGGAATAGTAATTTCTCTGCTCCCAGGAAAGGTCTCTCTGGAGATCCTATGTGCCAAGTGGAGGTTTAGATGATCCAAATATTTAAGTGCATATTGATTGCGCCAGATACTATACCATGACCTGCATCACAAGCTCTGGACGGTATTTCTCTGGAATACTAGCTTTTTATGTATTAACCTCCCACCATCTCCCCATGAAACAGAGCATAGGCCAAAATCAAAGGCCTGGACAGGGGTCAAAGTTTTACCTATTAAACCGTGCTGAAGCTTGACCCCGAGAGCTGAGTGTCGCGTTCAGTTAATATCGCTACGGATTGTTTAAAGAATCTAAATCATCGGGCAACCATATGCATAATTCTTTTTTTAAAATAAAGACTGAGATTTAAAAAAATTAAAAAGGCACCAAAGTGCAAATCTCTGTCTCTCTTCACCGCAGCTGGGAGGTTGTGCTCTTGTGGGAAGGGGAGGATTTCTAAGGAATGCCAACTCTACAGGCATAGGCAGACAGTAGTAAAAAAAAAAATGGCGGGGGGTAGGGGTTAAGTTATCACAGTCATAATCATTTGAGCTGTAGGGGGTGTTTTTTAAAAAATCATCTGAAAGTGTTGGCCATGCAAAAATGGGGATCTGAGTTCACCCTAAAGAATTCAGTGCTGGGGAGAGAGGCAGGTGGATTCCCTAGGGCCTAGCTGATCACTGAATTGCAGGGAAAAGGGAGAGACCCCATCTCAACAAACAAGACAGAGTGACTGAGGAAGATGGCTGAGATTGTCCACTGGCCTCCTCACACCCACACACACAAGTGCTTGTGCATCTGCACACTCGAACACACACACACACACACACACACACACACACACACACACACACAGAGAGAGACGAAATAAGTAAACACACTTGTTTAAGGAACCGTCTGATTCAGCCGCCTGCATTGAGACATAGTATTTGATCAGCTGGAGAAACATATCCGGGTGAGGGCACTGATGAAGTGATGTACCCAAGGTCACCCAGCTCGTGTCAGAGCGTCCTGCTTCTGAGTGAGGAGGAGCTGGCAAAGACGAGCTCAACTCAGCCACAGACAGGCAATGTCTGTTCCTTCATCAGAAACAAACTACCTTCGGGCCAGATGGCTAGAGTTATAAAATTAATATCAATTTCTCTTTCCTCCAAAAATCCCTTTCAGAATGGAAAACGGAGCAGTGTGGTGGAAAGGTCTATCCAAGGGACAGGAAGTACGCATCGGATGGGATGCTGTCAAGGACAACCTGGCCAGGGGCCCTTAGGAAGGTTCATGGACTTCAAACCAGATTATTACTGTGATTTCAGTCAGCAGACGGGAGTCTGCAAACAATACCATTTACAAGGTAATCTCTATTCTAAGTAATTACCATTTCCCAGGAGCCAGTTGATGGGAGAAGGCACGGCCACTGCTGGGAGGAGATTTCTGCCTCCAAGCATCTTTCTTGCCTTCACTTAGCTCTTGGCTTAATGAATGCATACATGCTTGAGTTCGTTCCTTTCCTCACCATGTTTGTGCTCATGAAAACACACAGGGCTCCTCCAAAGGTCCCAGCACAGGTCATCTGTAGGATTTTAGTTATCGTATGTGTAAATTTCACACTGGCTCTACCAATAGGAAAGAACAAAACAGTGCTGGCCAACAGTGTCCCTGTATCAAAGAACAAAGTTGAAACTCCCATACAATTATGTTTGATCACAGTAGAAGGTGAAATCATTAGATATTAGCGAGGTGCAGTGGAATAAAAATGATGTGTTAGCGGGGGTTCATTACACTGTATTTTCAGAGCCAAGAAGATCAATGCGTTCATGCATCATGAATTAGGCTCCGGCTTTAGCCTTCCCTGCTCTCCGGAAACCCAACATGATCTATCACCGGCCATACATCACCGTTTCAGGATTGCACATTAACAAGAGAGCTGCAGTTTCCGCCTGTCAGGCTGACCAGATGCCTCGTCCTCCGCAGAAGGGGAGAGGGGGCACGATTCTAAGCCAGAATTTTACTTTTAAAACAACAAGGGGCATAAGAGGTCAGCGTCAGCCGGACAGCCTGATCCCTGTCGTCTCCACGTTCTGATGGATGGCCCTTGCTTTCCTCACCTCTCGCCATCCTGGCTCTGGGCCTGTAGGAATTGGCTGTGATGGCTTTAGATGTTACCTAAGGACATAGCTTAGGCGACACACCTAAGGTCTCCTAGGGCACAGCCCTAACCTCCTCACAGGGCTGTGAGCCCCAGCTCCCAACATCACTGGATATTCAAATCTCAAGAAGAGCCCTATGGAAACAAACCCTGCTTCTGTGCCCTGTATCCTCGACTTCCCTCCTGCATCCCCCTACCTCTTCCGCTAATAGAGGATCCTTTACCACCCAGCAGTTTGACACTAACATTTCCCCTTCACTTACTCACAGCCCCTTTCCCTCCTCCCTGCCTGACCCCACACCTGCTAGTGCGGCCCCTCTCGCCTGCTGGTGCTTAGAGACAGCAGACAGTTCTGATCATCGCTTCTAATCGGCGTTTAGCAAGTCCGCCCATATTTAGTTCTTTTAATCTTCCCTCATCATTCAACCCCTTCAGCCTCTTCATCATTTTTTTTCTTGGTATGTTTCTCTTTCCTGAGTTTTAGCCAATTTGTCTCTATCATCATTCTGGCGGCGACGCCTACCAACCCCAGACTCGCGCATTGCAGGAAGAGACGGCAGGATGACCTGGGACTACCCTTCTCTTCTCCTAGAACACTCAAGGCTGTTCATCGCTAATGGAAGAAGCAGAAATTTGGGGTGAATGTTGTCTTGGAAAGTCCTCTCCCTTTGCCTGTCTGGCTCATCGCTGAACCCCAAGAAAAGATAATAGAATGAGAGATATCAGAAGAAAGGACTTAAAGGAGCCCAGAGAAGAACTTCCCATCAATCCACACAGGGAACAGAAGGGACCCTAATTTCATCTACCTGGTCTGATGGCTGTCTCAAGAGGTCTCCCTGCCATCCTCCCACCCCATTTATATCCATCAAGGCTTGTAGAAGAACCTAAAGATTGATGGCTTGGCTGTGATCTCTGCTAAGAAGTTAGCCTGCCCTAGTTACATGTGACACGGGATGAAACGGAGCACTTTCAAAAAGAGTTTCTAGTTGCTTCTATACATTCCAGTAAAGTTGGCCTGAGGCCTTCAATGGCTCCAGGTTGGAGCACTGCAACTTTATACGGACGCTCAAATCAGCAGCAGGAATTGTAAATTGTAGACACTGCTTTACTAAAGAAGGGGGGAATGGGTCAGTAACAAGATCCTGGTGGTTTATCACCAGAGACATTAGAAGGTGATGTGCTGGGAAGAGGGTTGGGCCAGAGCTAGTAGGAGAAGTATTATTTGTGTTTATTATTATATGTGTAATAATAATAATAATAATAATAATAATAATAATAAAGCGCATGATGAGGTCACACGCCACAGAGACAGACTCTGGAGGTCAGAGGTCACCTTTGCTGTGTTCTCTGCTTCTACCTATATGTGGGTTCTTGGGGCTGAACCCAGGTTGCCAGCCTTGTAGCTATTCTAGCCTTCCTGTTTATTAGGATTTTGGAATCCATTCTTCTATTTCACTCAGGTCTCTTCCCAAATGTCATTCCTTTAGAAAAAGCTTCCTTGAAAATATCATCGAAAATAGTGCACTTCTTGGCTCTCTGTTCACTTCTTAGTAAATATACTAGGCTCCGTTTGACACTCCAAGGGACAATTCCCACCAGAATGCCCCCTGCCCTAGAGCACTTACTTCCCCAAAGCAGCCACAGCGGACCTGGATACTGGCTCTGTGTTCGATTGCAGACCTGCTGCCTACAGCTTTGTGAAGCACCAGACTTCCACACTACACCCTGGGCTTAAGGCAAACAGGTTTGAATCTGCCTGGGTCTCCTGGGATCACTATCCAAAACCCTACAAATTCAGGGAAGGAAGAATGAGGAGGGAAAACCTACTCGCTCCATATCTGTTCTCCTCTTTAACTGCTCAGAGTGGGAGGAAAGAACATGTGGCATGGACTGTGGAAAGATGGACGTGGAGGGTTTCCCCTTTAAAGAAGAAGAGGAGGCCCAATCCCCTTTGCCTTCCATAACTGCTGTCGAACCTGTTTATCCAGTTTCCATTTTAAAAGCCCTCTTCCCAAGAGATCCCTGTTCCCCACAGAAGCAAGGCTACTTGGCCTTGAAACTACGACTTTGGTTTTATGAATGGTTTCAAACTCAATAAGACATGGAGAAAGAAACTCTGTAACGGCTCTCGCCTGCTCTCGAACAAGGTGGGATCCAGCTGATCCCAACCCTTCACTTAGCGGCTATGGACTTACAAGCTCTGAGAACTTCTACCAGGCGTCCCGAGTGACACTATGTCTGCCCTAAGAGTCAACTTTACAGCTGCCCTGACTTTAGCTGTTGTTCTCCTCTGCTTTCTTTTTCATTACTCAGCATCTACTAGATAGTTCAGTCCAGTTCTCCCTCTGTCTTGCTTATAGCTCTTTTGGCTCTCAAGAGTAATTACAGAGGATGCTGGGAACATAGCCTCCTGATCTAGCGAAGGACCGACTAGAGGATCCTGGACTCCATTCCAGCTTCCTGTGGCCTCCCGGAAGCAAATGACCCTCAGTACTTTAGTCCAGCATGCTGTGTAGGCCCTAGGGCTATAAAACCCAGGATGGATATTTGCCATGGTACCACACTTGTGGTGTCACTGGGGTGTCTGCTGATGACTTTCCATCTCAAGCCTTGGAGGACATGCTAATAATGAACCCTGGGTTTCTATTATTCCTCACCACCAATATTGAAGCAGCTTCATAGAACCTGTTACACACGATGTGTTCTGATTCACCCTACAAGGTGATGGATAACCAGGGCAGGGTGAACCAGCATCACCTTGAATGACCAAAACTCTGGGAGGTTCACAAGTTGGACTTGTTACTCATTCTGTTCAGTGCATTTTAGTCTCCTCAGGTGATGCACAGTAGATGCCATGCTCCGGTCGGAGTAGATGTCTGTTGAACAGATTCCTTTACATCTGCAATTCATATACCATGAACTTTACACATTGAAAGCGTGCAAGTCAGTGGTTTGGGGAATAATATATGGACACTATTTTTTTAAAAGTTGTGTTGGGCTGGAGAGATGGCTCAGTGGTTAAGAGCATTGACTGCTCTTCCTGAGGTCCCGAGTTCAATTCCCAGCAACCACATGGTGACTCACAACCATCTGTAATGAGATCCGATGCCCTCTTCTGGTGTGTCTGAAGACAGCTACAGTGTGCTCATATACATAAATAAATAAATAAATAAATAAATAAATAAATAAATAAATCTTAAAAAAATAAAGTTGTGTTACATACAGATAACAAAACCTTGTCATTTTAACCACATATAATATATATATTATATACATACATATACATGACAATGTATATTTTTTCAGTAGTATTATTTATACTTACAATGTTGGATAACCAACACCAGAGCCACTATCTATTTTCAAAACATTTCATCCCGTCTGAAGCTTAACCATTGGATATTGTGCTGGTTCGTTTTTTATTTCCAGTTTCACACAACTTAGAATCATCTGGCAAGGGAGCACCTCAAGGGGAGAACTGTCTCCATCATGGTCATACCGTGGTCAAAATTGCTCAAGACTGCCTTGATTGATGCTTGACATGGGAGGGCCCAGCTCACTGTGGACCATACCATTCCTAGGCAGGTGGGCCTGAGCTATGTCTGAAAGCTGGGTGAATATGAGCCAGCTTCCTCCCTTGCTTCCTGCCTCCGCTCTTGCTTGAGTCCCTGCCCTGACTTCCCCTCAAGGATAGGCTATAATACTATTCATGTTCCTCTTCAAGTTGGTTTTGATCCTGGTGTTTATTACAGCAACAGAAAGCAAACTAGAACAGATATCTTCTTCTTTGGAGTCACCAATGACTTTAACTAATCGTCCCACACTTAGACCCTATCCCACTCTTAACATCAAAATCTTTAGGCATGAAGTGTAGAAAGTCAGTGTTTTACAAAGACCTTCCCTGGTGATCTAACATGCCGAGTGTTTCCATTCCAGACTTCTCTGTGGTTTTTTGTTTGTTTGTTTTTATTGTCATGTCTTCCTATTCTAGGAAAGGACACGGTTGTGTTTGAGACATAGCAGTCAGTAACTGCGCTTGGTGTATCTGGAGGTTAATTTTACAGAGGGGCAAGGATTACAAGGTTGCACCCACACACACTTGGGCCACTTGATGGGAAGTGGACCCATTTGCAAGAATGGCAAAAGGATGGGTTTGGAGCTGTGGTGCAGATATGAAATTTATAATGTTGGAGGGAGATATACGGCCATGGATGAGAAAGTTGTAAAACTAATCTGCTAGGAGGGAAAGATAAATTGAAAACAGTTAAACTGAGTTTGGGAAAGTGGAACCAGAAGTTCAGATAGATGGGCAGAGGGCAAGCACTCTCTAGAAGGTGTCAAGGTCCCAGACAGGGCAATAGAATTTTGTTTAGAACCACTGCCCTTGGGTTATTTAGAAAATGACCTATTACTATAAAGCCAAGCCTCCCAGGACAATTGCATGTTGGTCAAGCTAATAGAACTGGAGCTTAGGGCAGAGCTCGAAACCAAGATGTCTGTGAACAGAATCAGGTGCTGTCCATGAACCCAAATTTAGCAAGAAAGCTGAAAGAACAGTCGGGCAAGCTGAAGTCATGTAGCTCTGGCTCCAGCACTCAGAGAGCACACCTGAGCGATGGCATAAAAAGGTGCCTGATGCTAAAATCAGAAGATGACTGAGGGGAAGAGACTGAGGCCACTTAAACAGGTTTGCCGTGCCTAATCCCTGCATCAATACCAACCTAGCAGATACCTACCAGGTAGAAGTTCCTCAATAAGCAGGGAGGAAAGATGTGTCAGGCTTGAAACTGCCTGTGGGTAAGGACCCTTAATAGATTTAGTGTCTTTTAAAAAATAATTTAATCGATACACGGATATATAATTCATCCATTTTAGTGTACAATCCAATGGCTTTGGAATAACATATCATTATTAATTCTCAAAATGGAGTAAAGTATGGCTAGGAGAAATTTTAACCTTTTAATCATTTCTGCAGATGCGTTTGGCATTAATTACGTTCACAGCATTGAACAGCCATCTTTACTATCCATCTGTTTCCCACAGGTGTCCATCACCCCAAATTCACTGATAATTGAGCAACACTTCTCCTCCCCCCCCCCCCCCCGACTCCCTGCAATCTACACTTTACTTTGTATCTATGAACTTACCTAGTGCAGATATTTGATGGAGATAGAATTGTGTAACATTGGTTCTTTTGTGTCCGGCTCATTTCACCTTAGGAGACCTGGTTTTGAGACACTGGGAGGATATTGAAGAAGCAGAGTTTACTAAGTCCATTTTGTTTTCCCAGAGTGATGTCAGCAATGGTCCTCTCTGAAGGAAGACTCGTGATTTTGTTTGGCTTTGTTTTGCTGATGTTTTGAGAGCTGGTAATGGCCCCTCCTCCCCTCCCCCATCTCTGTCCCCAGTCACCTCAGACACAATTGGATTTCTTTTGATTTTTTGATTTTTAGGTTGGCCATACAGCAAGTATTAAGAAGCTGTGGAAGCCTCCCAATTAATACACATCTCCATAATTAGCTGAATGAGCTCTGAAGTGCTAGGATAGTGTGGAAATCCTTCTGCTGTAGAAAGAAGGGCCAGAGTTTCCTGTGTTTTCAAGCCTGGGGGAGGGTCATTCTCCACCTGTGAAGAACTGCTGTTTCTGCAAGGTTCTCTCACGAGTACCCCTCCCCTCAGCCTCCCTGGCCTTCTTCTTGCTGTTTCCTTCTGCTCCCATAAGCTCTAATTCTTTTTTTTTAGGACAGCAGCCAACTTTTCTCAGTGTTTCAGGGACCCTGTTGAGTTGCTGGTGGTATTCAATACTGGGGCCCCGTGATGCCAAAATGTACTCTGTGGTAAACTGTGGCTGAGGTCGTAAGAAGGAGGAGGTACCATCCTGGTCAGTTATCCCCTTTAGGGTTTTTCATGGCAGAAAAAGATGCTAATCGGGTGACAAGTAGGTGGGAGGTCTATTCAATTTGATGTGGGCTAGCCGCCTAGGTTCATTCTCTTGTGAGGGAGGGGCGAAGGGATTGTGAGTATGTGTATGTACATGCATGTGAAGTCAGAGAATAAATTCAGGAGCCATTCTCCCCTTTTGTTCATTTGTTTTTAGACAGGGTCTCTCACTGGCCTTGGACCTATTAGATGGACATGGCTGGCTAGGCAGAGCCTTGCAAGCTTTCGCCTGGCTCTGCCTTCCTTGAAATGGGACAGCAAAAATGTACCACTGTTCTTTCTAGTCTCTGGACAAGAAGAAAGGATGACTTGTGCTGGCTGTGTTTTGTGCTAACTCAACAGGAGTTAGAGTCACCCCAAGAAAGGAACCTTAACAAGTCTGTACAGCATTTTTAAAAACGATGATTGATGTGGGTGGCTCACCTCACTGTGGGTGGCATCACCTCTGGGATAGGGGGCCTGGGTTTTATACTACAACAGAAAGCTGAGAAAGACCATGAGGAGCAAGCCAGTAAGCACTCTTCTGTGCCTATCACAGCAGCGCCGGCCTTCTGTTTCTGTCTGAGCTTCTGTCCTGAATCCCTTCAATCATGAACCATGATAGGAAGAGTACGCTGAATAAACCCTTTCCTCCCCAACTTGCTTTTGGTCATGGTGTTTGATCTCAGCAATAGTAAACCTGAACGTGAGTGGGTAGGGGCAACAAGAGAGTCTGAGATTGGGTGGTCGCCCTCAGAAAAAGAGAACAAAATGAACGGTCGGTTGGTGGCTTTGCCTGAATTTAGGGTCCACCTAAATCACATTTGTTAACTGGGCATATAAGGGGAACACCACAGTTGTAGTTTATGGGTGCAGAAGCTCTGATAATGTCAAGAAACTCTCTAAGAAATATTATAAAATGCACGCACACTCTCAGAATAAAACCTTATTAGATCTGCCCCCCTCCCCTTTTTTTCTTTTTCTCCAGAGTGGTGTGTGTTTCGTGTCCCCACTGCAGTTTTGAACCAGGCTCTTTTTGTTCCGGTATCTGCGTTGATTGACAGCGGATAGAGTGGAGTGTAGACACACCCTGAGTCCTGTATCATATCTAGCATGGTTCAAATTCTGCTTCCCTTCTCACTAGGGGATTTAAGAAGACATTTTGCAGAACCGGTGATGTTTCTGTCTGAATTCATCTTTCATCTTCTTAATTCTGTATCTTTCACCACACCCCCTGCTGCTATGGATGGCACACCTACTTTTTGAATGGTTGCTTCCATTTAAACTAATTGTGAGAAATTCTCAGTCTCCCTGGCAGCAATTTCTTAGTTTCCTCACTAAGTACAGTTTCTCCATTAACTGTATTTCTGGAGCTCCAGCGACTGCTGTTTATAATAGCTACTGTGTAGGCCCATGCAGTATTGAACCATTTGTGTATTCGCTCTATGAATTTTCTGTGCAATTACATATAACCCCAAGAACATTATCTTTTTATAGACCAAAGCTTGTCTCTGTCTTGTTGCTTTGTGTTTTCTCAGAGCTCTGAACCCTGGGAGAAGTTTCATAGTTCCCCCCAATTTGGTGGGTAGCAAGGGAATCTCTCATTGAAGAAGTAATCAGAAAAGTTTTTGCCACCTAAAGAAGTCTTAGACCATGCCCGCCTTACTCCCTTTAAAAGCCATGCTTCATAATTACACGCTCGTTGCCACATCCGTGGATGATGTATGTTGCAGGAAGAACCCAGATTTTAAAAAATGAGATTTTATTCTGCATGTGTATGTGCATGATTGTGTTTATGTGCGTATCTGTGAGTGGAGGCCAGGGCTTAAGGCCGGTTTTCCTCCTTTGATGCTTTCTACGTAATATTTTGAAACCGAGTCTTTCGTTGAGCCTGGAGTTTGAGGATTCAGCTAGATTGACAGGTGGTCCACCTCCCCAGCACAGAGATTATAGGCTTACGCTGCCACACCCAGCTTTTATGCGACTGCTGGGGATCAAAATCAGGTCTGACTGAGCCACCCCCTGTCCAAGATTATATTTTTAATCCTACGAAAGGAGCACGAGGATGAGCCATCTAAACAGTTGACAAGGGCTTGAAACTGGTTTCTACCAGAGGATCTGTGTTCTCTCTCCCCAGAGCAGAACTTTGTCTTGGAGAGAGATTGGCCTTTTCTGCATTTTTCTGCATGGTCTGTTTCTCCCCTGGCCTGAGGCTCATCTTGGGTGAGATAGAACTTCAGGTCTGGGCTTTATGGAATAAACTTGTTGAAGCCAGAGCTAAGTACGCCGTGAATTATTTAGGATAAACAAAGCTGCTTGATGTAACAGATAGACGCCCCCAACTCCTCACAGAACCCCCAAATCCCCAACCTAGGCCTATGGCTTTCTATGTGGCTAGTCAGAGACTAAAACTGTTTATCCTATGGTCTGCCTTCCTCTAACCTATAGACTCCTGTTCATCAATGGGAAGAAGGAAGGAAAACTATGTGGGCCCAGTCTACGTGAGAAGACTTTGTGAGCCTGATGTGTAAGGGAAGAGGCTCTCTGTCTGTGCTCAGTTTGGGGGTCAGTCACATGGCATTCTCAAGGGAAGCAGGGATAGCCAACCACTTGTGTGCCCAGGAGGAAAAGGAAGGGGACTTTATGAGCATGAGTCAGGCTCTGCCACAAGCTGGGCACAAGCACAGCCACAGAGACTTTTCACTTTTACTGCCCGGGAGCCACCTGTATGCATGTTCTTCCCTCCTCACCATGCCTCTGAGGTAAGGGGACAATGGCAAGGGGCTCATTCTTCCTACCGTTTAGAGCCTACTGTGGTCCTCCTGAAAGGGATGGCAACTGCATGTTGAGTATTTACTATGTGCCAGGCTTTGCGCCAGGCTCACAGACGGTGGGCACAGTGTCCCTGCCACGAAGAGATTGAGGGACGCCTTTGTGAAAACAGAAAGTCAGCTTCTCCTGACACATTATCAGGGAACCTTTCTAAAGACAGTCAAGGGAGATCCTTCTGAGAACATTGCTCTTCCTAAAGCTCTGGTATTGGGCTTCCCCACCTTTTCCTATTTTTGCCTCACATTGGCAAATGGGCTGTGCCTCAAGGTCTTAAGATGATTTTTAATGTTCTTCATGATCTGACCCGCTTACCCCTCATTGCCTTTTGGGGGTCTATTTGCTTCACATGCACTGCCTCTGCCTGGTGTGTGATTATGTCTTTAGCATCTGGTCCCGTCCTGGGGCCAGAGTGAGGGCTCAGCAAATGGGTGATGCTCAGCTAGCATCACGCTACCTGCAGAGCAGCTTCTGTTCCTCTTCCCCACTGCTTCTCTGCACCTCACGCCATGAGCAGAATTAGTGGATTCCTATCACTAACTCTCACTTCTGATCTGTTGCCGTTGTTACATTTTTTTTCTCTTGTTTTTCTTGAAACATTTCAGTAACGGTAGTGACTCTCCCAAGTGCAGGAGTCATGACAAATTGTCCCAAATCCATCACTCAGAATTAGGGGACCTAGCTTGTGTTGACGGGCCATGAGGTTCATGACATGTTAGTTCCTAGAGCCAGGCATGACCGTATGTGTCTGCAACCCCAGCATTATGGAGATCTGAGACAGGAGGATTGCTGTAGCTTGCTGGCTTCCAGCCTAGCTCCAGGCTCAGAGAGACACTGTCTCAAGGGACTAAGGTGGAGAGTGATAAAGTAGACCCCTGACATCCTCCTTTGTTCTCCTCAGGAATGTGTATGGTTGTGTACACTGCTACACATGTGTGCTTGAAACACACACACATACACACACACACACACACACACACACACACACACACACACACACACACTCAATCCTGTCCAATGGATAGCTTAGCTTCTCTCCTCGCTGGATCCAGGTTCTCACAAATATCCGTAGACTGTTAGAACTGAAACTCAAGACACTGAAGGCAGTGCGAGAACATGGGGACACTGGACCTTGACCTGATGGGGGCCCTGATACCTTTGCTGAATGAGTAGCTCGGTAGATGAGTACAGGAATCTACCTCCAAGACCTGTTAGGCTACTTGGCAATCAGCTGCCTCCTGGGGAACATAGTTTTCTTTCCCAAACCCTTTCCAAATCTAAGTTGCCATTAGTGTCTGTTTGTGTGCATGATGTTGGAAGAGAGGGTATGTATCCCTGTGCTTGTGTGGAGGACAGAGGACAATGTTGTGGGATCAGTTCACTCTTTCTACCCTTCTGTGGATGCTGTAGGTGGAGCCGGGGTTGTTGTGCCAGCACAAGCGCACTTATTTGCTGAGTCATCATGTCATCCCTTTCTCATGAGTCCTGAGGAGCAGTTGTAACTGTAAGACCGTGGGTCACTTGGCTGACTTCTTCAGGACTTCATTTATTCAAAGAATACTTTTGGGATCCTTACAGTGGTGGTTTGAATGAGAAATGCCCCGATAGGCTCACAGTTTTGAACTTGTGGTTCCTAGCTAGGATTGTTTGGGGAGGTTATGGAGCCTAATGGCGGGGGCCTTGCTGAGGGAAGCCCATCACTGGGTCTGAGCTTTGTGAGTTTACAGCCTTGCCTTCCTTGACTTTCTGTCTGTGGATGCTGATGTGTCCTCTCAGCATTCTGGTCACCTGCTTCCATGACTTCCCTGTCATTAGGGACTCTCCCATCTGGAGTATGAGCCCAAGCCCATTATTCCACATATAAGTTGCTTCTGGTGGTGCCATTTGACTACAGCAGCAGAGAAGTAACTGATACACGATCGGCTCCTTACACAAGGACACAGAGGGGAACGGGCCCTGAATAAGGAAAGGGACAGCCGAAAAAAATGCACAGGAAAACCCTCAAGACCACGCAGAAAATGAGTACATTAAATGAGAAAGGGGTTTCTGAGTCCTCGTGCCGAGGCTTGGATTCTGGCTGCAGATGGAAGACAGTAAGTCTCTCTTCCGCTGAGAAGTCCCCTCACTCTCTCAGGTATGCTCTGCAAATCACCGCCACACACTTCCTCCCCCCACCCCTCCGTTCCTAGCAAGAAGCAGCTGTTCTCCAAGGCCCATGTCAGTTCATTCTTCATCCTTCCTGGACCTCTGAGCAAGAAGTCAGGCTATCAAAAACAGCTGGAGCAGAACCGGGCTTCATTTGTGCTCCATCTGTCAGGCTTTTACCTGGTTCCCAGGTTTTGCCCCCTTGCCTCCCTGAGCCCAATCTCCTTGGCTGCCAGATCTGCAGGCTCAGCTTGGCCCCAGGCTCTAGGATCAATTTCAACTCCAGGCAGGGAGGATTTAAGCTACTGCAGTCCAGCGGTGTTGATTCAGTCTTGTCACCCGACTGCCTGCTTGTTGTCCCTAATCTCGTGACTCATTCTGACAAGTGGATAGCCTGACACACACCTCTGTCCCTAAGTCCTTGCTTTAGTTATTTCCCTGGTACTCAGGACTTCAGACTCTGAGGACATTCCTTAGATGACTGGTCTGGCCTGGCTTCTAGTTTCCTTATTACTATGGCTCTCCCTTTCTTGCTACCTGCAAACAGGAATCCCCGCAGCATTTGCCTTATTTCGCAAGGACACCTCTGTCTCCAGTCTCTTTATAGATGGCCTCTACCGTTTTCTACTGAAGTCCTGAAGTTAACTTCCTGCCCCCATTTTCATGTGCTCTTACACTGTGTTAATGACTATGTTCCTTCCCCTGTCCAGATCATGCTCTCCCTCTGAGCTGGCCCCACCTGACTAGAAGGTTCTAATCCCAGACCTCCGAACTCCCACTGTCTTTTCTGTCCCAACACTGTTAATCGGTTCATGACCACCTTCATTCCAAGACAGGACTCTGCCTTCCCTTGGGACGCACTGTCTTTCTGCCTTCTTTCAAGTCCCTCCCCTGCCCCCAACGTCTCAGTTATAATCAAGAAGACGCAGAGCAGCTAGGGTATAGAAGGGGGATGATGGTGTCCCTTTAGCTACAGTTGATGGGAAAAGGAAAAACCTAAACAACAACAACAACAACAACAACAACAAGAAGCCTGTGAACAGAAGGCCAGGGCAGCTGTAAGTGAAACAGGGTAGCCTGGCCAAGTACTGATCCCAAATCCCTGTGGTCTGAGGGACAGATGTCACATAAAGCCATGTGCTGGTTTATGTTGGATAGTTAGTTCTGCCATGAGAAGACTGTCTCGTTTGTGTTGGAAGCAAAGGTGTCTAATGGGAGCCCTTTGCCCTAAAGGGAAAGGAGCACTATGCCCAGGAAGGGAGCAGCTCTCCTTACTCCTGAGGGATGATGCTGAAATCTAGCATGTGCAAGCCTTGTCCTATCAGCTCACCTCTCCGTTCCTTGACCTCACTCTAGGCTTTACCATCTCCTTTCCCATTTCCTTTACGGCAAGCTTCCCCGATTTGTGGTGCCTTGGTTTCCCCGCTTCTAGCTACCTCCCCTTTCCTGATTATTCATTGATTTATTCTTTCGATTTCTCCTCTCCCAAGGAGCTTGTTACAGTTTGAAGGGATGTCAATGACAGACACAGTTGTTGGGTAAGTACAGATGGGTACACAAGTAAGCTTGCGGATGCTACAGAAAGGTGCCAGCTTCCCCTGGTGAATCTGAGAGTGCTTTCTGGAGCTGTCCTTCAGAAGCAGCAAGGCAAAGGGACTCTGGGAAGGGAAGAGGGGGAGTGCATGGGGAGCGCTTCTGGCTCAGGGGAGCATCATAGACAGAGACGCTGAGATAAGTCTTTCATCTAGGCTCAGCATGGCTCATGATAGCTACCCAGGAACCAATTCTTGGCCATCCTCATCCTAAAGACCTCCCTTTTCTGCACCATGTCATAGAGGCCTTATGGGTTCATCTTTGAGCCTACATGCTTAGGAAGTGAGTGTGGGGCCTGGGAAGGATTGTCCAAGGCCATAGCATCCTTCATATTCCTCACCATAATTCTCTGGACCTGCCTCCAGTGAGGGCATCTGCACCTTATGCCAGGCTTGACTCATAGGGAACACTCAGCCCAGATGCTAACTGACTTGATTAGGTTTGATCAGGGTCAATGTAAATAGGTACAGGAGGGGAAACAGGAGTGAGAAATCAAAGGATGATGACTATAAGGGGAACAGTGATGCAATTTTAACCTGTAAATTATCTGTAAATAGACTATGTGGTTTATTCAAAGCTAAATCTTTTATAATCTAATTATATGCAAATACTCCTGCTGTCTGTCTTCCTTACCATCTTGGGTACCCGGATGGAGTATTTTAGAGAAGCTGAATGGAGTCCCTGGGGGCTCCAACTCTTGTTTGTTTAGATCGCTCTGAGAAAGGTTTATGACATTCTCGCCCTGGCTCCAGAGTTAGCAATCTGCAAGTAAAGAGCTGTCAGGTCAGGGAAGAGTATTCTCTTTCCCAAACCTTAAGTCTCAGTCTCCAACCCTCCTCCTTTTGTGATGGGTTGAGCTGTCCCTGTTCCATGGGGTACATGTGGAGGTCACAGGACAAGCACAGACATCAGTCCTCACCCTCCAGAGTATGTGAGACTGAGTCTCTTGTTGTTTGCAGCTGTTTATGCCAGGCTCATCGGCCTGAGAGCTTCCGGGGAGTCTCCTGTCTCTGCTTAGGAGTAGGAGCATTGGGATTAAAGACATGCACTATTGTATCTGGCTTTCAGTGGGCTCTGGAGTCCAAAGCCGGCTCTTCATATTTGCACAGCAGGTACTTTACCTGCTGGACCCTCTACTACTGCTTGGAACTGTGAGTCTTTAGCTTGAAGGGCAACAGCAATAGTTGAATAGAAAGTGGCCCCTCCCAAGGACATACCCTCTACTGCATTCCCCAGGTTCGAGCTGGGCGATAAGCCCTGTCTTACTTCATTGTCGGAAATGGCAGTAGCACAAATGCCTGGCATTCAAGCAAAGTTGTAACTGCTCTCATTGGTCAAGTCTTGCCCTTTAAAACCTCGGAGTAAATCTAATTTTATTCAGGCCTTCCATCTTTCTGTTTGAAGATGTCCACTAGGCATCTGGTTTAGCCGCGCATGTGGGTTCCTCTCTGCTATGGATCCCTGCTCTGTCAGCTCAGACAGACCCGATCTCAGACCCCCCCCCAAAAAAAACACACAAAAGGCCCCTGCGTAGTGGGTAGTCTTGATACTATCCTATACCCTTCATGACCTTATCATTAGCTATCTCGGTTCATGGTAACAGACCTCAGAGTGTGAGGTCCAGCTCGTGGTTGGGACTGCATTTATTCTCACATGCTTAGATTTCTTCTGTAGTTCCTGACCCGCATTAATACCTTGAATTAGGACCCTGTTTTACCTTACAAAGCCTTTCTCAGAGTGGAGCCAAACACTGTCCCTGTGGATGACTACCTTATATTTGATTCCAAGTCCTTGTGCCTACTTTCTCCTTGGACTCTTGCCTGCTGTCAGACTCCACTCTGCTCTTGCCTTGGCTATTCACTGCCTGTGTGACCTCAGATTCCCTGTTTTGCAGCATGCAGATTGAATGGATCTGAGTGTGTTGTTGGATATAAAGACTAGACTCATCTCGGAAGTTACCTCAGGAAAACATTATATAGGATCTATATCTACACGAGGGTCCACACTGTGAATGAGGTGTTGTAGAAATATTTATTCCTGTGCTGGGGTTTCTACCCCGCCTTTGATCATTCAGCTCTCAGATAAAAGACACATGACCTTTATTGTTTACAATAAGCCTTAATCAACACTAGAGCTGGGTAGATATCTATGCTCTATGCTATTAAAATCTATTTCCTATTGATAACCCCAAGTTATTACTATGTTTTATCTGGACTCCAATTGGCCAGCCCTCAGGGTCATGCTTTGTGGTCTCTTAACCCATGGCGTCTTCCCCCTCCTTCTTTGCCTTCTGCCTCTCCTTGTGGTTCCTAACCACAGGCTGGGAACACCAAGGACTGCCTATCTCAATTCTGCCCAACTGTAGGCTATCGGCATCTTTATCAAAGATAACTTGAGGGCAAGATCACATAGTATTGTGTGGGTCCACCTGCTGACTCTCTTGTCTCTGGGGCAATCAGGCTTTGGGTGCCTGTACTTAGTTGCAATGCATATCAACAAACCGAACCCCAACATGAGGAGTAGAAGGTAAATGGTAGAATGGGAACATGATACATCCCTCTTGGGAGCAATTTGCACATGTAGGGTGCTGAAAGTGACCGTCTCCATACATCATGTGCCCAAAGAGCTTGGCTTGCTTCATTCCCATCACAGCCTCACGGGTACCAAAGCCACGCCGTTGGGGATCCTGATCTCTTTGGTCTAGGAAGGGGCCCAAATATTGGCATCTTTAGTACTATGCAAGGAGTTAATATGTATGACTAAGATGGGGAATTACCAGACAGATGATCTCTTGTATGTCTGTCACTGAAGTGGGTGCTTCAGCGCCTTGAGTTCCTGAACTTGACCATGGGACTTTTCTAATCTCTTATGATGGTCTGTCTCTACCCCCTTGGTGAGTCTTTCTCCCTGCCAAGGTTCAATCTAACCCATGCCCCTGCTGTCCCAGGATTCCATTCTAACTTCCCTTAGAAAACCAAGGATCCAAACGGACTGTCTCTCTTTACTCTTTTTAGAACACTTGCCAGTGACTTGTATACATTTCTTCATGCCGAGATTTGCAGAGTTGATGACCCTGTGGTATTCTGGGAGATATTTACATTCATTCCTCTGAGTAGGCTTGTGCTGAGGATCTTCGTATGTTTTGCTCTGCTCCACTTGCTGAGGAGGACTGAGGTAGAATGCAGGGATAGTCTTTATGTCTAGGGTAGCTTGTGGTGGAGCAGTATTCCCCCAGCACGCTCTTCTAACAGATGCTATGCAAAAGCAAAATAAACTGTAAACTAAAGTCACTTCCTATTTAAATAATTTAGAAAGACTTGTGTTAACAACAAGTTTCTTTCTCGAAGGCCAGATCAGGATCTCCAATATGTTAGTATGAACCGTTCATCGCTATAAGAGGAAGTAAGTATGATCCTATGCCCAAAGGTGTATGAAATGTTCTGGGTGATGTTTTATAGGCTCCTGTCATAGGTCCTAAGATACTGAATCTCAAGTCAACCTTAATTCTGGGTACAAGAACTCTACTCATGCTGTTCCCGAGTCATGTGGGCTATTTATGGGACTCTGACGCATTGGACTTTTAGTCTGGCTAAACGCTTAGGTCTTGTTTTCATTTAACTATCAATACTCAGATATTCCCTATTTGACGATCAGGCTGTTGACATTCAGGAGACTTGAATATAGGGCCTGTGAAGTTTAACAGCATTGATTTTGGATTACAGTGAAAGAGTGCTGAGATAGTTTCTTTTAGCCGGAATCTCACGTGCCAGCCTCTTAGCCAGGGTTCCCAGCTCCGTGTCATACTTACTCAAGCTACAACTTAAGTCAGTAGATCTTCTTTGTCCCGATTCAGGCCTCTGAAGAACAGGCTGAATGAGACAGACCCCTTGTGTCACAGCATGAGAGACTTCCCTTGACATTGGCATTGATCTTTTAATCAGTACTGTTTGGTTTAGTCCTTCAACAAAGCTACATAGCTGGGCCATTTCTGGGCTCACAACCCTTCATCTGGGTCAAAGGATAACAGGAGAGGGTTTTTGGCAACACTTCATGGAAACTCTCATCCCCTTGGCCCACCTGTCTACTCATTTTTTCTGAAGAAAGGAAGTTGAAGAAGTGAGTATTTTATTTTGTAATTATAAAGGAAATCTGTGCTAATTATAGGAAATGTGGAAACGATAGAAAAAATGTCTAGAGAAAAAATGTAAACCACCCAGAATGTGACCACTTAGAGATTTCAGTTCATTTTTCTCAACATTTTTTATTGTGCACATGTATTCATTTTCTTAAAACTATCCATTACTTTCTGTCGAACATTACAGCAAGCACAGCACTAAACAAAAGACTTGCCTCCTCCAAATTCCTGCCCAGATGGAGGGCACACCTTAGCAGAGGAAAACAAACAAAGAAATACAATTTTTGATGAAAGGAACCTTTAAAACATCTTGCTTTTGAGCTAGGAAGATGGTTCAGTTGGTAAAGTGCCTGCTGATCTAGCCCGAGAGCTCAACTTCAAATTCCCCAGTATCTGTGTGAAAAGCCAGCTATGAAGCCTTGCATCTAAGCCCAACTCTGGGGACAGCATGAGGACAGTAGCTCCCTAGAGCTCACTGATGAGTCAGTCCAGCCAAATTAATGACTTCTAAGTCTAATAAAGAACATTGTCTCAAAAAATAAGGCAATGAACGATGGGGGAAGATGCCTGATGTTAACTTCTGGTCTCTACACATACACACACACACACACACACACACACACACACACACACACACACAAACACACACACATACACACATGTGTACAAACACACAAGTGTGCCCAAGCATACGCAGATACACACAAAAGCACACAAACATTCACACATATGCTCACATATATGTACACATGCACATATATGTGCACAAACACACACATGTATACAAACACACACATACATTCATGTACACAAACATACCCACAAGCACATATATATACACACAAGCACACAAATATGTGTATACACACATATACACATATAATGCATACACATACAGACACATGCACACATACATGTGCACAAACACACACATGCTCACAAGCACACACATACACACCCATGCTCACATACACATATGCACAGGACACAGATGTGCACACACACATATGCACAAGCAAACACACACACTCATGTGCACAAACACACACAAATGCACACACATACATACATACACTCACATACACACATGCACACAGACTTGTACACACACACACACATACACACGTGGGAGTGTGGGCACAAACACATGCCCCTTCACATACATATTTTAAAAATCTTGCTTTTCTCCCTGAACTTAATATAGCAGAACGTTATTTCAGATTGAACTTGTGTTTATAAACTGAGATTGGCTTCCAGTGATTCCTATTTTCCTTACTAAGTGTTTTCAACTGTCTCCTTTATATTGCAACCTAGATTTTTGTAGGGGTTGGTATGATGCTCACCAGTTTAGGTTTCCAAAATGTAGCTTTTATCTTCTCTGAAAATTGGGATGAACTTGCATATCTCCAACCATTCAGTGAGGTTTCTTGTTCATGGTTTCTCCAAGATTACAGACTGGCTCCCCAGTCCCACCTGCCTGAGAGACCATGTGTCCTAAAGGAGCTTGAAGCCCTGAGCTCGTTTGCAGGAGTTCTGTCTATCTCTCCCTCTACAATGGGCTTCTTCAGATTCCTACCCGAGTCTATTCTCCTGTCCTAGATGGATGACTAGGGTTTCGCTTGTTGCTTTGTTGGCGGGTGGCATGTGTGTTATAGGACTTAGGGAACTCTGCCTGTCCCATGGCCCACTTAGCATCTTGTAACTTGCTGTGAATAGTACAGTGCCCTGGAAGAGGGTAGAGGATTGGATTGAATAAAAACTCTTCTAGTTTCCAGTCATGGTTTGAACATGAAACGGCCTCTATGGGCACAAGTGCTTACACATTTGACCGACAACTAGTGGACCTCTTTTGGGAAGTTATGGAACCTTAGGAAGTGGTGCCCTAGCTAAAGGAAGTGGTTTGCTGGGGGTAGGAGGATGCCTTGAGGTTTTTCATGGGCCCTACTTCATGTCTCACTGAGATGTGAAGAGGGGAGGAACTCAGCGTTATACGTGTACCACTAAGAACACCCACCATTATGCTTTCCCTTCTATACCCCCTCCAAATGAACGAGCTCGAATCAACTTGCCTTAGGTTGTTTCTTGTCTGCTATTTGAACTCAGCCATGAGAAAAGTAACCAATATATCTCAGTTGCCCTCTATTATAAAAGTCCCCGGCAGTAGTTGGTGGGGTTAAATCCAATCCCAAACTAGAATTAGAATATTCATTTAACTCCACCTTGCAGTATCTGAGGAGAAAGAAATCCTGCACGAAACAGATCACTAGGGGAGTAAAAGGACCTCGGGAGAAATTTAATTGAGAACCCCTCTCATGGGGAGAGGACAATGGATTTCATGGAATGAGCCCCAGATTGTAGCAGGTTTTCCCTGGTTGCAGACACCCCACTGGGACCATTCTGGTCTGTTCCGCTTCGCTTCGTAGAATGGTACCACCCCACCCCATTCACCTGCAGCTTTGGGTTCCAACACAGAAGCCAAGCAGCTGGTTCTTCTCCAGATGCAGCCACACCAGTTCTCCTCATTCGTTAGCTGAAGCCCTTCCTCAGGGGAGCGGCTGACAGCTCCCTTTGATTGGCTATTGACAGCCATGCTGGGGCTTCTAAGTAGTTCCTTGTTAACCTTGAAAGATGACTATTTTAGTTTGTTGGAGACTCTGTCACCTCCTGCAGACAGAGGCAGATGATTTAAGAGGTGAGCAGGTAGGAATACTGTGACCTTCAAACAGATAGCCCAGAATCCGTGGATACAGGTGAAACTCTATATGACTTGTCTGTCTTTATGTCTTGGCTCTATCCCCAGTCCACTGTGTCAGATAGGAGATTTTTTTTGTCACCCTCTGAAGGGCTAGGCTTACCAGGCAAGCACAGAAGCAATTCACAACACGATTTCTCTGTAAACAGCCTTTACAGATACTGTGTGACTAACAGACCTGGAGTGATGCCATTTGGGCACAAAGAGTACCATCTTTTAGGGCAAAGGCTACATGAGCAAATACATAAAACACAAAACTCAAGTTAATTTAGTCTATTTAAATGCATAAATAATAAAGCTGTTGTACTGGCACATTTCCTAAACTAAGATCACAAAACATAAACTTCTCCGTACTAAACAATAAAGCACAAACTTAAGCTTCACGGTAGCCAGGCAAATCAGGGTAAGGTGAAAAGAAAAACGAGAAGAGATGTGGTAGAGCATGGAAGGTAGATGGAGTTTTGAGCAGAAGAGAAGAGATATTCTGTAAATACAAGCCACCGGTGGTCTCGGTCAAGAAACGTTCACAGTCTCCTTCTAATATCCGAAGAGCTCTTCACTCTAAACTCAACATTTCTCCAGAGATAGGCTCTCAGTTCAGTTTCTCCTAAGGTCCCTTTTCTTCTCTTGTGATCTTTTTCATGCAGGTTTTCTTCTCTCCTCAAATACGACATGACTTGCCTGGCTTTGTTATTGAACCACACGGCTGTGGCTTATTACTATCCTTGGTATACCAAGAGTACCTTGGTTCAGTGATGGGCAAGATTCCCCTAGGCAGTTGGTCCTGAAACTCTCTGCACCCTTTCTTTACCCTGCTGGACTAGGGCTGAGCAATAAAAACCCTTCTTCAGCTCCTGCTGAGTATAATACGGACCCATGACTTCCTTGCCTGATAGACCAACTGTAGTGTGTGCAGAACTGTAGTCTGCAGCGGCTGTTCACTCTCCAAGTATACAGATGTCTCTATGTGCCTTTTTCTCCTATAGCTCTTTCTTCTGCTGCTATTGGCTTCACCCATATTCGTGTGAATGCAGGAATTTCAGGGGGTACTATTTTGTTCCGCTACCAACCTGTTCTAGGAATTCCTTCTGTAATAAAATGCCTCTGCACAATCTCCATGAACGTCTTTCCCAGCTGTTGTAGATAGGGTTTTATTGACTGTCATAGGTTTAGGCAGGAAAAGACTAACTCTGGGGTTACTTTCTCCTTCTATGGCAGCTCTTCTGTGGCTGCATCCTGTGTCCAACTATCAAATGGCTCTAAGCCACAGATAAAGTTTGTCTTATGTTATTGCACTTTTCCTCATACATATAGCCTGTACTTTTCCATGGTCCCTTGATGGCGGATAGTGTTTACTTCCCTCCTCCACTGTCAAATCTGCCAGACTAATCACCCCTCACACCTCAGTGACGTCCTTCCTTGATAACTAGACTTCAGGGTCTTGGTTTTCTTTCACTTGGAACTCCTGCCAAACCGCCAACCTCTATCCATTTGCCATTAACACTTGGAGGCTTGTCTCATCTCACGATTACAGGTAACAGGACTTTCTCCATCACACACTTAGGCCTTGAGAGTCAAACAACTCTATCTCTTCCACTGCCGACCCCAAATAGACTTGGTCCCCCAAACTTACGTGTTTGGGTTAGATTTACAACATGGACAAAGCCATCCTCTTTCTTCTCGCCTTCCAATGAAACCAACTATTGGACATTTACCAAGGTTGTTAAATCTCTTTTGATATTCTCAGGGCAAGGCCTTTTAGACCTAACAAACATAGGTGCCTGGGATTATAGAATTTACCTTAATCTCCTTGGGGTCGTGAAGGAAGCAAGCAGAGCAAGAAAGAGATGCATTTTCTTCAGCTTAGAGGGACAGACCCATTCTACAAGTCTCTTTAAACAACATGTTCTTTGGTCAGTTTAGATACAGATTAGAACAATATCTTAAAGTTTAAGGCTCAGAAAACGATCCCACCGGGCAGATCTTGATTTAACAAGTCTGTGGGATAATCAAAGAACAAGGATTTGGGGGAAAGTTCATGCCTCTGGTTGTACCACCATGTGTAAACCACTTTTGAGTCCCAAGGAACTGGATTTCTTCTCCACTAGACACTAGACTTGTCCACACCATGGGATTCTTTAATGGCTGACCTCATCTACCTGTGCTCTCCATTGATGGCTCCACCGGGCTTTGTATCCCCTGTGCCTCATCAGCCTCCTTCATTGCTGACCCAGTCCATGCCTTGTCTTGGGCTCCCTCAATGGCTGATATTATTTATTTCTCCCACTTTATTGGTGGTTCTACTAGACCTAGCATTCCCTCTGCCCCAACTGCCTCCTTCCTCGTTGACCCGGACCTCCAGGTCTGTTTCCTTTGCACATAGAACCCCAACTGACCCTCAAAGCAGAGATGCACCATTTGTAAAATAAGGCACAGAACTACCTGGCATCTAAGCCCGTCCGTCTCAGTATTGGACTGTAAGGCTCTGTGCAGTGTGCTCCATCCTGCTCAACACCAATGCCTCCTCTTGACAGCCTCCCCAAGTTCCATAGTGAAAGTTTTCATCCTCAGTGCTTCAGACCTCAATTCAATTAATCTCCAACAGTTCAGTTCAGAAATGTCCCTGTGTTTTTTTGGGTTTTTTTTTGTTTGTTTTGTTTTTAATGTCTGAGGAACTAAGTTTCTTGCTCAGAGCTTAGACAATGATTCCGTTAACAAAGGTGAAGGATTAAGTTACGCAAATGGAAGGACAAACCTGGAGAAAAGAGCCCAACTTCATATTTGTTATATGTGTTGTGTATTTGTAATGGAAATGGGTAGAGGGCCCGCTTGTTTGGTAACTCCTGGGACCAGATCGTCCGTGATTGGAGCTCAGCTGTGGTATTCATAAGCTGTGTGATCTCGGAAGTGTCACTTAACCTCTTTCTGCCTTGATTTCTTTATTTGTCAAACGAAGATAAGAACAGCAACTATTTCCTAGGGCTGTCATTCTGTTAGGAGATTAAATGAGCTGATATTTATAAAATGCTCTGACTGTTATCATACATAGTGTTTTAAGGAAATTCTTTTGAAGAGTAGATGTGCTGAAGTGGTCACTCGAGATCAGTCCAGGTAGGAGATTTGGATTCATGGTCCATCAGGCTTTAATTGAGATCAAGTCCTGAAAACAAAGATGACTTCTTGAGCGATGGTGAGCTGCAGATTGATCAGCAAAGAGGAAAGAAATAGAAATTTTAGGGATTACCACTGTGTAAGGATTGGGCAGGAGGAAAGAAACCAATTCGGAAAACTTAGGATTGTGACCCAGGAAGAAACAAAGTCAGAGGACAAGTAGGTAGAGAACCGAGAAAGGAACAGCATTCAGCACAAGTGACTCAGGAACATGGGGTAGAGATGGAAAGAAAACAAAAACAAACAAACAAACAAACAAAACCTTTGTTCTCATGGTCAAGGAAGTATGCGTCAGCTGTATAGTATCCCTATTTGCTTTTCTGTCATCCATAAACCATCATTGCAAGGGAGCAAGGTTATGAAATATAGCCTCATAGACTGGGGACTGTCACATGGGTGTCACACAGCAGGCCTTACTCGATACACTGTTGACTTCTGGTCCTGGGTGACACCTTACCCTATTTGTCTATTGAATTTAGAGCCGGTAAACAACATTGGAATAATCTCATTTCCTGCCCTGCCCTCCCTTCTCAGGGTAAGGGGACCCTAAGGAATGGGGAAGCCAGGATTTCTTGGTGGTAAATGTCCTTTTATGTACTAGGTCATTGAAGAAATTAAGATGAGGTTCCATTAAGTCTGGGCTAGGAGTAGCTACCTCATAAAGGCCTTAGGAGAGCTGGCTAGAAACCATCTTTTTGGCCTTCATGGCATCCCTGGGCAGGGGTAGTGAGAGTCTTCGTGATAATCCAGTGTGCAGTTGCAGGGCCCAAGTTGTGTCTAGGAAGCCCCTTCAGGTCTGATGGCAACTCTGGTTGGTGATGACAAGTGATAAACTATTGGTTGTCACATTGGACCAGATGACCTTCAGGTAGTTTTTCAAATATAAGATGGTAACCTCATTCTGATGATAGCGGAGTCTAGGCTTCTCCAGGTGCCATCTAAGTGGCAGTGGAGAGGTCTTCAACAGTTGGACGTTTAGGCATCTGCCAGGAGGAGAACAAACTGAGAGTGATAGGGAGAAGGGAAGATGCGCAAGGAGGAAGGAGGGGTGTGTGTGGGTTGACTGAAGAGCCTCGGCTAAGAAATTATAATTCCCCAGCCCTGTGGGCCAGGTATGAGGGAGAAAGGGAAGGGGGGCATTGATTGGGAGGTGAGGGGGAGCTCTGACTCATTCTCATGTTGACAAATAGGCTGGATTCCTTTCACTCGGCTGGACTTTGCCCTTTCAGGATGTACAGCCAGCGTCAGCACACTGCTAATGGGGCTTTGAGAGTCTCCTTTGATGAGCACGTCCCAGAAAGCAGGTATTAGCCATTTCTGCTGGGGAGGCAATGAAGGCATTTGCAGCTGAAATCGGCTTTCCTGGCTGCCCTAATAAAGCAGAGACTTTCAAAGCCCCATTAGCAGTGTGCTGACTGCAGCTTTACATCTGTGCTAGCCCAGTGCAGGGGAGGGGAGTGCTGGGCTCTCTACCCTGAACCCCAACAAACAAACCGACTGACCAAAGCCAGCTTCCTTCCCATCAACCCAATTTGAGCTCCTTAGAAAAGTGACCTCATCTCTTCAACCAAGGGCCAAGCGTGTTGCAAAACAGACTCTCAATCAATGTTTATGGAACCGATGAAACGCCTGGAGGTGGTCATCTGCTAAAAGGAACTGCAGTGCCAGATTATGAGATGGCTCCCAATCCTTCATGAGTCGGTAATACACAGCTATGAGGTGGATGAATGACAGGTAGGTCCAGGGGATTGGGAAGAATGAATGAGGTATGCGAAAAGGAAAGCGACTTGCTCATTCTACCCCTTCTTGATGAACCCTTCAAGCAGAAGACTCCAAAGACACGTCCCATGTCTTCTCCAGAAGATGGCTGAGGACCTTCCCCTTCTTAGGTCCCAAATATGAGGAATGGGTATGGGGAGGCAGGGAAGCCAACGTCAGGCAGTTTTGTAAAAGGCAGGTACGAGCAGGTCAGCATAGACAGGAATGGTCTCCATGTTCTGGAGCAAGTAGTAGAGCTTCTCAGAAGTCATGGGCCTCCGCAAGCTTTCTAAAGATGTAAACGCTAAGACCAGACTTCAAATGTGAGTCAGCTGGCTTCCCACGCCTCCTCCTGTTTCCCCCTGGACCAAGAGTCCAGGAAGGCTGCCATTCTGGACATCAAATTTTTAGACAGATGGTCTTTACCACCTGCCTTCACTGTGTGTGCACATGCCTCTTTGTTAGATAGAAATCTCAAAGGGGATTGTCCCAGTTGCATCAGGTCCTAGGAAGAACTTCCATGGACCAAAGAACCTCTCTCTGAGGACTGGTGGATAAGCAGTGTGACAGCCCTGGGCTCAGCTTACATCAGAAAATGTGTCTCCCTACTTCTCACTGCTCTTTCCCAAATGTTTATTTTTCTGGACAGGGCCTTCCAGAAAGTCCTGGAAAAGGGGAAAACACAAATAAATAAATAGAAGGAAACAGATAAATACTAATACTCAGAGGTTGCTTGAACAGACTGGCCTGGATATTATAACTCCTTGATTTGGTTTGACTAAGGCTGTTCCTGATCTCACAGAAAGACTTCTCTGAAAGCTCTGGGGTGTGACCGGGTCTGTTCGCCTGGCCGTTATGCCATTTGAATATTTCCAGTCAAGGTTTAGTCACTGCACATCTTTGAGAGTCCTCTAATCAGAGAAATTAACTCTCATCAGACACAAGAATTAATCTTTGTTAGTGTTGTTGTCAGTCTAACTTTGCCTTCCTCCGTGCCAGACATGGAGAGGGACATTCTAACCAGGAGCTGCTGCCACTGCCAAAGGCCTCAACAGAAGAAAGACCTCAACAGAAGAATGTAAAGCTGCCCCTCCTCCCACCAGAGGCAGGAGGTCTGTGTGGTGCAAGAGTCCTAATTGATGCTCATCGCTGATTTGTGCTATACACAGAGACCTGAAATTATCGAGTTACTTGAAAGTGTGAGCATGCAAGACAAGCAAGAAGGTCCTTGGGAAGGGTCCCAACACCAAATGCCACCTAGTTAGGTGTCAGGCGGTGGCACCCAAAGACAGCAGATCTGTTATTGGCTCACCAACATATTAAATGAAACCTCATATTTTGAAAGTATCCTTCGGTGGGGGTGGGGGAGCAAGGGTGACGACAGGCCTTCAATCACATCCGTGAAAAGTCTGGTGACAACCCCCAGCTTCTGAGAATCGCAACTTGAGTCAAAGAGAACCTGTAATGTTAAGGAAATCTGATTGCTGCTGAATAAATAAATGAGATGTTAACACCACCTTGCATAATGTATATTTCATATCCCCTCATTTGCTCATGAAAAATATATTGCATAGATTTGTCTGTTAACATCACATTCGGTGACTCCGAGAACTTGATTTTGTTAGTGTCATGGTATCTTAACTCTCAAGTCCGCTGTGGTTGGGTTGTTGGTAGCCTTCTAGAGGAGGTTTTTCCTTGAGGTTGTTTCCTTTGTACGATTAAACACTCTGGGGCCTTCGCTTCTGAGTGAAGGGTGGGTAAGGAAAGTGCTTGGGTGGTGATTAGAAGGGGGCCTCCATCTTTTTTCTCCTGTTTGTGGCCTTGAAATTTTACTTCTCTTTGGCCATCAGTTTTCCCTGTCTGTAAAATGAGGCAATTGGGGGGTTGGCGATTTAGCTCAGTGGTAGAGCGCTTGCCTAGGAAGCGCAAGGCCCTGGGTTCGGTCCCCAGCTCCGGAAAAAAGAACCAAAAAAAAAAAAAAAGTCTGATGCTCTAAAATTTTAGGGTTGGGGATTTAGCTCAGCGGTAGAGCGCTTGCCTAGCGAGCGCAAGGTCCTGGGTTCGGTTCCCAGCTCTGAAAAAAAGAAAAAAGAAGAAAAAAAAAGTGTTTAAAAAAAATGAGGCAATTGGTCACGATAATCCCCAAGATTCTTCTAGCATTAATCTGTAACTTATCTGTAAGTGATCACTGAGAAAGCAGGGCAAGGAGCAACCTTAGGTATCTGTGACCCTGGAGGAGATGAGTTTCTCTATGATTTAGGTCAAAATGGTCAGAATTTAAACACAGAAGTTCCAAGATAGGGTTGATATTCAGATAGATAGATAGATAGATAGATAGATAGATAGATAGATAGATAGATAGACAGACAGACAGGTAGACAGGTAGGTAGGTAGACAGGTAGATAGGTAGGTAGATAGATAATAGACAGACAGATAGATAGATAGATAGATAGATAGATAGATAGATAGATAGATGATAGATAGAGGAGACCCCCTTCAAGACAAGTCACCTTCTCACTGGCTTGTGACACACTACAAGAACCATCTTTATTATAGATGCAGCCATGGATGCCACCCACATTGATTCATAACTTGGTGAGCTCATGGATCACTGACAGCCATGTCACCTGGCAGGCTGCCTGGAACTCACCAGTGCCTGTCAGAAGCCCCAGCTGCACCTCTACTCTGCAGGCTACCCTTTGGGTTTAAGCTACCTACTGTCATTCTGGGGAGCAGTCACATCCTCAAATCAAAAGCCAGGGACTCTAAGAGGAATGAGTGGTGGCTAGCAGAAGCACATGAGATGACAAAGTTTCTGTCAAACATCTTTTCATAGTTCCAAGCCCTAGGAGGCCACTAAACAATGCATTGGCAGCCAGGCCAAGTTCTTGCTATCTTGTTGACTGAAGGAGTCACTGTGAGGCTCCCCAGGCTTCCTATTATAAGGAAGCAGAAAGCTTTAACCACTTCTGCATAGTCCTGCCTGCTGCATGACACCTTAACTTCACCGTCTTTGTCCCATCGGGTTTTAGGTGTCACAAGGGAGGGCGAGTTGCTCTCCCTCTTTTTTTTTTTTTTTTTTTTTGAGATGTCCTTTTTAATCATTTTTAGCCATCTTTGATTGTGATTTGTGCTTCCAGGGAAGTCAAGAAAGTACTTGCGTGGGACTCAGGAGGGACTTCTGTGTTCTGTGTGCTGCAGGAGCATTAACCCTGATCACTCACTGGTAGGTTCAAGGCCAAGGTGATCAGATCTCCTTTCTTTTTTTTTTTTTTTTTTTTTTTTTTTTTTTGGTTCTTTTTTTTTTCGGAGCTGGGGACCGAACCCAGGGCCTTGCGCTTCCTAGGTAAGCACTCTACCACTGAGCTAAATCCCCAGCCCCGCAAACACTCTTTATTTTTGTATTTACCTAAGCAGGAAGGGAGAATGTTGGCTTAGACCAGGCCTGGTAGGATTAGTTTAATGTGAAGAGGGTACCGACCACAATCCTTTCTTCAGCTTCTATTGACTCCAGATACATCCCAGAATTCTTCAGATTTTAAAAGAATAATCAAAAGTACGGCACACATTGCCAAGTCTGGGGTCTTAATTTATGGGGAAAAAATCAGATATTTGTGGAAAGGATTCATTTTTAATTGGAATAAATGAAGTCTACAAAGAAATTCAGGTCAGTTTTGTTGCCAAATGAGTCATAAAAAAAAATGTCTTAGTATCCAGAGCTTTTTAAAGTTTAAAATTGCACCCTGTTGATTCATAATAATAACAGCAGAGATAATGATAAATAGTAACAGTTTCATTTACTAATCATTTTCCTTGTGTTAGGGTCACTAGGTGTCTTACATAGATTTTCATATTTATTCTGTAACTGTCGTAGGACATTAGAATTAACATTTCCCTTTTAGTGATGGGGAAGACAAGGCTCAGAGATATTATCATACAGCTTACCTGCAGGTTACACAGTCAGGCAACAGTCACCCTAGGATTTGAACTTATATCCATTTGATTGCAAAATCTATAGTGATAAAAATGGCTTTGGGTTTCTTCCTGGCACAGTAGAGGTTGACTTGAGCTGGAGTTCAGACAGTTTGTCTGATGAGTGATAGGCTATTTGCAAGACAATTCCAGCCCTATTGTGTCTTAAATGGCCTTGTAGCTGTGAGCTATAAGCAATCAAGAGGTAGATTGGGTACGGGGAAATATCAGACTGACCATCACCCTATGGGCAAACCAACTGTACTGGCATAGGCTTAGCCCAGGTAACCATTGGCCTTGATTTGATCCCTACCACTCAAGATAAACTTCCTTCCTGTTCAAATGCTCTCATTTGGAACTCAGTTGTTAGACAGGGTGAGCGAGCCTTGAAGGTCCACACCATGCCTCCTCTCTGTGTGACCTCTATTGTGTGGGTAGAGTACTACAAGGGGACAAAAGTCCTAATGAGTCTTAATGTGGGAGGAAATGGCCATCCTAAAAATATCACCAGGCCCTGTGGAGTAATGACATCATTAGCCAACTCCAGCCTAGAGGGATCCTAAGCACTTTTGACTAGACATTTTATTTTAGCACAAGATGTATCAAGTAGATCTATTATGCTTGTCAGCCCAACCAAGGGTTGCAAGGCAAGAATTAAGTGGAAGGGGCATGTGAAGGGCCATGGTACTTCCTTTAATCACATTTTACAGAATTAGAATAGTTGCTAGCTTGACTCTTTGGCTGGGCAGTCTTCACAAGCCCAACAAAACAGATCCAGGCAGAGAAGAAATTCTATCACATGGAGAGAAGGCCTTGACATTTTAACTTCCTTGTGAGGCTTGGAGAGGAGAAGTCTGGGAAACTGGATTAACCAGGAGCTGCTGAGAAAGCCAGAAGTCAATGACATGGGTACTTCCTCTGCCTCGGGATTATCCTTCTCTCTTTAGTTGACAAGTAAGCAGAAGGTTTCCTCTTTCTCATGGTCCTTTTCCTAGCAGGGTTCTTAGAATTGTGCATGAAATAACACATGGTCTTATTACTGTCCCCTCACCTCTTCTATTCAACCATGAAGTCTGTGAGTCCGGGATTAGAATTTCCCGTGCCCTCTTCTTAGTCCTAGGCATAGGGCCTGCCCTATGTGAGGAACTGCAGTAAAAGTCTGTTGAGTTAAATTAAAAGCCTGCGAGTTCCTTGGGTTCATCTTTGTCTGACCACTTAAAAGAAGTTATTACTAATGTCCTTTAACCCTAGGAATGGAAGCAGAAGCCAGTCCCTTGGAGAGAAATAAAATCTGGATCAGGTTAGGCACAAAGAGGCTCGTATGTTCAGCTTGAGTTAAGCTGACCTAAAACCTCAGGTCCCCCTTCACACACTAGAATCTGCTCCTTCATGGAGGGCGATAAATGAGGTCATACCTGGGTATAGTGTGGAGACAAATCAGCCTTCTATTGTATGTCAGATCTAACATGTCTTTCCCTTTGCTGTTGACTGATCCTCCATGGGCATGGGCATGGGCATGGGCATGGGCATGGGCATGGGCATGGGCATGGTATTGTCATGGGTTCAGAGCCTCAAGGAAGGAGATAAGTGTGTGCCTACTCTCAATTCGGCCTCTTTCATGTCTGGCCATATACTTGATTCCCCCCAGAACAGAGAAAATGCAGCTGCCTCCCCCTCTGCTTCCCTTCCTCCTTTCTCTGCCCTCCTTTCCCACTTGCAATGTCTCTCAGCCCTCCCTACTTTGCTCTGCTCCCCTGGGGCCCGTCATAATTAGGAAATGGAGGAGGGAGGGGAGCCAGCCTAGTCCACCAGGGCTTCAGAGGGAGTTGGGACTGCGTGCTGGGGACCCAGGGCTGCAAAGGTTTCAATATCTCTTTTTTTTCCCTACCACAGAACCTGTCAACACACCGGGTCTGATGCTAAACACCAGGGAGGAACTAAGTCCAGGAGCTCTTGCCTTCCCTTAGCAATAAGTAAATAGTACATGTTGATATATGTAACTATGCATTCTCCTGTGGTACAAATTCTCAAGAAAATCCCTTTGTATTACCCTCTCGCTATACTTTCTTATGGCTCCTACAGATCCTCCATGCTACCATTCAAGAAGCAAAACAATAGTTGTAGCGGATGGCTAGCTGCACCTCAAGTCTTTCCTTTCTGCTCCAAGCATCGGTGAGCACAGTTGAGCATGCTTGAGCTCAACACCACGGGCTATGTGCAGGAGATGGATGCAGGCTTTCTCAGCTTCTGCTGCACCACACTCTTGCTCCTGCACTGGCATTTTCCTGAGCAAAGCTGAGGGGATCATTAATCTGTCTCCTTGCTATTTTTCTGCCCAGCCCAGGGGACGATGTTGGCCTATAAATCAGCTCAGTGTAGAGTGGGAAAAATCAAGAAAGGGATACAGTAGGGAAGAAAATAGCCACTTAGGAAGGATACAATCCTCAGTCTAATACCCAGAAAGTGGAGGAAGAAGCTTCGGTGATCTTTTGAGGAAGCAACGCAGAAAGATAAAATCATACTATCCTAGCAGGGCAAGATCTAGGACAAAGGGGATCTTGAATCTCATCTTCAAGATGCAGTTCTAAGCTTCTTGTTCCAGCTAATCCCTCGGGGATACAAGTAGGCCATCTGCCGAGGTGGAATCCCACCCTGCTCCCACTCAGCTTTCTGCAATTGGGAAACTACAGCATTTGCAGAGAAATAGAGCAAATTCCACCGTGCCATTTATACAAACCCTACCTATCTGCTCATGGCAATTAATTATTAAAACCCGCTGGAAAAAAGATTTCTATGTGGCACCATCAGGAATAGGAGGCAGTATGGTAGTAACGGGAACCTAGGATGTGGCCGGACGCTGGGCTTTTTCTGAGTCTCTGGGTACATTAACCCTGGGCTGGTTCCTCACTTTCCCTCTCCTTCCAGAACTTGAAAGGAGAGGGTTCTGTGGCATGGCATCTGTCAGAACAGTGATGGGAAGAAATCATATTTCACTCATTGACTCTGCCATGTCTTGGCTTCCATTCTTAAGGCTCCATGGCTTGCAAGGAGAAAGGGATGCTTCCTTGTGGCCGTCACTATGTGTCCTAGCTCTAACCTGCTGGTATGTGGTGTACACAAGTGTGACTGGTCCCTTCCAGGCCAAACTCTGCTCTTGGAAGTTTTAAGAATTTGCAAAAATACTTTCATGGGTTCAAGAGCTCAAGCTTGGAAAGAGAGGGGAGCTACTGGTGCGTAATGAGAGATTGTGGGCCTAGATAGAGCTCTGAAACCACATCTCTGAAGCAAAGCCACAATACCTGTCTTACTGGTTTCTTGTGAGCACTAGGGATCAGGTAGGACAAGTAAACAGTACCTGGAGGTGCACAGTGTGGGAAACCATTACTACAATTACATCATTGGAGTTAAAGACAGAAGGCTAATGGAATGGACATGCCTTCCAGGGAGATATCTCGCAGGCCAGGTAATGTGGGTGTGCTTAGGATATAAGTATGTGTATGTAGAGCAGGAGGGCTTGACTCTGTGAATATGTGCATGCATATATGAGTAAGGGTGCATGCGAATGTGTACATGTCTGTGCAAGCGTGTGTCTTTCAGTTGGGGTAGACAGAATAACTAGTCCTCCGGGTAGACTATCATTCCATTGTTCACACTTCTATTCCTGCCTCAGCACATCCTTCTCACTTTTCCTATTCCACGTACTACTAATAACTGATCAGGCTTCAGCTTGTAATGTCGCCTCTTTGAATCCAGCCTTGAGCTCTTAGAGAATAACTGATCATTCCCTCCCCTGTCTTCCTGTGTGTTCATTAGGCAAGCAGCAAGTAGAGGGCCTGACTGTGTGGGGTCTGCGTGTCACAGGTTAGAACATTGCCTCTCCAATGTGTAGCTGAGATAACTAACCTTTAGAGGCCCTAGCTTCCTTGTCCGTCATATACAGATGAGGGTGTCTTGTTCATAGGATTCATAGCTTTGATAACATAATGGCACAGAGCATTTCACACGGTACCTAGTCCATAGTGAATGGTTAGTTCATGCCACACATCATCATCACTCCACTCCTGTGTCTGAAACGTTACAACGTTAGAGTAGCAATATTTGTTCCCACCAATCTATGAACTTCCCTGAGTGGAGACTTTTTCTCCAGCATCCGAGTCAGCAGCTTAGCTCTGAAGCTGTTTGGTAAACATTACTTCTTTCTTCCTCTCCGTCTTTACTTCGCCACACTCTTCTTCAAGTTACCATTAGGATGAAGGCCTGAAAGCCATGGCACAGACTTGTCCCCATTAAAAACAGATATTCTCAGTCAATTCATTAAGACCCACTCAATCTATATTTAGCAGGCATTCAGCATGTATTTATTACATCAGCAAGGCCATTTTTCCCCCACTGTTGTCTTCAATAGACTCAGTTGAAACACTAGGAAATGTCTTCTGCTCCACCAGTACATCCAAGATCTAAACTTGTGACAGGACAATACCCTACTGTTGCTGCTCCACAGAAAGTGCCTTTGGCCACCGGGGCCTGCTCACTTCCCAAACATGCGGCACCGAACAAAACTGCACCCAGAGAAAAGACCAGCTCACCAGAGAACTGACCCCTACTGCATACAGATATGCCATTGTGTAGAAAATGAGCCCTGAGTCCCTGTCATTATCGATCCTCCATGCGCCTTCTTCCACACAGATCTAAGAAGAGGCTCAACTGGAGGCTGATGCCCACTCTTCTTTCTCAGGCTCTTATGTTTGACAGGAGAATTTCCCTCCAAACTTTGAGTGAGAGTTGGAAGTAAGCTGTGCTCTCTGTGACCCAGGATTTAGCATGCTTGCATCAAGCCCAGGTATCTGAGAAATGTCTTAGAGCATGCCCTGTGATTCTATTATTCAGGCTTTAGGTCAAAGCTTCTACCTCGATGTGCTACTCCAATTTCCCCCCACTGTATAAGTTAGGAGCTTCATGCTTGGCATGAGCGTGCTTTCTGCAGTAGGGATTGCTACCTTAAACTCACCGGTGAGATGTATTTGACTTCTTTGTTAGAGATGGTTCCCTCTGCCCAGTGCAAATATCTTGTTGTATAAGAATTAAACTGTCAATGCGTTCTTTCCCCTTTGGCCTCATCTGATCTCTGAACTTTAGAATTTCTCAGACCTATGTTTCCTTCCTCAACTTGGTGTGGGTAAGCATATATACACTAGAATCTTTGGACCTTCTCCACAGTATCAGCCAGTCAGATTTTCACAGTGGCTCTTGGAGTGTTGGGAACTAGAGAGGTATAAAAGCTTTATGGCTACCTTCTCTGTCCCTTACAAGGGTGAGTTATGTGCCATGACCAAGCATTGAGATTTTGCTGGGTGTGCACATGTGTAAATGCATGTGAATGTGAGAAAGACACAAAGGAGAATCCAGCTTTAGATGATGCAAAGGTGGGGTATTTATAGAACCTACCCAGAGAGGTTTCCAGCAGATGGTTGGTTACCCAATGGTAAAACTCAAGAGATTTATCTAAGTGACAAGAATAGATATTAGCACCACCAAGTTATGCAAGGTCATTAAGTCCATGACTCTGCCTAGGAAAACCTTGCAGATAAGTAACAGTGGAATTTTGATCCTGGAAGACTCCCCGTGTTTAGCCAGAGACGACTGAAAAAACTGCCGTAGAACTGTCGAGATGGCTCAGTAGGTAAAAGCTTGCCGCTAAGACTGACAACCTGAGTTCAATCCCTGGAATCCATATGGTAAAAGATTTCACCAATTTCCACAACTGTCTTCTGACCTTCACATGCACACCACCACACATGTGTGCCACCTCTTGCCTCTGTGTGTGTGTGTGTGTGTGTGTGTGTGTGTGTGTATGTGTGTGTGTGTGTGTGATAAAAGCAAACCAAAGCAAAGAAAAGGCTGTTGTGGAACTTACAGTTGTCCGTTTCACACCACTGTGCTAGATGGAGGATGATTTAAAAGGAGACAGGACTAATTTTGGCTCGCACCATCTGAGGTTTCAGTCTGTGGTAGGAGGGTGGCTCCAGTGCTCTGGGACTGTGGTGAGGAAGAATGTCACAGCACAAGGACATGGTGGAATAGGCCTACAGGCCTCCTGGCATCTCAGAAGCTGAGGATTGGGGAACAGCAGGAAAAGGCTAGAGACAAAGTACATCTTTCTGGGGCACCCCTAGTGACCGGGCTCGTCTCTTTTCCTCTACCTCTGAATACTGTCACCATATTACAAACTCAGAAATGTATGACTCAGTGGATCTGGGCATCGATCTCTCACTCACAATCCAGGCACTGGTCTTCGATCTACCCTCTCAAGACCAAACCTTCAACCCGTGATTGTTGGAGGGTTTCAGGGATACCTAGTGTCCAAACTATGAGAAGAAATGTTGGTAGGAGCAGAAAGAGTTCCTGAGGAGATCAGCCTCTTCAGAGCCATGGGAGAAAAGAACCTCCAGAAAGAGAAGCACCCAATAGGGTGCTAAACTAAGCATCGGATTTAGTTGCAGATGGGACTGGTGACTGGTGACTTTGGAATGAGCCATTGTAGTGTTCTGGGGCAAAAGGCCAGCAGGTGTTATCCATGCAGTGCCTGGACTTTATGTTGACTACTTTTCCCATCACTGTGGCCAAATACCTGGCAGAATCATCTCAAGGGTGGAGGGGTTTATTTTAGCTCTGGTATAGGAGGTAGAGTCCATCATGGCAGAAAAGTCAGGCTAGTAGGAGCTGGTGGCAGCTGCTTCTCTCTCACACGGTACTGACCAGGAAGTGGGCTGAGATTGAGGTCCTGTCTTTAGGATTCACCGCCAGCGACTCACTTCCTGCTTCCCCCGCCACCAACCAGGGACCAAGGGTTCAGACAATGAACCTTTTTTTTTTTTTTTTTTTTTTTTTTTTTTTATTAACTTGAGTATTTCTTATATACATTTCGAGTGTTATTCCCTTTCCCGGTTTCCGGGCAGACATCCCCCTCCCCCCTCCCCTTCCTTATGGGTGTTCCCCTCCCAACCCTCCCCCCATTGCCGCCCTCCCCCCATAGACTAGTTCACTGTGGGTTCAGTCTTAGCAGGACCCAGGGCTTCCCCTTCCACTGGTGCTCTTACTAGGATATTCATTGCTACCTATGGGGTCAGAGTCCAGGGTCAGTCCATGTATAGTCTTTAGGTAGTGGCTTAGTCCCTGGAAGCTCTGGTTGCTTGGCATTGTTGTACTTTTGGGGTCTCGAGCCCCTTCAAGCTCTTCCAGTTCTTTCTCTGATTCCTTCAATAGGGGACCTATTCTCAGTTCAGTGGTTTGCTGCTGGCATTCGCCTCTATATTTGCTGTATTCTGGCTGTGTCTCTCAGGAGCGATCTACATCCGGCTCCTGTCGGTCTGCACTTCTTTGCTTCATCCATCTTGTCTAATTGGGTGGCTGTATATGTATGGGCCACATGTGGGGCAGGCTCTGAATGGGTGTTCCTTCAGTCTCTGTTTTAATCTTTGCCTCTCCCTTCCCTGCCAAGGGTATTCTTTTTCCTCATTTAAAGAAGGAGTGAAGCATTCACATTTTGATCATCCGTCTTGAGTTTCGTTTGTTCTAGGGATCTAGGGTAATTCAAGCATTTGGGCTAATAGCCACTTATCAATGAGTGCATACCATGTATGTCTTTCTGTGATTGGGTTAGCTCACTCAGGATGATATTTTCCAGTTCCAACCATTTGCCTACGAATTTCATAAACTCGTTGTTTTTGATAGCTGAGTAATATTCCATTGTGTAGATGTACCACATTTTCTGTATCCATTCCTCTGTTGAAGGGCATCTGGGTTCTTTCCAGCTTCTGGCTATTATAAATAAGGCTGCGATGAACATAGTGGAGCACGTGTCTCTTTTATATGTTGAGGCGTCTTTTGGGTATATGCCCAAGAGAGGTATAGCTGGATCCTCAGGCAGTTCAATGTCCAATTTTCTGAGGATCCTCCAGACTGGTTTCCAGAATGGTTGTACCAGTCTGCAATCCCACCAACAATGGAGGAGTGTTCCTCTTTCTCCACATCCTCGCCAGCATCTGCTGTCACCTGAGTTTTTGATCTTAGCCAATCGCACTGGTGTGAGGTGAAATCTCAGGGTTGTTTTGATTTGCATTTCCCTTATGACTAAAGATGTTGAACATTTCTTTAGGTGTTTCTCAGCCATTCGGCATTCCTCAGCTGTGAATTCTTTGTTTAGCTCTGAACCCCATTTTTTAATAGGGTTATTTGTTTCCCTGCGGTCTAACTTCTTGAGTTCTTTGTATATTTTGGATATAAGGCCTCTATCTGTTGTAGGATTGGTAAAGATCTTTTCCCAATCTGTTGGTTGCCGTTTTGTCCTAACCACAGTGTCCTTTGCCTTACAGAAGCTTTGCAGTTTTATGAGATCCCATTTGTCGATTCTTGATCTTAGAGCATAAGCCATTGGTGTTTTGTTCAGGAAATTTTTTCCAGTGCCCATGTGTTCCAGATGCTTCCCTAGTTTTTCTTCTATTAGTTTGAGTGTGTCTGGTTTGATGTGGAGGTCCTTGATCCACTTGGACTTAAGCTTTGTACAGGGTGATAAGGATGGATCGATCTGCATTCTTCTACATGTTGCCCTCCAGTTGAACCAGCACCATTTGCTGAAAATACTATCTTTTTTCCATTGGATGGTTTTGGCTCCTTTGTCAAAAATCAAGTGACCATAGGTGTGTGGGTTCATTTCTGGGTCTTCAATTCTATTCCATTGGTCTATCTGTCTGTCTCTGTACCAATACCATGCAGTTTTTATCACTATTGCTCTGTAATACTGCTTGAGTTCAGGGATAGTGATTCCCCCTGAAGTCCTTTTATTGTTGAGGATAGCTTTAGCTATCCTAGGTTTTTTGTTATTCCAGATGAATTTGCAAATTGTTCTGTCTAACTCTTTGAAGAATTGGATTGGTATTTTGATGGGGATTGCATTGAATCTGTAGATTGCTTTTGGTAAAATGGCCATTTTTACCATATTAATCCTGCCAATCCATGAGCATGGGAGATCTTTCCATCTTCTGAGGTCTTCTTCAATTTCTTTCCTCAGTGTCTTGAAGTTCTTATTGTACAGATCTTTTACTTGCTTGGTTAAAGTCACACCGAGGTACTTTATATTATTTGGGTCTATTATGAAGGGTGTCGTTTCCCTAATTTCTTTCTCGGCTTGTTTCTCTTTTGTATAGAGGAAGGCAACTGATTTATTTGAGTTAATTTTATACCCAGCCACTTTGCTGAAGTTGTTTATCAGCTTTAGTAGTTCTCTGGTGGAACTTTTGGGATCACTTAAATATACTATCATGTCATCTGCAAATAGTGATATTTTGACCTCTTCTTTTCCGATCTGTATCCCTTTGATCTCCTTTTGTTGTCTGATTGCTCTGGCTAGAACTTCAAGAACTATATTGAATAAGTAGGGAGAGAGTGGGCAGCCTTGTCTAGTCCCTGATTTTAGTGGGATTGCTTCAAGTTTCTCTCCATTTAGTTTAATGTTAGCAACTGGTTTGCTGTATATGGCTTTTACTATGTTTAGGTATGGGCCTTGAATTCCTATTCTTTCCAGGACTTTTATCATGAAGGGGTGTTGAATTTTGTCAAATGCTTTCTCAGCATCTAATGAAATGATCATGTGGTTCTGTTCTTTCAGTTTGTTTATATAATGGATCACGTTGATGGTTTTCCGTATATTAAACCATCCCTGCATGCCTGGGATGAAGCCTACTTGATCATGGTGGATGATTGTTTTGATGTGCTCTTGAATTCGGTTTGCCAGAATTTTATTGAGTATTTTTGCGTCGATATTCATAAGGGAAATTGGTCTGAAGTTCTCTTTCTTTGTTGTGTCTTTGTGTGGTTTAGGTATAAGAGTAATTGTGGCTTCATAGAAGGAATTCGGTAGGGCTCCATCTGTTTCAATTTTGTGGAATAGTTTGGATAATATTGGTATGAGGTCTTCTATGAAGGTTTGATAGAATTCTGCACTAAACCCGTCTGGACCTGGGCTCTTTTTGGTTGGGAGACCTTTAATGACTGCTTCTATTTCCTTAGGAGTTATGGGGTTGTTTAACTGGTTTATCTGTTCCTGATTTAACTTCGATACCTGGTATCTGTCTAGGAAATTGTCCATTTCCTGAAGATTTTCAAATTTTGTTGAATATAGGTTTTTATAGTAAGATCTGATGATTTTTTGAATTTCCTCCGAATCTGTAGTTATGTCTCCCTTTTCATTTCTGATTTTGTTAATTTGGACACACTCTCTGTGTCCTCTCGTTAGTCTGGCTAAGGGTTTATCTATCTTGTTGATTTTCTCAAAGAACCAACTTTTGGTTCTGTTGATTCTTTCTATGGTCCTTTTTGTTTCTACTTGGTTGATTTCAGCTCTGAGTTTGATTATTTCCTGCCTTCTACTCCTCCTGGGTGTATTTGCTTCTTTTTGTTCTAGAGCTTTTAGGTGTGCTGTCAAGCTGCTGACATATGCTCTTTCCTGTTTCTTTCTGCAGGCACTCAGCGCTATGAGTTTTCCTCTTAGCACAGCTTTCATTGTGTCCCATAAGTTTGAGTATGTTGTATCTTCATTTTCATTAAATTCTAAAAAGTTTTTAATTTCTTTCTTTATTTCTTCCTTGACCAGGTTATCATTGAGTAGAGCATTGTTCAATTTCCACGTATATGTGGGCATTCTTCCCTTATTGTTATTGAAGACCAGTTTTAGGCCGTGGTGGTCCGATAGCACGCATGGGATTATTTCTATCTTTCTGTACCTGTTGAGGCCCGTTTTTTGACCAATTATATGGTCAATTTTGGAGAAAGTACCATGAGGAGCTGAGAAGAAGGTATATCCTTTTGCTTTAGGATAGAATGTTCTATAAATATCCGTTAAGTCCATTTGGCTCATGACTTCTCTTAGTCTGTCTACATCACTGTTTAATTTCTGTTTCCATGATCTGTCCATTGATGAGAGTGGGGTGTTGAAATCTCCCACTATTATTGTGTGAGGTGCAATGTGTGTTTTGAGCTTTAGTAAGGTTTCTTTTACATATGTAGGTGCCCTTGTATTTGGGGCATAGATATTTAGGATTGAGAGTTCATCTTGGTTGATTTTTCCTTTGATGAATATGAAGTGTCCTTCCTTATCTTTTTTGATGACTTTTAGTTGGAAATTGATTTTATTTGATATTAGAATGGCTACTCCAGCTTGCTTCTTCTGACCATTTGCTTGGAAAGTTGTTTTCCAGCCTTTCACTCTGAGGTAGTGTCTGTCTTTGTCTCTGAGGTGTGTTTCCTGTAGGCAGCAGAATGCAGGGTCCTCGTTGCGTATCCAGTTTGTTAATCTATGTCTTTTTATTGGGGAGTTGAGGCCATTGATATTGAGAGATATTAAGGAATAGTGATTATTGCTTCCCGTTATATTCATATTTGATGTGAGGTTATGTTTGTGTGCTTTCATTCTCTTTGTTTTGTTGCCAAGACGATTAGTTTCTTGCTTCTTCTAGGGTATAGCTTGCCTCCTTATGTTGGGCTTTACCATTTATTATCCTTTGTAGTGCTGGATTTGTAGAAAGATATTGTGTAAATTTGGTTTTGTCATGGAATATCTTGGTTTCTCCATCAATGTTAATTGAGAGTTTTGCTGGATACAGTAATCTGGGCTGGCATTTGTGTTCTCTTAGGGTCTGTATAACATCAGTCCAGGATCTTCTGGCCTTCATAGTTTCTGGCGAGAAGTCTGGTGTGATTCTGATAGGTCTCCCTTTATATGTTACTTGACCTTTTTCCCTTACTGCTTTTAATATTCTTTCTTTATTTTGTGCGTTTGGTGTTTTGACTATTATGTGACGGGAGGTGTTTCTTTTCTGGTCCAATCTATTTGGAGTTCTGTAGGCTTCCTGTATGTCTATGGGTATCTCTTTTTTTAGGTTAGGGAAGTTTTCTTCTATGATTTTGTTGAAGATATTTACTGGTCCTTTGAGCTGGGAGTCTTCACTCTCTTCTATACCTATTATCCTTAGGTTTGATCTTCTCATTGAGTCCTGGATTTCCTGTATGTTTTGGACCAGTAGCTTTTTCCGCTTTACATTATCTTTGACAGTTGAGTCAATGATTTCTATGGAATCTTCTGCTCCTGAGATTCTCTCTTCCATCTCTTGTATTCTGTTGGTGAAGCTTGTATCTACAGCTCCTTGTCTCTTCTTTTGGTTTTCTATATCCAGGGTTGTTTCCATGTGTTCTTTCTTGATTGCTTCTATTTCCATTTTTAATTCCTTCAACTGTTTGATTGTGTTTTCCTGGAATTCTTTCAGGGATTTTTGCGATTCCTCTCTGTAGGCTTTTACTTGTTTATTAATGTTTTCCTGTGCTTCCCTAAGTGTGTTCAGGTCTTTCCTGAAGTGCTCCAGCATCATGATCAAATATGATTTTGAAACTAGATCTTGCTTTTCTGGTGTGTTTGGATATTCCATGTTTGTTTTGGTGGGAGAATTGGGCTCCGATGATGGCATGTAGTCTTGGTTTCTGTTGCTTGGGTTCCTGCGCTTGCCTCTCGCCATCAGATTATCTCTAGTGTTACTTTGTTCTGCTATTTCTGACAGTGGCTAGACTGTCCTATAAGCCTGTGTGTCAGGAGTGCTGTAGACCTGTTTTCCTCTCTTTCAGTCAGTTATGGGGACAGAGTGTTCTGCTTTCGGGCGTGTAGTTTTTCCTCTCTACAGGTCTTCAGCTGTTCCTGTGGGCCTGTGTCTTGAGTTCACCAGGCAGCTTTCTTGCAGCAGAAAATTTGGCCTTACCTGTGGTCCTGAGGCTCAGGTTTGCTCGTGGGGTGCTGTCCGGGGGCTCTCTGCAGCGGCAGCAACCAGGAAGACCTGTGCCGCCGTTTCCGGGAGCTTCAGTGCACCAGGGTTCCAGATGGTCTTTGGCTTTTTCCTCTGGCGTCCGAGATGTGTGTGTAGAGAGCAGTCTCTTCTGGTTTCCCAGGCTTGTCTGCCTCTCTGAAGGTTCAGCTCTCCCTCCCACGGGATTTGGGTGCAGAGAACTGTTTATCCGGTCTGTTTCCTTCTGGTTCTGGTGGTGTCTTAGGCACAGGGGTCCTGCCGCTCCTGGGCCCTCCCCCACGGGAGCCCAGAGGCCTTATACAGTTTCCTCTTTGGCCAGGGATGTGGGCAGGGGTGAGCAGTGTTGGTGGTCTCTTCCGCTCTGCAGCCTCAGGAGTGTCCACCTGACCAGGCGGTTGGGTCTCTCTCTCACCGGGTCTGGGAGCAGAGAGCTGCTGCGGGCCGGGATCCGCGGGTGTGGGACTTCCGGTAAACACAGAACGTGCCCGGTTCTAGAGAAATTCTGCTTCCGTGTGTCCCAAGCTCACCAGGCAGCTTTCTTGCAGCAGAAAATTTGGTCTTACCTGTGGTCTCGAGGCTCAAGTTCGCTCGTGGGGTGCTGCCCAGGGGCTCTCTGCAGCGGCAGCAACGACAATGAACCTTTTAAGTGGACATTTTACATGTAAACCATAACACTGGGGAGGGCGAGGTTAGGTACCGCTTAGTTGCTGTGAGAAAAGACCATGGCCGAGCCAACTTCTATAAGAAGGACTTTGTTTTGGCTTCTTATTCCAGGTGGGGAGGTGTAGGCAGCAGACAACCAGAGCAGGAAGTTGAGAGTTCACATCCTGAACCACAGACGCAAAACAAAGAGAGAGAACTGAAAAAAATGTTTGAGAATGTAAACTCTCAGTTGGCCTCCAGTGATGTACTTCCTTACCAAGGCTCTATCTCCCACTCCCTCCTCCCAGAGCAGCACCACTAACTGGACACCAAGTGTTCAAATGTCTGAGTCTATGCCAGACAGTTCTCATTCAAACCCCTATACTGGGGAAGATGTTGTTGTGAAAAGGTGGTGTGCAAGGGGGCAACCAAGAAATGCACAACACAAGGAGAACAGGTGTACTAGCCAGAGTCCTTCAGAGAAATGGACCCAACAACAGTGTGTGTGTGTGTGTGTGTGTGTCCCCACATATCAGATTTATTACAGAAGGTTTTGTTTGTTTTTACTTGATTCCTGGAGGCTAAAATTGTTCATGATACATTGTGTGCAGGGTGGAGTCACAGGGAAGCCTGTGAAAGTTTCCCTCACTCTGAATCTAAAGCTAGTTGATCTGGGGAAACCAATGGTCTAACTCCAAGGCCAGAGCCAAAGAGTTGAGACCCTTAGAAACTGTTGATGTAATTCTGAGGGTCCGAAGATTAGAGAACCTGGTCTTTAATATTTGAATTTTGAGAAGAATATTCCAGTTTAAGAAAAATACAGTAAGTTTAACCTTCCTTTGCCTTTTCTTCTGTTTTTGTTTGGACTCACAATGGATTGGATGTTGAGCATTAATGTTGTGGAGGGCAAATCTTTATTAGTCTACCAGGTCAAATGCTGCTCTCCAGAAAGGTCCTCATAGAGACACCTGGAAATAATATTTTATGAACTGTCTAGACATCCCTCAACTTGGTCAAAAAAAAATGACACAGAATTAACCATCACAGCCAGTTTACTTGTTTTATTTTTCATGGAAGAGACTTGATTATGTGTGTGCTGTCAGAGAAAGTACACAAGGGAAGGGTAGAAAAAAGATTACGGATGGGAGAAATTCCCATGAGGCAGTAGGGCAGTGGATGCCAAGTACCAGTGATAAGATCAGCCTCTGACAGCAGAGAGACCCCTTTTTGCCTTTAAACTAGATGGAGCAACCAATTATTAGGCAATGAGAAGGACCAGAAGGCTGTTGGGTGGCGCATCGGGAGCCTACCATCTAACGTTTGGCAGAGACAATCCACAAAGACAAATTAGAGTGGCCTGAACTTGAAATGTCTAAAATAATGAAACTCTGAAAGTGGCATTTCGGGGGCTCTGACTCACATTCACAGTGACCCGTGATGGGACAGAAGCGGTGATGGTAATCAGTGACCCTAAAATGCTACCGCATGGTACCTGCCCAGTGATAATGGAAGAGGTAAATTGTGCCTGGCGAACAGGGCCACGTGGGAGGTGCTGCTCTCCCAAGGAGGGCGGGGCTCCACGCTTCCCTTTGGGGACTGATTGCAAGGCTACCTTGATGGGGCCTCTTCTTCCCCGCTGCCATTTTTCTTCATTATTTCTGCTGTGTCACCCGTCATGTTGTCAGTTTCCTCTCAGAAGTGCGATAAATGGTGCCTCTCATGTGATGTCCTTAGGGGACACCTGTTATTTATTTCGATGATGGGCAAGATGCCATGGCTAATTAAGAAAAATTGTGGACTGCCCATGGCCAATCCGTCCTTCTTTGTCTGTTCAGCCCCATAGTCCTTCACCCCCACATTATAGGCCTTTCACCGACAGAGAGCTTTCAGGGAACATGTGACAAAGAACAATGGGCCCCGCCCCCTTTCTCTATCCCTATGTTCCCATAACCCACTTCCTGTGGCGCTATGTGGGGAGTCATAATTGGACCCCTCTTCCAAGTCTTGGGCCTGGGAAAGGACATTTAAGTCCTTTCCCTTTGTCCCCATTCAGACACCTGGAGACTCAGCCAGCACCGTATTTTCTCTCTCATGGCTTGGCAGGGACAGAAAGGTCACTTCTCGTTTCTGCCTGGACATCACGACCTAGATACCCAAAATAAGCCTTTCTGAGCCTAGATGACCCACTGAGTCTAGTTCAAGTTTCGCTAAGCAACCCAGTCTTGGGCTGCACATGTCGGTGCCTAGGTTCTTCTCAGTTCCCCAGGTTCCCAGACTCCACCAATAAACAGTAGAAAGGTCGTGTCTGGGTAAATCAGAGATTCCTCAGGGAGGCAGTTCGACTTCTGCAGCTCAGTGGTGAGATGACAAAGGGAGGAAGGGCCTTTGGGATGTCAAAGAAAAATGAAGGTGAGGAATAAGTCTGGTTGGAAGATGGGTTCAGCCCAGCACATAGGCGCCATTGCGGCATGTGTACTCCAAATGAGGACTGGAAAATGGAGCCTGCGCATTGGTATGGCGCGCATCCCGCCCTCTCCTTTGGATGGCCTGTGCACGAAGCTTCCAGCCCTTCCTGCTGGTCAGGTTATCAGCGCACGAGAAATTACATTGTCTCCGGAGCAGCGATAACTTCAGAGCAGGCTGTTTTGTTCACACTGGGACATAGCACAGCCTCCTCTTTCTATCTGAGCTTTGATTTCACATCGTACCTGCTTTAACACACAGCCTAGGACAAAAGTCCTCTGTGTGTGGCTCCCTCCTCCAGCTCACCCTCCGATGCCGCTCCCTGCCCCCATCCTGTCCTGACACACTCTCCACAGAGACCAGCAGACCGCAGAGATGAGATCTGGAGTTGGCATTCCAAGGACCCAGAGGCTTCAGGAATTGCAAATGCCTCTGATTAAAGCCAGCAGGCCTAATCTGAGCACAAGTTGCTACAGTACTGGTGGAAATAAGTTTGCTGGCTTTCTCCAACTCCTCTCCGGTCCAAGAAAGCAAATTTTCACAGAGAAAACGGAACAAAGAAGAGAGGGGAAAGAAGGCCCTTTACATGGATGTGTGCGTTTGGGCTCCCATTCTCTCTAGTCCAGGCAGGCTTTCCAGGGCATCCACTATTCTGCAGGTGTCTGCCTTCACCTACACAGAGCTTCCAGGGGGAATCATATCTTCTAGAAACGACTTTAAACCCCCAGGAAGACCCTGGCATTCTAAACCTGTCTGTGGCTTTAGAGTTAACCCTACAGTTTAGAAGAGCCTGCTCCTCGCCTTGATGGTGATGGCTCTGGGAAAGGCTGCATGGTCTCCGGATGTGAGGGAAGCTCCTTACCCTCCATGAAGACTCGAACTCTTTGCCTCAGTCACCAGTTGTTGTTTAACACCGTTGCTTGTTTCCGCAGGTCGGCAGTTAGCTGGACAGGTTTAGTAGAAAACACACAGGTAAGGGACTGCGGGGTGGAGCTCTGTTGTTTTACCTTGTAAACATGAGTCCCAGAGAGGACCAAAACTCTAGCAACATGCCGAGCCTGGTCACCTGCCCGGGTTATCTTAGTGTTGGGAAGATAGAAAACAGGCTGGTCTCTGGGGATCGCTAGCTCCCTTGGTGAACGACAGAGCCTAATCCAAAAAGAACATCTGAGTAGTTCTCAGGCCTCCACAGCACATCCTCCAGAAGGGAAAGGAGTACACGGAAGGCAGGATGTAGCGACTGGGGCTCACATCCTTTCGTACTTCTGTCTAACGCACACGAGATTGTAGATCGCACCACAAAGAACCGATGTGAGAAGAGCAAGGGGGGCTAGTAGAGCCCCCTTTTATGACCTGTTGGACACCAGTCAGCCTCCCAAGCTCTTTCCAATTGTAATGATGGCCCCCTGGCCTGTCTCTGTAGTCATCTTACCTCTTGGGATGCCGGCTTCATATGACAGCCATGTTCAACCCATAGAAGGTCTCACTGGCTCTCCCAACAAGCCTAGCTCCTTCCAATGGACATTCTCCATGAGGATGGGTGTGGGCAACACAGCGTACACGCCCTACTGTAGATGCAGATGCAGAGTCTCCCTGGTGATTCTCCTACATATCCTTTATTCTGGAAAACTTTCTCTAGGATTGAGATTCTCCATCTAGGTCCCTTGTTACTTCTCTCTTTAAAAAAGTAAAATCTATATTATTTTTTCAACTGAGCTCATTTATGATGAAAAATGATATCGGAACAGGGCCTTCACGTGTCCCTAAGAGTTAGTTCACTGGGTAGCTGGAGTCTGTTTCGTTCATTCATAACTATCCAGGCCTGATTCTGAATGCCAAGTACCGTGCAGGTATTGGGTTTCTGAAGATGAAGTCACAGACTGTAAGGAAGATACAATTTAATGCAGGAGACAGACAGAAATAATTAAGGATGATAGAAGGCTGAGTGAATGGGGGCTAAATAGCAGCATTTGAAATGGCTTCTGCCTGGAGATTCAATCTGTTGGCTGGCGGAGTCCAGGCTGAGCAGCTAGCTACCTCAGAAGGCTTTCTTTTGTCCTGCAGTTCTTCTGAACTAACTCAATACAACTCCACCTTTAGTCTTTCCTCCAAATGCCTGCCTTAGTCCTCCTGACAGGAGTGCCTTGATGTGGTCTTCTTTCAGCCAGATGACAATAACGATCATTTCCGGTGCCACTTTATATATATCTCTGGGTCCTGGAGAAGTCATTGTATTGATAAATGGGAGACCCCGCATTTACTCTCCACTGTGGCTAATCTTGCGTGTTCTTACCGCTACCCTGTCTTGAGCCTGTACAGGTTTCAGGATTGAATTTACTCAAAACTACTTTGGAATGAGGTAAGGGGTGTACGATTATTTTAAAAGTCTCCTTTCAACTTCATAGCGATCGTCCAAGTTACAGAATAGTATCTATTTCCTTAGAAGTGTTGAAACTTATCTTGCTTCAAATTACAGGCATGCCGGGGATGCCACCGTGGGCTGAATTTTGCAAAAGAGCTTGTACGTGCACTAGAACATCCCATCCACTTAGCCACTCAGATACAGTCAGATGGTACCCACATTAGTTACCCCAAATATATCGTCTATTTAAATAACTTATTCATGGCAGGCATTTTCCTAAGTGCTTTACATATATTAATTCGTGAGAACCTACAAGGAGCCATAATTACGATCACCATTTTAAAGATGAGAAAATTGAGACACAGAGGGTTAAGTAACTTGCACCAAATTACAGAACTGTAGAGTATCAAGATGGAGTTTGAACCAGCTAGTCTGTCTTGTAGCGATCATGCTTTATTGAGGAGATTCCGTCAGTTAGTTTTTGGATGAGATTTCCTCACTATCAGGGGTTAACGTTTTTCAAAAAGATTTATTTTTTTTATTTTACGTGCACGAGTATTTTGTGGGCAGGTGTGCATGTCTATGTACTGTGCACATGCAGTACCGGTAGAAGACAGAAGAGGGCATCAGATGCCCTGGAACTGTAGTTATAGGCCGCTGTAAGCTGCCCTGTGGGTGCCAGCATCTGAACCTGTGCAAGGCAAGCAAACGCTCTTAACCACTGAGCCATCTCTCAAGGCACCTGGCAGCAGCAGGGCTGTGCGTGTGTGTCAACTTTTACAGATTTTTCTTTCTCTTTTCATTGATGTGTAACCTGTGTACAAGGGTCAAGGAGGCAAGGAAGGGAGGCTAGAGAGATAGCTGTAGGTGCTGGGAACCGAACCCTTGCCCTTTTGTGCATGAGCCTACGCCTTCACTGGCTGCATCATCCCTCCAGCACTAGTACTTTAAAGCTTTGTTTCCAGCTAGCTAAAACCCCAGAGCTCAGATGCTTGAGCTGTTTCTTAGGCATTTCCAGAAAATGTGCTCTGGAAGTCTTGAGTGGTGACCAGGCACCTCCAGGCCGAAAGGAAAGAAAAATCCCCACCCGGTCTTCAGAGAGAGAGAGAGAGAGAGAGAGAGAGAGAGAGAGAGAGAGAGAGAGAGAGAGAGTTAGTTCTAGGACAGCCAAGGCTACACAGAGAAACCGAGTTTCAAAAGAAAAAAACAAATGAAAACAAAAATCAAACGAACAACAACAACAATCCTTGGGGGAGCCATTTTCAGCGGGGCTGGCTGTGGTACAGAGGCTGGGAAAGCATTGACGAATGTGGCAAGCAATGTGGAACTGCACTGGACAGGGCTGCTGCTGGTGATGCTGGCGCTGCTGCTTCTCTTCCTTCTTTTCCTCCCTCTCTTCCTCCTCTTCCTCTTCCTCTTCTTTTTCTCCTTCTCCTCTTCTTCAAACATTTTTCTTTTTAAAGGTTTATTTACTTTATGTATATGAGTACACTGTAGCTGTCTTCAGACACACCAGAAGAAGGTATTGGATCCCATTACAGATGGTTGTGAGCCACCATGTGGTTGCTGAGAATCTGGAAGAACAGCCAGTGCTCTGAACAGCTGAGCCATCTCTCCAGCTCCATGGGCCTTCTTGTGGAACAGGAATGTGACCGATCTCAACTGAAAGTCACCAGAACCCCCCTGAAGTTTCTCAGGTGGGGATTGGCACTACCAACTTTGTGCTCTTTGGGAAAACCACTCTTGGTTAGTATGAATGTGAAACAGAGGGAAAGGGAGCTGGCTATCTTTAGGAATATTTTCAGACAAAAGATCAAGAGGAGACAGACTTGAGGGCTCTCTGAGAGTCAATGAACAAGAGTTCGTGATGGGTGGGGAGGGAGGAGTCTCCCTGATTTCTCAAGCATTTGCCTTGGTAAACTTGAGAGGAGGAGGAGGAGGTATGAGAAACAAGAGAAAGATAGGGCAGTGTGTTGCATGGAGACAATAGTTGTGAGTTTTTGTTTTTTGTTTTGTTATTGTTTTTGTTTTGTTATCTTGAGTTTTTTGCTCATTTAGATTTTGTTCTTGTTTGGTTTTTTGAGATGTGGTTTCTCTGTGTAGCCTTGGCTGTCCTAAAACTCTCTCTGTAGACCAGGGTGGGACTGAACGCAGGGATCCACCAGTCTCTGCCTCCCAAGTGCTGGGCACCCATCCAAATTTATAAATTTTATTTATTTACTTATTTTATTGATATGAGTACACTGTAACTTATCTTCAGATGCACCAGAAGAGGGCATTGGATCCCATTGCAAATGTTTGGTTATGAGCCATCATGTGGTTGCTGGGAATTGAACTCAGGACCTCTGGAAGAGCAGTCAGTGCTTTTAACTGCTGCACCATCTCTCTAGTCTCTGAATTTGTAAAATTTTATATTGAAGTGTTCTAGGAGAAATCTAGTTATAGGTACTTAGAGGAATTGTAGGTGTTTATTATAAATCACTTATCAAAAGGACATCTTTAGAGGACAAGATAGGTAAAACAAATGTCTTTTTTAAAAGGAGAAAATATATTATGACAAGAGATCAAATTATAAAGCGAAAAAGCAATACTGTTTTATTATTTTGTTTTGATTTTTAAAAGATTTTAATTTTTAATTATGTACCGATGTGCTTGTGGACACATGGTCACAGTTTCCCAAGGAGGTTAGAAACAGTAAATTTCTAGGAACAGAAGTCATAGGCGATTGTAAGCCCTCTGATGTGGGTACTGGGAATTGAACTCAGGTCCTCAGAAACGGCAGTATACACTCTTAACATCTCAGACCTCTCTCTTGCTCCTCTACCCACAAAGGGTAGGGTTACACTTGGTTTCTGCAGTGCTGGGCACCGACCCCAGGACTCCAACTCCCCAGCAGTCACTTTACCAACTGAGCTACATCCTTAACCCACTGTTAACTCTTCTTACAAAGGCTTGGGGAGGCTGTTATTTCCATTCATTGCTGGTCAAAATATAGGTGAGTAGAATAGTTTCTGAAGGTAATTTGACAATATTTATTTAAAATGTTTAAATGTTTAAAATGAACTCCACAGGTTAGCCACAAGCATGCTCACTGCTATGTGTTCGTGCCAAGATAAAATCTAGGAACAAGGCGAATATAAAGAAATTAGAAGGAATGGAATGTTGCAAAGCCATTAAAATTATACAGAATTATCTTTAGTGATTTGGGAAGAGCACGTCAAAGAAGAATTAGCAACCAATCTTCAAAGTGGGAATCAAAATTTTAGTGAAAGGAGATGAATTTTTTCGGTCCAGAATTCAGTATATTTTCCCAAGAAAATTCTAAAAGGTTCAGTACACATCCAACTACTGCTGGTGATTATCTTTCTGGAACTTGGAAATTCAGCATTTTGCCTTTCAGATTTTTTTGTTTGTTATCTCTGAGTTTTCCATAAAAAAAAAGCCATGTATCACTTGCATAATTTTAGAAAGTAATTTCAAATTTTAGTATTGGGTGATCAAGATTACTTTTACAAAATAAAAGGAGTTGATGAGTACTGAAGCTGAAGAATTGGAAATCATTGGTTTATAGGTGAAAGGAGAGGAGATTACGTATGTGTGTGAGTGTGTGTGAGTGTGTGAGTGTGTGAGTGTGAGTGTATGTGTGTGTGTGTGAGTATGTGTGTGTGAGTGTGTGTTTGCATGTGTGTATATGTGTGTGTGAGTGTGTGAGTGTGTGAGTGTGTGTATATGTGTGTGTATGTGTGTGTGAGTGTGTGTGTGGTATGTGTGTGTGTGTGTGTGTGTGTGTGTGTGTGTGTGTGTGTGTGTAGTGGGGCACAGGAAGGGGCAGGGCGAGACAGAAAGCAGAAGGCTAGCCAGACCTATGGATACAAAACTATTGAGTTGACTAAAGGGGATCCAACCATGCAGTTCAACAAGGAACTACTAGAGGAAAGAATGGTTAACAGGAGCAAGTGGTAGCCTCTGACCAAGACTGAAATTGATCAAAAGTCTTTAAAAAAATTACTGATACAATGTACTGGAATCCAATCCTGAAGCTGAAAGGCAATCATTGCACACAAATAAGAGCTGCTTTCCTCTGCCCTCGAGGACTGCATGGTTTATTGTCCCATTGGGTAGGCATATCCTCTTCTTAAAGAATAACCTTAGTTGAAAAGTGTTATGTCCAGCAAGGCCACAGACTTTGCTGTGGCACCTGACACCTCGTTTTCATAAGGGTCTGAGAGCCCCATTGGTGTTGTCTGGAAAGTCTTGATAATCTTGGTTTTGAACTTGACTTTCAGTATATCTAATAGGACCATGCAGCCTGCATGTGAGCAGGGGTGATAGACAATCTGTGTGTCCCTTGAATCTGGTAGCCTTGCTTGGGTACAGAGTACAGTCAGTACACAGCCTCCGTCCACACTTCCCTCATACTCTAACAGTGCTAAGCTCTCAGACCTCATGGGCTCACTGAGTTCTGCGCATATACATGTGTCAGATCACTGAAGGAGCAAGATGCTCACAATGGAAGCAGGCCAGAGCCCGCCTCCTATGTGCGTCTGCCTAGGAAGTCCAGAGCATCAAAGAACCAGACTGATGGCCTTTCTGCTCTTGTGGCTTTCCTGCACCAGTGAACCATTTACGGTGCTCATGCTCATGGAGGACAGAGAAGAATAGGGTGGCACATCTTCCTCTTCCCTTTTGGCCATTCATGACTCGCTGCTGAGCTGAGGGAAGCGAGCACAGAAAGCCAAAGAAAACCAAGCTGCGACAACTCTCTGTTCTGGCAAGAGCATACACAAATGTATGTGCAAGCTGTCCACTCTCTGTGATTCTCTGTGTGTGGGGTGTGCTCATGTTTGCCTTTGAATCTGGCATTGCACTATATAAAGATAAAAGTAAAATATATAGTAGCATCTTATAACCTTAACCTGGCTTAGAATGGCATTTACCCCTGTTATGTCTTGTAAATAATACAGTATTTCCACTTACTTTATCTCTTTGAGACAAGGTTTATCTATGTAGCCCTTACCGTCCTAGAACTTGCTCTGTAGACCAGGTTAGCCTCAAACTCAGAAGTCCACCTGCCTTGGCATCCCAAATGTTGGAATTCAAGGTGTGGGCCAACACACCTGGATAGTTTTCACTGTTTTATTTGTGTGTGTGATGTGTGATGTGTGTGTGATGTGTGTGTGTGTGTGTGTGTGTGTGTGTGTGTGTGTGTGTGTGTGTGTGTCTTCTCAACCACTCTCTAGTTTAATGTTTTGAGACAGGGTCTCTCATCAAACCTAGAGTTCAGATTTGCTAGAATGGGTGACCAGCGAGCCCCAGGGGTCTGTCTGTCTTCATGTCCCCAGCATTAGGATTATAGATGTGTGACACTGCACCTGGCTCCTTACATGTATGCTGGGATGCAAACTCAAGTCTTCGTGCTTATACACTAAGTGATTTACCGATGGGGTTATCTCGTTGGTTCTCTGTAAAACAAACAAACAAACAAACAGGCAGACAACATTTTAAAGACATCTTAGAGACTAGAGAGATGGTTCAGCAGTCAAGAGCATGTCCTGCTTCTGAAGAGGACCAAGATTCCATTCCAGCACTGACAGGACAACTCGAAACTGTGACTCCAGTTTAAGGGGTGTCACAGGCAGATGCCCCTTTTTGGCTATACATGGTATACATATATCCACATACAGGCATTCACACGGGCACATAAAGTAAAATAAATTTTTCAAATAAAGTTTAAAAAAGTTTTATGATCAATATTTTAGGGTAGATTTCTCTGGGTTTTGAATAAGGAACCTTATTCTGATTCACCACTCCCCCTCTTGCCACAGGGATCCAGAAATTATGCACTGTTCTTGGCTAAATCATGGTCTCTGGTTAGAGAGGCCTTAGACAACTTCCACAGGCTCACCTCTACTCTGCTGAACAAGATGATAGACATTCGTAGCCATTGAGAACTTTTAGGTGATGCTACGTGTTTGCTCTGTTATTTGAGAAATGCCCACACGGCTAATATGATAGTATCAATAACAATGACTCCCATAGGCTCAGAGGGAGTGGTTCTATTGGGAGGTGTGTCCTTGCAGTCGGTATAGCCATATCGGAGGAAGTGTGTCACTGGAGATGGGCTTTGAGGTTTCAGAAGCCCAAGTCAGGCCCAGTGTCTCTCTCTCTTCCTGTTGCCTGCTGATCCGGATGTAGAACTCTCAGTCACCTCTCCAGCACAATGTCTGCCTGTGTGTTTCCATGCTTCCTGCCCTGATGATAATGGACTGTAAGCGAGCCCCAATTAAATGTTTTTGTTTGTAAGAATTTCCGTGATCATGGTGTATTTTTCACAGCAGTAAAACCCCAAATAGGTTAGCTGGCTACACAGGTGAAGGATAGACCATAAGATCTGGGCAGAGCTTGAGAGATTGGCAGTCCTAAGGAAGGAGCCCTATAGGAGCAGGTAAGAACCTGGGTTGTTTAAGCAGAGGGGCTTCTCAGGAGGACAGGAGTGGGTCATGGATGGTGGTTACATGGGTTGTAACAAAGGAAAGGAAACCGAGAGTTTTCATTTGAGCTGTCCTCCAGAAAAAGTCTAGAAGTATCTGTGGGGGACGATCAAGGTGGGGTGTGGGATCACGAAAGACTCAAGAAGGTTCCATTCAGCCTGAAGCATGGCTCCAGAGGGCTGAGAATGAGAAGAGCTAAAATGGAACAGGTGGGAGGGATCAAAAGCATAAGCACGTATTCATTCCTGAAGGCCAGTAGGGTGACGCCAGGGACACGGCAACACCCACTGGGGAGGTAAGAGGAAGGTCAAAGGCAGCAAAGCCATGCAGTCTGCAGTAGGTCTGGAGGGGGCCAGTGACCGAGTGAGATCCAGCAGACTAAAGAGTGGTTGTGGTGAGCTTTGCCATCTGTAACCTTGGTGTTCTCCACCGGTGCACTTTGTTCTCCGAGATAATGACTCTGAGACTTCTTACATATCTACAAATGTCTCAGTCAAAGCTTTACACGTTCCCCAACTATCTGTTTATCTCATTCTAGGTAAGCCACATGGCTGGTTACCTCTGTCTTCCTTAGGGTCTCAGGAGCATTTCTCTATCCCAGAATCCTTTCTTCCTACTGGAAATCCCCTCTCCCACTTCCTGCCTCATCTATGCCAATCGGCTTTTTTATTGACAGATGGATGCTTTTACTCTGTGCAGCTCAGAACCTGCCCAGCAGCTGGTCTAGCAAAATTCGGGGAGTTCTGATTGCAAACCTGCTTCGGCCCCTTCGGAAGCCAGGGTGGAACTGCCAGACGCTCATCTAACTGTTGCCTCCTGAAGTCCCCCTCTACGGCCAGGTTTTCTAAAGACCAGCAACCTCTACCCCAGAACGGTGGTGCAATGGTTAACACTGCCAACACGAATCACCAAGTCTCTGAGCTTGGTTGTGGGGGAATCTAGTTTGGGTTGGTGCTGGATGACCAACCTCATAGTGGGCAGAGCTTCACAACAAACTGGATTCTGGACTGAATAAAAAGGAGACTGTGAGATGAGCACCGGTATTTTAGCATTCACTTCTCTAATTCCTGACTGTATTTCGACAAGATTAGTCCCTTTACCACCATGTCTTCACTACCAGGATGGACTGATGCCCCCCATCCCCACATCCCTCTGTTCTAAAGTTGCTATTGTCAAATGTATTATTATAACAATGAGAAAAGTAACCAACTCAGGTGGTGAACTTTTGTTAGAAACATATCCTGGACATTTCCTCACATATGCCAAACTTAAAGTAGTTTGAGGGTTGGGAGTATTGCTCAGTGGAAATCACTTGCCTAGCATTAGCAAGACCTTGAGTTTGGTTCCTAGCACCACAAGTGGGCAACGGTAACAGAAACAGAAACAATTAACTGTCTACATCCTGGCCAGTGTTGACATGGTTTTAGTCTACGTGTACCAGAACGGCTCAGCTCTCAGATGGTGACAGGGAGCTGTCTGGTAGTCTCCTCAGCTTGGCAACATGGCCTGGCACTGTGCATGGGAGGCCTTCCACCAAGGCCGTGGTGTGGAGAACTTTGTCCTTGGCTCCCATGCAGTTTTCCAGTGTACCGAGGTCTTTGTTTCTCTAGCAAATGCTGTGGCCTTCAGGCATCTGTCTGCCTCTCCAGGAAAGGCAGGTCCTTTCTCTTTTTCCTGTCTTCTTCAGGATTCTATCAGCTTCCCCAGAGACCAAGGCAGGCTCTCCATTTCCTTTCTAGACCCTGTGCCCCAGGGTCTCTCTTCTGCAGAAACAACTTAATCTCCCCACTGTCCCCATGCTTTAACAAAAATAACAGCATCTGGCTGTGAAACAATGGTAAGTGCTTTGTTGCTAAGTCAGTGAAGAAATGGAGAACATAACAAAGGCCTGGGGAAGGGACAGAAGGAGGTTCTGGGGAGGAAGGAAGGAAGGAAGGAAGGAGGGAAGGAAGGAAGGAAGGAAGGAAGGATGGAGGAAAGGAAGGAAGGAGGATAGAAAGAAAGGAAGGAAGGAGGATAGGAAGAAAGGAAGGAAGGAGGAAAGGAAGGAAGGAGGATAGGAAGAAAGGAAGAAAGGAAGGAAGGAAGGAAGGGTCTTTTATATCTTTGTGTTGATTCTGCTGCAGAGATAAGACAGGTAACTTCTGAGTCGCTTATTCTGGTCCACTGACATGCAAACAAATTGCCTTTTGAGATATAAATTCCCTGGAATGGAGTAGAGTCTCAGGTGGATTCCAGAGTCACTTCAGAAATGAGCATAATAAAACCGTGGAACCATTTAGGTGTCCCCGAGGCCTGTCACTGTGGCTGGGACAAGACTGCTGGCCAAGACAGGAGTTGACCAGGCTGTAAGCACTGGATCCACCAAGAAGTAACATTCTTGCTGTGCCTAGTGACCCGTCTGAAGTTCATTAGAAAATGACATTAGGTGTGATGACAGCGGCGTTCAGGCAAACAAATGTATATCAGAGTGTTTTCAGGCAAATGAATGGATTTCAGAGCATTTGCCTAAGGTTGTAGAGAAACAAAATGTGTTTCTGAGTCAAGTGCAGTAAGCAAATTCCGTGAGCCCTCCAGATGCTTGTCAGCCAAGGGACAAGGGACTTGGGGTCGGGGAGGATGGGGAAGAGATGGAAGATGGGTAGTTAAGACGCACAGGGAGCTGGCTCTTTCCCCTGGCTGAGATCAGGAGAAAGGAAAGTCAACACATTCTTTTATTTTGTATCGTCAATACTTTTGCTGGCCCAGCATTCCAGCTGACCCTCATCTATTACCTGACAGTCTAACCCAGGGACAGGCTTAGGGAAATACTCAAGATTACAGCGCTGCCACAGTCTGTCCCCAAACACCCTTTCACTTTTCTTCGGGCTTTCCCTTTGCTTATTCATCGGTGTGTATGTAGAAGCCAGCGGTTGGTGCAAAGTGTCTTCACTGATGATCCACCCAGCTGTTTTTACCTGAGTGTTGAAAATCCAAGCTCAGGTCCTCACGCCTGAGCAGCAAACACTTTACCAACTGAGCCAGATTCCCAGTCAAGCATGCTTTCTGATTTTTGCTTTGTGCCCTTACAGGAGCAATAGCATGTGGTTTTAGTAGGAAGTATTTGTTTCATGTGTCAAACTTACAAGCAGAGTCTGGGGAAGGAGAGAGAAGTTGAGGAAGATGGCTAGATGTTCAGGCAAGATCCTGGGTAGATGAATTTGCCAAAAAGATAAATTAACTTGCTATCGTGACATGACAGCTAACAATACTTTCTGGCTAGGACGTCCTTCCACCTGGCTACAGGGCTCGAGACTGAATATGACTGGAAACCGTAGGGACTGAGAGAGTCGGAGAGAGGACAATACTCAGTGGCTGACACCGTGAAGGAGCACCAGGGACCAAATTGTCTCTGTAGGTTCTTAAAGAAGACCGTAGAAGAAGCAGTAGCAACCCAAAGATTTGGATTCCTTAGGGGGAAAAACATAGCACTGACAGGCCTCAGTTTCCCCATCTTAAATCATAGTTCATGGGTATGAATCTCACTTACAATTCTGGCCACAGGAAATTTTCTTTAAGCCATCCCAAATCCAATGTTTCCGTTCCCGTACTCCTGAGATCATAGAATGTGTAAATCTCTGTCAAGGAGGCTCTGTCTCCTAGGGTTGTAGGAAGGGCCTGGGGTCTTATGTATCATACCAAGGCATTCAGAAGTCTTTTATTCATTCTGTTTATTCAATGATTTTTTAAAGTTTTTAAAATTAATTTATTTTAAAATTTTACTTTATATGCATTGGTATTTTGCCCACATGTGTGAGGTATTAGGTTCCCTGGACGGAACTGGAGTTGCAGACAGTTATGAACTGCCATGTGGGTGCTGAGAATTGAACCCTGGCCCACTGGAAGAGCAGCCAGTTCTCTTAAGGGCTGAGCCATCTTCCCAGCCTCGAATATCATTTTTTTTTTATATCTGCTCAGCAGCTAAGTCTTAGCTCAACACTGCTGTAGACATAAAATTTATGAACAAAAGACTTAGTCTCTGGTCTCAAGAAGTTTGCAGTCTGCAGGGGCTGGCTGGGAGTAGGAGGGGTGTTTTTGGGGGCCGGCAAGAGATGGATAAACACATGAATCAACCAAGAAGTAGAGGAGGAGGATGCCGGGACAAGGTAAATATCGTAGGGTGTCACAGCCCAGGAAGGGAGAAACCTGTTCCCAGCTCAGCTTTCAACTACAGGAGATACAGATGAGTCAGACCACAGAGTTCCAAATGTCAGCTTAATGGCTAATCGAAGCTAGACTACAGGATATGACTCAGAGCCCAGTAACCAGAGTTTTCCAGGCTGAACCCCGAAATTAGGAAGATTTGCATATCTAGTCTTAGGAAGTGATGATCAGTCACGAGTCGCCCCCAAACTGTCGCTGTTAAATCTCCTGCTTGGTCCACAGCGGCTGACTCCCACTCTGTGGCTTCCTGAAGAGAAAAGGAGGAGCTAAGCCACGCCCCAGCTTGTCAATCACAGGAAAGAAGGCTGGGAGAGGAGGGCATTCCTTCCACAGACTGAAGCCTCCTGATCTTTGTCCTGATCTGTGAACAGACATTTGTTGATCTTAAAGGTTTTCTATTTGTCCTGGCTTCCCCTCCCACAGCTCAGCTGTTTCCCTCCCTCCCTTCCTCCCTTTCTTTCTCTCGCCATGCTGGGGTTAGAACCCAAGGGCTTTGAGCAAGTACTGTACCCTGAGCCTCACAGTAGAATGTATCCCTAGCCCTTTAGTCTCCCTTCCTCCCCGTCCTCTTTACCTTTTCTTTTAAGCTACGGGGTTTGAACTAAATCGTGTTCACGTGGCTTGAGTTCCTCCGATATGGCTTCTGTTTCTCTAACCGAAGCCAATCACACTTGCCATCTCTGTGTGGCTGCGGGTTGTGAGAAGTTAAAGAAGGGTTTTCCTACTTTATAATGAGAGGCTTTTTCTCATTTGCTGGTGGATGTGAGAGCTCTGCTGGCTGGAGGCAGGGGTGGGGGTAGGGAGCGGCACTTTTCATGCCCCCTGGGCCCTGACTTGTCTGAGCCACTTCTCCAGATCTGGAGTTTATCTTCCTTCCTCTGTCATCCTCCCATCCCCACCCCCCAGCCAGGGGATACCCAGCTTAGACAGCAACTGGTGTTCAGCAAATAGCCTAGGTTTTTTTGGACTTAATTATTTCAGCTTGAATTTAGGGCCTAGGGCATAGAGGACAAGTCCTGGACAGGAGGTCATCCCATGAACAAATATCCAAGCCCCCTGGGGGCCAGCCATGGGTGACTTCCCCGCGCTGTGGCTGGCCCCACCCATGCAGGATTCCAATCTTGGAAGGCCAGGAGGGAGAAAGTAATTGAGGGTTTCTCAAAGGTTGGATGCATGGGCCAGTTCACTCTTTATTCTGGGAGCACTGAGAGCACTGAGGAATATTTAGCACGGAGCCTGGCCGCCAGATGCCACAGCATCCTCCGCTCTTGTGGCAACCCAAAATTTCTCCAGTTGTTGCGAAATGTCCCCTATGGTTGTGGGTAAACAGCCTCAGTATGGAGCCGGTGGTTTCCAGTGCTGCAGTACCCACGTAATAAGCAGAGAGGTACATGCCATCCTGGCTCGTCATCTGACTGCCAATCTACCTCTGTCTTTATTCTGTGCTCTTCTCTGTACTCGGTGTGTGCATATGCGTGTGCTGCTCTATTAGAGCATACCTGTTCCAGTGTGATTGATATCTTATTGAAAAATTTGAATATAATAAAAATTTTGTGTTTGCTAATGCATGACTTTGTTCCCCCAAACACTGAGTGAACACAGAAGATGGGAGCTAGCTAACTGACTTCTGTTGAAAACACTCACGTATGCATCATATCCACTTGTACATCACACACATACATCCTACACCCTTGCATATCACACATTTACGTCATATACACTCATACATCATACATATACATCGCTTACACTCATATGTGACACACATACATGACATACATTTTATATATACATACCATCTACACATTAAGCATACACATATCACACATATATGTATTAGATACGTGCATCTATTATACACACATATACATATCACACAATGTATTATATACATACATATATCACATATATTTATTATATATACAAAATATATATCATACATCACACCACATATATATCACACACATTCCATAATATATCACACAGATGCATATATTTCATATACATCCACAACATATACATTTATAGCACACATATATATATCACATATTTAGCATACACACACATATATATCACAAATCTACTCATTATGCACACATACACCACACACATCACACATATACAGCCCACACACACCCTACACATACACATACTCTGCATATCTTCAGAAGGACAGAACTCACATACCCCTTTGGGCATTACGAGGCCACACCTCTTTTTATGTTCAGGCTCCTGTTCCTTCCTCTTGGTTTGGGAGCAAGGAAACTGGATGGGGTTGAGTTTGAGGACCATGAGGAACCATGGATGCTTAGGGAACAAAGTGATGAAGGAGATAGCAGCAGGCAGTAAAAAATGTGCGACCGGAGCCATCAGAGAAAGAAATACCAGAAAAGCATCAAGACTCCATCTCATCCCAGTAAGAATGGCTATTGTTAAGAAAACACCAAATGTTGAGGGGGGATGAGGCCCCTTGCCGGCAGGCGGTGGAAATGTAAATTAGTCTAGCCACTGTGGAAACCAGCCTGCAGTTTCCTCAGCAGAGCTCTCTGGAAGTAGGGCTGCCTTATGGTCCAGAGTCACTGACAGCTCCTGGGTGGATGCCCACAGGCACTAGAGCACAAGAGAGAGGTCCTTGGGCACCCACGTTCACTGCAGTGCTTGTCACAGTGGCCAAGATGTGGACCCAGCTTAGGTGGCCACCAACAGATGCACAGAAAGACAACTGTGGTACTGTGGTACGTGTACACAGTAGAGTTTTGAAAGAGAACTATAAAGAAGAAACGCGTTGGCATTTTCAGAAAAATAGGTGGAACTGAAGCCCATCATGTTAAGCATTGAGAGCCAGACTTTGACAGACAAATCTCGTCTGCTCCCTCCATAGGTGGAGGTCAGATGAAAGAAAAATTTGGGAAAGCAGGAGATGGTCTGTGAAGAGGAAGGGGGTGGTGAGAGGAGAAATGGGGAGAAAGAGCAGAACAGGGTGAGCCCATAGTACCCTCTCTCTCTCTGTCTCCCTCCCTCCCTTCTTCCCTCCCTTCCTCACTCCCTTACTCCCTCACTCTCTCCCCCTGCCCTGTGGGAAGTGTGTGTATGTCTGTCTTTCTCACCCCCACACCTTTCTCATGCGGCATGTAGCATGTAGTGGGAATTGGGGAGGGAAGGACATCAACATAAAGAAAGCGCAGATCCCCTCCCACCCTGTGACATGTTCATGGCCCAGGCTAGTGTGAAACACACTGCGTAGACTGGTGACAAACACGAGCAGACTCTAAACGCAACATCATAGTGTTGGCCCGGAAGAGAGGAAGGGAGGGAGGGAGGGACGGAGGAGGAGAGATTTCGGAGGGAGGTAAGGAGGGAGGGAGAAATAGAGAGGGAAGGAGAGAGAGGGAGGGGGAGAGAAAGAGTGAGGGAGGGAGAGAGGGAGGGGATGGGAGAAAGAGAAAGGGAGGGAGAGGGAGGGGGATGGGGATGGGGAGAGAGAGAATTCTACTTTCCTATAAAGAATAGACACACACCCAGCAGGTATAGATCAGGGTGATGAGGGGGCTCCAAGTCCCAGGCATGCATTGCAAAGGCCAGAGGACCTCAGCAGGCTTAGCACGGGAGTCCCAGAAGAGACTCGGAAGCTCAGCAGAGTGGGTGAAACAGGAAGCCGAGTTGTCTAGGGAATGAGGATTTTAGGCTTCATTTTGTGCCTGATGGGAAACAGCAGAAGACTTGGGAGGGGAGTGGACGGCGTGATTTCTCCCTTTGGGAGCATATGAGCTGATGTTGTTGAGCTAGCTCTAACTTGCATATTTGTGTCACCCCAACAGAAACACACAATAATGTATCTCCATGGATTTGTCCATGTGCCCACAACCCTTGTTAACACCTCCCAGAGAAGCCTCAGAGCCTTCAGCAGTAAGCACTCCATGTCTCTCGCCTTGCTCTTCCCAGCCCCAGGGGACCACGAGTGTCCCCTTTCTCTATAGCTGTCCCTCTTCTGAATAGTTGGTATAACTGGAGTCAGACGCCATCAGACCTTCTGTGACCATCTTCTCTCTCCACAGCACTTCTCTATGTCAGAGCATTCATTCTTTTTTCTTGCTGAATAATGTTCCACTGCCAACCATGGGCAAGCACGTTCTTCTGATTCCTCAATTAGCTGGTAAATACTTGGTTTGTTTGCGCCATTTGTCTGTTTTGAATAGTGCTGCTATGGGGATGGACCTCTGTGGGGTTGCATTTGTCATGGGTGTCTATCTGGAGAGTGGAAGTGGAGGATCAGATACTCTGCTTAATTTAATCAGAAACTCCCCAAACATCTATATTCCCCTCAGTAATGTATAAAGGTTTCCGTAGCTGCACATCTCGGTCAAAACTTGCTCTTATCTGTCATATTTGTTTTTTCCGGAGGCTCCTGGGGCAGCAGACTGCAGGGTAAGCAGGCGGGTTGATTCTGAGAGGGAGCTCTTGTAGAGAGAGCCACAGTGGGGCAGGCATCGCTGCTAACCTTGCTGATGGTAGTACTGATTGTGAACTTCTGCATTTACACATGGGGGGGGGGAGCATCCTACTGTGACAACGTCTCCTCTTCGCATCCGTGGGCGGCAGCATATACTTTAGAGACTCTTCAAAACCAGCAGAGAGAAATTCAACCCAAGAACTACATTTTCGGCTATTACAAGGCATATTCTCCAGTTCTGTATGGTAGCTTTGACGTCCTCAGCTTCCTGTGTGACAGGGAGTAAGGAGTCGGGCCACCCACATTGCAGGACTCGAACAGCATACTTCTTTGAGCAGACACTGAGCTGGGAGACCCTCAGCAACAGTAGAAAATAAAACTCCGTTCCTTCTGATACAATGAGGCCCAGCCCACTTCCACATCTCTAGAGCTCGACTCCGGAGGCTCTTCCAGACTTACTGTGGAAGCCCCTGCTCGCTGGTATTCGCCAAGGTTTTGGAGTTATTCAGCTCCCTCTCAGCTGAATGTCCCTTGCAGTCTAGGGGCCAGCCAGCTTCCAACCGTGTGCTGTGTTGTGCCAAGTCCTCTGGGTGCATGGAACAGAAGCCCCATGCTTCCTTTCCAAGAACTTTCAGCCTAGAACCTCCTTAAAGGGAGAATAAAAGGAGTGGAACGGGGAGGATGGAAAAGGATGGGGGAGGGGGAGGGGAGGGGGAGAGACAGGGAGGGATGAGTGGCAGGGGTGGGAGAGGAGAGGGAGAAGGAGCTGGAGCAGGAGAATGTGGAAGGAAGGCGAGAACTGAGAGTTCTGCCAGAAAAGAGCCGTTTCCTTTGAACTCGTTAGATTTCTTTTGTAAAGCAGTACTCCTATCTGCATCAAAGGGGTGTGGGGCTAGAGGGCAGGCTTTCCTCTCAAGCAACAAAATGGAAGGGTACATTTGTGCATGGTGTGAATGAGTGGGCGCCCGGAGGTAGGTGCTGCCCCCTGACATCAAAACAAAACAAAACAAAACAAAGAAAAAGTGAAGCAAAACAACAACAAAAACAGTTTCCAAAATCCCTTCCCTTCAGTCTCCAGCCGCCTCCCTCCTCCCCCACCCCCACCCCACCCCACCTCCCACTCCATCTCGTGCCACCCCATGGCTAGATAGTTTACAGGACAAAGTGAAAGGACAGATGGGTCAGCAAAATCTGGAGTTTATAAAAACAGAGCATATGCCAGTGCAGTAAAGTGTGTAAGACAAAGACTGCCTTTTAGAAGTGGGGGCCTGAAAGTACAGGGGGATCACAGGACAACCAGGAAGTGATGCCTCTCTCCCAATTATTGGGCGCTCTCGGCTGTACTTTGTTGACCTCGCTGATTTCAATCAGTTCTCAGCACATGCAGCCTTCACCTGCCATGAATCAAAACCTGGAGGGCTCTCTGTTCTCCACGCTCAGAAGGGAAGCCTTTGATAGGGCTGTTAGCGATGCAAGGCAGAGCGGGTTGGGCTGGGTGGTTTTCGTAGACTGGCATTACACATTTATGATGTACACCAGCGAAGGAGCAAGGAAGGGCTCAGCTTGCCAGGGCTGCAGAGGGGCGGGGTTTCTCCTGCAGAGTGGCTGCCCTGTGGCTTGGTGATGTTGTAGCAAAAGCTGAGGAGGGAAGGGCAAGTGGGGGCATGAAGGGATCAAAGGTCCCTTCTGAGGGAACACTATGGGATGTCTCTATTCTGGGTTCTGTGGCACATGGAATTTTCGTGTGTGTGTGTGTGTGTGTGTGTGTGTGTGTGTGTGTGTGATACACAGATGCTTTATTCTCTAGTCTGCACAGACAATTTCAAAGTCCCTACTACTTGGTACCTATTAAATTAATAGGAATAGATCAGCTGTAGACTGAGGACATGGCTTACTTGGTAAAATGTTTTCCATGCAAGCATGAAGACTTCAATTCTGATCCACACATATAAAAAGCCAGGCATGGAAGTGTGCTTCTGTAATCTCATAGCTGGGGAGGAGGAGTCAGGCAGATCCCTGGAGCTGATTGGCTACTCAGCACAACTGACTGAATGAACTCCAAGGTTATGGAGAGACTGAGGAAGATACTTGACATCTGGCCTCTTTGGGTACATCTGCATGTATACACACACACACACACACACACACACATTTTAATATAACACGGACACACAGACATAGGCACAGACACAGGCAGACACAGACACACAGACACAGACACAGACAGACAGATACAGACCCCCTCTCCCCACACATACCAGTGAGTGACTGGGTGCCACTCACCCTCTGTTTTGAGGAACTTAAGGAGGATTCTGAGCTCTAAGCTGCTATAGTGACCAGCTGCTGTGGGGAGAGGAGAGGCTGACAGAGTCTGAGAGACAGATGGTGGAGGAGAATCAGGTGGCGCAATTAGCTTGTACTAAAAAATACAGATGCTCATATCCATCGCTCCCACCCTGTACTCTCACTGTTTCCAAGGCACGAAACAGACTCTCCCTTCTTATATTCTCCTGTATTCAAACTCTTAAACATGATTTTTAAAAAAAGCAAAAATTCTTTTCTTCTAAATGACAAAACACAGATGCATAAATACACATACATGTACACAGATACACTGTATATCACATATACACACCATACCATATATACCACACACATATACTACATATCTCTACCAATACAATACTCACAAGTGTACACACACACACACACACATACACACACACACACATGCACACATTTCCCCTAACTGGATACTGACTACATTACCTTGAACTCTAACACACCAGTGTTCTCACTCTGCAGCTTGAGGTTCATATAGTTGATCAAGTAGATCAGTGAAGGAGTTAACACATATGAAGTCACAAGCACATTGGTGCTGGCTTGTACATGCTACCAACACTACGACCATGACCACAGCCACAGCTAAAACCCATTGTTACTTCTAGACATGGATGCCAAGCTGTCTAGTGTAACCAGATCTATGGTGAGAAGAGACAATTGGTCATTGATTGCTTACCATGACGTTTCTTTAAAAAAAATTACATGTTTTCATGGGCATGTTTTTCTGCATGTATGTATGTGCACATGTATGTATGTGAGCATGCATAATGCTCACGGGGGCCAGAAAAGGGCATCAGATTCACTGAAGTTGAGATCCAACTGGAGCTGAGGAGGATTCCAAGTTGCCATGTGGGTGCTGGGAAGTAAATCTGAGTCCTTAGCAAGAGCTACAAGTGCTCTGCTGTGGTGGTGCCTACAGCATGGAATGTTCTCTGGGTTCTCAATGGAATCTCTTACCTTTCCCTTAGAGCTAGGCCATGCCTTCACTCTGGCTCCTCTGTGTCCTCTGCAGTGTTCTCTTCCAGCATCTCTCTTTACCTCTATCCCTCTGTCATGTCTTTCTACACAGAGCATGGTGATATATTTCATTCCATGTGTGAGATGTACGTGTATGTGCATGTCGGTGTATATGTGCGTGCTTGCATGCATTCATGTGTGTGTGTGTGTGTGTGTGTGTGTGTGTGTGTGTGTACACACCTGTGGAGGCCAGAGGTTAATGTCAGATGTCTTACTCAGCTTCTCCTCACCTTATTTTTGAGACAGAGTTTCACTGAACACAGAAATCACCAACTAGGCCTTGTACGTCTGACTAGCAAGTTCCAAGAATCCCCCTGTCTCCCTCAGCCCTTCCCGTGACTAGGGTTACTACTGTGCCTGATTCTAATATGGGTGTTGTCAATTCAAATTCAGGTCCTCGTGTTTGTCTGGCACATTCTTTATTAACTGATCTATCCTCCAGCCCGAAGGTCACATATTACAAATTGTACATTGAACTCCATGGCTCAGTGCAGGTTTATGGTCGGCAGTGTTAATGCAGGCTGTGGATAATAGTTCATGAACGAGAGGCAAGGGTGGACTGTCGGATCTCCAGGCCCACTCAAGGCTCTCAGTGCTTCCCTGGTGTGTGCCCTGGACACATTGAAACCTCACAGGGCTGGTTGCTTAGTGTTGGGAATGTGTGCTGATTCATTCAACCAATATTTATTGATGGCCTCTGCACGCCAGAGTCTGTTTACAACAGCACAGATAACAACCAGTTGGCTCAAGAACTAGGTGAGAGTGAATGATCACACTTAGCTAGAGTGGGGAGCACATGTTATCTCAAATAGTGTGACTATTTCCTGTGGAGGATACGTCATAATTTTGAAAGTTCTAGAAACTGCTGTTGAGTCTCCTTTGTTACAATATTTTGGATGGGAATTGAAGGGAAAAAGCTCAGGTATATACGTGATCAGTGAGTCTGACCACCCATACGCTTTGTTTGTTTAGCTTCTTAAAGGTAGTGTGTGTGTGTGTGTGTGTGTATGTGTGTTGTGTGTGTATATGTGTGTATGTGTGTGTATGTATGTGTGTTGTATTGGTAGGGATATGTAGTATATGTGTGTGTGGTATATATGGTATGGTGTGTATATGTGTGTTTATCTGCTTTTAAAAACAAAAATGATCATATAAAATGCAATATTAAGACAAACACAACTGCTTTTTTAAAAATTATTTTCTTATTTTTAGTATGTGTGTGGGAGTGTGGGGGCACCCTCAGTGACTAGAAGTGTCTGGTATGTGTGGTGTGTGTGTGTGGTCTGTGGGTGTGATGTGTGTGGTGTGGGGGTGGTATGTGTGGTGTGTGTGTGTGTGGTGTGTGGGTGTGGTGTGTATGGTGTGGGGGTGGTATGTGTGGTGTGTGTGTGTAGTGTGTGTGGTGTGTGTGTGTGTGTGGTGTGTGAGTGTGGTGTGTATGGTGTGGGGGTGGTATGTGTGGTGTGTGTGTAGTGTGTGTGGTGTGTGTGTGTGTGTGTGGTGTGTGTGTGTGGTGTGTATGGTGTGGAGGTGGTATGTGTGTGTAGTATGTGTGTGTGTGGTGTGTGGGTGTGGTGTGTATGGTGTGGGGGTGGTATGTGTGGTGTGTGTGTGTAGTGTGTGTGGTGTGTGTGTGTGTGTGGTGTGTGTGTGTGGTGTGTATGGTGTGGGGGTGGTATGTGTGGTGTGTGTTGTGTGTGTGTGTATGGTGTGGGGGTGGTATGTGTGGTGTGTGTGTGTAGTGTGTGTGGTGTGTGTGTGTGTGTGGTGTGTGTGTGTGGTGTGTATGGTGTGGGGGTGGTATGTGTGGTGTGTGTGTGTAGTGTGTGTGGTGTGTGTGTGTGTGTGTGTGTGGTGTGTGTGTGTGGTGTGTATGGTGTGGGGGCGGTATGTGTGGTGTGTGTGTGTAGTGTGTGTGGTATGTGGGTGTGGTGTGGGTGTGGTGTGGTGTGTGCGTGTGTGTCTGTGTGATGTATGTGTTTGTGGTGTGTGTGTATGGTGTGTGTGTGTGGTATGTATGTGTGTGTGTGTTTACATGGGTAATGTGTATATGACTGGAGTGCACATGCCACAGTGCTCATATGGAGGTGTGAGGACAACATCTAGAGGTCAGCTCTCACTTTTCACCATGCATGTGTTCTACTGCTTGGACTTGGGTCATCAGACTTACATGGCAAGGCAACCTGCTGAGTGATCTTGCTGGAGCTGGCTTTTTATTATTTTTAAAAGCACAACTAGTAGTGTGCTGCTTAAGGTTGAGCCCTTCATTGCCCCATCTCTACCCCAATGACTACTGACTTCTGAGTCCCAAGTTGTTCTCTCATCAAATCCCTGTGTTTTCAAGAACCCAGAGCAGTGGTTCTCAACCTTCCTAAGCTGTGAGCTTTTAATATGCACCTTATGTCGTGGTCACCCCCAATCATAAAGTTATTATTGCTGTTTCATAACTGTAATGTGGCTACTGTTATGAATGGTAGTGTAAATCTCTGTGTTTTCTGATGGTCTTAGGAGACCCCCGTGAAAGGGTCATTCAACCTCCAAAGGGGTTGAGAGCCACAGGCTGAGAACCACTGACTTAGAACCTCCGTGGTGCCGCTAGCTGTGATGTTTTCCTGCTCACGTGGCCGAGGGTGATGAGGAGCACCTGCAGCCTCTCTTCACCGTGCTGGAGGATTGGGAGGGCGGTGTTTATCTTCCATCGCTGCCTTCAGCTACTACGCATGTCTTTCCCTCATCAGAGACATAGACATTATAATAGACTCTAAATAAGTTCAGGGATCAAGCGGCTGAGGATTCAGCTCTGGGTCTACTATTTAGAGAAAAGGATAATTTGGTGGTTTATTGGCTTGAGTCTTCCTGAGCAGAAAAGTGGAGCAGCGATACATCTAAAGAGTTGTTCGGGGTTACGTGCATGTCTATAGTAAGACGTGTAGACCGGTTGTGAACATCACTCTGCTTTCCAGCCTTCCTCTGTCCTCCTTGCAGCACTGCCTTTTCTCTGTGGCCCTAATGTCATCTGGAGCTGATCACTGTCTCCTTAGCTCCATCATGGTCAGAAGTGTGTGTGTGTGTGTGTGTGTGCACATGCATGTGCATATGTGTATATATGCATCTCTGTGTGTGAGTGCATGTGTGTATACATGTGTGTGAGAGTGTGTGCATGTGCGTGTGCGTGTGTGATCATGTGTGTATATATGTGTCTGTGTACCTGTGTATGAGCACATGTGTATGTATGTATGCATATGTGTGTGAATGTGTGTATATGTATGTCTGTCTGTGTGCATGGTTATATACCTGTGTGTATGAGTGCATGTGTGTGCAAGTGCATGTGCGCCTGTGTGCCTCTGTGTGTGAGAGTGTGTGTGCATGTGTGTATGTGTCTGTGTGCCTATGCATGTGTGTATGTGCATGTGTGTGCAAGTGCATGTGCATGGCTTTGTGCCTGTGTGTGTTGGAGACAGACAGCACAAGCTGGCTTCTCCTCTCATCTGTCCTGTGGGAGGAACCTCACACAGCAGCCCCACGTGGCTTTCAGAACACCACAAGTAAAAAACAAACAAAGCAGAGGTTGTTCTGCTTGTCAGCCTCTGAGACCATACGGAGCTGAGACACGAGTGTATTACCACTGCCATGCTGCAGTTGAGCCAAACAGAAACGCCATAATAAACTATTCTGGGGAGGTCCCCGAGCTCCATGCACAAGCTCAGGCAAATAAACAAGAGGGTGGCAGTGTTGTGGATTTTTTTTAAAGACATATCAGAGGGAAACAAGGCAGAGAGAATGAGGCACAAATGGAAGACGAAGAAGACAAAGAAAAGAGGGGATAGAAAGTAGGAGAGCCACGGAGCTGGCTCTCTGCAGCGGATTTTCTCTAGTGGCGTGACTTCTGAACAGATTAGAGCCTTTGGGGACTCCCTGCCTTAATTTGGGTACATGTTAAAGTCTGATCAGAAGTTCTGACTATGTCTGGGTTTGTGAGGAGTTGGGAAGATTGAATGGGTGAAGATACAAAGAAGCCCCTGAAATGTTTAAAATAGCTGTATTTAATTTTTAAAAACATATGTGGTGTGTGTGTGTGTGTGTGTGTGTGTGTGTGTGTGTTTACATGTGTGTGATGCATGTGTATGGGGGAACACATTTGTATATGTACTGTGTATATGTGCACACAGGGCTTATGCCCGATGTCTTCTTCAATTACTCTCATTCTTATATGTGGAACAAGGGTCTTTCAGCTTTATTCAGAGCTCATGGATTTGGCTTGTCTAGCCAGCCAGCTTTCTATTGTGAGCCTGGCCTCTGCCTCCTGCACAGTGGGATCATGGGTAGACCTCTGAAGCCTAGCATTTACATGGGTGATGGGGATCAGAACTCAGGTCTTACAGTTATGTGACAAGTACTCTTCTTCACTGAGCCATGTCCCCATCCCTGTCTGAAACAGATTAAACATTGTTACTTCCCCTCTCTTTCCACCCCCATGCCCTCATAATCCAGCCCAAACAAGTTCATGAAACTCACTCTGTCACCCTGACCAGATTTTCTCCTATACAGGAAGTTATGACTGAGTACTAAGAAGAGAGATAGAGCTAGAGAGAGAGAGGGTGTGTGTGTTCATGTGTGTGCATGTGTGCTGTATTTGTGTGTGTGTGTGTGTGTTTGTGTATGTATGCATGTATGTGTGGTGTAATGGAGGGGTGGATGTATTGCATGGTTCACATAAATTATTCTGCACTGTCCCTGTCGTTGGTTAGGTAGGCTATTTGCCCTTTGGCCATCTTCACAGATTTCAGAGAAAATTAGAGAAAATAAATAAATAGGATAAATGGAAGCACAGCAAATTGAAAGCCCCACAGCCATGAGATGCTGCCTCTGTACAAAGCCGTACAGAAGTAGAAAGGCCTCCCAAGTGACAACAGACTCCTACGGAAACATGTATGAGGTTCAAAATCTCTCTGTTTAAACTCTGTTTTCCAGAGTTTAAGGGCAAATCCTCAACGCTGAGAGCTACTGCCTGCGTTGGAAATGTGGGTCAACGTGCAGCTCAAATGCAATGCCAACACTAACAGTAATGGCCTTCAAGTGATAATTATGTCTCACTCAAACTTCAGAGTGAACTTTTACAAGGCTTAGCTTCTAGAAGCCATATAATATGGTGCTTACAAATATAAGTTTTTGTTGGGCGGTGCTGGTGCACACCTTTAATCTCAGCACTTGGGAGGCAGAGGAAGGCGGATTTCTATGAGTTTGAGGCCAGCCTGGTATATGGAGTAAGTTCCAGGACAGCCAGAACTACACAAAGAAACTCTGTCTTAAAACAAAAAAAAAAAAAAGAAGCATATAAGCTTTGATGTAGAGAACTCTGGGTTCAAAGCCAAGGGCTAAAAAGTAGCCATCATGGACTCTTGGGTCATTCTGTACAGAAAATACCAAAAATAAAGCCTAGGGACGGCAGCTAGTATCTAGTCTTGAGTTTAGATCGGAATGGTGGGGTGAATACTCTGAGGTAAAAACTAATGGATAGATTATTTGATCTAAGTGTTTTGACAACTATTGCTCAGTGACTAATCAGTTGAAGATTTTGGTGGTGATGATGGTGGTAGAAAGAAACTGATTCATAGAAGATAAAAAGTAAAAACAAAGGAAATTATAAACTCCAGGAAAAACAAACTGCAAGAGGTGAAGCAAAACCATAGTAAACTACCTGGCTCAGCAAAGAACAACATGTCTATAGCCATAAGAGTGTAAGCAAGACCATTGACTCAAACAGTGGTGTAAGTGTACCAGAAGAATAGAGGATCGTAGGAGGAAGGTGGCAGTGTGTTAGAGGGTGATGGAATGGGGCTTAGCTCCAGATACTACAGAGGGTGGAAACTACAAGCTGGCCACACAAATCAGAGAACGAAGTGGGCATAGTTTAATTAGCCAGAAAGACACTAACCAGGGTCAAAGGCCAGAAATGATTGGCAACATCAACCAAGGTTGGCAGTAGGCAGCAGATGAGCCAAGGTCAGCAGCTTACATGGCAGATGTCAAAGGTGGACAGAGTGGACTGTGGACTTCAGTGCATGATCCCACCTCCCCATTGAGTGAGAAATGTATGAACAGTGTGTGGTCATTTCTGTGCTTGGGCTACGGGGGACATGCCCAGAGAATATATTCCCCACTTTGTCTGACATGTGATATGCCCAAAAGAATTAACTACTCTTAATAAAAACCACCTCAATCTTTCCCCACTTTCTGTTGTATATCCTGTGAAAAGCCCTTGGATAAGCAGTTCGGTGGGTTTTCCCTCTCTAAGGATCCTTCCCACTCTCAGAGGGTCTCCCAACTTTTCTTTAATAATATCTGCATTTGCTTTTCTCATTCCTCCTGTGTCTGCATCTTTATTTCTCCGAAGTATGAGCTAAAACACCCAAGAGCCATTGTTTCCTTTAAGACAGGGACTCTCAAGTAACTGCTGATCATCTAGTACCTCAGTTTCTGACTAAGCCCAATGGGATGAGAGGGACCGCCTCTACTCTCAAAAATCTGCATTAGCAGCATGGAAAACACTGTCTACAACTAATACCTTGGTAAATAGCAGGGTGAACATGCTACTCAAAACATCAGAAGTAAAGACAGTAGAAATGGCTAAGAGTCAAGAGAGGCGAGTCCTGTGTGGGAAGGTAGGGAGGTGTGGGAATATTTGCTGTGAGTCTTTGTGATGACTTGATGCTTTTGAGAGCATATACTCAACTTTTGTTGATAGAAACAAAAACACATCCATGCCTTAATGATTCATTGGTAGTGAGTATGAATGGTTTGTTTTTTCCATTCTCTTGCCTTGGATAGGGAAATACCCTACCCCTTCTTGCTATCTCCCAGGTCTGGCTGTATCAGAGTAAGCCCAGGTGTCTATCTTACACAGTTATATGACACTGGTGTGCCAGTCTCACACAGTCTGTGATGGCCTGTGCCCTGTATGATATTGACATGCTACTCTTCCTCAGTCTGTGATGGCCTGAGCCATCTATGACATTGACATTCTAATCACCCACAGTCTGTGATGGCCTGAGCCATATAGGAGGCCAGGGCCAGCTCTGGGAACAGTTGCAAACAGGAGAAGTTGCAAGGTCTTTTTTGCAAAAAGCTGGATAACCCCCAAGTTTTCTCTAGTCTGGTGAATTTACCTTATATGACACTTTGTAACTTCTTGAGCTGAGCAAGGATGTTGGGATACCTTGATGAACCTGATGTGATCACAGCAGCTCTTATAAGAAGGAAACAGGCAAAGTCATACTCAGAGACATAGGGACATGTGATGATGGGGAAGGGAACAGAAAAGCTGAGGTTCGAAGATGGAGAAAGGGGCCACAAAGACTGGAGAATGATTCTGATGGAATTTGAAAATGTTGGGGAAGCCACCATCAGAGCTTCTGTACTTGGTCAGCTATGTAGAGTCTGACACCACCTGATAATAAACAAACCCAAAACTTGTGGCCTCTCATTGTTCCCTTTAGCTACAAACTGACATTGTTAAGGCACCAATAAAAAAAAAAACCTGTAGAATTCTAAACTCTCCAACTTCCAATCCCTGTCTCTTCTCTTCTGTCATCTCAGTTCAACACACAAATGCCTGCGAACAAAGATGCTGCAGAACTCTTTCCTCTGCATTGAAACATCCCCTCTTTGAACTCACAGAAGACTCACAAGCTTCCCCACGTACTGGAAAGGTATAAGAGCTTCAAGCCCCTCCTCTGGGTTACAAGAACGAGTGACATTTGCTGGGAGAAGGGGCGTTCTTCAGTGGAGCTGCCTGCAGGTTGGACAAGGAGTGACAGTAAATGCAGCTTTAAGAGTCATCACTCATGGGGTTAGGGATTTAGCTCAGTGGTAGAGCGCTTGCCTAGCAAGTGCAAGGCCCTGGTTCGGTCCCCAGCTCCGAAAAAGAAAAGAAAAAAAAAGTCATCACTCATGCTGGGGTGTACTGTGGGGTGATGCAGCTGGGTCATCTCTGCTCCTGTAGATAACTCCCTCCCTCCTGCGTCTGTAATGAGCCTTCAACTTACTGATTCACAAGCTTGACTTGGTAAGGATTATTCCTTTGTTTGGCCATCAATACTCTACCTGCTATGAAAACAGACATTTGGTCATGTCTCCCTAGAGAAAGTCATGCAGTACAGAGTCACCCTGGGAAATGGAAAATTACTTACATTGAAGTGTTATGAGTTAGTATGCCTTTCAAGGAAATTTACATGTTGGAAATAAGATTCTAGAAAGGGAGTCTCCAGGGTGGAGGATTATATTTTACTCATATTTAGTACCGTCCATAGTGCATGGCTAACAAATGCCTGTTGAAAGGAGAGAACGAGTTAGTGGCATAATACACAAAGGTATAAACAACCGAGGAGGGACCCGAGGCTCAAAGAAAAACTCCATCACTGCTTATTAGTCAAAGACGTTTAATATTCCTCACTGTTGAGAAAGTCTTCTTGCTGCCTAATTGAAGTCCCCAAAGCTGAATTTTAAGTGATGTCTTTTTTATCCTCAGTGGATTTAGCGAACATCTGGCCATCAACCAACATCTCTGAAGTAAACTCTTACTTTTTTTTTTCAACCTAAATAATTCCATCCGAAGAACAATTTGCATCTGACTTCTCTTTGTCTTGGTTTGGGTGGACTGGTTTCCACAATGAGGTTTGCTTTGGATCCTTTGACCCAAAAGAACTGGAGTGGGGAAAGGCTTCTGCCTCTAGCTCTCAAACCTCTCTAGAACTTGTTTAGGGACTGTGGGTAGAGGGACTCCCCATCTGTGTTGTCAGCTTTGTGTTTGGAGACAACTGAGCCATCTGAATAAAACAGTGTGCTGGTGGCCAATTTCTATAGCCTGTGGAGAAGAGCATGACGTGTTCTCTCTCTCTCTCTCTCTCTCTCTCTCTCTCTCTCTCTCTCCCCTCCCTCCCTTTCTCCCTCGACTCTCCCCCTCCTCTCCCCTCCCCCTCCCCTCTGTGTGTGTGTGTGTGTGTGTGTGTGTGTGTGTGTGTGTGTGTGTAAGAGAGTGTGGGCATATGTGCACACCACATCACATTTCACGTTATCTGGAGGTCAGAGAAGAGCCTATGCTGACTCCCCTTACTTTCCACCTTGTTTGAGACAGGGTCTATTCTTCACTGTTCTTGTGCCAGGCTATCTGGCCTATGAGCTCCCACTGATCCTCTGGTATCTGACCCCCCCACCCCCAATCTCAAAGTAGGGCCTTGATGGGATTACAAATATGTGTGTTACCATTTCTAGCCTTTAGGTGGGTTTTGACCTTCAAACTTAGGTAATCTGGCTTACTTGGCAAGGGCTTCCCCTATTACCCAATCTCTCTGCCCCAGGAGCATTGATTTTAGTCTCCTACAACCAGATCCAGGAACATTTTCTTCACTTTTTGTGCAGATCATGGAAACTCTCTAAACCTCAGTACTGTAGTTTCTATCACAGAGTTTGTACTACTGCTGTTGTGAGGATTAGTTAAGGACCCTTCGTTGTGCCTGGCCCCTTACACAGCACTTGCTGAGTGTTAACTACAAATGCTTCTCAGCTCACATCCCCACAGACCCATAATAAATAGGAAACATCCTGAGTGTGAAATGAATGTGATACACCTAAGCCACTGCACGAGCAGCCTATTAACAATACAGTGCCCTGTAGAGCTTGGGTCGGTTACCCTTGTGATGGGGCTGTCCAGCATTGTGAGTGACTACCTGATTGCTGGCCTGGGAAAACATTCAATTCAAAGTACCATTTCTACACAATGTATATTGCTTTCACATGGGTAAAGTCAGTTCTTAATTCATGGGCTGTAAATTCAATCGAGCTATCTGTGTTCTAGTAAAGACTTTGGGGGAAGGGTGTGGTAAAATCTGTTTTCTCCCTTCCTATATGTGCAATTCAAGAGGTAGGATGGGGTGGGCAACTCAGGTCAGGTTACCATGTACAAGAAATACCAGAATTCCTTCATTTATCTCATGAACATTCGTTTTGTTGCCTAAAGGAGTCCTCAGTGTAGCAAGGAAACAAACAGATAAACCCAGACTTGCACTGGGTTATGTCAGATAAGGGGTTCTGGAGTGGCTTCAAGAGGAGGAGACATTTGAATGAGTCTTAGAAGATGAATAGGTACTTTCCAGGAAGAGATAATAGCACTCTAAACACACAAGGAAACACACAAAGCCAAATGGGAAACAGCAGGGCACATCCAGGCAGTGTTAAGAGGGATGTCTTAATAAGAATTCGTGTGTGTGTGTGTGTGTGTGTGTGTGTGTATGCATGTTTGTGATGTATACACATATATGTGTCAGCATTCATGCAGGTGTAGATGTCAGAGGACAACCTCACGTGCTTGCCTTTAATTTCGCTTGAGATAATCACTTGGCTGTTCCTTACTGTGCAAGTCAGGTTAGCTGGTCCATGAGCTCTTGTACTTCTTCTTAATGTTACTCTAGGGGTATATGGATTAAAGACATGGAACACGTGCGCACGCGCGCGCGCGCGCGCGCGCACACACACACACACACACACACACACACACACACACACACACGTTAAAAAATAAAATAAGTCAGGGCTGGGGATTTAGCTCAGTGGTAGAGCGCTTACCTAGGAAGCGCAAGGCCCTGGGTTCGGTCCCCAGCTCCGAAAAAAAGAACCAAAATAAATAAATAAATAAATAAAATAAGTCAAAAAAAGAAATTTTTATATTACTTTCAGCCTTACACCTTCTAAGCATATGGGAGTTAAGATATATTTCTTGGCCTCGGGGCTGGATTTGTTTGTGTGGCTTTATGACAATGAGATTTGAACAAAAGTTCCATGTGCCCAAGCATCTTATCGTACTAGTACCTTCCTAGATCCTGTCCTTTTCTTTATGAAGTCACTGGGTATGATGAGACAGTGGTCACTCCATTTGACTGGAGCTGAAGTGAGGATCCCTAGTTCCATTCTATAGTATTTTGTGTGGTTCACTGTTGTCTTTATAAGTCAATATGGCTCAGACTTTGCTACTCCAGAGTAACCTACCTTATTCTGACTTATAAAGTCAGTGTAGTCTAGGGAAATAGTAGTGTGCGGCATCTCTTTCCCCTTCCTTTCCTAAGAATCCCTAAAGACACAGGTCGAATTCAGTACATTTGAAAGACCGTCTTGAAAGCACGCATTACAAATGATGCCTGTCGATGTCAAGGCTAGAATTTCCTCCTAACACCTTGCCTTTGGGGAAGGAAAGTGTTCCTCACAGGTTGGCTGAAAGCATAGCTTCCTCGGTTCTCCCAGCTCTGTGACACATGGGCCAGCACCAGCAGTGTGGTGTCCCAAACTCTGGGATCCACAGTGACCCTTTCAAATAATGACAACTCTGCCCTTTGCACAGCTCTTTGCCTTGGGTGATTTGCCTCCACATGTTTTATTTCTTTGACACATCCCAGCAACCTGAGAGGTTAGTGTTATGATTAGTCCCATTTTACGAATGAGGAAACAAAAAGGTCAGAAAGATTTTACAGTTTATGCAAGATCATACAATTAGTAAAATTTAGACACAGATCGCAACTCAGGGTTTGCTGATGTAAATTGTAAATTCTTTCTACCCAATTCCTTCCCTCCCTCCCTTCCTTTCTTTCTTCCTTCCTTTCTTTCTTTCTTTCTTTCTTTCTTTCTTTCTTTCTTTCTTTCTTTCTTTCTTTCTTTCTCTCTCTCTTTCCTTTCTTTCTTTTTTCGAAGGATAGGAATATTGTTATAGTAACCAAAATATTTTGACAAATGTGTAGTATCTTCTGGTTCATACCTTCTTAGACCTAGCCTTTAGCTCGGAGAGACTTGGTCTCTCCTACTGCAGAGTCATTGCTCATCTGGATCCACTCTTCCTCCTCATCTCTTGGGTCTAGTTCAAATGGTTCCTTCTCCAGGGAGCCTCTCCTGATTACAGATGGTTGTGAGCCACCATGTGGTTGCTAGGAATTGAACTCAGCACCTCTGGAAGAGCAGTCAGTAATCTTAACTGCTGAGTCATCTCTCTCCAGTCCATGGTTTGGTTTTTTTACTACATTAAAATTTTCTAATGGAGTTAGTCATGAAGACACTACAGTGTAGTCCCGGAGGATGAGTAACTGGACTGACTCTATTTTGAGGGGCTGGTGTAGGAGGGCAGAAGGCCTTGGGTTCTAGATCTGTCACCAGCTAAAGTTGCAGCCTTTGAGAAATCATGTAGTTTCTCTGAACTTTTTAAGGAGCCATTCTGTCTTCTAAAAAGCACCGGGGTCAGAATAAAATCTCCAAAGGTCAGGGCTCTCTCTTAAAATATATTTAAGCCTCTATATCTCTCTGCGATTTCTTTCCAAAATATTTACCAGATACTTAAAAAGGGCTATCGTCCAGGAACTTTTATAAACTCGTAAAGAATTTCTAAATTTCCTTTTAGTGTTAACATTGTAAGAATCCATTTTTTAAAAAAAAATCAATGGGGTGGAGCAGGAGAGGAGAGCGACGCTGTGCTGATGTGATCATTTGGTTCCTGACAAAATCACGAAGTCATTAATAGGAGGCGAAAGGCACCCAAGAGTTTTCCTTGAGACAATAGATATTTATATGGAAAAAAATGGACCCTGGCCTCTACCACATACTACACACACAAACACACACACAAAAAAAATTGTTTTTGAGTCAGATCATATACCTAAAGCCAAAAGTGAAATGTAGAATCTTCTAGAGGAACCGTTTAGGAAGTTGTTATGACTGGGATGTGGTAATGACATTTTAGGAGAATGAGAACAATAAATACAAGATTAAAAAAATACAAAGAGGGAGTAGGTTTATCAAAACAAGACACTTTTGCTCACCAAGAGCCACAATTAAGAAAAATGAACAAGTCACAGATAAGGACAGAATGTTTAAAGAAAAAAAAAAGCATGGCTGATAAAAATTGAAATCTAGTACATATATAAGTAAATGGTACCACTCAATAATGAGAAGATAGCCAACATAATCAAAAAATATGGGCAAATGATTTCAATAGATACTTCTCTAGGGAATAGTTTATGAATAGCCAATAAGGACATGAAAAAAATGCATCACAGTGAGATACTATTAAATATCTGTAAGAGTGAGTCAAATAGAAGAGATGGCACAGGAGGGGACATGGTCTTTCTTCGTGTATGTGTGAGTATGCAGTGTGTGACGTATGTGGAGATATTTGCATGTATTTGTGTTCACATGCATGCTGAGTTTGAATGTCTTCCTTAATCACTTTCTACTTTACGTTTTGAGTCACGCTCTTTCACTGAACCTGGAGCTCACCAGTTCGGCAAGGCTACCAGGCGGCAAGCATCAGGATGTCTTTAATGCAGAGATTACAGGTCCATGCTGTCAGTGCTTCAGTGCTGTGGATCTAGACTTTAGCTTTGTGAGATTTGGTCTTTTCTATCCCAGAGGTGTTGTTCATTTTGGAATGCCTTCGAATGGGAGTGGAGCAGTCTTCCTCTACGCCCATTGGTCCGATTCAGATGACTTCATGGACCCTTTCCTGATGCCCCAGATAGCTTTACAGTTCGGTTTTCATTACGCTAATGTGGTTGGCTGTGAACATGTCTGACCTTGACACTGCAATGTGAACTCCCTTAGGTCCTTATGTTCACACAGTAGGCACTTTACCGACTAAGTCACCTTCCCAGCCACTGCAATTGTAATTCTCATGCACCCCTGGTAACAGGACTCAAGGATATCGCTATGTTTGAAGAAAGGCCTGGTTGGGTTGTGGAAACTAAACACTCAATACACCTATTAGTAACACACTGGACAGAAGCATACACTTACAAGGGATTTGTGGACATTTCTTAGCAGCTTTACTGATTAGAACCCCAGCGTGGAAATAGCCCAGGTGTCCCCCACAGGAGATTGGCTACAAACAGAGAAACTCTACTCAGTATTTAGAAAGAATGAACCAGTGATCCATATATCAATACAGGTGACTATCTCAAACAAAGATTACCCATTGTATTATCCCATCTCGACGAACTTCCACGGCAGGAAAACTTAATATATTCTGACAAAAATTACAACAGCAGTGGTCTCTGTTGACAAGAGTGGGGTTTGACTGGGCAGTACTATGAGAAGGCTTTGTGGGGTGCTGGTCGTAATCCACAGGGTTTGCAGTTTACACAAGCGTGGGCGTTCACTGAGATCCTTCCAGTGATAACATTAAAAGTTGTGCATTTTGTGGCATATATGTCATACTTAAAAAGCTGTGAACAAATATTGAACTCTAATGATATGTGTCTAAGGGCAAAGTGCACAGATGACTGCATTTCATCTGAAAATGAATCTAAAAGTCTAAGTGCTACGGAGTGAGATGAGGAGAGATGGCTCCGGAAGGCGACTGCTGAACACATATATCCCGGGGCGTAGGTCTCTGGACGACCCCTCTACATTCTCTCAACTTCTCTACCGTGTTTGTTTGTTTTAACAATAAAATATTGGGAAAATAAACCCATCCATTAAAAGACTAATCTTTTACCAACCAGCCAGCCAATCAGTTAGTGAGTGAGCTGATAGCCTGTTCCCTAAATTTTACTTACGGGCTAATATCTCTGTCTTTATCGACAAATTTTCAATAATAACTCACCTGAAGTTAACTTGCACTAATAACCTTTGGTCTACCCTGGTTTTATCCGGAGAAATAATGTTTATGAAATCATGTGTGACCTATAAATTATAGTTAATAGTACAGCAAATATTAATAGAAATCGACAAATCAACTGATAATTGCTTGTATGCCATGTGAATTATGTCACTTACCCCTCACATATGTCCACACACACTTCAGAAAATCTCATTTCTGCTTTGTGCTGCATGTGTGGGGTGAGGGGTTTTATAGATTGTGGCTTCTGTGGCTTCAAAGAGCTTTAGGGACTGTTCCCTAAAGGTCCAATGGACAGAATGCACATGCTATCCAAGTGACAGTAGAAGCCAGGACTGGACACAAGTGCCCGGTAGATGTCTGTAGTCAGTCACATTCCTTAAAAAACAGAGATGAAAATCTTGGGTGACACATGGATCAACGGCCTCTCTCCATACTCAGGACACTTCAGAGCCTCAGGAGCTAGTACTCCATTGGAAAGCTGCTCAGACCAGCAGCCTTGCTGTGGACTTTGCAGAGAGGAAGGGAGACTCAGAAGTCACCCAATCACAGACCTGGTAGCTTCCTTCCCCGCCTTCCGCTCTACCAATTCCCCTCCTCTTGATTGTCAATTAAAATAAACAGCCTTGCATTCCGCAGCCTGGTTTCAATCTATCTTGGCCAGGAGGATCCGGGCAGATTTGTGGCAGTGCCCGAAAGTCCTTGCTCAACCTTTTTAATATCTGAACAAAGCAATCAAACCCGATAAGATCTAGCAAAGGCAGGAACACTCTTCTATCCCCGGGATGGAAAGTTGATTAGTCCATGGCCCACATCATCAGAGTTATTGTGCCATGTGAAATTTATTGGTGCTATCTTACCTCATTAAATACTTAAATAGACCTGACAGGACAGAAAAACGGGTTTTTTAGTCCCCTCCACCCCGCCCTCAGGCAACTGGGCTGGCACTTACCATGTTCCAGTTCACCTCTGCTACAGCTGTCAGCAGAGAAACAAGACAGCAGAGCACTGCATGAGAGAGAAGGTTCTGGATAGCTGTGTGGACTCCAGGGATCCTCCAACTCGGTCTTTTCAAGTTCCCCACCTATGTACATTCCAGTGGGAACAGACAAGAGCAAGACAGGCGGGGAGGACTGTGGTGGTTTGTCTCCTACTGAGTTACCCAAGTCAGTCAGCCTAGTCACCTAAGTCTTGTCAGTCACTGTGTGCCATGTGGTGTGTGTGTGTGTGTGTGTGTGTGTGTGTGTGTGTGTGTGTGTGTGTGTGTGTGAAGTGGGGGTAGGGTCAGGGGTGAATGAGCTGCAAAACAAAGAACTTTCAGACCCTCTTCCAGCCCCTGGGCTGGTATTCTTTATTTAGTAAATAGCTCTGGCACTGGCCACAGCTGGACCCCAGCCAAGGTCAGGATTTCCCTAGATTCTGAGCTAGAGAATTTGGCAGTCTGGCGACACTCTACAGAGAGCCACTAGCCTGAAGGTTTCAAACAAATTACAAATGATGTGCAGTGGGTGTCAACAAATGTGAATGTGGATGTCATGCAGCCTTAGCCTCCCCCCAGCCCTGCCCCCATGTTGTGAAGTGTGTGTGTGTGTGTGTGTTACTAAGCCAGCACAGAAAATCAGGGACTTGAGAAACTTTGCCACCTATGAAATGTTCCATTGGGTTGCGTGAAGAAATGGATGACTTTTCCTCGTTTATCAAGCCAATTTTCTCCTCAGCCAAGGTGATTTGGGACACAGTCTCTCTGCATCCCCTTCCTCTCCTCCTATCTCCACCTGCTGTGAAGGTCTCTTTTCTCCAGCTGTTTCACTCTCCCAGCCTAGGTCCTCGTTTGCACCTTGTTAATAACATGGGCAAGGGGCCAGGAAGCAGCTCCCAGGCGCCTTCCGTTCCTAATGTCCTAAATGGCCATGACACTGCGCTTAATTTCCGTTTTAGTGCAACTGCTGGCAGGACATCAGTGGGCTGAGACCTGGGTCCTGTGACAGGATCTTCAACAGCGACCATCAGCCTCCCTGTAATTAGATGCCACTTGGAGCCTGCTGTCCTGTAGTGCGGGAGCTCTGTGGACTTATGTAACTGTCCCTCTGTTCAGAGCACAAGGCTTTTTACAACCTCAGAGTCTCCCAGCGTTAAAACAGCTCTAATCCCTTGCCCACCCTGGGAGGGAAAGCAGGCCATGACCAGATGGGTTATCTGTGTTATCAGTTTAGAATAGTGTGGGGCATGTAAAACCCTGGGCTGCTGCAGAAAACCATGATGGTTGATATTTACCAACTGGGGAGCTTTGCTCTTTATCTTTTCTGGAATGTTCCATGGTGGACTTTAGGAAATGAAATGGTCAGCAGACATCGACAGGGGCTAGGCTGCCTTCAATGCACATAAAAAAAAACATGCCTGTAATCCCATCCACTACCATAACTGAGTCAGGATGATCCCAAATTCATAGAAGGCATGACTGGGATACTGAGTGGGTTCAAATCCAGCCTGGGCAATTTAGTAAGACCCAGCCTCAAAATAAATAATAATGGTGGTGGTGGTGATGATGATGATGGTGAAGAAGATGATGATGATTGGGGATATAGTTCCATGGTAGAACATTGTCTTAGAAGGTTCAATCCCCTGTGCCACTGAATAGATGGGTGAATAAAAAAATATACAATTAAAAAAATCAAGTAAGGATCCAAGGAGATGGCTCAGTGGGTAAAGAACTCGCCATGCACGCATAGAAACCTGAGTTCAAACCCTCAGATCCCACGTTAAGCCAGGCACAGTAATGTGTGGGCCCAGCACTCATCAGGCAGATTGGAGGCAGAAACAGGAGAATTCCTGGAAGGTTCAGACTAGCTAGTCTAGCATATGCCCAGTTAACAATGGCTACAGCCTGTCTCAACTAAGGTAGATGTAAGGATAGACACACCAGAGATTGACCTCTAACCCATGGCTTGCATGCCTGTACATACACACACACACACACACACACACACACACACAAAGGTAAGCATATGGTTGCACCATAGTCACAACGAAGGAATGCCAATCACAGCAAGAATTAGGTTGAACAAGGAAGCCTACATGTGTAATAGCAAGAAGGTTCAGTTTAACTTAAACTGGCTGTGGGTTTGGGTGAGGCTGGAGAGGGTAGAACGGGTCATTTATTCCCTCTTGGTGACAGTGCATCTTCATCTAGAAGATACATCTTCAATTACTGACAATGACTTCCTGCATGGCTTTAACTCAAGGTCCAGCATGAGGTCGAGCATTGGTTGGGCTGTCAAAAGAGGGACAGTAGGTAAAAAGTTACTCTGGAGAGGACAGGATGGTACACTTCAAATCAGCCTTTCCCCACAGGGCTCAATGACAGAACAAATGCTAACTAAAACTTGAGTTCATAATACTCTGGGTCAGACGGAACATCTTCAGAGAAGCCCAGTGTCTTTCTTAATTTCTAGGTCCTGTTTGTTTTCACTCACAACATATAGGTCAGAGGATTGAATGGGTACTTTCCATTTTGTGGAGGAACAAAAAACCAACAACAACAACAACAACAACAACAACAACAAAACACTCCCATATGGACAACTGTGCACCAGCTCAGAGGTCATAATTCCTTCAGTAGTTTCTAGTCCAGGGATCTCAGCATAAGGTTAGGGATCTGGGGATTGCTGAAGGAGTTTGATATAAACAGATCCCCACATCAATAGATATGTGGCCCAAAGTTTCAGGGGTGGGCAGGTTCCCTAACGGGCTTCCGGGTGTTGTTAAGGGAATGGGTGACTGGGAACCTATGCCACGGCTGTGTTGTTAATCTCAGCTTTCCAGTTAGAGAGACCAACTCCTCACGGAGGTCTCCTCATCCCAGTGACCTTCCCATCTTGGAGTTGCCAGGCTTTTCAGGGTCGAGAAGTGGTCTTAATAAAATCCAGGCTTCTTTGCTAAGGTGAGAGAGAGAAAGAACAAATTGAGCCCAAGAGTGGCAGGCTCTTCTTTGTCACCTGCCCGCTTCCCCAGTGAGAACAGTTGAGCTAGAGGAATCCAGAACATGCCAGGTAGATTTCCAGGACAGCCATCCTCCCTGAACACAGGGGCACTGGGCAAGGGGAACTCCAAGCTACCTCCCTTGCCTGACATTCTGATATCCCCCATCTGCAAGGCACCATTTAAAGCTGCACGTCGCCCGGTGTCAGGGAAAGTCAGAAAAGGACATCCTCTTAGGGTGTCAGCTCAGCTTAAATGTCACTTACAACAGAGCCTCTTACTATACGCTTTTCCTAGGCATCGGTATCTTCAACCTCTCAGCTCTCTAATTCCTGCCCATCTCTCAGGCGACCAAACCAGGGTGTGGCTGCAGATTGCCCTCCCTCCTCCACAGCGTCGGAGCCTGAGCTCATCTGTTCTGTGCTGTTCAGAGTGGCTGGCACTTCTGTTGTTCACATACGTTCTCTCTCTCTCTCTCTCTCTCTCTCTCTCTCTCTCTCTCTCTCTCTCTCTCTCTCTCTCTCTCTCTCCAGCCCAAGACAGTTTATTTTGGCTTCCTTCTCCATTCTTGAGTGTCTAATCTGCAGGTGGCTCTTCTCGATTTATAGAACATAAATTATGCTCTCACAGGCAAACATTTCTTCCTTTCTTGCTCCTTCTGATCTCACTGCCCTCAGCTCTGAATGTGGGGCACTGTCTCTCAATGGAGCCTTCTGTGTCTGAGTTCACAACGCTCCCAGGGATTAGTAAGAGTTAATTGACAAATCGCTGGTGTGTCTTTTAGGCCTGCTTCTCCAGTCCCAAGGCTAGCAGAATTTATGAGTTATGTCCCGGGGAGAGGTCAAGGATGACTCTGCCGTTTTGAGCCTTAAATAATAGAGTTGCTATTTGCAACTGACCAACGATTGACATCTGCTAGACATTCTTAGCACATGGTCTTTGGGAGAAAAGCTCGCATGCCCAACATGACGGCTTTGGGCTCGGTTTAAAGGGTATTGACTGATGGTCTTCGTGCTCCTCTTGTGGTTCAGGCTACTAGAAATGCAGGCAGATTCAAACAAATGCAGACACGGGCCTTCCCCTTGAAGTGTTCAGTAGAAGGCTACACCACCCTGATAGGAACGGCAGGTTGGAGAACAGTTGCGTCTGAAACATTGTGAAGCGTTTAAAAAACAATCGAAATGGCCTTTAAAAGTTATAATTCGAACTTTTAAATCTGTGGCTGGGTTAGGCTCCAATATCCAGAGTTTGTTTGGAGTTCATTACATTAGAAACTACTACTAACTAGTCCTATGTCTGCACAAGGGACTCTGTGGAGCAGGCATACTCTCCCATATTTTTATTAGCACATAGCTGGGTGAAGGACCTGGTAATGGTGAAGTCTGGTGTGTGTGTGTGTGTGTGTGTGTGTGTGTGTGTGTGTGTGTGTGGTTGCGGTTGCATGGGTGTTTGGATGTACACAGGTGCACCTGGGTATGCAAGATGTATCCATACATGTGGAAGTCAGAGATCAATATTGTGTGCTATTTCTCAGGAACCATTCACCTTGGTATGTATGTATGTGTGTATGTATGTATGTATGTATGTATGTATGTATGTATGTATGTAGCCTTTCATTGGCTTGAGGCTCACCAGTTTGGCTAGGCTAGCCTGCAAGCCCAGTGAATGCATTTGTCTGTGCATTCCTAATCCTGGGATCATGGATATGTACTGTATGTCACTATCCCTTGCATTTTTCCATGCTGGGGTCAAACGAGGTCCTCACACTTGGGCAGTAAGCAGTTAGTGAACTGAGCTACGAGCCAAGCTTCATGATTATTTTTTCTTTTTGGGTATAGTTTACTGACCTTGTCAGGTCACAAAGGACTGTCAATATCTGCCTTCAGTAGCAGAGGGTTAAGACATCTGAGAGTTTATAAGAAATTCATGGCTCCTTAATTCATCCTCTGATTCATATATTGATTCTTTGATACAGTGACTGATAGGTTAATGATTAACTCGTGTATTTATTTAATAAACTCCATCCTAACACAAGTTCTTATCCAAGAAAATTGGTTGAATCTTTTTCTTCTCCTTCCTGCTATCTCTTGTCTTGGTTATCTCCCAAGGCAAACAGGAGAAGGAAGAGCTTCCTTAGGATCATGCTGATCCAGATCCCTCTGGGATGTTCACCCTTCCTAGTGGCCATCCCTAGAGAGTGGTGTGGGGAGCCATCTTGGAACCGGGATTGCTCTTGGTTCCCCTGTCCTCTTCCCTCAATCCTTTGTTTTGTTCTGAGGTTTTTGGCCTTAGGCTGGATGGTGGGAAAGGGTCCGGAGCTCTAGCCCACAGACCCCCCAGTTTTACTCTCCTGCTTCCTTCCCCAACAACATAGGGAGTTGAAGACATCTGGTGCTCTAGTCTCCTGGGATTCTTTTTAATATGATTTCATTTCTTTTAACCTTTATTAAGACAAACATTGAACAGAGCATAGGCTACACTCCCAGTAGAGACACTCTTCAATTTCGATATTAAAAAACAAAACAAAATAAAACCTAAACCCATTCAACCTGCTGCTCGGAGGTGGGAGAGAGGAGTGGGGAAAAAAAAACAGAGAGAAAAAGAAATATTCTAGAGATATTTTTACCTTCAAAGATCCATCACTCATTACGGCATATCGCAGACACGGCTACAATCCCATCTTCTTACAATTCTCCGTGAAATAAGTGTAAATGGAAAATAATACCCCATTTTGAAAGTTCAACAAAATGTCTTTATCCACCAAATGTAGCCCCAGCTGTCTCATTTTCAGAAACAAAGCCTGATTTTAAATAGCATCTCACCAACCAAATAAACACCAGCAGCTCCCTCCAGCTCCCCAGCAGGCGCTGCCTCGGCATGGGAGCAATTGACCATCTCACTGTGAATTGAGCCAACACCTAGGCCCCAACAGGTCTTGGGGTCCCTCCCTTTGATCTGGGAGAAATAACAAAGCAGCCTTTCCCCTCACAGAATGGGGAAGACAGTCGCCTAGGTTACCAGCCCCCCTTCTCCACCCATTCTCACTGCAGACTCTGGAGGTGGCCACTTCATTTTCCTGCACTGACAGAAAGAAAGATGGCTCCTCACTCTGGCACTAGCCAATGACGTCTCCTTTGGTGGCTAGTGGACGAAGATCAGCAGGTTTGTCCTCTTCTTAGAGAGTGGCCGGGTGCTTGAACGGACGAAAATGAGGGTTGCTTCAACTTCAGCTGTGTCCCATGTTCCCGCCTCCGTGACTCTCAGCATCCCAACATTTCGGTTCACTTCCTCTCCTACGTATAAACTCCCCGGCGACACTTCTGTGTACCCCGAACCAGCTCCTCTCCTGCTTTCCTGTGGCCTTCTCCACCCCAGTGAAGCAACTCTAGTTGTCCACTTGCTCAGGTTAAACACAGCGTGACCCTTGCCTACCCTACCTGGTCTAATTGTGAAACCTATTGGCCCTAGCTATACAGACAGCCAAAACTCTCTGCTCCCATAAATCACATTCATGTACCCAGCCCCAGCTACTGTCATGGCTCCCAGCTGCTTTTACAGTGACCATCATTTAACAATAGAGCAAGGTAGGAGGAATCCTAGATTTTGGAGTCAAACTGGCTTAACTCAAAACGGACTTTTTTTTTTTTTTTTTTTTTTTTTTAGCTGTGTGAGCCTGGCAAACCATCATGCCTCTGTATCGTCCTCATCTATAAAATAGTGACAGTAACAGACTCTGGAGCTTGTCCTGAGGATTAAATGAGTTAATGTATTTAATAGGTTTCAGTCACTTCAAGTCCTGTGTCACAGGAGGTGCTGTGGGGGCAACAGGGTTACCGGCGGTATTATTTTCCTGGACACAGCACCAGAGTGAATGTGTTACAATATAACTGGTGTGTCCAAAACCTTCCAGGACCTTCCTCTTCCCTCACCATGAAGGGCGCAGCTCCTTACGATGTCCAGTCTGGGCTTCCCTCTAGAACATGTCACTCTGCTCTGTTCTAGCCTTTCCCAGCCACACACCAGGCAGCTCCCTCCTACCTCGGGGTCTTTTCAACTTCTGGTTTTCTCTGCTGGAACGCATTTCCACAAAGTGGTGCACGGCTGTCAACTCTCCCAGATCTCTGTTGGAATATGACCCTCTTGGCAGGGCATACCTGAATGTTCTATTTAAAATTAAACCAGAAAAATCTATACTCCGTTCATTCTCCTGTATTTCCCTTCCAACTGTTTATCAGAATCTCATAGCCCATATATTTTACCAATGTAGTTAGGCGACTTCCCATGACTTCTCATGGGAATAAAAGGCCTAGGGATGAAGTTTGTTTGTTTGTTTGTCTGTCAACTGGAATATTCCCAGCACCAGGGTAGTCCTTGGTGTACCAGATTCATGAGTTCAACACTGGGAGGTAAAGTAAGCCTTGGTGGTCTTGGGCATCTTCCCTTGACGTTCATATCCCAGTTGCCTCACATCTCTTCTTACCTGTGGAGTGGGGAATGTCGCGGCTGCTCTAACAGAAATTAAGCTACCTCTTCAGATACGAAAGAACACAGGTGACAGAGGCAGCTTCAGAACCCAGACCTCGTGACAATGCCTTCCTTCCTCTTCCCTCCGCCGTGAGCCTAGAACACTTGATCTGACCGAGATGCGTTTGCTGAATGAATAAATGGCTGGCTATGTTTCCTTTCTCCTTGGGAAGTGGGCAGGGAGCCGTAAAGCTGGGCTGCTCTGACAGGTGTGGGCCGACACCACCTAACCTGTTAGGATCTTTTGTCCGAGCTTCTGCTGAGCCATGAATCAAACAGATGATTCGGGAGCTGGGCTGCCTGTCAAGGCAATCTCAGATGGAATTGATGTATCAAGGTGTAGTCCCGGGTTGTTTATCGGAAGTGACACTGAAAGAGATTGACAGGCAGTCACTGGACAAATAGATCACAGGCTCGCAGAGATGCCCAGCGGTACTTGTGGTGTGAGACTTGTGGTGAGCCTCCGGTGAGGCCGTTACAAGCTTGGAATGAAGGTCACTGTGAGAAGTAAACAGGAGTACTGAGGTGGATGGACTGCCTTCCTTGCCTTAGCATCTCAGGGATGCTGGTGTTGGGGCTGGGCTCACCTTGTTTTCCCATCAGGCATATCTCTGTCTGCCTTTTCATTTCTCACAGAGCCAACTGGATCACTCCCCAGCAACCCTTGCAGTCCTTACGAAAGGAGCCCAAAGTTGTTATGGGCTGGGCTGGCCACAAGCCAACTTGTCACTGTGTCAAGTGTGTGTAGGGCATGATATTTCTTCAGGTTTGCACCCGTCTCTACCTCCTGTCAACACATAGCAATGGTTGGTGGTTATTGAGCCACTTGAAGGATACTTCAGATGAAGCCTTAGCCACTCCAGGTCGAGTGGTGATCATAAGCCCTTATTAGAGCTAAAGAAACGAGCTCTAAAAGTCAAATTATATACTCAGGTTCACGGTTGTCCGTTCTCGGTGGCTGAGCAGTGGCTCTGTAGCACAGGACGACCTTAGTCCTCTGCCTGTACCTCACAAATGAGGGATTACAAGCATGCGCTACTATACCAGGCTTAGGCGCTGTTGGGGACTTAACTCAGGGCTTCATGCATGGCAGGCAAGTGCCGAGTCATCGTGTCAAGTTCTGAGGCCTGGAGCCCTCTTCTTAATCCCTGGCCCCCACTCCACATTTCTTCCAGTTCCCTCCCACTCTTGTATTTATCCTCTTAGCAAAATTCAACACCTCCCTACCACTTCTGGTATTCCCGGCCTCATCTGAAATTTTAATCTTCACACCTACTAACTTGCTCGGTGGCCATACCTGTGTTCAGAAGTAGAGTTCATCCTTGTTCCCATTTCACAGAGGTGAACAAAGGAATATAGCAGAGTTATGAGAGGCATGACAAGGGCACACTTCGGAACTGACCATGATGCCTGGGTCAGGGTCAGCTTTACATAAACACTGGATTAAGGAGAAACTCACCTCTTTTCGTACTTTTCAAGTCTAATTTAAATCTTACTTTTCCCTTACCATAAGTGTAATTTGGTGCAAGACTCAACGGGAGACTTGTCAGGACTTAATAAAGACCCCAGAAATCTATTTTTCTTTGACACCACTCGGTGAGTGGTAGAGGTTTATCCTAAGGAAGTGATCTTATCCGTGAACAGAGAAGGAAGTACTGGACCCAGCCTCTGCACTCAAGTGGAAATCCCTAATCTATAAATACACATTTCCTTCTGTGTTCACACAATAGGAAACCTGGTAGTCATTACCAATAATGAAGATATATAGCTATTGACATAAGAAATTAAGTGAAATAAGTAGGTTATAAAGTAGTACACCCAGAATAATTTGATTTTTATTAAAATTGTATGAATATAAATATATGCATCGAAAAATGTCCAAAAGGACATATATCAAACTGTAGCTAGTGCTTATCTTCCACTGGGGATTGTAGGTGATTTTTTATTTTCTTCTTTTTATTTATTCATTTTCTAATTTTCAGCAAAATACTTCTTCAAAAAGTGAGGAGGATGAATGTTCTCTAAGGAGTAGGTGCTCACTAACTCTTTCCTTCCTTCATCCTTCCTACATATGATGGTCCCACCAACTGTTTGGTATCTGCATTACTGACTGCATCCACAGTGTGTGTGTGTGTGTGTGTAATTACATATATGTATATGTGTATATACTCCAGGGATGGTTGATTGGTGGCTTTAGAGCCATGTAATAGGCATTCCATATGAAATTCTTGGGGTATCACAGGGATTGACCCTCACAGCACCCATCTGGGGTAGGGCATACATACTTATTACTACAGAATATTATATGTTGGCTTGCTTACATTTTTCTCTCTCTTTCTCTTCGACTCCCATCATTTATTTCTATGAGTTAAAAAAAATGAAGGGTGTTGAATTTACCTCACTCTTGGGAGAAGAAAGGGGATGAAGCCATATCCCCAGGGCTGGGCAAAAGCCCAAATTAGCCCATGAAGTCAAAGGCAATCAATTATCCAGAGACCTCTGAGGTCAGACCCCGGCCTGCTCTAGTCACCCTCTTGACCTACATAATGGGCCATGGGCAGTTATGATTCATGCAGATGCTGGCTGGGTTGCGGGCAGCCTGATCCGAGGAGGCTCCACAATTGGTGCTGCACAGGTCTAAAGAGATGCACCCCTTCCCCAGGGACAGCTGGGGCCATGCACTTGGGAGCCAGTAAGACAGAAGTCTGGAAGGGGTTCTTCGAATCAGGACTGGAGACACACGGCCGCCTGAGCCTTCTTTCATCTGTGCAGTGGGAACCCCAGGGAGAAATCTACAACCATTACCCAACCAGACAGAGCAAAAAGAAATGAGTTTAAGGCACCAGAAGGCAGACTTAGATAATAATAATAATGAAGTGAGTGGCTTGGACCAGCAACTGTTGCAATAATATTTCCCATTTGCACAGGACTCTACTGTGCACAAAAGACTCTCAACATACATTACCATATTTGACCCTCACAACAAGCCAGTCTTTACCTAGATTCTCACAGGAGAGAGTCGGAACTCGGAGAAACGGACTGACTTACAGAAAGTCATACAGCTGATAAGAAGCCGAGTCTTCCGATTTCACAGTGCTGAAAGGAGCTCTAGCAGAGGTGCTTGAACACACAGAGTTGAAGGATAAGGGGATTCACAGTCATGGCTGTGTTTAGAGGAAGTTCAGACAGAGCACCTGGCTAAGGGGGAAGTGAAATGACCCCTGAAAGCCCCTGGTTAACCCCAGGGCAACAGGTAGGAAGAGGAGCCATGGGTGTGGTCCCTATAGCATATGTTTATGCTTCTAACACATAATCTGGCTTCTGTTATTAGATTCAGGTAGAGTGATGGGTCAGTCATGAACTTCCCCTGCTCAGCTTTAGATAAAACCCCTGGTTCAGTGTGTGTGTGTGTGTGTGTGTGTGTGTGTGTGTGTGTGTGTGTGTGTGTGTGTGTGTATGTGTGTGGTGTGTCGGGGGCGGGGGTCATGAACAGGGTCTACAGAGAACTGAGGTTTAAGGAGAGTCATATTGGTGCTTGAGTTAGAAAGATTCTTGACTTGTCCTTATAGTCTCCTGGGTTGTTGGGGCTGGGGAGAGGGCAAGCAGTCAGGAAAACACCTTCTCTCCCTTTCCAACCATCTCAGTGGTTATGTCTCTGTCAGAAGGACTCTGAATGTGAAAGATTAAGCGGATTTTCTTTGTTTCCGTGCCCTTCATTTCTTTCTCAGTGTGATCTAGAGGGTTCTACGAGAGGCTTGACCACTGAAGTTGGTGCGCTCACCTCTAGTAGAACTCTCCCTGGCCTGTGAGGTGATAACATAGGCTCTGTGAATCTCAGGAATGGAGCCAGTCTAACTTCAAGGTCTCATGTCTTTGCTTTGAGCCCACTGATGTCTCCCTGTTTGGTCTTAAGTACTTGGGCCACTGTGCTGTCAGAAACTTGTCAAGACACCAGAACCCACTCTAAGCATTTCAACAGGAATGCCTGCATTTGGCACATTATTTAAGCAGAAGTTTATTGCCTGGGCTTGAGCAAGCAAAGGGTAGCCTGTACGGTTATTAAGGACTTCAAGCATCAAAGGGTATCCTGCAGAGTTGGGAACCTAGGCCACAAAGGAGGAGGTGCCCCCTGACTGCCACTGGGACCTTTTAGGGGCCCATGGTGAGACTGATACTGGGAAACCAAGGAAAATGGAGATTAGAAACTGCTACTGGGAGCAGAGATGCTGGGTTGGTTCAGCACTGCCTGGGGCAGCAACTGAATGGGAAGAGTAATCCCCTGTTCCCTCTCTCCAGTCTCTTGTAGCTTCTCCTAGCTGCAGGACCAAACAGGTGACACCATCTGGCAATGGAGAAATGCAACAGGCAGTGTTCAACGTCACAAGGCAGAAGTAGAAAGGTGGGTTTGGTGTTTAATATCCGGTGAACTTTAGTCTTGGAGGATACATCGATGGGGGGATTGTCTCCAGACAGACAGAAAGAAGGAGCCCTGGGTCCCCAGACAGCAGGAACCTGAAAGGCAGTTTGCTCCATTGTAACCCATGCACATTGCCAGTTCCTGGAGTCACCATGTGTGATCTGCCCGTTCTCAGCTTTTCACAGCAGATCTGGGGCTTTCATACATTGTTCTCATGCGGGAGGTTGATGTACATCTTCTTTAACCCTTTGGGGATCATCTTGACCTTTTGCCCTTTGCCCCAGACTGAACAAAGCCTCCTTCCAAGTGGTAGGAAAAAGAATGATTTGAGTGTTGAAGAATAATGCAAGATATTATCAATGTAGCCTGTGATTGTGTCATATAAAAAATAAAATACACACCACTTAATCAAAGCACTACAGACACTTTTAAGTAATCCCACTTCGGCTTTGCATAACTCCATATACTGCCAGCAGCGCTCTTGTCTACCACCAGAGACCATAATATACATCAAAAATTCTCCTTTAAATTTATTTTCAGTAAAGATTGGTCTTTTGAACTGTGGCAGTGCAGGCTTAAGGGTACAAAATCTCTCGCCTTTTTCTCCCTCTTTTTCCATCTCCGCTGTCTTTCCCTTTTGTAGGACGGTGACTCCAGGGTGGGGAATGAGCATCTGTGGGTTCCACATATCTGGAAGCCTCTGTCCTTTGCATGGATCAGTTCCTCTCATCTGCTACTTGATTAAGACATTAAAGCTGGAAGGTGAAGGAAGGTTGAGCGGCAGCAAGAGGAGTGAGAAGCAATTCCCGTCTATGCACTTTGGAGAGCGTCTCTGATTGCTACACCACGGGATGGTTTTGGACTATCCTGCCTGGGAGAGTTCACATTTAAGGCTTTCCTAAGACTCCAGATTTTGTAGACTATACAATGGGCTATCTTGGGGTATCTCTGACAGGTCCTCACCTGTTGATGATGCTACCATCATCGATGCTACAGTAAATAGGGAGCCTTCTTGACTCACAGCGGACTGTGGCAGGCCAGTTGCTTATGCAAGATAGCACATTTTATTTAAAAACCCATGCTCATTCTCATCGTTAATTATTGTGCATAATTGTGTGTATGTTATAGGTACATGGGTGATGTGGAGGTCAGAGGACAACTGTGTGGAGCTGATTCTCTCTGTTCACTTCTCTGTGGGTTCTGTGACTCGAACCTGAATCACCAGACTCCGTGCAAGCATTTTTCTACCCACAAGGAAGTACATTTGGTCCTTAGTCCTTGCCTATGCTGAAATGTATTACTTAATTGCAATGTGAGTTGATTTTATATTGTGGGTAAATACATATAGCACAAAATTACCACTTTAATAATTTTTAAGTACACACTTTAGTGCCCTGGAGTCTATTCACAGTTTTGGGCAACCATCACTACCGCCCTTGTCTATAAGGCTTTCCATTTTCTGAAGCTGACTCTGAATCCTTTCAGCCTGGCTTCTCATTTCCAGTCTCCTCCTGACAACTACAATTCTAGTAGTCATCTCTATGAATGTCACTACCTGAGGGAACTCACATATTGGGAATCATATGATAGTATACTCTGTGTGTGTGTGTGTCTGTGTGTGTGTTTGTATCTGTGTGTGCCTGTGTGTGTGTGTGTGTCTGTGTGTGTCTGTGTCTGTGTTGTAACAGAGTCCCCAGGCTAGCCTTGAACTCATCTTTTATGACCTTGAACTCCTGCTCTTCTGGTATCGGTCTCCAAATGCTGGCATTACAGTTGTATGACAGGTGTATGCCATTACTCCTGGCTTAAGCATTTATCTTATTTGAGGCTAATTTCCTTTTATCTCATGTGCCTTTGAAGTTCATGCTTTAACATGTGTCTTTGATTGTTGTTTTTATTCTAAATCTGTGGAGAATCTCCATCTCACACTCTGGTTCCTTGCCCTGCCCACTCAAGCTTGTTATGAGAAATCTATAGTGGGAGAGAGAGCATACCCACAGACTCTTAAGAGGGACAGGGTCTTAAACAGCTGCTTCTGCCCTAGCTTTAGAAGACACCTCTCTCCCACCTTTGAAGGAAAGGGAGCACTATTCTCTCACAATTAAGTGAAGTATATATTCTCTTGACATGTTATATGTGTTCTTTCATTTGATCTTAATACTAATTCTAATCTAGATGTGGGCAGGTCTCACTCCCTAGCTTTCCTTAAGGTCACTAAAGCCTGGAGTGTAGAGAGAAATAGCTCCTGAACAAAGTGTGGGAGGCTCCTGTGCTCAGTCTCCTGCCCTTTCTCCAAGTTCAGCCTGTCCCACATCTGATTGTGCCTTAGGTATAGAGACAGATCTGCTTCTGTTCTATTCCTTATCCAAGGTTCACATAATATTTCTTGTTTATTTGGATTTACAACATTGAATCCCAAGTCAGCTTTGTGAATCTTCAACATCATAAGGGAAAGTAGATGCCATCAGAGCTGAGCTGGGGTGGAGGCCAGACTTTCAAGTAAAGCCATCAACTACACTGGAGAAAACTTCCCCGCTTCTTCATGGCCACCACCTTGGCCACCAGGGGATCTTTAGTTGCATCTGAAGCAGTCTATTGAGCAATCTTAATAACTGTCCTTCCTCTTGTCCTGAGGACAGAGTACAGAGGCGCTACAGCCATCTACATGATACCTGAAGGAGACAAATGTGTTATTAGCCTTCCTTTGCTGTTGCCTTAATCTTCCAATCTTAAGATTCTGAGGAGTACTGAGGCTCCAGGTGCCCAGACAAAGCCAGCTTAAGGGCCTTGTCTCCAGGGGTCCCTAAATGATGGATGAAACCCTAAGAAGAGCAAGCTGTCCCCATCTGCTGGCCCCAGAGGTCATGAGCTCACAGATGGTGTATGGTGGGTGAGGGCAAAGGGCAAGAGGGCAGGATGGCAACTGGAACATCAGAAGACTCCAAATGAGGACCATTGTGTCTGCTGTGCATGCTGTGGCCTTCTTTCTTTAGATCTCCCCAAAGGAACACAACCCTCCCATAAACACGCAGCATTGTGTAAATAAGCACCAAGCTCTACAGGGCTCTTTTGCCCTGGATTCCCGACATGGGAACTGCAGATGTGTTCCTTTAAAGGGGTCCCAGCTAGGGACTATAAAGACTATCCAGGGCTAAGAGTACCTCAGTTAGCAAAGTGCTTGCTTTAAAAGCACGAGGGTCTGAGTTTGATTTGCAGCACCCACATAAAACACCAGGCATAGAAGAACATGCCTGTAATCCCGGCATCGAAGAGGCGTGGATCTCTGGAGAGAAAGATGGATCCCTGGGACTCTATGCAGCCAGCCTACTTAGTTTAAGTTAGTTCCAGGCCAGTGAGAGATCCTATCATTAATAATATAATAATAATAGTGATAATAATGATAATAATAATAGGATATGTTTGAAGAGCAAAGGTTATCTTATGGTATCTACACACACAGAGGGAGAGACACACACACACACACACACACAGAGAGAGAGAGAGAGGGGGGGGGGGCGAGGGACAGGGACAAGAAGAGGGAGCCACAGTGAAGGAACTGTGACACTGGGGTGAGTAGCTGAATGGTGTTTGGATGGGGTGGGGAACAAGGGAGCATACTTCCTAAAGTTCTTCCCCTGAGATATGGGGTGGGGGGACTAAAAAGAGATGCTGGCTTCTGGGCAGCAGTTCTGTCAGGAACAGGGGGAACCATTTTTGCTCTTCACTGGACACCTGGCTCTCTGGAAGCCCAGGCCTGAGATCCTAGAGCAAGCGTTCTTTCAGCTGCCCCAGCTGCACATCCCTGAAACGCCCACACTTTAGTGAGGCATCCCCCGACTCAGACATGGGTTACGGCAGCTTATTTTAAGTCTCGAACTCTTCCTGGGAAGGGACTCTGACATGGAAAGCCACGTGCTGTGAAAGAGCCCTGGACCCAGGCCAACAGCAACAGAGGCTCCCTCCAGCTTGCTGACAGCCTCCTTGAACATCCTGACAGAGCCAGGAGCAGCTGTGGGCCCTTACGCCCTTTGCCTGTGGCCAGAACAGTGCAGTGTGTAGCATTAGCAGCTTGTGTGCCCATTGAGATGCCACTGAAGGCCAGAGAAGGGGGCCGTGGGCCAGGGAGAGGAAGCACCATTGTTGCCTCTTTCTGGGACTGAGCCTTGTTTTGTAATACACACTAAATCAATGTGGGAGGCTACCCGGTCCTTTGAGGACTCATGGATAGAGGGAGTGTCAGAGCTCGGGCACAGGCTCATTTGGTCAAATGTATTTAAGTATTTTAATAATTCATGTGCCAATTCCCATACTCAGCCCACTTGCTACGGGATCCCAGGGACACTTAAAAGCTTTCTGATCCCTCAGCCTTATCCAGCATCTTCCTAAAAGGTTCTCGACTGGCCTCTCAACAGCCACAGCTCCGGTGCTTATGAAGAAGAACGAACAGTTCCAGCTGGTTGTCATTGAAAAGTCACTTAATATTCTCAGAACGAGAAGCCGGACCTAATGGGACACGGTGGTATTTTTTTTTCCCTAAGCATTTGGGGGGAGAAAAACCATCGACATCATATTAATAATGTCAAGTTTTATTGGCTCTCTCATTTGACACAATATTAAACTTTTCAGACTCCGTCTCAAAGAGGTACAGCTTGTTAAAATGTGGGAAGACTGGGACTTTACAGAAGGGTGACGAGGAAAGAGTATCTTCTGAGGTGAGTGAAGAGCAGTGGGGAGGTTAGGCATAATACCTCCCTCTTCCTCAGACATTTGGTGACCTCTTTCTGGGGCTGCTAGTGTTGGCCGCTCACAGGTACCTGGGGCTCCGGGGTCGTGTGAAGTGGAGCCCATCACCCTCTCAAAATCTCATTCCCTGGACTGAATTGAGTGGAAACGCCAAGGCTAAGACAGATTCCACGGCACCTCCTTGGGAACAGAAAACTCCCCGGGTTGTTTAATGATAACAGCACAAAGAACAGCCAAATCTTAGTTATCATTATGTAGCTGAGTCATGAGGAAACTTTCCCAGCAACCCAAGGAGCTCACCATCATCCCTTACTCCACGGGTGGGTTTGTCTGTTTTTAAGACAATATCTCATTATGTATCTCGGGCTGGCCTTGAACTTGAGAACCTCCAGCTTTAACCTTGAGAGAGGCTGGGGTTCCACAAAGTCAACACTATTCTGTTTCAGAACAGAAAACTAACAAAAGGCTGTGTGATAACAGCTCTCCACATTCAGCATGGATTCACCAGGGGAATCCCATTTGAACAGGGGCTGCGCTTGGAGGGGTGTGTACTCTCTAGCATTCAGTATAGTAAGTGCCAGCCTGGGAAAGCAGGGTACCCCATCTGTGAAGGTTAGAGACCTCATTCTCTTCTACCCTTTTGATGGTGGAGCCCTGACCTGTGAGCAGGTAGGTCACCAGCTGGGAGTTGTCCCTGGTTTCTTCTGTCAGGCACAAAACCGTAAATAACATACTTTAAGCAGAAAAAGAAAAAAAATAGAAAAAAAATCCCAGCAACCCAGTAATGCATGTCTAAAGCTGTTTGATGTGGGAGACATACAGTAATACTTTTATGCTTTGTTTAAAGAAATTGTTTGCAGCATATTTGTAGGGAAATCACTCCAAAGAGTTTATTTGGGATGATTGATTTATGGGAATCCGGCTCTCATACCCAGAGGATGACACTTAAATCATAACTTCTTTTCATTTATAATAAGGAACAAAATGATCCTATTTTGACAAGCCTGATCATTTGGGGGGTTGAACAGGTTCCCTCGGTGGGCTCAGTCTATAGCTCACGGAACTGATGGGATATTATTCCGTCTCATTAAAATCAGCTGCGGCTGCTTCGGCTGGTTGCCCCCAAGAAGACAAAGCTTTGCTGGGTTTTGCTGCTGTACCCAACCAGTTTACCTACGGATCTGAAAGAAGGGCACAGCTGGAGAAATATCTGTAGCAGTGATAGGATTGGTTTCAGAGAATCCCTTTAGGTCACCCCTCCCCCTTGAGGGTGACTTTTTTTTTTTTCTTTAACCTGGGTCCTTCCTTCTCCTTGTCGTTGCTTCAGTTCCTGACCCCACAGAGGCCTCATCACATGTACAACTGAGCAGGAGGTCCTCCACAACCTGGGGGGGAGTAGCGGCGAGGGCGACATCTGTGGCTGTGGGAGCTACCCTCTGGCTACACCAAACAGGTGGGGTTTATAGCTGTTATTAGTTTCCACAGCTGCACGTGCAGCAAAGCAATTTGCGTCCCTGTTTATAGTCACGCTCAGCATCTTTTGTGGGCCTTTGGGTTGCAGGGAACCAAGTATACTGTAATTATTTACCCCAGCTCAAAACTTTCCCTCGGATGGTGGGGATGGGGGTTGGGGGATGGAGAGGTGGGGGGAGATAGCTCAGCAAGTATGCCCTTGCCATGCAAGTGTGAGCACCGTTGTCTGGATCCCTGGCACCTACACAAACGCTAGGTGGGTATGGTGGCCTGATTGTCATTCTAGTGCTCATAAGACAGGGACAGGGCATCCCCAGAGCAAGCTGGCCAGCTACACTAGCAGAAGTGAAGAGTTCTGGGTTCAGCCGAGAGACCCTGTCTTACCGGGGAGCTAGATTAGTAATAAACTGCTTGTTTAGCATATGAAAGGCCTGGGTTTTAAACCCAGGGCTGAAAGGAATAATATACTGATCACTCTAGAAAGATTGTGCACACTACCATGCACACATATACACACTCACGCCTGCCCACCTGTGCACATATACACACATTCACACATATACACATATACTCACTACACACACACACACCCTCTTCTTGAAGGATGAGTGAGGCTCAGGAAACTCACAAGAAAGCTATAAGAAGCAGACAGGACTCTCCACACACACCCAGGTTATAAAGACAGTAACAATTGCTGGCTGTGGGAGGAGACTACTCCATGGAGCCTCAGGAGAAGTTCAGGGACACAGCTTCCCTGAGTGTCACCCATGCTGGGGTGCTCCTGTTGAAGATGCAGCTGCCCAAGCCAACCGTGCTCCTGTAAAGTCCCCTCACCTGTATTCCTACATGGAACCCCTACAAGCTCTCCAGGCTGCACTTGAGCCAGTTTCTCTGCTCTGTGGTCAAGCATCTAACCCTGTGAGCTTCTCTGCTTCCCCACAAACCATCAGACCCAATCATCTGGTGCCCTTTCTGGCAGGGTGGGCCCTACAGGACTGCTTCCTCTTGGGGCGAACCGGGAGTTCAGTCTGTGCCAAACTCACAGTGAGAAACTCAGGAAAGTTCGTCTGTAACAAAACCTCACCGAGTTCTGGGGGCCTCCGCAGTCTGAGCTACAGTAGTTCTGTAAAAGGGCTTCCTTCTCTCATGTCCCCCTTTCATCTTTCCGAATCCCCTCCCCTCGACTTATCTTTTTCCCCTCTCTGGCCCCAGCCCCCTCCTCTTTCTATTCAGTATCCAGAACAGCCAATTTAGCAGGCAGCCATCCGCTCCAGCGGAAGTCCCTGGGATCAGTGGCTATAGGGAATGGCCCAGGCAGAAGGAGGAATCAAAGATGAAACAGGCATTTGGATCCTGCTGAAGCTGAAGCTGGGCACCCTCCATGCATTATTCATGGGTGACACCGTTGTCACCCTTTCTCTCCTCTCTCCACTGAGCTACAACAGAGTCCTGAATACAACTGGCTTTGAAACCCTGATCTACGACATGCATCGATCCTCAGCCCCCGCACAGGCCAGAGCAGAGCAGACAGGGCCATGTTCTGGCCTGGCTCAGGGACACCACAGGGCAAGCCAGGTGAGCAGGACCTTCCACCGCTCTCTTTGGACCAGACACTGCACGCAGTAAGGGATGACTCTCATTAAGTGTGTGCACTTGACACTCGGAGCAAATGTTGAGAACCCTAAGCAAGCAATTGCCTCTTTTCCACAGTTTTGAATAATGAATTATTGACCTTGGGCAAGTCATTAGATTTGTGTACGCTTTCCCGCGGCATCTCTACAACTCAGAGTTCATCGTGGCTTCTGTACCTGGTGCAATAAAGAAGGAGTTAGTCAATCCACAGCAAAATGCTTTGCAACCTGTAAAAGGCTCCATTCGTTACAAACGCAACAAAGAGAGGCTGGGGCCATGGACATTCACAGTGCGCTGGCAGTACATTCTGGACACTTGTTTGTTTCATCCTTAGGGAAATCCCAATGAGGTCAGGGCTACTATTTAAGGATGAAATCTTGGAGGCACAGAGAGGTGAGGAAGAGCTGGGATTCCAAACCAGGTGTGTCTCTTCCTTCCTACCCCTCAGATACCACAGGGAGCTCTGCTGATTTCGTACAGAGATACGAGAGTTGACTTGCTAGTGTCCCTCAAAGTGTCACTCCTAGGAGATGCTCCTGGGCTTGTAGGCAGGTAGCTGCCCCAGAGGCCCCTCTACTCCAATGGCAAGAGTTCAACATCTTTGCTGGACTCTTTTAATGTCAGTGCGCAAGAAGTAGAGGCAGGTGGCTCTCTGTGAGTTCTAGGTCATCCTGGTCTACATAGTCAGTTCGAGGCATGGCTACATAGTAAGATCCTGTCTTCAAAAACAAACAAATAAAAACAAATGAATGAATGAATGTCACACACACACACACACACACAAAGCAGAAAGGAGTTCTAGATTCACCTGAAGGAATGGGATGATGACAACTTGCCAGTACGCCATGAGGGGTTGGGTTCTCAGACAGGGGACAGTGAGACTCTCCCTTATTGCCATCCTAGCCTGGCTCTGGCTTTTGCGGATCTCAGGACAATCCATTGCCCTGGTTCACTTTCTCTGGGAACTTACAGCCCTTGGCAGGAAAAGCCAGCACAAGGATTTGAGAAGGGATAAGGAAGAAGGGTTAAGGCGGGCTACAGCGTGCCCCTTTGATGGAGCCATTGTGAGATCTTTCCTGAGCATTACGATGGCAGGACAGGGCTGCTCAGCCCTTCTTGTGGACATGAATTGGGAATAATTACTGAGGGCAGACCTGCTCTGAGGTGTAAACGGGCTGGCTAAGGCTCTTAGAAGATCGCTTGAGCGACATTGTTCTGCATCGGTTCCTGGATCAGGACACAGCAGGGTCGGGTATTAGCTGATTATCCAATCCTGTCAGCATGAAGCTTTCAGAGAGTCCAAAGAGCCAGTCCCATCTCCTCAGGGAGACTCTAAGCTTCATCACGCTCAGAGGAGCCGCGTGGAGCCTCGTGGAGCTGTGCCCTTGGGTGGTGTTTACTGTAAGACAGAATGCTGCGGCTTGGAGATCCTACCCAAGCCTTGTGCGACCACGGAGCGATGGGAGCACCGGGCACATGAGGGCAACAAGAGCCGCAGATGGTATCTGTGAGAACGATTCACGGAAGTGGCTTGCGCCGCGGTCAGCTCTGGGAAAGTTCTCTTCCCTCTTCCTGGGGGTGTTGATGGTGTTGCTGTAGACAGTTAGGACTCAAGAGCCGCAGAGAAGAGCCACGTCTGCCAAGAGCTCAAGGGCTATTTTTTTTCAATTAGGATGGTGCAAAATGGCATCCGGACCAGGCAGAGCATGCTTGCAAAGTAAACACAAACCAGAACGTTTCTGGTCACTACACCATAATTCCTAAGTGGTATTACATACTGTATTGTTCTAAGTACTCTCTTGTACTATCTCTCCTAATCTCCCCAGCTACCCTTCCAAAGGGGCACGATTACTGATCATTCGTTTTAGATCTCAAAAAGTCCAGGCTGAGATCACTAGAACAGCCAATGGTCAGAAGAGGGCGGAGCTGGAAGTTTGATTTGGTCCTTGTCATTGATGTGGCTTCTCACCTTTCCTTCCCACCAAGCCTTTCCGTACCCTGCGTTGCCCCTGTGCCGTGGAAAGGGCAAAGCAAAACCGTCAGATTCCTCAGACTCTCCTGGGAGCTTAGGCCCACCCAGGTCCTCGTCCTCAGCTGCTTCTTGTCTCGCACCTGTTGAGTTAGGTCACCGACCCCCAGACCAGGCCATAGAGTGAGTCACGCCCCGCTGAGCCTTTACCTCAAACAGGTGGTAGCCTCTTGACCCTGTCAATGATTTCCCTCGCTGCTCTCTGCGGCTGCGCAGAGGTTTGCCCCAGCCCAGGAGACCTTGCTACTTTCAATATCCACCCCTGACCTCTTAATAAACATTTCCTACGTTGTCAGGATGACTTCCTGATTCGTTCCCCCTCTGTTCCTGAATATCTAAATCCTACTGCCACTAATGCTCTTCATTTTCATTTATAAAGACAGATACAAAATAATTACTTCCTATCTCTGTGGTTTCCTTATCTCCTGTCCTAATAATGCCTTCAGCTGATGAACATTTCCTGCCAGCAGAAGTACGTTGAGTGTTTGTTTGAGACTTTTTTTTTTCATTCTTTTTTTTCAAATTGAGAAAAATGTGCGCGGGGTGGGGGGTGTGCGTATGCGCATTTGCGCGCACGCGTGCGCGTCCAGGTATGTGGACACCTGAGACAAAAGGTGACATTAAGGGTCCTCTCTACCAACTTTCACCAGTTTTTCAGACAAGATCTGTTTCTGAACTGGAGCTCATTGATTGGCCAGACTGGCAGGCTAGCAGGCCTCAGAGATTTGCATTCCAACCCTGCAGTCCTGCTGCCCCGCCTGTGAATTGGGGTTATAGACCCTGCTCCACCACACCAGGCCTTTTCCTTCTTATGAGGGTACTGAAGACCCCCAAATCGGATCCTCATGCTTCTATAGCAAGCTCATTACTCGCCGCCGCCGAGCCCGCTCTCGTCTCCTCCTTTTTCTCTCTCCCTATCTGCCTTTCTTCTCCCTATCCCTTTCTTCCTCATTCGCCACACCCTCCTGCTACTCTAGGCTCAACGCGCCTGTTCAGGGCTTCCCTCGTCTTCCTGTTGACAGTGCGGCCTTGCATTTAAATGTTATCAGTCCTGGCCTGCCTCGGAACACAAGTCCTCCCAGCTAGCAAAATTGGTTGAAGGAGCAGACACGTCTCGAAAAGAAAAAAAAATTCTTTGGTTTCTTCTCGTGAAAAACCAGCAAGCAGAGAATTCACAGCTCCTTCTCCCAGCATCTCTTTGAAGTGTTTGATTGAAAGAAGAGGAGGGCGGACATGGGGGGAGGTGGGGAAACCTACAGAAATGAGAATTCCAGGTTTAACTAGCAACTTTGAAGGCAGGGACCCATGCTTCTGGACTCTCTGTTACTCACCATTTAAGCCCACTCCAGACGTTTCATAAACATCATCATCATCATCATCATCATCACGACTACTACCACCACCACCACCACCACCACCACCACCACCACCATCATCATCATTTGAATAAAGTAACAGTTTAAATCCAAGGTTTTGAGAAAGTCACTCAGGAGCAGGCTGATTTATAGGGGACAGTTCTGTTCTTAGTCAAAAGTTGTTCAAGCCTACCAGCTATCATTGGTGCAGTCTTTCCCTACCATGACAGTTGGAAAACCAAGGCTCCCAGAGACTGGATACCTTGCTCCCAGGACACAATGAGCTGTGTTTCATCCAGACCTTGACGTCAGACTCTTCCTACACACTCCCCCTTCTCCAGCACCCGGGCTTCCGAGAGCAGAGACACCTGTCATTTCTTCACGGGTGGAGAATCAGTTTATAAGGTGTGGAGTGGGAGCAGTGGGGAGGAGAGTTTGAGAGCGTGGTGCTAGAGAGGGGTCAAGGACGATGAAGACAGGATGTGGATCCCGGAATGTCTCTCTTTCGGGTCATTTCATCTTAGAGTCAAGGAAGCTGAGGCCCGGGAAGAAGACTGACCTTCTTTGTCTTTGTTTGGCTAGCAGCTAAATATCATTGGTTTGGTCGTAGTCCCTGCAGAACTTAGCTTTATCTCCTGGAGGGAGATGTGGAAGTCACACCAGGGGGTCAAAGGCGGCTCCCTCCCACACCCCAGTGGAGAGTGGAAACTCCCACATCAAGAGAAGAGTAAAGGCAAAAAATTAATAATGATGATAATAATAAATAATAATGATAATAACTTAAAATATGGAAGAGGTGTTTTAATGTGTAGAGACTCATACTTCTAGACCTGTAAATTCTAAATCCAGTCAGTGTCCCTCAAACCCTGAAATGGTAAGTGTCCCTGACACCTTGACCCTAAGAGAAGTGTCTATTCTGGATCAGCGTGTGGAGTTGGCCAGCCAGTGCCTTCTCATGGCTTCCTAGAGGAGCCAGGACCAGTGCGAGCCTGAGCTCCCATGTTACAGACGTCCAGAGACATGTACAGGTTCCTTACTAATACTCATACAAGGCCCTGTGCAGGTCAGGCCAGAGTGAAGAAATGAGGATGCTAAAAAGAAAGGTTTCACAGCCCAGGGACTATTTATAGAACACTGTCCACTAAACAACAGCTTCAAGGAATGGACACCGGAACTCAAAGCCTAGGCGGTCAAGAAAACATCTTTGTGATGTCTGAAAGGCAATAAGAGGTCTTCCTGTTCCTCTGTCCTCCTGCAAGGCTACTGTTAGAACTACTGTCTCGTCTCCACCCTACAGAGTATCTCTGATGGACAAATGTCACAAAGAGAAGTATAATGAGTCTCCAGCTAGACTTGGAGCTGCAAAGGTGTGAGGCTTCAGGGCGAATACAGTTTGGTTGGTATGCGGGCTGGCAGGGATAGGGCAGATGGTGGATTCTGGAATGACCTGACCTGAGTTGTGCCAGTGTGGGACCAGATAGGACCTTGGAGGAGGGAAAGAATGGAGAGAGCCCTTCAGTGAGTGTCCAGAAATACAAAGGACGCTTTGCCCGCAGTGTTAATCCTCAGCTGCAGTTCAAGGGTGAAGGAGTTGGCCTTCAGCACACTACCAGAACAGAATTCTAGTCCCACCATAAAGCTACACAGGTCTACCACTGATTTTTCAGCCCTCAACTTATTCACATATTGTGCAGTAAGGTTCTTTTTTTTTTTAAAAATTTTTTCCCTTTCAAATGTTTGCATTTAAACCTTGCCCTCTGAAAAGACTACCCCCCCCACACACAAAAGATTAGGTTTGAAGTGACTCTTCTCATGTGTGCTGACATGAACTTTACCATTCATTTCCCTTATGTTCATTTAATTTCAATTGTCTTTTATACTATGTTCTGAGGAACCAGGGGCCAACTGATCACAGCTTCCTCCATCTCTGCAACATGGTGACAGATTCCACCACAGGGGAATACCTTCCTTTCCCTTCCTCTGAAGGGAGGAGGACCACACTTGGAGAAGTCCCTGCTGAGAGAGAGAGAAAAGATCTGCCTGTTACTTGGATGCTAAAGCCAGGCTCTGAGAGGGATGACAAAGTCATTGCTAATTGCAGCCAATTATTCTTTCAGAGGTACTGGTAAGAAAAAATGACTTCCAGAGTTGTCACAGAAGGAATTTCCATGCTGGTAAATAATTTTGACTGGAGTGATTTTTTTTAATGCTAAAATTTGCTACAGGTATTTACAGAATAACAATATTAAGAGAAAAAAAACAACCCTCACAAAACACAATGTCTCCATAAGCAAATAATGAGGCTTTGTTGTAATTAATATCCCCAAGTCACACCTATAATTCCGGCTATGAAGAAGCACTCGAGATGTCTTTCTTTTGCTTTTTCTAAGTGGTGCAATTATTCCCCCTCAGTTTCCTGACAACTACCACAGACGAGCTCTGCTTTACTCTTGGGGGAATTACTTCCTGTCCATCCCTTCATCTAAAGGAACAAAAATGGCTGGGTTGGTAAAAAGCTTGCCTTTGCAAGCATGATGACCTGAGTTGGAGCCCAGAGTCCATATAAATAAAAGGCTGTTCGGTGGCTTAAAATCCAGCAATGGGGAGGGAGATAGTGAGGCCCATCCCTGGGGCTCATTGGCTAGCCAACCTAGCCTGTCTCAAAAATCAATATGGATGATACTTGAGGAACCATACCCAAGGTTGTCCTTTGGCCTACACAAGGACACACACACACACACACACACACACACACACACACACACACACACACACACACACCATGTATTCATTGTGTCATTGTGTCTCAGGTGGAACTGCAAATGATACTTTTCATGGCCAAGAGAGAGGTAGCCTCTCTCTCTCTCTCTCTCTCTCTCTCTCTCTCTCTCTCTCTCTCTCTCTCCTCCCTCTGCCCTCCCCTCCCTCTCCCTCTTTCAAGCTACTTGAAATAATTAGCTTATTATTTTTGTTTAAATTTATTAAGAACTTTTAAAACACTATCATGCATTCATACAATCATCCCATCTGTCCATAGATTCACACTTACCAAGTACCACTTATGTTTTAGATGCTGAAGAATATGCAGAGAGTTGTAACAGAGTCTCCCTCCACTTAGGACCTGATACCCTGTTTGTTATCAAAAGTATTTTGTCATGTAATATTTCACTAATAACATAACTTCAGTGGAGCCAGTGATAGAGTGACACAGATGGTGAACACACTAAGAAGTGACTTTTGTAAGAGTTCCATGGGGCGGGCTTGTAATCCCAAGCACTTGGGAGGTAGGGGGACCTTGAGTCTGAGATCAGTAAGATCTGTGTAGTGAGTTCAAAGCCATCCTGAGTTACACAGTGTGGATCGTATAACAACAACAACAACAACAATGACACCACCACTACCACAAAATCACCCTTAAAGAAACAACAACTCAAAATAAAAGGAGAAAGAGATCTTTATAGAATGGTAGATTTAACAACAAGCGATTATAGCTCAGTGATATAGCTGTTGTGCTTAGTGTGTGTGAGGCCCTAGTTTCAATGCCCAGCAACAGAAACAAAAAACAAACCATCAACCACAAAAACCCCAAACCCAATCTGAGCCTGAGGAAACCTCGGTAGATTGTTAGAGGAAGAAGAGAGGGAAGTGGGCATTTTAGAGAACGTCAGCTCAGTCATGGGCTTGGTGTGGGGCTTTTGAGAAATGCTGTGGCCTCTTTGGTCCTCAACATTGTGCTATATAAAATAGGATTGGAGTTGGCTGCTCCTAAACGTCCCAATCGTGAAAATCTAGACAAGCAATTTAGTACAGTAAAGAAGCAGAAGAGAGACGCAGTGGCCTTGAAGTAGTCTTGTCAGATAGGTCCAGAGTGGTTTGTTCTACACCAGAAAGCCTGGGCTCTGTGTGCACTGAGGGCTGTAAGCTGAAGGCTTACACACACTAAACACACTCACCCCAATTCACCAACAACTGCCTGTGGAAAATTCAGTGTCCTGCCTGAGACAGCATTTGGAGGAATTATTTTTCCCCACCAAAACCAAAAGTCTTTACTTAATTATTCAGCACACTCACACACTTAAAACTACTGCCTTCTCTCTTCCCTAGCTGCCTTTTAACAAAGCTTCCTGGGTTCTGAGGAGTAAGTCCCTTTGTCTAAGATTCCTTACAAAGAATCCTGGGCCAGGTAGGAAACATCTGCTGGGATTCAAGAGAGGAGTCCCCAGATGAGGCATCTGACCTTTCTGTAGGGACTGGGAAGAGTGAATCTGGGCTCCCACAACACATGGAGTGTGGCTGGGGTTCTAGACAACGAGACAAGGTCATTTCCCCCACCACACACAGTGAGTTTTGGGGATCAGAACCCACTATCTCCTGACCCGGTTTATCTACTCATCCATCTAATAATGGAGTGTCTTATCATCCATCCAAACACAAATTCATTTCCTGTTTTGTTCTCTGCTCTAGGTCCTGAGATTCTCACATATCGAGAAGAACTGGTACAGGGTGTGGGACAACTAGGAGGGGAAGAAGCAATTTGTTCCAACGATCTGGAGCAAACCCGGCATTTTGTAGGATTTTCCCCACTTTGCCCAATTTATTGTATGAGTCAGTTCCTCCTCTCTCCCTTTCATCCCTCCTTCCTACTTTCCTTGCCCTCACATCTCTCTTTTAATTCTTCCCTTCCTTCTTTCTTTCTGACAGGGTCTCACTATGTAGCCCAGGCTGGCCTTACACTTGAAATTCTCCCATTTCCTCCTTCCAAGTGCTTGGGTTACAGGTGCGCGCCATGAGACTTAGCTTCATCCTGTGATTTCTCAGAGCATCTTAGCTACTCCTTTGCAGGAGTTGGTTCAGCTGCTGGGCACTGGCTTTCCTGAGTAGGCACCAGCTCTCAGCTCCCTGAGGACAGAACCCTAGCGCTGACTTGTGCCCGGCTCAGCCCAGCTCTTGATCAGTAGATGCCTGATAGCTGAAGAATTTGAATGAGGTTCTATTTATCCAAGCAGCAGCCTACTCAGAAGCCAGAATTACAACATTTAATGCAGCCACCAACTTCTGAATGTCCCTTTAATAGTCCAAGCTGCTGCTTCTCCAGCCTCCTTGCAGGAGTTGGGAGGGACAGTACCATCAAGAGACAGGAAGGTGCCTGGAGTTGGAGTCGTGACTCATTCTAGATTGAAGCCAGGCAGTTGGGCAGGGACTGTCCCTCTGCCTATGACCCAGTCAGAGGGTCTTCCTGGCACTCCTCATCCCTCTGGGGGAGCTACTTTATCTGCAAGGTGGGCATGAGAGGTGGTCATGTGGGGGGCGGGTTTCCAGCCATCTCTAACTCTGGACTAACGACAGTAGCTGAAGCTTAGCAAAGCTTGGGACTTCTACAACCAGAGTCAAAGGCAAGAGGAAACTTGTGTTAACAGACCCCAGGTAGGACTTTCTAATTACTAAGGTGTCCAAAGAGAAAAGGGAGTATTAGATTAGCCATGACCTTCCAGTTTTTCTTCCCATTCAAGTTAGGACAAAGCCGCCTCTCTTCAAAGAAGCAGTGATGCTAGAGTTTAAAGATAATGCTCTTGAGGGTGGCAAGAGTAGTCGCTGACATCTATTATGTGTTTACTACTTGCTTCTTGACTCTCAACCTGATCCCAGGAGAGGAGAAAGAGGCTTCTCCAAGAACACAGCCTTTGAGTGCACCATATGAGCTCAACTATTCTGGCCAACCAACGGATGGATACTGCCTTTTCCTGCTCTCTACCTCCCTCACAGACAGCCAGTCTCTCCTGCAAATGGCCCTGCGGATACTGACTTCAAAAACAAAGTGATTACCCAGAACCCCCTTGGGAAACATGGAAAACACCAAGTGCAGAGAGAGTGTCGCATTTCCCTGATTCCATGACTTTCCCAGATTGGGAGCCAGAAGATCTCTAGGACCACTGAGCCCTGAACGTGCACTACGGTGTCCAGGCAGACGAGAAAGCAAAAGCCCTGTATGTTGTCTGCAAGCGTCTGAATGCTATATGGTCGTGCTTGTTTTCTCCCCTTTCCTGATCTTATGAAAATTAAAGCATGGATTCCTCATCCCCACCGAGGACAAAATGTAGAATAGACCTGATCTCCAGCAAAAAAACGCTTCAAAATTGACCCCAGCAACAAGTGCCAGGTGTGGATCAGGGGTAAAAGTTGAGATGGCTCACAGGGCTGGCCCAGGTTTTTCCTATGTCTTTTTCAAGAAGGGAGAGGCTGACTAAGCCATCTATCAAGTACAGGCGCAGCGTAAACAACCTGGGAGACTCCTTCCATACCTGAGAGAAGACTGGTTGTGTACTGAGTGTATCTGGGTGGTAGGTGTTGGGATGACAGGCCTCAGACTCAGGATGTTGGCAAAGACTGAGGGCATCAGGAGAGCGGAAAGAAGCCACAGGAAGACCGAGAAAGACAAGTCTCAGGCGACTACATCCTGGAGCATGGGTATGGTTCTCTGTGGGTATGTCTTGTGCTGGAATTGTGCCAAGAGGAACCATGCAATTGACTACAAAGAACCCACATATTCGTTTCGCACACCGTTCACCCAATGTCAGATACATGCAACATCCCAGCTCCTGCTTCTCCTTGGCCCCTATCAATCCCTTTCCCTCCTCCCTTCCTCTACCCTTCTGGGCTGTTCCTCCTCATGATACACAGCTCAAGCCCAGCTCCTGCACAGCACTGTGCTTTCCCTACCTCCTCCCCCTTTTAAATTAAATTTAACTCAATTCAGTTTATCTTTCAAATCTATTACCTCTCTTACAGCTACGTCTCAGAGTCATGTCAAGGAATAGTTAAAACCAGCTCAAAGCCCTGTCCCCACCGTTGGAACTCAACCCGATGTGTCCCTCCTTGTCCTCGTTCTCTCTTCATGCTTCTCACACTGCTCTGGGAAAGCTTCACAGCTCTGAGCTCTTCCCTGGTGTTTTCCTTGGACAAGTCTCGTTTGTCCACTTACTCGGTCATGTTTCCCAGGTCCATTTTGAATGAAGGAAATGGGAGGGGAGCAGGGTTGGCCATGGTTGCACTCCTTCCTGGCTCACTGCAGCTTCCTCTCACTGAAGGCTTTTCTCCATCTTCCTGAGCACAGAGCACATGCAACCTGAAGATGCCCCCAGTCCTTACTCCTCATCTGTCCCTCCTCAGTGTCACATCCTTGAAGCCAGGGACACATCACTAAATCCTTGCCTCTATCAGCGCACCTGATTGGGAGACCTGTGCCAGCTTGACCAAGATGCTGGGCTACTGCTGAGTCCCTCTCACTTCTCTACCCAAGCAGCACCCTGGTTGCAACCCAAGCATTGCCTTTGGGGTCTATTCTTGGGAGTTGTATAGTGGAAAGAGAACTGCTATGTTTTTTATTTGAATCCTAAGGTGTCACCTTGGTGACATTTTCCTCCCATCTCTCCCTTCCTTTTGGTCACCTGATTTTTGTCTTGGGCTATGAAGCGAAGGTGAGGTGTTGTCATAGACAATGCTTCTTTATAATAAGAAGTACTAACTTACAGTCAGGGTAGCAGTTACTGTATACCATGACCCGTTGTAAGCATCCTGTGTGCATAGTCTCAGTTTCCATAACAGCTATACATATCTCACATGTGGAGGGAAGGCTCCTGTCTGATCGTACAGTTCCCAGATCTTTTCTCCACGAGTTATGGGAAGAGAAATATGTGAAAGATAAAGAGGAATGATCCTTAATGCTGTCCAAATTTGGGGTGAAAGCAGATGTGAATTAGTAAGTGGGGTCTAATGGAACTTCCTATTTTAAAGAATAAACAGCTTGCACCATTTTACAATTGGGAAAGATGTCAGCTACCAACTGCTAGCTTTCTTGGGGTCTTCAAAAAACAGATGCCATTCTTTTCCTTCCTTCCTTCCTTTTGTTTTTTTTTTAAACTTTTTAATTGAGTCTTTGTGGGTTATGTATCCCAGCTTCTCTCATCTCCCATCCCCTTAGATCTGTCCTTTGCCTGCACTCCCTCCACTAGGGTCATCTCTACTGTGCTGCCCAGACAAGGCACAGGGCCCACTTTTCCAAGTGATGTCACTAGTGAAAAATGGGGCCAGCTCTCCAGAGCCTGGCATCCAGTGAAGGGAACGGCCAGTTTTGCACAACCCCTGGACATCAATGTGGGTCTCCAGCAGCTATTCCAAGAAGGGACATCCCCGAGTTCTCTAGTGGTAATATGAGTTATGGATGTTGACTCCAACTCCTGCCACTGGGTAGCCATGGACTCAGACATAGCTCTAAGCAGCAGCTCAGGCTGGGGCCCTATCATGGCCCCAGGTGGCAGGGATGACTACTCACAACAGGCTGTTCCTATCTACCCTCAAGTGTCCAGTTCCATCTCTCTTCATAATGCACAAGCTGCTCCCTTTCCCTTTCTCTCCCACCTGACCACCACATACTCACTCATCGTGGTGGCTCTAACTACAGGCTGGCTCCATGGCAGGCCCCTGGGTGACAAGCTCCATCCATGTTGCATGCTATGGCCGCAAGTGGGTGTCTATGGCATGTGCTGGAGGGCAAGTCCTCGGGTGGCCTAGTGACCCTCAGGTCTCTGTCTTCCTCCTCCAGCTCTGTGCTGCCTGAATTGGATTTGATTTTTCTGAGTCCTAGGCATAAGACAGATTTGGCCACCAAGCCAGGCATCAGGCTAGGATGAACACAGGAGCCATCTACTCTGACTGATAGAAGAACAACACCAAGGTGTCTCTTTGCCCATTGGCAGGGCGGAGGTGTCATTCTTCATGGAGATGTGGTAAGTGAGGAGAAGGGCCCGGGGGAAGGTTTGGCAAACACTGGTGTTGTGTATAAGGCACTTTCCTAAGTTTGGTGAGATTTCTTTCTGAGCAAAGCCCTGTACTGGGCATGAAAAGAGAGCGAAGGTCCCTTCTTCAGCCCTTGCTGGTCTCAGAAGGTCATAGAGCTTCCTGGTTGGAGCAGCAAGAGGAAGATGCACAGCTTCTTCTTTCCTTTCTAATTTCTGCCATGTTGAGGCCCTGATCTCAAGTCAGGCTTTCTCAAGTCCAAGAACCCTTGTCCTTAGGCTGGTCAGTCCCACAACTTCTCCCTAGACCTCCGATCTACTGAGCATCGATAGACACACGCCCTAGTTCAGCAGGCCTGGGAGAGGTTCTTCTCACTGTGTCTGAACCTTGTCCAGTAAAGTCTTGCCTGGGTGGGTCCTAGGGGGTCTGATCTGCACTGGCACCATAAGTTTATAGCACAGCCAATAACTTGCTAAGTCGTTGATTTGCTTATTCTCCAAATAATGATTAACAGTCTCACATGTGAGGAGCTGGTGCCAGAGCCCAGGGATATGGAGATCAAAGAGCTCTGTCTGTTTCTGTTCTCAAGGGCCCAGTGTCTAATGGAGGAGACAGACAACTTCAGAACATGTTGCACCGTGTCCCTAGATCCACCATGGCTTAGGGGGACAACCCAGAAAATCTGTCCCTTGATCAGGGCCCCTTACCAATCCCATATGGCTAGCCTTGTCATCCATCATACCAATTAATTAATTAATTGCATTTTATTTTATATTCTGGGAGTTTGGGTGTTTTTGAAGGCAAAAATGCAAATGTATGCAAATCACCACACAAATTTATGCAAAGACAACATGGAAATGTGTCCCTAGATTTTATGAAGAAAAAAAGATCTGGAGTCCTTAGTCAGTCCCTCAGCAGGCTGCCTGTCCCCAGGCCTGTCCTGTCTTCCCATTTGTTTGTGTTCTTAATCTGTGCTGGGCTCCTTGCCTGACCACGACAGGTCAGTAACGCAGGTGGGCAGGCAGCAGGCTGGCCATCCATTATCCTGAAACCTCTCAGCTTCCTAAGCCAGCAGAAAACCCCTTCTCTCCCAATAATCGGCTTTCATTTGAAACAATCAAGAGATTTCCTGCCACTTTCCCTATAGCCAGGTCCTAGGAAACACCCAGATGCTAAGCTTTGGGTGTGGAGCATGACTTGACGGAGGGCTCTGATGGAGGAAAGTGTCCGTTTCTGCTTCTGGTTACTGGAAAATAAATCTGAACCATTTAATTGACTATCTTCTGTGTGGGTAACTCTGGTTCCCTGCAGAGCTGGTGAGGGTGAGGTGGGGAAGTAGGGGGGTTAGGAGATGGAGGAGACAGGCCTGGAAGGGTTTGCAGAAACTCCTGGCTTTGCAAGGTAGGTCTGTTGGTCAGGTATCACAGTGATAAACAGCCTGTCTCCCGAGTTGGAAAAGAAACCTCATACAAGCTCCGTTGAGAGGGGAGGGCTACAAAGGGCACTGAGTGCTTGCACAAGGAGGAACTCTGCGATATCCCTTTGTGGAATGTCATCAAGGTGGTGGGAGCTAGACAAAGCAAGCTCATGGCTCACCCTGAATGGAGAGGCCAGTGAGAGGCAGGAGTATGGGGTGTGGGGGTGGGATGCTGACTTGAGGGACGAGCTGCTTATTCGCTTACATAGCCACCCCTCAACTGGAGAGTAGGTACCTGGCTCTGCGTCTAGGTTACTGCTTAGGCACATAAAAGCATGAGGCTGTCAGCTTGTCCAGTGTCTTCAGACCCTCCTCACAATGTGTGCACTGAGAGCTGCCTGAAGGATTGGATTTCAGCAGAGCGGGGAGAACTTCCGGAGGGTGGGTGTGGTAAGCCAGATACCGGAACAGGTGACTAAGAGAGGGTGAGAAATCTTGCCTTAGAGAGTCTGAAACAAATCCGAAAGCCATTTGCTGTGTGGGAGAATTGGTACAGGACTACTTGTCTGGAAGCAGGGGGACAGACGGGATGACTTTCAGAAGTCTAAAGAGACCAGAGCACACGTCCCCAAGTAGATACACATACTCAGCGGATGCCCCTGCTAATGTGTGGTCATGTCCAAAGACACAGGCTTCATTTTCTCATCTCTCCTTCTTTCCTCCCAGGAGAGTCTGAAGAGATCAGTGGGTGGAGCCATAACCTCTAGCGGGAAGCAGAGCTCTGTGTCATTCAGGGACATGTGTCCTCTCCTATCTCTCCATCCTCCGGGCAGCTTCAGGGGCCAGCAGCCCTGGGGCAGCTGTGTCGCCATTTCAGCCAGAGCCTGGAGCTCAGTCGTCTGGAGGGGCACAGGGCAGAGCGCTGGTGAGCGAGCATGTCAGAGTGGCTCTAGCGTTTCCCTAGAACAATTCAAATTGCTTTTTTTACACCTCACTGCACTATGCCAACCCTGATTCACATTATTTGTGCACTCGCTAAGTGTACATTATCTGATCCGTCACCCTGGAAAATGCTGCAAGGGGAATCCGGGGCTCCCGTCTACTGCTGACTGTGGGTCAGGCTCAGAAGTCTCTGTACAAATGTTTTTGCAAAATGGGAAGGAAGGAATGAGCCCAACACTGTCAACAACAGTCCACCAGGGCGGTGGGTTGAAGGTGGGAGTCCTCTCGTCTTGCCTCAGAAACTCAGGCTGACTGGGAGAAGGCAGTGGAACCAGAAATCCCTAGCACCCTTTCTTCACGGTCTCGGGTCTCTTTTCTGTGCCACATAAGGGAAGGGGAAGTAAGCCTTTTAACCCAGCTATGCAGATTTTCTCTGACTGGTGCTTCACTCTGGAGAGAAACCCCGAGAGAGGAGGAGGAAGAGGAAGTCTCCATACTCTCTACTGCTCAGCTTTCCCAGGAGCAAGGAAAGTTCCCTGGCCTGCTTAGGCCAATAATCTCTGAAACTTGACCAAAAGTTTTGGAATCTTTTCTTTCTCATTCATCCGAGAGCTTTGCTCAAAGTCACTGATGACTAGGAAAGTTCCAGGCTTTCAACGGTCTTAGAAAATTGCCATGTTCTGCTCCCGGCCAACACCAGTCTATGCGTCTGCTTCCCATTCCTAGGAATCTGGGTGAATGGGCCCTTGTTTTTCCAGATCTCACTCTGTCTCACATGCTCACTGAGAGTCTGACAGTTTGTCCTCCTGGACCTCAGGACCTTCACTGTAAGTAGGAACCAGGAGGACAGCTAGAGGAAAGCCACCGTCTGGATTTGGAAGCTGATCCCTCTCTGTGGGGAAAGTGTCTGAGTTATCTTTACCTTAAAGACAAATGATCCTCTGTGAGAGCCCGGGTCTCTCTCCTCACTCCATCTCGGCTCTGGGTTCAGTCCACAGCACAATAGTGGGACGCACCTGGGTGCCAGAGCCCATCCAGGCAGGGCCTGTGGGACAGAGTGATCAGAGAAAGATGCAGTCCCTGCCCTGGGGTTGCTTATGATCTGATTGGGTTGACAAATAGCTATTTCTCCCAGCTGTCCCAGATTTGGCTCCAACCCCAGGGCTCCTGAAGGGCATTTAGCAGTCGCTAAACCCAGAGGTCGAGCAGCTGAGTACCACATTTTCTTTCTTTTGGCAAGAGCTGGGTAGTGTCCACATGGGAGCCCGCATCTCAATGCAAACAAGAGATCTGGTGCATCCCTGACAACTCATTTTCTCAACCTTCGTTCTGGGGCGGGAGTGGGGCAACTTCTCATTCCAGCTGCCATATTGTAGCCTCAACCCCTGATGCACCATCAATTAAAAACGGCAATAATTATGCATGGGAAAAAAGCCACAGATAATAGGCTTCCATTAGATTAAGTAGTTATATGAATAAAAAAAAATAAAACCTATACTTCGGTTAATTAAACCCACTCACCATCTGATTAAGATGTGTTGTGAGACCATGGAAAAGTACCAACCACTAACTGTAAGTAATCCGGCACAGATGGGAATTAATAGTATCTTCCCTGGCTTAGAGATAATGGATCTCCACAGAGGTTAATCAGAATCATTAATAAGCAACAACAGGATGGACAGTACCAAACAGCTGGTGCCTGATGTTGGGGTCAGGGCAGGCCGCGCCCCTGATAAAACCACCTACTCTATTCCACTCTGTCTGCTGAGGTGAGAGCCCCAGGAGGCACTGATGTGCTGACCATGAGATCCCAGCAGACTGGAGGTTGTCTCTCTAGACCCTCTAGTCTGGGCTCAAAATGGCTTCAAAGGCATTGTGACCCAAATGAGAGAGGGTGGCATCAGACTCCAGTCGGTTGACTTTGCAGAGCTCTGGGCTTGATGCAGGCTTAACTCAGAGCCAGTTCTTGGGACTCTGGGAAGACTTGGCTTATACCCATTAATGACAGCCACCCTCTCTTGTGGGTGTGGTTTGGGTTGCCACGGGAACCAGTGTTTTATTTGGCAGAGCCATCTGGACATGGCCCCCATGAGGTTTGGCTCACTTATTTCAAGGCTACTGTTTTGGAAGCTGAGAATCAACATCCCAAATCCTCACACCTAGGAAAAAAAAACACCTGGGGGAAATGACTTTGGGGACAAAGATGCCTGTCTTTCCCAGGGAGTGACATGGCAGGAGAGAGGGAAGACAGCCTGGGGTCTCTCAGCCAATGTGTGCTGCTTGCTTCTGGCTCTGTCCTTCGGAGCAGCTGTGAGGAGAGCACCAAGGCCCTGCCTTCTAATTACTGCTAATTAGGTAAATGCTGAGAAGTCTCTCTCTTCCGTCCCTCCCTCCCTAACCCCCCCAGAAGGCAACTGAGTGGCACATGGAGAGGTCAAAAGGAGACATTTCCTAATGGGGGCAGGCAGAAGTGACATGGCATGCATACCAAGCAGCTGCTGACCAGGGAAAAGAGGACACAGGGCATCCAGACTGGGGGAGAGCAACTGCCTTCTAGAGAGGCATGGAAGGAGGAGAGGGAGGTGGAGGGTTGAGGGGGGACAGGGGCTCACAGCACTTTCCCAGCCTAGGTTCCAACCTCTCTCCTCTTGGAACAGCAGGGGCAGCTGGGTAAGAAGGGGCCTTCTGGAGAGTGGCTCCTAGCTCAGAGTCCTTGAGCACAAGTGTACCACATCACGGATTTGGTTCTTCTGGAAGTCTTTACAGTCTGGGAGGAGGCTTGGCCCGTGCCGTCTCTTAAGTAGCTCAAATGTTCAAATGTACCATGAACAGAGTCTTAGGAGACACACACAGAGTATTGCAGACAGGCATTGGTACTTGTGATTTGATGTTTGAGGCAGTAAGTTGGTTTCGGTTTTTTGTTTTTTGTTTTCTGTTTTGCCCTATTTTTTTTTTCTCCATGGACGTCACTCATTCCCCCTAGAGCAGTCTTTCTCAACCTTCCCTAGGCTGCAACCCTTTCATGCAGTTCTTCACATTGTGGGGACCTCCAACCGTAACATTATTTTCATCGCTACTTCCTAACTGTAATTTTGCTGCTGTTATGAATCTTAATGTAAATATTTGGGGAGATAGAAGTTTGCCGAAGGGGGTCTTGATCCAGAGGTTGAGAACCACTGCCCTAGAGCTTTGTAAAGCTGGGCGATGAAAGGGGAGGATTTTCCCATCTTCCAGATTGGGAAAAAAACAAAAACAAAAACAAAAACAAAAACAAAAAACAAAACAAAAAAACCAAGGTCAATAAAAGAGAAATGGCATGTGCCTGTTCATTTTGACTTTAAGGTCAAGAAAAAAAACAGTATTGAAAATCTATGTAATTTATTAAAAGTCAATATATTTCAGAAAAAGACTGCTTTGGCTTTAAGTTGTGAGCAGAACCCAAATTTATTTGCAAACAAACAAACAAACAAACAAAAACCCAAACAAATAGTACAAAAGCGTTTAAGGTAATAAAACATCAAACTCTGTGTCATCAGTGAGGCCCCAGTAATTATTCTCTAAAACGAAGTTCACGAAGCAAAATTGCATGAATAATACACTTGTCTTATAGTTTTCCTCAACTGGAAGCAGACTGTCCTGTAGAACCACACCTGTATTTTTTCATTTGTTCTTCTTTTAGAATATCTTTCATCTTGTTACTCTTGTGCGTGTTTTTGAGACAGAATATCTCCTACTGTTTCTTTCCACTTGGCTTTTCTAATTCTAGTCCAAGTCCAACTACAGCACACACCCATACTGAACTTTATACCCAAGACCAAGAGCGCGTATTCAGCACTGACTGGTTGCTGAGGGCCAGGCTTCCTGTGTACTCTCTGTCTACCCCTCCCTGAGCCTTCAACAACTCCATGCCATGGCAAGCACAATATCCCTGTCCCATTCCCACCACAGGTGGGAAAACCAAGTCACAGAGAACTTTGATAAGTGGCTCAGGATCACACTTTAAAAAAGCCTTTAGCATTGGGGTTCTAACCAGTTTCCTTATAGAATTTTAATTCTTTATCTCCTCTTCCTCCTCCTCCTCCTCTCCCTACCCCTTTTCCTGCTCTTCCTCTTCTTTTTTAAAAAAAAAAATATTTATTTTATCTATATGAGTACACTGTAGCTATCTTTAGAGACACCAGAAGAGGGCATTAGATCCCATTACAGATGGTTGTGAGCACCATGCGGTTGCTGGGAATTGAACTCAGGACCTCTGGAAGAGCAGCCAGTGCTCTTAACCACTGAGCCATCTCTCCAGCTCCTTCCTCTTCCTTTTTTAAAGATAGGGTCTTATGTAGCCCAGGCTGGCCTTGAACTTACTACCTAGCTAAGGATCATTCCGCATTCCTGATCCTCCTGCCTCCCCCTCCCTAGTACTGAGGGGACAGGTATGTATCACCATGCCCAGTTTTGTGCCTTGATTTTATTCCACCTTCTCAGTCTTCCAGGCCAGTCTTTGTGAGGCGCTCACTTCATTCTCACCCCCGCCCTGGATCAAGTGCCAGTGGCATCATGGATCATGAGACCACCTAACCGATGTGCCCAGCTCACAAATACGGCATCTCTTTTCTTAGATTTCTAAGGCCATAGGATTTACCTGGACACCAAATGAATCAACCAGTGGCCCCACTGGTGAACTCACACAAGTCCTAGAGATAATAACAGTACTAACAACACCACTACACCTGAGTGCTGTTGGCTGAACGCTCACTACACCAGAGGTCTTTGTCAAAGTCTTTTCCTTCCTTCCTCCCTCCCTTCATTTCTTCATTCTTTCGCTCATTTGTTCCTTCCTTCCTTCACTCCCTCTCTCCTTCCTCTCCTCTCCCCTCCCCTCCCTTCCCTTCTCTTCCTTCCCTAACTTCCTCCCCACGTCTTTCTTTGGATGTGTGTCCATCTGTGTGCAGGACTTTGAGGGGTACAGGTGAGGCAGAGATCAACTTCCGGTGTTGCTCTGAGGGCACTCTCCACCTTGTTTTCACGGAGCAGGGTCTCTCGATGGGACCTGTGACTTACTGACTAGGCTAAGCTGGTTGCCCATCAAGCCCTAGGAGTGACCCTGTCTCTGCCTCTCCAGCAGTGGGATTTTAAGAGCAGACTATGCTGCTGGGCTCTTTCCAAAGGTACTGAAGCCTTAGCTCGGGTCCACATGCTTTTGTTCTTTTTCATTCCTTCAGAAATGCCTTGGACATACAGAGCAGGCTAGCTTTGAACTCATGATCCCCTTGTCTCAGCCACAATAGTGCTGGGATCAGATATGCAGCTTTCACTCCCTCTTTATCTCACTGTTATACCAACCTTCTAGTGGGAAGCTTGTCACAGGTGGAGAACCCAAGTTTCAGAGACTTGAACATGTCTCCTCGAGTCACACAGCTCTGAAGGGAAAGGGCCAGACTTTCTGTCCAGCCTCTGGATGGTTTCCAGACTGGCGAGGACATTGGTGTCTTCTTTCTTTACTGAGCCCCAGCTGCCTGCCTGGGCAGGAGTAGTCAGTCTGTGGCTGCGGCCTCGTCTATTTCAGAAGAATAATGGTTCCTGTCACCGATTCAATCTGTTCCAAATGCTCCTGGAAGTGCAGTCCCCAGGCTACTCGTGATGACGGGCTGGCTGGCTGGAGAGTGTGCCGGGGTCTGAGAATCTCGCTGACCCTGTTGAACTCTTTGAGCATTTGGGATGCATCTCTTGACATTCTGATTGGCCCTGTGTCCCTGTTCGTTGTCAGGTGCCCCCTAGGCTGTAGGCACTGCTGAGGATCCTACAGCCTACTGCCAAGAAAGTGAAAATACTAGCTAGGTGCTCACTAAATGAGTCCTCCAGGACTATATGGAATTCTGTAGGAACTACACCCCATAAACATCCTTCACAATTAGTTGCATTGTGGTCAGGCATAGATATCCTCCCACATCTTAGCTTGTCCCGGACAAAGAGACCCATCACATTGGCCTCCTTTGTAGATGATCTGCAAGAGGCTTGCCCACTTCCCTTCATCCCCCTCCCCCCCCCCCCCCGCACTGTAGGATTGCCAAGAACAGATACGAGGGGGTCCTGCTAAGCGTTCAAGGTTCTGGGCAAGGATGCTGCTGTGGTGTTGGTTTTTCATCTGCCTCATGGGTGAGAGGGCACAGGATACACAAAGCAGGGCAGCCCAGAAATGCAAAGCTTGCAGGTCAGCACACAGCTGTGCTTTTGTGCGTGTTAAGGAATAAAAAATGTGTGCATGTGTGTATCTCTCAGACACTGTGCTTCAAGACAGCGGCCATGTGACTTGTCAATTACTGTACTGGGGAAGGGGTGTGTTTGTATGTGTGTGTGTGTGTGTGTGTGTGTGTGTGTGTGTGTGTGTGTGTGTGTGTGTGTGTTGGGGTGGGGAGTTGGAACCAATTTCACTGGGGTGTGCTTCTATGGCTGTGGAAGAGGAGCAGATCACAAAGGCCTCCAGAGAAGGCTTTTCTCTCTGTCCCAGTCTAGTCAGGTACACACCCACAAATTTGAAGAACCAAAATATTCTTTCTGGAGTCTGTTTCCCCAACAGACAATGACCAACTACCTTGATACACAGGATAGTCTATGTGACCACCAGGAAAGGATGACCTTGACCTGAGTGTAGCCTACAATCTGTCACTGGCCAGTATGACTTCGGGAAACTTCAAGGACCTCCCTGAACTGGGCAACCAGATAGCAACCGCTCCTCCTCAGGTTTCTGTGGGGAATGTTAGTGTATCACCGGCTGAAATGTCAGGTCTTTCCTTCTCACTGCCCCTCTGTAGAGGAAAGGGAAGGACTGGAGTACCTAAAACCTGAATTTTCCTAGCCACTCTTTCAACAAGCGCCACCAAGCCGCTTGTGCTTGCTCCGTGCAAGTTTGAATAGCATGATTTCACGGAGGCACAGGGCACTGGAAAGGACTACTTCTGCACTCCAACCATGCAGTGCTCCAAATGTGTTTAGCTTCATTCCCCCGACCCGTGCCCACCCCAGGCTCCCCTTCTGGTTTCATTCTTTCTCCCTTAGAGGAGCTTCTCTCCAACAAGCCAAAGGGGCCCAAAGAGTAATGAGTGCTTACCACAGCTCCACACCTACATAAGACCTCAGACCACTGAGTGAATGTACTTTTTAATGTTTATATTGTGGCACAGTATATACAGCATAAAGTATTCCATCCAGACCCCTTTCTGTGGTCTTCTCAATGGCAGTGAAGACATTCATTGTGTTGGACGGCCGTCACCACCATCCATTCATCTGCAGAACGTTGTTATCCTTTCAAACAGAAGCTGTGCCTTCAGTAGGCACAGCCTCTCCACTTCTGCCTCCAGTTCTGTTCTATGGACTTTCTACTCCATCTCTGTGAATTTGTCTACTTTAGGGACCTTATGTATGTAGAATCTCACAGTTTATTCTTCTGCATCTGGCTTATTTTCTCCTTGTCCATTTGGGCCACCAGCATTTTTTTTTGTAAGACTGAATAGTGCTCCCTTACATTGCATTAGCTACTACTCTTGTTACTGTGATCAATGGTACCTCAAGAAGCAACTTAAGGGTAGACAGCTTTAATTGACTTACGGTTCAAGGGGATACAGTCCATGATAGCAGGGAAGACATGGTGGCTGGACTATGAGGCCTCTGGTCAGTTTGCATCACCATCACCAATCAGAAGAAAACAGGATGTGGGACCAGAAATAAAATCCCAAGGCCCCCTCCCCCTGGGCCCACCTTCCACAAGGAAGATGACTTCCTAAAGTGTTTACAATCTTCCGTAATGACATCATCAGCCGGGAACCAAGTGTTCAAATCCATAAGCGTATTGGGGGGCAGTTTACACTCAAAGCACAACAGTATGCTGCTCTCCATGCCTTATCTAGCCAAATGGCTCAGTGGTGGTGCAACTTTCTTCTCTTTCCATCTGCACATAGCCAGTTGCTCATCTGTTCATGTGCTAACGGATTCACTGAGGCACACAGAGCTTGTAACAACAGACCATGTCCTGTGAAAAGCTCTGCAAGAGAATGGCATCCTTGTTCTAAAAAAAACTTTCAGATCCAGCTAAATGTGGTGTGTGCATTTGTATATATGTATGTGTTCATGCATGTGTGTGTGTGTGTGTGTGTGTGCGTGAGAGAGAGAGAGAGAGAGAGAGAGAGAGAGAGAGAGAGAGAGAGAGAGAGAGGAGAATGCACAAGTGTGTATTTTGAGGCCAGAGATCAACATTGAGTGTTTTCCTCAGTTGATTCTCTACCTTATTTTTGAGAAAAGGTCTCTCACTGAACTTAAAGCTCACTGATTGGCTGGATTGGCTGGCCAGTGGATGCCAGGTATCTTCCTGTCTCCATTTATTCAGCACTTGGATTGTAGATGTATGCAATCCCTACCGGCTTTGCGCAAGGATTCTGGGGATCTGAACTTGGGTCCAGTATGGCAAACATGTTGCTCATACTGATCTACTTCTCATCCCAATGCTCACCTCCAGCTAATATGTAAATTAGGAGCAGAGAGAGCTGTAGAGAGGAGAGGTGTTGGGTTTCTCTGGATCTGCATAGGGAAAGGCTTCACAGAGCAGTGGCAGCTGAACCCTTGACAGATATGGAAGCATTTGGTTATCTAACAGTTCCAGGAAGGCCCTTCCAGGCAGAGAAGCAGCCTGTGTGGATAAAAGGTGGGATGCACCCTGGAGATGGTAGTGACTGGGGCACTTGTAGGCTCAAATCACAGAGAGGAGGATCTGAGATCAGGAAGTCCAGATCAGTGCAGCGTTCCTAAGTCAAGGGAATCAGGGTGCAGTAGGAAAGCCACATCTGGGAAACATCCAGAAAGATGAGTCTAATAATGTACACTGGGCATTTACCTCCGTGGGATAGTGTTGTAAAAATATAAAAATTAAAAAAAAAACACAACAGGATAGCATGCTATTTCAGGAGTCAAGGGGGACAAAATGGTGCCTAGGTGTCTCCATCAGGATTTCTATGATGAAACACTAGGACCAAGAAGCAAACTAAGGAAAGGTTTTTTTTTTGTTGTTTTTGTTGTTGTTGTTGTTGTTTTTTGCTTATAATTCTACACCACTGCTCTTTATTAAAGGAAATCAGGATGTGAAGTCCAACGAGAACCTGGAGGAACAGGCAGGAATCTGGAGGCAGGAGTTGATACAGAGGCCTTAGAGGGGTGCTGTTTTCTGCTTCACTCACACATCTTGTTCAGCCTGCTTTCTTATGGAACCTAGGACCACCAGCCCAGGGACAGCACTACCCATAATGAGCTGTGCCCTCCCTCACCAATCACTAATTCAGAAAATACCCCACAGCTGGATATGATGGAGACATTTTCTCATTTAAGAGTTCCCACCATTCAGATGACTCCAGTTTGTATCAAGTTGACATAAAACTAGTTAGGACCAGGGCATCTCCTGTGACTAGTGATGCATAGACAGGGGGTTCCAGCTTTTGGAGCATTAGCCTGGTGTTAGCTTGGGCCTATATGAGATCCGAGAGAAGCCCAAGGGGAGGAGTGCCAAAGATGGACACTGGAGAGCCACCCAATCACATGATTGAAAAGTCACGAGTTCTGGCCAATTAAGGCCACAGTAGCTTAAGACATTCAAGAAGGGAGAAAGTGGGGAACTCATCGAAACCCTGTCAAACTGAACAGCAAGAAGCAGGCTGCCAGGAAAAGAAGGGAGGGAGACCTGTGGTTGAGGCATGACTCTTGACTCTGATCCTGCTTTGTCACTGACAAGCTATTTCACATCCCCCAAATTGCTGGAGCTCTCTGATCCCTTCTCTACATCAGTAAGATAAGGATGGCAAAACCCACTTTGCTTATTTTTGATTAGGAATGCAGGAGTGATCCCAATAAGGAAGAGGGTGTCTGTGATAACAGCCATGAGGCTGGCAGGGTGAGTGCTGACAAGCTTGTGGGTGGGAAGTGATGGGTAGGGGTAGTCTGCACAGTGGGAGTCAGGGAGGGAGGGGTGAGCAGGACACGGAAAGGGGGAGGGAGAGCGGGAGGGGGAGGGGGAGGGAGAGGGAGAGGGAGAGGGAGAGGGAGAGGGAGAGGGAGAGGGAGAGGGAGAGGGAGAGGGAAAATCTCTTACCTTAGTCTTTTTTTATAGCAGAGATAGTCATTCCCAGATTGCCCTGGGATGTGTTGGTGATAGGTGGATCCTAGACTGAAGTCCCATAAAAGGTGACAGCAATGTTTTCATGTAATCGGCTCACACCTGGGACAGATGCAGTGGAGGGAGGGCACTGAGAGCTGGTACAGGCAGGTGGCTCCTGGGAGTAGAACCCTAATGGATTCTGTAATGTCAGATCCCAAAGAAACCTGGGACAAGGCTCACTCAGTACCCGTGGTTCCTCCCAGTGCTTCTCACCCTGCTTGCCTGCCCCTTACTCTAAACCTCTCCAGCCCCTCCCCTCTCCCAGTTTCTGATTCCTTTATAATACAGCCATTTAGGCCAAACACACTCTTAGCCCTTCCCCGCCTCCATTTTCTCCTCCCCCTCCCCCCTTCTCTTCCTCTCTTGCTTTACCCACAACCCTCATCTCAAGGCCCAGTTCAGTCTCCCAGCTGCCTCTGCCTGTTCTCTTCCTCATATCTACAGGAAAAAGCCCTTCAACCATACATAAGAGTCATCACGACCTCCTTTTCATTCAAGAGAAAAGCATACAAGTCTGAGTCCTGGGCTGGTTCTCGCTGTCTATAGAATCAGCACTTGTCTGAGGCCAAGAAATAGCCACTTCTGGTTTTGTGTTCTCTGTGAAGGCTGTCCATGATCGTATCCTTCCCGTATACCAACTCTGTATCTGGGAGCACCCATCCACCCAAGGTACTTGGCTGTTTGCAGCCTCAGCTGCCCGGCATGCTTGTAAAATCTAAAAATGCATTATAAAACTGCCTTAAGGTTTTATGAGCCCTCTTTCCTAGGGACCCATCTTGGTGCAGTGAATCACACCAGCCATAGTGAACAGTGCTCAGAGTGCGGGGCTTGGAGTAAAGGAGCAGATGTGTGAGGAGCGGAACTGCAAGGGGGTTTGTCAGAGGAGCCAGAGGTCTGTGTAGCCTTGAAAAGGATGTGTGTGACCTTGACCGACTCCTCTCTATCTTGGTGGCCCTTTAGTTTGGCCCCAGACATGGGAATGAAAGAGGAGTGAAAAAAAATCGAGATATGGAAACTTAGGACAAAAGTCAAGGTCAAAGGAACGTATCTGGCTGCCTTCATCCTCCAATGTAACTATGTCAGGCCGCTTAACCGTTGAGCTCTCACTCCATTGTCTGCAAATGGGCATGAAGAAAGGATTGTGCTGAGTAAATGAAAAAAGACAAGGGTATAAAATGCTTACTGACATATCTGAAGCATGGTGCTCAGTGTGAACACAGTGGATAATTATGGCAGCTGAATGTGGTAGCATCTGCCTCTAATCCCAGAATTTGGGGACAGGAGGAGCTGAGACAGGAGGGTCTTGAGTTCTAGGCCATCCTGAGCTAGCTAGCAAGACCTTGTCTCAACAGAACAAAACGAATTAAAATAAAACTATTTTTTCTTTCAATAATTATTCCTTTGATAATTTAAGTTTTGGTAATAATCTAAAATGAGTTTTTGTATGGCGACCAGTAATGAGTGATCAATATATATTTTCTGGATATAGCAGTGATCAACTGTGTAATGTGAAAGTGCTTAAGAAAAGTATAGAGAGAAGGGAACTCCAATGTCAGTTCCACAAAACCAATTTGGCACACTCTTGCCTCCATTTTCTTCATCAGAAGCTGGTGGTTCTAAGTCACTTCATATTCATGGCTTCTCTCAGTCTCTTATTTGAATACTCTCAGTTCATTACTTAATTCATGCTGTGATGGTTTCAATTTGAGTGACACCCATAGGTTCATATATTTGAATGCTTGAGTCCTATTTCATGGAACTGTCTGGGAAGGATTAAGAGGTGTGGCCTTGTTAAAGGAGGTGTGTACTGGGGGAGGGTTTTGGGGTTCACAAATCCATACCATTCCCAGTTAACTCTGTCTGTCCGTCTGTCTGTTTGGTGCTTGTGGATCAGGTGTATGCTCTCAGTTACTGCTGTAGAACTATGCTTGCCTATGTGCTGCTATGTTCACCATTATTTTACTCAATAAATATTAGCCCTCTGGAACAGTGAGTCCCCAAATTAAATGTTTGCTTCCTTCCTTTTTTCCTTCCTCCCTCCCTCTCTTTCTTCTTTTCCTCCCTCCCTCCCTTCCTTTCTTTTTTTCTTTCTCTCTTTCTCTTTTCTTTCTGTTTTGACATAGGATCTCTCTATGTAGTTCTGACTGTTCTGGAACTCACTATGTAGATCAGGCTGGCCTCAAACTCATAGAGATCTGTGTGCCTTTGCCTCCTGAGTGCTGGAATTAAAGGCGTGCACCACCATGCCTGGCCTAAATGTTTTCTTTTCTGAGTTGCCTTGGCTGTAATTTTTCATCACAGCAATAAAAATGTTAACACTTGCCTAGTGTCTGTTGAGTGACTGCAGTGTACTACTGGTGTTCTAGGTACTGAAGAGAATACACAAAACTCTCACATAGTGTGCTTGATTTCTAGAAAGTACCACAGCGGTGACACGTACACACAAAGCCATGACGAATAACTAGATTGCATGCTCAACCAAATGTGACCATGTGCTATGCAAGATAAAGAGGCAGAGCAAAGGGGGCTGGAAAACATGACACCTCCCCCTCCTCCCCAGCTTCCTGCTCCTGCAGCCATACTTTCTCTGCCTGGTGCCCCGCATTTCCTGCCGTGATGGACTCTTACCTCTCTAGAACAGTAGGCCCTCATGAACCCATTTCCCCTTTAGTTGCTTTTGTCAGGGTATTTTTATCCCAACAACAAAAAAGTAGCCAATATGCTCTCTGCTCTGAATCTATCCAGCCCATAGCTCTCCCTCCAACAATAGACAGTGTTGGAGAAGAAGCTTCTCTTTCACTTTAATAACTCAAATGCCATCAGTTTCCCCTCAAAACCTTGATTTAGCTAGAAAGATGAAAGGATAGCTACCAATCTTAATGCACTAGAAATCCAAGGGAAAAGCAGAAGACAAAGGAGTCAAAGGCCAGACTGCCAGGGGCTATGCCCAGGCCAAGAGATAGAGTAGCATGGATTGAATTCATGTGGAGGGACAGAGAGTCAGGATGCCTGGCTATACAATTACTTGATCCATCTGTCACTGACATGTAGTCTTGCTCAAGTCACGTCACTCTCTGGTCCTGGAGGGTTGAACTGAGAGATGTCTAATGTCCCACAAATCTAGGGCACACTCATGTATCTACAAGGCCATACACCCCTCAATGACTACATCTGATTTGTCTTTGCGTCGCCAAGACAGGATGGTGTTTCAGAGTAAGAGGAGGCCTTGAGTCTTAAGGAGTTTCCTTCTAATCTAGGACCTTGTCAAGGAAGCTCCTGTCGAGAGATAGTCCTAAGTTCTACTCTTGTCCCCCACACCCTGTCTGACTGGGCACTGACCTCTTCTGCCCAAGGGACTTCCCATGAAGGAGAATCTGGTGGGAAAGAGTCCGTTTGTTTACTTTTCCTTAACTTGTTTCCAGTGGGCTTGGGGTGTAGGAGGAAGGAGGGCGGGAGCTTGTTAGAGGAGCGAAGAGGCCCAGCAAGCCTCTACTCTTTTGAGTGCCGCTCGCTCGTCGACTATCAGTCGGCTTCAGTCTTCCTCACACAGCCTCGGTTCACAGCCTGTGTGTTCCCAAACGCCTTTGGCTCGCAGTCCTGGGAGTCTCTGGCCCTGGGTTGCTCCCACCTGGGGCCCAGCTGCCGTAATGAAGGGAACCTATGTCTGTGCATGCGTCTCCAATCGCCTGAAGAATGAGCTCTGCTGTCTGCGCAAGGCCAGTAATCGCCCCCATATTGATCTGTGGATGGTAATTCTAAAGCAAGCTTTGCTGCTCTGCAGGAGGGCACACAGTGAGGACAGGGTGATCGTGGGGCAGTGGCTCCCACTGCATGCGAAGCTGCTGAGGTCCTCAGTCTTGCTGGGCACCCTCAGGGTTCCTGGAGATGAAGCTTCTCTGCCTCCTCTAGCTGTGGGAGCCTGAGGGGGTGAGAGGAAAGGAACACAACCTCCTTCCCAATCCCGATTAGTGGGTGAGGCGGAACAGGAAGTGCTGTGGACTCTGTTTCCAAGGCCTTCTGATGGCTTTTACATTAATGAACTGAGGTGTTATTTCTGACCCCAAAGTGACATTTCCGTGTGGGGCACCAAGTGAAAGTGCCTTCCCGTGGGAAAATAGCTCCAGATGACTGGGTCACATCCAAGCGGAAAGAAAGACTGGCTGTGTTAGCGAGCTACCCAAACCCTGCAGATTAAGAAAAGCATGAAATACAGTTTTAGCACTGCAATTGCTGTTTCACTGGCCCCGTGCAGAAACATCCTTCAAGCCCCGGATCCTCTCCCTTAGAAAAGCCTACAACTTTGCCATGGTAGTCTCGGACAGTAGGTTCCTGGGAGATATCCCAACACTTTAATTCTTCATTCTCTGGGGCTTGGTTGAAGTCATTTGAAGAGATAGGGACAGGCCAGGATAGGTAGGACAACGATGAGAGGAAACAGCTGGGAACGTGTTTTAAATCCTAAGACACTAATGAAAGTTAGCTGATGTGGGGCCATATTTCTGCAGCTATCAGTTAGCATTACCTCAAATCAAGATGTCCAAAGCAAACAGGTTTTCCCTCTCCAAATTTACTTTTTAACTGGAAGCAGACGTGACTCTTACCATAAGAGTTTAGAAGGGGTGGAGGTTTCCCCGGGTACCCCAGTGTGCTGCCTTCGCACCACCCTATTGTAACCCACCCTGGCAGCTCCTACGCCTACTTACAAGAGACTTTACCTCTATAGAGCTCCCACTAAACTGGAAGCCAGTGCTTGAATTAACTGATCACTTAAACCCTTTGAACACGGGGTTCCAGAATTCCCAAGAACCTTCCTTCTTCCTAGCCTTGTCTATCTCACCCCGCCCTAACCAGTTGTTTCTCTGAGCACCTGCTTTATGTCCTCCGGCCTTCACTTTGCTACCCGCCCCCCTTCCACACTTCCCAGCTCTGTTCCTCATCTCTGGCCCCTCCAGGTTTTGACAAGAAAGACCTGTCTCTTCTCTAAGAGCCACCCCGAGACTTCTATAAGTGGCTGGGAGGAGAGAGAGATCTCATTTATTTTTGGTACCAGAGATAATCAGATAATTGCGCAATTAGCAGTAATTTTATCCCTCCTGTAATTTTCCAACAAGAGCCCACTTTTAGAAAAAAAATAATAAAAGGGATTTCTTTCCCCCCTATGTTGTTGTTGTTTTGTCTGGAGTGTTACAAGGAATTTGGTCGGACACCCACGCGCGGTGGCGAGGGGGGAAGGGAAAGATGCTGGAGGCAGAACTCCTGGGGGAGAGGATCTGCTAAGCGGACAGCTCGGTCAGGCGCCTCCACCAAGCACAGGCGGTTTGAGAGGAATATGCGGGTGCAGGCTGCTCTAACCCCCAGAGATCTGCTCCCTAGGCTGCCCCACCTCCTTTCTCCTGGGTCCCTAGAGAGGGAGTCATGGCAGAAGGCACCAGAGATGAGAGGGCGGATCTGACTTCTTTTGGGGATCCAGTAGGAGAGAGTCCTCCTTGTCATCTGTCGTATCCCAGGAGCAGGGGGCCACGTTTCAGGACCTAACCGCATTGCTCAGTTCCCCAGGTCCTGGACAGCCTCACATCCCAGTCTTTTCCCTACTCACACAGGCTGTGGCACAAAAGGGACAAACACCCTCAAGGTCCTATGCCAGATAATTACCAAGCAAATTCCCTTCAATTCCCTACCCCCCCCCCCCCACCGCCACCCTCGGGCAATGCCTGCTGCGAGTTCCCTGATTCGGCCCCGACTGTGCAATCAACGCCAGGTAACCTGCGGGGACCCGTAATTGCTCTGGAGTTGCCTGGGACTTTGCGGGGTAAGCACGCGCTGCGCTTCTCCGGGTCCGGTGCGCGCGCACACCACTTGCCCCCTCCCTCCTCCCCCTTCCCAGGGCGGGAAGCGGAGGACTGGAGGAAGCTGGGTGTGTTGGGAGCCAGGTGGAGACAGAGACCCGACTCCCAGACGCCAGATCGCTGCTCTGCCCTAATGGAGCTGGGGTGCAGAAAGCTCAGAGAAGGCAGAAGGAGGGGAGTTTAGGTGATTTGAGTCGGGAAAAGGAACCACCTTGCCTTGCCCAGGGGACAGGGGCTTTGGGGGCCATGGGATCTTTCTGTCCCTTCCCTTTGGTGTAACGTCGCCTCATTGATGAGCCTTGTCATCATCCTTCAAGTGTAATTTTTTTAAATTGCAAAAATCTTACAGAGCTATTAACCTCAAAAGAGTTTAACATATGGCAGCCCGAGTCTCCCTCTTACCCTAATTATAAGGCTTGCAGTAATGGGGCTGTCTTTTAAGTTACAGCTGCTGCGCTTTTGGCTTTCGCTAACATTACATCCTATTAAAGAGCTACATTAAATGCATGCAAATTGCCGAAGCCACCGCACTTTCCCGACCAATGAGGGGGACGGATTTCAGCCTAGGCGGCGATAGCAGGGTCAGACTCACCCTGCTGCGAGCACCATATGATCTATCAATCAAACTCCTCTCATTAATTAACTAATTCATTAAATATCTTTATATATGAAGGCCCGGCCAGGCGGAACATTGTGTTGACAGGGACGTCCCGTCAGCACTTAGCTCTGCGTTCTCCTCCCCTCCCTTCCGGCACTAAATACTTGGTGACTAAGAGAGGTCAACTTCGCGGCGGTGTGAGTGGGCATCGGAGCGTCTACTGTTCGGCTCTGCGGGGTGTCCCTCTTGGGTCTCCTCCGAGCGACCCCCATCTGTATGGCCGCCTCCCAGAGCACTTGTCCTTTTGTCTCTCGGGCGTCTTTTGCCTCCACTCTCAAGGCAGCCCCTAGAGGGCAGGACTCTGAAAGAGCTGAGTCACTTTTACCTCAGGGTTTAGCCTAGAACTAGGCCCAAGGCAGCTGCTTTCCTGAGTGCGAGCGCTCCAGCACCACGGTGACCTTTCTCCCATTGGCTTTCAGGAAGCCAACAACAAGACGATGTGGTCCTTTAGCAGATGGTGGCATGTTCCTGACACTGGAAAAGGAAACAGAACGAAGGTTGGAGGAGAAGAACTTTTTTTTTTTCTGAGCTGGGGACCGAACCCAGGGCCTTGCGCTTGCTAGGCAAGCGCTCTACCACTGAAGAACTTTTTTAAAAGGGCAGGTCGTTGCTGAAGGTGACTGAGGCCTGTAACCCCAGCATTTTGGAGGAGACTGGGAGATCTGCAGTTCAAAGCCAGCTGGGGCTATAGGTTACTGTTACAAACTAAAACACACAGAGCTGGCTAACAACGAGGCTACAACAGCCAAACTAAAGCAAACCCTTAAGCCAAACAGAAAGAGGCTGGATCATTCTATAAACAGTAGACATTTTAGAATGGATGCTAGGGGTGTGTGTGTGTGTGTGTGTGTGTGTGTGTGTGTGTGTGTAAGATATGTGGTTACTATCAAATTTCTTTCATTATACTCATATCTTTGTATATGAGGGCACAGATGGCCGTGTCCTTTCGTTGGCAGGGATAATACCAAATTCAGGAGTGCATGAGGTGCTGAGCACTATACATCAGTTCCCCCCACGACCTCACTTAATGTGGACAAACAACTGTGTGTGATGTTTGCTTTTACCTCCAGGTAACAGGAAAACAAAGCAAAATTAATGCAAACAACAAACAAAGAAACCCGAAACTCACAGACAATCTCAAGTACAAGGTTAAGTAACAGAGCCAGAAGTCAGACTCAGGCTTTCTAGGTTCAGGCCCAGTGGCTACTGCTAACGCCATCAGAAAATAGAGAAGTCTTGCTCATGAGGTCAGCTGGGTAGGCGGCTGTCTTAGTTATTTTTCTGGTGCTGTTATAAAACACCGTGACCAAGGCAAATTACAGAAAGCAGAATTTATTTGGACATATGGTTCCAGAGGTTTAGAGTCCACGGTGCTAGAGCAAAGATAAGGCAGCAGGAACAGGCAGCTGAAAGCTTACAATTTTGAGCCCCAAGCACAGAGAGGGCACTGGAAATAATGAGAGAGGGGGGGGGAGGAGAGAGAGAGAGAGAGAGAGAGAGAGAGAGAGAGAGAGAGAGAGAGAGAGATCGAGAGATCCTGTCAGTTGGATGAAGGAGTGGAGATGGGTTAGGTAGGCTGTAGGCCAGGTCCTGTAGAACTTCCTTTATTATGCGGTTGGACAGAACATCACGTTGGAACAGAGGGGTCTTTGCAGAAGTTAGCCTTGGCTCCTGCTATTCAGTTCATGCAAGCACCTCCAGTACCTAGTGCAGTGCAGTGTGCACGCCAACATGCAGAGCCTAGGAATCCCTGGGGAAACACATGCCCATATCCTGTTAATGTTGCTTCTCTTTCTCCCCCTCCGTGTCACTCTCCCTCCTTCCCTTCTGAGACTTGGGGCTAATGGATTTTGGCCGTTAGCACCTGTGATGTTGGGCACCAACCTCACCATGGGCTTCTATAGCTTCTTCTAGGCCCTTTGATTCCCAAGAATAGTTTTGGAATGGGGCGTGCTGTGATAATGGGGGTTAATGGTAACCCCGGCATCAATTTTCCCTCCCAGAAGAAAATTCTCCAGGCTTAGGCTGCACACACTGTAATAGTGAAAATGGCTCTGGATTTGAAAAATTGGCACGTTGAGATCCAACAAGGCAATTTTTGAATTGTTCCATGCAGCTGTGCACCTCTGGATGCTGTGTGGCTTGTTACTGAAAGCCTACGGGATGGGAGAGCATTTCCCAGCCAAAACCAGCTCAGACTTAAGGTTTGCTCTTCTCCACCCTCATTTGTTATTTTGTTCACCTGCCCAAAACCCTTGGAACTCCCTCCTGTCCCTTAGCCAGCCCCGAGAGCTGTTGGATAAAGACAACAGGCTATGGTTCTCTAGCACGTTTAACTCTGTAGGCCTGAGGGCAGAGAGCCTGGGGGAAGGGTTTCCTGAAGCTCCTGAAGAGCAGAGCCCTCCATAGGCTGCCAGAGGTGGTCCGAGCAGCTCAGGAACGCACGCACCTCCCAACCAGGTTTCTCCCACTGGTTTCAGAGCCAGGTCTTTCTTGGATTGACCCAAAAGAGAAGGTGCCTTTGTTCATTGTGCCTGGTTTTGGTGTGCTGTGTTCGCTTGGCCATAAGAGGAGAACAATTTGTCCTGCTTTAATAAACATTAAAGGGCGCAGCAAAGCCTTGTGGAGGATATGTATTTCAAGTAATGGAAGCATCGAGTGGGAGCACCCGCAAGGCAGCTTGCCCATTACTTAGTAAATGTCCTCGTTGCACAGATCGGGGAAATGGAGGTTGCCCAAGGTCACATATCTGGTCAGTGGTTAAGATCGTCATCTCGATCCATGGCGCTGCAAGCCTTTTGGGTAATGACCCAAGTGGCCAGGGGAAGCCATTGTTCAGCTCCTCTGCTCGGATGGCCATAGCGCCTTTCCATTTTATTTTCTCCTTCACGGGTTCTATTAACGCAGGTCTTACTTGGTGACTCAAGATGAGAACCACGGAATGTGACAGAGTGGAACAAATGGCCAACCCTGCCCTTGCTGCAGCCCCCTCTAATCCCATTTCTGCCAGAGGTCCGGGGACCTCCAATAGAGGTCCACACCTACTCCTCTACTCCTCAGGATCCAGTTCAGCAGCCTCCTTAGTATGGCCTGTCTGTCATTAATGAGATGAGTGTGCCTGTCCTCCTAACCCATGTCTAGTCATATTCCTGGGTGACACCCCATCTCACTAAGCATGACAATGCTTTATTTTCTCTCACTAGGTGCAGCCCGCCTTCATTCACATTTGTTTTTGTGACTGTTTTGCCTAGAAAACTCTCTGCTCTCTCCCTGTCTCCTCAATCACTCCTTCCCCTTGTTAGCTCTGGCTCACGTTCAGATACCAATTTCTCTGCATTGCGTCCCGAAGTCAGGAACAGATAATCCCGTCCATGGTCTCCAATAAACCCTTTCATTCTATACGGCTGCTGTCTAACCATGGTCCCACGTACCACATAGGCTGCAGAGGACAGAGCTGAGCCATGCCCACGTTCACTGACTTAGGACAGACACCCGCAGGCCACATGACAGGCATTTTGGGGGTAGACGAACGCACTGTGGGAAAACAACGCTGGGGCTACTTTAGTAAATAACAACACCTGGCCTGGGTCTGGAGGCGTTTCTGTGCCAGGGATTAACTAGAGTTCTTTATGCAAATTGTCTTATTTATATTAGGTCTTCTGTGAACGGAGAGAGATGCAGAGCCTAGAGAGCAGGGTTCTAGTCCTGGCTGTCACCAACTGACTCTGTGACTTTGGATAGTTACCATGGTTTCACCATCCACAGAATGAAGAGAATGGGGGAGCTGATAGGGCTTAAAGCCTCTGTGTTTTTTTCTTAGGCAGAGAAGGGAATGAGGAGTCAGTAGAGTGGGCCTGGGGGAACCCACATGCAGGATTCAGAGAGCCAACAGTCTGCCTTTCTAGTCTGGAGGCAGGGGAAGAGGGATCTGGCAGAGGCCAGGAAGGGCAGCTGGCTGCTCTCTCATGCTGAGGTGGAGCTTCTAAACAGAGGAGCTCACTGCTGGCTGAGTCATTAACGCTGGTCTCCTCGCTGCCACCTCGGGCATTGTCTGATTTAAGTGTAATAGCTTGTTTGGTGGATTCTGCCTTCTATAGAAATCCCCCCAAGAGTGAAGAGCAGCATTCAGCCGCAAGAGCACAGGCCTTTGTGCACGGATGGCCCGGCCTCTGCGGAATGTGTTTGGAGTTGGTTATCAAAGGGAAGGATAAATTAGAGCGTGAGGCTGAAAAGAGAGAAAGAGGGGACTCTTTCATAAGCAGGACTGAGCACTTAGGCAGCTGACTTGGGGCTGGGAAGCCCAAGGCTGGCCCTCTTGCCTTTTGGCAAGGGCAGTGCTATAAGCAGGCCTATCTGTTTGTGGTTTTAACTCAAATTCCAGCCAGGCTCCTGGAGGGCAGAAGGAGGTCTATCAGCTAGTGGGCCCATAATACTCCTAACACATTGTCCACCAGCACCTGGGGGCAGGGGATGGATCATTGTTTCTTTCCCTCCTCTTCCTCTCAACCCAGCTTTGATGCTTGCATGTGTGTCATCCCCTGTTAGCGCTTTCCATTTCTTAACGGGCCTCTGTAGTCTTTGGGACACCTTTCAGGAACTTAGACTGGTCTCTCCGTGTTCTTCCTGTCTCTCTGGCCTCTCCGGCACACCTGTGTAAGGTAGGTGTATTGATGAGCCATGAAGATGGGGCTCCCAGGATGAGCTACTACTGTGGGCAATTGCTGCCTTCCATGGACTTGTCTCCTCTTGCCTGGATTCAGGAGCCAATCAGGGTACAGCTATCAGCTGAATCACAGACAGGACTGCTGAAGGAACAAATTGCACCAGTTTTCCCGCAGCAAGACTGCCTCACCCTGACTTTCGGCAGGTCTTTTAACCCCTCCTAGAATCTGGAGCCTTCCTGCCCATTCCCTTGGTGACAAATTCTTGGAGGCCAAGTGTAACTCATTTTGAGTTGCAGGTAAGTTTTGAAGAATTGCCTAAACTGATGGTGTCGCTCAGTTAGCAGAGTGCTTGCCTAGCATTCAGGAGGCCCTGGTTCAATTTCTGTCCCCGGGGGAGATGGAGGCAGAAAGACCAGTAGTTCAGGATCATCCACGTCGATGGAGTATATCCCTTAGCTACCCGAGCCCCCACTGCAAGTACATTGCCTCAATGTCGACAAAGCACACTCGTGCTTGGAAACACAGTAATTTACCTTCCAGGTTAGAGGAGAGTATGACACACTCTGAATCTATGCCCAGACCCAACACTGGATGCATATTTGAATTAGCCATAAGTGTTTAAACACAATTCTCAAGTCTGAGCCTTACACGTACAGACCAACTTGTTCAGGGTGGAGGTAAGGATCAGTGTATTCTGGTTAGAATACCCTGTGTGGTTTGAATGCAGTAGAAAGTCATTGTCCCGGGGGACTCCGAGGAAACTCCTCTCATTAAACACCACAGCTGTGGACAGACTGGGTCTGCATAGGAAGACTAGTGGGGGTTTGGGGTGGGGTGTCCATTCTCCAGGAAGACACTCAATGCCAGAAGCAGATTTATCATCTTGCCCACTGCGTTTCAAATCCTTCCCTTCTTTTCTCACCCCTTGAGGGGTGCTTCCTTGGTGTTCACTTAAAATAATTTAAGCATACCACAGTGGGGAAGGAGCCTGGCTTCCTTGATGTGCCCGTCATTCCAAGGAGCTCAATAAAAATTTTGTTTCACTGTTCGTTCAATGCAACTTCCGCATAGAGGTCTTATGTTGCAAACCAGATTTCACTTTTCATCTGGTCACCCCCAGGGAAATTGTGTATTTGAAATTCAAACAATATTTGGGCAAAAAGAATTTCTCATTATATGCAGTGGGGAAGGGCAACGAGAGGAAAGCGCTGGGAAATGATTGAGTGACATTTCTATTTGCCAGTTTGACTTCTCCACCAGTGGCAGCCATGGTTTGGGGCTGCCAGAGAACTTCAGCTTCCTGGTGTGGACTAGAAATGCCAGACCTCTGGAAAAATAATTGGAAAGAAGAAAATGTGATGGGGCTAGGGGTGGATTTGAAGAGTCCGTAGGATCTCAAGCTGATATTGTCAGTAGCAAAAAGTGTAAGGCAGGCCGAGCTCTGTTCTGTACAATGGATTTCCAGGCATCTGATGGTTCAAGTTCTAGACTCTCAGGTTCAAGGTCACCAAGAAATCACCTGGGTTTATGTCTTTAACACTATGTTTGTCGGGTTCCTAAGAGGAGTCACGCAGAATGCATTTATCGAGCGCCAGCAATCTTTGTCACATAGCAAAGTATTTAAGGAACACGCAGGTGGATAGGACCGGACATATTTGTTATACACCTGAGTAATGTATGGTTTCTGGGAGGACCCCAGCCTCCCAACTGCCAAGGAGATTGTGTTCAGTGCTGTGTAGGGGAAGCTGGGAAGAAGGACATCACATTCATTTCAGATCATTAAAATCCAGACACTCCTCTGCAATGACTTCCTAATCCAGACATCTCTTGCAAGTAAGAACTGTCATTTACAGGTGGTGATACTGATGCTTAGAGGGCTGAATTTGCCTTCTCAAGTGATCCAGCCACTTGAGGTCACTTACAGGAACCGGGGGAAGACTGACCGCAGTGACCCTATGTGTCCCGGATTTTACCAGCAGTGCTTTCCTGGGGAGACTTAAAAGGGTTAAAGACTGGCTTTTGATGCCACCACGGGAAGGATCACAGAGAACACAATTACTAATGCTGGTGGCATTTGGGAGAGAAAATGTGACCCCCTTGGGCTGGGCTGTGAAGTGAAGGAGGAGATGCTGGAGAGTAGGAGGTCAGGACAGGCGTTTGGAGGCACAGCAGATTGATGAGTTTGGAGTTATGGCGGGACAGAGTTGGAAAGACACACAAATTGTTGCAGGAAAAGCAACAATGACATTATTGTGAGTCGAAAGAGTAGGAATGAAAATTTGGGATTTTGGCTGTCTTTTCTCAGCTATGTGACCGGGTTGGTGTTAATTGTCAACTTGACACAATCTAGAATCACCTAGGAGATGGGACTCTAGATAAGACTGTGGACGATTGTCCTGTTTGTATTGATGTTAATTGCGGTAGGAGGACCTCCCTGCTATGGGCAGTACCATTCCCTGGCTGGGATCCTGGACTGCACACATGGGGAAAGGGAACTGAGCTGAACATCGGTGTGAGTTAAGGTCCTGCTGCCTTGGTGTCTTCGGTGTGGTGGACTGTGTGCCCTTGAACTAGGAGTCAGATCTTACATCCTATGAGAATGATATTGACTGCTGGAGTTGTACAAACTGAACAATTAACACATGTGAAGTATGTAGTAAAAGGCCCAACCCACAGCCTGCTCTTCATGAAGATATTGAGCGTTGTTGATTAGGAACTTAGTTCCTAATGGTGTGTATAGACAGGATAGAGAGGAGTCTCAGATGCTAGTCTGGAGTCTAGTGTAATAGCTTAGACAAGGTAAGAGGGGCTGTTGCATAGCTTTTCCTGGGAAGATGCAATGTGTATTCCCCAAGACAGTGAAGGGGCCCCAACAGATCAATGAAATGATTCTCTCCGAGTCTATCTTGGCAAAACAGTGGGTCTATTGGGGTCACTTGTAGGAACCTGGAGGACTCAAAAGCAGCAATCCCCTGGGCAGCTTATAAGCATCTATTCCACTGAATGGGTTGCTCATAAAAAGCTGTAACAGCGAAGAGTTCCCTTGGCAACAGCTACATCACTAGGAAGTCCCACCCCAGCCGACTGTTCACATCTTTTGTGGTGGTGATTGGAATCTTGGAGCTGGGAAGGGCTTCAGAAAGATGGTGTGAGCCCCCCGCACCCCCCTTTTTCCACAAGGGAAAAAATTCAATGATAGGATCTCACTCTGAATCCCAGGCTGTCCTAGAACTCACTCTGGATTCCAGGATGCCTTCGAAGTAGATCATCTTCCTCCTCAGTCTTCCAAGGGCTCAGATTTATAGGCACAAGCCACTATGCCCAACATGTTAAAGACATTTTAACAGGCTTCACCTCATGAGATCTCATGCAGGTAATCATGGCTGCCCTGCAGGAAGAGGACAATGGCCATGCCAAGCCTGGGGGAAATAACTGTGACTGCTAAAGAGAAAGAATTGTCATAACTGTGGGATACCTGGAGGGATGGGGTGTCCAAGAAACACTCAGAGATGGAATTGTGTTATAGTACTTCTGATTGCTGGTGGAGATAGACTCCCATGTTTCCTCAGATGATTGTGGGTAAGAAGGACAGCAGTGCCTCACAGCATTGGCACCACTGAGAAAGGTTGCAGATGACTGGGGAGCTGAGGAACTTAAGCTTAGTTAAGTTTGTGGTGTGCAGCGGGGGATAAAGAGGACAGGTAATGTGGTCCTGCACTGGGCTTGCTTCTGTGCCTCTTGTCTCCTGCCCCAGGAAGTCCCATCTCCTGGTACTGCTCCTGAGACCCCCGCAAAACTTCATAGATGGTTCTCAAATGGTCAGGGTATTAGAACCTTGAGTCCTCATCTCAGCAGCTAATGTGTTCTCTTGTTGCCTTGAGGTGGGCTGGGTGGAAGGGAAGGGTAGGCAGAGGGAAAGATTTGAAGGACAGAGGCACTCTGTAGAAAACGAGAGTTATGTTTTGATCAGAGAATATGGTGAATTCTGGGGCTGCTAAGGGTCCTATTACTGTAAGAGTCTTTGGATTGGGGACCCAGTGCCCTTGGACTCCCTGCACCTATGGGAGACTAGCTACTCCACTCACTGCCGTTCTGTTTGCTAGCTCCATTGCTGTAGCCAGCATCCCTACGTGGGTGGGTGAGGACTCAGATGGTTCCCTGAGTTAATTTACATTAGGGATTCAGACAAAAAGGAGCCTTGCAACCAAAGGGGTGAGTCTTAGAACAAAATTACCAGCCTGCTGTAAACCAGGTGCTCTATGTCTGTAAAGCAGACTCCAGACAGGTTGTAGCCTGTCAAGCTGAGCCTGCCTGGGCTTGGCAGGGGTCCTACGGGAAGACAGAGTCAATTACCCAGAAAGGGTTCCACTTAACGTCCCCTGAAGCTCTCAGGCCCTGCCCTGTCCTCTACAGTCTCACTGGCCTCTGCCAAAGCCCGTCAGCCAGTGCTGCAGTTGGCTGCCTGACAACGCCACCCGTTCCAGGGGGCCAGCCTCCAGCCCTCATCAGCTTTGGAGCTCCCAGTGCTGGCCCTTGGCCCGTGGCTTTCCATTTTTTTCCCCTGCAGGCTCAATGGCAGGAGCCTTAGGTGGGAGGGGACATCAACAGGTTGGCTCTTCTATGATGTACCTTGGGAGGCGGCCAACCTCCTCTCATGGCACAGACATGCTAACATAGTCCTACTCCTTCTCAGTTACCCCTCCCCCACTTGGGGCTGTGTGCGGTGAAGTCTTGGGCTTTGGAGTCAGACAGACCTGGGATTGTTGCCTAGCCCAGCCACATGGCACTATGTGACCAAGCATGTGACTTTAAGCTCTTTTGTTCTTGAGTTTCACTGATGGTGAGGTGAGAATCACAACAGTACACAGCTCTAAGGATTATTTCGAAGATCAAAGAAAATGGCGGGCACTCAGCAACGCGCGTGCCTGGCACATGACCAGTGTTCAGGAGACAGGCCTCTCCTTTGCTCTCTTCTCTGCCTTTCATCCTCTGGCTTCCTCCTTTATCCAGTCTGTCTTCATCAGGACGTTTGTGGTTTCTGCCTTTTAGATGTTGGAATTGGTAGAAAAGTCTAGCACCTAGTGCAGTCATACCTACTGGTCCTTGCCAAGTTTATTCTACATTTGCAAACCACACCAGAGAATTAGAGTTTGTTTCCCCCACTGGATAATTCCTAGGTTAGGGGCCCTTGGGTTATTTTGGGTCCTAAGAGCCATAGACTTCTGCTTAAAAGCTGAGTTTTCACATTTCCCAGATGGTCCTTCCTTGGGAACCCCAACTGTGTTTGTGCACCCTGACTGCCTTAGCCATTTCTAAGATGTTGGTTGTTGACTCTAAACATCCAGAAGTTGAGGAGGTTGGAGGTGTGGTACTATTGTGGAATACTAGCTCCAGCAGTGCCCAAGAGGTGGAGGGCAAACATCACCATAGTTTAGCCATTAGGATACTAGGCAAGCATTTATTGGGAGCCAACAGTGTACGTGGAACCTGTGGGAATGTTAATGGGTCATTATAGTTGGATAATGTGTGCTCTGACAGACATATTAGAAAGCCACTGACAGAGAGAGTAGAGACTTCTGGGACTTGTTAGGGAGCCAAGTTCTACGTCCAGCAGGACTTTTCTAAGAACTGGAAACATGGAACCCACCTTTCCTTCTTATATCACAAGTTCACTTGTTTTTTTTTCCTCTTTGCAAAAATAGATGAGAAAAATTATAGAAAGAGCCATTCATTTCCTCTCGTGGTTTTAGTGGTGTCAGGGCAGTCATTTGGCACCATTGTTTCTGAGCCCGTGCATGAATGTTGAGGAAGAACACTGTAGGAGCAGCATGTAGCAGAGGAGGACACTTACCTCACCGTGGAGAGAAAGTTGAGGCTGTGAGGAGTGAGCTTTTGATGGTGCACTTATCCTGTCTGCTTCAACACACTGAGCCCCTGGTGTGTTGTATGGTGCTGTCCATGTCAGGGCAAATCCTCACCCTCAGTTGTTCCACATGTCTATCATCTCTAGCAACACTTCCACAGATACTCCAGGACGTGCACTTTTCCAGTCTCCTAGGGGATCTCTCAATTCAATCAAGTTGGCAGTCAAAAACCATTACCTATCTAGTGGGCTCTAGTCATCACAGCATTCACCACTGTGGACTCCAAGTCTATAACCACATCTCTGCCCATGAAAACTGTTTCTGGGGGGTCAAGAAGCATCTATAGCAGAAGGTGTTCTTTGGGTGCTTCTCAGAAATGTATCACTGGCCTCCATATTTCTTTCTTGTCATGGAGGTGAGTTGGTGAGGTAGGACTGGTAGATTCTATGAGCAGCAAATGCACCCCAGCCCTGTACTAATTGTGCTAGACAGAGCTGTTTAAATACCACCAGACAGAATATTACTCAAATTAAAATGAGGCCTTAAATGTCATTATTTGTGTCATTATTAATAGCCCCTAATTGTGTTCTCTAATCATCATGAAATTATGTTAGTATTAATATTCACGTCAAAGCTGCCTAGGGAACTTAGAAGATTTAAAAAAAATACACCATATGTCAGTTCCCCTGAATGTGAAGCAAATCCTGGTGTTAGTGCTTGGCTAGAGATGTCCAATGATGGCTTGGGACAGGACTACCCCTCCTCTCCTTCTCCCAGGGCCCTCCACCTGGTTGAGTCTTCCTGTCATCAGTAGAACCTACTCTCTGGGAAGAGCCTTTACGTCCCAGCTATCCTTCCTGTTCGTGAAGGGTTCAGACAGTGTTGGCTATCTCATCCATAACTCTTTTCCCTTCTCTCCTTTAACACAGAAGGATTTGGTTGAGACATATGTGGTGGCACACACATGCAATCTTATCATGTTGGAGACTGAGGCGGGAACCTGAACCAGTTTTAGGCTAGCCTGGGCTACATGTTGATATCCATATCAAACAAATAAAGGCATGTAGCAACTCTGTCTATCCTCACTGTTCAGCTACCCATGAGTCCCACCTTAGTCCCACCTTAACATATTCTGGAATGTTCCCAAACTTTCCCCTACCCAGGAGAGTGAACTCCAAACTGCCCAGAAAGACTTTTCAGACAGTACTGAGGTTCAGAACTGAGGGGCTTACAGAGCATCTGTACCCACGTGGGCCCACCTGTCATCAAGGATGAGACAGCGTAGGGAATTGTATCGTATTGTCCTCATTTCTGCTCTCTCTGCACAACCCACACTTTCCCTAATGCTAACCTTACTGGGGCATCTTTGGGGGAACATGGCTACTCCTAGTGACAGGCTAGGGCTCGATTTGCATGCTTTGCTTGCCTGACAGAGGTAGAATCAGCTGAGGCATGTCTATCCTTGTGCCACACAGGACTCTAATTCTGTGTCCCCCTTAGACTGGCATGATGTGTAAGAGGTAGGGTGGTGACTAGGCAGGTGATAGTGCCAATTAGAGCTCCCCTCCCTGTGGGGATGTGTGGGGTGAGTGCCCTGAGACACCCGGAGGCATCAGCCTCCTCCTGACATCACTCAGGGTTCCTCTTCAGCCTTTCTACAACATTCCTTTAGGCTGCCTGCTCAATGCCTCAGTCATCCACTAATGGAGTCCACGTGACCACGATGTGTCAGACAAATCTGGGGCAAGCGCCTCACTCTCTTCTCGGAGCCCTTGGAATTCTCTGGAACTGAGAATATTCAAATGCCTTTCTTGGTGAAACGGCAGGCTTCCAACCCCCCAAATATTATGACTTGAGTTAAATATAACCCTGAGCATGAAAATAACAGCACAACACACGGAGCAGAGAAGCCATGGAGCAAGCAATAGGCAGACGCACTGGCACACACATGCACACCCTGATGTGCCACCCTGGGTGTGGCAGGGCATCCTCAGACCCCCCACAGCCACGTAGACGGAAAACCCACAAATCACACAGAAGTCGTGGGGCATTCTGTGCTGGTGAGTTGCTTCTCTGACTTGGCAGGATATGAAGTCTGATGGTCTCTCTCTCTCTCTCTCTCTCTCTCTCTCTATCTCTATCTCTATCTCTATCTCTATCTCTATCTCTATCTCTATCTCTAGACATAGACATAGACATAGACATAGACATAGACATAGACATAGACATAGACATAGACATAGACATAGATATAGATATAGATATAGATATAGATATACCTTTGTCCTAGTCAGATGTGGTTTGACTTAAGGGTGGGAGGAGGAACTGTCTTAGATGTGGTGTGGTAAAGGGAGATTCTCTTTCTTTCTCAGCTGTGAAAGGGTGGCTGGAGTAGCAGGCACAATATCAGACATGGTCAGGCATGCTGACACCTATTTCCCAGCTCAGAGAGCAAACAGCATCACCCCTCAGTCGCTCGATTGTTTAAAAAGATGGTCTAGGAGTGCGCACTGACCTGTGCAGGGGAGGTAGGCAGATGTACGGACTGTGGCTTCAGCTCGCGCCATAGCCTCTCAGCTTCCCTTGTAACCACATGCATAAGTTTAAGCTGTAAACTCAGTGGGTCATAGATGAGTGGAAGGTCTCCTGAAAGTCAGTCTCTCTGAGTTCCAAACCCAGTGATTACAGTAATTGTTGGCCCAGGGCTGGATTTGAACCAGTGAACCTAGCCTAGAATCAATGAATAGGCCCCTTTCAGTGCCATCCGCCCCACAGAGTTACCCGGCAACAGAACACGTGGGTGCTCCTCTCTCCAGCGTGTAGAGCCAAATAACAAACAGCTCAGATGATTCCAAAAGAGCAGATTTATTCATACAGCCTTTGCAATACAGGTATGGTTCCCACACAGTAGCATCTATAGCATTTGTAAAGGCTTTTAAAAAATAACTTCCTTTGCCCCTCATCAGTGAAGTGGGTCAGTTTGTAACTATCCTCCACCATCTAGGTGAAGGGATTGTGTCTCAGGACAGGTATGGCCAAAGACTTCAGGGAGTTGACCCAAGCCTTCTGATTGTTTAGGCAATATTTAAATAGCTTCACCCCAATCTGAGGCAGTTTAGGAATGTTGGCAAAAGTCAGGCGCTCACAAGACCATGAATTCCAGAAAGGTATTGTTGAGACCCCACCCATCCCCAGATCTGTTTTTTATTTATTTATTTTTTTCCCTTTCTTTCTACCCATGTCTCAGGTATACTCAGGACGATGCCCAAAAGGTCCCGTGGGACAGAGCCAGAGGAAGGGGCAGAGTTTTCCTCTCCTGGGGTGTCTGCTTTTGTTCTCTTTATTCTGATTCTCTCAAATCTGCAAACAAAACAAGATCACTTCTCCCTTAGGCCCCTCCCTGGTGATCAGTGATTGAACTTGGAGTCGAGTGCAGGGGGCAGGTCCCAGGTGAGGGATTGGGTGTTTTAGGGTTTTAGGAGGAGGTGAGAGCAATACCAAGGTCACCTGCTTGGGTGAGGGCCCCTACCTGGGACTTCCACCTGATTGTGTCTCCCTTTCTCTTGCTTGAGGCAAATGACATAAAGCCATTCTGGAAGGACTCAGGGATTTCTTGATACCCCACCACCGTCCTCCACCCCTTCTCTCCTCTGTCCAGCACCCCACCTCCTGTGCCCTATCAACTTGCCCCCACCCCCATCTTCTGCTATACAAAGCCCTTGCTAGAAGTTGACAAAGCTGACTGGCTGCTTAATGTGCTACAGGTGTTGTTGCTAGGCAACCACCCCACTCTGCAGCTCAAGCTCTGTCAGCCCAGATCAAACCCCTGGTAGCACTTAACCCTGTAACTGCTTAATCCAAATACTAATTACCCAGGTTCACCAAACAGCACATTCATAAGCCATAATCAAGGGTCATAGGGTGGACTTGAAGTGCCTTCAGCCCTTCAACCAGCACTTCCTATCATCAAGGCCTGGGCCAAACTGCTCCAGACAGGATGTCAAGTCACTGTGCGTGTAAGTGACAGCCCCTCTTTGGCTGTACTGGGTGAACTACAGCAAGGAGCATCGGTCATCCTTTGGTGATCTGGATTCTGCTAAAGTCAAATAAATACCTCCAATTTGCTGTTTTTGATGTTCAGGGAAGCAGTGTTTGTGGTTTCTCTTGCTTCCTTTTATGCTACTTTTATGGTAAGACTTGGCTGGAACTTTATAGTTTTGCTGAAATCCATTTCTTTGCTTTTGGATTCTGCTGGGCTATCACTTGGACAGTTTCTTTAGACACCTGTCTTCATGCCCTGCCTTTCCTTAGGCCCATTCTCCCTGACTGAATAGTGCACACTCTGGTGACCAGGGTGCCAGAAGGCTCTAGTTATATGCAGGTAGACTCCAGGATTACCACACAGACCAAACTCCCACAGAACTGATCTGTCCTTAGGTCTGTTTCCATAATGGTTGATCCTATATGCTTAGAGCTTAGGATGTGCCCAGCGCCTGTTGATAAGGGCATGCTCAGAGCCATGCTTTACACTTCTGCTGCTGTTGCTGTTTGTCTTCTAAGCCAGAGCGTCTCTCCACAAGGATGAGACAGACCAGTGGGCATAAGAGATAACACCTCCTTCTCTTTACTGAACTTTTCCTCATGAGATCCAACTCTACCCAAAAACCAGACTCCTGGAAACCCTCACATGGATGAATTTTCTTTTTGTTGGTCGCCCCGGAGGCAATGGGAAAGTCCACACCTCCAGGGGCAAGAAGAGGTGAGAATTCCATGTACAAGAAGCAGCTTCCTCCAAACTGACTGGCACTTTCCCATGATGCCTGGTAGGACTCAGGGACCCACTGTCCCCTCACTATCTCTTCTGTTAGTAGTTGTCTGGAGGGACAGAGAGATTCTGTGTGCTCCAAACATTTAGGTTTGTTACTTAGCTGTTTCCTCCCCTTGGAGGCTACCTCAAAGTTCCTATTCATTCTGGGAATGGCATCTGTCTAGTGGTCATGCCTACCTGCAGGTTCTCATGTGTCATCACCGTGGCTCTAGCATATGGATAAGGCTAGCTAGCCGTAGCTTGCATGTGAAAAAACGAGTTTCAGGGAGGCTGAATAACTCCTCATTCTAACATGTCTCATGAAACTGTCATTCTATCGTTTACCCCTGCCCCAGTTATCCTGTCTCCATGGAGGCTGAGAGAGGTTAACTGACTTACCTGAGATCTTGCTGCCAGTGACTGGTGGCACAAAGACGGCAATCAGGGTCGATTTGATTCAAAACCCCCTTCATGTTTCCTCTTCTAACCTGTTCTGCCTTTCCGTTTCAGCCGTGTCCCTCTGCTATCTGTGGCTGCTATTTCCTCCTTACGGTAGACAAATCCTCGAGCACAAAGAGAGCTCTGGGCTGCAACATAGATTGTGTCTTGGATATATTCTGTTCTGAAGTGGGAGATCATGGCTCCCTTTCCTTCCTATCTCCTTGGTTTAGCTACATTGGCAAAAAGAGGAGGAAAGGGCAGCTAAAGAACTGGAAAATGTGGAGAGAGAGAGAGAGAGAGAGAGAGAGAGAGAGAGAGAGAGAGAGAGAGAGAGAGAACTGAATACACATGCATACTCACGCTTCTTGTTTCTGTAGCCCATGGCTCTGCTCCCCTCCCATGTCTTGAGTCAGTAATGCCTTGGCTTTGGGCTAAGTCACTGTTGCCAGCTGGTGGCATTAAGAGTTGGGATTGCCAGCTCGGTCACAGGTGACAGATTTGGGAACATCATCACAGTCCTGGCTCCTTCCCAGTAGACCTGATGGGTCATGGAAAGCCCAGGTTGGGAGCTGACTGGAGGCAGAGAGAGACTGCATACTGTAGGTGCGAGTGGAGAGGGGTATGCCCCAGGAGTTTAACACTTTCATGTAAGTGGTGTCTCCATCAAGTATTAATAATGTTCCTATAATTGATACTTCAGGGCAATAACCTCTGACAAAATGGCCCTGATTAGCAGATAATTGAGTGTGTTGGATGGTGTCCTGAGAGAGCTGAACGCCAGGCAAGGCCCATTAGCCCATCGTAATGACCCCCTTTGTCAGGTATTAGTGTCATTAAGAGCCTGCTCTCTGAAATCAGTCCCTTTATTTAACTCTTTTCCCTAATTATATGGATCATTTTACAAATCAAAGCAAATGTTTGCATACAGCCCCTGGGCATGCAACAGAGAGAGGTGATGGAGGAGAGGGCTGGGGATTCCCGAGTAGAGTCCTTCCTAGTAGAGTCCTTCCTTCATAAGGAGGACACTGAGTTTTCTACAGGAGGTTCCCTAGGAAACCCGTCAGTGACTCATGAGGGTACAGCATACCTGGTTGGCTGGGGAACTGGGGGAGGGGGGTGTAACATTGAGGAGGTAAGGATGCATTTCTCAGGAGAACTTGAAGCCCACATAGCAGCCAACACCAGAATCGTGTTGGCAAAGCTGCTGGCAGCCTAGACCGAGAGTGTCGGAATCTGTAGCACAGAAATCAGTAGGCTGGAACACGTTGGAACCTGAGCCCAGCCACAGGGCACTTAGAAGACACAGAACACCGGAGCTAATCATCTGGGTTATGCCCAGAGCAGGCTCACATCTCTGTCAAGAAGCAGGCGCCCTTCAGTTTGGCAGGGAGGAAGAAGAAGCAGAACTCTGATGCTCCCGAGCTGGGGAGATCTGGCCCAAGTGCCCTCACTGAGAGCTGCCATCTGGGCGGCAATGAGTGTTCTGGAGACTCTGGGGAACTAACAATATGATCAGCCCACAGGCCACACACACCAGGTTGACACAACAAAAAGCCCGAGGGACAGAAAGTCACTTTCTGACCTGTTCTCAGCAGCACACTCTGACTCATTAAGAAGTGGAGCTGGTCTCCTGTTTATTTAAATGCAATGGCTGCCTGACTCCCTTCCCACCTGCATGATGGCTCTGTGAGAAGCGTTTTATCCCAGGGCAGCTGCAGTGTGAGTGTATTGGAAGGAGGTCACAGTCTCTAGCAAGAAGGCAGAGACAAAGGATGGACAGCTTTTTGGCAGCTAGGAAGGATATATTTTTATATATACTGAAGACGAAGAGGCAAGGAAGCCATCTATTACAGGAAAGGGTCCCAAAGTTGCTGAGCTGGGGAGAATTTATTTGGTCAAGTGATGGGTGAATTTCTCTAGTGGAATATGGACCTGTGGTGGGTCCCGGGGTGGTACCTAGACCCCATTTCCTCGCCATAGTCCTCTTCCCCACCTCGACTGTTTGTCGAATGTGCTTTCCTTGTCTTAATTACAAAGGGCCTGTGCTCTCATGATTTGTGTTGGGCCTGGTGCATTTCCGAGCATTGGCCTTGGGTGGAGGGCTGCCAGCCATGCAGAGAAACTGCCAGGGTTTTCTGCCGAGGAAGCAGAATTTTGGTGGTGGAGTGTGACATTCTCCTCTCAGAAATAATACCTTTCATTTAAGGTAGGAGAGGAGGTTTGACATCCCGTGAAAATATGATTTCAGCCCTGTTCTGCTTGGAGTGGAGTTTTTCGGTGGGGTCTAGTTGCTGAACCAAGGAGGGAAAGATCCTAAGCTAATGTGGGTGAATGGTGGTCTGACGTTCACAAAGTGGCACTTTCCTCAGAATGGGAACGGATATGGGGAGAATCTTTCTGACTCTAACTCTCCAAGGAGCTGAGTTCTACTCTCTCCTCAAAGAATGTTACTCCCAGGGCAACACGAAGAATCGAATAATGCAATATATGCTTAGACAAATCAGTGGATAGATATTTAATATTCTGGAAGATTCTAAGTAGTTATGCAGAATTCCTTTTTTCCCCTAAATCCACAAACATTTCTTCAACATCACACTACCTGAATCAAGGTCCTGAACCAGGTACTGGGTATAGAAAAAATAAGACATGGTAACTGCCTTATAGGAGCTACATCTGTGTTGGTATTAGTGTATTAAAAAAAAACACCTACCTCCAGTTGACACATTATAGTGTAATGCTGTAATAGAAATGCATGCTAAGTGTTACAGTAACACCGTGTGGGACAAGCTAATGACCTCTGCCTGGGAAAAAAGGCAAGGTTTTCCTGAAGACACAATGTTTAAGCTGAGGGTTTGCCAGATAAAGGATTGGAGTCAAGTACAACAAGCAAGGAGGAATAGCTACAGTTTATCAGGAACTCCCCTGTCAATCGAGAGTAGCTGCAGTCTATCGGGGACTCTAGCATGGTGATCACAACCCCCAATTGTATGGATCGATTACTGCATGTCAAATACTCTGCAGAACCCGCTTCCTCTGATCCCCGCCATGTCTTCTAAGAGGAGCTATTTCTTTTTTTTTTTAATTGCATATTTTTTTTTTATTAACTTGAGTATTTCTTATATACATTTCGAGTGTTATTCCCTTTCCCGGTTTCCGGGCAAACATCCCCCTCCCCCCTCCCCTTCCTTATGGGTGTTCCCCTCCCAACCCTCCCCCCATTGCCGCCCTCCCCCCATAGACTAGTTCACTGGGGGTTCAGTCTTAGCAGGACCCAGGGCTTCCCCTTCCACTGGTGCTCTTACTATTCATTGCTACCTATGGGGTCAGAGTCCAGGGTCAGTCCATGTATAGTCTTTGGGTAGTGGCTTAGTCCCTGGAAGCTCTGGTTGCTTGGCATTGTTGTACTTTTGGGGTCTCGAGCCCCTTCAAGCTCTTCCAGTTCTTTCTCTGATTCCTTCAATAGGGGACCTATTCTCAGTTCAGTGGTTTGCTGCTGGCATTCGCCTCTGTATTTGCTGTATTCTGGCTGTGTCTCTCAGGAGCGATCTACATCCGGCTCCTGTCGGTCTGCACTTCTTTGCTTCATCCATCTTGTCTAATTGGGTGGCTGTATATGTATGGGCCACATGTGGGGCAGGCTCTAAATGGGTGTTCCTTAAGTCTCTGTTTTAATCTTTGCCTCTCCCTTCCCTGCCAAGGGTATTCTTTTTCCTCATTTAAAGAAGGAGTGAAGCATTCACATTTTGATCATCCGTCTTGAGTTTCGTTTGTTCTAGGGATCTAGGGTAATTCAAGCATTTGGGCTAATAGCCACTTATCAATGAGTGCATACCATGTATGTCTTTCTGTGATTGGGTTAGCTCACTCAGGATGATATTTTCCAGTTCCAACCATTTGCCTACGAATTTCATAAACTCGTTGTTTTTGATAGCTGAGTAATATTCCATTGTGTAGATGTACCACATTTTCTGTATCCATTCCTCTCTTGAAGGGCATCTGGGTTCTTTCCATTTTCTGGCTATTATAAATAAGGCTGCGATGAACATAGTGGAGCACGTGTCTCTTTTATATGTTGAGGCATCTTTTGGGTATATGCCCAAGAGAGGTATAGCTGGATCCTCAGGCAGTTCAATGTCCAATTTTCTGAGGAACCTCCAGAAAAAATTCTTTTTTTTTTTTTTTTGGTTCTTTTTTTCGGAGCTGGAGACTGAACCCAGGGCCTTGCGCTTCCTAGGCAAGCGCTCTACCACTGAGCTAAATCCCCAACCCCGAGGAGCTATTTCTAACATCACCACTTCACAGTTGAGGAAATGACGGCTTTGAGGGAATTTATGAAGATTACATAATCTACTACACTCGCACTGTTATTAAGTATTTATAAACAATCAAGATTTAAACCTGGACTTCTGAAGCCAGGACACAAGAACTTTCCCATCTACAAGCTTGTCTCCCAGATTGCTGTGCAAATGTTCATTAGTGTAATCAACATAGTGACCCGGAGAACATGGATCCTTAGCTCATTTCAGAAGGGACAATTGGCAGTGCCAGAGGGTGGTCTGTGCTATGAACAGTTACACTGAGAAGAGCTCACTGGGAAACTTGCAGGGGGTAGTGGTATGGTTCCCCCACAGATCCCCATTCTTACCACACTAGTTTAGAATACAAATAGTTCTAAGCCTCACGTGCTTTGGGAAGAGGAGTGGATAAGGTGAAACCAGTGGTAGACAAAGCAATGGTCTCTGCAATTATGTCCACGTCTTGCTCCTCAGAATGCACAACTATGTTGCGTTACTAAACGAAAGGGTATAGACAGAATCAAGGTCATTAGTTAGTTGACCTTGACACAAGGAGATGGTTTTGGTTTTTGTGGATGGGATTGATGAAATCCAAGCTTTCCTTGATGGGAAGGAAGAAGCAGGAGCGATGCAGAGAGAGAGGGAGTGGTACAAGATGGACTTGGTTTGGCATATAGCTTAGATGCTGAAGGAAAGGACCAAAAGTTCAAGAATGCAGGTGGCCTCTATGTACTGCAAGTGGCAAGGAGCAGATCCTTCCCAAATCCAGGAACATGTGCAGGGTTACCGATATGAACTTTAGCCTGGTGAGACCCACCTCAGACTTCTGAGCTCCAGAGCCGGAAGATAGTAAGTTTGTGTTGTATTAGTCCTGCAAAGATGCAGCGGGAGGTGCCAGCTTGTGAAGGCCTTGCAAACCAGACAGAAAAGTTCACTATTGATTGATTAGTTTGAAAAGTGAACAAAGAGATAGTGAATGTATGTTCCAGTGAATATATGATCCAGAGTAGTTTACCCATGAGAGATGGGGTTGCAGTGTCCTTAAGGTTCAGTCACTCCATTTTAAGCTACCCAGTTCCACACATTCTTTGGAGAACTAGAATATAAAAAGTTAACATTATTTGTCCATAAATACCAGAGACTGAATGATCAGGGGAGAAAGGGAGCCAACTCTGCAGGAAGGTGGTAGTGGGTGATCTTTGAAGGGAATGGACCAGCTTTCCACTGGCCCTTCCATTTGACAATTATTGATTGTTGAGGTACAGTACTCCTGATAGTGTGGACAGACTATGCAATGGTGAATCAATATGTTTTCCATTATAGCTGCCATGGGGCTTATGGCTTCAGGACAGCAAGACATTAAATAAAAAAGTCCAAAGATATTAAGACGTACATCATTACAAATTGCAATTTCATAGAGCAAGAGAGTAGGGTGTTCTGAGAGAGCACAGCAGGACACTCCTCCTGCCATATCCTTAAAGAGCTAACATATCACAAATCCTTCTAGTTCTGGAGTTCAGAGGTCCGAAGTGGGTCTTATTTACATTGAAGCTTTCGTGGAAGGTCTTTATTGGGGAATGACATTTAACAGAACATCCATGTAGGAGATGGACTTTGAAAAGTAGATTCTCCTGTGCAGACTGCCTCAGGTGAGAGCATAGGGTATTCGAGGAACTCAAAGAAACAGATGGGCTAGAGATAGCATTCATAGGCAAGGGCCGGACAAGACTGTCAGGCATGTAGGCATGAGCTATAGCGTGGGGCTTTGTGGAACCCTTTAAGAATTCTGGGTCTAAGCCCAGGAAACACAGCAGGCACTGGCTGGTGTGTGTGTGTGTGTGTGTGTGTGTGTGTGTGTGTGTGCGCGTGTGTGTGTGTAAGTGGTCTGATCTGACACGTACTTTATAAATATGAGGCTAGCACAGTCTAGAGAATGTTCTAGAAGGGCATAGAGACTAATCTTGGTGAACAGGTGGGAGAATGGTGTAATATCTAGGCAAGAGATGCAGGTACCTTGGAGAAGAATAACAGCATTGACAGTGATTGGCTACATTTGACATTTTCTCAAGATAAGTTAATCTATGGATTGCAGTAGGTTGAATGTAGGAAGTGACGGGAGATGGTGGAAGTAATCCAACCCCCGGGTCTCCAGTAAAATGACTAAGTGAATGGATGAGATGGGTTGGGTGGGCAATTGTGATAGGGGGGAAGCACCAAGCATTTTGTTTTGAAAAATATTAAATTTAAGAATCGTTTGAGAGCCTCCTTTGAGATGTCAAGTTATGTAGTTTTATAGGTGGAACTGGTACTGTGAAACGAGCTTGAGGACTGGGCTAAAGAAATAAATCTAAGAAGTGTTATATGGACGCTCAAACTGCGGGGAAAGACAAGAACCTGGAACCTGGAGAAACGCTGGCACTTTCTGAGCATATGGCGTCTCAGCAAAGAGTCTACCTGCTCCCCAACACTGCTCTTCAGATCAGTAGTGAGGCAAGGCTGAGAGACTAGATCTAATTCACAAGACCAGAGCGGGAATGACAGTGAAAAGCCTATCTGTGGCTTTCCAGTCTCTTCCCTTCCCGCACAGCATGCTCTTACTCTCCTGCCGCAGCAGCACGCGCTTAGGCCTCTGTTGCTTGAGTTCTTGAGCAACTGTTTTGAACACATTCCCTGAAGATATGTCCTGGATAGTGCATGAGGAGGAAGTGACCTATTATAATAAGCTGCTAAGACTGACAATGAATGCTATTGCAGCCTACCCTACCTTAGCTGCCCTACCCTATCTTATCCAACTTTACCCTACCCTCTCCTACCTTACCCTACCCTACGTTAACCCACCCCATCTTATCCTATCCTACCCTACCTTATCCTGTACTGTGCTGTTCTGTTCTATCCTAATGATGCTTTAAAAAACAGACAAACAAACAATGCCATGAGAAACAACAAAGAACCCCGACATAATATTGTGTTTAACAGCGTAGACCCAGGACTCAAATTCTGCCCTAGTCTTGTCTTCTGTACTTACTAGATAAGTAGGCCAGGCGATTCTCTATGCGTGTTAATTTTCTCATCTAGGAAAATAATGGGAACCTTTTGAAAGTTAGGAAGAAACCAGGGGTCAGCTATGCCATACAGAGACAGGTGAGCTTCAGGGAGGAGAGGTTGACTGCTTAAATGATATTGAAGAATTAAGCAAGATGAGGACACCAGAGAGGGCTCACAGAGCTCCACATCTCCCTGGTGTGGGGATGGGTGTAGGAGAGGGCAGCTGAGGAATACATGGTGATGGAGTTTGAAGGTAAAAAGTGGAGAAAGTGTGTCTCGTTTCTGAGCTGCTTGGTCGGGAAGCAGTCAATACAGAGACTGGGTGGTTACAAGAGGAAGGAACAAGGTTACAACAGGGCAAGGAAGGCTTTGTTTTAAGATGGGATATTCTAGAGTACAAATAAACAGTGATTAGAGAGTTTAAGCTGGGAAATGTGGTTTGGATGTGAAATATCTCCCAGGGCCACACATGCCTGAACACTTGGTCCTCTGAATGTGTTTTAGGAGGTGGGGTCCAGCTGGAGGAAGTGAGTCCTGAGGAGACAGTCCTGCTACTCCCACCCTACTCCCAGGTCCATTGACATGTAAAGTAGTCTCACACATCTGCTGGCCCAGCTCTGAGCAACTCCCACCACCATGGTGGCCTTGTCTAGATGAAATGTACCCTCAAACCACAAGTCAAGGTAAATATTTGCTCCCTAAGGTTGCCTTTCTTCAGGTATTTGATCTCAGTGACGAGAAAATGAATTCAAGAGGGAGAGCTGAAGTTTGAGAATGGAAGACCCTGAAGTAGTATTTTCAGGCAGGAACTAGAGCACAGGAGATAGCCTCTCATTCCACTGGACTTAGAGGGAGGGAAGGAAAAAGGGAAGGTGGATGCAGATGAAGAGAAAGTGAAGCATGTGGAGGTAGGGAAATGAAGAACTTTTACATGGACAGCCTTGTCCCTCAATATTAGAAGATGAGTTTGGTGCTTTGAGGAGAACTGGGCAAACTATCATCTTTTTTTTTTTTTATTATTATTCTTTTTTTCAGAGCTGGGGACCGAACCCAGGGCCGTGCGCTTGCTAGGCAAGTGCTCTACCACTGAGCTAAATCCCCAACCCGCAAACTATCATCTTGAAGGGAGTGGCCACTAGTCACACTGGATAAGCATTGATTTACTGTTGATACAGGTCTGGATTGATCTAGACCATAGTTCTGTGGTAGGACAGAGTTCATCTAGATCAGCGGTTCTCAACCTGTGGGTCATGACACTGGTCTAGAGTTTCTTAGAGGTATCTGGTCCCAGTGTACACACCTCCCCACCCCACCATGCTCATGAGCTGCCCTTGCAGTTATGTTGTTCTCTATCTAGTGAGCTTTATCTGGGTCTTTCTATCCTGACTTTCTGCCTCATGGGACTTCATTATCTAGAATGTCTTCAGCACCCTCCTATTTCCAACTCAACCCAAATTGTTCTTCTATGCTTAGATTTAATAAGCACTCTGTTGGTCTTCCTACAGTGGTTCACCCAGCTCAATCCTTAACGCTTGGTCTACATTTCCCTCTGTTGAGAGTGACGTGTTCATGGCCAGCACCTCCAGGACTTCTGTACTGTGTTCCTATTCCCTGTGTTATCTAGTGGTTATCTATCTGCCCTGGATATATTACCTCAAAAAAAATGGTGTAAATTTCCTTAAGTGAGGTTCAAGATTTCACATTTCATGTCTTTGAGACTTCTGTGATGCCTCACATGTAAAAGGTACTCAGTAAATGTTGGCTGATACTTTCTCTAATGTATGCAGAAGAAGCTTACAGAATGGAATGGCAAGGCTCCAACTGGATTTGTTTTCAGTCAGATTATTCTTAAATTCTTTGCCTGGATTGCAACATTGCCCAGTTGTGAGACAAATAACAGCAAACACGACCCACCTGCCCCCATCCCCACTAAGGAGAGTGAGAGAGTGAGTCAGGAAAGAATTCTTGTCTATATCATCCATGGTGACCTTTGGGTGGTGGGGTAATGTTGTCAGTGCTAATAAAGTCTTTGTACTATTGGTCAGGACTTACTAATTGCTCAGAAAGAATGATGGCATTGCTGGGCTTGGGGAAGCAGGCAGCAGAAGAAACATGTTTGTACAGATTGAGAGGCAAGATGTGGGCCCCCTTGGCTGTGAGGCTCTCTCATTATGAACATGCTCCGGAGAGCTGTGAGGGCATGCAGTTTGAAATAACAGCCTTCCATGGTCCTTTGCCTTTGAATGCAGTGGGTGTGCTCATCTGGAGCTTGTGTGAGTCCTGATCCACCTCCAGTTTACTAAATCTGAACAAGTTTCCCTGTGTGGGGAGGATCTGGTAAACTTTTACTCAACTTGGCTCTCACCTCCTGGGATCTTAAAAGTTACTATGTAGTCAGGCAGTGGTGACACTGACTCTTAATCCCAGTACCTGGGAGGCAGAGGCAGGTGGATCTCTGAGTTTGAGGTTAGCCTGGTCTACAGAGTGAGTTCCAGGACAGCCAGGGCTATACCTGTTTTTAAAAACAAAAGCAAGCAAGCATTTAGGGGCTCAGTAACTCTGGGGCCCAAGCCATGGCAGGCCAGGATGTGAATCCCAGGCATCACTGACATGGTACCTATCAGGCCATTCCTTTGCTTTCTGCTCCCCTCAGGGCCCCCCACTCCCTTTCCTTCACAATCCAGAGCCATCATTCTTAGAGACATAGACATCACTCTAGCAAGGGTAAATGGCGAGGAAAAAGGAGTGCACAGTAGGCACCCTATAATTGCTGAAATTCAGTGAAGAAGGCACAAGGGCACCTACTACAGAACCCTGCTAGTTGATGCTTTTTGCCCCTAAGATTCCTTTGGGAAGGAAAAGAGTAAGAATAATCACTGCATTGAGGGCAGTGGGGGCGGGGGCGGGGTATGTGCTGGGATGAGAGGTCAACTCATAAAATGCTTGCCTTCAAATAGGAGGTCACAGTTTGCTCCCCAGAACCTATGTAAGAAAATACAAGGTGGTGCACACTTAGAATGCCAGTGGTGAGGAGGCAGGGACAAGTGGCTCTCTGGGGCTTGGTAGCCAGACAGCCTAGGTTTTTGGCAAGTTTCAGGCCCATGAGAGACCCTGTTTCAAAAACAAATAGTGGAAGATACCTGAGGTTGTCCTCTGGTCTACACACACACACACACACACACACACACACACACACACACACACACACACACACACATCTTCTCAGTTATTTCAAAGAATTCCATCCTTCCAACTGAGATGTGAGAAGGGCCAGCTTGGTGGATGACCTGCCCAGGCTGTGGCTGGCCCACTCCCTTGCTGATAGGTGTGTAGCCTGCCTCCCTGAGCAGCCTCCTCCTGCTCTGCAAGTGCTCCATGTCTCCTCTGCTCCAGGAGGAGAGCAGCAGGCTGTCTCTTACATTTTCGTCTGTTTCAGCTAACAGGTCTCAGACAGGCGGGCAGGCTCAACAGGCTCCTTCCCAGGAAGATGGCTGTGTCCACAGTGAGCAAACAGCCTTTGTCTTCCCTGGAGTCCTGTGTATATGAAGCTGAGTCTGAGGTTGGGGGGAAATGTGATTGTGTTCTAGGGCACAACTGACACGGAAGTCGTTCAGATTAGGGCTGAGAAGGACGTGATTGCTTTCAGAATCACAGATGGTGACTGTTGCCTAAGTGTCTATCCTTCCTGGTCTTGCTAGAAAGGAACAGAGAATTCTGAACACATTCTTTCTAAGAAGATGATCCTAGCGAATGAGCTCTCAGAATCTGAGAACTTTGGTCTATCTGAAGCTTGGGATTCAGTTGCCCAACTGTAAGAAGTCGTGGGGCATGCTGGGAAAATTCTCTGGGGACCTCCATCCCTCACTGATCTGGGAGTCTAAACTATGCTTAGACACAGGCATCCTTTGTGTTCTGACTATAGCTGTGATTTGTGGTCACCCTGGTTTCACCTTTCCCTCTGGCAGCCCAAAGAATGGAGCAGGAGAGGGAAAGAGAGGAGGTGAGGAGGCGAGAAGACTGTGTTCGAGTGAGGCCAGGAGCTGCTGTTTGTTCTATCCCTCCCACAAATGACCTCGTTCATTATGAAAAAGGGTCAACTGATATTGACTCATAAAATGAGGGAGGGAGAAAGGGCCCAATATATAGCTCTTGGGGATACCTGGAGGCAGTGGATTTCTGGGGGTCAGGTGGAAAGGAAGCAGAGGGAGGGGAGAGAGAGTGCAGAGGGTGGCCGGGCTGGAGATGAGACTCTGAAGCATCTGCGTTTTTGTTAGCCGTGGAACATGCACATCTAATCCCAATTAACTTCTGTCACCATCTCCAATTCAGCTTCTCTGTTAGTGCCAGTGACAAGACTGTAGTTGCTGGGGACCAGTTTGGGAATACCTCACATTGCTTATATGAAGGGACCAGGTGGGCTCACCCTGCCAGGGCACCAATAGGGGCAGCAGTAGCTGCTGCATCAGTTTTCCAGTTGGATCCTGTTTTCAGCTCTCCCCTTGTGAGATTATCTGGGAACTGGGGTTGATTTTTGGGGGCCTTTATGTTTAGTGCTTAGGGACTCTGCTAACATCCCTACCTGGAACTCCCTTATAAGCGCCTTTCCTGCACCTAAAGGCCGTAGTAAAACTGTGGAGGCTTGAAATGCCACCTCCAGGAGCCCATGGATAAGGTTGGGGGATAGCTAAGGGCTACATATCTACTGGACAAAGGAAAAAATTGATCAGGGGATCTTCAGCTGCATTTACACCATGGTAAATATTAGTGACATGTGGATGTTTACATTTAAATTAATTAAAATTAAAGCCTTTGAAAGTTTCCACTCTTCAGTCAAAGTATGGCATTTCAAATGCTCCAGAGCTGCACGTGGCTATGGGTCACCAGGCCACAGAAATGTGGTACAAAGCATTTCTGTTGGCTACAAGTTGTGTTGAACAGAGCTCATATGCGACATCTCTTCCAGTTCTGCCTTTGTGGTATTCCGTCATTGTTCCTTGTTGAGTCCTGTGGGACTAGGTCCATAGTCTTTGAAGTTCTTCTTTGTTTCATCCCCTAGCATCTGCCAAAACACACACACACACACACACACACACACACACACACACACACACACATGCACGCACACATGCACGAACACACACTTATGCACACGCCCATGGGCACACATGCACACATACATGCACATGTGCACATTTGCACACACACACACACACTCACTCGCCTACATGATGTATATGAGAACATGCATACTGCTGTCTTCCACCAGGGCAGTGTTAAGAAATCACAAGCACACTGAAGAAGTAGCTGAGCTCTCCTACAGGAGTGAAGGTATGAAGACAAGATAGGTGTTCATCCACTGATGGAGAAGCAAAGAGAACATTGTTCAGGTACACAAGGATCCTTTCATCTTTTGTAAAGAAAGAGATCCTGCCATTGTAACCAAGTGATGAACCTGGAGGACATCATGCCAAGTGAGTGAATACAGGCACAGGCAGAGACACCCTTCTTGTCTCATGAACTCACCTGTGTGTGTGTGTGTGATATCAGAAAGTCTACTTTACTGAAATGAAGAAGGTGGTTAACAGAGGTGGTAGGTGGGGGTTGGGGGGTAGGACTGAGGTACAAACTTCCAATTCTGAGAGGCTGGGACTATAGCTCAGGTGACTGCCTTGCATGCACGAGGCTCTGGGCTTCATCCCTGAGACCCCACAATCTACCTCCCTCCCCTATAAAAACGTAAGTTCTAGAGAGCTAATGATCAACAAGGTAATTACAATGAATAATTCATCATCAACTCAAAGTACACTTTATTAAGAAACATCCGTCAAGACACCTTAAATATACCCAATTTTTCTTAATTTTGCTTCAACAAGGCTAGAATGAGGACCAGAGAGCTGGTTCAGTGAGTAAAGCATTTGCTACACAGGTGTGAAAACCACAGCTTGGCACCTCAGCATCTACATAAAAATTGCAGAGTGGCCTACCGGTAATCCCAGCACACAGGAAGTAGAGCTAGGAGATCTCCAGAGAAAACTGGCTAGCCGAATCAGTAAGATTTAGGTTCCAGTGAGAGATCCTGCCTTAAAACACAAAGTGGAGGCTGAATCAGGAAGACACCTAACATCAACTTTTGGTCTCTACCTACACACATACATGCATACATACATACTCACAAAGACATAACACATATATGTACATGCAAAAAAGAAGCTTAATATGAGAAAGGACAACTGAGCGATTAGTGGGCACTGTTCCTCCCCTCTCATGAGATGTTATGGGCTTTAAACTGAGTAAAATTACCCATGATGCACTTGTTTCCTGAGTGCCTCCTGCATGTGTGGCATGGGTCCGACATTGGGAGGAGTGTGGTATTGGGAAAAGTTCTGTATTTCATGTCATTCTTGGGAAGTGGAGAAAGCATCAGACTGCTGAGCAGCGGGGCCTACCTGAGAGTCACGTGCCTTACCATGTGGGGCTGGGGTTGTGAAAACAACTCTCAGACCACAAAAGCCCTCACCATAAATAGAGGCTGTGATGCACCCATGGCTATGTAGTGTGGTGAGTGCTTCATTGGAGGGAGGCCAGTCTGTTGAGGGGGTGGGTGCAGGCTAAAGAAAGGCAGAGTCTCCTTTGACCCTTAGTCCCCCCCCCATGGGAAATGGGGGTGTGGCATGGTGAGTGCCAGGGTCTCCTCCTTGCTAGGATTTTCTCTTCCCGGAGGCTGCATGTCTGAAAGCACCACAGAGGCAGAGGTTTCCAGATGTGGATGGCCAGTGGCACAGGATTCTTTGTCTCCCAGCAGTACCGCCCTTTCTCTCCTTCAAAGCCTGTGGAGGCCTGGAAGGCTCTCACCTTTCCCCTGGCCTCCTCTCTTGGCTCCCCTCCCTCCTTCCAGGTTGCACAGCCCCAGCCTAGGTCTTGTCATATTTCCTACTGGATCGGGTGTTTAATTAAAATCATAATTAAAATTGATCTCCTCATTAGCATGCACCTGCTCTGCCTCTCATATCCTTGCGTTCCATTACCCACTGAAGATGTCAAGACAGACAGGCGAGAGCCAGACCCTAGGCCGGCCCAGCCGTCTGGGGCTGGCCGATGACAACATCTGCACTGTGGTGGAAAGGCCAAATTTGCAGCCGGACAGCAAACAATTAACTCCAGGCAGCTGTCTTGGGAGAGGTGAGGCGGTGAGGTGGCCTGCAGAGAGGAGGCTGCGCACAGTGGTTATACTGGAAAATTAGCTCACTTTCTGTTCCTCGCCATGCCCCTGTACACATGTGTATATGCACATGTATGACTCTCAGCTGACCTGTGATAAAGCTACAGCTCCTTGCCCAGGAGTGTCTAGGCAGAGCAGAGCCCCTGGTGTTTCTGTGATGAAAGTCAGTGAGGACTGCTTTAATTTTTACCATGACCGCCCTTTAGGGGGCGCCTGTGAGAATAAAGGTAGCTGCTAGGCTCAGGGCTGGCCTGACCTGCTTCCCAGAATGAGGCTAAGCATAAGGAAGGGCCTGGGAGCGAAGCTCCAGGAGAGACAGGGCTGATGGAGGTCTATCCTCCCTTCCTGCTTCACTCTTAGAAAGGGGAGAGGCCCCAGAAGAAGAAAACCAACAGGGATGTAAACTTACAGAGTGCAAGACTGTAGACTCGAAGAATATAGGGGTTCATTGATTGTGGCAAAACCCCTACAACATAAACTTTATGTCTCAACTGCTTCTAATTTATGTGGTGGTGGTTAAATAGACTCCTGTTGTTGGGAAACCACTTTACAGAGCTTTTCATTTTGCAAAACTTGAAAGTCGGTGCCCATTGAACAATTGCCCGTTCTCCCCCACTCCCTGACCTCAGGTAACCACAGTTCCACCCTTCGCCTCTATTAATTTGATGACTTTAGATACCTCATACAAGTGTGTGGCATGACTGGCTTGTATTGCTAAAGCTTCATCCCTCCCTTTCTCCCCCCCCCTCCTTCCCTTTTATCCTTCTTTCCCTTTCTTGGTCCCTTGCTTGCTTTTTTTCAGTGTTGACCATAGAGTCTAATGTCTTGTGCCTACAGCATGTGGCAGAACATGGTGCCACTGAGCTACACCCTAATCCAGGAATTTCACTTTTTAGGCCTCATAATATTCCGCTGTAGGAATAGCCTCGGTTTTCCTTAGTCATTCTTTTGTTGATAGACCCTTGCTTCTACCCTTTAGCTATGAATAATGGGGCTATGGATACACATGGGGGTTGCAATTTTTCTTCAAGATCCACTTTCGAGCTCTCCTGCAACATATGGAGAAGTAGAATTGCTGAATCCTATGCTGATTCTATTTTTAGTGTTTGGAGGAACGCTGTGTTGCTTTCTACAGCAGTGATACAAAGTTTCATCCCTTCTAACAGGGTAGGACATTGGTGTCTCTGTTTTCATTAGAATTTCTCTATCTCCACCCACCCCCTCCTTTCCTTTTCTTTCATTTGAGCCATCCTAATTGCCATGGGGTAATAGGCCATTGTGGTTTGGCTTGGTATTTCTTTGATGTTTAGTGATGCTAGGCGTCCTCCCACTCCTTCTGCGACAGTATTTTGTTATTATTAATCTGAGTCAGATTGACCTCACATGGGGAGCTCGCATCTGTCCATGGGCAAGTGCTACAGGCAAGGAAATTTAGGTTTTGGAACATTCATATCCCACAGCTTTGCCTGTCACTGGTGGGTTACTATGTCCCTGGGTACCTGCTGTCTGCTGGGACTTGAAGCCTATGTCCTCCATAGGCTTATGTGGTTGAACACTTGGTCCCCAAGTGTTGGCCTTGCTTTTGAAGGTTGGGGAACTCCCCTAAAGAAAGTGAGTCACTGCGAGGTGGGCCTTGAGGCTTAGGATCGAATCCAAGTTCCTGCCCCAACACTGCTTTCTGACAGCAGGTGATGAACCTGGCCGTTTCATCTTCCTGTGACGCCCGTGCTTTCTCTGCCATCATGGGTGGGCGGTATCCACCCCTCTCTAAACCAGTGGTTGTGAGTTGCACCAGCATTGACAAACCTCTATCTCCCAAAATATTTACATTCACCACAGGAGCAGAATTACAGTTATGAAGTAACAACGAAAATAATTTTATGGTTGGTGTCTCCACAACACGAGGTGCTGGATTAAAAGGCGGCAGCGTTAGGAGGGTTGAAAACTACCTTCCTTCTCAGTTGCTCCAAGTCAAATAAGCTCCCTCTTGATGAAGTTGCTTGTCAGGTATTTGGTTCTTGCGAGAAGAAAAGGAAAAGCAAACAGTGAGCCTGTTTGCAAATATGTTTTAAAAAGGGATTCATAATGCTTAGCTAGCAAGCTAGTCTGGAGGAAGAAACGAGGCAACGGGTGGGAACACCGGGACTTCCTTGGCCTCTCAGCATAAGCAAGTGTGTCTGCTGAGCACATTTCTACACTGCACACCAGGGTGAGGAGAAGCGGAGGGGTATGCGGCACCTGCCCTGCACAGGCAAAGTCTGTGGAGGGACAGGCGAATGCCAGGTCAGAGCAATGAGGGGCATCTGCAGCCTTGGAATGGGAGGGAAAGCCTTGACTGACAGGACCTGGGTCTCCCACCCAATGGAGGCTTTAGGGTTTGAGCGAGGCAATGTGAGAATTTTCTAGGGAACAGAGCTTCTGCAGTAAGAGGAAGTCCTCCCTCTGAGCTACAGTCAGTCAGTCCCTTTGCTGCAACTGAAGTTTGTTTTCTCGTCTTCAGTCTCCAGGGGAAGGAGAGGTGCTAATTACCCTCCCCCATTACCTGTCATTGATTTGGAGTGGAGGAGCAGGGCCATGTTGAGGCTTCCTTCCTCTCCAGTGTACTTCCTCTTGGGTGTGCTAATTACTTCTTAACCAGAGTCCAGTAAGCTCCAGGGTAGCCTTAGCCTAGGCCGTTCCTTTAAAGTTCCTCTTTCTGCCCCTCCCCCATGTTCGTTCCTTCCCCCTCCCTCTTCAGTGTTTGCCCTTTGGGGCTCATGGCAGAGGTCACCCTCTCGGGAAAGATGATTCCATAAATCCTGCCCATTTGGGCTCACGTCTGCTATTCCTCCGAGTAGCCAGTAGGTAACCTGGAAGCTTTTGGGAAGTCAGGTCAAGTGCCAATGATATAGGAGCAGGAGCCAGGGGGAGGCTGGTGTCCACCAGGGAGGTGATTAGCTTCCCTGTGCCTCTCATAATAATCTGAGCAGTTAACAAACAGTGCGGAACAGAGGCCTGTGGCAGTGTGGGCCCTGCTCTCCCTCTCATTGTTAAGGTAAGGGAGGAGAGCCGCCCATCTTAATTGCTAAGGTCTGATTATTTCTACAGGCCCTCAGCTCACCAGCAGTAGGAGGCAGTACCAAGGATCAGCCAGGAGACTTGAAGGCTGAGGGACTGATACTGCCTCTGGACTGTGGGACTCAACTTGTGAAAAAAACAAAAAAACCTGGAACTTTAAAACTCAGCTTATTCATCGATCGGTATTGATTGCCTACAATGTGGCCTGGAGAACACTCAAGGCGGTCCCGTGTTTTCGTCTTTAGAAGGATATAAAATGAGTTGAGAAAGTCAAAAAGAGGAAAGCCCCCAAACAACCCCTTTTTTACTTAGCTCATCATAGGACACTCCCCCAGACACTTGCTTCTGAGCTCCACTCCCCAATTTGGACACTGAAAATAGTCTTCACACTGAGCCACATGGATACTAGAGAGAGAGAAGATGGTTGTTCTCGTTCTGGCTGTCTTAGCCCTTCTGGTGTTTTGTCCTGTGTCTACCTTGAAAGTTGGGGACTCAGAGGTAAATCTAAAGGGGACCTAGGCAAATGCAAAATCCGAACCAGGTTTGGGAGAGTTTGCATGGGTCACTGAAGCCAGAGGGAAAGCTTTGGGGAGACGCTGGAGCAAGAGCCCTAACATAAAACACACCCAGACCAACCCCATGGGGGAATAGGAACCCAGTAGACAGACAGGGTAGGAAGATCATGGCTGGGCATGAGGGTCACTGTCAATGGAGATCCTCCTTTCTTGAATCCTCCTTTCTCCGAGTTTATCTTTCATGAACTGTGAGTGCATTTTCCCTGTGGATGATAACTTAAAGACCTCAGGAGGTCCAGAGACGAGAAGCTGGGTGAGGAAGGCTGGAAAAGGATTTAAAATTTACTTCCTAACAGGTGGAAACTGTCTCACACAGAGAACCTCAGCTACACTCAACCTAATTGTCCCTTACATCCAGCAGGACATGGGGACAGCGGTCTTGGCTGATTGGCCATGGGCCTTACATTGGCTCAGTTCTGCAGCTCCTCAGAAATCTCTTCGTTTCTTCCTCCCTCCCTCTGCCCCCACTTTTGTTGACCCTTGCTGTTTGCAATTCAAGGACCCCCACTCCTTCCCTAAATTCCCTAGCCTAATACCTGCTGAGAGCTACTCCGTGGCAGTGAGTAGTGGTGGTCCCATAAAATAATGATGATAACAATGGATAAATGCGTTACTGTTTATTGCATTCCTAGTATAAGCCAGGGCCCCTGAATTAAGCACATTGCAATAGTCTTATGCAGTCTGTTTGTCAATTGCATGAAGGATTGTTTAATGGTTTTTCTAAGACTTGATTGTAAACAAGGAAACTGAGGCTCAGAATGACACCGTTTGTCACCTAGATGGCAAGTGATGGCAGGGTTGGCGGGGAGGTGATATTGGAACTCTGTCCATCCATTTCTTCAGATACTGTGTGGGGAGCTGGGATAGTCAAGTACCCAAGCCTCTTCTTTCTGCTGCTTCCCAAAGAGTCCAGGATGCCCAGTATATATTCACATTCTCTGAGCCCTTTCTCCAGGCCCAGACCCCACCCTACAGTGGTAACCACAGACCCACTTTCTGTGCCAGTGTGAGTCTATTACTGTCTCTATTTCTTTGTCATAGTTTCATCATAAAAAGGGGCACCAGAGGAAGTCTTATTTCTTTTCCTTATTAGAGAGGTTGAGATTTCAGGAGCAATTCTAAGGCCTTCAGAATGCTGTGTTTCTTCTACAACTGACCCCAAAATGAGGCGTCCAGAGAGGTCTCTTGTCCACAAGGCTGGGTCGGAAGTGACACCTTGGACACAGTCATGAAGACCGCTTGCTTACTGCTGCTCCGACTGCCTGGTGGCACTGACCCATTCAGTTCTCATAGCAACCCCATAGGTGTGAATCTTCTCATTCAACTGGAAAAACTTGGGACAGAGAAAGAGTGCTTTAGGTGCCATGGCTTGTAAGTGCCGGGATGGTGGGACAGGAGCTGAAACAACCTTGAGGCCATCATTAATACTAGTGGAACCTGGGGACATTTGGAAGTGATTGTGTGTGTTTTGCTTTCATTCATTCATTTATTTATTTATTTTCTGGCAAGCTGGCCTAGGGAAAGTTGCTACCCTGAATAGCATAGTTCTATAATCCAAGTTCCAAACACTTGCTGAATTAATGAGCATAGCCAGGGCCTGCCTGCTTTGTGTCCCCTGAGCACCTGAACAAAAGACACGCTCCACGGGTTTTGGGTGGGTGGTTGATTGATTGATTTCTTTTTGGCCGCAGGGAGCTCTGCTGGCTTCTCCAACCTCGGAGGTTGGAGAAAGGAAGGAGGGTCGCTGGCGTGTGTGTGTGTCTGTGTGTGTGTGTGTGTGTGTGTGTGTGAGTGGATGACTCCCTCCCATAGGTAGCTCAGTCCCGCTGTGCCTGTCGTGCCTGTGCTTTGGGTAGGCTCTTCAGGCAGGCGTTATGGGAGCCGGGGCTCCACCTGCTGGACCCTTTCTTCTCCCCTTTGGCCAGGAAAATGGCAGCTCCAGGCAGGAGCAGGTGTGATGGACAGTTGAACTGACTTGGGGGCTGGTCAGTCGTTTTTTTCTCCATCTTTTAGCCCTGTTGTGAGTTGGTGCTCAGAGACCTCGGATACAGAAGGAGCAAATCGAAGGAGACTTGACTTCTGTGGCCAATGGAGAAGGCTGGGCTGGCTGTGCAAAAAGACACGAGTTCACTCTAATGGGCCCCAGAAAGTGCAGCTACCTGGCCAAGTACTTTGTGTCCTAGATGCTCCACGGGGTTGGGTGGGGAGAGATAGCCCCTGAGGGGAAGGGGTGAGGAGGGGAGGAGGGAGAACCTCAAGAAGAGGGGAAGGTGCAATGCACAGAACGGAGGCGTGCAGGGAAATAAAGGATCTATTTTTTTTCCATTTGTTCTCAGCAAACATTTGTCATTTAATTTCTTCCTAATTACACAATTACGTAATTATGTAGTATTAGTAAAATAAAGCCTAAAGACGTTTGAGTAAAGAATTACTTAAGTAAATAATGTCTGACTGAAGTAATTATTTCCTGGGTTTTCTATTTTAAAGCAGAATTGAATGAAATTAGCTCCAGCATTGTTGCTGGAGCCCAGTGGGGGTGGGGGCTGCACAGTCAGGGGCCCAGGCATGAGGCCCACATAGAGGTTCCCGTGGCTCCTATCATCGGGGCACCTTTCTCACCCTGTAGATGGGCAGAAGCCCGTTATGGACCATGTAGCTTGGGTATTGGACTCTCTTCTGAGCCACTTGGCCCCTCGGAAAGAGCAGGTCCTGTTTCTGGGGAGGATGGGAAAGCACTGGGTGGAAATGAGCGCTCAGGTAGCAGGGCTGCATCACCCTACCACACTAGGTTAGAAAGCAGCAGCCACGTGAAGCCGTCGGGTCCAGGAGGAGGTCACGTGTCAACATGCGACCAGGGGGCTAGGTGGTGGCATGAGGACACAAAGATAGGTGGTCAGGAAGAAGGAACTCGGGGTTCTGTTAGGAACTGAAGACGTAGTGGTTCCGTCCAGGTTTGGGCATTTTCTTCCTGGATTGGTGTGCTGCAGTGAAGGTAGGCGGACTTGAGGTTGACATAACCCACAAAGTTCTTAGAGAATGAGGTAGAAGCTGGGCTCCCTAGAGGACTTGAACCTGGTCATGATAGAAGAGAAGGGCCACTCTTCCAAGCATGGTCTGGCCAGCCTAGGATTACAGGACCCTTGCATGGGGACTGCCATTGCTGTCACTATAGTGATGACTCTCAGCACGTAGGAGTCCTTCCCCACACATACTGAGTTAACTTATAGAGGGTGTCCTCCAGAACCAGCCCAATCCCTATTCCCTATGTAATTCCATGACTTCTTCCTTGGTGTGTGATCCTCCTTTTCCTCCTCCTCCCCTCCCTCTCCTTCTCCCCTCCTCTTCTTCCTTCTTCTCCTTCTCCTCCTCCTCCCCCTCCTTCTCCACTTCCTCTCTGTCTGTCTGCCTGTGTCTGTCTCCGTCTGTCTGTTATATTCATTCAATAGAATTCTTTTCTAATAGTATTTATTTTATTTTTCTGTGTATGAGTGTGTCTGCCTGTGTGTCTATCTGTTTTTGTGTCTGTTTCTGTCTGTGTCTGTCTGCCTCTCTCTCTCTCTCTCTCTCTCTCTCTCTCTCTCTCTCTCTCTCTCTCTCTCTGAAGTCCTTCTATGTAGCTCAAGTCAGGATGTGTCTAGTCAGCCCACCTCTTGATATAATGAAGGGATCTGTTTTTACCTGAAGGCTGGCTTGAACTTCCTGAGGTGTTGGGCTCCCTGCTTGGTCCTGTGGTGCTCTAGTTTGCTTTTTTGTTTCTATGATAAAACACTAGCCAAAAGCAACCTGGGGAAGGGTTAGGGTTTATTTCAGCTTACAGCTTACAGGTTATGCTCCCTCATCCAGGGAAGGCATAGATGGGAAATTGAGGCGGGAACAGAAGCAGAGAGCACGGAGGACTGCGGCATACTGGTTTGCTTCTATGGCTCCCTAAGCTTGCTTTCTTATACAACTCAGGACCATCTGCCTAGGGGGTGGCACTTCTCATGGTGGGCTAGACCCACCCACCTTCAATTAGCTATCAAGAATGTGTCTCACAAACTCCCACAGGGAAGTTTGATGGAGGCAGTTTTCCAATTGAGCATTTCTCTTCCCAGGTGTCTTTAGTTTGTGTCTTAAAACTGACCAGCAAGCATATGGGGAAACCTCAGCCAAGACTCTCTGATCCTTGGTAGTCACAGTGACACTGGGTAGAGCTGCTGGTCTCTGAGAGTTCAGGAGAGAGGGAGCTAGTGTGGAGAGGCTGTCAGAGAAGTGAGTACATTCAGTCAATTCTCTGTGGGGCTTAGGGCTTTGGACACTTTTTGAACCCAGCATCCCTTGGCTCTTTGTAGGAAGCTCCTGGAAATTCAGTGGGGTCCTGGGAGAAAGTTGAAAGGAATTCTGCTAACATAGCCCCCAAACCACCAGGTATGGTAAAACAGTCAACTCTTCTTGTGGGATTTATCCCTTCTTTCGGAACCAACAAAAGATTGACAATGCTTAGTAAAGCCGAAGATACAATTTCCTGAGACCATTATATTCTACTCTCTGGGCAATGCTCAGATATGCAGAGTGACACGAATCAGCGCGGTGAGGTTTGTAAGGTCAGCAACAAACAACCTGAACGTTCATCCAGAGGAAAAGGAATTTCAAAAATTATGTCATATTCATTCAATACAATTCTTTTCTAATAGTATTTATTTTATTTTTCTGTGTACGAGTGCTTTGTTTGCACGTAAGTTTATGCAATGCATGTGTGTCTGGTACTCAGGGAGGGTTCAGCAGGGTGCCGGATGCCCTGGAACTGGAGTTACAGGTGGTTCTGACTTCTGTGGAAGCTGGGAATTGAACCTGTGTTCTCTGAAAGAGCAGCAAGTGCTTTTAACCTTTGAGCCACCTCCCCAGCCCCTCAGTGGAACTCTGGATAGTAATAGAAATAAATGGAGTAGAGGTATAGTGTGTTCCTACAGATACCGACCTGTAAGAATTGTCAAAAGCAGTGGGGAGCTGGACAGCAGAAGAACGAGTATATGCCACTTATAAACTCTGTGCCTGGGCTGGAGAGATGGCTCAGTGGGTAGAAGTGCTTGCTTCCAGGTATGATGGCTTGAGTGCAGTCCTTGGGACCTGCGAGGTATAAGGACAGAACTGACTCCTTCAAATTGTCCTCTGAACCCAACATATGCAACATGCATACATGGTACACACGCACATATGGACACACACACACATATGTACCCACAATATAAACTTCAAGTGTTTCATAGTAGTTTTTTAAAATACCATGAAAAAAAAATCCCATGGAGAATTTATGACTAATACACAAGAATATAAACACTGAATTCAAGACAACCAAATTCAGAAAGATGAGAGAATACACCAGAGGTAGAGTTGAGAAGAGGAGGATACGCAATATCTGGGCATCAGTGCTTATATGTAATGGTTTGTTTCTCATGCTGCATGGTAGATGCAAGGAGATTTGCATTGTTGCTTAAGTTTTTGAATTATTGAAATGTTTTATAAGAAATTAAAGTACAAAACACCAAATGACAATTTAGGATTCCTTTTGTATTTCCTAGACGGGTCATAATGTAGGGTGTGCGTGTGCGTGTATGTGTGTGTCTGTGTGTGTGTGTCTATGTGTGTGTTTGTGTGTGTGTGTCTATGTGTGTGTGTCTATGTGTGTGTTTGTGTGTGTGTGTGTCTATGTGTGTGTTTGTGTGTGTGTGTGTCTATGTGTGTGTTTGTGTGTGTGTCTATGTGTGTGTTTGTGTGTGTGTGTCTATGTGTGTGTGTGTGCATGTGTGTGTCTCTGTGTGTGTGTCTATGTGTGTGTTTGTGTGTGTGTGTCTGTCTCTGTGTTTGTGTGTGTGTGTATGTATCTGTGTGTGTGTGTCTATCTCTGTGTCTGTGTGTGTGTGTCTGTGTGTGTGTCCGCGTGTGTGTCTCTGTGTGTGTCTGTGTGTGTGTCTCTCTGTGCGTGTTTGTGTGTGTGTGTGTCTGTGTGTGTGTCTCTCTGTGTGTGTTTGTGTGTGTGTGTCTGTGTGTGTGTCTTGTGTGCATGTGTGTGTCTATGTGTGTGTCTGTCTGTGTGCGTGTGTGTGTCTATCTCTGTGTCTGTGTGTGTGTCTCTGTGTGTGTGTGTGTGTGTGTGTGTGTGTGTGTGTGTGTACAGGCACCATGGTGGGGTGGGGAGGGCGAATGGAGCAAGGGGTGCTAGAAGAGACTTCAAACAGACAGACGGGAGCTGGCACCTAGGAAGGTTCTGGGCTGAATACTCACTCAATGAAGTTCCTTTCTTCACATACTATTTGCCTACGCAAGAAGCTAAATATTCATTGAGCAATTAGCCAATTCAGATTTGTGGTATGAAAAGACAATTCCTTCTAATTATAGGATGTCAGTTAAAAGATGCCACACTAGGATGCCATTCACTGCCAAGAGAACTTTAATAAATTCTTGCTGTGATTTGGATTCACAAAGGTAAAAAAAATAAAAGGACACCATTATTTTTTATAATTAAATATTTACCAGAGATGAGAAGATAAGTCACACTAATGTTTTAGGCTAATCAAAAGCTCTGCCTTTAAAAGGTCCCACTAAACATATTGTTGTGCTTACAGCTTGGGTGCCAGTAAGGGAGATTATCTGGGCCAATGTCAGCATCATGGGAAACTTCCCTGAGTGACTGCATCCTCTTTGACCCGTCCTGACTTCAGAGCATCATTCCTCCTGGAGGGTCACTAAGCTTATAGTGCCTTTCATGCTCTGCTTTGTAGTCGTACATAGTTCCATTGTAGACTTTGTCTCTCTTTCCCTGTATTCTTGGTATCCTAAGTACAGAGCCAGATCTATTTTGCTGGGTGAGATGGGAGCCTTGGAAAGGTCCTCTCAGCAGCATCTTTGGGTGCAAGTGGTGTGTAGGATCTACATCTTGCCTGGAGGCCAACTATGGTCCTTCACGGTGAGACTTTGGCCAACTTATTTTCTCCACATCAATTCTGCTAGTGTCTCACTGCATGAGAACCGTCTTGTCTCCCATTCTGCTTGGATTTTCTTATTATACACCCCTGAATTACAGATCCTTCAGTTTGTATTTCATGTGAGCTGTATAGAGCTAAGAATTTCTCGAGAATTTAAAAAGCTGGAACTAAGAAACCCAGATAGATTCCTCTATGGTTAAGGCTCCTATAGAACAAGGCTGCCCAACTCTTTGATGTTGCTATGACATTGCCGTCCACAAATGTGAATGGCGCCCATTACTATTCCAGGCTGTGGGTCTCGAGTTGGGCATATGGGCATAGAGTAAGATCTTGTGAACTTCCCAGATTCCGCTGTATTTGACTCTCCTGTCTTTGTCCCCGTGTCATTACCTAAACACTTAAATGGAAAATTGTAGCTTTCGAATGACAGGACACACACTAGAATACATATGGAGTAGAAGAATAGAGGTTGCTATGTGAAACCGGGGAGCAGCAGTCCGTGACTTCTAACCTGTTGCTTCTCCATCCTCGATACACAGTTCCCACCCTCAGCCCTCCCATACACCGAGAGTTCTTACTCGACTTCTTTGCACACTAGGCAGCTAGAAGCACAAAAGAAAGGAAAGTAACAGGCTCTGTTTTAGCTGAGTCTGCTTATTACTCATTGGCTGAAGCTTAGTCAGGTGGCTATGCCTCACCGCAGGGAAAGCTGGGGGATGTAGTCTTTGAGCTGGGAACCATTGCTGCCCTGAATAAAATAGATATTGTCTCTAGGATAAAAAAAAAAATACAAGATACATTTACTAGTAATCTCTGGGGTGTGTGCTAAATCGTCTACAGAGAAACTGTTGATATCTCATGGAATCCTTGCTTTTTTTGGTTTGGCTGTAGAAAAATGACATGAATTTCATTAATCAAGTTTCTCTTCATTTTGTTAAAATAAGAGCCTGTTTACAATCAACAGTTGTTCTGCTTTCTCTTGCACACATCAAGAGCTTTCTGACATCCTGGGCATTAGGCTTTCTGTCATCTTTGCCAGCCGTCCTCAGCGCTCATAGGATGACATCAGGACCAGAGAGGTGCCCTATCAGATCTGTGGGCTAACTGGAGATTTTAAACAGGCCACGACCTTCTATATGGTTCACTCCCACAGTGCCTTTTTTGCCCTCTGATTTACATTAGCGGCTGCGTTCTGTTTCTAAACCTGAGGCTCCCCGGCTCCGTCCCTAGGTCGGGAGCACTGAAGAGAACGTGGAGTTAGTTTCTGTCCCCTTGCTTTTTCAGTACTGTCTGAAACCATTGCCTTTTCTGTCTTTTGCTCTGAAGTGCTGGGAGAAGACCTGAACTTCAGAGTTAAACTGTAAAACTACTTCTCCTCTCTTGCCTCCTGGGCCCTCAGGGGGGGTCTCCAGGTCAACCGACTGTTTGTCCAGATAGTGCCAAGGAACCACATACTCTTTCAGTTTCCCAGGGAGCAAGGAGTGTGTGTGTGTGTGTGTGTGTGTGTGTGTAGAGGGGAGTTGGCCATCTTGATTATGATTATTTTGGTAAATTCAGTATTTCAGTCCATACACAGGGTGACTTCCAAACGTCAGAACTGCATAGCTCTGCAGGCTGAGAAGTTGAAGACTAATTCAGTGATTAGAGAGGTTTGCTTCTTGATTTACAACTCTCTTCTCATTGTGCCCTCATAGAGGGAGACCCCTGGGGCTTCTTTGATAAAGACACTAATACCATTTGTGAGGGCTTTGATCTCATGACCTAATCGGCTCCCAGAGACCCTACCTCTGAATATATTGCCCTAGGGGTTAAGGATTTCAACTGACAGGTTTTGAGTGAAATGTACAAATTCAGTTCAGCATCCAGTAGCTGCCTAGAAGCAGTTTTGAGTCCCACATTCCAGCCCAGGCAAGTTGGAGGATGTCAGAGCCGGTCACAGAAAACATAGAAGGGCAGGTCATTGTGGTTAGTTGACGGACATTTGAGAAGCATTTCATGCTGAGTCTATGGGCAAAAATACTTCCCTATGAGCTAATTTTATTGCTACAATGAACCTCATCTCGCCAAGTCAGAAGGTCATCTTCTGCAGCCGAGTGGCTGGGAACCAGAGAACAGCAGAATCAATGGGCCTCCAGAGGTAATTTTATATACCTCTTGCCTCGATTCCATTAAATCCAATTGATTAATAGCTAACAATTATTGAGCACTCATTATCTGCAAGTACTATTTTAAGAGTATTATTTGCAAAATCCTCCCAACCGCCCTCCACACTTGTTTTTACTCCAGTTTAATGGATGGAAAAACTAAGGCTCAGAGTCAACTGTTAAGTTGACAGAGATGAAATACAAATTTAGTTTCAGATTGAACACTAAGCCCAGCTTCTTACTCTGGATCATCTATGGCCTTCTGTGCTGTGTTGGAGGGCCACTGGAGCCTGGAGCCACAGGCTATTGGATGCCACTGCAGTCTGTCTCAGTTTCTGTATGTGTGTGGAAGAGTATTTTGTGTGCCTGAATGTTCTGCACGCATGTATGTGCATGTATGTGCATGTGTGCATGTACGAAGATTATATATATATTTGTGTGTGTGTGTGTGTGTGTGTGTGTGTGTTAGAGGTCAATCCAGGTGTCATTCCTCAAGAGCCATCCACTTTGGTTTTGACAAGGGTCACTTAGGGATCCAAGGGCTCAACATTCTGACTAGATTGGCTGGCTTGCAGACTCCAGGGACCTGCCTGTCTCTCTTCCCCAGGGCTGGAATTACGTGTGTGTGCCTGGCTTCTCATGTGAGCGCTGAGGGTTGAACTCAGGTCCTTGTGCCTGCTCGGTAAACTCTTTACTGGTGGAGCCCTCTTCCCTGCTCCGTCTTGCAGGTGGCCTCAGCTGACCATCTCTCAGGAAGCCTGTTTCATGCTCCTGGTATTAATGAGCCCCAGTGTGTCATCACCCAGAGGTAACAGGCTGATAGCATGGAAATATATTGCAAGCTACATTTATATTGTACATATTCTAGTAGACACATTAAAAATAAAAGGAAACAGGTATTGTAACAAGGCTATCTACATAAAATATTTAAAGAATCACATCCACACTAGTACATCGGCACTTAGAACAAAATGATTCCAACTAAGTCAAGCCATTGACACCAATGTGCTCAGTGACTTTTGGTCCATTTGTCATATTAGAACTGACACTCACTCCTGACACACGTATTACCATACAACAATAATATCTTACTACGCCATGCCGTAGTTAAAGTAAAATGTAGTACTAACTAGCTAAGCAATGAAGTGTCTAATGGGAAAAGATGTTACATACTCCTTTCATTTTTCAAATTGGAATAAAATGAAACAAAATTTGGATCCTTGATAGCTTTGGCCACTTTCGTGCTCAGTATCTGTCTGTGATTGGCAGCTGTTGTATTCCAAAAGTAAGAGTCTTTGTGGTGGAAATTTACTTTACAATTACCGTGCAGAGAAGGAGAAGCTAGGCTAGGAGGGAGGGTCTGTGTAAAGGAGGCATGGGGACTGAGGCAGAGTGGAACAGGTCATGGATAAAGAAAATGGAGTCTCATTCAGGACAGTGGGGCTCCAAGGAGCTCCACCTGAATTACTTGACAGAATGGGTGGCCATGAAACGGATCAGAGGCAGGACTTCATTGGTGAGAGCAGGAGGACCCCATTCAGTGGTGAGAGCAGTTAAAGCTCTGAATTGCAGTGAGGGCAGAGAACAAAGGAAAGGACTTGATTGCAGAACTGTAAGGAGGACATCTAAGAGTCAGTGGGGGGCTGCAGGAAGGGACCGGCTAAAGGTGGGTTTTGAGCTTGATGCTACACTTGAACGCTAGAGCCCAGATGGAAAGAGTGAAGGGGATGAAGGTGGGGAGCACGATGGTGGAGGGGAAGGCTAGTGGGGAGCATGAGGGTGGGGGAGGAATGGGAAGCATGAGGGTAGGGCAGGGGTGGGCAGAAGAGGCTCCTTTTGCAGGAATTAGATTCATGGTGAGGTCTTTCTTGGCCTTCCCTCTGCCTGGTGACTTTGACCTCTTTCCTTCCTCCTCCTCCTCCAAACCCTCCTTCCCCTCCTCTCCTAAGGAAAATCACATGAACAGAATGCCTGCCCTGTACCAGATCCAGACCCAGGAAAGCATCAAAGAGCAGTCATGAGCCCTTCTTCAACAAAGACATATGTCATTTTGGCACTATCTTGTGTTTCCGTAGGGATTTGGCATGCTCTTGAAGGAGACCAGGTATGTGGAGGGAACAATAGTAAATACAGCTCGCGCTGTTCACAGTATGAATCAGGCATAGCTCGGGACTTGAGACTAGCATCTCGTTTATGGCCATCACTTTCCATCCCACAGGAAGGAAAGTGAGGCTCACAGCAGTAGAGCAAATTGTCACTCATACCAGGGTTTGACGAACGCAGGTGTAGTGAGCAATGCCAGGTAAAGCATGACCCTGACCTTCCCTTTCATGAGGGTAACTTACCTCTCCAGACTTCCTTGAAGGGCAGGCTCTGGCCAGAGCTCTTGAGAGATGTTTTAGAGCAGTAGTTCCCAACCTGTGGGTTGCGACCCTTCCAGAGGGCGAATAACCCTTTCACAGGGGTCCCTTCAGTTACTGGAAAACACAGATATTTATATTATGATGCATAAGAGTAGCAAGATTACAATTATAAGGTAGCAACAGAAATCATTTTATGGTTGGGGGTCACTACACGTGAAACTGTGTTAAAGGGTTGTAGCACTAGGAAGGCTGAAATCCACTGTCCCGGAGGCTTTCCTTCCTCCGGAGGGCATGGTGACACAGTAGAATTGGTGGACCAATGGAACTTGCAGTGGATCTTCAAGCTTGTAGGAAACAAAGGGACTGACCTCCTCTCTAACCCCTTCCCTGTCCTCACGGATAGAGCTGTAGGGGCTGGAGAGGCTGTAGGGGCTCAGCAGTTAAGAGCACTGACTGCTCTTCTAGAGGTCATGAGTTCAGTTCCCAGCAACCACATGGTGGCTCACAGATAGAGCTGTAGGAGTGGGGCGCCCTCTTCATTCGCATCTCTTCATTGGCCCATGTGAGTCACTGCCCCTGGGAATCTGCTTTGCACTCTGAATTCCATGCCTTGAGGGTAGTACTCCAGTACAAGTACCCACCTATGAGCCTGCTCCCAAGAAAGGTCCTCTCGTGAAATAGGAGCTGGGCAGGGAGGGAGGCTGAGGAGAGGAGATGGGAAATTCCGCAGTGCTCTGTGCCACAGCTCGGGGGATTTACTCCAGGCTCAGAGAGGAGAGCCAAGTGAATATTGCTTATTCATGTGCAATCTAATCCCCCTCTCCTGGCCCAGAGGCTGAGGTCAGCAGGAGGAACTGGCTGTAGGGTGTAAGGTGAGGGTTTGTCCCTGAACAGGAGCTTCCTATGTTCTGTTAGAAATAAAAGTATTCCCTCACATGGCCTGGATTGGTGTAAGGACAAGTGTGGAGAGGGGGTGGGCTGGGGCTAGGATAGAGGATTCCTTGGTTAGACTGGAGAAGTGGTTCCCAGTACGTAGCCCCAGAGGCCTTTGTCCCATGTCCCTTTGGGAAGTCACAGAGCTGCAGACGGTTGTACACTCCCAGGCAGAGAACATCTTAATAGCCCGCTCCTCGGGTGATGGATTGTCAGAGAAGGAGCAGCAGAGCTACACCTTGACCACCCCAAAGCTTCGACTTGCTAACATGATAATTCACAGAGGGGCATGGAAGGTTTCCCAACTGTGGCTAACCGATGCTGAAGACCCGGAAACAGCCACTTGGGACTACTTTTATGTTCTGCTCTCGGCTTAGAAGCAAATGGCTAAGAGACCTGGACACGGATCAAACAAATGTGCTAGGGACCGAATGCCAGGCACAGATCTGCTGCTGCTCCCCACTGAGGGCCCAGCTTGCTCCCCTCCAGCCACATAGGAGGAGGACATCAGAGAAAGCTGCAGCTGGCCTGGGTTTGGGGAACAGTTCCAGTACACAGACATCATGGAGTGGCAGGCTGTCACCTCTGTAGGACACAGTGATTAAGCAAGAGACAACAAGTGATCCACTCTTTGACCCTACAGAAGCTAGGGGCTGGTGGCCAGAGGCCTGCTCTGTCCCCACAGGGGCTGTGAGTATTATAGGTATAGAAAACACTGCTTTTTCCGAGGGGAGGGAAGGACCCCCAGGAATCACTGAGTGAATGAGAAGTTACCCCTCACTTCTAGTTATTTTTCTTCACCTCCAGTCAAAGGATTAGCTGGCAGTGTTTTTGTTTAAATCAAAGGCCACTCAGTTGGGGTTGGGGAGATGGCTCAGTTGGCAAAGGGCTTGCTGTGCAAGCACCAGGAGTGGAGTTCAATCCCCAGAACCCATGTTAAAGAGAGCTAGGCAGGCATCCGGCCCATGACTGTCATCCAAACACTGAGGAGAAACACCTTGAGGTCTGTTAGCCAGCCAGCCTAGCCTAATTGGTGAGTTCTAGGTAAAAGTGAGAGACCCTGTTGTTTCGAAAGTCAAGCTGGATAGCCTCCTGAGGAAAAACACCCAAGCTTGACCTGTGGTTTCTGCATGCACATGAACATGACCACAAATATGTGGTCCCAACCCTCTTTACACACACACACACACACACACACACACACACACACACACACACAGAGAGAGAGAGAGAGAGAGAGAGAGAGAGAGAGAGAGAACTGGTGTAGGGCTGGCACCCCGAGGTTATCTAACCACGGAAGAGGTGAGTTGCTCTTTTTTCTTTTTTCCCCCCAGATCAGGAGTAATATTCATGCTTCCATTCATTGCTTAAGAAAGCCTGGATTGCATTCATTCTCCCAACAGTCGTGGACTCAGCAGTCCAATTGCTCTTTTCCTAGGCTGAGAGTTACAGTACAGACTCTGAGAGACAGAGGGGGCCTATAAGCCATGTAGTTCAAACCCCTTCTTTTGCACAGGAAGAAGTCTAGGAAGAGGCATTGGGCTGTCCCAGGCCACTTAGATCTCACACGTTAGCTAGTGCACAGTTGATCAGGGACGTCAGTAACTCTGACTCTAGGCCTCGGCGAGAGTAACTTCTGTTCTGATCTCAGTCCTGTTCATAAACACAGTCCCCAGGATCAAAGAGTCTTGCAACTCTTGTCCAAAATAAACCCAGGTCATTTTACAGCAGCTCTGTGTTACTCAGGGTCAAATTATTAATTTGTTGATGACTTTATTGGCTGGCTGTGCTGAATAGTTTTATGTTAATTTGACACAGGCCAGAGTCATCAGAAAGGAGGGAGCCTCAATTGAGAGAATGCCCATAAGATCAGGCTGTAGGCAGACCTGTAGGGCATTTTCTTAATTAGTGATTGATGGGGGAGTGCTCAGCCCATGCCCATTATGGGTGGTGCCATCCCTGGGCTGCTGGTCCTAGGTTCTATAATAAAGCAGGCTGAACAATTCATGAAGAAAAGTGGCACTCCTCCATGGCCCCTACATCAGCCTCTGGATGCTTGGTTCTCAGTTGGTGAATTGTTTAGGAAAGATTAGGAGGTGAGGCCTACTTAGAGAAGATGTGTCACCGGTGATGGGTTTTGAAGTAAAGAAGCCCACACTATTCCTTTTCCCTCTGCCTCCTTGCTTATGGACCAAGACCTAAGCTCTTAGCTATGGCTAAAGCTCCATGCCCACCTTCCGGCTGCCATGCTCCTCAACAGGATGGTCATGATTGCTCGTCCTTTGGGACCCTGAATCTCAAATTAAAGGCCTTCTTTTATAAGTTGCCTTAGTCAGAACATTTGATCACAGTAACAGAAAGGTATCTAAGCAAGTGTTAAATGCTTCTATTTTTTTTTCTTTTTTTTTTTTTTCCGGGGCTGGGGACCGAACCCAGGGCCTTGAGCTCACGCTTCTATTTTAATAAAGGGCATTTCTGTAAATAACCGTTCTTCTCGGTTGAGAGTTGCATTGTAGACTCTACGAGACAGAAGGGTCCAGGACAGGCACGCAGTTTTAGCTCTTCACAGTTTTAGCTCTTCTCTCTATGCAAGAAGAGGCATACAAAGAGGAATTGGGCTGCTACAGTCACTCGGCTATCACACACTGTGCAGCTGATGATATATACCTTAGGCTTCTTCCTGTCACAACAACACAGAGCGGCTTCCCATCTCACTTTGTCTAAAGTCAGAACTCTTGTCGTCCTGGTTCTTCTCAGCACACTGGTTGGGCACATGGTATGACAATGTCGGAGCAAGGAAGGGGCTAATGCAGTGGCTCTCAACCTTCCCCATGATTCGACCCTTTAACAAAGTCCCTCCTCAGGTCATGGTGTCACCCAACAATAAAACTATTTTCATCACTACTTCAGAATTGTAATTTTGCTACTGTTACAAAATGCAATGTGTTTATATGTGTTTTCTGATGATCTTACGTGACCCCTGGGTGTCAAGACCCACGTGTTGAGAACCACTGTCTATGGTCTGGGTAGGGTTTAGTTATATCCCCAGAAAGGGTCATGTGATTAAAGACTTAGTCAACAGAGTCATGATCTTGGGAGATGGTGAAACACGATGTGGAGCCTAGAGGGAGGTCTTTAGTTCTTTGGGGGTTTGTTCCCACATTCTCATCTAATTCCTTGCATCCTCAAAAGGGAATGGTGTAAAATGAGCAAGCCCAGCCCTATCCAGTTCTCTGTTTCTTGCTTGAGGTATGGTTGCTTGTGGAACCCTAGCTCCAATGGTGTCAGAGGCAATGTCAACCCTTGCCACAGTGTATCAGTCACTTTCCCCTCATTCCTATGACTGAATATCTGACAGGAAACAATTTATGTGAGGACAGGTTTGTTTTTTGTCTCTTGGTTTGAGGGAGTCATCCATCATGGTGGGGAAGGTGTGAGGAAGGAACAGGTCAGGAGAGGGAGGGCAGGAGAACAAGGCTGCTTGTTCATATCATCTTCAAGAGGAAGTCAAGACAAGAGAGGCTATAGCTCCAAGGCCTGCCCCTTAGAATTCTACTTCCTCCAGCTAAGCCCCACCTCTTAAAGGTCCCACAACTTCCTGAAACAGCACTACCATCTGGAGACAAAGTGTTCAAACACACGAGCCTGTGGTGTTGGCTTCACATTCAAACCACAACTAATGTTTGGACTTGGAATTGTAAGTCCATCAGCTAAATCAACTTCCTTCTAGGTAGTTTATACCAGGTATTCTGTTAGCCAAACAAAAATGTTGACTAATATAAAAGGAAGCATTTCCTCACCTTCTGGACTCAGAAGACACAACTTCAAGACTTAGAAAAGTTGCAAAAAGTCTGACCATCATGAAGAGATAAGACAGAAATAGATCAAATGAGCAGAGTAGACTCTAAAACCAGACTCAAACATCTGCTCATCTCATTTTTAATAAAGGTAACATAAAGCACTGGGATGAATTTTTCAATAATTAATGCTAGTCCAACAGGACATTATTTTATTTTATTTTTTTGAGACCAGATCTTACTATGAAGCCCAGAATGTTACCCTGAGGGAGAGGGGCTCATATTTGTGGTAATTTTTCTACCTCAGCTTCCTAAATTCTGAGATTACAGACATGAAACTCCATAAGCGACTAATAGGGTTGGAGGCAGAGGAGTTTTATCCATAACTCACACTAAAATAAATGATAATCCTAAGAGATGAAAGATGACAAAAGTCATTTGGAGAAAGCAGGAAGAGATTTTCATAATTGAACGTACATAAATATTTCTTGTATAGGCTACCAAAGACCACAGTGGAAGAGTGAATGAATCTCATTTCATTAAAATTAAGAACCTAAATGATTAAAAAGCCTAAAAGAGCAAAAAATCAAGCCCACAGAGTAGATAAATCTACCTACAAAAATCTATCAAAAGATTCATACTCAGAGCACACAGATAGTCTTATAAGGAGGTAAGTTGGTAGAAAAAGGTGTTACAAGACTTGAATAGGCCCCTTTAAAGGAAGACTTCCAAGTCACCAAAACCACATGAAAAAATACTCAAATCTTTTGATCATCACAGTTCTGTGAATTAAACCACAGTAGGATATTACATTTTCAGCAAAATGGCTACATCGAAAGAGACGAGTATTGAGAACACAGGAAAATCAGAGTTTTCAAACACAAGGCGTAAACATAAATGGGATCAGGGTATATATGTGTGTGTGATACATGGGATATATAGGTGTATATATAGTGATATCACTAGCAAATGCCACCAAACCATTTTTCATATATATGTATGTATAATATATATGGCACTATATATATTACACTATATATCTTTCAAGATATATCTGTACACACACACCTTAAAAACCAGCAATTTTTATTGTCAACAGAGAAAAAGTATATACGTACTTGTTGTCACACATATACACACAGGCACACAGGCACGCAGATACACACAGACACAGACACACACGCAAATATTCTGAGCAGCATTTTTTTTGTACAGGGTAAATACTGGAAGCCACCACTCATGTTCATGAGTAGCAAAGTGGACAAGTAAGTTGGATCAGTCACAAAGGGGACACCAGAGAGAACGAGTGAACTATAGCCACTTCAGCTACGTGGATGAGTCTCCCCGCGATCCTAAGCCATGCAAGGAATCCAGCTACAACAGGAAGAAACTGCATGACAAACAGAAATGTCAGAAGCAGGCACCACCATTCTACAATTAGGACAGAGGTTACTCATTCAGGGACATCGTGGCAGGAGAGGGACCAGAGGTGACCTCTGGAGGTGCTGGTTGAATCTTTTTTCTTGGTCTAGTTTCTGGGCACTGGTGGCGATATTTGCTGAGTGGTGCATTTCTATCAGCTCTTTCACATTTACCTTGATTTTTTTCCTTCTTGCAAAAATATAAAAAGCAAGCAGAGAGGCTGAGGGGATGGCTCGGTGGGTAGAAGCGCTTATTGTGCAAGCATGAGGATGTGAGTTCAAATCTTCAGTGTCCATGTAAGAAATGCCTACAACACATATGCCTATAGCCCCAGAGCTGTGGGGCATGGAGACAGGAGCATTGGGGGTTGCAGGCCACCAGCCCATCTCCAGGTTCAGGGAGAGAACCTGGAGATGTGCTGCTTCCTGCTTCCCAGGAAGAAAATGGGGAGGGATAGAGCAGTGCTGGGTATATTCTTCTGGCCTGTGCAGGATCATACATCTGCAAACATGCATGTGCATAGAACACAGGGAGGAAAAGAGAGAGAAACAGAGAAACACAGACATGCACAGAGACAAATAGACACACAGAGAAACAGATGGGAGACACACACACACACAGACATAGAGACATACACAGACACACAAAGAAACAGAGGAGAGACAGACAAAGAGAGATAGAGAGACATAGAGACAGACACAGACACACAGAGAAACAGAGGAGAGACAGAGACATACAGAGATAGACAAACATACAGACACACCCAGAGAAACAGGCAGAGACACACACAGAGGAAGAGAGAGACAGAGAGACATACACACACCAAGAGACAGCTAGACACACAGAGAAACAGAGAGGGGAGACACACACACACACAGAGAGACACAAACACACACACAGAGAGATAGACAGACATATACAGACACATACAGAGAAACAGAGACACCCACAGATAGAGATACCCAGACATGCAGACACGCAGACACAGAGAGAAGGGGAGGATGGTGAGAAATAGAGGTGCTATCTGTTTATTCCCCTTTCAGGTCTGTCAAAGCTAGCTGCTTACCATCCTCCCAGCCACCTACCCTACCACGCAGATCCTCCAGCACAGCTGAGGAAGCTGGCACGCAGAAAGCAGTCTTGTCTGAGCTCGTGCTGACAGGAGAGTCACTCCGACCCTGTGCCCATCTTTCCTCCACATCCTGTTGCTTTGGTGGCCAGAGCTCTAACGTTAGAGTTCAGAAATCTTGCTTTGAGCCCTTGTTCTGTCATTCATGCCCTATGATCTTGTGGAAAGCGCTCTTCTAGGCAGTTCTTCATCTTTTGACTTATATATAATTCAGGGAATTTCAGTGGGAGGAGCAAGCATGACCGTGGTGGCGGGATGGATAGTGTACATAGCACATGTGACCTAGGGCCTTGTACTCAGCAAATGCAGTGTGCCGTGTCTCCATTGAAGACAGACTAGCCACACGTGCTCTTCTGAGCAAGGAACTGGCGAGCAAAGCAGAATTTACCACGCTCCCTGCCAGGTGTCACTTTCCCAGGAGAATCAAATGAAAAGGAACATGGAGGGCATCTTTGGTGGGAAAAGGGGGCAATGTTCAGGCAGGCTGTGTGCAGATCGCCATGAAGCTTTCCTCTATGATTGAGGGAGTTTGCTAGGGGTCTTATGCAAATCGATTCTAGGTTGGTGATTTTAACATCAGCTAGTAAAGTTGAGTCCATTTTGTCCTTGATGGGGGGTGGAAATGTGTGTGTGTGTGTATTTGTGTGTGTGTGTGTGTTTGTGTGTGTGTGTGTTTGTGTGTGTGTGTTTGTGTGTGTGTGTGTGTGTGTTGGGAGGTAGGGTTCCCAAAGGCTGTGAGAGCTACTCTTTAAGAGAGAGGGTTCTGCGGTGGTCCCTTTTCACACCAGAACTGAGATCAACTTTCTGTTAGTCCTCTAAGAATAGTCGGGAAAGTGGCTAGAAGGTAAATAGCATTTGTATTTGCTCAGCACGGAGTCGCCTCTCCCCAAGTTTGTCAGTATGTCTGCCAAGGAACTGTTAGCTCCCTGGGGTAAAAGGAGGGGTGCAGGACACTGGTGCTGTAGGTGTGCCCTTCAGGGCAGGACACAGCTGGTGTTTTCTGTGAACATACGGTCATCACTACTTTCTGAACGTGAGATCCATGAGAAAGCAGCTAACAGTCACTCCCTTTGCTGGGATTAACTTGAGAGGGCCCTCTTTCTGTGCCCACAGCTAAATGACCCCTTTCCTTCAGAAGACTCAGTGGTCCATGCTATAGGACCAGTGGGAGAAAAGGAGGAGTTTCAGGAGAGGCTGAGGAGGTGGGTAATGGGCAGGAGCCAGGCCCCAGGCTCTCTCCCTCCACAGAAGTCTTCTTTGCTGTGTTCCTAAATTGTACACATTGATCTGCTGTATATAGGGTTGCATAGTGAGTTGGCACATTGATCTGCTGTCTATAGGGTTGCACAGTGGGTTGGCATGTTGATCTGCTGTGGATAGGGTTGCATAGAGTTGGCAATAATCTGCTGTGGATAGGGTTGCATAGTGAGTTGGAAGGAGCACTCAAGTGTAGCAGGCCTGTAGGGGAATATATATACTTGGGTTTGGGTTTAAATGAACTGAATGCTGAGGAATGATCTGACAGCCCTGGGGCACCCAAATATCTATTTCCCTTCCAACAAGTCCCTTTGGAGAGTGGAGCTGTCAGTGAAGAGTGCCCAAGTGTCCCTACCCACAATGCTGTCTGCCCTAGAGGACAGGAGGGATAGGTGGGAGTGAGCCAGGTAGCCTGAGTGCTTGTATGAAGTGGAGAATGCTTTCTATATTGTGCTGGTCTATGCCAGCTCAGGATTAGGAACCTTTTAACCCCTGAGAAAAGATCCTGGCTCAGGGCTCAAAATCCAACCTGGGTGTGGCCTATCTCCTTTCTACTTTTTCAAATATTAATATCTCGATTAATTACAGAGCAATTGTTTGTTTGTTTTCTTTTAGATTGCCTAGCCTTCACATGCCACCCACTCTTCCTGGAGAGTGACTTTGAGTGGCGTCTGAAGTTTTAAGGGTCAGCTGTTTCCTAGTGACACATTATTAGAAAATGCAGCATTTCCCCTAAATAAGAAGGTCCTTCCCTCCTCCCCGCTCCTCTTCTCCCCTCTCCCTCCACCTCTCCTGGTGTGCCATAACTCTAAAAAAGCCTGCATGATTCAGTTATTTATTCTTCTCTCGACTTAATTTTGGGTTGAAGCCAACACTTGGGTGAAACAAAGAAGCGGCTATGAAATGTTCTCCTTCAGAGCTCAAGTGTTTTTTCTTGGGGTGCTGGCCAGCCCTTGACACTGGGGGCTGGGAGTGGAGTGAGGGATAGGGAGATGTGGTAGACAAAGGTACACTCAGAACCCCAAACCCATGGCCCAGAAACTCAGCAGTTATGAAAGACCCCCTTGTGATGGGTGGAAGGCAAGCAGCCCAGAGGGAGCCTCCTTCAAGGTAATTGCTTACTTCCCCGGTTAGCCTTGGTGAAATATATAGTCTGTTCAATAAAGCTATTGTGCTTCTCCTCAGGAAGCCATGAAGGAGGATGATTGCTTGGGAGCCTGAAGACAAGGAACCCAAGTGGGCTAGGGACCCCCATGGGGCAGCCGTAGGCAGAGAAGTCTAGCAGTGGGTATCCCTGCTTCTCCCTTATCCTCCAGGCTGGACCTCTTTGTAGAAGGAGGCCAAATACCTGGGTCCCCTCAAGAATGCAACTTGACTCTGGTCTTTTATTTACAGCAAAGTGGGACAGGATGGCCAGGGAAGGAAGGACTTAGCTAGCAAAGTGTGGATATGACTGCCTCCTTAAAAGAGGGCAGTTCTCCTGGGCCAACTATATTTTGTTAATGAGTCAAGGCAGAATTTTTCCCCAATATTCTGCTACTGTTTTATGTTCTCTCTTTTGGCTTATTTTATTCCTGTTCAGGGATAGAAAAACACACACATACATATGCATACACACATACACAAACACACATATACATACATACACACATGCACATACAAACTCATACATATAAATATACATACACATATACACATAATGCATATACATGCACACACACATGTACATATACACATATGTACGTATACACACATATATGCATATACAAACATGCTCACATACATGCACACACATACTTATGCATGCACATATACATGTACATGTGCACACACACTCACACATATACACACATACAGTGCTTACAAATACACACATACATATACACACCCATACATACATGCACACATATAAACACATACACACATACACACATACACATTCACACACATATACACATACTCACACACATACATACTTTGATATACACTTACACATACATACACATGCTCACACACATTCTTACGTATGTACATATACACACATGCTCATATGCTCATGCATATGCTCACACATACATACACACAAAACACACATCCAACTCAAAAGCATAATGAAAAAAGATTTGTTCAGACTTGTGGAGAGGTCAGTGTCCATCAGACCCACAGTCTAATCTGAAAATTCCCTTCAGAGCAGATTAAAACCAATCAACACCCAAAGTAGAGACACCCCAGTTCACCTTACCAGGCCTTCAGCTTTCCTCAATTCTGCTCTAGTCTTCTTAGGAGAACAGGGTTAAGTTAGGAGGCTACCTCCAGGAGAAAGCAACTGAAAGGCAGGTCAGGCCTGTGCTGAAATTTGGATGGGGCTCAGCACAGTCCAAAGCTGGAGAGAGGAGACAGGGACAATGGCAGAGAGTGACTGACTTGTAAGAAGAGGGGACTGAACTCTAAGTAGAAGATAGGAAAAAGGGGTCAGTGCCAATTGGGGGCATCTGACTGTCAGGTGAGCTGCCTGGTATGCAGAAGAGTCCCTGGCAGGGGGATGGAAGGTGGAAGGGCCCATAGGCACCTAGACCAGTTCTATGATTGTCTTGGTGGCCAGGGCCTGGAGCTGGCAGGAGCTCAACCCTCCAATGACTTTCCGTATTACTTGTCCCTTGTTTCAGTGGGACTCCGATTCACCACTTCTGCTTCAAAATTAAAACAGGAGAAACCCTAAACGCCACCCTGATTCATGTGTGAGACTCCAAGCTGCAGCAGGAGCAGTAGCTGCTGCTTCCCTAAGGAAGACACGAGGCCTTGCAGTTGGGAGTTCAGGAGAAGTGGTCCACGAGGGTAAACACCCCACCCCATGAGCTGTTCTGCTGTTGGAAGGGGTGTATTTGTTAAACCCTAGTCAATATCCAAGGGTCTCTGTGTTTACTCCATTAGGAAACTAGATAGAGCTGATCAATGCTAGAAGGATTCTAGTTAACTCTCAAGGGGAGGCAATTATAGGCAGCAGAATACAAATCGATGTAAAATTCCCCCTACCACACAGGGTGAGGGTGGCTGCCAACAGGCCGGAGAGTGGGAGTTAGGCTCCTCCTTGGAGGAACACTGTGGACAAAGGACTACTGCAAAGACAATTCTCCTAACCCTGGATGCCAAGCCTGCCGCAGGGTCCACTGTACTTGTGGGCTGTGAGCAAGTCAGAGGCCCTCCCCTGGTCCCTTCTTGAAAGTGGTGTCACCAACATGGAAAGACACTCATGGTCCACAAAGGTCTTTCATGACGTCACTTGATGACCCTCATCTTTATCATCATGTCTATTTCTCAGACCAGGGAGACAAAGCCCAAAGGAGTGACATGAATGAACCAAGACCACATGGCAGTTAGAACAATAGTGTCTTAATCTTTGTCCTCTGATTTTACAACCCACAGGTTTTTCATTAGGTCACATTGTAAAGCATTTCTACACAGTTAATACCATCCATCTAATGCCATGAAGCAGATATTATCATTACTACAATTTTGCCAATTAGACAGATTCTGAGCTTCAGAGACATTGAGAGACTAGTGTGAGGTCATGCGTGTTATTCTATACCCTGAGGGCCAATGCCCTTACTTGGTCATAGTTTCATTACGGTCAAGAGCGGGATTTGTGGTGTTGGGGTGGTTTGTGTGTGATTGGCCTATAGGAAGGGACACTATTAGGAAGTGTGACTTTATAAGAGGAGGCCTAGCCTTGTTGGAAGAAGTGTGTCACTGTGGGGTGAGCTTTGGAGGTCTCCTCCTATGTTTGGGCTCCACCCAGAGTGGAAGAGAGTCTCCTGCTGTTGCCTTTGGGTCAAGATGTAGAACCCTAAGTTTCTTCTCCAGCACTATGTCTGCATGGATGTTGCCATGCTCCACACCATGATGATAGTGGATGGAAACTCTGAAACTGTAAGCCACGCCCAGTGGATGTAGTGATGTATTCTAGTCACTGTTCTATTGCTGTGAAGAGATATTATGACCACAACAACTCTTATAAAAGAAAGCATTTAGTTGGGGCTGGCTTATAGTTTAGAGTTTTGGTCCACCCCCCCCCCCATGTCAGAAAGCATGGTGGTGTGCAGGCAGACATGGTGCTGGAGAAGTAGATGAGAGTTCTAAATTTGGATCCAATGCCTTAGAAGAGAGACTCTGGGCTTGGCATGGGCTTTGAAATGTCAAAGCCCATCCCCAGACACGTTTCCTTCAACAAGGTCACACCTCTAAATCCTTTCAAATACTGCTATTCCATGGTGACTAAATAATCAAATGTATGAACCTATGAATCCTTTCTCATTCAAACCATCACAGATGAACTCATCTGCCTCCCAACAAACTATCCTGAGAGTCTCTTCCCACATCACCATAGTCAAAAAACCAAATACCTCTAGTGGGGCCACTTGGAGGAAACACTTTCTTTTGGCTGTTTCTCCACTGTGCCTGAACTGTCCTGCCTTGTCTCAGACTCTCTCTCTGGTTGGGGGATAATGATTCAAGAGTGACCATTCCTTTAACTATTCTGATGGCTCATCTACAGAGATCATCTGCAGATCTCCTTAACAGGACCTATCAAGCTACCTGAGGTTGGGGTTCCCCAATTCATCAGCATCCAAAAGCTATCTCCTAAAGTGTGGAGTTAAATGCTGAGGGAGGATGAGTAGTCATTACTGAGACCCAGCCCTTCCCTGGGCAGCAGTAGTTAGCTTGACTCAAGTCTTAAGGGAAAAGTTCTCCTAAGACTTACTTGATGGACATATCTTTCTTTGCTTTGAAGTGGGGGGGGGGTAGCATTCAATAGAGGTCCAGTCTTCCTCAACACCAGATTCTAAAATCCCATTTTATATCCTGAATGAGTGAGGCTGTAAGAATTCCAGAGTTTTCAGATTATCACGAACAGTAACTACTTAAGATGGCTTCACACTGGGCTAACAGACAGTATCAGCTCATGGCATCTCACCGGATACTCAGAATCAACATGAAGGAGGCTACCTTTATTTTTGTGTTACTGTTGAAGAAGATGGACCTGAGGGTTTCAGGCCATGAACTGCAAAGGGACTCTGTGGGTCAAGGAGCCTTTGTTCCTGAAATCAGAGTTCTTCCTTGGTGTTCCTGGGAATGTTGTAACAGTACATCTTAGAGTGCTTGGGTCACCTACTTCCCCAGCAGCCAAGGTTTGCTAGTATGGCCTATTGAGGTCTTTCGTGTTCTGGAGGCCCACCTCAACCCTCTGAAAGAACCAGTTCTGGCTTCAAGGTGGGGAGATTCGAGGGTTCCTCCCTTCCCTGGATGTAGATCAGTGCCGTGCATATAGAAGGCTCTAGAAAGGTTGAGATGAATGAATGCATAATTCAACGATGAGAGCCAAGCTTCCCATTTCCAGGCAAACCTACCTCCCACTGCACCATTCTGCTTCCTGTTTGTTCTTTGATCCTGAAATCCTAAAACCAGTTTTCAGGTCTTAACAAAACAGACTAGTGGCCTTTCGCTGAGCAGAATCAGGAGAAGCAAGCTTGGGAGGAAGGAGATTCCTGGGTGGAGAAATTGAGGCAGAAACTTGCTGTGCACTGCTTTTGAAGAAGAGAGCCAGCCTGAGGAGAGAAGTCCCCCTTAGTTACTGCCCTGACTTCCAGATCTCTGGGGAGAAGACGTCCCAGCCAATCCCATCCTTTTTACTAGAGCTGGTGAACACGTGGGCCTCTGGCCTCCAGCCAGAACTCCTGCTTCAGAACAGAGGACTGATAAGCAGAAAACCTGGCTGGCTGGTGCAAAGCGTCTCCTGGATTTCATTTGTGACAAACTACTCTTTATAAACCCCAGAACTGCCCATCGTAGCTGGGGTGAGCAAAGCAACAGAGCTGAAAGGGAAAAACAATTAGAAATACAATTACTGTTGTAAAAGCCGGTCATAAATATTTGAGTTCTCTCTCTGGAGAGGAGGGACAAGATGACAGCTCACAATTCCTTGTATTGACAAAAGAGGAAACAGTCCATGAAACTGGTCATTTGCCTGGGTGTTTTTATCTATCAGATCCAAGAGTGGGAACGAGGGAAGCATGAACGATTGGATTAGCTGGTCGGCCTCGATGTGCTTTTGCAGTATCAGCAATGTGCAGTTGCTGCAACCCTTCCACAGATCTGGGCAAGCACGCGGACACACAGACACGCTCGTTCACAGGCTGGGGAGGAGACCCTTCCATGTCATTCAGCAGAGAGAGCCACAGACTCATAGACAAGAGGAGAGCTTCACCAAGGCTGGACACTGACAGAGGTGAGGGTCTTTTCCTCTCGGCTGTTTGTCCTCATTGTTAGAGGCTGACAGAGAAAAGACCTGGTGGACGTTCCATTGCACTGTCAAGGGGCCCAGACCCCTTGCAATGCCCTTTGAATTGATATCATTTGTGCTGCAGACTTTCCTTCCAAGAGTCCATTTGGCCGTGCCTTGGGTGGTCTTGGCTCTATCACAGGCTCAATGTGGCGGGGCCTGTTCATCTGGCGGTGCCAGTTCTCTAGTGCCTGCCCTCTCTGACTCCATTCTCTGCAGCCCCAGGGCACCTCCACACTTTCTGGTGGGAGTGGGGTTGATGAACAAGGCAGGGACTAGGCATGGGAACTGTGCATGCCCTCTGATGCTTGGGACAGAAGCCCCCTCTGCAGACACATGCAACCACCTGGCACCTATGCCCACCAGCAGGAAGAGAGCTCCCCTTGCTGGGGCACTGTGCCAGCATGGCAGATGGGCATGTGTGTCAGCTGCCAAGGGACCTCAGAGAGGATCCAAATAGGTCTGCATTTTTGGAGGGCAGGACAGTCTCTCCTTTCCTCCTCTTCCTAAACGCAGAACCAGTGGATAAGACCATCTATTAAATATTGCTTTGATTTCTCAGGCTCATCTGACTCTTCTCACCCCCGCGATAACCTCTTACCTTTCACCAGTGAGGAGGGTGAAAGATGTGTGGGACCCACTGGCCTCTTTCAACCTCCCCACACACCTATATACATTCTGAACATGGATGCCTATCTTCTGAGGAATATAGAACCCCGAAACTTGCTTTCTGGGGCTTGTCTTACGTCTTCTTGACAAATGACTGTGGAGTTCAAGTTTGATTACTGGGAAGAGGTGGAAACGAACTGCCTCATGGGCAACTCTTGCTTTTCAGGCTAATAGAAGTTGTGGGACAAATTTATTCCATAATAACAAAATCTGCATCCAGCTTAATTCCAGTTCTGCCCCGAAGCAACTGAGAACAAATCTACCTTCCTTTCCCCTATGACAGCTCTTCAAATATTTGAAACCAGTGCTCATATCCCTGAAGAACCTTTGCTTCTCCAGGCTAAGCATTTCCTGTCCTTTCAATTCCTATTGTCATGCTTTGAGTGGCATAGGATCCAAATCACTTGTTAGGGTTGTGTCATTGTTAATTTTTTCTTGGGGAGGGAGGTCTTTGCTGTATTCGGGCAGATCTGAGTCTGACTTACCTTCAGTGCAGTGGGGTTGACTAAATGGGAAGGAGGCTTGGTGGCTGCCATCTACAGCAAGTCAGTTACACACACATTTGGACTAAATAGCAGTATTATGTGTTTAGGGTCTCTCCTTGCTAAAATAGGCATCATTATTTATATTCTGGACTTAAAAAATGCACAGTGGTGATTTCACTTCCTTTGGGTCATGTGGTTAGTGTACGATAAAGTGAGGGTAGTAACTCATGGCTTTGGATTCCACATGAAGTACTCTCTATGACCAGAACCTTAGCCACTAAACTGGCCATTGTAAAGGCAAGTCCGTGGCCATGTAACTATATACCTGCAGGGCGAAGACAGTAGATGTGAACTAACAAGTGTCAGCATGGTTATTCAGGGGCATAGGGGTGCAGTTCAGTGGCAAAGTGCTTGCTTTGCATGTGTCAGGCTGGGTTTCATGCTTAGCAACACAGATGCACATACCTGTACACACACACACATACATACATACACACACACACACATACACACACACACACATACACACATACACACACACACACAAACTGGGGGAGCAGGAGAGAAGAGGCTTTTGCTCTTCCCTTTTGATCGAATGGCTTTAAAGACACCATGTTTCAGTATCATTGAGGTATCTGAAACACAACATTGGTGTTTATGATTTGGACTAGACCTTCAGTTTTGTTTGGATCCAATGGAGGCTCCAAAGTATGCTTGGAATATAGAATAATTCTGAACCTGGGAGGCAGTGAGCTTAGTGTGGTATCCAAAATCACAGACTGTGGGGTACTTGGCTGGTTCCTGTTTCAGCTTCATTTCTCGCTGACCATTGAGCAATGAGCAGATCTTGTTCGTTCTCTATTCCTCTGTCCATGGAATTTGGATAGCACTTAGAACATACCTTATTACATAAAACATAAGTTACATTATACAGGACATAATTAATTCTTCCTTAGAATATTTTCATTTTCAGTTTCAAAACTGGAAATAGCATTTATAATCAGTAAGATCAACAACTCTAGTTTTCCACTTTTAAGAGTCTTGCTCCTCGAGTTGAAGACCCAGAAATGAGCCCACACACCTATGGGCACTTGATTTTTGACAAAGGAGCCAGAACCATCCAATGGAAAAAAGATAGCATTTTCAGCAAATGGTGCTGGTTCACCTGGAGGTCAACATGTAGAAGAATGCAGATCGATCCATGCTTATCCCCCTGTACAAAGCTTAAGTCCAAGTGGATCAAGGACCTCCACATCAAACCAGATACACTCAAACTAATAGAAGAAAAACTAGGGAAACATCTGGAACACATGGGCACTGGAAAAAATTTCCTGAACAAAACACCAATGGCTTACGCTCTAAGATCAAGAATCGACAAATGGGATCTCATAAAACTGCAAAGCTTCTGTAAGGCAAAGGACACTGTGGTTAGGACAAAACGGCAACCAACAGATTGGGAAAAGATCTTTACCAATCCTACAACAGATAGAGGCCTTATATCCAAAATATACAAAGAACTCAAGAAGTTAGACCGCAGAGAGACAAAGAACCCTATTAAAAAATTGGGTTCAGAGCTAAACAAAGAATTCACAGCTGAGGAATGCCGAATGGCTGAGAAACACCTAAAGAAATGTTCAACATCTTTAGTCATAAGGGAAATGTAAATCAAAACAACCCTGAGATTTCACCTCACACCAGTGGGAATGGCTAAGATCAAAAACTCAGGTGACAGCAGATGCTGGTGAGGATGTGGAGAAAGAGGAACACTCCTTCATTGTTGGTGGGAATGCAGACTGGTACAACCATTCTGGAAATCAGTCTGGAGGTTCCTCAGAAAATTGGACATTGAACTACCTGAGGATCCAGCTATACCTCTCTTGGGCATATACCCACAAGATGCCCCAACATATAAAAAAAGACACATGCTCCACTATGTTCATAGCAGCCTTATTTATAATATCCAGAAGCTGGAAAGAACCCAGATGCCCTTCAACAGAGGAATGGATACAGAAAATGTGGTACATCTACACAATGGAATATTACTCAGCTATCAAAAACAATGACTTTATGAAATTCATAGACAAATGGTTGGAACTGGAAAATATCATCCTGAGTGAGGTAACCCAATCACAGAAAAACACACATGGTATGCACTCATTGATAAGTGGCTATTAGCCCAAATGCTTGAATTACCCTAGATGCATAGAACACATGAAACTCAAGACGGATGATCAAAATGTGAATGCTTCACTCCTTCTTTAAAAGGGGAACAAGAAAACCCTTGGCAGGGAAGAGAGAGGCAAAGATTAAAACAGAGAGAGAAGGAACACCCATTCAGGGCCTGCCCCACATGTGGCCCATACATATACAGCCACCCAATTAGACAAGATGGATGAAGCAATGAAGTGCAGACCGACAGGAGCCGGATGTAGATCTGTCCTGAGAGACACAGCCAGAATACAGCAAATACAGAGGCGAATGCCAGCAGCAAACCACTGAACTGAGAATAGGACCCCCCGTTGAAGGAATCAGAGAAAGAACTGGAAGAGCTTGAAGGGGTTCGAGACCCCATATGAACAACAATGCCAAGCAACCAGAGCTTCCAGGGACTAAGCCACTACCTAAAGACTAAACATGGACTGACCCTGGACTCTGACCCCATAGGTAGCAATGAATAGCCTAGTTAGAGCACCAGTGGAAGGGGAAGCCCTGGGTCCTGCTAAGACTGAACCCCCAGTGAACTAGACTGTTGGGGGGAGGGCAGCAATGGGGGGAGGATGGGGAGGGGAACACCCATAAGGAAGGGAAAGGGGAGGGATTAGGGGGATGTTTGCCCGGAAACCGGGAAAGGGAATAACACTCGAAATGTATGTAAGAAATACTCAAGTTAATAATAAAAAAAAAAAAGTCTTGCTGCTCTGAGTCACGTGACCATGCTCACAATGAAGACTTAGCATTTTTCCATCAATCTACTACCTTGATACTTGTTTCTTTAACAACTCTCCTTTCTGCAGACCCTGGTAACCATAGATCTGTTTGCTGAGTCTATAGTTTGCCTTTCACAGAATGTCTTACGAATATAATATGTATGTAGTTTCTTGTCTGGCTTTTTTAACTTAGCATAATCAATTTGAGATTTATTCGTGTTGTTGTGTATGTCAGAATTTCTTTTATTTCTGAGTAGGATCCTACTTTACCATGTACATGTTTTGTCTAGCCTAGTTGTTTTCAGTTAGCGGCGACTATGAACACATGAACTATTTATATTTTACAGATGGAGGAATAGAGAATGAAGATGATCTGCTAACCAGTCAATGATTAGCAAGAAGCAAAACTGTGACAGGAATTAGGCGAGTACCCCAGAGTTTTAGATTTTGGACACCACACTGAAGTTATTGCCTCTCATATTCAGAATTTTTCTATGTTCTGACATGTTTCTATAGACATGAAGGTTTTACGTGAACATACGTTCATTTCACATGGTAAACACTTAGGCACAAACTGTTAGGTCATATGACATGTATGAATTTAACTTTGCAAGGATCTTCCAAGCTATGTCCCCAAGTGGCACATCATTTCGCATTCTTTCTGCTGTGCAAAATGTCTCCAGTTGCCTCAGAGGCTACCCAATACTTGCCGTAGTTGACTATTACTTATTTTTAGTATTCATTCATTCATTTATTTATTTTTAGTTATGTGTATCTGTTTGTGAATATATGCAAATGAGTGCATGAGCCTACAGAAGTCAGAAGAGGGCATCAGATCCCTCGCAGCTGGAGTGACAGGCAGGTATGAGCCACCAATGAGAATGCTGGGAATTGAACTGCAGGTCTTATTAAAGCATAGCATGCATACATAAACCACTGAGCCTTTCTCTGGCCCCTATTTTTTAGTTTCAGCTGCACTAACACTTAGACACCGTCTCCCATTGTAATCTGAATTCCTATTTGCTCACCTGCTGGCAAGGCTGAAGAACCTCCATATTTGCTATGTGTGGCTGCTTTGTTAGGTGTTTACTGTTCACAGTTTTTAGAAGCCTGATTGTTTTACGAGTACTAGGCTTTAGGGATTATTCTTGTGTTCTGAATTCAAGTTCTTCATTAGGTGCCGGTTTAGGAAATAACTTCCTTCCACTCCCTAAGCTGTCTGCTAATTCTTCTAATCAGGGTTTGTTAAGATGCTTTTATAGGTGCTGATAAAATGCACTTTGTCATTAGAGGTTAAATGATTTTGGTGTGATGTCTAAGAAATCTTTAACCTGGGATCACTGGTTTTTGTTTATATTTTCTCCTATGATATTAGCATCTTGGGATGTGTTTAGGTTTCTGTATGAGCTATGAGGTAAGGTAGAGGCCCCTGATGGCATTAGGACTGCTGAGCTTCTGTGTCTCCTACCTTGCTCCAAGCCAGCTGTTCATGCCCACTGAAGACCTTTTGCATAATGTCTGTGCTAATATTTACATCCCTAGTTAACTAGTCTGGCCTCTGCTGCCCTGGGCATTTCTTCAATTCAAACAGGATGGAGTCTCTGTCTTTCAGGCCACTCCATTCCTAGTCTGAATGCCAAAGCAAAGCCTGTTAAGAGCTGGAAGTAGCTTCATGAGAATCATGTCTGGCCTTGATTGGGTCATGTCCAATGAAAGATATGCTGGGGTTAGCCTCGCTGTATAAGACCCATGGCTGAAGTTTTGAGAATTTATTAGTCACAGCAGGTACTGGCTTGGGGGCAGGATGGAGTTTTCCTGGACAGGGATGTATCCATTAGAAGAGGGCTGCTGATCTCAAGCAGTGCTTCTGAGAGATGACAAGAGCAAATCGGTGAAAATGAATGTTAGTGAAAGCAAACCCATGGGGCCCTGGTCACAGCCTTTTCTCTCTTTCCCCTTTCCTGACTATAAAGACCAATGCTGTTCTTACAGAACCTGGAAGATGCTGGTGACCTTGCTGTTTTCTCCACCAATCTGACATGTTGTTCCCTAAGAACTAGTATCCAGGGTCAGGGAATTTGGGGGAAGGGATATAAAGAAAGAGGGGATTTATGCTGGTGTGTAAGAAAAAGCTCCAAGATGGTGAAGAATGGGCTTAACACTGTATCGGAACAAAATCTACATGCCTACACTGGGGCACAGAGGAACTAGACTCATCAGAGACAGTAGCCTGAACAGTTGTGTGGACATTTCTCTAATGGGGATTGGAATCATGTAGCTCCATGGACTTGCAGGAGTTAAGCTTGGCCAAGAAACTGAATCCATCTCTTTGCCTCTGATTAGAATCTTGTGTGAGATACCCAGGGAGAAGAACCCAGAAAAGATGGCTCAGCGTTTCCTGGTTATTACCTCACGTGTCCAGCTCTAGTTTGACATTAGTTGAAATACTGGTGCCTATGATATGATAGGTAGTTGGTGGGCAGAAGCAGGTGGAGGGCAGGATTAACAGGAGGCTAAAGACTGGGAACTGGGGGTGGAGTGGGTGGAAAAGTTAAGTATGCAAGAAATTTAGCCCTTCAGTGATTTCAGGTGCTGAAGGCACAGATTTCACAGCACACAGATTAGACCACCGTAATGCATTTTCTTGGCCATATTTTTATGTTTCTTTGGGCTACTGTTTCTCATCTATGAAACGGGAGCTATAGCAACTCACATCACCAAGGATGTGGTGAGCATTTAATGCTTACTTTGTCCTCACACATTTTCTCATTTAATACCCATAATACATTCTTAGCATCTCTATTTTCCAGGTAAGGTGAAGACTCAATAAATTTAAGGAATGCACCCAATCTTGCCTGACCTTGAACAACTTCCTGAACAGAGTGACTAACACTAAAGGAAGTCCCACCTCCCGTGTGTCTGTGTTGATTAATTCACCAATTGTGAGATAGGGTTTTACCCTGTAGCTAGGAATGGCTTGGAACTCACTATGTAGCCCGTGATGGTCTTAAACTCATGAGGATCCTTTTATCTTAGGCTCTCCAGTGAGTGATGGGGTGATTGGCATAAGCTTCCACTTATGACACCTTCCCTCTGTTTTGCATATGGACATGGATACAAATGTAAGCTTAGAGTAATGTACTCTACAAATGTAGGCAACTGCCATTGTTCACCTTCATGGAACACAGCAACCAGCCGGAACTTGCAGGGAACTAGAGGCAATGGGTTCTCCACCCAGGGTTTTTCTTAAATGGTCCAGAATTTAGATTCCCCTTCATCCAGGTCTTTACTTTTTTAAAAAGTGATTAAAATAGAGGATTTAATGGAACGATTTCTCAGATTGATCTAGGTGTGTGTCTTCGACAGTGTTATGAATCAGATTTTCTTGTTCTGTGTCTTCAAATTCATGAAGAGATTTTGGGTGGGGTAAAGCCTCCTATGACAGGCGTCATGGAGGTGGAGAGAATGAGAAGACAAGGCGGTCACAGTGCGAGGGACAGAATTCTGCCGAACTCTAGTTCTCCTTTCACCTTCTCTATATTCATAATTCTTAGCTCAAGGTGCATGCTGCCTTGGGGGCCTTCCGGCTCTGGCATGGTAGATGCCCTCCTTTGTAAATGTACTCTCTCCATGCAGCACAGTATACGTCGTGGTAATTAAGCCGTTAATGCACTTAACTTCTATGTGACTCGTGCCAAACCGCCACTGTGGTAGCTTACCCAGACATGGATTATACTGAGCAGTGGCACGCGTGTATTATAAACGAGTGAAAAGAAATCAAGAGAGCCACGGCGACTCCATAGATAAGCAGGCCACCATTTAGAATTTAAAATTCTGGTAGCTAACCTTGAAAACATGACTCAGTCAAAGTTCACAGTGGATATAAGAAGAGATGAAAAGAAAAAAAAAGAGGTAATTAAGGGAGAGATAGAAGAAAAAAAGGAGAAGGGAGAGGGCATGAAAGGAGAAACAAGAGGATGAAGAGAGGATGTTGGCTTTCCCTGTGCCTCTGCTAGGAACTTTCTTTCTTTGGAACTTTCTAAAGATAGCACCTTATGGTGGATGCCGCTGCTCCCTACAACTTCAACCCTGTCCAACTTCATCTCAGAGAAACAGCTGTACGGGGGACCACAGGGACGTAGTCCAGTGGACAGCTCTCTGATGACCTGGCTGAGTCCCAGGGTGGGTGTTAATCTTTGTAGAGGGATGGATGGACCACATGCCCTTTGGGCAGTCTTTCATCTGTTTTGTTTTTCTCAGCTGGGTTTTTGATGGACACTGTGTGGCACAGACTTCTGGACCACATTCCCTGCCAAATACCTGAAGTGACATCCTTGGGTTGCCAATTAAATACAGACCCATATGCCTTACAAACACGCACTGTTGAGATCTGTCCACCCTGAGGTAGGGCTGTCATTTTTCTATGAATACTGGCAGATCTCACAGAGACTGGAGTGGATCAGGAGTATCCCCATCACTTTAGCTGAGTAGAGCTGAAGGACTTTGCAGGGTATTTGGTTCCTGCCAGCCCACAAGTGTCTTATCTTATAGTCAGAGTGGCTGTTCTCTTGCATCCAGTAGAGACCTGTGGATCCTGTCATTCCTGTATGAGTTTTTTGTCTATGGAATTTCCAAGTTTCCTTCAAGCTCAATATCACTAATCCGAGAAGAAAACGCTCTATGGGAGAGGGCTGTTAAACACCAGAAAGCCTTCCAGTCGAATGGTAAAATTGCCCGTTGTGAAGATACAGAGACCCATGCTGGCTATGGTAAATTGGAACCCATCTGCCTGGAGGCAGGAGGCTCCACAGGATGGTCTAGAATGCTCTTTGGGATGTACCAGCTGGGCTATGTATAGCCTGCTTACCTCCTCTGTCTGGTGTGTAAGTCTAACTTAGCTGTAGTTGTGCGCTTTTGTGAATGTGCACATGACAGCATGTCATGCGCAGACATGCCTGTGTAGACACACATGTGAACTTGCCCGAGCATTGATTTTCCTCTTCCCTAGCAGAAGCTGTGGCACCAGGATCCCCTTATAGAGGCTTTCCTGGGAAATGTATTCGACAGCACAGCATTCTTCTCATAAAAATACAATAAACAGCCCTGCAAGCGGTCGACAAAGTAATGACTCCAATCCTGTGGTGTTTTTGGAAGGGCCTCTTCAGAGCAAAGTGGAGAAGACCAAACAGAAATCTTTGGAGTAATTAGGTTTCTGGAGTGCTGATACCTCTTAAATCTAAGCATCAGAAAGGACCAGGTCTCTAAATCATACATCAGCTTGGCTGAGTCCCTGTGCTTGCTCTGCTGATCCACCTATCCCCTAGTCAGAGGCTGTCAGCAAAGGGTAACCCCCTCTTCACACTCCTGTTGGACATCCCAGCTTCCATGGAGACCCACCTTGACCCCATGAATACATGTACCCACCAGGTGTGTTGATGGCTCAGTTGGTAGATTGCTTATCTAGCACTCACAAAGCCCTGGCTTCAGTCCCTAGCACTGCAGGGTGGCACACACCTGTAATCCCAGCACTGGGAAGGTAGAGGAAGGAGGATCAAGAGTTCAAGGTCATCCTTGGCTACATAAGGAGTTTGAGGCCAGCCTGAGATGTATGACATTGTGTCTTGAAGAATAAGATTAGAAAGAAGAGGAAAAAGAAGGAGGAGGAGGAGGAGGAGGAGGAAGAGGAGGAAGAGGAGGAGGAGGAGGAGGAAGAGGAGGAGGAGGAGGAGGAGGAAGAGGAGGGGAAGGAGGAGGAGGAGGAGGAAACAAGCAGCTCACAAATAGCTCGGGTAATGGGATGAGAATCTGAGAATACAGGGATGGCAGGACAAAAGTTTCCTTCTTGTAATTCCTTCCCTTTATTTGCTTCTCCACCTGCCCCTTCCCTCACCTCCTGTCAGTTCTGAAGACTTGAGAGAGGTGCAAAGACTGGTGGGGTGCATGAGGGGCACAAGAGAAATAATAGAAGACACAGCAGCAGGCAGCAGGTTCACTCCATCCTCCAAACCTTCCTGCTTGCTCTCAGGAGAAGGGAAGTGGAATTTCCTCGGTTCCTCTGAATTCTTCATAGCCCCAGGCTCCTTTCCTCAGCTCTTTCCCTTGGAGACTCAGTGGGGCACCCTGAGTTAAAAACTGATCCCTTTAAGGGCTGCCAGGGAGCTGAGTCAGGAGCGTGAGTAAGGGAAAACAAGCAATCAGAGAGTTCTGGAGCTGTGGTGGCGCCCAGACCTGCAGGGCATTTAGGGAAAGTAGATTAAGAAATCTTTTACCAGATAAGAGAGGCCGGTAAAGAGGCCAGAGAAAGGAAAAACACACCCCTTTGCTCACAAGGGATTGTAATTACTAAGATATTGATTGGGATAATAAGTTTGCCAAAACTCCAGAGAGGGAGATACATTCCTCCAGGTATTTTGCTTTTGCGGCATTTGCTGAGTTCTCTTGTGAAGCCCAGGTCTGGCTCTGAAGCCGGTAAACAACGAGGATGTGGAGACACGGTTTCCTCTCTGTAGAAGGAAGCCCAGTGCACATCCGGACTCACTGTGCTTCCCCCAGCTTTCCTGTGATCATTATTAGCTTGATCTTTGCTACTATTAATAACTCTTGGGGCCTGATGGGGTTCGTCTGAAGTGAGGAGAACTGGCCCCCAGAAGAGTTAACAGATGCAGACTACTTCATCAGTTGTTCATAAGCCTTCTTTGATTTCCCCTGAGCTATATGTCCCTGTAGTGAACATGTGTGAACTCATGTGAAATCACACACACACACACACACACACACACACACACACACACACACACACACGTATGTGTGCTACTTATAAACCAGCCCCACTGTTTCTTTCCTAGAACCATACGTGTGTCTACCGGGCACCCAAAGTGGTGGGATTAAGAGTCCTGGCTTTGCAAAAGGAGGAAACTGAACTCAAGACTTGTTTGCTGCACAATTCTGAGCAAATCATTTCTTCTCTTGGATCCTCAGTGTCACAGAATGAGAATTTCTAGTCTGGCCAGTGTGGAAAGGATGAGCTAGAACAGTCCCTCTGACAATCTGCATGAATGATTGTGTTCTCAAAGGTTTTGATGTTCCCTCATCAAAAGAAACAACCAAGGCTCTTCTCAAGCTCCAGGCCCGATTCTGAGTCTGTCCCTTCCAGAACCACCTTCTGTGCCCCCTGCATCCCTGAATCATCTACATCGTTTCTAGAGCTTATCAATTTGCTCTGAGTTTCCATTTTGAATTTGAAGGGAGCAGAGATTAATCCTTTTCTTCTTTTGATGTGCTTTGCTCTGGTTCTGGAAGTTAGCACTGTGCACACATTGTGTACAGTAGGTGTATGATAATTTTTGTAGTTGACACTGCTGAGCATTTATCATGTGCCCTTCTTTACATGCTAATTATCATATTTAATCTTTATACAATCCTATGAAATAATATTACTCTCTTTTTTTAAAAAAATTATAAGTTTGGGTTCTATGACTTCATGTGCTTACGTAGCACATGCATGCCTGCTGAGGATGTCGGACCCCTGCACTGGAGCTGTAGATGGTGAACGGAATCGACCCCAAGTTCCCCGGAAAAGCAGCCAGTGTTCTTGCCCATTCAGACATCTCTTCATCCCCTTTAACTGCCTTGTGTGTGTGGAAACCAAGCCTCAAGAGAGAATTAATCACATCCTAGCCATACAGCCAATCAGTGGCTGAGTGTTTCTACAAATGGAGGGATTTCCCCAAAGCCCACGGTCTGTCTGTACCAGGTGCATCTCAAACTTTTCTGTTTGTGACCTGTTTTACCCCAGATAACTTTAAATAGCCTTCTGTATATAGGCACAGAAGTCAAGCATTTACTGATGGGTAAACCATAACAAAAACTATTTTAAAGCTATTCCTTGGCATATATATACTTTTACCACTTACTAATAATGAAGACAGATTTGCATACTAATGAAACAGATATGCTTGTTTGTCTAATGCATTCCAATCCAAGGATAAGTTAATTTGATGCATGGGGAGAATGATGGTAGGGAAAACATTAAAAGTCTTTGTTTTCTGTAATTAAACCTTATGTTTCTATAAGAGCAGAAAAGGCTGTATGTATCATGCATATGGTAGTCTGGTGTCAGAGCCATGAGGTTCCAGGTAACATTCTTTGGCATTGCAAGGTGTGGCAGCATGCAGGATCCAGACTGCACATGTTATCTGTTCAGAACCCAGGCTGCGGTGAAGTCACTTGATACTATGTGGGTGAACTTAGCCAGAAACACCTTGAATCCATCATGGCTCTGAGTTCCAAATACATTTTTATCTGTTGCACATTCCAACATTTTTTTTGATGCTGCCAATTTTTTTGAAACCCCAAATTTTATTAGTCCTTCCCCATAATTCTATATAGGGTCCTGAACCCCTGCAGTTTATAAATCTCCATCCTATCCAAGTGTGCTAAACCCAGCACATCTTTTACTGGATATATCCCAACCCTCAGGCAGGCTGTGCAACAAGCGACTTCCAGTTCTTAGCACGGTTTGGTGACACAGCAACTGAGTAGCTTGGAAAGATTGCAGCTCCCTCCTGCTTGAGTGGAAGAAGTGCCCAGGGCAGCTGAGGCCAGCCTAGTTAAGCAGAGATGTAAATATTAGCACAGATACTCTGTGAAAGGTCTTTAAAAACTATCCACAGCCTGGCCAAGGGGTGGGTGGAGGATCCAAGAAGTCTTGCAGCAGTTGGAGGCATCTTGAGGGACATGGTGAGACATGCCAGGATGTCTTGTCTGTCAAGGAAGGACTTTCTGGGTACATCCAGGCAGACAGAAGGCAGGGGAGACAGTTGGGTTGAATAGAAGAAAATACTGGTGGGAACTGAGGCTCAATAAATAGCAGAGAATTGGCACCAGTGTTGCCAAAGATCGAGGAAGCACAGTGAAAGGACACATCAAAGCAAATGACTGATAATGTGAATAATTCATACTATAAGAACAATGGTTGGCTGTGTGTTTATCACAAGCCCAGTGGGAAGTATCTATTCCTAGCCACATAGATCTCATCATCTTAGAGTTCAAAGTCTTACTCCTTCCTAATACTTGACTGTTGACAGCCACAGGGATTTCCAACTTCTTTTTGTTCTTTCAGCAAGCACTTATCTCAGGCTTACTGTATATATGACACTGGAAAGGGTGGATCCAACCTGAACAGATTTTCCGTGTAGTCACTGCCAAGATTCCTGTTTAAGGGTGACACAGTGGGGTTGTGTTGTTACACAGGTGCACACAGGAGGGAGGGTACGGAGGAGAGGCAGTACATGGGGAATTCTGTTAAAGGTAGGAGGGTTAGATGTGAGAAGAACACAGTAAACAGAGACGGATTCATGACAGTTGACCGTTCAAGGCTAGCTAAAGAGAGACCCCTGTATATGTCTAGAATGGGTTCTGTGGGGAGATGCCTTAGAGTTATGCTGGGACAAGATGACAAGAAGCCATGAAAGGCCTGGCTGGGGAAGATGCAGGATCTATGGATTCATGCAGTGGCCACAGCTCACACTTACTTACCCAGTGTCTGTTCTGTGGTGGGTATGGAACATGGCACCAAGACTAATGATGAACAACCCAGAACTGGCGTCTACTTCCGGAATAGGTTAACCCTTGCTCCAGTTATTGTCTTGTTGTAATTATTGATAGCATCTGGTTTTACTCTAAAATGTGTTCCTGGCATGGGGACTGTAGAAAGAGTGCTGGTCTACTATGCAGGAAGCCATGGTTACCATCCTCAGCTCTGCCCCAAAACTGAGCCTGGTGGTACCAGCCTACAATCCCAGAACTCAGCAGGAGGGTGAGAATTTCAAGGTCACCCTTGACTACACGAGGCATTAAAGGCCAGCCTGAGCTACAAGAGGTGGTCCTATTTATACAATACGTTAAATAGTCATGCTGCTTTTCAGTCTGGCACAGAAAAAAGACCACTCATCAGGCACACGCAAATGGTGTAAGTTCAAGTTGGCAGGTGCTATGAAGCTGCAACAGGAAGGGCTAGTGAAGCACACGTTGGAGAGAGGCCCTAGACTCCTAAGGTATTCAGACCTCTCTTCAGGCATAATGAAGATACAAGTTTCCAAGTTCAGAACTCAGTTTCAGAAGGTCAAAGGATTTTTATATTTGTCAACTGGTTGTATCGTTCTTTTTGTAATGCCTTCTAGTTATTAGTAATAACTTCAGCAGCACTCACAGGGGATGTGAGCACTCACAGCTGTACTTTCTCATCAGACTGACAGAGTGGAAAGGGCGAGGCCAGGATGTCAGGTGGAGGGAGTGCTCCATCCTGACTCTGCCTTGTCCTAGCCGCCTGATGTAGGTGAGTCGCTTGCGGCTGAACTGCAGGTCTTTCCTCTTGAAGTGGAAATGCTTCAAATGGCATGGGTGATTCTAAGCATTACTAATGATGTGAGTCCAGCAATTAGCACGGCACTATGCATTCAAAAATAGAATGTATTCATAGGCACACCTATGACCCAGGGGGGTTGTCTAAGAATGGGCATTGCAACTGGCGAGAAATGGCTTCTGATGGGAAGTTCACCAAAGCTGGGCAGAGAATGGGGAGCAGGAGCCAATGAAGGGAAGGCAAAGGGCCGGTGCTCTTCCACTGCTGAAAGGAAACAGAGTTGGAAATGAATACTCACTCTTGTCACTTCAATTTCATGCTCCTTAAAAGCCAGAGCTGGAGTCTGGAGTGATGGCTCAGGAACCCAAATCAGCAAGTAGGGTGTGGCCATGTTGGGTTGGAATGAGTCATTGAATACAGGAGAAGGGATGTTACCGTGGATAAAGTACTTGATTGTGTGAACCTGGATTTAGATGCTCAGAACTCCAAAAAGCCAAGGCCAGACACAGTAGGACATAAATCTGCAATCCCTATATTTCTACACAAAGATGGGAGTCAGAGACTGAGAATTCAGAAGCGAGAAGGCCACGTAATCTGTAGTGAAAGACCCCATCTCAAACAAGGACCAAACTGAGGTTATCCTCTGACATGCACATCTATGCCATGACACATGCATGTCCACATGAACATGAATGCACACTCACACACACAAACACACACACAAGAGTTCACTTTACACTATCTTAGCTTCTGCCCTCTTCCCCACTCCTCTGATTTGTATATAGCTCTCTCTAAGCAGAGGGTAGGTCCTCAGAGTAGTGAGAAAGGTAGATAGTTCACCTTCCATTCCAAGAAGATGAGGACAGAGCAGGCTAGCTGGAGATGAAAAGAAAATGGTGCCTTAGGACTGCGTGGGAGGGTGTAGCTGGGGGCTAACATTGCATCCCACTTGGCATTTCTGAGTTCGATATGTTTGATTACCTCTACTCATATCTAGCTGGTCTGTTGACTGGTGTGGATCCGGAATGCCTGGTTCACTTTCTTCCTGATTTAGCAGGGGTGTTCTGCAGTGGGTTGGTTTTCTAATCCCGACATGACCATGGCTCACTGACTGTCTGGCTTCTGCAGTATAAAGTAATTAATTGCCTCTTAGATCTAGGAGTCCAAGGTCATGGTGCCTGTCCGGCTTCTTCTGAGGCCTCTGTCTGTGGCTTGAAGATGGCCACCTCTTTTCTCTGTCCTTTCTTGGTCTTTCTAGAAACAGTTTTTGCCTGTGCCTTAATCCCCTGTAACAATGCCAGTATAACTAGATTAGGGACACCCTCATGACCTCATTTTATCTAAATTATCCCCTGTAAAGACTCTTTCTCCAAATGCAGTCACATTCTAAGGTACTGAGAATTGGAGCTCCAACATTTGAATTGAATTGTGTGTGTGTGTGTAAGAGAGAGAGAGAGAGAGAGAGAGAGAGAGAGAGAGAGAGACCTTGACTGGCAAACAAATAGCTGGGTTTGTCTCACTTTGGTCTTAGTTCTGGAGAGGGAAAGGGGATGGTCTGCATGGCTGTTGGGCAGGTGGTTTGGAGCAGAGCTTACTGAGAGAATGTTCTCCCCACTGAGCGCTGCAGGCCCCTCTCCAAAGATTTGTGGCTTGATCTGGAGTTGTCAGGTAATGCACTGCTGGCCTTGAAGTCCCTAGATACTTCTTCCCACCACCTCCAGCTTCCTTTAGGATTCAGACTCTACTTCTGTGTCTCTGGTCAGTAGGACCAGAGTAGGTGTCTATTCTAGAATTTTCCCTCACCTGAGATTGCTTCAATGCATGTATGTGTCTTTTGCAGACATTCTTTTACAAGAAAGGAGCCACCCCTGAGGCCTGGCGCAGAACTCATACAGAATGCCAGAAGCCAGGGCTCAGGAAGTTGCTGCTTTTCTTCCCTCCTATCACTTTCCCCCTCAGTGAGGGAGGAGGCAGGAGACCACACCTGTGTTTGTGATATCCTAGGCATGCTGAGATCTGCAAATATATCATTAGCCCACCAGGTCGGCACAGAACATCTGCTTCCAAAGGTGATTTAACACAGGTAGGATCCTACTTAGGGATGGGCAGTGTTCCAAACATTTGCTCATAAGTTACTTTTATGAATGGGGAATGTTTGCTACATTGATGTGGGTGGGAGTTCCCCGGGAACTCAAGTCTATTCTAGCTGAATGAACATGACCACTTTATTCTGACACCCAAGTGGTACCTATGACATTAGCTAGGCGAGAACATAGGTTGTGTCAACTGTGTATTGAGACCACAGTTTCTCCCTCATCCACATAATTCCCTTGACAGTGACTTGTGAAAAGACAAGGTTTTGGGGGAGCAAAGAACAGGGTAATGAGGGGTCAGATATTTCTGAATAGCTATAAAACAATATGTAAAGAGAAGAAGTTAACTTTTAAATATATAAAAGTAGGCTCACCATGTTTCCATCTGTGTCTCTTGTGTTTTCATGATTGTGAGAACAACTGGAAGGGATGAATTATTGGCTTCTACTCGTGGTTTAAGATGTTTTAATCCAGAGTCGTTTTGCTCCATGACTGTGGGCCTGTGGTATAGCATAGCAAGGAGAATGATGGAGTTAGATTGCTTCCTTCTTGACAGCCTGGAAACAGAGAAACCGCAGAAAGAAAGGGATTGTTCTTCAAAGGCATTCCTGGGAAACCTAATTCCTCCAACAAGGTCCTATCTCCCAACATTTCCATGAATTCCCAATAAACTTTGAATCCATCAATGGATTAATCTATCCTGAAGGCTTTGCTTCCTCAAAGTCCCACCTTGGAATACTGCTTGGATGGGGAGTAGAACCTTCCATACATAGCCTTATGGAAGATGCTGCATGTTCAAGCTGAAAGTGTATTGTAGTAACCATGCAAGACAAGGATATCTAGGTTTTTCAAAGAGAAATGTAGTCTGAGACTTGGAAGTGTTCAGAGTCACCCACTCAGAATGTCATGCAGATCACCACTGTGGCTGACTACTAGGCTGTCCTCTCCAGCTTGGCAGTGTTGGGGACACTGAATTCTGGATTTGATTCCCAAATTGCTCACCCCAGATGAGAGAGATCTACTCTTCTCTGTACATACCATAACCCCGAGAAAGACACCAGGGAGTTCCTGCCACTATTAGAGGCCCAGACAGAAGTTTGAAGACCATGGCAGGTCTTGCAGATTACTGAGGTCTTAGAATAAATGGCCACTTTCCTCCTTGGTGATTTCCCAAGGCCACTGAGGCCTGACAATTCTGGCAGGGAAACCAAATTTAAATGAGTCCCTTTTCCAGTCTGCCCAAGGGGTAGCATTAGTCAGAGAGCTAAAGACCTCTCCTTCCTGTTTCCTATATTTGGAACATGGTGTGGGGAGGTGTGGGAAGAAACATAGCCATCATTTCAAAGGCATTTTGCATCTACTTGGGACAAAACAAACAAACAAACGATCTGGCACCAGCCTGAAGCAATTGATGTAGAAATCTAGAAGCAGCATGGGTGGACTCAAACCTGTGAGTGGATCCTCTCCAGAAGGAGGTTTGGAATGCTTCTGAGAAATGTTGCAGAATGGGACAACTCAGAAGTATTTGGTTTGGTGCAACCCCTAAGTTTTTCTCAGGTGGGGGAATTTGGGACTGGGATGGTGGTGGTTGATACCTGGCTTAAGTTTCAAGCTTTGAGGTGCAAGTTCCCAGGTAAGGATCATTTTCTCTCTGTGTGTTCAGTTGCTTTTATGCTTATACCATCAGGGGCTAGAAAGAGCCAACTGAAAAAAAATGTCGGAGGACAAAACAGACGAGCTGGTTTCATGGGCAAGGGTTTATTTTTGGAGAGAAGAAAGATGATACAGAATGTTGTTGGGCAAAAGGCCTGGAGGTTGGGTGGATAAAATTTTAGGGTTTATGTTTGCTCTAAGGGGACGTATGAGAGGCTGCTGTGCTAATGCCTGGGTACTGGCTGAGATTATAAGGAAGGATTTACTTGGGTTTGACAAGATGGCTCATCTGATAAGGGAACCTGTTGCCAAACCTCATGGCCTGAGTTCAATCTTGGGACCCACGAGGTAGAAAGCGAAAACTAGTTCCTGAAAGTTGTCCTCTGACCTCTACCCTTGAGCTGTATAATGCACATGTGTGCACATAGACACACAGACACACACTATAAAGGATTTTCCAAGGGTTGATCTTCCAACCCTTCACTTAATATCACCTCCTAGGCCTCTAGCTCCTGGTATTCACCCAGTGTGGTTATCTGGGCAAGAGTTTTCTCTACCTTGAAAGACAACATAGAGTCTCAAAGACCTTGCAGAGGCCTCTTAGTGTCTAGACAAGAGACTTTTGGTGCACAGAGTTGAATTCACATTGGCCAAGAACCAGCTGTTCCCTCCCTACTCCATCTGTCTTGGGTAGAACATGGAGCTTAAAGAAGCAGCCTTGTCTCTTGGGATGAGAACAAAGCAAGAAAGGAAGCAAGAGGGGAAGCAACCTCCTGAGGAGGCCAGGAAGATACAAGGATTGGAGCTGGTGTGCGGCCCGCTGCCATTGGTTTGTTGGTATTTTACAGGGTTATGGCTCTGGCACCAGGGGAGACAGTGAAGGTCAAGAAGGTCAAACTGTAAACAGAGTGAAGTGAGATAATCAATCTGTGCTGACCAATGATACAGGCGCACAGCCTGCTGACGGAGGCCTACAAAGGGCTCTCAGAAGTGCAGGGCTACAGGGGATCGTGGCCAGGAAGCTTTGTCAGACTCGGTCAGGAATGAGCAGGTGCTGTCAAGGGGTGCCCAGTAGAGCCTTTCCCCTGCAACATTACGGCCTTGGGAGGTTAAGGTTGAAGATGTCTGCCCAAGTGAGACTACTTATTCTAACTCTAGTCTAAGGCCCTGGAGAGGAAAGAAGCACTTTGATTTGCTTAGGTTGTCCTTCTTGAGTTGTGTTTATAGTAAAATAGGTGAGAGACCTACAGAAAACTGTAAGGTCTCATTCATAGCTATGCTACTGAAGGGACCCACTGTAGGTAGACCAGGGACTCCCATCAGCCCATTTCTTCTATGTGTGTACACACTAAAACAAGATTCTCGTTTTATTATGTTTATGTGTGATAGTCTCACTTCACTGAAGAGTGTACTATGAACCTACTTCTACCCTTTGTACTCTTCAGTTCTGTGGGTGCCTGTGCACATCGAACTGATTTTCTATTGCATATTTTGATCAGCTGTAAATTTGGACCATTAAAGTGGTCATTGTATCAAACATTTTTGTTTAATAAAAATCTCTAAAAACAGGTTTAATTATTTTCTTAATTGTTTTGTTCTCTATTTCTTTTCCCTTTTTTATTTATTTAACTATTTGTTTATTTATTTATCTATTTGTTTATTTATTTATTTTCCAGTCTTGATAAGTGTCTTAGGGTTTCTATCATAGCGAAGAGACACCATGACCTCGGCAACTCCTATAAAGGAAAACATTTAATTGGGACTGGCTTACGGTTTCAGAGGGTCAGTCCATTATCATCACGGTGAAAAGCATGGCAGTGTGCAGGTAGATGTGGGGCTGGAGAAGCTGAGCGTTCTACATCTTGATCCTCAGACAGCAGAAGGAGATGATGTGCCATAGTGGGCTTGAGCACAAGAGATCTCAAAGCCCATCCCAGTGACACACTTTCTCCAACCAGGCCACATCTCCTAATACCACTCCCTAGGGTCACACATTTACACACATAAGGCTATGAGGGTCACTTTTATTCAAACCACCACCCTAAGTACTCTAGGCTATCTCAGAATTCACAGTTTTTTTTTCTGTCTCAGTCTCTGAGTGCTGAGACTTTATGAATGCATCACCACCCTTGACATCTTAAGGTACTTTCTTAGATACGGTATCATTGTTCCATGGGTTCTTGCTACGCACTGGTCAACTAACCCCCTTTCTTTGCACTCCATTTGCTCCACTGCCAGAATGTTAGGCTAACATACACCTCTGTTGATCAGTGATTTCACCCGTCCTATACTTTTGCCAATGCTGTTATAATATTTTTTTTTAAGATTTATTTATTTCTATGAGTACACTGTCACTTTCTTCAGACATACCAAAAGAGGGCATTGGCTCCCATTGCAGATGGTTGTGAGCCACCATGTGGTTGCTGGGAATTGAACTCAGGACCTCTGGAAGAGCAGTCAGTTCTCTTAACCACTGAGCCATCTCACCAGCCCTATAATATTCTTTCAAAGGGGAAGACTGCCTTACCAGATTTGGGCTCAGCTCTCTGACAATATAAGCCTTCAAACATTGAGGCTAATTTATTTTGTGTGTATTGAAAGAGCTTAGTAGATTCACCCACAGGGAGAACCAGAGCCTGGACAAAGAAAGCTGAATTTGATCAGGCAGCCATAGATACCAGGCAGGGAGAGAGAGACTTATGTGGTAGAAGGTACTTCATCATTTTCCAAAACTCAGCATAGCAAGCTGCCAGGCAAAACCCCTCCTCCCAGTGCTCTTGCTTAGGAATGCTTCCTGGCTGATCAGGAAATGAGAGAACAAAGTGAGACCACACAAAGGCAGGCTTAGCGCAGTGGAAGGCCAGCCATGTGCAAAGTCCCTGACGCTAAGCAGAAATGAAAACCTTAATGGCGAGACACCCAAAGAAAATGTATTCCATATGCACCGGCTTGCAGACAACGGAAGAATGCAAATGTAGTTGGGGGTTATCCAGAAGAAACAGGCACATGCTATCAGACACTTGGGGCTGGCTTTCCACATCTTGGTCCTTGTTTTGGCTGAAGGTGCTTGAGGCATCGAGTATGACCTTGCCTGGAATTCAAAATGAGGTGGGCTTACCCACACCACAGCCATTTAAAATAACCCTAAGAGCCACACTGCATTGGGCAAAGACCTCTAGTGATGTCCATTCATCTCCCAGATGAGATAATGGATGTGTTGTGGGATTAGTGAAATGCTTGCTTGTTCAGAGGGGGAGATCTAGTTCTTACATCAGTCCTGTCTGGTCCAGGACCTGCATTTTCTCCACACCAATGTCTGTGTAGGGCCTGATGTCCCGATTTTTAGAGGCTGAGTAAAAGATGAGGAATTCTTAAGATCCAGAGGCCTGAAAGACTAGGCCCAGCAGCCATGCTGAACTTGGTTACTCAGGCTGATAGATGGTGAAAGACTTCTTATACCGTTCACTGTACGCTTCCATGGTCTCAGTGACACAGCCAGCATACAAGTGAGGCTGGCTCAGGGTGAAAATGGCCACCAGGGCTCTGTATGCTCCTCGTGGCTGGTGATCTTACTCTTTTTGGATGGGACATTCCCAGAAATCATATTGGTGGTGGTGGGCAGATGGTGATGTAACCCTTATTTTCTCTGCTGTGGAAGCCAGATAATGAGACCCTGGGAGGTAACTCTCAAAGATACAGCACAGCTTCTATCAGAGTGTCCATGAGATTCCTGGTTATGGCTAGAAGAAATAACCACTCTCCTTCCTTCCTTCCCTCCTTCCTTCCTTTCTTCCTTCCTTTCTTCCTCTCTTCCTTTCTTCTTTCCTTCCTCCTTTCCTCCTCTTCTCTCTGTCTTTCTCTTCTTCCTTTGTTCCTTCCTTCCTCCCCTCCTCTTTCTTTCTTTCTTTCTTTCTTTCTTTCTTTCTTTCTTTCTTTCTTTCTTTCTTCCTTCCTTCCTTTCTTTCTTTCTTTCTTTCTTTCTTTCTTTCTTTCTTTCTTTCTCTTTCTTTCTGTCATTCTGTGTGTGTGTGCCTGTAAGCCTCAGATAGGGGCGGGTATCATTCTTCAGGAGTCATCTACCCTGGTTTTTGGAGTTTTGTTACTTTTTTTTTTTGATCTCTCATAAAGATCTGGGGTTCATTGATTAGGCTAGGCTGGCTGACCAGTGAGCCTCAAGCATAGTCCAGCCTTCTAATACTGGGGCCACAGTTCATGCCACCATCCCTAGCTCTTTTAACTTTAAGGCTAGGGACTGAATTAGGGTCCCAGTCCTAGCAGAACAAGAGTGTCACTGATGGAGCTATCTCCCTGTCCTGCCTTTTCCATTTCTGAATACTTTGTTTTAAATTTCAGGTCAGTTTACACAGTAGTGGATTTCATAAAGCCCTCTTTCTACATGTGTGTCCATTTCTGACCTCCCTGAAGACACTTGGCTTGCCTTTAAGGAGGTGACAGGGCGGGGGGGGGGCAGGAAACACAGAAGGGAAGAAATTTATCCAGAATCTCTGGGCGACCTAGAAATTTGGCAGCTAAACCCTCACTTCCCCTCTTGTTAGACTCTCCTCAAGTCCCTAACTTTCTCCCACTGAAACAGGCATTTTGCTGACCAAGGAGAATCTTACTGCTGACTCGCTGTTTTGCTGGAAAAACACTGGACAGACAAGAATAGGATTTTTTTTTCTATTTAAAAAAACAAAACAAGACAAAACCTGGAGGCACAAAGCTTTTAACTTAAGTGCTGGGGATTGACTGCTCTGAGCAAAATGGAGAAGGACTGTTGTCTACCTAAGAAACTCCAGGTTCTCTAGTCTGGGGACTAGAAAGTGATTCATGTCACCCTGTCCCCAGACTCTGAGGCTCCAAGGGTGTGGCATGCAGGGAGGGCAATGATATAGCTTTTACTGAGTCCATTTATACGGGAGGTGAGAGTGTGATTAAGTGCTGGGTGACCATTCCACTTAGTTCTCTGGACATTGGAGTACCATGCCCATTTTGCAGATGGGGACATTGAAATCTAATGAGATATGATAAATGTATGTGAGCACACATTTCACAAGGGATAGTTGGAGCTGGGGCTCAATCTAGACCACGGTCCATGTTCTCCATTCTCCATCTCTACTGTCCATCATCCTACTTCCCATGGATCCAAGGCATATGCTTGCTGTGATGGAGCTCTCAGGAAGTGGAGGCAGATGGTTTAGAAACATTCAAGGTCATTCATCCTTTTCCTATTGAATTTGTGGTAGCTTACACTAATTCAACTAATAAAATAAAAAATGTAAAGGCTGTTTGCTCCAGGGAGGAATATATATATGAATATATATGATCATATATATATGATATATGAACATATATGATAATATATATTCTTTCATTAAGAATTGCAAATAAATGCTGATGGCAGGGCCTCTGGGAGTGTTTCCAAGTCAGCCTTGTATGATTAAAAAGGATCAATAGGACCAAACCAAATGGCTTGTTTATTTTCTAGCCTGTCCCTGAGTAGAAAGATGCATGCGAAAAAGAGATCTGTGGTCAAAGGTACAGCATGGGCTTGCCTGCTACCCTATTCCTAATACAGTCACCTTTTTTCTTAAAAGTTAAACAGTCTCAAGGGAGATTCCTCAGAGTGGGGACAGCACCTCACCGCACCCATTAGCCTGAATAGATTTGAGAGGAAAATTCTTGTTTGACTGAAGGAGGAAGAATCATGAAAACACACAGGGCTTTAGAAATGTAAATATCCACCGAGTTAGATGCTGAGGATGATGGAGATATGCCAGAGGAAGCCTGGATGTGAGAATTTGGCAGACAGAGATGGATGAGAAGGACTAAGAGAGTGGGTGAACAGAAGAGACAAAAAGCCACAGGCATGAAGGAAAGAGAAGCTTGGGAGTGGCCGAGCCTGACAGGACATTCAATGGGAATGGGGGAATCCCTCTGACTCAGTCTGTTACTGGGGGTAAGGAGATCATCACTACCTGAATAGCCCTGGGTGCATAACACAGAAGGATGCTTGCAAGCATGCTCAAAAGCTGCTTGCAGTAGACATGACTCATGCCAGGCAGTGAGTTTCCTCATCACTTGGGAATTTGTTAGGAAAGCACAGTCTTAGGTCCTCCCCAAGAGACTGAGTCAACAGCTCTGGTCCTAGGCCAATGTTTTGCTTCTACAAACCCTTAGACAGTTTGTATGCATGCCATGGTTTAAGAGCCACCAAAACAGAGGAATGGGGAGGAGGAGGGGGTCAAATCATGACTGTGAAGAATTCTAGAGTCTAGCTCACAGTAGCGAGGAGATTAAAAAGACAAAGGACACAGATTTTGTTCTGATGTGAAGAGGGCATAGCATACGGAGAGTCTGGAGGTCTTCCAGATGGTGTGAGGAGCTGCCTAAAATCCTGGATGGGACAAGGCAGGACGTGCAGGAAGCAAGAACAGTTTACCTGAAAGCCAGTGAACCAGCCCAGGAACAAAACAACCAGTTTAAGGCCTTCTGAATGGTGCTGATGTAACTGGAACCCTGGGCATAGCATAGAGTGGGGATTCAGTGGGCTTGGAGACAGATTCCTTCTCCCATCCCTTTGTCACTGAGCAAATTCAACCAAGGCTAGCATGCCCAGAGACTCTTCCAATCTTCTTTTAGTTGTTGCTCTTTTCTCCTACCTCAACTATGGAGGCTTGAGTCTCTCTCTCTCTCTCTCTCTCTCTCTCTCTCTCTCTCTCTCTCTCCCTCTCTCTCTCTGCTACCGATGAGAGTAGATGAATTCTGCCAGAGGTAAGGTCCTTTATTTACTGCTGAGCCTGGAAAGGGATGGAGGAACTGACAGCTGGACCCTGGCACTTTGGCTGCCTTTCTTAAGGGGCTAATAAATGCCCAGACAACCCAATCCAGGCAGACTCGGAACACCCCAGTCTCAGCAGTAGAGGGCCTGTGCTCCAGGTATTGCACGCCTATCTCTTGTCAGTACAAACACCTTAAAATCATCTCGGGGAAACTTCTGCAAATGTAAAAAAAATAACCATTAAGGTGCTTATAGTTTTGGAAATGTTCAATTTGGGCCTTTTTAATGTAGATTCAAATCGGCTCTGGGGATCTGCTTGAAGAAAAAGCACTTTGTATAACTTTCCATTTGGCTTAGCAGGCAGACCACCTGCAGGCCTCTTAGGGGACCCCACTTGGAGACCCACTGTGTTAGCAGCCAGCCTGGGTAGAGGGAAATAGCTGCTGTTCTTCTCAGTGCTTCAGGAGGAACTGCCTAATGAATTGAAGGGGGATTAAAACACCCAACACCCAGTTGAAAGCAATCTCCATTAGCGTAGCACACACAACACAACCATGAATTATTGTGTTGATTGGAGGAGACAAGCCATAAATTTCTCCTATTAAACTCCTTGACTCAGAATATCAGGCAGAGACTAATGACTTAAAAATAATACATGCAAGTGTCATCGGCATACAGATGACCCGGGGTTCCGGTCCCAGCAGAAGAAGTCAAACTTAGGACTTACAGAGAATACACTTAGGAACTGGGGCAGAATGCATGGCCCCATGTAGATAACAGGAATATTTTTATGTTTCCTCAATGAGTGGGGACTCCAGAGAAGAGAGGGAGACCCCTCCCAGAAACAAATATTGATGTTGTCTGCTCTGGGCCCAGCCTGAAATCTCCCCATTGCCCCATGCTTTGTCTTTCTGCATTGGCAGCTGAAAGCAATTACCTTCTCTAAACCTGTTCTAACCAGATCCTGTCCCAGCATCAAACTCTAGACTGGCCTTCTTTCCAACTCAGCCTCCAGCCAACCCACTGACCCACTTTGTCCAGTGTGGAGCTGCACTGACTCCAGAATCCTGTCAGATATGCCTTTGTGGAATGAAAGTTTAGTATAGGTGGACCTACCTATTCTCTCTGTCAGCATAGACTTTATTTTTCTGGTAGGAATCCTGACTGCTTTTTCCTTGAAGTCTCTCTTTCAGCTCTGTCCCATACCTACCTCAGTGTCTGAGATCCCTACTGCCCTTAGTGACTCAGGTAGGATCTACATTGAATCCATCTCTGAGCAAGGGTTCATGGCTATCCCTGGCACTACCCGATGGATTCAGGAATGGGCAAAAGCCCTAGGAACTTCGGATTCAGGCTTGAGGGAAAAGCAATTCTTTATGGTCACGCCTGTATGAATGACATCTGGCTCTTGGAGGGTGGGGGTCCTGCTTCCCAGATTCTGCTCTTGTCCTTTGTCATACCGCCTCTGTCATTTCATCCCATGACACCCTCCAGAGAGCAGCACCAAGTTTGATTTGTAGGACCGCCCTCAAATGGCAGGATGTCAGCATCGTCCCTTGTGAGACTCACCGTGGTTTATACTTACCTAGGCTTATGCCAATGCCCTCAGGATGAAGCTGGGTTCTCCATGAGTCCAACAGCCATCTATCTCCAAGGGGCTGACGGGGAAGGAGACATTCCTACTCCATAAGCCCCTGATGCTCTAAGGCTTCCTGCTGGAGAACAGAGCATCAAACACATTCCCGGAGGTGCTGGAGGGATCATTTCTTCTCTTTCCTTCCTCTCCACTCCCTCCCCATTATTTTTTATTATTTTTTTTATTAACAAGGATGAAAGTAAATGTGAACTCGAAACAATAAGGCATGGAAAATCACAGAAATAACTTAATTAAGTTTTTAAAGATTTCCATGCTTGAATAAATTAGCCTTCCTGCAAATGTCACAACATTCAGGAAAAAAAAATGTAATCAATGGAGCACAGTGCTCCCCTGCTCTTTAGTTAAGGGAAGGCTCCATTGGTGCGGTTCCATTTACCCCGCTCCCCTCAGCAGCTGCCGCTCCTTGGCCCCCTGGCTTCAGGCAAGGGCATCAGACTCTAGAATCAGCATATTCTGTTCTGCTGCTGGGGAAGAAGAAAGATGGAGGATGGTGGGTGGGGGTGGGGCTAGGAGGACCAGGCAGGGAGACTTTCCTTGTTGTGTGGTTGTCATAGTCCTGGCTATCCTTTCCAAGGCAGCAAAGGCAACTCTCTCTAAAGTTTGAGAGTGTCTCCTAGACTCAGGACGATCTAAGCCTCAGAACCAAGAGGGACCATCGTGAAAATTAGAAAGGACTGAAAGGGAAGGGGGTAAAGGCTAGTCACCTGTCACACCCTCTTTCTTTGTCCCACTTTCCAGGCTTTTCCTCATACTGGGGCTGCCAGAGACTGGAAGGTCTCAGGAATAGGCAGGAGAGGATGATGGGAAAGGGAGAGGGCCCTGATGTCAGACACAGCCTCCTGCCTGCAGCTTGATGGGTCTCCATGGCCTTCAAGGCAAGAGGGCAGCTTGCTAGGCTAATGCGTCCAGCCGCTGCTGATTTGAGCAGCAAGTGATGTCATGCTGGCTGCCAGTCCTGCTATAATGCAGCTGTCAGGGCCCCATGGGGAAAACTTGGGGAGAAATACGAGAAGCCTAAAAAGCAGCAAAAGGCCCAGTCAAGTGAAGGGAAATGGAATTACAGTAATGCTGAAAGCCAGCACACTGGAGAATTAAAATGCTTTGTTTTGGAACCAGATTCTACTCGACCCAAGTTATTAAATTATTTATTGTTTGCCTCTCCAGTAATGGGAGAGATTGATGGTGTGTGTGTGGGATCAGGCAGGGCAGAGATTGCTTTAATTATCAGATACATTCGGGGGCCACCCTGGGTCTAGGCTGGTGCCCCTGGTGCTTGGGGCGGAGTGGTAATGTGATGGTCAGAGCTTAATTAGATCCCTCCACTGCATTCATGGTAGTAATCTGAGAGGAGCCCTGTCAGGATCTTCCAGACGCACTGTGATAGACTATTTCTCTAGGATGTTTCATGACCTTAAGAAGTGTTGCTTCTCTGGCATGGCTTGATGATAGGTAGCTATCTCCAGAGCCTCAGGAGCTCACAGGCTGCCATCACACTGGGTATGGGTGAAGACGATTAAGGATCCTGATAGATGAGGTAGGGTCAAAATATGGACGAGTCCCACACAGCCCATTCATCTTGGCCTCGGCGCATCCTTTGGCAATGTTGGGAAAGCAGGGCAAAGATGACGACACATTTCACAGAAGAGGGATCGAGGCTTGGAACTTTGCCTGAGCCCTCCAGTGGATGAGTGGCAGGTTCTAGTTGGCTTGGCTCCAGAGCCTAACCTTGACGTCTCTGCTATTGTACTTCATGGCTTCAGGGATAAAGCAAGACAGAAGGTGGGGAAGTGAGGCTGCTAAGACTTTGGCTCTCCTCTGACAGTTAGCAAATTCTAGTTTTTCTCTAGGTGTGTACCAGCTGCTAGTCAACTAGACTCAGCTGGAAAGGAGCAGTTCGAAGCTGCCTGTTGATTGATGGAGGGACCACCCTCTTAATCCCAAACCTTGGGACGAGCCGGTTTATGATCCGTATCCAGGGGGAATCTCAAAAACCAAGATCAGAGTTGACTGTCGAAGGGTACCTGGGCTCCTCGCCCTGACTCTTCCTAAAGTCTAATGGGTTATCAGTGCAAGGGACAAGTGATCAGACCCTTTGTCTCCTACCTGATGTCACAAGAAATAACACTAAGGAAGCCATCCTCAAGTCTGCTTAGCCTGTGAAGTTCTGAGACTCACAAGGCTTGAGAAGATCCGCAGTATTAGTGGCTGCTTGTCCACCAGACACGAGTCCTAAGGAAGTGGATAGCTATTACCACAGCGACTGGAAGTAAAGGTCTGGGCTGAACGCTTTGCCTCCTCAATTAGTGCTGGTCTTCCTTTTCCTGCAGATTTGGGGACTCTTCTGTTAATAATGACCTTTTTGGATTTATGCCCAGGACTTAGAGATATTATCTTCGGATCCAGGTAATGAGGTCGCAACTGATCCTGAACAAATGGAGGAAGTTATTTAATAATTACAATGCGCTGTCTGAGGGGGACCTTTCATTTGTCGAGATGAGCGGCATCTGTTTATCCTCACGCTCAAGCGGAAGATTGTGTGATATTTCGGGGTTAATTCTGGATGGAATCCATTTTGCTTTCCGCCTTCGTTGCCTTGGCTTTGACTTGGTCTGTTTAAAGGCACGGCTGCGTTCTCCATGAGAGGTTGCTACAGTGGAAGGCACACTAGTGGAAACCAGGTCAGAAGGCCAGAAATACCCTTTTCTCTTAGTCTGCAGAATATAATCAGCTTCCAGGTCCCATAGATGATGCGGGCAAGGGAGGTTGGGAGTGACTGGACACCTAACTTTTGTTTTTTGAAGCAGGATCTCAGTAGATAGACCAAGCTAGCCTGAAACTAGTCATTCTCCAGGTGTTTCATTTACTTTCTTAATTGTTTGTTTGTAGATGACCCTACTATGTACCCCAGGTTGGCCTGCAACCTCCAGTTCTGCTGCTTCAAACTCAGAATGCTGGGATACAGGAATGTGCCTTCATAGCCCATGGCAGCAGAACATCTTTATTATTATATTAAGTTTTCATACAGTATATTTTGATCACATCCTTTATACTTTCCTCTCCTCCAAACCTTCTCAGATCCTCTCCCAATTCAGAGGGGAAATTGGTAAATTCCATGTAGATTACACAAGGAAGTAGAGAGGAGTTCAACTCTCTCTCTCTCCTCTCTCTCTCTCTCTCTCTCTCCCTCCCTCCTTCCCTCCCTCCCTCTCATTTTTTAAAGTGCAACAAAATAGAAGAATATAGGACCTAGGTGCTCAGAAAAGAAACTGCAGGCCTCGCCACGAAGACTGTGAGACTTGTGGGGTGGAGGTGGCAGTGCAACCTAGAGCTCAGGGAAGCTCTTCACTATTCCTTGGGGGAGGCTCTACTATTCACTCTTTGGTCTTGAGGGGTTGGGAAAGGGGAATGGTAAGACTCAAGGCATGGAAGGGAAGGCAGCTTGATTTGAGTTATACAGAAAACCCTGCACTGTCAGGGACAGGACCCCAAGCTAACTCTTTAACCTGTTTCTGTGTACTTTTAAAAACACCCCTGATCTGTGGCCATTGTGCCTCTGCTTATACATCAGGGGACAATGATGTGACAGAACGGGGGAGGGGAGAAAGGTGAAGGTGGGGAAAGATAGGGGAATATATTCAACAGGCAATATATACTTGTGTGAAGATGTTCTTACATAACAGGGTACCACTACAACAAATAGACATGGTAAAACAAATTAATTGACTAATATATTAATTGTCACATGTTAGTTATACATATTAATCAATTGACTAACATGCATACAGTCCTTTAACTTTTGTCTGCTGGTTGTCCTTTGCTGTCCTGGTCATGGATTTGTATCTGTCCTCTGTCTTGGAACAGTTATCAGGATTTGAAATAGAGTTGCCACAGCCACCCTGGGTCTTCTGGTGAAATGTTCTGATTGCTTATGTGTGTTTTGGAGAACGTCCACCCAGATTCTTTGTTTTCTCCCCTCGGTCTTCCTCTTTTGAATAAGCTTTGTTTTCTAGATCCCGAAGAAGAGAGAATTGTACCCAACAATACTCAGGTCTGGCCTGATGACTGAAGACTCAGTCTTGTCCAACTTCGTTTTTCTTCTATTTTGTTTCACCAGTGAAACCTCAGTGAGGAGATTATTATTCTTGTTATTTATTTAGTTTTGAAGAGTATGTAATTGGCAGGAGACCAGAAGTCTGACAGGAAAGATATAAGAGAAGATGTATCCCTCGTGTCTGGGGAGGCTCTCCTGGCAGGGCTAACCCCACTCCTTGGAGCCTTTCATTCCTCTGGGATGAGCACAGACATCAGACCTGAGGGGGATTGGTCTGAGAGTAGAACTGCTATGAGTTAGAGGGGTGACGTGAGTTGGAGCAATCCTTTGAAAGTCATCCTGTTGACCTCAGAGCCGTGGTTGATGTCAGGGGGAGAAGGCCCTGTCCATCACACTAAGTGTCTCTGGGTTATTGTCCTAGAAAATTCTTTATCCACACTGTCATGACATGAATCATGTGGGCAGCCAGTTCCTCATCTGACTTTTTCAGGATGCAACAAGGGTGCAGCTCCCTCTCTGTGGAATGATCTTGAAACCATAGTGCCTAGCACTGTGTAGGGTCCTCAAGGAAACTAAGCTGGGAAAAGAACAAACCCGCAATGTCCCGACACTGCTGGGCTTCTGTTGACAGGTGTTGCCATTTGTCTCTGGAAGCTTCTGTTACAGAGCTGTTTAGCTGCAACTGGCTTTTCCAACCACTATCCCAAGACTTCCTTTATCTAGCCAAGTTAGAGAGAGGAGGGAGGGGAGGGAGGGAGAAAAAGGAGGAGGGGAAGTCGAGGGATAGAAATCTGATTAGGACTGAAGAGGCTTGAGAAACCAGCCTCGGTTTTCTGAGAGAAAAGATTTTCTTCCTTTCTACTCCACTGAAACCCCCTCCCCCTTGTTCCTTTCCACCATCCAGGTCTACAAAGCAATTTCATTGCAAAGCCCCTTAATTTTTCCCCCAATATCTCTATTGTCTCCATCTGGAAAGCTCAAGTAGGTGAACAAAATAATCTCTTGAAGCAGAGAAATCACAGTTCAGGGCCCATCCTGCACTGGTCTCCACAGGTGGGCCTGCTTTCCTTCCTTCCTTCCTTCCTTCCTTCCTTCCTTCCTTCCTTCCTTCCTTCCCTTCCTCCCTCCCTCCCTCCTCTCCTTTCTTTCCTTCCCTTACCCACCCTTTCCTTTTTCAAACCAGAGTTTTGCTTTGTAGCCCAGATGAATCTTCGATTCTACCCACCCACTAAGGCTTATACCACAACCCCTGGCTTGGGAGCTGTGTATGTATCCCATGGGAGTCCATATTTCTGTTTAGCTGCAACTGGCTTTTCCAACCAGGGTCCCATTTTAACTGTTTCCTTGGTGATTTCCCTTGGGGAGATTTGTCTGCCCATCTTCCCTTCTAGGCTTGGAATTGACCTTAGACATCGTTAGTCTTTGGTGAGGACATCCTTCACCTGGCTCATAGGGCTTTTTGCCGGGGTGGGGGATGGGGGTGGTGTCCCACTTCACCATGTCTCCCACAGTGCTTGAGCTTGCAGAGGCTTTAGGGGTCACTGGTTTGTCCCCAGAATGTCATTATCTAGCAGAGGAGACTCAGCATTGAAGTCTTATGCAAGATCGCCAAGTAGACTTCTGGGTGTCTAATCAGGGGGCCCTTTTCCCTCAAGACTACAATGCTGTACTCCCAACACTGTGATCTTTGGCCCCTCTAATCTGACTGTGGTGAGCTGAGGTGACCCCTCTGGACCCCGTGACCAACCTTCTGGCAGGCAGATCAGCCTTCCTGGCATCCCACACCTGTGCACACAGGCGCCGCCCAACTTTGAACTTCCCTCCTGTCTGGGGACTGAAGCCAAAGCCTCTTACAAAACTGTCTTCTAAGGGCCCCTTGGCTGTCCTGTTTGTAAAGCCCTTCACAGTCAGCCTTGCCTTTCATTTCCTTAATCTTAAATTGCATCAAAAAGGGAGAGATTAGAGGTAAAACCTCAATAAAGGACTGAACAAAAGCCTGCTCCCCCATTGGATTCTCACACCTAGCTTTGCCTTTTTCCCCTCCCTCTTGTCTGAACAGACCCAGTGTCTGAACCTCTTTTCCTTTTTTTTCCTCTCTAAAACTTAGATTAAAACACTATTTAGAAAAGGCCCACAAGTTTGAAGTCACCTCTGGTTCATACATTAAACATCAAATGTACATTAACTGTGAATTATGGTCATGAAAAGTAAATCCTTTAATGCCGTTTTCTGTGTTCCACTGCTGCAGCTTAGCATTAATGGCCTCTTTGCCACTCCATGAAGGATGGGCTCCTTATTTTCCAGCTCTTGCCACCATGGAGGCTCCCTCTTGGTGCCACTGTAAACACACAGGCATGGGAAAATATTGCAGGGGTGTTTAACATCCACCTAGGTGGGACCAGCCATTTACCGGCAATGGCCTGGGGGGTCATGCCTTGGACAGGACTCCCCGCTCCATAAGCTCTTTTTAACGGAGAAAGCTCAGTTGATTGTTTGCAATAGTGGGTCCTGAGGAACCTTGGTTGTTAGGAACGTGTCTAACTGAGCTGTTGATCACCACAGAGAAGCAAGCTGGCTGAATGGCCATGGGTGGATGCTGAGCTCTTGCACAGCGCAGGCATCTTTCGTCCCACCATGCCAGGCTGAGGGCGATAAACACTCAGAACATAGAGCCCCTGAGAAGGGCCCTTTCTTTAATGTGGTGGGAGCTCACTCTTGGTGGAGCCCAGGTGCAAAACTACATACAAAAAAGAGCTTCAGTTACAACCTGATCTGAAGTCTGGGACGTCAGAACCACAGAAGGGTTCTGTGGGACAAGCCGTAGAAGGTTTGGAGACAAAACTCAGAAAGTTAGAATGAAATTCTTCTTCCATATGGGCTAAGAGAACCACAGTAGCCTCGGTAGATAATGATGGGAAAGCAATATAAAAGGCATGGTATTTCATTGCAGCGTTTATGCACCTTTAAAGCTTGCAGTAAATTACACAAGTTATTTAAATACATTCTTTAATATTTATGCTTTGTTGTTTTAATAAAGACTTCTATTTTTAAATAAAAATGCATAATTAAGTGGAACAGAATATTTTTTCCTCTTTGACGTGCTTAATCATGCCTCTGGGAGGCTACAGTTGTTTAGAAGAAGTTCAGACCTACCTTCCGCTGTGCAGCACCCAGTAGGTGCCTTATAGATGTCCAGTGATTAACGGTTATGTACCTGGCCCTGTGTTATGTTCTGTTTTGGTGAGGTGAAGGGAAGGTGAAAGGGGGAGAGGGTAGGGGAAAGGAGAGGAGAGAAGCTTTGCTCTAATAGAGCTTATAACACAATAAGGAGGGCAGACATTTGTTACGGAAATGAGTGTGGCTTCCCGGGGAGATCAGGAGGCATGGGAGTACTGCTGATGCGAGTGGATGACAAAGGAACTTAAGCAGGGTGGAAAGCTAGGAAGAGAAAGTAAGACAGGCATCCCTGAGGATGCGATGATTGCATTTGGATCTAAGAGCTATGTAGGAAATTGATGGAGAGAAGAGGACTACTGGGGCCCAGGCCGAGTATTCCATGTAAACCAAAACCGAATGGTAGGAGGCAGTCCTGTGCATGTGGATGACTTTGAAGAAGGCAGGTGACTTGCTTGGTGACAGTGCAGATCTTGCTAAGGTTGGGCTGGGGCAGCATTGAGTGGGAACTGAGATCCAGTACTGTTCCCTTTGTTCAGCCAGAGTCCATGAGACACTGCATCAGAATAAAGTCCCAGTTGGACTGCCCCGAAAGGAGGGACAGCTCTATCAAGTCCCTTTAGAGTTCCCTGTGACACTGGGCCTGGAGGATGCCAAGGCAGGGAGTAGGTGAGGGCTGACCAGACTGGGAAGTTTCCAGGACCAGACACTCAGGCCTGAGAGCCAGAGCTAATGGCCCAGGCCTTTATTCCAAGAAGAATGAAGAACTGATGGAGAGCTCTGAGTGTATGATGAACAGATTTACCTTTTGGAAAAGATCACCCTGGTTGCAGTGTGGAAAATTGATTATTGGGGCATTAGAGTCAAAGAAGATGCAGTTTAGGGGTGCTGGGGAATCAGACTCAGACCTTCTTGCTTACACAGCTAGTACTTTACTGACTGAGCCATCTTTTCCTAGTCTAGTTGTTGGTGTTTAGTTGTAATCTGTCGGCAATGACCCCAGGGTATGTAGTGATTTCATCAATGGGTGAACAGGGAAATAGAAGGTCATAAATGGGGATCTACTCTGATACCAAGGTTGGCTCTCAATCGATAGTGTCCTGTGGCCAACTTAGCTGATTTAGCTCAGCATGAAGGCCACTGTCACAGAAGGTTGTGGCGACACATTGCTTCTCCTGCTGCAGGTGGTTATAGAGTTTTAGACATTTAGAAATGATCCTAGCCAGGAACCAAGGAAGACATGAGCCATTACTATAGTGTTTAGTCTATGTGGGAAAGATTAGATGTAATAGATGTGTTGGGAGGTTCTAAAATGATTATGTGTTTCAGATAGAGTGCTAATGCGGAAGAGGACTTGAGAACAAGTCTAGACTAGCAGAGTATCACCATCATCACTGGAAGACAAGTGAGCCTGGTGAGAAAGATTGATTGACTGAGCCTCTGTGAGACTCTGGGGTTCAGCCTTCGGCCCACTGGCTGTTCAGCTTAAACAACAAAACCAGTTATGGTGCCTCAGTGACATGTGGGTTTGAACTTCGGTTGAATGTAGAGGTTTGATGGAGACAAGATTGGGAAGGACATGGGCTGACAGTCTTTGTTACTTGTGGACACTCTAGGATTGAAGACAGGAGAGGTTCACAACAATAAAACCTAGAGTTTTGTTGACTTAAAAGTCATATTTTAGAATGAACATTATAATGACTCTAAGGTTAGTAAAATTGATTCTTTAGTGCAGTGGTTCTCACCATGTGAGTCATGACCCCTTTGAGGGTTAAAGGACCCTTTCACAGGGGTCATCTAAGACCATTGGAAAACACAGATATTTGTATTACAATTCATAACAGCAGCAAAATGACAGTAATGAAATAGTAACAAAAACAATTGTATGGTTGGGAGTCACAGTCTGAGTTACTGTGTTAAAGGCTTACAACACTAGGAAAGTTGAAATCTACTGCTTTAGTGGTTCTACTGCTCTGTATGAAGAAGAAAGGGAGAGATCTTCCTCCCTCCCTCCCTCCCTCCCTCCTTCCTTCCTTTCCCTCCCTCCCCTCTCCTTTCCTCCTTCGCTCCCTCCCTCCCTCCCTCCCTCCCTTCTTCCTTCCTTTCCCTCCCTCTCTCCCTCCCCTCTCCTTTCCTCCTTCGCTCCCTCCCTCCCCTTTTTTCATCCCTTTCATTCTCTCCCTTCCCTTTTCTTTCTTTTTCTTTGACCAAGGTAAGATATGTTTTATCACAGTAAAGAAAAATTAAGGGTCATCTAATATTGAGTAGAAAATGCCAAGAAGTAAAGGCTTAATGCTGTTGGTCCAACTTCTCATTAGGTAGAGCTTAAACCAAACTTGTTACTGTTGATAATACTGTTGGATCCTCTCCTACACATCTGAAAATGGGTCAGCGAATTTAATCATCACAATAAAATCGCCATACCTCTGGGAGTCTGTTGTTATTAACCACAATTTGCAGGAAAGAAACTAACGCACAGAGGAGAGGTAAAGTAACTTACCTAAGCAAGCAAGAGTCACATCCTGTCTACCCTAGATGCTCATGCCGAACGCCCTATCTTAAAAAAAAAAAAGAGGAGCCTGTGAATTCTCAAGAGTTCATTTATCCCAATCTGGAATTCAGAAGAATCAACTCTATCTTTCTTTCTTACTAGCAAAATTTGTGGGCCCTGTGAAGGATAATGGAGGCTGCAAAGTGTGGCAGAGATCTCTGTCTTGATGTTTAAGAAGTGAGCCTCCAAGGTCCTGGAACCTAGCCACCACGTAGAGGAGAGTGTCCTGGCTGTCGTGCCACATTCCACAGTAAGTGTTGGGCACACGATAGCTTCTAAGATGGATTTCTCATTGTGAACCTTCCTGTCCCCCAAACCGATGTGGTCTGTATTCATCACTCAAGAGGCAAAAGCTGCTCTGCTTGGTTTGCTTTCCATCACTTGGTGTGCATCAATGCTGACCTTGAACCTGATGCTCTGCCTCTGTTCTTTATAGAAATCTCTCTCGGTAGTGGATTCAGACCTCTAACTGTGAGTTGTTGAGAGAGAGAGTGAATGAATGACTTGGTGTAATGTCAACTACCCATCTGTTTAGAGTTCTAAAATATAGGTATGACATTGGATTGCTTCTCGCTTAACACTCAGTTCTGTCTTCTCAGATCCATCAGGCAAATGACGTAACCATCTTGACTATTTGGATTCTAGAAAAATAAAACACAGATCTTTTTGGCCAGGTGTGCTCCTTTGGTTTAACCTGTTGGGCATACAGACTGCCGCAATCGCTTAGGTGATGATTCTCCCCGTGCACCCTGAGACTGGCATTTTCTGAACTCATCTCTTCTCTTCCAAGTTATCATGGACAGCATCATCGCTAAGTCTTGTCTTTACCTGAAGACCTCAGATTTTATTTCTTTGATCTAGAACAAACAGTCTCGCAGTTGCGACATGCACAGAAATGGGAGAGAGATCACTTCCTATCAGTCCATGTTGTGGGACCAAATCTATTGCCAAACTTGTTTCAGATTCAAAATTAAGTTTGTGTTGGCTCAAAAAATTAATACTCTGACTGTACCCACCTTAGCCTCCTAATGAGATGCATTCAAAAGAAAGAGAAAATCTGCTTAGCTACCTAGGAGTTGTCTATTGGAGGCAAGGTTAAGAGTACCAAGCTAGAAAACAAGATCTAGGGTCACCTAGTGAATATCTTAGGCCAGAAACACCCAGCTGTTCAGGGAACATGGATAGCTGTTCTCCTTCCAAAGTCAACCCTGTTTCCATTTTGCCCCGTTCTGTTTCTCTTTGGATGGACAGACTCAAGCAAAGCTTGGAAGGAGGTGCTGAGATCTGAACAATTTGGGATGTGACTAGGGTATGTAGTACTGCTGACTCTCTTTACTTCAGAGGCTCTTGGAGTGGGAGGGGACAACCATGCAGAATCCCATGGGCTGGGAAGGGATTCATCTGTCCTATAAATAAACAATACAGGAAGTACTCCGGGGAATGTGGAAATGAGTCTTCTGTTGAGATGATATCCTCACCAGGGGCCTTACCTGTAGCATCTAAAACATTCCTTCTAAGATCTCCCTTTATTCCTATCACGTCTGCCACTCAACAGTCTAGGAAGTCTCCAGAAAGAAACAAAGAGAATCCCTTCTTCCCTTTCTTCTCCTTCCCCAGAGGAAGGCTTTTGCCTAGTTAAAATAACTATTCTAAAACTGAAGAAAGTTAAAATGGAAATGAAGAAAGTCCAAATGTGCGGTGCGTCTGCAGACTTACACTGCAGGACTTGTGCAATAAAGGATACTAATTAACAGGACAGGGAGGCCTAGGTTTATTCCATGTCTGCTCTTGGGATCTCTCCGTGTTGGATCTGGTGTTCTAACATGTGAGCTCATCAGGTAACTGTCTGATAGTCCACTGTCGCTGCTAGCAGAGAGCTTTAGGGAGCGTGACACCCCCAAATTTCCTCAAAACACCACCGAGGAGCAGGTGTGCTCGCTCACTGCAGGACTCCCACTTATCTGACAAAGTGTCCGTACTTCTTTAATACAAAACAGAAGTTCAGTGCCACGCGGCTTGTCCAGTTTATTTCAGCACCTCCTTTTCTGCAGGCATCAGGTACATTACAGACAAGAAAATTGGGTTTCAGAAATAGCACCTGTCGGAGAACGGCAGGCAGCGCCCCCCACCCTCGTCAGCACCAAATGGTCTTAATTAACTTTGGACCCTTCTGTGCCTCACACTTTATTTCTGAATGTTATTGAAAGTTGTCAGAACTTGTCTCACTTTTTTTCCCTTTTATTATTAATGTGTAAATACAATGCCTCAGGAGTGTTACTAAAACACAGAATCTAATCCCAGGAGATTAATTTATAAACGCAGCATAGGGTGAAGTTACATCCTGGTGACTGCAAATTGATGTTTGTAAGAGCCACAAGCATCAGCCTCTTCAAACCCATAGGGATTCAGAAGGCCAAGGGGGCCGATGGGAAAGAGCCAGGACTAGCCAGCTGGGTTCCACCCTTAGGACATAGCACCTTGGGTCCCTCCAGGTGAGTTGGAGGAGACTAAGGTTACCTTCTCTTCCTGATGAGGCAGAGCCCCTGCAAGGCTGTCCATCCATTAACCGAGTCCATGAGCATTTATTGAGCACTTACCCCACATCAATCTATGCTCAGCTCAGTGGGAATCAAAACCAGCAAAGCAGTACTTACTGCTTACCATGACCTTATCCTCCTGGAGAGACTCAGATGTACACATTAGAAACAGCCGCTGGTTCCCACAAGTATGGGGTTGTGGGCTGTGGATTTTAAGTGCACAGTTTCCATAGAGAGGAGAGTCGGTGTGGACTGTAGTGAGCAGGGAATTCCAGAGAGATGATTTGAGGGTAGATTGCTTGGGTGGGGTACACTGATCTTAGGCACAAGGCAGGAGAATTGAGGGTGGGGTGCCCAGGGATCAACTAGAAGAACAGGGAAGACCCACCCGTGGTCACTGCTATGACCTCTATGTCTTCAGGAGAGCTCTCAACAATGACAATAAATCAATGACTTAGAAGCTATGCCCTATGTGAACTTGAGACAATGTTTGTCCAAGACCTGTAGCTAAATGATCCTTGGCCCAGTGTCATCTACCTGTGTCCGTAGGAGCTCTGAGCACAAAGGAGTTTGGCCCTTCAGATAAAGCAGTAAGGGCTCCCAAGTCAAAGGAAGTATGGGTGGGACAGAGATATCTGTGGCTTGGGGTTCATCTGGGCAGGGGTTCTTGATGGGCGGAGGAAGGGGAGCAGGGCCTTCCATTTTGAGGTTTTTGATGTCCCTTGTAGTGACCAGGGACTTGTGGTTCATGGGGACAACTGTTGTGGAGATAGGTTTTATTTAGCTCCTGTGGGCTAAATATGCTATGGGTCTCACTTTTTCTACCGTTGCCTCCCACCGCCGGTCAGCTTTTGTGTGGCTGCTGCAGACCCTTCCAGGCATCTTACCTAAGTGGGTTTGGAGAAGGAGAGAGGGGCAGACTCAGCAGTCATGTCTAAGGCCATCCCAGGCCAGTGGAAAGTCAGCAGTTGGATGAAGAAGGGGTGCTAACTGGGATACGCACCTAAGGAAAAGAGCAGCCAGGACAAGGTGTGGCGGAGTGGGGCGGAGTCTTTCCCTGGCCTTCCTTTCTCCAGCAAGGCTTCAGAAGAAATGGTGGCTGCTCCAGGGAGTTCTCATTATGCATGAGACCTGACATACCAATCCAAGGGTGATCAGGACCAGACTGACATGTGCCAGGCTGTCAAGGAGGCCAATGATGAGCAGCCCTACCTACCATCTCATGGATGTGGAGGAACAGGCCACATCCTGCTGTCTTCTCCCTGGTTTCCTACATGTGCAGTGATTCTCCCTCCCTTGATGAGTCCTTGGCTACAGGGTCCTCCAGTTTCACTTTTACAGCCACGGTCACCTCATCTGCCTCACCACATCCATACCACCTTTTCTAGGCTGAGATGGCCTAATGGACAATTTACTTGGGTCCTCCCAGGGGGCCCTGGAGAAGAAGGAAGGATAGGGTTGGAGAAGTCCAAATGAGGAGAGAGAGAAATGCTGCCAGTTCTCTTCCCAGAAATTCAGAGCCCAAAGAAACAGGGCCCAAGCCTGCACTTTAGCAAAAGGGACCATTCATCCTCAGATTCCTCCCTGGGAGTTTGAGTGGGGCTGACAGGGAGGGGAGAGCACTGGAGGCCAGACCCAAATCCTATGTTAACCTTTCTCTTGGGCAGGATCTCAGGTCTTAGGGATTTAGACGGCCAGACCACGACTTCCCTCTTCCTCTTGTCTCCCCTCTTGTCAGTCGTGTGCTGGCTACCTGCTCCTCAGCCCCAACAATGCATAGATGCTACTCCCCAAGTCCTTAACTAGTGAAAGGCTGACTGAGCACGCTGGTAGAGGCAGTGGCAGATGAGAAGGGTGAGGGATGGCACTCACCTAGCAGGTATTAAATTAACATGCACCTAACTCGGACTTGTCATTGGTTCCTGCTTTCTGCAGAAGTGAGACCAAGAGCGACAGACCATCGGCCTGGTACACAGAGGCCATGGTCCTGGCAGCTCAGCCCTATTAGTGAGGCTGGTGGGAGGCAGCCACTGCTTTGGAGAACCCAGACAACTGAGCCGATTGAAGGGCTGCTCTTTGGAGTTGCTGCCAAACAAATTTCAAGCCGGCCGCCTCGTGGCTTTCCTTTGGGCTCAGCAGACTTGCCGGATCTGCCCTTCAGAGGAGGCTCACAGCCCCCTCATGGGGCTACGGATTAACCCCTAAAATCTGAGTTTTGTTTGCAGAATTCTCTCTGAAGCTGAGGGAGCCTCTGGAGTCTCTCGTTCTTGCTGCTGGTTGGCAAGGGAGACCCATGAGGTCATATGTGGCTGGCAGTGGCTCAGCCTCTGGCCTTGGATACAGATACCGAGCCTGGAAATTTGCCAGGAAACAGTGCTCACGTGGCCCAGCCTGTCAGTCCTCCCTTCACCAGTCAGCTCCATGTGGCTACAGAGCGTGCCGTAACTGGGCATTGAGGGCACCAGCTTCTCCTTTCATATAGGGAGGATGCTGCATTTGCGTGTCGGTCTACAGACTCAGAGACCAGACTGCAGAATATCCCTTCTTTTAATCTGTCCTGAACTGGTCTTGGTCTCATTCACACTCCTGGGCCCTCTGTCTTGTATTCTTTATTAACTCCTCAATTCCCAAACTGATTGACACGCTGGCCTCTTCCCCGGTCCGTCCCTCCCCCCATTCTAGATTCTTGGGCCTGCTCTCTTAGTTTGCTGAAGCTATTGAGGTCACTTTCTGCCATGGATTATTGTCTGGAGCTATGCCCATACTGTAGGTTGGCCTCTGAGGATCTCGGTCGACTCCTTCCACTAACGTCGCCTCCATGAGTATTGACTACAGACTGGATCCGGCTCACCCCCATCTGTTAGCTCAGACCACTTTCTCTAGTCCACCTGTCAATCTTCCTATTGCTGTACCATCTCTATGCATGTGCAAACATGCAGAGAAGGAACAGCAAGCTTCACTGTCCATTCTGTCAAAGTGTTGTGCACATGGCCCTCTGAATTTCAAACCCCATTCACAGGCTGGGACCTTCCCTTCCTCTATTTCCCATGGATGAGGCTCTTCTTAAAGAAATCTGGGAATGAGGAGGAGTGGGATCTAGGACAGCCTCTACATTTACCTGGGAGCTTCCCCTAGCCAGGTACTATTCTAGGCATCACGAAGAATAAAGATGGCTCCCAGAGATTGTCCTCAAAGTGGGAAGCTAGCAACATGACACACCGTACACCGCGAGCATGTGTGTAACAGAGACAGCAGAAGAGGAACCTCTGGGAGCGCCACGCTTTAATTCTTCTCAAGTCCACTGGCCTCTCAGTCTTACTCCAAGCAGTTGGAACTGTCAGGAAACGTGAAAAATAGAACAGAGATGGGCACCAGGAGAGTGTGGGGGCTGGGAAATCTCTAGATCCTCACGATATGCTGGTGGCCTTGTGCAGTGTGGACATGAATAACATCTAGCCTTGTCACCCCCGGAACTGGCCAAGTTATATAGTAATAACTCCAATAAGAGATGGATGGAAGAATGTGCTAAGATGTAGTCCAATCAATATATTATTAAATAGGGGGAGGGGAAGAGTTTCCTGGGAAACATGGAGTTTTCTTTAGTTACATATATTTGCATTTGTGTTGCTACGATAGGACATTATTTGCAATGGCTATTTCTGTGCTTGAGTATGTACCCTTCCTGTTGACATCTCTCTCTCTCTCTCTCTCTCTCTCTCTCTCTCTCTCTCTCTCTGTCTGGTATAAATGCCATATATTTCTTTGGAGAAATTTTTTTTTCCTGCAGCTTAGGACCTGGGTGTTGGGGCAGGAATGAGAAGTCCTTTCTCTATTGGACTGTAGATGGTGGTGGTGGTGGTGGTGGTGGTGGGATCATCCTGATATAGCTTCAGAAACTTGTGCCCAGGTCTTGTATGACATGGAGTCAGGACTTAAACCCAGCCAAGGAACAATGAGAGAAGAACTCAGTTCTGAGGACAGTTTAATGTGCCATTTCCAGGTACCTGTAGTCAAGCCTATGGTGAAATTTGCAGACCACACAATGTAGGAGATTTCACGTCCTTTGGCTCTTTGGTTGAAATTTCTTTCGACTGTTAACTTGTGATCCAGAACGGTATGAGTGGCCTGTGTTTACAGCATCCGTCCCATATGTAAAGCTCTGGATTGGGAGTCAACAGGTGCAACTAAAGCCTCTTACTTCGATAGGTAGAGATGTTGACACCATAGGATGCTGACCTTGGGACAAAGATTTAGGGAGCCCAAGCAGGGTCTTACAGGGCCCCTGCCTTCAAGGGGAATAAAAATAATGAAGTGTCAATCAAATTAACAAGTTTTAATAAAATGCTAAACTCCTTTTCTGGGATCTTAGCCCTCTTCTTCCCACTTCTATTGGTGTGGCTGTTGGCCTTCTCAAAACAAGGGGAAATGCAGGATTTTATTGTTAGCAGATATGTAAATTCATGGGCTGGTTGATTTGTGTTTATGTTTCTGGTGTATTAGTTACTTTTCTATCAGTATTTTAAAACACCATGACCAAAGCAACTTATAGAAGAAACAATTTAGTTGTTCCCAAGGATTAGAAGTCTATCATGGTGGGGAAGCATGACAAGGAATAGGTATGGTGACTGGAGCAGCAAGCAAAGAGCTCCCATCTTAACTGAGAGCAGGAAGTAAAGAGTGAATTTGAAATGGCACAAGTCTTTAATCTCTCCAAATCATCCTTTAGATGGTCTTCCTCAACCAATGCCACGTCTCCTAATCCTCCCCAAACACCACCACCAACTGGAAACCAAGTGTTCACATGCCTGAGATGAGGGGGGCATCTTATTCAAATGTTTACACTAGTTATTTATGTAAATCATTGAGGTAAGAAGAGAGCGGGTCCCCCCAGCAGGGCAAGGGACAATGCATGAGATAGTGAGATGCTTTGAGTCAACACACCAGCCTACTGATGCTTATGTGATCTTCGGTCAACAAAGAGAATTTTGGTTCAGCTCTGGACCTGCTCTACTCATAACAGAGGATTCTCTGGGCATGGGAGAGTTAATGACCAACCTCCTCCAGAAAAGAAAAAGGCTTCAATAACAAAACCCAATAGCATGGAGGGAAGAGATACACGTTACCAGCCACAGAAAGCTTAAAAAGGAACCCACCCACAGCTCCCGCTACAAATGCTTTTAGCCCTACGTTAAATCTTCCCTCTAATGGCACCCCTGTTAAACGAGATATGTCACCCGACCTGAGGAGGCTGACTTGAAAGGCAAATAGTTGGAAGTGATTCCACACGTTATTAGTGAGAGCTGTTCTCACATTTCCGGCAAAAATAATGGAGCTGAGGTCTGAAGAGATGACTAATACCTCCCCATTACTGACCCGAGGCCCGGCATTACATTGTCATCCAGGCCACTCGGCTGGCCCTGCGAGCATATATTTCTGTGCTTGTCCTTTGGGTGCTTTGTGCTAGACAGCTAGGTCCATGTTAACTTAGGCTGCCTGGCTTATCAAGAAGAGGGGGCATTCTATCATTGAGACAGGGCAGGTAGGACAGGGCCACCCTGGGCAGAAATGCAGTGCTCTGATAATTGGGGTGGCACTCTAGCCCCAGGAAGAGCAGTCACAAACCTGTCCCTGGCACATAGAGATCAGTCCTGATCCTGCTTCTATCTCTGGCTTTCTCTCATCTTTATCAGCTTTGATGGACGTTCTGCAGGCTTCTTTCTGGAAACGTCTCTGGATTTAATCTTAATCTCTCCTGTTAAAATATTGACCTTTACCAGGCAATGGTGGTACAAGTCTGTAATCCTGGTACTAAAAGGTAGAGGCAGTCAGATGTCTGTGAGTTTGAGGCCAGCCTGGACTACAGAGTGAGTTCCAGGACAGCCAAGGCTACACAAAGAAACTCCGAATGACAAAAAGGAAACTAACAAAAAACAAAACAACAAAACAACACTCCAAACAACAACAACAACAACAAAAAACAAAACCCAAAACAACAACAAAAACAAAACAAAGAGAAAACCATTAATATTCATCTTCTTTTTCTTTCAATATGATAGGAGAATATCACTCCTACTGATTATTTATGTCCTCCCCCCTCCCTCCCTCCCTCCCTCCCTCCCTTTCTTCCTGCCTTCCTTCCTTCCTTCCTTCCTTCCTTCCTTCCTTCCGAGACAAGGGCTTACATAATCTTGGCTGGCTTCCAACTGGCTATGTAGCTGATGATGACCTATAATTCCTGATCCCCCTACCTCTGCTTTCTCCTAGGGTTACATGCATGCACCTGACAGACTCTAAGGAAGAACTTAACACTTGTCAACATTTGCTTGGAGGGAACTATGTGCCTGTCTGTCCCTGGGTCTTGCTTTTCATACTGCAGCGGCTTGGGTCAGTGGTGACCTTGGTGTTGATGTTTCTAATGAACACCTTACATTCTAGTCTCTCCTTACTTCTCAGTAATATTTCACCTCGCTGACTATGATTTCTATTGAAATATCTTCTATCTGTCTGCTGCAACACTCTTTCCATTCCTTCTTTCTGCCTGGAGATATCTTCCCAGACTCCTTTGTGGGTTCTTCCTCTGCTGTTAAACATCTGCATTTTGGGGTTCCCTAGGACTCATCGCTCATCTTTTTCTTATTCTATTGTTCCTCCAAAGATGGTCTCTCCCAGGTGATTGTCCCTGAAGTAGCACCCATACGCCAATGGCTTTTTCATTTGCCTCCTCCAGATATGTCCTTGGAGTCTAGGGCCACATTCACAACCATGCACATGACACCTCTGCTATGAAGTCTATACACTGCCTGCAGCATGTCAGTTACAAACTTGAATCTGCTGTTCTCACACACAGTCTTGGCCCACTTCCTCTGTTTCTTTTCTCCAAGTACAGAAAGGCTGCACTTTTATTTGTCAAAGCTCAAAACCCAGAATTGCCCTTCTCTTTGTTCCCCTTATTCTAACTGATCAAGTCTCTGTTCATTTTGCTTTGATTTCTTGGCTCTCTCTTCCTTAGCTTTTAGTCTCTGCCACCATCATGGCACAAGTGTCATGGATTCCTGATAACATATCCTGAGCTTACTGAGCACATGGGAGTCCTGGCAGTTGTTCACACTGAAGAGGGATTTTTTTTTGTGCAAGCCACACTGGGCCATGATGTCTCTCTGAAAGTGCATTGGTTTTCAATGACCCTTAAGTAACCAAGGCTCTTCGTCATCTGCCATTTCCTTGACCATATGTATATGTATACATATACACATACACATATACACACACATCTATATATCTATACATCTACATATCTATTTTATATCTATATATCTATCTATATCTCTCTCTATATATATACATATATATACATACATACATATATATATATATATATCAGGTTGGCCTCACAGTCTTTTATATGGTTCAGGCTAGGCTCAGGCTCACTGCCCTATCCCAGCCTTCTGAGTGCTGGGATTATGAGCGTGTGCCATCACACCTGGCTTTCTTTGGCCTCATCCTACGTTCTCCTCTCCTAGGTTTCTGAGCTCCAGCATATGGCTCTCCCTTGGTTCAAGAAGCTATACTCACAGTCGCCTCAGGATGTTTGCACGCATTTGTGTTTTATAATGCGCTCCTCACATCCCCTTCGCCAGGTTAACCTTTGGCTCATCCTCCAGCATGCAAGTTGCCTTGCTTTGCCCCCGTTGAACACTCAGGTCGCATGAGTCTCCCGGGACACACAGTTGACTTTCGGCAGTCATTTAGAACAATGGCCTTCTGTTGCCCCTATGCCAGGCATTTCCGCATCTTATCTAGGCTACCTTGGGTCCCTTCTTCATTCTATTAGTATGTTACAGATGGTCTCTGCAAGTGTTCCTGAAGCGCTCGGTGCAGATTTCCAGGCTCATGTGATTGGAGAGCGAGAGCTCAGATGGTTGGCCTAGTGTGCGAGAGGAAGAGAGAGGTCTGATCCCTGCTGCTGGGCTATCATTTTGCCTCCCCTGCATTCTCCAAATTGCCATGGAGAGTCCATGACGCAGGGAAAGCTTTGGTGTCTCTTCCCCCTGCCTCCCCATTAGGCAGATGTGAAGCCCAGAAACCATCAGAACAACAGGCCACATATGTGCCTTAAGTGCTCTCTCTCCCCACCCTGCATATGCTGGCTCGTGGGTTCCTCCAAGGACAATGCTGGCTGCCAAATTCTCTTTTAGAGTGAATCCCCTGCACCTCCTGTAAGGTCTAGCCTGATTTATTTTTTCTCTTTAGAGCACTTACCTTCTCGTACATAAATACTGGGCAGTGGGATCGGAGCCTGTGTCCCCTGACTGGAAGCGGTGACAACCACAGCAGCAGGTTTATTTTTAAATAAAGATTGGAAAGTTACAAGGCTCCTGAGGTTTCTCTGCATTTTTATTTTTCATTCAATGGTTGGGGCAGTGGCAGGTTGGGTGGGTGGGGGGTTAGCAAAGGGGAAAAAAGGATGGGAGAAAATATAGCTCTGTTCCTACTCCCATTTTTCATAACTCTGAGCTTTCCAGCTTTCGTTCCCGCTTTTCCTCTCTCTGGCATCTGGCGTCCCTGTAAAGAAAGAGAAGGAGTGATTACTTCTGTGAAGGGAGCGGGGGTCTGTTCACGCCACGCATTAAGCATGCAGCCCCTGAGCAAGTCGCATGCATTGTAAAATATTACCTTAATAACGAACGCACAGAGAGCCACGTGTAAATGGTAACAGCTGCTTTTGTGATGACCACGTTGTAAACGACTGCAGCCCCGATCGTTAATAATGGATTTGAACAATAACAACTTGATTCGAAGGAAGAAGTATGGCCTTTCAGTTTTTCCTGGCATGCAAATTCACTCTTGCTGGAGTGTGAAGAATGGAGGGCCCATGCTGGCTCTTCAGAAATGCAGGACGAAATCAAGGCTGAGCAGGGTATCTGCTGCCTACCCCAGAGTCTTTCCTGCGTTAACTTCTGTTAACCTGGCAGCTGTCATACAGTGTCCAAGCCTTGCCTCTTTCCTGGGAACTGAAGAAAGAGAAGCTGGTCTCTCTGGTGGTAACTTGAACATGGAGCCCCATCTGACATCAGGATCCTGGAAATTTCCCAATGATTGGTGTTGTCATGAAGTCCAAAGGGGATACTTTTCCTTTCCTTGCTCTGTGTGTGTGTGTGTGTGTGTGTGTGTGTGTGTGTGTGTGTGTGTGTGCGCAAATCACATGAGGATATCAGGTGTCCTGCTCTGTCAATTACCTTGTGACAAGGTCTCTCACAGACCTAGAGCAAACCCCAGCCATTTTCCTGTGTCTGTCCTCAACAGTACTTGGGTTACAGCTGATTGTGGGTGCCTAGGGTTTGAACTCAGATCCTCATGCTTGCACAGCAAATGCGCTTATCTTTTGAGCCATCTTCCCAGACACAGCACTACTTTTCTTGAGCTTTTTTGAAGTTTATAGCCCTGCTCAAAGGCCAAAGATGCCATAGCGGAAGTCTTCCCAGCCTTGTCTAAAACAATTGACTGTATCTCTGTGTCCTGTGCCCTTCCTTTTAACCACCCTCGAACTTCTCAGGGTTGCAAAGCTCTACCCTATTATTAAAGGCCTGAGCCATTCTGCTCAGAGAACTCCTACTCATCCTTCCAAGTCTGGCCCATTATGTGGAATTCATTGTTGTATCTCGTGAACCTGTTTTGACTGCCTCGTTTTGCTCTGGCCTTAAGTGTAGCATTACTCATGCCTCATACTCTAATGCTTTACTCACATATCGATTTCCTCCCTGGCCTTGGATCTTCTTAAGGACGATAAGTATGTGTTCGTATTCTTTTTTGTCTCCATTCCCCAGCCCAGTGCTCAGAAATCATTAAATATTCAGTAAGTGTTGGAGAAGCAAGTGAAGAGCCACCCAAATAAACACCTTTCTCATTACTTACGTTCGATGATATCGTAGGATCCTGGATCCTATTGTGAAACTTCACTCCTGCCCACTGCTGTGTCCTCTGAAGCCCTGCTGTCTACGGTCATGTCGTCCTGAAGGTGTTAAGCAGTTACAGGGCTCAATGGGAATACAGCCCACTGACCCCATTTCTTAAACCATTTTGGAGAGTGTTTACTTCTGCCTCCCTCTCAGAAGCCAAGACTTCCCCTTCAATCACTGTCCCGCCCATCTCCATTGCTCCTCCAATACTTACACTGCAGTTATTTCTACATAGAGGAGGCCTTGATGTAACCATGATGTGCACTTAGGTAAGATACAGGGATGTAGGCTCATAACACTCAATTCATTTCGTGTGGATGTCCCTGTATGTTTAGGGAGCCCCATCTCAGCTGCTCTTGCTTTCAATTCCAAGTCGGCCTTGACTTTGCTTCCCTTCACCAAAGGAAGGCAAGCCTCTTTCTTTCTGCTCCCCAAGTTCATTCTTCCATAAAACCCTGAACCCCACTTGAGTCCTTTGCACAGAGGCCTCAGAGCTACAATGAGACACTCTGTTCCCTGGGTGTGAAGACCGCCGGGTTAGCTTCCTGAATGCAGCCCTGTTGTAACTTGTCTAAAAGATATTTAAAACTTCCTGCCTTGTCAAACCCCTCTCATCTCTACAAGATCTAAAATTTCATCATCTCTCCAGAGTCTCTGTTTTCTCCATAAATCCTAATTTTTCTTACAACTCTGACCTGAGAGCATTGCCTGATCCATCTGCTCTTCCTGGCTCTGCCTCAGAACCACTGATCCAAGAACTATTTTCCTCACTGATTTCTCACATCAGGATAGAATGAAACACTTTCTCATTTAATGGGTGGCAAATTTATTTATTTTATTTATTGATAATGCTCTTCCCTAAAAAGACAAAGATTTAAAACCATTTGCAAAGATATAAACCATATAGCAGAAGAGAGTCAACCAAAAATAAATGAAAACAAACAAAAAAGTAGAAAGAATAGATGATCAGAGCTAAGAGGTGTTGATGTCATCCTGAGTGGATTAAAAACTACCAGGGTGTCATGGAGATCTAACTCCCTGTTAGTGGTAGCCACAGACTTCAATATGAACCATTCACTGTCAGCACCATGGTCAAATGAGGTCAGCTATAACACCAATAAGGGAAGGGCAAAAATAAATTTAAATCTTTCATAACAATGTGAATGTTTAGTATCAAGAATAAAGGAAAGTTTCTGCTATGACCCTTGAGTGTAGATTCAATCCTGATGGGTTTCTCCATACATCCTCCTCACTAGAAAACATGAGCGAATCCCAACCTCTTGGAGACGGTGAGAGAATGTGCAAAGTTGAGTGTAAAGATCCCGGAGTTTCCTCAAACTTGCTTTTCTAAGCATGATTGTGAAGCCACGTGAGATGAGACCCCTAAACTCCGAAACTTCCTTTCACACAGGTGGCTGCTCGTGTGTCAGAATCCAAAGGCTGTTACCCAGGATACATCCACACAGGCTGAAAGTGCCATCCATGACTCTCCCTGTCTTTTCAAAATAATCTTTAGAAAACAGATGCGGGCATTTCAGGTAGGAAGTGTGATAGAGGCTTAGCCTGGGCTATCCATTGATCGGCAGGGCAAAGCATCATTGCTGAGTGTCTCATGAATGCCCCGAACAAAGGCTTAGAGGAGTCTAAAGCAATAGCAATTACTTCTGGCAGGTATATCAAGAAAAGGTGGTGGGAATGTTTGAGCTGGGTAAGAATGGACTCAGGAAAAGCCAGGGGCATTTTCATGCAGAGGATAGAGACTAGGGGAAGCTCAGTTGTGGAAAAGCAGTGCTTGTTCAAGAAAAAGCAAATAGATCAGATCGTTTGGAGCATACTCTGTGTCAAGGAAATAGTAGGAGTAAGGCCAGAAAGGTAGTTTGGGGACAAATTATGGAGGGCTTTGAATACCAGACTGATGAGAGTAAGCTATGTTCAGTAGGCAGTAGGGAGCCATTGAAGACTTTAGAACCCCAGAATGATGTGATCAAAGGAGTGCTTGAGGAAGATTAATTTGGTTGTGGTGTGTGGAATGGTTTAGAGAATAGGAAGACAGCACAGAGTTCAGTACATAAAGGACACCTTACAAATGCCCGTTGAATAAAATGTTTAAACAGAGCAAAGGAGAGGCCATTGCAAACATCTCCTCACAAGAGGGAAAAGGTCAGAAGGCAGTGACAAGGAGGGATGGAGGGTAGGAGATGAAGGCTTGAGACTGGCAGAGGAGACAGTCCAGTGGGAGGATCTGGGGTGCAGATGATGGGTGAAAGCCATTCTTTGCTCTTGAGTAAAACCTGAGCCGGTAGGGAAGTTGTGGACCCTTTCCTATAAGAAGGGGTCAGAGGAGGTCAACACTATGAGGTGTATGCCAAGTGCTTGGAGTGTGGTTGGACAATGGTAGTTTTGAGTTGACCCCTACTATAACACCTACCCTATCCTTCCTCTCTTCAGAGAAGTGCTTCTCTGTCATGTCATCTGTGATTCTAATTATCTGTCCACCATCCCTTGTAGCAGCAGACTTCAGCCTCTGGTCATAGCAATTGGCCCAAGGATGGTCACAGGATCCTATCTGATGGATAGGAGCGCTCTTCTGAGATTCCTGAGGGATTGGGGCTGGGAGGCCAGTTTTGGAACATGGGGCCTCTGCAGGAATGGGGTATGGGATACACTGTGCATTATCTCCAGCAATGTCTACATTTCATGGGGGAAGAGTGACCCATAGACCCATAGCAGGAGACAAGAAAGGCAGAGGAGTGGACAGACTGAGTTAGGAATGGGCCTGGAGTGGAAGGAGAAGCCAGATCAGGAGGGTTCCAAGAACTGCATGCTATGTTGCAGACAGGCAGAGCAGGACTTGTGGTTATTTTCTCACAGCTGTCTGAGAGAGAGAGAGAGAGAGAGAGAGAGAGAGAGAGAGAGAGAGAGAGAGAGAGAGAGAGAGAGAGAATGGTATAGTGTATGTGTGTATGTGTGGGTATGGTGGTGTATATATGGTGTAATGTATTTTGTGTGTGTGTGTGTGTGTGTGTGTGTGTGTGTGTGTGGTGTGAGTATGGTATAGTGAGTGTGCCATGTGTGAATGTGTGGTGTGTATATATGTTGTGTGTCTTTTATGTGATATATATGTGTATGGTGTGTATCTGTGTGGTGTGTGTGCGGAACGTGTAGTGTGTATCTGTGTTGTATGTATTGTATATGGTGTGTGTGTGTGTGTGGTGTGTACAGTAGAATGTGTGTGCCCTGCGTGAGTATGTGGTATGTGTCTGTGTTGTGTGTATTGTATGTGGTATATGTGCACATGGTGTACTGTATATATATTTGTATGTTTAGCGCATGTATGTACCCATGCCCGTGAATATATGGAGGTTATAGGAAGCTTTTAAAGCTCCTGACCTATCTCCTTATCCTCTTGAGATGAGGTTTCTCATTGAACCTGGTACTAGTTGCCAACCATCAAAGCCCAGTAACCCTCCTAGCTCTGCTTCCCACAGTGCTTGGGTTGCAGGTCTATGTACCCAAAAGCTAACTGGCTAACTTACGTGGTGGTGGAATTCAAACTCAGATCTTCATGCATGCAAAACAGGCGCTTTGGTTCACTGGACCATCCCTCCACACCCTGGAGAGAATCCTAAGAGGACAGCTGTTGTTTGGAGAAATGTCCTTTATGGGCTTACATGTTAAAGCTTGGTCACAGTTGTGACCGTGGAAGGTGGGAGGGGCCTAGGTCTTTGGAAAATATTCTTGATGGGAATTTGGGGGCTCCTGTCTCTTCTGTCTTGCTTGTACTTCCTGGCTCCTGAGATGGCCGACTTTGCCACGTTCTCGGGCCACGGTGAGCTATTTTGCCAGAGGTTCAAAACAAGGAGCTGGGGTCACCCAATTTGTCTATGACCTCCAAAATTTCAAGGCAAAATAAACCTTTTCTCCGTGTGAGTCAGTTGTCCCAGGTAATTTGTTACAGTAACGGAAAGCTGAGCCAACACGGTGAATAATGGGAATATTGTTTTGATCCCTCTCATCGGGATCCACATTAGATGACGAGGCCTTGATCCAGGGCTGGGCTGACTTTCTCTTGCAGTGATAAATCTCATGGCCAGAAGCAGCTCAGGGAAGAAAGGGTTAATCTGGCTCATACTTGCACCTCACAGTCTGTCACAGAGGGAAGCCAGGACATCAAACCTGGAGGCAGGGACTGAAGCAGAGGCATGGAGGAGTGCTGTCCAGCTTGATCCTTCTCGCTTGCCCGGCCTGCTTTCATGTGTGCCTCAGAACCACCTGCCCAGGTCAGCCACCACCCACTGGGCCCTCCAGTGCCACTCATTAATCAAATAAATACATGTGCCACACACTTGTCCACAGGACGATCTTATAGAGGGGCTTTCCTCAGAGAGGTTCCTCTTCCCCTAAGGCCTAGCTTATGTCAACTTGACACAAAACACACCGGGACAGTCTGTTTGCACGTTCTTGTTCTTTTCCTTTCTTTCTTCTTCTTTCTTTATCGTAACTTTACCTGTTCCCTCCATTGCTGGCTCTCAGGCTAAACCTGCCTGTGTCCTCTCCCTCTTCTATGCAGCAGCAAAGGATATTTAGGGACTAATTGGCCTTTGGTTAAACATCAAAGACCATGAAATTCCATCACCCAACTAAGGGAAGCATGCAGCCCAGAATTCGCTTCCTCGAGGGCAGCTGCCTGCTGTCCTCCTGGCCTGATTCCCTTTATATCCGTGCCCTGAGTCCAATGCCAGTTTAAACAGTTCGTTTTATGTCTGAGAGTTGTTGCTGCAGCTATCCCTCGGCGTTTATCAGGCTATCTAGATGCAAGAAACAGAAACTTAATTCGAGCTATGTGTTGCACAATAGACCGTATGTCAGCAGATATTACAGGGAAATCTCACTTTTGTTGTATTAGGGACTCGAGTGTGTACATGTGTATGTGTCTGTGTGTGTGTTCATGTGTATGTATGTGAGTGTATGTGAATGTATGTATAATGTATATGTATATGAGTGAGAACGTTTGTGAGTGTGTGTGGTTGTGTATGAGTGTGTGAGAATGTATATGAGGTTTGTATTGGTGTGTGTGTGTGTATGTGATTGTGTATAAGGATGTTTAAGGATGTCTATGTGAGTGTGTATGTAACATGTAGAGTGTGTGTAAGTGTGAGTGTGTGTGCATATATGTATACACGTGTGTATGTCTGTGTGTGCAGATGTGTGTCATACTGGGTACACACAGATCAGTGGGGAATGCAGGATGTGGGTCCTCACCTTCTACCTTGTTTGGATGTAGGGCCATCTGTTCCTGTGGTGCGCCCAGACTGCAGCCTGTGAGTACGGAGTGACGCCTTCATCTCCACTGCCCACTTCTTTGATGGACCCACTGCTATCGTGGACTCCAGTGCAACTGCATCCAGCTTGTCATGCGGGTTATGAGAACCCAGACTTAGTCATCTGGCTTGAGCATCGAGTGCTTTACCTTCTGATCCATCTCCTCAGCTGACCATCAGGATCCATTGTCCTCAAGCGCACACACAGTCTCTACATTTCTGCTGGGCTTCATCAGGTCTGTGTGTGTAGAGACTTTCTCCAGATGGCACTGTTATGTCCATAGTCTCCCTCAACACCGGAAGACAAGAAACGTCCCAGAAAAAAAATCTCTGATTATTTAGACATACTCCCATAACCATCCTTGGACATATTGCTATGGCCAGGGGCCCAAGAAGCAATGACAGGCTGGACCTGGCTGTCACATGCATTCGGCTGTTACTGGGGGATGATTAGCATCTCATTAGAATCATGTGACTGAGTGACAGAGAATCAGTACTTCAGAGAAGAGAAGGACAGTGTAGGTGGTTTTGGTGGGGGTCCGTTCAGAACCATAGCTATGTAACCACACTCCTTTGGCATGGCAAACCATCTCTGTCAGCCCACAGAGCCATTATGCATAACTGTCACTCATAGTTTCCTCTCAGAATTAGTGGGCTGGCAGATGAGGAGGAAGCTGAGCTCTGAGGCTTTCCTCTGCTCCTCTCTTGCTGCACTTTGTGACAGCCATCATTCCCCTTGTGCAGGTAGCTCCTGATCTCCAGAGGCCCCAGGCTGGGGTGACAGAGGAGGCTTAGATCAGGGCAGTGATGTGTGTGGGAGGAGAGGAAGAGCCAGCCGGGCTGTTGAGCTGAGTGAGATGAAGGTGTACTGAGGCAGGAGCCTGAGGGCAGGTTGCCCACTCGCTGCCTGAGTGTGGCAGGCGGACTTGGTGCTTTCTGTGGGCCTGTGTTGACTTTCTCTGTGACCCTAGGCTACACACTTAATTGCTCAGGGCCTCTTCCCTTCACTCTCTTACGGCAAGTAGGGATAGTGACTGAGCTGGCCGAAGCTGTGCCTTCCAAGGGAAGAAGCTAATTTGAAACTTGGTGCTATACAAATGGCTCCCGGTCCTCTAGGTATCCCAGGAGCCCATGGCCTGAAACCCAAAGCCCTCACTAGAAAAGCAGGACTCACTAGATTTGATTTAGAATTTGACGATTTTTTTTTAACCTACAGAATCATGGTGCTCTTCCAGCTCGGCTGGAAAATGAATGACCCTTTGCACACTGATAGTTCCTAGTATGTGTGTGGTTTCCTAGAGGTTGCAAACATGGGCTCTGAAGCTGGGGTTTAATAATACCACAGGAGCTCTAGGAGAGTACAGGAGTTTTACAGTTGGCAATTTTAAACACCTGAGTGTGTTTGTGTTTGTGCATATGTGCGCGTGCATGTGTGTGTGCGCTCAAGGGCGTGTGTGATGATGTCTGAGGAGTCCAGAAGATTGCATCAGATCCCCTGGTGCTGGAGTCAGAGGCGTTTGTGAGCTGCCTGACGTGAGTACTGAGAACTGAACTTGGGTCCTCCATGAGAGAATAGACCCTAACCACTGAGCATCATTCCCACCCCCAGGTGGCAGGTTTTTATAACCCATGTTCCAGCAGCCTCTTCTTACAGGGTTAAGTGTGAGAAGTGACCACGCGGTGTGCACGCAGAGCAGGCAGACTGCATGCCAGGGAGACACGTCCCCAAGGCGGGTGGGCCAAGTGGAAGATCACAGCAGGCTTCACACTGCACCTGCCAAGCTCCGGAACCACAGCCCATGTAGCTCAGGTAATTTAAGGGGACGAGACTCGGGATTCTTCACCTGAATACGGTTAACATGGCTGGATCATTAATGAGCGTTGCATGGTGGGAGCTAGGTCCGATAGTCTAAAACCACCCAACAAACCACTCTAATTCTCTGGATAAGTGTGGCGTATCCAGCCTCCACCTCCAACTCCCCCTTCTCTTCCACCTCTGTCTTCATCATGATCTATTTGCTTGCATGTATGTATGTATGTATGTATGTATGTATGTATGTATGTGTACCATGTGCATGCAATTCCCATGAGGGCCAGAAGAGGGAGATAGATCCCTTGAACTGGAGTGACATTTGTGAGCCACTGCCATGGCTCTGGAAAACAGACTTTGGATCCTTGGAGAGGCAGCAAATGCTCTTCGATGTTGAGCCTTCCACCTGTGCAGTCACAGAATCTAGTTTTCTTACCATCACAGTTAAGGTCTCTCATGGCCCCAGACTATGAGACCTAGACTCCCATGGTTTTAGTTGTCACCTACTCTGGATCCCTGACACGGTCCCATATCCCCACCTTTTAGCTAATGATTCCTTTTTTCCCTGTCCCCATCCAAAATTCCACTGGCCTTCAAAATTTTGTACTGAGTCCTCCTCTTACATAAAGCCTTCCAGGATTTTGCCAGATAGGTTGGGAGAGGGGAGGAGTACAAAGTGTACTCTCAGAGCACATTTGTCCTCTGTGTTACCTTCCTATGCAATGGGCTTCTATACCTGAATAAGGTAGGTCTAAGAATAAGACTCAGGAAAGTGGGGTACAGGGAAGTTAGAAGTCACATGACAGGATGCCTTCTCCCTACCCCACAACCTTCCCAAAGCTCTGCCCTCCTCATAGAACCCCACGATAGCTCTTGGATGGACCAGTATAACCCCACAAGAGGGTAGAGCAGACAGAGCCCCCACCAAATGTTTTCAGTATCCCACTTGTTAAGAGTCCAGGCTTGACATGCTGGCTTTTGTCCGAGAGATGATCTGTGCTGGGTGGGGCATGGATGAGAGGGGTCCAAGAGGCTCATCTAGCCCCAAGTCACTTTCCTTACATTAGGGGAGGAGGAGGTTTGGGGAGCAGTGTGCATGAGTCTCTCTTATCCTCATCTCTGGATCTGTCAGCCTGACCAGAACGGGCATTCATTCTCAGAATAAATAATCAACTAAAAAAAATGTACCAAATTCATTTTCAAATTGGCTTGTCAGACGCATGCTTGCCCTGGACAAGTTTGTTGAATAAAATGTATCTTGGGGAGCAAGGTGAGCCAGCCTGTCTCATTCCCTTAGGGACATCCTGTAAATAAGGGCCATTCTGGAGACTGGAAGCATAGAATTCCCCAGCATAGATTGAATTCTGGCTTTGTCTTAATGAACGTCAATATTTATTACCAAAGGCGTTGTGCTCCTTGGAGTGATAGAGCGTTTCCACATGTCAGCTCTTGCCTGTTGCCTTCCCAGGTACCAAATGCTATGTAATTGCTGCTCATAAAGGTGGCAGACAATATTGCCAAGGAAACTCACTCCTGGCTGCAAATCTCCATTGTCAAACAGTAGGCTTTGCTTCTGGTTTAGACAGTGTTTCTGATACAGATTCTCTGGAGGTTCTGCTGTGGCAGGGAGATCCTCAAACACTGTTTGGCTTGGGAAAATTGGGAGTGGGTTGTCTTTCTGGGGCCTTGAGTCTTTATGGGATAGTGACAGTGCCATCAAACAGTAAGGCCTGAGTGTGGAGGGTTACAGGTCCTACCTTGCCACCTAAGGACAGGAGAGAACTGGTCACTTGTATATTTGAGAGGGGCTTCCACTTTACCCATCCCTACCACCTCATAATGCAAAGGAAGGCCCCAAGGCTCAGAGGGCTGTGTCAAGGTTACAGAGTGTCCAAGCCAATGCCCCTCACACCTCCTTGGAATCAAGCTAGGGGTTCAGAAGAACTCTGAACCGGCTTTGGGCTCTGAGATTGGTGACTCCCAACTGACATTGTTCCTGAACTTTTCACATGTCTGGGTTCTCTTGGGCACCAGGTCTTGCTTCCTAAAGTCTGTCTAGACAAATCGCTCTCCCCAGATGAAGCAAACAAATAACCTGCTCTGACCTTTCCTGGGGAAGAAACTCTAGAAAGCAACTGACATTCTGCTGCCAAGTCAAACATCCTGGGAATAGCCATCCCAGATGACCAGTGCGCAAACAGAAGTGGGGAACTCCAGGAAATGACCCACTTGTTGGTACTAGGCCCTTTGCTCTGGGTGCAGCAGAGAAAGCTTTGTGAGGGTGAAGGAAAGTCAGTCATGCCTGAACACTGGCTTCTGGTTCAGCTTCCTTTCTGCCAACTAGCTAAGGACAGAGATGGCCCTGGGGCAGAGGCACAAAATGGGTTTTTGAGAGTGATGTCATATGGTTCTCAGACACCAGACTGCTCTTGCAGAAACTGTCTGGCTGTTGTTCTGGGAGCTCTGCCGAGGAGAATTATAACTTTTGACAATGGACATCTCATCTTGCCCAGATGCGTTCTTTATAGAATCTGCCAGCAAGATTACAGCAGCATCAGGGTGTAATGGGCAGAGGAGTCAATAATTCTGGGGTTATTGATTGTAACCAGACCCATTCTTCTTTTTTAATTTATATTTTATCCACTTTTTTAAGCTGTTTTTTTTTTAAAACCTGTCCTGACAAAAGGACCTGCTAGATCAAATACAGTTGATTACATTTTTTAAAAAAATGATAGGAGTAATTTGCTGCCTTTAGGAGAGGCTGGAGCAAGGCAGTACTCTGTGTGTGTGTGTGTGTGTGTGTGTGTGTGTGTGTGTGTGTGTGCATATGCACTCACATATACATGTGCACATGTTCATATGTGTGCATGCTCATGTGTGTGCATGCAGCAGGCAGAAAGGAGCAAGGAAGGTATAGGTCACGAGAAGGCACTGAAAAAAGCAGGGGCTTGGGCAGGAATCCCCTGGGTGACACAGAAGCACAGCCTCCTTCTCCTCCTCCTGAGGTCAGAAGAGGACTCATCAGAGACTCAAATTTACTGCCCTGCTGGGCAGGCCTTCTAACATCTCAGGGGTGCCCCTCCCCCAGGCCTCATTTCATCTAGGAGATCCTTCAGATAAGACAAATAGAGACACTAAGTCGATCAGAATAGGTAAAGATACATAGAATTCCCCACCCCACACACAAACACACATCACCGACACACATACACACACACACACAGATAACACACACACACACGCACACACACACACACACACAGAGGCACTGAGAAGTGTTGAGTTGTTGGACTAGACTGTGTAGGATGGGGTGCTAGCTTGTAAATTCAGAAAGAATTGATTACACGTTTTGATGCTCCAATACCCCCTTGTCACCAAGCTACTCTGTAGCATGGCATGACAGTGGGCAGCTGCTGGGTTGCCCTTGGTGATTTCCCTGCTGGTTGGATCCTCTCTGTCCTTGTGAGGAAGTGGCCAGGGACTTCTCAAGGCATGGCTTCAGTGTCCAGCGCACTGTCTGAATCGCCCTGTAGCTTCTACTCCATTTGTTTCTCTTTCACTCAATAAGAACCCCTAGACAGAGTTTTTCATCATCATGGATCATGAAGGAGATCAGGGCATACCCAAGTTCAGAGGGAAGGGGGAGCTTGGAGATTACATTGTCTGAATCTCTCCTCTTCTAGAAAAGGGAACTTAATGATGTTCCGTGAAGATTAAAACAACCCACCTCAGGAGCAGCAGCTGGGCCAAAATAAGGAACAGCGAGCTCAGTGCACTCTGCTAAGGCACGCCAACTATCTTTCTCTTCTTGTCACATGTTGTTCTGTGGCGGGGCAATGGCAGAGCCTGGCTATCTACCTCTCCTCCACAGACACAATCCCTTCTTCCCAAACTTCCAGGACATATTTCCCGGAATTATTCCTCTTAGTTCCTCTTCCGGTCTGGATAGATCTAAAAGGACCAGGGCATTGACAGATGCTGGAGAGGCAGAAGCAGATCCACAAGTATTCTCATCTTCACCCACTGACTCACTGCATGTGCGTCTGGATCTCCTTCCAGGCTGAGTAGGGTTGACATTCCATGGCGGTCACACTTTAAGGTCGGATACAGAGAGAAAGTTAAACTTTCTCCCATTGTGCTTCTCTGGGCAGACAACTATATTGCAAATGAATTGTGCCCTAAATGAATGTGCTGCCCACATTTTGGAAGTAGGGGAGATTTGGGAAACGTTCCCGGGGGGAGGGGAGCATTTATTATCTCATGCTAAGGCTTGCCGTCATGGGATTGACCTTGACCAAGGTCTTAGCCATTCCTGTTCAGAGTTTATCACTACAAGTGCCCTGGCCATTGGTCAGGGGCCTTACAGCCCTGTTTATGTCTCTAACACTGGCTTAGTGACACACAAGCAGCCTCTGACTCCTACCCTTGGCAGGAATGACTTGGCTTGGTCACTATCTTAGAACCTTAGATATTTCATGCATGAGGCAGGTACAGTGATGGGATATGTCCTCACCTCTCCAAACATCCACAGGGACAGCTTGTGGAATAGCATAGTATCAATGGGAACATGCCACAGTCACAGAAAAGACTTCCATTTTTAAGGAAAAATTAAACTATCTTAGAACAGGGTGGAATTTACAGGAAAATTGAGAAGATGATTCTGAGAGTTCCCATATGGAGGGCACCGAGCTCCCTCTATTATTAACATCTTACATTAGCACGCTACATTTGTTACAATTAATGAGCCAGTATTGATTAATTGTTACTACGACGACCATCCTTTCTTTATTTAGGTTTCCTTTTCTTTTTATTTCCTTTTATTAAAAATAGATTTTTTCCCCTTCATATAATGTATCCTAATTATGGTTTCTCTTCCCTCTACCTCTCCAAGTTCCTCCTTACTTTCCCTCCCAGTTGAATCCCCTCCCTTTCTGTCTCTCATTAGGAAAAAAATAGGCTTCTAAGGGATAATAGTAAAATAAAACAAAATAGAATAAGATAAAACAAAACGAGCATCTCAGAATTGAACAAAATAAATGAACAGAAGGGAAAGAGCTCAAGAGAAGGCACAAGAAGCAGAGACCTACCCACTAGGTCACTCGGGAATCCCATAGAAATGCTAAACTGGAAGGTCTCCTTATTTTCACTGGGATCCTTCTTCTGTTCTAGGATCCCTGCAGGACCTGATCACAGTCACACTTAAAGTCAAACTCTCCTTGGGTCTGTCTGGCCTGATGATTCTTCAGTTCTTGCTCTGATGACCTTTTCAGTTTTGAGGTTCATGGGTCAATTATGCTGTGGTATGACCCTCCATGATAATTTGTCAGCTGTCTTTCTCCTGATAGACTGTGGCTTGGGGGGAGGAGATCACACCAACAAAGTGTTGGTCAGTCACAGTATATCAAAGATTCATGGCTTCTAAGACTTGTAGGAATCTGTTGATAGTATTTTAGAGTTGTACTTTGTTATTATAAAAGACTGGTGACGTCTGGTGTGTGTGTGTGTGTGTGTGTGTGTGTGTGTGTGTGTGTGTGTGTGTGGTGTTTCTGTGTTCATGTATGTGGGGCGTGTGTATGTGTGCACAGTTTTCTGGTCACTAGCTTCTTCCTAGGTCTGGAGTAAGAGTCTTAGATATTCTTCCTGAAATGAGATTCTTACCTTTCCTGGTCTGGCTTCAATGAACTGTTAGAAACTGATCATCACCCTTACAAATGAACAAACCAGACTGAGACAGAGGCACCCAAAGTGGCAGCCCACTCCTCTCAGTTGCTAAGGAATAAATCATATTGCTATAGTTATTAGCCAGCTTATCTGAGGAGCCTCACTAGGTGACCCAGCAGGCTCTTTGTGTCAATAACAGTCCATGTCCCGGGAGATTTAGAGATTCATTTTGGATCTTTAACAGGCAGCAGAGCATCCAGGGGCATGGATAGAGTCTACTTGTCCATCTGGCTTATGACTCCTGTGTGTTCTTGGGTTGATTTCTTACCCTCTCTGTCTCTCAGTTTCTCTCTGGTTGCGCTATGTCCTATGCAATGGTGGAGTGATGTCTTGCTGTGTCTGTTGTGATTAATTTTTTAGAAACAGGGTGGTAGATTGATATTTGTCTTATCAGAAAGCACTGCACAGAGATTGATAATGAATTGAAGAGGATGAGGAGTCTGACAGGTGGCAGAGCACATGCATATCCCATGTAGCCCAGGATTACCCCTTTGTAGGAAGAGTCGGGGTGTATCTGGTAGCAAACTGTAGAAAGAAGGCCTCTTACATTAGAGGGAATGCCACAGATGAGAAGATCCCTTTTGAAGACCAAGGCAAAGCTGAGAAAGCCTCTGCTAGCCCTCAAGTGGCCTGCCTGCCCTGTCATGCACATCCCCTTGTACACTCATAGTAGGTCTCATAGAATGGCTTCCAATTTCCTTCAATGTGCAAATTGTTAGATCATGGAGATTCATCTAGTGGTGACCAACTGATGACTTACCCATGGGTATCTCAGACATTTAGAGACTAAAGAGGGTGTAGTTTGGTTAATCACACTCTCCCCTCATCATTCTGAAGCAAGGAATCAGTTAGAAGTCAGAACCTATGCAGTGGATGGTAAAAGCATATAGACAAATAAGTCTTGCCACAATGATATTCTCTGCTTGCCTCCTGGGCTGAAACCTCCCATTTGCTCATGTCAGAGTAATGGGCAGACTACTGGCCTGCCTGGGTGAGTTTGCTAGATGAAGGTGCTAAGACTACTGAGACCTGGGCATTGGCAGATGAGAAAGACCAGAAGAGCATCCAGAGGATACTGAACCTTCCTGGCCTGATGGGCAGTTGTAAGTCCCTGTGGCAGACATTCCAAGGACCCTCATGGCTCCCATCTCCAGTCTCATAGCCCTTTAAACAACACATTCCCTTAAATTATGAGCAGGGCAGTGACATGCTTCTAGTCAGCAGCATGACCACCAGTAGTGACCTCCATTACCATAATGGTGAAGGGATGCGGTAGAGATAATAAATGGTTGATTTGGAGATAATCAAGAAGGATATTATCCTTGGCAGTGTTTGATCTAGTAAAGGCCTCCCAAAAGAGGGATGGAGCATTTCCTAAGAGAGGTCTTCCTGGAAGCTTGATGACTCAAGTTGAGGGAGCCCACGTGCCAGCGTAGTCCCTTCCAAGTACTATGACCCATGACTTCATACAACCATAAAGACATGAACTTCATCACCAACTGGATGAGCATGGAAAGAGATCCTTGGTGAACATCCAGATGAGGATGATTACAATGCCTTAGCCATGGCTGTGAATGAGACACGATCAGAAGACCCAGGACCTACCCAATGCATTTTTCAATTGCTCAGCTTCTCGTGTTTTGATATTCGAGAATAGACAATAAAAACTGTGCTCCTGAGACAGGTAAGAAGAACAGCAGTGGACAGTGGGAAAGCAGGTGCATCCACACAGGAAGTGGCTCTGGTTGTGTGAGCTGGGTGCACTGGAGAGAAGAATGTCATCCTCCCATTCACACAGAGGAGCAGGGCTCGGCTGACCTCTCTAACATTACCACGGTGGCCTCAAGCCATTCCCATTATTTCTTTTTCTGATTGGATTTTTGAAAGGGAGAGTTGATTGGAAATCAGAGATATGCCGCATTAGTGTCTGCACCTCCGAGGGAGGTTTCATCACGGCTAAGGTCGAGAATTCTTACTTTCCCGGCTTTTCATTTTTCAGTTCTCCCTTCTGTTCCGTGAGATGTGTAACCATCATTCCAGCTTTGTAAGACAGGTTATAACAAGCTATCCAGAACTGATTGCTCATCTCCATAACTTAAATATTTTAAAGTATGATGCATTTCCCCACCAGCCTAATTATGTCTAAGTTAGCCCTACCAAACTTCCCATCTCTCTGTTCCTCTAATCTTCCTGTCCCTTCCCTATTGTTAATGGTCCTGCAGAGAAATGGGTTATCAGGCCAAAACATTGTACCAGGAAGTTACCCCTGATAACCCTAAAACTGACTTTTGGGAGGGGAGCAGGGGAGGTGCTGATCTATTATTCTTTCCTTAACTATGAATTTAGTGTTTCCTAGTCCACTTTCAGACAAATGAGGTCAGGTTGTGACATTAAACAAGTTTCCACTGAAGCCTTCAGCATAAGAGAAGTGTGTGACTTCTTGCTGGCCGGGTAAAGGACCCCAGGGTTCTTACTCTGCTTGATTGTGGCATAGCTGTCACCTGCTTTTGTGTTTCACCCAACTCTTCTGAATGCAGATGAACTGATTCTGATCCCTTAAATGGTAATGTCTGGATTTCCTTTTCTTCTCAGTTTTCTTTTTGTTCCTAGATTGACCTTAGCCTAGGTCGATTAATGGTGAATGTATACATCATATACAGGGTAGACATCACACCACACTTTATGACATAGAATACAGAGGAATACAAGGACACTCAACTGAAAGCTTTACCCATGGTGGCCAGAGGACAAGAAGAGACATCATCTAGCGTATCCAACTGCCCATGTTTTGATTCACAAGAATGGCCTGCCTGTTAGATACATTCACTGTTATGAGAATAACAAACCACTATTTTAAAAATTGGATTTTAGGCCAATTCCATGAGCTGGAACCCATACCTGAAATTTTTTTGAAAAATAAAACCAATTCAGAATGAATAGTATTAAACAGAAAAAAAAAATCGAAGATTTAACAATTGAAGGATCAACCTTTGGGTACATAGACTACGGGTAGATCTTCAACCTTCTTACTGGGTAGAAAGGTGTCTCTGGTGCTGGTCCTTCCAAGCAAAGCAATAGTTTTCCTCACAAAGTCTATTCTAGTCTTTAGAGGCTCCATTGGTTGAGAGAACTTTCCCCTTGAAATTAGATTAAAGCCAACTTCTGACTATGCCAAGGGCTCCTCCCATTAGTATGAGCAGTCACTTAACCACACTTAAGTTTTGCTTCTGCAAAAAGAGAAATGAGTCCAGATGAAGTCCATGGCCTCTATGGATGGGAAAGGAGACCCAGGTTATGAATGAACCTCACTGTTTGCTTCAAAAGGCTTCTCCTGCCAGTTGTGCTGCCTGTTTGTGGTGTTTTGAGTGGGAATAGCTACGAGCTGCTCACTGTAAGGTCTAGGAAGGATGGGACTTGCCCTGCCGGGTAGAAATGCCACCCAGTGGGAGATTTAGAAGCTTGGCGATAATGTGGACAGTAGGTAGGCATTCCAAGTGACTTTCTACCCAAGTCACCTCTCCATTTGGATAGTTGTTTTGCCACATGCTTGATAATGCATTTGTGTTCTGCACTGGTTGTCTGGTCTTCTTGTTCATAGGATCTGGTTGCTGAGTTGTGCCCCTCTGTCAATTCTCTCTGCTTTTTATGACTGGGCCATTCATCTCTTATACAAAACTCTTCCCGGTAGGCTCTGATTTCCATGCTGCTTTCTCTCTCCTGTGAAGCCACTTCCCACCTGGGAACAAGGCCATCTGTGTTATAGCTAGAGACCAGGGGATTCCGGATGAGCTGGTGCTTCTTTGCTCCCTGCTTCCTAAGGAGGGCATCTGTTAAAGCCAGCCCTCCTGACAAATCAGAGCCCACACGTACCCAATAGGCACAGGTCGTTTTGCAATGGCACAGGATCCTACCAAATCCAGCTGTATGTGCCTGCAAGTTCCATGTGGTATCGGACAAGCCAGTTAGCTTCCTCTGAGGGATGGTAGGTTCCTTTGTGTGTTTGTCTCAGGTCTTCCAGGACACTGGGCTGAAATAGAGGGGTGTTCACACCCCGTCTGCATGCCTCAGCATATATTCTCCACACTCACAGGTTGCCGGGCTCCTGTAAAAAGGGGGAAAGCTGAGACCTTCTTACACATTGGATTTCCCTCTGCCATGAGCCTCAGCTAACCTCCCTCTCTTGGGTTGTAGCGTATTTGTTCCAGTTACTACCAGAAACCTTCATCTGTGATACTTCCTCTTCCCTCCTCCTTCCAATGCTTCATCACTTCCTAAGGATGGCCATTGCCAAACCATTCCTGTAGGCTTATAAGAATAATAATTATTTTATAGCCGAGGAAGGAGGCACAGAGACACAGAACAGTCACTGAGGGCACAGAAACAATGAAAGAGCAATGCGTTCATTCTACATGTATCTTTTCCCAGTGAAGAAGCCATGACCTTTACTCAAGGGCCCTGTGGTCTCGTGAGAGGGAAATGCTTTTCAAAAACTCTGAGTGCAGTGGAGGATTAGCCCGGCTCCCGGAGAGCACTGATCACTTTAGAGAAAACTTGATGGAGGAGGTAACTTCTGATCTGCAGCTGGAAGGATGGGTAGGAGTTGACTGTTGCTATGAGAAGGAGAAGAGAATGCTAGCATGGGAACACATTGTGAAAAAGCCATGGGAATGAGAACAGCAAACTCCTCTGTGTGGAGATGAGGAGGGGGTTGGGATAGGGAGATTCTGGGGACTGTCCAGCAGGTGACACCGGCAAGGTATCATTGCTTCATTCTAAAGCAAGAGAGGGGTACTGTCATCTGAGGAGGAGAGAAAGGCAATTATAACTATTTTCTAATACCCAAACTGGCAGAGGTATAAAGAAAATTGTGTGTGTGTGTGTGTGTGTGTGTGTGTGTGTGTGTGTGAGAGAGAGAGAGAGAGAGAGACAGAGAGAGAGACAGAGAGACAGAGAGAGATGGAGAGACACACACAGAGAGAATGAATAAGTGTGTGTATAAGTATATGTGTGGGCGTGGGTATGAGTGTGTATATATCAGTAGATATAGGTGGGTGTGTGAGTATGACTATATAAATGTATGTAGATGTGCATATGAGAGAAAGAATGAATGAATGTGTGTGAGAGTGTATACATGAGGAGGTGTAAGTAGGTGTGTAAGTGTGAGTATGCAAATGTGTGTGTAAGAGAGAGAGAATGAATAAGTGTGCATATAAGTGCATTGTGGGTGTGGGTATGAGTGTGTATATATCAGCAAGTGTTGGCGAGTGTGTGAGCATGAATATATAAATGTATGTGTGTGTATAGGTGCACGTGTGTGTATGTGTGAGTGTGAATATGTAATGTGTGTAGGTGTGTGTTGCATGTGCATACTGAAACTATGGGCAACCGTTAAGGGGCCTTGTCTAACCAACTAGAGGAAGAGTGACATGGCTGGACCTAGGCCACAGCAGAGGAAATGAAGATGGGACAACAGATGTGACAAATGATTGTGTTAGACAACAGAACACACTCGAAGGCAAATTGGTTGTTGGAGGCAGTAAAGAAAGGGGAGGCATTTGGGGTTATAATGATGAGGTCTCTCGACAACGGACTTGGGAGACTGAGGTACTGTTAACCTAGCTAAGACAGGGAAGACAATGAAGGCCGTTGCAAATGCACCGGAGAAGGTATGGTTTTTGAGGATGGAGGCAGCTGTTTTCTGAAGCTCCTAATGTGGAGGAAGGACATGGCGTGGGCAGTGACCAGAAGAGAAAGAGGGTATCCTGGGACAGGGTCAAGACCCATGATGATGCTCCCAGGCAAAGAGTTAAAGCCTAGGTTGGAACAGTCCCAGCTCCATCTGCAGGGCTGGCCCTGCTTCCCAGTTCTCCTGTCACGTTGACACCCCTCTCTGCTTGTCACGAGTCAGGCACTGACAGCCTCAATGGTGCTGGCGATTTATCAGAGAGTGGAAAAAGATAATTGACCATCATCTCGCCTCACCTCGCCTCGCCTTGGCTGATAGAGAAAAATTTAACTGCTTCATTCCACTATAATTTCATATAATTCTCCATCTTTCTCTCCCACGTTGTTACATGGAAGTTTACAAAAGTGATTGATGATTTGCTATCAAATATATAAAAAAGAAGCTAAAATATCACTGGACAGTTTAACAGCCTTTAAAATATAATGGTTTCTCTGGCTGGACATCCACAGTTGCCATAGAATCTCAGAAGGTCAAGTTTTAATGAACTGGTAAGAATTAGAGAGGTAAAGTAAGCATTCGCTGCTAGGGCTGGCCCCACAATCCAGTGACCTTGGGGGTGGGGGATGAGAGACGCTATTACTTATAATACCCCTCTGGGAACGTTCCCGGCTGTCTCAAGCCACTGAGGCGGGTGGTGAGGTGGCCTGGAAAGGGAAGCCTAAGATCCCCGGTTACAGCATGATGAGGCTCTTTGGCCTTAGCTTGCACTCAGGATAGTGTTGAGGCTCCACCCTTTACACGTGTGTCTGTGCGTGTGTGCCTATAGGTGAGCGTGCACGTGAAGGCCAGAGGTTGACACTGGACATCCTTCTCAATTGCTCCCCACCTTATTTTTTTGAGACAGGATCTGTCACAGGAGCTGGGACTCACTGATTTAGCTAGACTGTCTGCTCAAGTGAACTCCAGGGATGCTCTAGCTTCTAAGCAATGGGATTATAGGCATTTGCTTACCCAACTTTATACGTGGTTCTGGGGATCTCAAGCGAGATCCTTATGAGTGTGTAGCAAGCGTTTTACCCACTGAGCATCTCGCCACTTCCTCTTAATCAGACACACCTAACCTGTAGTCCCAGGGCAGTGCTGCCTAGAAGCCAAACTCTCCATTGCCATCATTTTTGGTCCCTGACCTGTTTCCTTGCTTTTTTTTTTCAGGGAAGAGTAGCTCCATTGCCTCTTTTGCATGTAAGCTCCCAGCTTATTTGTGTATCGTAGGAGGACCAGCACTTAGCTTCTACACGTCACCTACTCCATACCATGCTCTGTGCACGATCTTGATGGGCGCTTTTCTTTAATTCTTGAGGTTGTTATTGTATTGTTCACACATGAACGATGAATGTAAGGTTCAGTAATCCTGGCAAGTGGCTAAAAAGATTCTCAGTGATCCTTGCTTCTCACTGTTTGTGCCCCTGCATAACTGTCCTCTTCAGAGGGTGGGCAGAGTGCTGTGACTTGATTCTAATGTGCAGAATATGGTAAGTGATGGGATGTCACTTCCAGGATTAGGTTATAAAATGACTGTCCTTTCCGAACGTCTCTTTTCTGCTTCCTGCTTCTGGAAGCCATGAAGCCATGATGTGTGCTGCCTGGCAGAAAGGCCTAGAAGGCGAGGGACCAAGGAAGGCGTCCAGCCAGCAGCCTGGGCTGACCTGAATGATGGCACCAGCCCCATGACAGACCTCAGTTGAACCTTGAGTGAGACTGCAGTTAAAGCTGTCACCTAGACTGCCACCTGTGACACCCTGAGAAGACCCTCTAAGCTACACACGGATCCATGACTATATGACAGAGTGTGCATGCAGTTTGACAGGGCCATGTTTTATTGTCCTTTGCTACACAGACACAACACGGGGACTTCTTGATTTTAAAGTATTATGATATTTATAATAATACCATTTTGACTTAAAAAAAATCAGAGGGACTGGAGAAATAGCTCAGTGGGGGGAAAGTTTTGCTCTATAGTATAAATACTTGAGTTTGAATGCCCAGCATGAAAAGCCACTCATGTATGCGCAACACACCCCCACATACATGCACACACATGCACACACACACACACATACACACACACACACACACACACACACACACACACACACACAGACCAGCATGCACTTGTAGCTCCAAAAGATGAATGCTCATTGGCTGGCAGACTTTGGAGAGGTGCAAAGGGTCAGGGTCACGTATGTCACGTGGTCTTTGCCGCACTGTTGAGCCCTTTGGTGCAGTTGCAGCATGGAGGATGGTGACTGTTCCCCCACAAAGCTCTTTCTCATTAGACACACGGTTTTGGACCATCTGCCCAGAAGTAGTCCAGTTGATTTAAGGATCTTTGCTTTTAATTTTTGGTGCCTTTCAGAGGAAAGAGAAAAATACGGTTAGTTTCCTGAAGTGTAATTGTTTTGGGCAGTTATTTATTAACGAAAAGGAACAACATGTCAACAAGGCCCAGGCTTGCTTTAGAACTAATGTTAGCTGAGGTGCAGGCTATAAGAAAGGTAAGCCTGCTGTCACTCTGCATTTGTACAGTTCTGTGGTCACCTATTAATTATCTGTGCCCTGGGCTCTGGCAGGGGGACAGTCCTCACTTCCTCCCCGCTGAGGGTTGCTGAGCTCTGGAGAGCACGAGAAGCAACTTCTCTGACACAGGCCTCCTGGAGGAGTTTCTGGACCTGGGAGATCCTCTGAAGATTCTGCTCCCTGACCTGGGATGAAGGGAGGAAGAGACAGGGGTATAGGTGAGTTTTCTTGATGATGTGGAGTGTAGACTTTTGACCTCCATCTGTCTGGTATGAAACAGAATGGTTTTTAGTCAATACCTCAGAGTCCAGAGAAACATCAATGTGATAATGTATAATGACTTATACAGTATAAAGCACTTGGCAATCTCTACTTCTTTCTCTGTCTCTTTTTCTATCTTTCTCTTTGTGTGTGTGTGTGTGTGTGTGTGTGTGTGTGTGTGTGTGTGTACATGTGTGTTTCTGTGAGTTTAGTCAGCTTAGGTCAGGCTCAGGGAATAATATAAACTATCTATGAACACTTGACCAGAAATTAGAAAGTGCCTGCCAGAGATTCTGTAAAGCGGTGAGTAGAATTCCTGCCTGATTGTAGCTTTAGTCCACAAAGATGCTCGTGACTCCTAGACTTGGGTAGCCCCAGAGCTCTCTGTTGGGACCAAGCAGTCGGGCCTGCCGCTGTCCTTTGGGCATGGACTTTGACCTCACATACCCCACTATACCACATATAAGTACACCGTTAGCTATATTCCACATTATTGGGAAAGGCAATCATTACGCAGAAGCCCTGAGCGGAATCACCACAGCTCTTCAGACTGGTCATACCAATGTGCTTCTTGGGTAGCATCTTGAGAAAGGATCTTTCCTTTGTTTTTCCATCATCAACAGCAGGAACACCTACAGAAATCACATGGGTGATAGAATAGGAAGGAAACTTAGAGGTGATCTGAATTAACCCCATAAAAAGATATAAAAAGCCCGGAGGGTTCAACAGCCTATCTAAGTCCACCAATTATATAGGTAGCTCTATATAGTACTTAGTATTTAGAAGGAGACTTAAAATAGAATATTGGCATATTTCACACAGGTTAATAGGCATCTGAACCAAAGATATATCCGCTTAGGATTTCTAAATCCATCTGTTGCTTCTTTCTATCGAGTTGTTTGGTTTTTTCCCCTTTAGTTTAATTCCCCTCCCACCTTTTTGGATAATAAAAGCAAATTAACTTGCAGAAGGAATGTGATATTGTCCTCTTGGGGTTCCCTATGGACTTAGGGTGAATAAATCCAGAAAACTCATACATGTCTTCACTCCACAGTCATGAAATGTTAACTTAACCTGAAGGAACTGTGGGGTTAATTCAGAATCTCCTGTAGATGCTTGGTAATTGTCCAGGTCTTGCCCATTCCCAAGTTAGGTCCTATGGAGGTAGGAAATGAATACGATTCACCTGAACCCAGCTCGACCTAGCAAACGTGTAGATTGTGTGTGTGTGTGTGTTCCTGGCATGATGAATGTATAAAATCCATAAATGCTGCTTCCCTTCCAAGTGCTTATAGATAATCTGGAGGTTGAGTGTTAGAGATATGGTTTCTACAAGGCTGCCCCTGGAAAGTAGTACAACTTTTAGGAGATGTGGTCTGGAAGTGGTTGGAAGACTATTGTTGGCATGACCTTGATGACACCTTTGAATGACATCATGGGACCTCGGGGCCTCCTTTTTTATTTTTCCTTCCTTAGCTGCTTATCTTCACTGTGCCCTCATGCCATGGCATGTTACTTTGTCACGGGGCCAAAGTGAGGTTCTCAGGCCGTCATGGATTTCAGTCTCACAAACTGTGGGCTAAATAACAAACCTCTATTTACAATTTAATTGCATTGGATATTTTATTATATACTGCATAGGCAACAATATGACCAGCTTGCGAATACACTGTACATTAATATTCACGTGAACAAAAGGTAAAGGGTCAATGGATATCATCAGAGAAGCACTTCTTTTGTCTATGTGTGTATTTGCATGTCTGTGCATACATCTGGGGCATTTGGAGACCAGAGGCAATCGTGACTGTCATCCTGAGGAATACTGTCTACCTTTTAAAAGGTGGTCTCTTTTATGAGCCTTTTAGCGCTCATCAATTAGACCAGCTTGTGAGTAAAAACCAAGGATCCTCCAGTGTCTGCCTTCCCAGCACTTTGATTACACGTGCATGTCACCATGCTGGAAGATAAAACTGAGGTCCTCTGATTTATCTGATCCATCCTCCCAACTTTTAAAGGCATGCATTGACACTTCTAGAGGCTATCAGAACAGAAAGACATAAGTATCAAAATTCTGTCAAACTCTCTGGGACAAAGAAACAGACTGGAGAACCCAGGGCAATCCAATGTATGATGTAGCTAACACTACAATGATGGCAATTAAGAGAAGCAAGTCTCCAAAGGGCTTACCTCACTCACAGAAGAGGTGTTGGTGTGGTAGGCTTGCTCTGTCCTCTGGAAGATGCTAGAGGAACAGAAGGGATAACTGATGGGCAGAACTGAGCAGAGTCAGTTTCTAATTCCTTCCTACCCCTTTGTGTCTTGAAAGATCTTGTGTTTACTTGCTTATTTGTCTATTTTATTTTTTGTTGGAGTTGTATATATGTGTGCTTGCATGTGTGTGGGTGCACCTGTGTATGGGAGTGCACATGTATGTGTGGGAATGAGTATATGTTAAGGGCTGAGATCAACACAGGGAGCCTTCCTTGCACTCTCAGCCTTACAAGGTTTCTTGGTTAGACCTGGAGCTCATTGGTATAGCAAGCCTGGCTAGCCAGTTTGTTACAGAGATCCCTTGTCTCTGCCTTCTGAGTGCTAGAACTAGAGGGGGACTACTCTGCTTGCCAGGTATTTATGTAGGTTCTGGTGTTCAGAATCCTGGTCTTCACACGTGGGTAGCATAGGCTTTAACCACTGAGCAATCTCCCTAGCCCAGAGTTTTCTTTGTTTTAAATTTGTTATCTATTTTTACTTTATTTTATTCTGTCTCTGTCTCTGTCTGTCTCTCTGTCTCTCTCTGTCTGTCTGTCTGTCTGTCTGTCTGTCTCTCTCTCTCTCTCTCTCTCTCTGTGTGTGTGTGTGTGTGTGTGTGTGTGAGAGAGAGAGAGAGAGAGAGAGAGAGAGAGAGAGAGAGAGAGAGACCCTTATGCACTGAGTTATCTCTTTGGCCTCAGGATATTCCTACACGGTCCTAACCTGACATTGCTTAATGCCCCTTAAAGAAGTATAACTCCAGGAATTGACTTATTCCCCACCAGAACCCCAGTCTTAAGTCTAGAAAGTAAGCAAAATACTTATCTTTCTCCAGTCCCTAAAAATCTAGATTAAAACCAGAGAGGCAAGAATCGATAAATATGAATAAATGTTTTTGTCATTCAATGTACCATTTTATGTCCCAAGAATGCTCAGCCCGAGATGTTCGTGGCTCCTCTATGTTATCTCTAAATGTCCCTTTCGGCACCTTCTAAGTTATTTGAGAAGTCATGGAAAGTTCCCAATAAAGATGCAAGGTGCTGAAGGATCGATGCCATTTATTGAGTGCCAATAAACGCCAGGTACCATTTTAAATGCTTTGCCTTAAACTCAGGTAACAAGGAAATGGCCCAGTTGCAAGTGATATTGAACTTCATTTACTATACATGGGGGTAGTGGGCTGGGAATAAGCTGAGAGGTGCTGTGTAAAACACAGATTTTTATCGTGGTCAGGAAGAAACTGAACCACTAGACCCTTTTTAATTTCTTCTTTATCCTCCCTGACCACCTCCCGGCCGCCATCTCACAGCTCTTCCCCCTTCTAGCTGGGTCCTCCTGATGTCTCTGTACGAATTCTAAGACTTAATGAAACATCACTCACACCCATTTTTTGGAAGGCCCCTCCTTAGGCATGTGGCTCAGTTCCTTGGGTTTCTGAGCAGAGCTGTTACTGGAGTCCTGATATGGCCTGAGGAAGAGCCCACTGACAAGTGCAGAAACTCTCCGGAACAATGTCTGGTTGTCATGATGGCATGTTGGAAAATTGATCACCTTACTCTGCCTAAAGAGAAGCCTCCGCATGCCACCACCAATCACGCAAACTAGACTCTCAAAATGAGATTAGACCGGAGCACCACCAATCAGAGCTGGAGTCCCAATTGGTCTATGACTTCATTTAAAGGTCCAGTGCCAGCAGGAAGAAAAAAAGAAATCAATAGTACATTTTCTCTGACATCAATTTTGCTTTTTGCTAAATGAAAATGCTTATATTCCCTTCCTTGTTCCCTCTGCCACAGAGGATGTTACTTCTCCCCACCTCCCTATCCTGACCCCCCCACACCACCCCAATCCTGTGGTGACAGGTGAACTCATGCAGAGAGCCTCCTGCAGGGAAGCCTTTCAAAGCATTTCAGAGGAGGACACCTTGGCCAAATATTTGCAGTAACTGCAAGCTTCCCCCAGCAGGCCTCCCCCTGCTGCCGCTACAGTGCCAGGGCCTAACCATGCTCTGTGCCACTGCTGGTCACTTCAGTTGTTAATGACATTAGTCCTATAGACTCAGGACCCCTCTCATGTACTCTAACTCCAAGCACTGTGTCAAGCTGGAGCTGCAGGCCTCAAGAACAGGTGTCTAAGAGGACAGATAGATCTGTGCAAACTCACTTTCAATCTCTGGCTACGGAAGTAAGAAAGAGACTTTGTTATGAACTATTCTTATTGTATCAGGGCTGTGGAGAAGGCACAGGCCACAAAGCTTGCCATGTTTACTTGAGAACCTGATTTCATTCCCTTAGAACCCAGGTCAAAAAGCTTGATGTGGTAGCAGGACTTTGTAATCCCTGCGGGAGGTGAGGGCTGAGGGGGGGGGTGCGGGGACGACAGGAGGATTCCTGTGACTTTCTGGTGAGGTAATCTACCCAAATCAGAGAGCTCCAAGTTCAGTGAGAGACCCTGCTTCAAAAAATAAGGTGCAGAATGAGTGAGGCCATAGTGTGATGTCTGACCTCTACACATATACCATACTCTTCTGCACACACACACACACACACACACACACACACACACACACACACAGAGTTGTTCTTACCTTCTGGGTAACAGAAGCACAGAAAAAGGGGTGCTCCCCAAGAGTCCCTTGGTGGTAACCTTTCTGAGCTTCTGTTAATACTGGCTCCAAGGTGGCCTTAACCCAGAACTCAACTCACTTTGCCATATCTGGAAAGAAAGAAAAAGAAATTGCAAAAGAGGGAAGGAAAAGCAGTTCTTTGGGCTGGGAACTCATTTCCTGAGGGGCAGCTTCCTGTGGTCCTGCTCCCCGGGACTTAGGGAGCTCCAGGAAGCTCGACCAGTCAGTTAATAAGTCATTGAGGACGTGCAGTTTAATTAACTTGCCCAAAATTCCTCCTTTCCCTTTCTCACTTTTGCTATTAATATTTTTCGATATCTGATAATGCAGTGTAGTTAATTCTTTCTGGCTCTATAATGAACACTGCCGTAATGAAAAAGGTTAGCTGTGCTTCAGGCAGCTTTTAATTATCCAGCCGAGCAGGTAAAAGCACTTTATTCTTCTCTTTTTTCCCCCTTACTTAGCAATTAATGGAGGAGCTCTGTGGTACTTACTGTACCTTTTTTGTTTTCTAATGGACGATGCTGCACAGAGCAGGGAGGCCTTACTGTACCCCACAACCACCAACTGAAACCTTCTGTGTTAGCACCTTTCTGGCCTCTGGCTTCAGGGGTGGAAGTGGCCCTGAACTGCCACAGGTTTATATAATTAAAAAGCTGAGTTACCAAAGCGTTTTGCTCCCGATTCCCTGCTTTGCATTTTCCCGTCTTGGATCTGTGTCCAGAGGCCCACCAAATAGCTGAGCTGGTCTCGATTTATTGTAGACCTTTTCCTGACTGGACTTAATAGAGCTATCTGCCTTCTGTTCTCCCTGCTAACAGCAGCCATGGGCTTGTTCATTCTTTACAGGGAGGGAAACCGAGGCCCAGAGTGATTGTCTTGTCTGGCAGAAAGCCCTTTTGTCATAGCTGCTGATGTGGATTATCTGCGTGGGAAGCTTGACGAATCAAAATAATTAGAAGGTTACCTTATGGGAGGAGGGTGGAGGAGTTTAAGGAGTCACTTCCGAATCTGGTCACCACTGGAGTGACAGGGCAATGCTGTTTGCCACGGCTGGTATTGTGGCAGGGTCCTCTTCACTCCACAAATACTCTACAAAACTTTTTCTAGCAGCATAAAGCATTCACGTGTTTGTGGCTTTATGAAGCTAAATGTTTTTAGATTCTGTGTGCAGATCTCTGGGGAGGGTCTGAACCTATATGTTTTTGTAGGTATCTTGTATACTCATAGCGACCTTTCATATTTTTACAGAAGCCTAGTATCTTTAGGAGAAGGTGACAGACACAGTCTGGACTAGAGGTTAAGATGAGTGTTGTCTACAGGTGTGTGGAGGGAGCAAACTTGAAAATTCTTCTGGAAAGTAAAAATGCTAAAAGCTTAAGAAGGGAATGACCAGGGAAGGGGACAGTGGGATCCAGTGACATGGATGCCTGAACAGGCTGATATTATCCTTGTCTAGTGATACTTGTTATGAGAATGGGGACTCTGAGTCTAAGGGTAAACTACAAGAGTTGACTGTTGGGATGGGAGCCTTCTAGAAATCAATTACAATGCAAGGCTACCTATCAAGAGATACTTGTCCAGATACTTCTGTCTTTTAATGTTTTCTTCTTAGGAAGCTTGGTGAAACTAGGAAATCATGAGCAAATATTATTTGGCCAAACACGAAGTGCTGCCTCACCACACGTCAGGCTCAAGAACAGTTGGCCAAAGGTCTCTAGAGCCTTTGTGTTAAATAGCACTGATGTAGCAGGTTCGTGATTATCTCTTGGAAGTCATGGTTGTCTGAGGCCCCTGGAAAGCTGAAATTAAAAGGACAACTTCCCTCTTTGCTTTTGCCAGCTTATAGACTTGAAACTGTAAAAATTGTGATGTTTGGATATGCAAAGCTGCAAGAGGGCCTTGGCCTTTAAGTCTGTCTAAGTTTTAAGGGAATGTCTTCGAATGTTCCTTTTATATGCCACTACAGTCTCATGTCCACAGGACTATGCAACCCTGGTCTTCCATGCTGCCCACTGAGCAGCCAGTCCCACGGTGCTGCTGGGTCGAATGACTTCAAACTCCAGTATTTCATTGGCCTTTGGGAATAGGACTGTTCCCATAGCCCAAGTGCCTACCAGGATTTGGGGCAGTTAGGAAAGGGTGGTGGCACCTGGGTGACATATGGGCTTTTAGGTGAAGATTTTAAGTAGGCAAAGTCTGTCAAAACAGTTACCCAAATCTGAATAGTAGTTGGACAGTTCAAAACAATGGCACAGCCATTATGATACCCCATTCAAATACTGCATTTGAGCGTCAGTCAGAAAAACAGGTCATTCTCCCTATTTTACCAACAGGGCCACCTTCTAACAAGGCAAGATTCTCAACAGGAGCTAGATTTACCCCTAGGGGTCATCTGGTCACATCTGGAGACATTTGTGGAGTTACAGCTGGGGAGAGAATAGACACCATTGATTAATAAGTAAGTGGGGTCTGGGTGGGAGCTGAACCTCTTAGAATGCAGAGAAGAAAAAGGCACCTGCCCCAGAGTCACCTTACCCAAAGCGTCCCTCATGCAGGTGCTGACAAATCTTGTAGAAGGGTACGTAGCTGATTAGTGGGTTGGTTGATAACCTTTAGGCATGGTGTTTCATGGACCACAGTAGTCTCTTGTCCATGGGCCTGAGGTCTCAGCTAGTATAAATATACCCAGTTCTGACATCTTTAAGAGGTATGATCTGGCTGTAAGAAGTAGATTCCGGACAGGTTTTTTGTTTGGTTGTTTGCGGTTTTGTTGTTTGTTGTTTTGTGTTTATAGGGATCTTACCCATAGTTCCTTCTTGTCTCCCTTTTCTGTGCTGTTTTTCTTCCCCGTCCGCTTGGATGGAAACCTTGGAATCCCTGCAATAAAGTAAATAATTTCTCCCATAACTGGTTCTCTTTGACATTTCATTATATCAACACAAAAGTGGAGACCTAACACCCGCTGTTTGTTAAATATTTTTCACCGATCCAGGTGTTTCTTTCCTATCCACTCGACCCTCAATCCCAGATGACTTCACTTCCAAATTCCCAAAGGGTGTGTGACAGAATTAGTGATAGACTGTATATTGTCTTTCCCTGAGTGACAGGTGTCCTAGTGTTACCTCCACACATGGCACCGCACGTACTAACACAGCAAGGAAATGCTAAGTTTGGCCAGCACCTGCACTGCACACAACAGTGTCCCTTCCTGATTTTACAGGGAACCGGTTAATTGTGCATTGTGCATGGGTTTTTTTTGTGTGCATGTGGAACTAAAAGGTAGCATCAAGCAAGTATCTTTCTTCAAAATATTCCTCCAATATTATTTTTTGAGATAAGGGCTCTCACTGAAACTGGGGTCCTCTGATTTGGCCAGGTTAACCAGCCAAAGAGCTCTAGGGATCTCTCTGTCTCTATTTATCCCCTCTCTCAGCAAAGAAGTTTACTCAGTCACTTCTATCATGTTTGACTCTTTTACATGGGTGCTGGGGGTCTGAATTCAGGTCCTCAAGTTTATATAGCAGGGACTTTATCTACGAGCTATCTTCTCAGCCTTGACAGTGAGTTTTCAGGTAATATGAAGCTAAAAGTCTCAGCATAACCACATTTTTCTTTCATGAATACCATCCCTTCTCTATTCCTTTCAGAGTACAAATTAAAGATTCATTGAGCCCAATGGCCTCAACATTTCCTCTTCATTTCTAGTCTTTACCAAAGTGAGTGCAAACATTCCATTTGTTCACTCAAACGCTCCCACCAAAAATACTTTTATAAACAATTTGCAATGCAAAAAGGGAAGAGATACATACAGTCACTAATTCCCAAGTTGCCATTCTGTTGGTTCAAACAACCTTAAAAAAAAATCAACACATTTCAATGCACACAGCAGACTGATCTCTGGAAGCAGGCGTGAGGAATCAGACGAGGCTCCTGCGAGCGCTCACTGAGTGCAGGTTGATTTGAAACTCGTCAAATAGAAAAGGAGGAGAGATAAGTGGACAGCAGAGAGCTGTCAGCAACTGCTAAGAAGGTCAGGTGGTCCAGTGTCACTGCAGTAGAGAGTGCAGTTGGAGAGTAGTGGACAGTGAGGAGAAGCTGGCAGAGGCCTCCAAGGTGGCCTTGTAAGTACACAGGATCCTAGGAAAGAAACAGAGTTTAGTATTTAAGTTGCGAAATCTTAGGCAGAGCCCCTTTACACTTTCATATATGAAATGTGTGTGTGTGTGCGCACGCATGCACAGCTTGAGGATTAGGCTGACCTGGTCAGCAACCCCCAGGAGTCCTCCTGTCTCTGCCTCTCAAGATGGGGGTTACGGATGTGTGCCACTATGCTGGCTTTTACGGGAGGTGATAGGAATGCAAACCCATGTCCTCATACTTACATGGCAAGCACTTTATCAGCTAAGCTATCTTCCTACATTTTAGTTTAGATGATGCTAAATCCATATGAAAGACAGAGCATGGGATTGGCTGGGAGGGTGTCTGAGCCAGGAGGGTAAACCCGCTCCATTTGTTGAGGAAGGAGGAGATGACATTTGGGAGGTAAATCCAGCGGGACGATTTGTCCAGATTGAATAGGTAAAAAGTTACCTTTGGATTTGTTGTATGAACTACATGTGGGGCACACAGGCAACTCTGCCCATTGATCAACTAGATAGACAGTCTTAACCCACAGGGAGACAGTCAAAGGATAGGATTTGGGGGGTCGTTAAAACGAAAAGGTGGGAATTACAAGGGAAATCAGTGGAGCAAATCCATGTGGGTGTCTACCCCATTCCAGTTATATGTGATGGAATTCTGGGAAGATTTGTAACAGTTGTTGTTAGGAAGGCACCCAAAGGGACAGCGGAAGGTATCTAAAGAAGCAGAATGAAGCAATTCGACCTTGGTCACTGAGCCCACTGCTTTGGGTCAGCACCATTTAGAAGATGCATGGGAAGTAGCCTTTTTCCTCCATTACGAAGGGAATGGCTCTTCTTTGGGACAAGGTCAGCTCCACTATCTTCACTGGCTTAGACATGAATGTTCTTGCTCTGAACATTTACCGTAGGTCCATGAGTCATGGAAAATCCTATCTGAACTCTAGACTCCTGCCTTGGCTTGGATTTTGCTGAATTCCCCTATTGTACCTTTTTCTACCATGCCAGTCATCCTTAAATCACAGAAATGGTATGTGTGTATGTGTATGTAGTCACATGATGTGGACATACGAACAGATGCACACAGCCCTGACTCCCCAAACCCCTGCACATGCTTTGAGTTAGAACAAAACATGCCCTTCAATATTAACACCTGGCACCTGTTATAAAATAAACCCAGTCTTAGTAATTATTCTAGAGCAGTTCGGCAGCTTTCTTCTGACCAGTGTTGAAGGCTGGTGCCAGTCACCATAACTAGGTGTGAATTAACACAACCGCATTCGAGCCGCGCAGCCTCCTGGGCTTGTGTTTGAAACACAGGGCTGTGTTTTAGAGCCGCAGATAAAGTTCATTAGTAGGTGCGAGCACAGTTCTCAAAGGGCAGTTCTGCCATATTTCCAGTCACTGTACAGAATTCTCATTAGTCAATTACCTCGCTCCCGTCCACCTGATTCCTGCGGTAATGTGTATTTTAAAGCCGCTGATAAGACACAGCATGTTTTAAATATACCTTAATGTATTGGAAATGCATGAGCCCCGTCGGGTTTATATATCTTAACCACCGGCCAATTTCGCAAAGTTATAAATAAATGTTACAGGCCTCGGCTGCAGTTGTACAGAATCAGCTGGGGATATTTAAAAGGCAGTCTACAGTCTAACTTACCTTTAAATCTGAGATATCAGGCATGGGGAGCAAAGCAGGTAGGAATATGCAGATGATTTCCTGGTAATAAAATCAACAGCCTTGACATATGAAGTGAGATTGAGTGGGAACAGGACTGGTGGGGGAAGCAGCTCGGTCGAATTAACAAGTATTTATGTGCAAGTGACTGCTGGGCATCGTGGGGAAACTGAGTTGGGCAGGCTGTCAAGGAGATTGTGAACATGCTTGGGGCAATGAGAGAGGAGACAAGGATGCAGGTGAGCAGAGTCGTTGAGGCGAGGACCACTGAAGAAGGACAGGAAGTGAAGGGGCCAAATAGGGAGGGGTTCAAGCACATTTCTTTAGGAGATGGTAGTTGAGGTGAGGACTGAATCCTAGCTTTCTACAGAGGAAGAAAGTGTAGGATGAGAAAGTGTTCGTCGAAAGATACGTAGATAGTTCACTGGGCAGGAGAGTTAATTTGGTGCAGGGTACATAAGGGCTAAAGATGGAGACATCCAGGAAGTGAGACAGGTTGCTACTCTGGTTTGAATGTCTTCCCTAAACCCCATATGTTGGAATTTGATTCCCACGACAGCCATTTTAGAAGGTAAGACCTCTGAGGAGGCTTCCACATTACTGGGCCTGGAGATAGTTTAATAGATCAACTCTATTCTCCTCATAGCAGGAGTGGGTTCCTCATAAAAAGGACAGGTTCCTACTCACACCTCCAGATCACTGGCACTAAACCTGAGCATTGCAACCCTTTTCGGGGTTGAATGACCCTTTCACAGGGTTGCCTTAGACAGTCAGAAAAATGGAGATATTTACATTATGATTCGTAACAGTAGTAAACTTACAGTTATGAAGTAGCAACAAAAATAATTTTTATGTTTGGAAGTCACCCCAACATGAAAAATTGTGTTAAGAGTCATAGCATTAGGGAGGTTGAGAACCACTGTGTTAGAATTTGTTCTCTCTTCCGTGTGATGCCTTCTGCCTTGCCACCATAGTAAGAAATCCTTCACCGATGTTGGTATCTTGACCTAGGACATTTTTGGTTTCCATAACTAGAAAGAAATAAACTTTTGTTCTTTGCAAAGGATTCAGTTTCAGAGTTATCATAGCACAAAACAAACTAAGATAGCTAGCTACAAACAGAAACTCAAATGGGAGGAGAGGGATAATGGCGAGGGTGTGAACAGTGGATTGGAAGAAGTTCTTCTGAAGGGATGGGGAGGGGCGGGGGACGAGATCAACATGGGTCGTTTGCGCATGCTCCACCTGTGGGCAATCCCTATGTGGGCTGTCTGCGCATGCTCTACCTGTGGGTCTCTACCCACGCTCATTTTCGCGTGTTTGTTTTCAGCACAGTTTCAAAGGGGAGATATCATTATGGCCGTCTTACAGACAGGGAAACTGGGGTTTAGTGAGGCCTGCAATGGGTTCAGGGCCACACAGCCAGAAAGCAGCGAACCTGTTTGTTCTTCAGTTAGTCTGACTCCAAAATGTCTGTTCTTAATCACTGCTAGGTATAAAACATCCCCCAGAAACCAGAGGAAGGTCTGGAGCGTGATGGGCCTTTAGAAAATGAAATGCTGGATTCATAGTTGAATGAGGGATGGATAGAAGGAGAGTGGGCAGACACTGGACAGATGAGTGAGTGAATGAATGAATGAATGAATGGTAGACCAGGGGTATCTCAGGAAAACCAGGCTTTGTGGGAGACAGGGTCAGGAGAGCACAAGTGTCACACAGGCAGGGTTGACACTGCTGTGCTGACCCCTCGATGTGCAGGCTGGAGAATCAAAACAAATGCTGTCTGAGTGCTGAGTCTAGCTTTCTCGTGCCAGTGAATTAGTCCGTTGGCTTTTCTCTGAAAAGCTACGCTTCCCATGGATCATCATTTGTGTTATTTGCTGGGCCCGTGTAAGCAGTAAACCAAAAGTCGGGGATCTGATGCTTAATTCTGCCTTCACAAGCAACTTGCTCATGAGCGTGTCTGGTTCTCTACCTCGCCTCTGCAATAAGCATGCTTAGCGGGGCACTTTGCAGAATCTCTCGTTTTTAGCCCGCGTCTGAGGTTCTGTGGGAGGAAAATGAACGCGGGTCTTTGCTCCTTCGTTAACTCAGCTTGATTAGCGCCCGGTGCTGAAGTTTCACCTCTTAGAAACAGGAGCAGTCCCCTCCTTCATGGTTGTCTCTGGAAATATGATCAGGCCATTGGATGCAGGCCTGGCCAGAAACCCTCCCTGGCAGCCAGTCTTCACTGGTGGGAGATGACGTTCCTCAGAGACAGCTCGTCTGCTGTCTCTTCAAAGCTTCCTGTATATGGGGAATGAAAAGCTTCTCTCCACATCCTGTCTGCTCCTTGGCAGTCAGGTCCCTGCCCTCCCTACGAGGTTTCAGGAGTCTGGGTCATTATCTGCCAAGTCCCAGGAAAGGCTCTGGACAATGGCTCAGAGCCCTGGAGATGATGGATATGCAGCAAGAGGTCCTGTGCCAGGCAGGGAAGCTGCAGGGCTGCTGTGATTGGGTGAGCTGGGCCAGCTCTGTAGGGCAGAGAGTGAGTGCCAAGACCTGGCAGGGATGTGCAAGGTTCATTCTGAGCAACCTTGGTGAAGGCCTGGCACAGGCAGGTCTCTCTCCCACCTTTAGTAGTTAGGAGCCTCCCTGTGTAGTCTGAATTCTCTGAAGTTGAGGATTCAAGAGTTGTACATCCGCATGGTGTCTGATCACTCTCGATAGCTGCAGTAAAAGTACCCAGCGTGCCCAGCAACTCTGCCTCTCATTGGTACAGACAGCTTGCAACTAGCTGTTCTGGTACTACTGCCTCTGACCTACAGACAATCTGACAAGGCCCCTAGTGGCCAAAGAAAGTTGAGAGCAAATTATGTTTGCATCACTGAACTCTCAGGCCGAGGGTGATGTTTAGAGGTACCTGGTCTGTTCATTTGCCTGCAGGTAGAATTGGACATTAGCCAGCCCGGACCGATGAGAGTCTAAGTCTGTTTTCTGTGGGACTTAGAAGCCTTTGCTCATAGAGGACAATCACGTATCTTCAGGGTCTAATATTCTTCTACCTGGACACAATTCTCACTGGAGCTCACTCACATTCCTCCAGCTTCCATCAATTCTTTAATCGTACATTGGGGATGTGGAGGTAAAAGCCCACCATGCTTTGCATAGCGTCTGATTCTGGGGCCTTCTCCGAGGGGCTGTTCAGAGCTCAATGTTGAACTCCCTTCTAATGGTCAGCCCGGTGACATCACATCGCTATCTTACAGTAGGCTGAATATTTTGCACTGCAGAAACAGGCAGACACAGTCAACAATGTTCCTCACCTGTTATAGTTAAAATCGACTGTCAATTTGACAGGATTTAGGGTTCCCTAGGGGACAAAGTTCCAGGCCCTCCTGTGAACCTAGGATGTATTAATTGAAGACGACCACTCTGAGTGTGGATGACACCATCCCACAAGCTGAGGTCCAGCACCGAATACACTGGGATTAACAGAGCGAGCTCAGACATCCATCTCTCTCTGCTTCCTGACTGTGGGTGCAGTGTGACCAGCTTCCTCAAGTCCCTGCTTTATGACTTCCCATGTCGTGATGACTGAACCCTAAAACGGGACTGTGAACCAAAGCAAACCCTTCCTTCCTTTGGCCTCTGGTCCAGTATTTTGCCACAGCATGAAGACAGTCCCTGCACTGAGATCACTTGCTACTTTTTCAACTGGAACTGGCATGGAAATGGTTATGCACAGCAATGGTCCCTCACAGAGCCTGGCTGAGCCTGACCCTTTGTGTGCTTCTTTTAAGTACCTTGAAGTCAACTCACTCATTGGCAGGCCTGTGATTCTTCAGAAAACAGAGGCAGAGGCATGAATCCTCCCAGGACACATACACATAGGACTTCTTATAAACCAGCATGTAGACCACATATCGATGGAATGAGGGGCACACACTGAACCACCAGGTTGAAGGGCTCTGGGTTTTCTTTCTGAGTCTTTAATGCAATCTCACTGTTCGAGTCAGAGTCACCAGCCAGGAGATACAGCTCTGTGATTTGACTTCAGGTTGTCCAATTCAGCTCACGGAGGATTTACAAGTCATGTAGTCAGGTGCACTCTGTCCTAGGCTCAAGAACCAGTGAGAGGGGCTGCTATGAACAGCAACGGGGCCATCACTTCTGTTCCCAAATAAATCCGATTTGACTTGGAAGATAAGCATGCACGTGGAGAGTCCAGGATCAATATGAATGCTACGGCAGAGTCGTGCTTGAGGGAGTTTGAGTGATCATGAAACATGGTGGTTATTATTCAGGGCTCCGGGGTCAGATTGCCTGTGTCCAAACTCCAGACAGCCACTTAGTAGCTACGTGACCTGGGAAGGGTGGCTGTACAACCCCTAGCCCTCCCCACCCCAACTCAGATTTTTCCTTCTTAGGGGAATCAATCTCATAGAGCAGTTGTCAGATTCAATGTGTATTTGTGTGTATAAGACACATTGACTGGAACATAGTGTATGGAAAATATGGGTTTTCCCCCCCATACCTTCCAATGTCTGCTGTTTTTAAAAGGACAAAACTGAGGTCCAGAAGTGAGAAAATGACTCTTTACCAATTAGTAACAGACCCAAGATTTCACAGCAGAAGCTAATTTTATTGGTCAGTATAGATGAGGGCTCAGGCGGGGTGCTGCTGTGATCAGTGGCTATGGTGATAGTTATATAAATATGTCATCAGCTCTCGATGTGTTGACAAAATATGTAACATGTTGTTTGTGCAAAGTCTGCTCACAGATGAAGTGAACTTATCCATTCTGTGGCGACTCCATCTGGACTTTAGGTCTCTGAGGACACAACAGTTGGGCAGGTAGAAGTGGAGGTGTGGACAGCTCCTGGCTACTTGGGTCTATTGATAAGCAGTGGTACTGCCTCTGTACAAAGGGAGTCTGGGAACATTGGCTGACAGAAGGCTGTTCAAGGAGTAAAGTAACCACCACATAGATGGTACAGGCGATGTCACAGGGCAATATATGAGAAAGCGCTTAATACCTGGACTGTAGATGGCAGTTTGGGATAACATGTCCCAGAGACAGGTTTAGGTAGCTGTGGTAGGAGATTAGAAAAGCAGAGGTGTTGGAAGGAAAGGGGGTTGCGCAACCCTTGTGGGTGGGGTAGTACTAGCTCAAGACATGAATAAAATGAAGGACAGACAGAGTTGGGAGAGATGGGGGAGAGCCTCTCTTTAAATAGCACCGATGGCTTCTAGAAGGTCCTGAGCATCCTAACGATTGTGACCCTTGCCAGCCTCTTTCCAAGGGCTTAGGCAGGGTGCTGCTGTGATCAATGGGGATTCCCAATAGCCCAGGCCTTGGCTCCTACCTCTTCCTTTTGCCTCCATTTGAAATTTCCATGGACTCCAATCCTCTCCATCTTGAGACAAAGACTTCACAGTGGAGCTCACTCTCCTGGAAAGAGCTCTGGAACCAGAATCATTAAATTAAGTACAATTTCCCTCTCTTTCCTCATCCATGACAACTGCCATGACTTTGAGCAAGAAGCTCCAGATCTCTGGCCTGTGTTCTCCTTGGTAAAATCAAGTTTCCTTGAGCTCCCTCACCAACCTGACTCTCCGTCCCTGGGCCTCTCGTAGCTATCGTTTATAGCACAGAGTAAAATTCTTTAGAGGGACAGTCTGGGACTGCCCTCTGGGTATAGATCCAGGGAGAGAGGATTTGACCAGGGATAGAGCAGCTTAGAGGGTGAGCAGGATTGAAGATGGCATATGCAAATCTTTGGTGAGGGGCCAAGCTTACATCAGAGTGGAGACAGGATAAAGAGGCAGCTGGAAGCTGGGCCCAGCCTCATAAATCTCACAGTGACATATCAATCAGTCAGTTCAATCAGTTGCAACATTTTTTTTCCTTTAGAAATAAATAAAGATGAAGGCAGAAGATACCACACAAAGAGAAGCCTCAGAGCAGCGTGGAGAGTCCTACTGCCACTGGGGCTGGAGCGGGCTTCTGATTTATGGAGAGGCTGAATTTGATAAATCAGGGACTGTGATCCAATGGGTTTAGGCTCTTGTTTCCTAAATGGGAACTTAATGTTGTTCGCTCATTCATAGGTAGGATGCCACATCGGAGAGCTAATATATAAATCTATTCTTTACAAGGGGTTCCATGTTTGTTTTTTGGAAAGCAAACTTATAAATCATACTCATCTCAGATGGAAAGTTCTCTGGTATAAATCCTCACCCTCTTCCTATAAATTTCACATTGAGAATCCTTTCTAGCCCATCAAACCTCACACATTTGGGGCGGGTGAACTTGTAGTAAAAGGGCTGGCTCCTGATTGGGAAAGTTGGGAGGACGTGGGAGGAGGTAAGGCGACTTCAGGGTAATCTGTTCCTCATTTAGCCCTGGACTCTTTTTATTTATTTATTTATTTTATAGCCTATTGGTTTTGAGAGTCCACTGATTAAAAAGCAAACAAACAAAACTTGAAGTCAATAAAATATGCAGCTAGAGATGGGGCTTGTTTATTGGGTAATTTCCAGTATGGCTCCCTAGGGGAGTCTAGGGATCTTCACAACCAGCTGCAGCAGCTGAGGCAGAGCTAGGGAGGGTTTGCACACTACTTCCTGTTAACCCTTGGGGTTTCCTCAAGTTTCTCAGTCTCTGGAAGCTTGGGTTCCTGATTCTCACTTTAGCTAAGGAGTAGCTCTATTGTTCCATGCCTGGGGGTCCTGTGGTCACCCCAAAGAAACTTAGAAATGCATGTACCCTCCTGCAGTGCACACATCCGTCTGCCCTCACTCTTTACCTTCAGCCATCTTCTCCAGGAAGCCTTCTACCCAATAAGACACCAAGGTGAACACGTATCCTTACGTGTATGTGTGAGTGGAGGGGTGTGTGCTTGCGTGTGGAGGGTGTGCACACTCGTGTGTTTGGAGGCTAGAGGTCAACATTGCTTATCTTCCCCAGTCTCCAACTGATTTTTTTTTGAGACTCAGACTCAGTTTCTCATTTAACCTGGATCTCACAGATTTCTCCAGAGCCTCAACTCTGGAACGTCTTGTCAGTGAGCTCCGGGGATCCTCCTGTCTGTATTTCCCTGGTGCCCAGATTATAGGTGTGTGCCACCATGCACAGTTTTTTAGGTGAGTGACGGAGATTTGAACTCGGGGTTCATGTTGGTGCAGCATACTTTTAGCAACAGGGCCACCCCAAGGTTCCCATGCTCCTCTTTAATTTTGTGGGGTTTGGGTGTTGAACCTAAGGCTTAGTGTGCTCTAGCCAAGTATTCAACAAAAGATCTGCCCCCTACTCTCTATTTTTTATTTTAGGATATGGTCTCATTACACAGTCTGGCTTACCTTGAACTCACTGCAGGCAAGAAAGGCTTAGAACTTGTGATCCTCCTGTTGCAGCCTCCTGAGAATCCCTGACTCATCAGAGGTAGCCTCTGCTGGCCTTGAACTCACTATATAGTTGGTGATGACTCTGAAGTTCTGATCCTCCTAGGGGCTAAATTTTCAGTACCCTCTGCTACATGTCTGCTAGATAGTGTGTGTGCCAGGCAGACATTCTAAACACCGAGCTATACCCTTGTATGTGGACTAAGCATTCCAAGACCTATTTAGAGTATAGAGTGAGGGGCAGCCAGGAAGGTGGAAGTTTCTCTTGGGGTGAGCTGCCCATTGGCTACCCACAAACATAGGCAGCTCCTCCTGTTGCCTCTCCCCACTTCCCCTTCAGCCACCAGTCCTGAGGACATCATTCTCCAGAGCCCTCTGATCCCAGACTCACTTTTCCAAGAGGCGTTTAGTCCCAAAGAATGTCTCCATTGAGGTGCTGAAGAGGTTTCATTTGAGCTACAGGGGTTCAAATCAAACCTCACTTAACACACTAAATGGGCTTCTGAAAGGTTGCAAGTGAAATGGTAAAATGGGGCAAAAAAAAAAAAAAAAACCACTTTAAAAAGCACCGGTAGAGTTTCCATTTAAAGCAATCTTAGGATAAATCCTTTCACAAAGAATGGCTCTGGTCATGAGCAGCAGATGGGTTCCGTCTTTCCGTTGGACAATTCCACATTGATAACAATGCCGGGACAGGCATATGTGTGTGTGTGTGTGTGTGTGTGTGTGTACATATGTGCATATATGACACATAATTTTCACACAGGTCCTGTGCTATCTCTACTTAAGGGGTGAAACTGAAGCATGGAGCAACAGAGTGGACAGATAAGTGACAGCAAGATGGCTTACTAGTAGGTCATGCGAAAGTCTTTAGAATTTGCTTTTTTCCTTTGCTTTGTGTCTAATGCCACAAATTTTTCTGGTTAGTGCACTCTTGTGCTAGCTAGTTTTATGTCAATTTGACATAAGCTAGACAGAGTCATTTTGGAAGAAGAAACCTCAATTGAGAAAATTTGCAAGCTTATAGGGGCCATTTTCTTGACTGGTGATTGATGTAGGAGGGGCTATCCTACTGTAGGTGGTGCCACCCCTGGGCAGGTGGTCCTGGATGCTATCAGGAAACTCAGTGAGCAAGCTAGGAGGAACAAGCCAGTAAGCATCAGCCTTACATGATCTCTGCTTCAGTTCATGACTCCAGGTTCTTGCTTGGCTTGTGTTCTTGCCCTGGTTTCCCCTAGTGATGGGCAGTTACCTGGAAATAATGAAATAGCCCGCTTGCTCCCCAAGTTGCTTTTGGTTGTGGTGTTTTATCACGGCAGTAGGAACCTTTAACAGAGACATCGCTACAACCTTAACACTTTTCTTTCTGTGTCCCTTTTGTCTAGTCATGCCCACTCAGACTGTTGTCTGGTCCCATGGATTTGCCCAGAATTCCAATCTTCTAGCTTCTTCCTGGTTTGTCCCATTCCCTGCTATTACTTACCTCTCAGTGGTGTCCTGAGTTGACCTCCCTGTGCTGTGTGTCATTCTTATTTACCTTTAAGGAGATAGTTAGAATGGCCTATGGCAAGGACAGTATTTGACAGAAGTCCAGTAGAAAGCAATGAAGCAAAGCCTGGAGACATTTGGGGGAAACTGCAGTTAAGCAGAAGAATTAGCAGCGCCTTTCCCCAGGTACCAGTTGACCTGGAACATTCAGAGCTCCAGCAGCAGCTCCATCTCCTTTCCCTGTTTGTCCCAGGCCTTGGGTTTGTCTTCAGCCTCCTCCTCTTCCTGATTCTACTGCATTCTCTCTTGTGACGTCCCTCCGAGGATACTCGTGCCTCAGCCCTGCTCAATCTGCTCTTTCTGTTAGGCGTTGCAGCCTGGTGCTCTCCCTCTCTATTGTTGGCATTGTCCCTGACAGACCCAGTTTCGACTTTATTCACCCGAGTGTCCGGAGAACTCTCTAGCTTTCTGGAAAGCAAACCTCTTTCTGTCCAGAATTATCAACTTGATCTCTGCTTTGTGTCCTCTTGCGAGCCACTTGGAGACAGAGCTCTCAGAATTGGAATCAACCTTGGGCTTTGTGTACAGCAGTCACTGTCAGTTCTGGGGATCACAGTGGCCGGTTTTATGTCAAGTGGACACATGCTAGAGTGATCAGAGAGGAAGGAGCTTCAGTGAAGGAAGTGCCTCATGAGATCCAGCTGTAAGGCATTTCTCAATTAGTGATCAATGAGGGAGGCCCTGACCTATTATGGGAGGTGCCATCCCTGGGCTAGTGATCCTAGTCTCTAAAACAAAGCTGGCTGAGCAAGCCAGGGGAAGAAAGCCAGTAAGAAGCATGGCATTGTTCACTCTCCATGACCTCTGCGTCAGCTTCAGCATCCAGTTTCCTACCCTGTTTGAGTTCCTGTCCTCATTTCCTTTGATGATGAACAGCAATGTGGAAGTGTGAATCAGATAAACCGTTCCCTCCCTATCCTGCTTTCTGTCATTTCATCTCATAGTAATAGTAGCCCTAACTGATGCATGGACACAGAAGCACATGCGATTTAGCCTCTACTTGGAAGGATGAAGTTATCATATTAAGGAAGTCACAGAGAGGCATAAGTTCATCTCGGCAGTTGGAGCTGGGGTCTTCATGTAGCGCTAACAGAGCTGAGGAAGGACGGTTCTATAGTCTTTTGTCTCTTTCTTATCCTAGAGTGTGGAGCAATGTGCCTGCACTTAGTAGTGTCTCAGATAATATTTATTTATTTGATTTGAATATCTCCTTAGTGGCTCGTGTGTTCAAAGATATCTAAAAACACACCAACTTAGGTGTATATCTATCAGGTGATTTCGTATGTTCTACTGTGAGCTAATGGATGATTGTTGACACATCACTCTGAAAATGTTCTCAAGGTGATTGATATATTCCACGTGTCCATTTTGGACTCCTAAAGGATTTCTCTATCCTATTCTTTTATCCTCCAGAGAACAGGGGACTGACTGTCAAACTAAAACCCTGTCCACATTGATATATGAGAATAAGGGAGCCAGTCTACTCTACTCTTTGTCATCCATGTGTTGACTACACCTAGAGTTAAAATCCTTTTGCAGAAGGATGGAGAGATAATTAACTATTATTCTGTAAGATCTCTTGAAAATCAAAAGCAGGTGATCGTCATCACTTCTCTGTGGCCCTGGGCCCACTGAAGCCTCTTAAGCCCAGTTTCTTGTAGTATAAAATCCCACTTCTTCTCAAAGGCTTCAGAGAGGCAATGTGTGTTGCACTGGCTACTCAGAACTTGGCACAGAACCAGCACCAAATGGCTTACAGCCTTGTTGCTGAGTCCATGCTACTGGACTAGGTTTCTACGACAAAGCCAATTAGAACAATTTATTCATTTTATACTAAAAAGAATAGCTAGGCATGGTGACTCCCACACCTGATCTCAACTTGAGAGGCCAAGGCAGAGGGACTGCTGTGAGTACAAGACCAGCCTGGGATGTATAATTAGTTCCAGGCCAACCTGGAGATGAAGTGAGACCCTTTCTCAGATAACTAAACCAAGCAAAACCATAATCCAGAAATGGTACCCCCAGGTGAAAGACGATTCTTGAGCAGTGTTAGGAGTCACTGAACAGAATAAGTGGAGAATGTGAAGGCAGATCTGGAAGCTTCCTTGGAGGAAATGGTGGTTCTTCTGAGATTTAGAGAATAAATAAGTTATCCAACAACAATGGAAAGGACAGGGTAGTGGAAGATGTTCTGGAACAAAAGGGATGCCTGTTTATTCAACACATTACCATGCGGTGTAACATGAGAGGTTTAGATTGAACTGTGTCAGAGCCAACAAAGAAAAATTAAGACATTTCTTTCTTGAAGATGTTCTGCTAAGGGATGGGTACAACAGATGGGGTTTGGCTCTGCGCTGGTGCAGTGGGGGAAAGTTACAACAGAAATACACAGCTCAGTAGCTTTCTAACTTAAAACATCCAGTATAACAATCTCCAAGAGAAAACATTCACAGTAGCTCAAAACATAAAGCAGTGCTACTCCAGAGGAAGCAAAGGATGGATGTCCTTTCGGATGGGCACTGGTAAGCCCCTACTTTTACAATGGCAGCTCTTGAGCCTATTTTGATGGTTCTCCGTATTCTAGGAGAGAAACCAGAAAACCTATGTTAGAGGCCAAAGAGGTTGATGGCCAGAAAGTGAAATGACTTTTCTGAAGGAAGGTTCTGCAGGTCTGCAGTAAAATGACTTCTGGGTCAATGCATTTCCCCACGGGATTTTTAGACTTCCTTGAGTGTCTTCTGTCGTGAGCTTGTCTAGCCTTCTTTCTAGTGTGGTTGACTTAGTCATTTTCCACTAGTGTCTGCCTGTCTTTACCACAACTGGACAGAAAAGCAGATTGTTCAGGTGTACTGGGGACAGAACTTTTCCTTAGGAGAAGAGTGAGTTTCTAACTCAGTTTCTATGGGACGTGGCCGTCTTCTTCCAGAACATGTCTCCCTGCTATGAAGACTCTAGTGCTAATGGTTGGTACTTTGGAATAGCAGTCTTTACAGATGGCATTACACACAGAATCCCTGGTGCCCGCGCTCTTCTCTTTGTATCCTGCCCCAGGCTGGTCTGATTCGTGGTAAGTTCATTCCTTATGGAGCAGAATCCATGCTGAGTCACAGTGGTTTCATTCACAGGATCTACAAACTGTATCGTACTGTCTTTATCACACAAAATTTTCCAATGAAGCTGGTCCTTGTACCTCACCCCCACTACCATGTTTTTCTTCTTCAGTTTTGATCTCTGCCTTTAGGGTCTATCCTCTTGTCTTACTAGTTGGCATTTCCAGTTGTTACTAGGAGTAAGATGGCAGGTCCTTTGGTGGGCAAGTCCTTGGGATTGCAACATAGTCCCTTCTTGCTTCCTGTTTCCTGTTGCCTGCCCCTGACAGGACCCTTGGCCCCCAGATCATCTGCCACAGACCTATTTTTGAGTGCCACCTGCAGGTGACTGAAGCCCTCTGAGAGCTTCCTGGGGAGAAGGTGGTTCTAACTAGCTTCTCCCCCCACCCTAGCCCTCTCTTTCTGTCTCTGTCTCTCTCTCTCTGTCTGTCTCTGTTTCTTCTCATATCAACACCTCCCAAGGGGGCAAGCATTACCATTGCTTTACCAGTTACATCCCAATACTAACGTCATATAAGCTCCAGATGAAGGGAGGGTTTGTTTGTCCATTGTTGTTCCATGGGCCTGGAGTGAACGAAAGTGGATATAGTGCCCTACAAGCTCTTTCACCTTTTCTTCTGCGCCACCCTTTCTGTCTTATCTCCTCCTTTCCCCTGTGTCTTCTGTTTCCAAGGCTCACCGTGGCTCGAGACCTCTGCACTGCTGTTATATCTGCTCAGGTGTCTTTCTTCAAAATGGCTCCAGTGTTTGCTGACAAGTTTTATATCCATTGCCATTGTCAGTAAACCGTCATTCCAAACCACCCTCTTAAACTGGTGACAAACATATTTCCTATTCCAGATTTAGTGTATTTTAACCAGAGACAATTTTTACTGTGGATGTACTATGTAGTTTATCAATTTACTTATTTGGTACCTTCTACTGGACTTTAAATTCTATGAGAGCAGGGTTTGATGCTTTTATTTCTTTGTAACTCCTGACCCTGGGATTCTGAGGAGAGCAGTGTCAGCCACAGGGTGGGTGTTGAATGAACAACTGGTAAATGATGCAGTAGTCACATTGAGCATCAGGATAGACTCCAAGCTTCCTTTCTTTCAGAATCCAAATTTCCTTCCTGTCAGGCTTCAGGTTTCCTTCCTGTTAGACTCCAAGCTTCCTTCCTGTCAGGCTCCAAGCTTCCTTCCTGTCAGACTCCAAGCTTCCTTCCTGTCAGGCTCCAAGCTTCCTTCCTCTCAGATTCCAAGTTTCCTTCTTGTCAGGCTTCAGGCTTCCTTCCTGTTGAGTTCCTGGCTTCCTTCCCTTGAAGCTTCAGGCTTCCTTCTTTTCAGGGTTCAGGTGTTTTTTCCCCTTCAGCCTCCAGGCTTCCTTCCTGTCAGAGTTTAGCTTCCCTTCACTTAAGAGTCAGCTTTCCTGTCAGGCTCCCAGCTTTCTTCCTGTTAGACTCTACTCTTCTTTCCTGTCAGGCTCCAGGTTTTCAGTCTTGTCAAGTTCTAGCCTTCCTTCCTGTAGGGGCTCTTGGATTTATTTCTTCCTGTTAGATTCTAGCCAACATTCCCGTCAGTTTCCAACTTTCTTTCATGTTTCTATTTCTCGGGGCTCCTGGGAACTAGACATATAAGATCTGGCATGGACGCCCAGATCTGACATGTTTATTCTTTTTCACACTGGCTTCCTTTCATTTCTTACTAAACCACCTAAGCAGGCAGTGTGTTAAGAGTGCCTTCCTTCCCAGCATCACTTAGTGCAGAAAAATATTTATTAAGGTTTGATGTTGGCAATACATCAAAATCCAATAACCATACCGTAGTGCAAACGCACTGAAGGGTGTGAGACCCATAACGTAATCTGCACATCAGAATCACAAAGGCGAATCTATAATTTCATTTGATTTATTTTCCTAAAAAGCGGCAATCCCACATGTTGCTTGAAATGATGGAAACTGGGACAAACAGAAGCGCAGGAGATTTATGAAGCTTGTCAGCCAAGTCTTGGGGATCCCTACTCCATGCCTGAAAGATAGGCCTGAGTAATTTCCCCTTTTACTGCAGCAATATCTTGTCTGCATTCACCAGAAAGACCCCCGACCTGTAAACATATTAGCAGGCGTGTTCTCTTTACGAGTGTGTAAATTTTCCCACATTGTATGCCTGCAGGGTCTTGAGGCTGTGTTTATTGGTGTGAGTAGCCCACGTGAGAGAAAGCGCCAGTGTGATCTAGATTTATGCCAAGTGGAGAATGATGGGCAGCATGGAAGAGTGTTTTGTTTGTTTGTTTGTTTGTTTTTTAAATATAAAAGCAGACATTTTCTTTGAATAGCAGGCAGGGATTCACTTAAACAAAATGACACACAGTGATCTCCAAGGCATGCAAACTGTGGTCCTATGGTCTAAGTGTCAGGTGGACAGATTCAAATTTAGCAAAGCTGTCTGAAAGGGTTTTCAAGCCTGGGGAAAACATGACTTCCTCCTACTGTGCTTGATGGTGTCTCCCTTTCCTAGATTTTCCTTGTCAACCTCCAGGGTTTGACATACCTTGGTATGTACCCTTCTCTTAAAGACAACAATAGTCTCTGGTCATGGAAAGCCTGCTGTATAGTGAAGTATGTAAATCTCGCCAACCATCCAACAGGTAGGTATGTTGCTCTCAGAGTTTTGCAGGAGATCCTGAAGCTCCAAGAGGTCAATGACAGAAAAAGTGTTTAAGATAATAGGATACAGTTCAAAGTCCACACTCCTTCTATGCTACTGTGTTAGGGACACTAGACTTGCTATCAGTAATCTGTTAGCCCTATTCTGCCAGGCCTGCTACTCATGTATAGAAGGTTCCAGAACCTTCTTGTGTCCTGACCTTCCTCATATTTTAAGTGTCTGTGGAACATGACAAATTGTGTCTCACACACCTTTATGATTGAGGTCCAGGTCATTGGGCCTCCCCTATCTCCTCTTTGTGATCTTGTACCTACTTTCAGTACCCACCTAGCCCTCCTTCCAGCATGTAACATTCCCTAGCCTTAGACTTGAAGGCTAGACAATGAGCAGTATTTTGAATGTAAGACGGATGAATGGAGCTTAGACATGTGACATGGGGCATTTTATGAACCCATTCAGGGCATGATGGCATCAAGTATGAGAAGAGAAGGTGCAGGGCCCCTATCAGGGAGCCACCCTTGTATCCTTGCTGTAGGGACACAGATGCTGCACTCGCTGTTTCTGTCTTTAGTATATGTCCTCTGCACAGTTGCTCCAAACTATGCACATTTTGAGGAATCTGAGAGTGCAGGAGAATCCACAAGTGGCCACATGACCAGATGGCATCGTGTAAGAACGGGATAGTTCATCTTTCCCACCATCATCCTCCCTTTATAAACTATGAAGAAATTAATTTGTACACTGCGGGAGAGCTCTTTAGAAGTGGCTCCTACCCTGATACCTTCAATTTTGACAATCTGATAGCAAGTTTGGGGGATATGGAGGAAAGACTTCTGGGAGTCTTGCTTCATAACCTGGTGCACAGACTCTGTCACTCAGACCCCAGGGTAAAGTATAGCAGACAGAACACTCTCTGCAGGAACCGGACCCCACCCCTCCTCACTGAGCTCCTCTCTCACTGTTCCTTTTACAGCCCAAAGAACCTGCGCTTTCATGTAGAATCTGGCTACATGGGGCTCCTGAACGTCACACATGAAGAAAGAGATTGCTTAAGCATGTGGTATGGCGGTGCAGCCAGGTTCATCCCAGGTGGCCATGTCCTCTTCCTGACTTTCATCTCTGTCTCTCATTATCCAGCTAGACTCTGCCTCAGCTACACTAGTTTCTTTAAGAACAATTATTAGTGTATACCCATTATGTAAGGTGATTGCTTTTATAACAACATTTTCATTTAATTATAGCATGTACTTTAAACATATTCACCGTATATTACCCATTTCTATACCTCTATGTTTTTCTTCTTCCTCACTGGTGTATGTGTTTGTGTGTGTGTGTGTGTGTGTGTGTGTGTGTGTGTGTGTTTGTGTGTATGTGTGTAAAATCCAGGTTTCACATGTGACAGAAATGAAATATTTGTGTTTCTGAGGCTGACTTATTGCTAAGTAGATGATTTACAGTTCCATCCATTTTCCTGCAAATGACAGAATTTCATTCTCCTGTGGGGCTGACTAAAATTCCATTGTATAGATATACTGCATTTAATCCATCCATCTATTGATGGACACCTAGGCCAAATTAGGCTACTGTGAACAATGAAGCAAGAAATGTAAATGTTCAGGTCCTTGGGGTGGGTTGACTAGGATTTCTCTATAGGCCTTCTGCTTCCAGTTTTGCTGAGTAATCTCTACATTCATTCTCACCATGCCCGCACTTGTTAATAACCCAGTAGCGACCAAAGCTTCTCTTCCCCAAACCTGCCACATGGTCAGCTTTAAATGTCACTTGTTTTCTTTTTTTTTTTTCTTTTTCTTTTTTTTTTTTTTCGGAGCTGGGGACCGAACCCAGGGCCTTGCGCTTGCTAGGCAAGCGCTCAACCACTGAACTAAATCCCCAACCCTGTCACTTGTTTTCTTAACAGGAGCCTCTCAGCAGTGTGAGGCGGGATCTAAATGTAGTTGTGACTTGCATTTCTTCATGGTGACAGATGCTGGACAAATTTTCACGCCTCTATTGGCCATTCGTACTTTATTTTCAAGAACTGTCTATTTCATTTGCCAATTTATTGGTTGAATTAGTTTGCTTTTTTCCTTTTGGTTATTTCTATATTTTTGTTACAAAGCCTCTATCCAGTGTGTATAGTAGGTAAAGACCACCCCATTCCATAGGCTGTCTCCTCATTCTGTCAGCTCTTTGCTATGCAGAAGTTTTACCACCTTGCATTCTCTCACTTTTTAATTTTGTTGTCATTTCTTGAGCTCCCCCGCCCCCTTACAGCCCTTTTAGAAAGTCCTTGCTTATTTATGACTGTGTCTTGAAGTGTTTCTCCCATCCCTTTCTCTAGAAGGCTAAGAGGTCCAGGTTTTGCATTAAGATCTTTGATTCCTTTTGGATTGACTTTGATGCAAGGTGAGAGATATTGATCTAGTTTCATTCTTCCATATGTAGATATGCTGTTTTCCCCAGCATAAATTTTTAAAAAGGCGGTCTTTACTCCAATGTCAAACTTCAGGTGGCTGTAACCATGCAGGTTTACTTCTGATCCTTAGTTATATTCCACTGGTCCATGTGTCTGTTTATATGACCCTGTCATACTGTTTTGTCATTATGACTCTGTGGTATAGTTGGAAGTCAGGTATTGCTGGACTGATTTCTTTATTGAACAGTCCACATAGTCACTTTCATAATCAATCTCATACTTAGACCACTTTTCCCACTGAGCAGGCATGTAGGATTTCTTCCATTTTTGTATGTTTTATCTCGTTATTCCCACGCCTTTTTTGGTTGACAGTCATGACCTCTGAAGTGTGGCAGAGGAAATTGTAGTTAATCTTAAATGGAAGGCAAGACAGAGAAAGATATCAATGCTCACTTTAAATGCAAAGCACCACCATGTAGGAAGATGGTGTGTATGTGAAACAACCCAGAGAAACAACCCAGACCCAAAGGCTAAATAGTTAAGCTCATGATATCAGGAATCTATAGGGAACAAAAGAACTCTAAGTGCTGGAAAGTAACACGTGCCTAATCAGAGACCTGCTATGCTCAGTGAGCAAGTCATTTGGTGGGCTGATGATGAGCCTCAAGCTCATGTCTAGAATGGACCTGGTGGTTTCACATTGTCATCATCCACTGCTGTCCTCACAGAGAGTTATTTCTCTGGGCAGATTGAAATGGGAACCTTTACATTTAGTCTTCATTGTTATGATATCTTCTTTGTTCCTTTTGTTCTTTTGGGACAGTGTTTCTCTGTATGTAACCTTGTTGTCCTGGAATTTGCTCTGTAGATCCAGCTGGTCTCAAACTCAGAGATCCTTCTGCCTCTACTCCCAAGTGCTGGGACTGAAGGTGCCCACCTGTTATTTTATTCTCTATGGAGATGAAAGTCTCTGTAACTTGACATCCACTATCAATTATTCTGTACAGTTGGGAAACATATCTTAGATCGTTTTTCTTGTTTACTACAGTATAATAGTATAGTATAAATGCATAATAAATCCACATTTAAAAACAATGACTTTTTTGATTATACAACTTATTTATATTTACTTAGGAGAACCCAGAAACTTCTGTAAATGATGAGAGTTAACATAAAAATCACCCATAAGCCCAATATCCATGAATAACTATTGATTAACATATCTAGGTATTTCCTTACTGCCATCAATAAATATTTATTTCTCTGAAAAGAGCATACCTGTAGGGAAATTTTGTACTTTTCAAGCTTAGAAATAAATGGTAATAGGCTCAATGGGCTTCTGGGGAAGTCCTAACTTTATCTAGAATCTCTTTCTGTTACTAGAGAGTCTCTGGGAATAGGAGCCAGGAGGAACTGTCAAGTCACCACAGGCTCCCAGCCCTTCTAGGTGAGGCACCCAAGAATTGCTTAAGAAGTGTCCTTTGTGCTGGTTGTTTGTCTTTCTGCTCTAAGATGTTACTCATGGTTAATAGTCCTGCTCTACAATAGCCAAGGGGTCTCCATGGGGATTATTGAGGGGGTTGGAGGTGTGTGTGTGTGTGTGTGTGTGTGTGTATACATGTATATATGTGTGTGTATACATCTATATATTTGTGTGTATTCTGTGTGTGTATATGTATGTTTATCTTCGTACATATGTGTGTGTGTGTATGTGTGTGTGTGTGTTCTTTTCTCACTCACTCACTGAGAGTTTGGCAAGTCCAGGAGAGAGGCAGCTGATTATTTTTAGCCCCTTGTGCATAACAAAAGAATGCTAATGCTCAGTGTCTTTATGAAAGCTCTCGAGTTCATCAGCTTTGCAAAGAAGTGAAATTAAATCAAGATTTAATTGGGATATGCATGTTTTATTCATGCTACTAACCACAGGAGAAGCCAGCGAGCTGAAGGTAAAAAAGAGGGGAAAAAATCTTTTGAAAAGTTGTTTCTCTCTGATTAAATAGAGATAGTTTCCAACTTCAAAGGGAGCAGGCCTTTAATGTATTTTAAATGCTCAACTAGGCTTAGCCTGGCCAGTTCTGCTATGCTTGGGCAACATAAACCAAGGATGCCCTGTCCCTAATGCCATTTCCTAGGTTCTAAGGCCAGGTCTAGCTCCTGATCCTAGTTTCTGCACTTTAATACAAAGCCTTGAAACAATGTGCTGGGATCTGAGGAGGAATGGACACAGGCTGGATTACCTGTTGGTACCCTATAAATCTGAGTACCATCTCCTTTCACAAGCCGAAGGAACAATAGCTCAAAGGAACAATGACTGCCCTGGAAAGGGACACTTATCAAGTATCTAGCAAACTACATCTTGCCTGAGCTTCATGCACCTGACATGTTGGGACAAGAAATCAAAGACCCAGATTACATGGGAAATAGAGAATGAGAAGCCAAGGTTGCAGGAAAGGTTTACAATACTCTGAGAGGTCAGAAGAAAAAGTAATATGATAGGAGACAGAGGAAGCCTAAGAGAGAAGATGGGAGTGTCTAGAATTTCTGCATATGTAAATTCTTGCTAGTGTTCCAAGCAGGGGAGCCCGGAGTCCAGCTGCTGGAGAAGGATGTGAGGGAGGCTGTTTGGTTGGCTGTGTCCATGGTGTAGGCATAGGTTATGGGAAAGTGTAGAATAGATATTGGAACAAGGACACAGAGAGCTTTAGACTCAGGTTGAACAAGGTATAAGTTTTGAAGGTTAACTAAAGATACAATTTAAAGGTGTGCTGGTTAGTTTTAACTGTCAACTCGACACACCCTGAACCTCCTGGGTAAAGAGTCCTCATGAGGAAGCATCAATCAGGTTTGCCTTGGGTATGTCTGTTAAGGGATTGTTCTGAATGTTCACTGATGGAGGAAGACACAACCTTTTGTAGGTAGCATCATTCCCTAGGCTGGGAGTCTTGAACCTGCCTAGGGGAGGGGAAAACTATCTGAAAGCAAGCTAGCAATCAAGCTAGCAGATATTTCTCTCTGATCTTCACTGTGGACGAGATGTAATTAGCTGCTTGAGTTTCTGCCTTGCTTCCCCTCAGTGATGGACTATGTAATATATCATTGTAAATGGACTAAACTCTTTCTCTCTTAAGTTGCTTTTGGTCAGGATGTTTTATCATAGCACCAGAAACAAAACTATAGGATGAAGGAGAAGTGACTGTAGTTATAAATTTAGAATCCCTTAGAACTGGAGGAGATTGCCAACCTATTTGGTTCAGAAATTGCTCGCCCATAGCACAGCCACTCTTGTGGCCACAGTGCACACTCCTTTCACACTGGCATTCTTTTCTGAGCCATATGGAAGTTTGTAGTGCTTGAACAAATGAAAACAGTACTATCAGACTTGAGCTATCTGACTCCCCTTTTCCGTTATTCTTAAATAATTCTGACCTCAAAAGTATTCCTATGAGGTCAATGGAACAGGCACACATAATTTTATAAACTCAATTCCCAAGGGAGAGGGAGAAGACAGCCAAATCTATGTTTAATTTACTGACTAGAATTTGGTAATTTTGGAGAGTTGGAATGATGTAGATCCAGAGCCAGAGTTATTCTGAGATGCGTTTAAAAAAAAATCAAGTCTGTTTTTCCCTCCCCAGCCCCTGCTCCCAGGATGACTCAGAGATAAATGATTTATTATGAAATGCATTGACCACAAGCTTTGGCTCATTCTCTGACTAGTTCCTAACATAGTTAACCTACTCAGACTATTCTATCTCTACCACTTGGCTAGTTTCCTCTTCTTCAGTCCTGTCCTGGCCTGCTCCTGCCTTCCTCCCTTCCTCCCTTCCTTCCTTCCTTCCTTCCTTCCTTCCTTCCTTCCTTCCTTCCTCCCTCCCTCCCTCCTTCCTTCCTCCCTCCCTTCCTCCTTCCCTCCCTCCCTCCCTTCCTTCCTTCCTTCCTTCCTTCCTTCCTTCCTTCCTTCCTTCCTTCCTTCCTTCCTGTGTCTTCAGTGTCTCACTGAACTCTCTCTCTCTCTCTCTCTCTCTCTCTCTCTCTCTCTCTCTCTCTCTCTCTCTTCTTTTATTTTCTTTATAAAGATTTCCCAGAATCCTCTCTCTCCCTGAAAGGGTCCCACCTCCTACTTTCTGCATCAGATTATTGGCCATCAGCTTTTTATTGACAGGTGATAGTACAAGAGATTCTCTTTTCAGAGATTTGTCTACCCCTAAAACAGCCATTTACTGCCCAAATCCTGTATCTGACCTGTATCTTTACACCAACGTAAAGCTAAGAATGTCATTGGATAGCATCTGAGACTTAGAGCAGAGTTTCCTTGGCTTTACTGTAGCCTGCCTACCTGCTGTCCTTAGCAATGCATGTAGTGAATGCATTGATTTATGACTGACATTCATTCTGTGGCTACATAAATTCATATAACCACTCACAGCATGGACTATGTCCTTCAGATCAAGCCTGATTATGTGTTCCCAGGCCATGGTCACTCACATTTGGCTCAGTGGTTAAGACCACTGGCTGTCTTCCAGAAAAGCTGGGTTCACATCCCAGCCCCTACATTACACACACACACACACACACACACACACACACACACACACACACACACACACTCATATACAGTTACTCTATCACCATTGTTGCAATGACTGTTCTCTCTTTATTCTTTCTTCCTTGAATTGTCTTTGCACCTTTATGAATGTCTCCCCTACACTATTTTGTGTGTATGTGGTATGGTGTGTCTGTGTGTGTGTGTTAGTGTGTGTGAGAGTGTGTGTGGTGTATGTGTGGCATGTGAGTGTGTTTATGGAATATATGTGAGGTGTGGTGTGTGTTTGTGTGTGTGAGTGGTCTGTGAATGAGAGTGTGTGTGTGTGTGTGGTGTGTATGTATACATATATGTATATATATATATATGTATATATGGTACACACACACACACACACACAGTTACTCTATTACCATTTGTTGAAATGATATTCTCTCTTTATTCTTTCTTGAATTGTCTTTGAACCTTTATGAACCTCTCCCTACACTATTGTGTGTGTATGTGGTAGGGTGTGTGTGTGTGTGTGTGTGGTGTGTGTGTGGTGTGTCAGTGTGTGTGAGTGTGTGTCAGTGTGGATAGTGTATGTGTGGTGTGTGTGGCTGTGTTTGTGGCATGTACGTGTCTGTGTGTATATGTGTGAGTGAGTATGTGTGGTGTGTATGTCTGTGTTTATGGTATGCATGTGTGGTTTATGTGTGTTTGTGTATGTGTGAGTGGTCTGTGAGTGAGTGAGTGTGTGTGTGAGTGAGTGTGTGTGTGGTGCATATGTATGTGAGTGTGTGTGATGTATATATATGTGAGTATGTGTGATGTATATGTATGTGAGCGTGTGTGGTTTTAGAGTTCTTATTATGTCCCATTGATCTAGTCAATCTACTGCCTATTCTATGTATTTCCACATGATATTTACAATCAGATGCTTTGTCTCTACAACAGAAAGCCTTTGGGGTTCTAAAATATGGAATATGTTGAATCTACTTGAATATAATTTTGAACATTGGTCTTGCATATTGCAGCACTCCAAATCTTACTGGTTTCATAGATTCTAGCTATCTGCATAGATAATCTACTGTGTGCAAAGGAAGATCATTGTGGTCCTTCTGTAGGAACCTGGGTGCCTTTTGATTTCCTTTCTCTTTTCTTTGCTTATCAGGTTAGCAATCCTTTGGTGGAAGAGTGAGATGTGCACATATGATCTCACTGGGGAAACCTTTCATTAGTAGGAAAAAATACTTAAAGATGTCCTTTGTCTACTGTTGGGAGTATCACACGAAGGTCCTTGTGCCCAGAAATCTCCAGAGGAACCAGGAGTGTTAAGCACACAGGCTAGGAAAGGTCAAAAACCTGTTTTTCCAGTCAGAAAGATGAGAACTGGAAGTGATTAACAGCCTGGTGATCTGTGTTATCTGTTGGACCAGCCACATCAAGCTCTTCCAACCAGGACCAGCTATGACTAAGACCCCAAATGACCTCTGTGCTAGCTCTATGACTGAGACCAGGCCAGACCCTGAGGCCCTTAAGCTGGCACAGGTAACCTGTCCCTAGAGCCCATCTTCTCGGAAGAAATGACATGGACCCTGCGTTGAGTTTCAATGTAATTATGTGTCCTTGTGCAGTGGGGATTGTATTACACCAGGAAACCTTTTTTCCAATTATACTGGACTTAAATGCACTGGGAATAAACCACCTGTTATTAGACTCACTGAAGTCTGATCCAGGTTGGCAAAGTCCCCCTGCACTGGATTTTTATCCTACCTCTTTGAAGAGTTTGCATCCCTGCCTAGATACCTACAGGGACCCCCCCAATCCACTTGAAGAATTTACTTTTAACTGTTTTCTAAAAGTTTTTTTTCTTCTTAAGTAGAAATAAAAATTACATTGTGAAATGCTTTTTTTTGAACCTAGTTAAATAAGCAGATTTTTTTATATAACATTATTCAGTTCATTTGTTTTTGTGTATTTATTTATTTACTTTCATATGTCATATATGATAAACATATCATACAAATATGATATATTAGATAATAAATATATTTTATTATATACATATATTAAAAATAAGTACGTTGTATACAAAATATTATACTTTTGGGGTTGGGGATTTAGCTCAGTGGTAGAGCGCTTGCCTTGGAAGCGCAAGGCCCTGGGTTCAGTCCCCAGCTCCAAAAACAAGAACCAAAAAGAAAATTATACTTTTATATTTATTTATTTAGTATCATTTATGTCAGCATGCATGAAGAGGTCAGAGTTCAATCTGCAGGAGTCAGTTCCCTCTACCACATGGGTGCTGGAAATTAAACTCAGGGTATCAGGTTTGGCAGCAAGTACCCTTACCAGCTAAGCCATCTTGCCAGGCATTTAAATTTTTTTAATTATATTTTTTAACAGATGGGTTTTCTGTTTTAGTTTGTTGATACAGTGAATTATCTTGATTCCTTTAAAATATTAAATTAACTGCACTTATGAGATAAATCTTCTTTGGCTGGGGTAAATTATTGATTTGACTGCTAAACTGTTGTTGATAATTATGACTCGCATGTTTATGAGAGAAATCATTCTGTGGTTTTCATTCCTTGTGGTATTTTTGCCTTGTTTTTGTATCATCCCATTGTGCTTTCTAGGATGAGTTAGGAAGTGTGCCTTCCTTTGCATCTTTCTGAACCTTTGGATAGAATTCATCTGCGTCTCCGCCAGTGTTCGCCAGAACATACACATGCAGACGTTTGGGCTGGAGTTTGCTTTGTTGGAGAAATCTTATTTACAAATTCAATTTATTTTGTAGATAAAAGGTTATTCAGGTTATTCCTTTTTGAATAAAGTTTGAGAGTCTGTAACTTTTGAAAGATATTGTATTTTTGTCATCAAATTTATTACCACAAACCTATTACCAAGAGTCCCCTGTTGTTCTGTAATGTCTATAGACTATGTTGTGATGTCATGGAATGTGAAGTTTTTTATGTGCACGTTGGTAACTTTTATCTTCTATGATAAGCCTGATCTTACTGGTTTAATTATTACCACCTATCACATGAAGTTAATAAGAACAACTTCATTCTTAATTACTAATGATAATTATACAAATATTAAGGATAAATACCACTGGTTACATAGAAATGAAAAAAGATGCTGTTTCATTGATTTAAACATATTTTGTATTGGATTGATTTTGACAATCTTGATTTTTTTCTGTCTTCCACTTTTTTCATTCTAAAACCTCCTTAAAATTGATACTGTGGTCATGGATTTGAAAATTTCTTTCTTTTCTGATTTTTCTGACATGGGCATTTAGTGGTACTAATTTGCTTGTAGGTAATTCTGCAGTCCTACATTTTGACATATTTCATTTTAATTTAGCACAGAATGCTCTGGCTTTCCTTTTTGTTTCTTCTTTGACTCACGGGCTATTAAGAAGTATGCTGTTTGGTTTCTTGATATTTTATCATTTCCTAAGTACTTTTTCTCTATTGATTTCAAGTTTACTTCCAATTTGTTCAAAGAACACATATTACATAACTTTAATTCTTTAAAATCTTCTAGAGTTGTGGTTTGGAAGATGATATATCTTGACAAATATGCCATGTGCATTTGGGGAAAAGTGAGTATTTTCCTATTGGGTAGAATTTCCTACTTTATCAAGTCAAATTGCTGGATACTCTTCATCAAGTGTTCTGTATCATTTCTGATTTTCTGTTATTTGGTTTATCAAGTGTTACGAGAAGGCTATTGAAATATACAAGTGTTCTTGTGGATATGGTTATTTCTCATCTTAATTCTATCCATCTTTGCCTCATGGATTTTAACATTCTATTATTGGGTGCATAAATATTTAGCATTGTTATGTCCTATTGATAAATTGACCCCTTAATCATTATGACATAAAGGTCTTTAACCATGGCATTCATCTCTACTGTGAAGTATGTTTTGTCTGGTACTGATATAAGCACTTTAATTTTCTTATGACTAGTTTTGGCACAATATATTTCTTTATTTATTTGAGTAAAATGTGCTATTCATTCATAATGGAAAGTGTTAAGAAGAGTAGGAATAGAAAGGACTGCTTTAACACCATGAAGTCCATTCACCCAGACCTAGAGCAAACATCATGCTCCATGCTGAAGCTCTGGGAGCTGGTGTTTTCTTTTATGGTGCTGGGAATCAATAGAGCTTCTCATGTGCTACAAAAGCACTTTCCCATCAAGTTATACCCAGATCTTTGATTTTGTGGTGTTTTGGGCTTTGTTTTGTCATAGGGTCCCTTTTGTTCCTGGCGGGATCCAAAATCACTGTGTAGCCAAGGATGATCCTGATCTTCTGGTTCTCCTGTCTCTGCCTCCTGAGTGCTGGGATCACAGGGTGTACCACCATCCATGGCCAAAGGCTTCCTTTGTAGTGGAAGGACTGTGACACAGAGTTGTTGCTCCCTGTTCTGTTAAGTCTCCACTATCCTGGAAATGTGGTCAGTGCAGAAAGGATTCTTTCTTCTTCTTCTTCTCCTTCAAAATAAATGATCAAACGTGGAAAAAAAGTGATGACTTAAAAGTGATATATCTGTATGTATGGAAAATTCAAAATGATTTTACAGATACATTTTTAAACTTAATAAGAGATTTTAAACAGGTTTGCTGGGTAAAAAAATACAAATATAAAAAGTGTGAATATTTGTATCATCATATAAACATTTACTATAAAACTGTGATAAATCAGTATTATATTGGTGCAGGGATAATATCATAGAGCAACTGTAATAGAATAGCGAGCCAAGCAATAGACTCTTGATACAATACAGAGGTGAGCCCCGCAGAGCATTGGAGAAAAGGCAGACTTTTCAAAAACTGTGCCAAGACAATTTGATATCCATATGGGAAAAAAAGAAATTAGATTTCTGTCTCACATCATACAGCAGAATCAATTTCAGATGGATTAAAGACCTGATTGTGAAGTCAAAATTATATTGCTTTCTGGAATTTCAGTTCCAGAGCACGCTGGTGAAGATTCGGTTTTCACTGCTCCTGCTCTCTTAAATATAACTAAACACTCAATAGTTGTTAAAGAGAGAGTGATGAGAGGACTCTGAAAGTTGAGGGGAAAAGGCAAACTAGATACAGACCTCAGGACTTGAGAAATGAGGACATGAGGAAGGATCAGCTCTTCTTTTGTGTTATATGCACAGGGCACTGGAGAGCCTTATCAAGAAAAAGCACACACAGTGACAGCAAGAACAAAGGAGAGCCTTCCTTCTAGACAATGGACCAGAAGAAAGGGACCAACAAGAGGGACCTAGTGGGAAAACTCAATCCCTTTCTAGACTTGGGGACCATGGTAGTAATATCAACTATAGTCCTTAACAGTGACAATGATGATTCAGCCACACCAACCCTGACCTATTACCTTCTAATGGAAAAAGATGTCTGCGTATGGTATTACTGTCATCTTCATCATCTTTGTCATTGTCATTGTCACCATCACCATTACCACCACCACCACTACCACCATTATCATCATCATCATGATCTGCACTTCCCAGCCATATGGTTAACTTCAGAATATTTGCCAACAGGGCTCCAAGTTAGTGGATCACAGAAACACTTGAGCATTAAAGTTTCTGCTCACAAGCTCACAATAGCAAGACACCACCCTTGGTGTCCAACAACAGAGAAATGAGTAAAGAAAATGTAGTTTGTATTCAGTCTGGGTTTTTTCAACCATAAAGCAAAATGAAGTTATAGCATTTTTGTGAAAATGGGTGGAACTGGAGAGAGAGTCGCATGAACTAAATTAAGCCAGTTTCAGAAAAACAAATATCATTACTTTTTCATTTGTGCTTTCCATATTTTATGGAGGCTTTTTAAAGTTGTATGTCCGTGACCTAGAAGTAGAAGCAGAGCTGCTTAGAGGAACAAATGGAACTAAGTAAAAGAAGGGATGGGACAGGGAGAGGTGCACAGGGTTGAAGATTCTCAACATATGTCTAATTACATAAGAAAGTAAAATATATATATATATATATATATATATATATATATATATATAGCAGTCTCCAAAGAAACCATAATAAAGATTAAAAGAGAAAAGAAATCTTGCTTCATAAAACTCAGATGGTCACCAATGGGCCACATGAAACAGTTATCCACCGCTCTATGCTGCTGTGCCACTGCTGGGCCGTCCCATGCACCCACAGCAGAAACAATAGATCTTCCACTCAACACCTAAGGGAGTCCCAGGCCAAGTGTTTCTCCTCACCTCTTCACCAAGGCTCTACCACAAGCAGCGGTTGCAGTAGTTAACTCACGCTGCTGAGAGTTTCAGAGAACACTGCACAAATTGCCCTACGGCACCGAAATCCAGAATAGGTCAGATAACACTTTGTGGGCTCAGAACACTCAAGTTCCATTAGAATTAAAGACACAGAAGTAGGGCAGAACTGACGTGCTAATCTGAGAGGGTGACTTCCGGCTCACGTAGATTTAGGTGGGACCGACAACTCTCCCAGTGACCAAAAAGTCCAGGCTACAAAAAGAGACATCACCCTCCCTACTCAGACCCAGAAATTCACCATTGGAAAGAGAAAAGGATGCTGCTGGTGACAGGAACCAGATGCTGGAAAGGTCTGACTGGAATTTGAAAGTATCTCTCATGAAATGCTCCAATAATCAATTATAAATTCCCTTGAAATAACGAAAAGATAAAAAGCCTCAGAAAAGAGATAGAAGTTACAAAAAAGAACCGAGCAGAAATTATAGAGCTCAAAAATACAATAACTTAAATAATAATAATAATAAAAATACCCTTGCGGGATGGAATTAACAGTACCGCGGAGACGAAGCTGCCTAGAATCCACGAGGTTGAAGAGAAATCAATGAAATGTATTCAGTCTGAACAACAGACAGAAAATAGACTGTGAAAATGAATAGTTCCCGAATTTATAGAACAAATATCTGGCATGCATTCGCACTGGAAGCCTGGAATGGAGAATAGTTGAAAACTTTATAAATTAGCAAAAGACAGATCTATAGATCTGAAAACCAATGAACCACAAATAGAATAAACCAAAAGAAATCCACACCAAGAGACATAATTAAATGTCTGAAAACCAATGTAAAAGGGGAAAAAAACTTTAAAAACATCCAGAGAGAAATAAAATATTCTCTACTTAAAAAAAATGAATGACAGGGGGTCGCTCATCTCTGAAAGCACACACCTAAAGTGAAAAACATTCTACAAGTCTCAACCCTGAATACTGGTGAAAGACATGGAAATTTTTTTTTAAAATATCACTTTAGATATTAAGGGAGCAGGAAGACACTGTCATATAAAAGAAGACCAAAAGTTTGCTGGTCAGCAACCTGTCTGTAAGGAAGAAAAGAGACCCTCAGACAGAAGAAAATAATAACGGAAGGCTTGGGTCTTCAGAAAAAATGATTATGATCAGTGAACACTACCCATGCTGCCTCTGGTCATTTTGCAAACGGATCAATCATGAAACATAGCATCACCTACCATGGTACCCAGTGGACATAGCAAGTAAGAAGGCTGTAGTTTTAAAATTGAAGAGGGCCAAGGGATTTCCATTGACTTGAGATTTCTCTATATGAACTAGGCACCAGAAGATCGTGGTGTCTACTTATCTATCTGTCTGCCTGTCATTTATTTATCTAACCCATCCACCCACTCCTCTCTAGAGCAATACCTACAGCAACCCCTATAAATTACAGATACAGAGTGCTGCACCTAACACATTTAAAATGTTCAACTAAGTACATGAAGGCAGAGGAATGGAAACAGAGGAGAGATAGAAACAGAGGAGAGATAGAAAACAAGCAGCAGAATGGTAGCCTAACCCTCAATGCATTCCTTTCTTTGTGTACATAGGTGTGGGCCCATGTATGACGTGCAAGGAAGTCAGAGTTCAGCTTAAAGTGGTCGTCTCTCTCTTCCCACTGTGTAGGCTCCAGAAATAAAATTCAGGCCATCACCTTGGCTGTAAGCACCTTTAGTTACCAGCCCTTCTTTTAATTTTTTCCAATGTAATATATTATTATTATTATTATTATTATGATGATGATGATGATGATGATGCACGTGTGTGGTGTGTGTGAATGTGTGTGCACATGTGCCACAGAGTGTGTATGGAAGTCAAGAGGGCAACGGCCAGGAATTGGTTCTCTCCTTCCACAGTGAGTTCCCAGGATTGACCTCAGCTCATCAAATTTGTGTGACAAGTGCTTTAAAAACGACGACGACGATGACGACGACGACAACAACAACAACAAGAACAATCCCAAATCCAAAAATCAAACAAACAAAGAAACAAACCAGCAACAACAAACGAACCTGTCGAGCCATCTCTCTACTTCTGTCTCAAAAATTTGTTTTAAGTGTAAATGTTCTAAACATGCCAATTAAAAGACAGATATTGGTAGAGGGAACTAGGCACTATGTGAATATAAATTTAAACACCTCTGAGTTCAAAAACAAAAACAAAACCCACAGCATAACTAAATGCTGTCCATATAAATTTGCTTCAAAAATGCTGACATCACTAAGTTGAAAGTCAAAGAAATTAACAAAGGTTATTGAGGTCACACAGTATGTTCTCCAGCAGTGAGGGAGTCTACAAAAAAATCAATAAGGGAAAGATGATAGTAACATATTCAAACAATAGGGAATTAAACAACATACTTTTAAACAATCCCTGCATCAAAGAAAAACATTTCAAGAAAAAATATAAATTCATTGCATTGGATGAAGAAGAAAAAATTGAATATAATAAGCATAGGGGTAGCATTTTAAAAGTGTGAATAGGGAAAATTAAGCATTAAGTACTTATATGAAATAAGAGAATCAAAATAAAGTCAAGCAAACAGGAGAAAAGAAATAATTAATACCCACACGGCCATTGCAGCATCAGTTATGATAATCCAAGCAAAACAGCTCAAGTATTCTCTGTTGGAAGAATGGATAAACGCAATGTGATGTATACACATGCCCTTTCATATAAAATAGTATTCGTATGCATGCTACAACATGGATAAATATTCAGGGTACTCTGCCAAGGAAACTACTCACAGAAGGAGTACTTTCATGTGCATGAAGTACCCAGAGCCTTCAAATCTGTGGTGACATACAGTAGAAGGTAGAATGGTGGAGTCCAGGGGCTGGAAATGGGAGAGAGGGGTTGGGTGGGATCCAATGTCTTCTGGCTTCCATTAGTACATTTATGACAGGTAATGGTACAGAGAAACATGCAGGCACATCCACATAAAGGAAAATTAAAAAAATACATCTTTTAAAAAGTCACCAGTATTATGAATTGATGGTGAATATATTCAGGATTCCATATCCATTCAAATACAAAGGGGCCTGGGGAGATGGCTCGTTCAGGGGCGTCCCTTCTGTATGAGGATCTCCAGCACCTACATAAAAGCTGTGTGCTACCATGGGCATGCTGCATGCATGTTTATACCCCAGTGTGGGGTGGGGGCAGAGACAGGTGCTTCCTGGAGTTTCTTTATCAGCCAGCCTAGCCAAATCCGTGAGCTTCAGGGTCAGTAAGAGAACTTGTCTCAAAATATAAGGTCAGGGGTGTTTGAAGAAGACGTCAAGCTCTGACCTCTGGCCTCCACATGCTCATGAGCACACATACAGATGTGCATAGTCACAACACACGTGTACATACAATAACACATGTGTACATACAATAACACATGTGTACATACAAACAACACATGTACATACAACATATGCATAAATAAGTAAATGAATATTGCAAACAGCTTGACACTCAGAAAGTTAACAGCCTGAAAGGAATAGATAAATTTCTCAAAAATCAAATATTACCAAAACTCAGCCAAGTTAAAAAAAAAGCCTACTAACCTGAATAGGAAATAAGAAAAAAATTGAACTAGTAATTTACATACTGTTCAAAAAAATTTCTAGTCCAGATGGTTTTATTGGAGAATTTTATGAATATTAAAAAAGATTACTACCAATTTTACATAAAATCTTCCCAAAACTAAAAGAGACAGAACCATTTTCAATTGAATTTTACAAATGTGGTATTACTGTGACACCAGAGCCACATAAAGATTGCTTAAAAAATTATACATAGATATTCTGGAATAGTTCTTCAGACCACTCTTGAACAAAGACTTCCCCCGAAATTCTAATAACTTAAATATGACAACATATAAAAAGACACTTATTTAAATATGGAACCCTAAGTGACACTTGAAAATCAGTGGAACCCCCATATCAACAGGGTAGAGAAGAAATAGAATATAATTGGGCCAACTTTCTTTTGCAAAATTCAACACCATTTACAACACTTTGCAGTACACAGAATAGAAAGGCATATTCTCAGTGATTCAGGAAACATCAAAGAAGGGTGTATCCCCTGTGACAGGAAACATCTATGAGGGGACCATTCTCAGTGGCGAAGAACATCTCTGAAAAGTCTACCCTTACAATTATAGTCACAGTCAAAGAATGAATCTGTTCCTCTTCCCAGAACAGGGAAAGATTTCCACTTTTTCCTTGTTAGGTAACAAAGCCCTGAAAGTTCTAGCTGTGATAGACATGAAAGAGCTGAAATGAATTCAGGTCAGAAAAGAAGCCACGATTATAGATGCATAAAACTCCAAGCAACCTAATGATGCTAATAAAAAAGAAAAGAAAACCGTCATAAAAATCCCAAAACTAGTGGGTGTTTTTCAGTGTCACAGGATGTAAGCTTAATAAAATTGATTTCATTTCTTCCTGCTAGCAATTAACAAGCAGAAATTACAACACACATGTAAATGCATCTGTAATAGCAAGTGAGATACCTAGATTCAGTTCTCACAGAATTTGTACATAATCTGAAAGATCAAAAATTACAAGATGTTGTTGGAAAAAAATTCTTAAAGATGTAAGGACTTTAAAAGGCATACCATATTCATGAACTAAATGACTCAACATGGTAATAGCAACAGCTTTGCTAACCTCATCTACAAGTTTAATATAATTCCTGTCAAAACCTAGGCAAGAAGTTTTACATAAACACAGATAAGCTTACTTAAAATTATTCATGGAAAGGGAAAGATTTTCTAGTAGTCAAGATAATTTTGAAAAAAAAAACAGAAAAAAGTAGGAAATAATCACTCTTCCAGTGGTAAGTGGTTGGTTGTCAGCATGACAAAATCTAGAATTACCTTGGAGATGAGGCCCTGACCAGGCCTGTAGGGTATTAGCTTGTGTTAATTGAGGTATGAAGATCCTGCCACTGTGGGTGGCATCATTCCCTAGGCAGAGGATTCTGGACATATTAGTAGAAAAGGAGAGCTGATCACTAGTGTGCATGCATTCATTATCTTCTTCTTCTGACTGCAGAGGTAATATGACCAATTGGTTGCTTCACAGTCCTGATGCCTGACAGGAAGGACTGAAACTTGGAACTGTGCATTAAAATAATTTCCTTTTCCCTTTAAGTAGTCTTTGCCAGCGTTTTTATTACAGCAGCAGGAAAAGAAACTAAGATAAAGGGCCATTACTCAATGGATATAAGCAATGCTGATATTTGATATACTAGGGTATTTCAATAAAGAGAGATGCAACATGAAATCAAGAACAGATCCATACAGATACAACCAAAGAACAAAAGAAGTTCACTCACGGGATGATCTTCTCAATAAACGGTGCCAGACTGTCTATAGACATAAATTACATCTCTTTCTAGGCCATTCAGATTTTCAATCAAAATGGGCCATGGGTCAAATTCTAGACAAAAGCGTTAAAAAATACTTTTACGTTCAAAGGCTAGACAGAGAGTTCTTGGATTTGACACCACAATCATGATCCATAGAAGGAAAAATAATGAATTAGACTTTACTTAAATTTGAAACTTTTTACAAAATATTCTGTTCAGTAGATAAAAACAGACAGGAAGGCAACACTTGAAAACCATGTGCTTGGTTGGGGATTTAGCTCAGTGGTAGAGCGCTTGCCTAGCAACCGCCAGGCCCTGCGTTCGGTCCCCAGCTCCGAAAAAAAAAAAAAAAAAGAAAAGAAAAAAAAAAGAAAAGAAAAAGGAAAACCATGTGCTTAACAAAGGGCTTGCATTTAGAACTCATGAAGAACTGGAGAAGTTTGACCCTGGAAACAAGTTCAGGGCTGGCATGGTAGTGCCTTTAATTCTAGTATTTGGGAGATAAAGGAAGTTAGAGCTCTGTGAGCTTGGGGCTGGCCTAATCTACATAGTGAGTTCCAGGCCAGTTGAGGGGGACTATTGAGTTGTTGGCAGTTGATAGCTGCTGGGAGGGGAACTCAGTCTTCTCTAATTTAAGATTGTACTCTACTGGCTGGCAGACTGTGCTCCAGTCCAAGACCACATTTCTTAGAGTATGTGGGCAGCACAAATCAATAGGTTTACAATCAACCCAAAAAGGAAACAATGTTGAGTGGGTAGGAAAGAGGACATGGATCTTAAGTAAGGGTTGAGAAAGGAGGGAAAGAGGAAATGAATCTCCCCATTAGAAAGCAGATAAAAGAAGACATTAATAGAGACTTCATTGTAGGTCACAGATTATTACAAAGCATTGCTGCTGAGTATTCTTCGCCATCTCAGAGATGCAGATTGGAACTGCAATGACGTAACACTATACATCTCTCTTGCTTAGATTCCTACTGCTGTAGCAAATACCATTTCCAAAAGCAACTTGAGGAGGAACGAATTTATTTCAGCTTGTATAGCCTAAGCCACAGTCCACTGGGGGAAGCCAAGGCAAGAACTCAAAGAAGGAACCTAGAGTCAGGAACTGAAGCAGAGACCACAGACATACCAGAAGAAGGCATAGGTCTCACTACAGATGGTTGTGAGCCACTATGTGGTTGCTGGGATTTGAACTCAGGACCTCTGGAAGAGCAGTCAGTGCTCTTAACTGCTAAGTCATCTTTCCAGCCCCAGAGACCACAGAACAACAGTGCTCACTGACTTGTTTCCCATGGCTTGCTCAGCCTGCATTCTTATACAATCCCAGACCACCTGCCCTTCCACATCAAACATTAACTAACAACCCCCTGTCCCCATAAAATTGCCAGAAATCAATCTGATGGAGACATATTTTTTTTTATTAACTTGAGTATTTCTTATATACATTTCGAGTGTTATTCCCTTTCCCGGTATCCGGGCAAACATCCCCCTCCCCCCTCCCCTTCCTTATGGGTGCTCCCCTCCCAACCCTCCCCCCATTGCCGCCCTCCCCCCACCAGTCTAGTTCACTGGGGGTTCAGTCTTAGCAGGACCCAGGGCTTCCCCTTCCACTGGTGCTCTTACTAGGATATTCATTGCTACCTATGAGGTCAGAGTCCAGGGTCAGTCCATGTATAGTCTTTGGGTAGTGGCTTAGTCCCTGGAAGCTCTGGTTGCTTGGCATTGTTGTACATATGGGGACTCGAGCCCCTTCAAGCTCTTCCAGTTCTTTCTCTGATTCCTTCAACGGGGGTCCTATTCTCAGTTCAGTGGTTTGCTGCTGGCATTCGCCTCTGTATTTGCTGTATTCTGGCTGTGTCTCTCAGGAGCAATCTACATCCGGCTCCTGTCGGTCTGCACTTCTTTGCTTCATCCATTTTGTCTAATTGGGTGGCTGTATATGTATGGGCCACATGTGGGGCAGACTCTGAATGGGTGTTCCTTCAGTCTCTGTTTTAATCTTTGCCTCTCTCTTCCCTGCCAAGGGTATTCTTGTTCCTCTTTTAAAGAAGGAGTGAAGCATTCACATTTTGATCATCCGTCTTGAGTTTCATTTGTTCTAGGCATCTAGGGTAATTCAAGCATTTGGGCTAGTAGCCACTTATCAATGAGTGCATACCATGTATGTCTTTCTGTGATTGGGTTAGCTCACTCAGGATGATGTTTTCCAGTTCCAACCATTTGCCTACGAATTTCATAAACTCGTTGTTTTTGATAGCTGAGTAATATTCCATTGTGTAGATGTACCACATTTTCTGTATCCATTCCTCTGTTGAAGGGCATCTGGGTTCTTTCCAGCTTCTGGCTATTATAAATAAGGCTGCAATGAACATAGTGGAGCACGTGTCTTTTTTATATGTTGGGGCATCTTTTGGGTATATGCCCAAGAGAGGTATAGCTGGATCCTCAGGCAGTTCAATGTCCAATTTTCTGAGGATCCTCCAGACTGATTTCCAGAATGGTTGTACCAGTTTGCAATCCCACCAACAATGGAGGAGTGTTCCTCTTCCTCCACATCCTCGCCAGCATCTGTTGTCCCCTGAGTTTTTGATCTTAGCCATTCTCACTGGTGTGAGGTGAAATCTCAGGGTTGTTTTGATTTGCATTTCCCTTATGACTAAAGATGTTGAACATTTCTTTAGGTGTTTCTCAGCCATTCGGCATTCCTCAGCTGTGAATTCTTTGTTTAGCTCTGAACCCCATTTTTTAATAGGGTTCTTTGTCTCCCTGCGGTCTAACTTCTTGAGTTCTTTGTATATTTTGGATATAAGGCCTCTATCTGTTGTAGGATTGGTAAAGATCTTTTCCCAATCTGTTGGTTGCCGTTTTGTCCTAACCACAGTGTCCTTTGCCTTACAGAAGCTTTGCAGTTTTATGAGATCCCATTTGTCGATTCTTGATCTTACAGCGTAAGCCATTGGTGTTTTGTTCAGGAAATTTTTTCCAGTGCCCATGTGTTCCAGATGCTTCCCTAGTTTTTCTTCTATTAGTTTGAGTGTGTCTGGTTTGATGTGGAGGTCCTTGATCCACTTGGACTTAAGCTTTGTACAGGGTGATAAGCATGGATCGATCTGCATTCTTCTACATGTTGACCTCCAGTTGAACCAGCACCATTTGCTGAAAATGCTATCTTTTTTCCATTTGATGGTTTTGGCTCCTTTGTCAAAAATCAAGTGACCATAGGTGTGTGGGTTCATTTCTGGGTCTTCAATTCTATTCCATTGGTCTATCTGTCTGTCTCTGTGCCAATACCATGCAGTTTTTATCACTATTGCTCTGTAATACTGCTTGAGTTCAGGGATAGTGATTCCCCCTGAAGTCCTTTTATTGTTGAGGATAGCTTTAGCTATCCTGGGTTTTTTGTTATTCCAGATGAATTTGCAAATTGTTCTGTCTAACTCTTTGAAGAATTGGATTGGTATTTTGATGGGGATTGCATTGAATCTGTAGATTGCTTTTGGTAAAATGGCCATTTTTACTATATTAATCCTGCCAATCCATGAGCATGGGAGATCTTTCCATCTTCTGAGGTCTTCTTCAATTTCCTTCTTCAGTGTCTTGAAGTTCTTATTGTACAGATCTTTTACTTGCTTGGTTAAAGTCACACCGAGGTACTTTATATTATTTGGGTCTATTATGAAGGGTGTCGTTTCCCTAATTTCTTTCTCGGCTTGTTTCTCTTTTGTGTAGAGGAAGGCTACTGATTTATTTGAGTTAATTTTATACCCAGCCACTTTGCTGAAGTTGTTTATCAGCTTTAGTAGTTCTCTGGTGGAACTTTTGGGATCACTTAAATATACTATCATATCATCTGCAAATAGTGATATTTTGACTTCTTCTTTTCCGATCTGTATCCCCTTGACCTCCTTTTGTTGTCTGATTGCTCTGGCTAGAACTTCAAGAACTATATTGAATAAGTAGGGAGAGAGTGGGCAGCCTTGTCTAGTCCCTGATTTTAGTGGGATTGCTTCAAGTTTCTCTCCATTTAGTTTAATGTTAGCAACTGGTTTGCTGTATATGGCTTTTACTATGTTTAGGTATGGGCCTTGAATACCTATTCTTTCCAGGACTTTTATCATGAAGGGGTGTTGAATTTTGTCAAATGCTTTCTCAGCATCTAATGAAATGATCATGTGGTTCTGTTCTTTCAGTTTGTTTATATGATGGATCACGTTGATGGTTTTCCTTATATTAAACCATCCCTGCATGCCTGGGATGAAGCCTACTTGATCATGGTGGATGATTGTTTTGATGTGCTCTTGAATTCGGTTTGCCAGAATTTTATTGAGTATTTTTGCGTCGATATTCATAAGGGAAATTGGTCTGAAGTTCTCTTTCTTTGTTGTGTCTTTGTGTGGTTTAGGTATAAGAGTAATTGTGGCTTCGTAGAAGGTATTCGGTAGTGATCCATCTGTTTCAATTTTGTGGAATAGTTTGGATAATATTGGTATGAGGTCTTCTATGAAGGTTTGATAGAATTCTGCACTAAACCTGTCTGGACCTGGGCTCTTTTTGATTGGGAGACCTTTAATGACTGCTTCTATTTCCTTCGGAGTTATGGGGTTGTTTAACTGGTTTATCTGTTCCTGATTTAACTTCGGTACCTGGTATCTGTCTAGGAAATTGTCCATTTCCTGAAGATTTTCAAGTTTTGTTGAATATAGGTTTTTATAGTAAGATCTGATGATTTTTTGAATTTCCTCTGAATCTGTAGTTATGTCTCCCTTTTCATTTCTGATTTTGTTAATTTGGACGCACTCTCTGTGTCCTCTCTTTAGTCTGGCTAAGGGTTTATCTATCTTGTTGATTTTCTCAAAGAACCAACTTTTGGTTCTGTTGATTCTTTCTATGGTCCTTTTTGTTTCTACTTGGTTGATTTCTGCTCTGAGTTTGATTATTTCCTGCCTTCTACTCCTCCTGGGTGTATTTGCTTCTTTTTGTTCTAGAGCTTTTAGGTGTGCTGTCAAGCTGCTGACATATGCTCTTTCCTGTTTCTTTCTGCAGGCACTCAGCGCTATGAGTTTTCCTCTTAGCACAGCTTTCATTGTGTCCCATAAGTTTGGGTATGTTGTACCTTCATTTTCATTAAATTCTAAAAAGTTTTTAATTTCTTTCTTTATTTCTTCCTTGACCAGGTTATCATTGAGTAGAGCATTGTTCAATTTCCAAGTATATGTGGGCATTCTTCCCTTATTGTTATTGAAGACCAGTTTTAGGCCATGGTGGTCTGATAGCACGCATGGGATTATTTCTATCTTTCTGTACCTGTTGAGGCCTGTTTTTTGACCAATTATATGGTCAATTTTGGAGAAAGTACCATGAGGAGCTGAGAAGAAGGTATATCCTTTTGCTTTAGGATAGAATGTTCTATAAATATCCGTTAAGTCCATTTGGCTCATGACTTCTCTTAGTCTGTCTACATCTCTGTTTAATTTCTGTTTCCATGATCTGTCCATTGATGAGAGTGGGGTGTTGAAATCTCCCACTATTATTGTGTGAGGTGCAATGTGTGTTTTGAGCTTTAGTAAGGTTTCTTTTACATATGTAGGTGCCCTTGTATTTGGGGCATAGATATTTAGGATTGAGACTTCATCTTGGTGGATTTTTCCTTTGATGAATATGAAGTGTCCTTCCTTATCTTTTTTGATGACTTTTAATTGAAAATTGATTTTATTTGATATTAGAATGGCTACTCCAGCTTGCTTCTTCTGACCATTTGCTTGGAAAATTTTTTTCCAGCCTTTCACTCTGAGGTAATGTCTGTCTTTGTCTCTGAGGTGTGTTTCCTGTAGGCAGCAGAATGCAGGGTCCTCGTTGCGTATCCAGTTTGTTAATCTATGTCTTTTTATTGGGGAGTTGAGGCCATTGATGTTGAGAGATATTAAGGAATAGTGATTATTGCTTCCCGTTATATTCATATTTGGATGTGAGGTTATGTTTGTGTGCTTTCATTCTATTTGTTTTGTTGCCAAGACGATTAGTTTCTTGCTTCTTCCAGGGTATAGCTTGCCTCCTTATGTTGGACTTTACCATTTATTATCCTTTGTAGTGCTGGATTTGTAGAAAGATATTGTGTAAATTTGGTTTTGTCATGGAATATCTTGGTTTCTCCATCTATGTTAATTGAGAGTTTTGCAGGATACAGTAACCTGGGCTGGCATTTGTGTTCTCTTAGGGTCTGTATGACATCAGTCCAGGATCTTCTGGCCTTCATAGTTTCTGGCGAGAAGTCTGGTGTGATTCTGATAGGTCTGCCTTTATATGTTACTTGACCTTTTTCCCTTACTGCTTTTAATATTCTTTCTTTATTTTGTGCGTTTGGTGTTTTGACTATTATGTGACGGGAGGTGTTTCTTTTCTGGTCCAATCTATTTGGAGTTCTGTAGGCTTCTTGTATGCCTATGGGTATCTCTTTTTTTAGATTAGGGAAGTTTTCTTCTATGATTTTGTTGAAGATATTTACTGGTCCTTTGAGCTGGGAGTCTTCACTCTCTTCTATACCTATTATCCTTAGGTTTGATCTTCTCATTGAGTCCTGGATTTCCTGTATGTTTTGGACCAGTAGCTTTTTCCGCTTTACATTATCTTTGACAGTTGAGTCAATGATTTCTATGGAATCTTCTGCTCCTGAGATTCTCTCTTCCATCTCTTGTATTCTGTTGGTGAAGCTTGTATCTAAAGCTCCTTGTCTCTTCTTTTGGTTTTCTATATCCAGGGTTGTTTCCATGTGTTCTTTCTTGATTGCTTCTATTTCCATTTTTAATTCCTTCAACTGTTTGATTGTGTTTTCCTGGAATTCTTTCAGGGATTTTTGCGCTTCCTCTCTGTAGGCTTCTACTTGTTCATTAATGTTTTCCTGTGTTTCTCTAAGGGAGTCTTCACGTCTTTCTTGAAGCCCTCCAGCATCATGATCAAATATGATTTTGAAACTAGATCTTGCTTTTCTGGTGTGTTTGGATATTCCATGTTTGTTTTGGTGGGAGAATTGGGCTCCGATGATGCCATGTAGTCTTGGTTTCTGTTGCTTGGGTTCCTGCGCTTGCCTCTCGCCATCAGATTATCTCTAGTGTTACTTTGTTCTGCTATTTCTGACAGTGGCTAGACTGTCCTATAAGCCTGTGTGTCAGGAGTGCTGTAGACCTGTTTTCCTCTCTTTCAGTCAGTTATGGGGACAGAGTGTTCTGCTTTCGGGCGTGTAGTTTTTCCTCTCTACAGGTCTTCAGCTGTTCCTGTGGGCCTGTGTCTTGAGTTCACCAGGCAGCTTTCTTACAGCAGAAAAGTTGGTCTTACCTGTGGTCCTGAGGCTCAAGTTTGCTCTCGGGGTGCTGCCCACGGGCTCTCTGCGGCGGCAGCAACCAGGAAGACCTGTGCCGCCCCTTCCGGGAGCTTCAGTGCACCAGGGTTCCAGATGGCCTTTGGTGTTTTCCTCTGGCGTCCGAGATGTGTGTGCAGAGAGCAGTCTCTTCTGTTTTCCCAGGCTTGTCTGCCTCTCTGAAGGTTTAGCTCTCCCTCCCACGGGATTTGGGTGCAGAGAACTGTTTATCCGGTCTGTTTCCTTCAGGTTCCGGTGGTGTCTCAGGCAGGAGTCCTGCCGCTCCTGGGCCCTCCCCCACGGGAGCCCAGAGGCCTTATACAGTTTCCTCTTGGGCCAGGGATGTGGGCAGGGGTGGGCAGTGTTGGTGGTCTCTTCCGCTCTGCAGCCTCAGGAGTGCCCACCTGACCAGGCGGTGAGGTCTCTTTCCCACAGGGTCTGGGAGCAGAGAGCTGCTGCGGGCCGGGATCCGCGGGTGTGGGACTTCCGGTAAACACAGGACGTGCCGGATCCTAGAGGAGTTCTGCCTCTGTGTGTCCCGATTTCACCAGGCAGCTTTCTTGCAACAGACAAGTTGGTCTTACCTGTGGTCCCAAGGCTCAAGTTTGCTCGCGGGGTGCTGCCCACGGGCTCTCTGCGGTGGCAGCAACCAGGAAGACCTGTGCCGCCCCTTCCGGGAGCTTCAGTGCACCAGGGTTCCAGATGGCCTTTGGTGTTTTCCTCTGGCGTCCGAGATGTATGTACAGAGAGCAGTCTTTTCTGGTTTCCCAGGCTTGTCTGCCTCTCTGAAGGTTTAGCTCTCCCTCCCACGGGATTTGGGTGCAGAGAACTGTTTATCCGGTCTGTTTCCTTCAGGTTCCGGCGGTGTCTCAACATATTTTTTTCAATCAAGAATTTCCCTTTCCAGATGACCCTGGCTTATGTCAAGTTGACAAAAAACTAACAAAGAAAAAAACAAAAACAAAAAGCCCCCCACCTAACCAACACTATGGTCATCAGAATGGCTAAAAAGGTTTTTAAAAAGCGATAACACTAAATACTGGAAAGGATTTAGTGCTGGAAAGAATGGGCAATTTATATAATGCTGGTGGGATGAACAGCCACTCTGGAAAGTAACTTGGCATTTCTAGTAAGAAGTACAAACTGAATCAACTGAATCAAACCAAATCAACACATATGTGCTTACACACTCATCTTAAAGAAGTGAACTCATTTTTGATACTAAAGTTTTGTGAGAATACTCATAGCAGCTTTGTTTGTAATAGCTTCAAACCGGTAACTACCCCAATGCCACTCAAAGGCTGAAGGATTAAATCAACGATTGTCCATTCACAGCGAGGTTTACTGCTTTGCAAGCAACACAAAGGAGGAAGGCAGCAACGAGGAAGTTATACTGAGCTAGAAGTCACGGCTGGAAGAATGCACGCCATATGCTTCCATTCATGTAGCCTTGATGAAGTAATAGTAATTATGGAGACGGAGAACAAATTAGCAGTTGCCTAGGGATAAAGGTTTGGAGTAGGAGGCAGCTTTAATTGGTAGCATGACAGAGGCCTGGGATGATGGTACAGGTAGATTGCTAGTGGTAGCTTCGTGAAGTTCTATGTGTGACCACATTGATTGAGGTTCGTTAAAGGCATAGCTGCATATGTGCCAATGCTTGTGTATGAGAACACATGTAACTGGTGAGATCTGACCCTGTTCTGTGGTTTGTTGTGGCGGCAACTTCTCCAGGACTAACCGAGCCAAGCATAATAATGTATCAGTGGGGTAGGTTGGGTAAAGGATATAGGCGTACGTCCTTGCACATTTTTTTCCAGATAGGATCTCATATAGCCCAGGCTGATCTCCAACTTACAATGCAGCTGAGATGACTTTGAACTTCTGATCTTTCTGACTCTAGCTCCTGCTTAGATATTATAGCCATGCACCAGGAATTGAGCCCAGGGTTTCCTGTACGCTGGTCAGGCACTTTCCTAATGGAGCCACATCCCCAGTCCTTTCTTGTACATTCTTAAAAGCGTCTGTAATCCTGACACTGTCTTAAGCTTAAAACATTCTTAAAATATTGCTTTTAGACAATAAAATCCATTATTCTGATCCTAGGGTAAGAAAAAAAACTTAATGAGATACAGAAAAATGCTAGATATTAAAGACATTTCTTCAGGCACCAATCCTACTCAAACATCCTACAAGACTTAGGCTTCATCATCAGCACTCATTTTGAAATTCAAGTGTGGCTTCTCTAGCACCTACATGTATTATCTCCCCCCTTCTACTCCTCTCTTATTTCTGTGCTCATTACTTAAAGAAATACAATTGAGCACTTGTGTATAAGCCCAGAGAGCTCTGAGGTCTGGGATAAAGTAGTGGTTTAAGGTTCATTATAGTGAAGAAGGTTTTTTAAAAATGAGTAGATATGTACCATGAGGTATGAGAGTAGCAGCTACCCTAATGGCACATATTAAAGGAAAACTAAGTCATAAAGGAGGCATGAGCATGCTGGGACAGTAGGCAGTGGTAAGGGGAGCCCTCATGACAAGTCTGAGCAAAGGACTAAAGGAAGTCAAGAGTCTGCCATGAACCTCTCAGAGGAGCATCTTTCAGAAAGGAGGGATAAACAAGAGGAAGCCTGGATGGTGGGTATATGCTTGGCCTGTTCAGAGACAGGCAAGTAACGAATGTGACTAAAAGTAAGCAAAGGAGTTAGTAATAGAAAAGTGATCAGTGGTCACGAGGCAAGGTCTCCATACTTCACAAAGGCTTGAGGACCATTGTTAAACTTTCATTATATATCAAAGTAGTCTCAAAGTGTTGATTCCTGGCTTTCAGCATCTCCATACCTGAGATACAGGTAGTACACGCATGTCCTCAGGCCCTACTTCTAGGTCACTTGGACGTAATAAATTTGCAACATACTGCTTTAAATGACGTGGGATCACCTGAAAACATCTTCTCATTAGTAGAGGAAAGCTCTACCTCCTGGCTAATCAGAGCGCTACAGGGAGACCCTGCTGAGGAGCGGTGAGAGCTGCTTAGATAGGGAGTTGGTTTTTCTTTAAGGGATTATCATCCAAGTAGATTGGCCATGCCCCAGTGGAAGGCCATACACTCAGTTGTGATGTCTTATCACAGCAACGGAAAAGAAACCCAGACAACAAATACCCTCTATTCAACCCATTCCTTGATGTTTTGTAGAGAAGTATCAGCATGGCTTTACCTAGTGAGAATGTGCACCTCGTTCTGTACTACAGTGTGACCACCTTCTAAGTTCCTGAAGAAGTTTAAAATGTCTGCTTCTGGATTCCATCACTTCATGACCCATCAACCCCTTATGCCCAGGGGTCAGGTATGCTGGACTCAAAAGGCCACTCTGAAATATTTTATTGGGCTTGGAAGATAGTTCAGCCATCGAAGTGATTGCCATGCAAGTGCAAGGATCTGGATTTGTTTGCCAGAACCCGTGAGAAAATTTTGGGTCTGGTAGTATGCAACTGTAACCCCAGAGCTTGGGAAACAGCAATGGGACTCTTTTGCCAGGCAGCCAAGCCTTCTTGGTGACTTCCAGGTCAGTAAGAGAACCTGTCTCAAAGAAAACAAAAACAAAATCAAACCAAACAAAAGCCAAGGTGAACGGCAGCTGAGTATTAACATTGGGGATGTCCGCTGACCTCCACATTTCATTATGTACACAGTTTTATGCACACGCATGCCCCACACGTGAAGCTCCACACACACAAACATGTATACACTACACACATCCACACCCACTCAATTTTGTCATTTATTATCCCCAGACCGGATGGTTCAGCTAGAATGACAGGTTTGTCACTTTGCAATGGTGATGTGCGGTTTTCTCAACTTCCAGTGGGGCTGGGTTTTGTTGGATCAGTACAGCCAGTGAATTTGTGAGCCTCTAGCTGCTTCATTTGTTAATGTTGACAGTGACAGGTGATGAGAACGGAATGAATGTTTGTAAGAATTGCACGCATCTCCGTTATTCGATTTGTTTGAAATTAATCTTAGCGTTTCTACAACATGGAATGCTAAACACATGTCACTTATTTTGAACTTAATCCAGCACATGGAAATATTTATAAGAATTAGAGCGCTCCAGACTCGGTCACAGAGGTAGACTATTGACACGATCTCTCTATGCCTTCTGAAACCTGTGTTCGTCACGAACAAGTGGCTGTTGCTCTTTGAAGAGTTCAATTGCTAAAAGTCATTATTGTTGTGTCTGAGAAGAATGAGATTGTTAATTGTGTTTACAATAAAACTGTGAATAAATAAATAAAGGACATTAATATTTTATCCTAAGTGTTAGGATTTGCTGGGACAGCATCTATCACATTGTACCACACTGTACCCAAGAGCTGTTGATTCTCAATGGCTGCCTGGAGCTGTGGCTTCTGAGACAAAAGGGGTCTTGTTTGCTGGGCGATGCCTACCACAGAAATGGGATTGGTAGAGAGTCAGGGCCTCCTAATGTCTGAGTCTTCCATAGAAGCGAGAGAGGATGAGTTTCATTGAACTTTCCAGCAACCATTCAAAGTTTCCAAGATCAGTGGCCTTACTTAGCTCCCATCTGAAGGTGCTTGCCTATCTCTCCTTGGGACTTCTCTCAGACCTCCATTGCTTTCTGCTTGCCATCCCATGTAGCATAATTCTCTGATTTTTGGTCCCTGGCTGTTATATCCATGCCTCCCAGAGCATCCTCTTCTTACAGGTTAGTATCTTTCCTTGTCCTTCCAGGAAATGATGATCATTTTGTCTCTGAACATTTGCTTACACCTGACAGTCCAATTCAAACCATGCACGCTTCTCACACATGTCTCTTCAGTCACTATCCCACTTTTAAGAGATGGTTCTGCCTTTTCTAGGCTAATGAGTCCTTGGTTTCCTTGATATTTCTCCTCAGACTTGCCAATTCTTGATTTCCTACAAATCTGGGCTAGTTTCACATAAAGAGAAACATATAGCTTCCGCTACAAATAAGACAAAACTCAAGCCAGATGAGATGTAGAGAATTGAGCACTAATAGAAAATCTCACTGAGCTGGCTCCAGGCTTCTCTGCTAGAAAAAATGTTTTTGTTTACAACTCCGTGAACTAATGTCTGGGAGACAGAAGAATTACAAAGATAAGAATTTGAGAGGAAAAAAGACCACCCTAGAACACTTGGTTTTAGGGATTTACCATTTTAGGCAAAGTCCATGGAACAAGGTATTGTGCCTTTTCTCATGGACCACCTTGTTTCTGCTGGATCATAGTTGAGGGAAAACATGAATGACTCTTGCTCTTGGCACACAAGAAGCCAGCAAGTAGATCCTAGAGAGCATTGCATACCCTCATGGTTCAAGGATATATCTGCCATCTGAACACAGCAGATGCCCCAAAGAGTGTCCTGTTTCTTTTCTAAGTCTTGCACAAGTAGCATGATTATCTAAACCAAAACCTTAACACCCAGCTCAACACAACTTGAGAAAAGATGGTTTTCTCGTGTTCCCAAGAAGTCTGTGCTATGGGCGAGCATGCTCTACTATGTGTATGACATCCATCACATCTTGCTGTATCTCAGGATTGTGGGTTCATTCCTCCTAGTACCCTGTAATACTCATTGATACCCTGTTTATCACCTGCTGCAAGGCTTTCTAACCCTGAGGCATGGCACGGTAACCCTCCTGTGCAAGTATGGCATAGATGTGGGGACACTTGAAGCAGCTTATTGGAGGAGGGGCCATGCTTTTCTTACTTGTAAACACTCAAGTCCTCTCATCTGTTTTATAAATGGGATTAAACCTTTGACTTTCCCATACTTAATGTCCTGGTTTGGAGCATCCCTTTGCTTTTATCTGAAGTTTCTCTTGTTTGGGCGCCTCTTGTTTTTGTCCTATCAAAGTTTAGTTGCTTTTCTGAAGGACTTATCTTATAAATAAGATTTAGTTGGTGCATTTTAAAAGGGTCCGGATTGGTTAAGAACCTTCTATCGTTACAGCCCCAGTCTCCTCTTGCACTCAGCCACTAACTGAATCCCTTTCCATTTGAAGGAACTGTTCTCAGATTGAGTTTCCACAGGTCAGAACAAGTCCCCTCCAACAACATTCCTATTGACAGTATGGGGGCTCCCATACTCTTGGAGACCTCCTTTCCCATATAGATGGTGGTTCGTGCCTGCATATTTGGATGTTAACTAAGATACCAGGGCTTCTGCTTCCATTGCTTTCCATGCAGCCTTGGTTCTGACATTCCACTTGCTAAGCCATTTTCCATAAAATAGGACTGTCCTCACCCTATTGTAAAACTCATATGAATAGGGTGAGGGAGATGGCCCAGCAAATAGAGGGCTTGCTTTGCAAATATGAGAGCATGGGCTTGGTCCCAGAAGTCCCATAAAAAGCTAGCTGTGATGGTGCACACTTGTAATCTTGGCATGCAGTGGAGACAAGAAGATCCTTAGAGCTCCTTGGCCAGTCAGCATAATGGGAGGAATGGGTCCTAGGCCAGTGAGAGAGCTTGTCTCAAGACCAGTATGAATAGTACAGAGGAATGACAGCTGAAGTAATCAACTGGCCTTGGCATGCATGCATGCATGCATGCACTCTCATGCATGCTGCACGTACACATGCACACACACAAACATACACACACACATACTCACGCACACACCTGCCATACAAGTACATGCTATAAAACTACATACACACCCAAGAAAAAATCGTATAAGTAAATAAGAAATCACTTACGACTTGGAATTTATTCCTAGTCTTGTTAGGGAAAAGAATGTTGACATAGTCTTAATGTCAGCACAAGTCTCTTCCAACAACAACCCAACACCCTCATTGTGCTGGCATTTTTGACTGTGCCTCACTCCTCCCAAGATCTCTAAATTAGGCAAAACACAGCCTCTGGCCACTCACTGCCCTTTTGCTGGGGAAATGAATGTCACTCTAATTCTGTAGAGAAAAGAATAATAGAATCTGCAGGTTGCAATGTGCAAGATATTTTCTGGACAGTGATATCCATGATGCAAATGAGCTGTAAGCATCCTTCATCTTGGGCAACTCACTCCAGTCTTCTGGTCTGAGAAGGGTTGAGTTGGACAACCTAGGGTTGTTCCTGTGAGCTGTTTGCTTGGAAACAAGAAAAAAGAAGCATAGGAGGTAATACTGGAAGTCAGACTCTAATGGGCACTTCTGCAATAATTGAAAGAGGAATCTGGTGTTGGAAAGGGTAAGGGAAAGGCATATTTTCACTGCAACAGATTCTTTGGCTTGGCCCAAATCCAGGTCTAATTGCTTAAGTATAAATCTTAAACACGAGGAAGTAAGGATGAAAAGAAGGAAGGAAGGAATAATGGAAGGATAGAAGGTTTCAGCCAAAGCAACTGTTGTTCACAGACCCATAACCATATCCACTCTGTCCCAGAGGCAGACAGCCTGGGATTTGGCTATTCTGAACTCCCTCCAGAGGATTTCTGGTGACAGCGTTTTACTGTTACATACAATCTACATTGGAAGCAAGGTAGCACCCCAGTGCATTGTATAAAATCATGACGAAAATGAAAAGAAGATAGAAGAGAGTCTCATGACTCCACAAAGAAATACAGAGACCACAGTCATTCCCCACAGCTATCCCCCACAGCCATCCTCACAACCATCCCCCATAGCCATCCCTCACAGCCATCCCCCATAGCCATCCCCCACAGCTATCCCCCACAGCCACCCCCCACAGCTATCCCCCATAGCCATCCCTCACAGCCATCCCCCACAGCTATCCCCCACAGTCATTCCCCACAGCCATCCCCCACAGCCATCCCCACAGCCACACCCCCCACAGCCATCCCCCACAGCCATCCTCACAGCCATCCCCCACAGCTATCCCCCACAGCCACCCTCACAGCCATCCCCCATATCCATCCCCCACAGCCATCCCTCATAGCCATCCCCCACAGCCATCCCCCATAGCCATCCCCACAGCCACCCCCCCCCAACAGCCATCCTTCATGGCTGACATGGTACTACAGTTGGTTTTTACACAGAAATCTTTCACTGTTGCTCGTTTTCTGTTTCTTTTGGGTTTATACAGCATATCAACCAATTGGCTTTCCCCCCTAGATCAGGGATGCCCACGACTGCAGTTTCACATCTATGGGAACTGAGATGTTGATGATGCTGCCTAGGTATTTATGCAACTTAACCACTGTGAATGACGTCAAGGGATTCCTTTGATTTATTCCCTTCTCTTCTCTCCTTCCACAGCAGCAATCCTATGTCTCATCTAATATACTATAAAGTCACCTTTCGGTGTCTTTGTCCAGTTATATGAGAAGCCCCAGCCATCCAGGAGGCCATACTTACGATGCAGTGGAATGCATGCTGCATTTCCTCATGAAGATGTACCTCTGGTGACAGGCAGGAGTGAACAGTGGTTATGGACATGAGCACTGAGCTTACACTGGGTGATTGGTGGGAATTACCACTTCTCTGAGCTCAGTAAAATATGGTCAGTGAAGTGCTTTTTAAAAATTTGACTGTGTTTGCTGTTATGGTGACTAAGTGAATTATTACGTGCAATTCATTCAGAACCGCCTCTGACATCCCAGTGTTTGCTAAATATTAGCTATTAAAGCCAAGGAATAAATAAGCAGAGTACAGTGACAAAGACAGGAGACAAAACACAATCACTAGTCACCAGTTACAACTGTGGCCCTTGGAGGGCCCCTCAGTACTCCACATGTGTGCACACAGACCCACACACCACGTTCATGCCTTCATTTCTGAACCTGAGAATTAGATCAGTGGACACCAGAACACCTCCTATTTGTTCTTCACTCAACACATACGGTGTCCCCACAAAGCGTACTCCAATCTCACGAGTTTTATCTCACCACAGCACTGACTTTTACAAAGGTCGTATCCATGTTCTGGAAGTCCATTAAGAATGATGGGTGCATGATGAGACCAGTGACTCCTGTGGGCTTTGGTCCACTCACCGTCTTATCTTCTGCAAAATAAATTATTTAATAGATTATGTACGTGTTTTCAGGGCAGCGCCAGAGGCATCTGTTTAGACCATGGATGACATGTGGCAAAAAGATGTTAGAGAAGGAGAGAAATTCTAGTCCAAAATACACTTGTGCCCACTAATGGCCAGGGGGAAGGAGGGGGCACCATTGCTCCTATGTAGGGGGGTCCTATGTAGTCAACCCCCACTAGGGGCTAGGAGATCTCTAGGGAAAGTGGAACGACAGCAGGGACAGGTGTTGTTAGTCACCACTCCTACAACTTGGTGGGGGGAAAGGTTTTACTCTTTATTACTTGACTTCTGTGTTCTATTTCTAAATTACAGTTAGATTTTTTCACTTATTTGAACATATTCCATACTCTGAATAATGGAATCCGATCGCCAACTTAGCTCTGTTTGTAGGAACTCTAAGTAATGTTATGTTTTTTTGATTGCTTAAACTCACATGCGCACGGACATGCACATGCACACACACATGCACACATATACATGCTCACATGCACATGTATGTACACATGTACCAAAAATTTGCTATGTTAAATGAACAGGAATTGATTATCTTGCATATTTGAACAGTAGAAAATTGACCCAGGTATCTGACAGGGTCAGATTTCTTTGCTGAGGCTCTAGCAATATCTTCCTGTTTGTTTTTGTTTTTGCTTTGTTTTGTCAAGGTGCTGAAAGAGTTTTCATCTTTGAAAGTGGTGGTACAGAGAACTTAGCTTCCATGATGGGTACCAGCTGATGGCTTAAAGTTTCCTCCTGTGTTTTCAAAGCCAGCAATTGCAGGCTGTATTGCTCTCACACTGTGAATCCTCCTGTCCACTCCCACCTTGTGCCCGCTAAGAGTCTCCTCTTTTCAGGACATGTGTGTTCATACCAGGCTTTCCAGGATAATCTTTTTGTCTTAAGATCCATTCACTTCATCACATGGATAAAGCAGTTTTTGACAAGTAACATAACATTCACAGATCTAGGATTAGTACTGATATTAAGTATTAGGATAAGTATAGACAAGAGAAGGTTGTGGGTTTGTGGGTACACTTGAGGCAAGGAGAGTGGTAGGGTGTTTCCTGGGCTTTCAGGAAGGTTTGATTCCACTGGTGAACTGAGTCCTTCATGATGTCCAATGACTAGACAGGTTGCCACCAACCTGTGAGGAGGAGGAGGAATTGCATGCAGTAAGGCAGGTTGGCCACAGACTATTGAACTGGAAATAGAGTGTTGCCATGAATAGTGCTATGTTCACCTGGTGGTGGCTTGAAATGCCCTGCTTCCAGTTTATCAGCTAGTGGTCAACTCACTGCCCTGGGTACAGCTTTGGAAGCTTGCTGTGTGTCACAAGTTAGCCCTGTGAGCATTGGAGAAGAATAATCCACAACCCCAATTCTCTGCAGTAGGAAACATTCACTTACACAGATCTCAGTCTGTCCTTCCAATGGCCTGATCATTTGCCTCAACCGTTTAGCACAAATCTTCAATTCAGTCCATCATGCTTTGTGGTACAGAGGGAAAAAGAAAGGGATACCAGTTAAAGGAGTTAGGACATCTCTGAGAAAGCTATAGGGGTGTCCATTTCTCCCACCAAGTGAAAGAAAGTTGTTTGTAGTGTTCCTCTGGTTGTTGGAAGTTGGCAGGAAAAAAGCATCCATTGGGTTGAGAATTCCATACTCAATAGCAAGACTCTACTGATTTGTTCTAATATGGAGACTGGAGAGGGAAACACTTGCTATTGGCCTCACACTGCCTCAGCTCTCCTAACCCATTGCTGTCTTCCAGGACCCACCTTTCTGTGGCAGTGCCTATACCAAAGAAGAGAATAGCCCCAGGATGGAAATTGCACCCCTGCATTTTCCCAGGTGTTCCATGATGGCACCCATTTCCATGATTTTCCTAGGCCATGGCTTCTAATTTATTATGACGAGGAAGTCATAAAGTGGACCTGTCTTTTCTCACCATGGTCTCCCCATTTTGTTGAAGGGTTTCATGGGAATATTTTCTCTATTAATTAAGGCACTGGTCTAGAAGCATTAGTGATAGGAATGAAACTTCTGTTTCTTCCATTCCAGCCATCAGCTTCCACATGAGTGGAGCTTTCTTACTCCAGTGGTCTAGGTATCTTGGTTTGGCATCACGTTAGACCTGATGTCCAGAGTGCATTTATAGTTAGTCATTGACCTTTGCCAGAAGGTAGACACCAGAGGCCCCTTAGGTCCTTTTTAGAAGAAAAAAATTCTTTCACAATTTCATAATTCATATAATGTACTGTGATCATATTTCTCCCATTCCTATCCAGCTAAGCCCCTCACCCTTCCCAACATATTCCCATCTCATGTCTTACTTTCACATCATGGTGGCCCACTGCATCTAATCACGTTGCTTGCACAGCATGGATGGATGTTCTTTACTCAGGCAAGAACAACCTCAGTGACTCTACCACCGAAGACTATGACTCTCCTTCCCCCAGTGTCTATTAACCATGGACCCCTCCTTCACTTTCATTCAAAACGAAATGTGGATGGACTCAGTCTCGTTCAAATAGCCACTGCTACTGTTTCTGAGTTCATGGGCACACCAGCCATGACATATCCAGAAAGCAGATATTCACTTCCTTGCATTCTCTAGTTCTTGCATTCTCTCTCCCCTCTTCCATGATTCTTTGAGCCTGGAGGGGAGAGATGTGGATGCCCTACTTCGGACTTAGCACTCAGAGTCCCTTACTTTGAGCTTGTTGAACAGCTCTGGGTCTCCACATTCACTGTTGCCCAGTACAAACAAGCTCTTCTGGCTATATACTAACCTACTCCATAAGACCCTGAGGAGAAGCCATAAAGATCTCCGTTCAGGAAACCCTGGAGGCAGACAGTGGTATAGGAGATGGGAGCATCTTTGAAAAACACTTTGATGAATGCCCAGTGTGGTCCAGAGCTGTAGCTCTAAGGTACTGCAGCTAGATTTTGCCACTTAAAAAAGTATGAGCAAGCTCCTTTTAAGTGAGAAGTGTCTGTGACTTGGGAATCATTTTATTAGCACAACATAAACCAGCCTATCCTGACTAATTCAGTGAATAACCCATCTTTACAGCCAAGGGACCCCAGGAACCATCAACTACCAACAGTGATGTCATGGGTTAGAGAATTCTAGGATGGGGAAAACTAAGGAGATAAAGCAGCTGAAGCAGAGCAAGTTTGGCTACATTTATGGAAAGACCTCTGACAGCGACAGATAGATGGTCGGACCCATGACATTACCATTGGTAGTTGATGGCTCCCGGGGCCCCTTGCCTGTAAGGCTGTGTTTATTCACTGAATTAGTCAGACATGTCTGTTTTATATTGTGCTAATAAAATGACTCCTGAGCCTCAGACACTTCTCACTTGAAACTTTACTTCTCATCACACAGTCTGTCCTGGATTCAGTGACTCTCTAGGGGGTATCGATGATACTGTGACTTGGAGACTGAAGCTTCATTCCAGAAATGACACATTATTGATTCCCACATCCCACTGAGCAGAGCCACTCATCTAGCACCATTTAACTCTAGGGGGCTCAAGAAAGGGGTGGGTCAAGTGGGTACCTGTAAACATAACTTTTTCCTGCAGTTCCTAGGAAGCTCTCACTTGACACACATGAGGGAATGAGCAGAAATCTGACCTCCAGTGTCACCGTGTTCTAGTGTTCTAGATCCTAGTACCACACTCAACTTTTGGACCCAAGTTCAAAGCCAGAAACTTAATGAAGAGAAGGTGCACACACTGGCAGAAAGCCCACACAAAGTACCCAAGTACCCACTTAGAATGGAAGTCACCTCTATAGGTCATCAGGGAGAGTGGTCACATGTCACTGTGCTTGATGAACATGATGGTGAATTGCCATTTAAATCTCTGTCCTTATATGCATAGGTTCATGCCGTTCTCAGCCTTGGTTAGAAGAGCTGTAGTTGGTAACAGTTAATACAGGGACTCACGGCTGCTGGAAGTAAGAGACTCTGAATGCTAAGTCCGAAACAGGGCATCCACATCTCTCCCCTCCAGGCTCAAAGAATCATGGAAGAGGGGAGAGAGAATGCAAGAACTAGAGAATGCAAGGAAGTGAAAATCTGCTTTCTGGATATGTCATGGCTGGTGTGCCCATGAACTCAGAAACAGTAGCAGTGGCTATTTGAACGAGACTGAGTCCATCCACATTTCGTTTTGAATGAAAGTGAAGGAGGGGTCCATAGCACATTCTTCCCTTGGTTAATAGACACTGGGGGAAGGAGAGTCATAGTCTTCGGTGGTAGAGTCACTGAGGTTGTTCTTGCCTGAGTAAAGAACATCCATCCATGCTGTGCAAGCAACGTGATTAGATGCAGTGGGCCACCATGAAAAAATATGAAAGTAAGACATGAGATGGGGGCTTGTGAACGGTGAGAGGCTTAGCTGGATGGGGATGAGAGAGACATAGTCTAAGCACACACGGTCATATATTTTATCTCCAATGAAAATTCCTGTATCTTCATTATACTGAAATGTTTCGTTATCAACATTTTGTTTGGTGAGGGCAGGAACTGAACACAGTGACGTTACTTAGCTGCTGAATCCTCTGAGGCATTAAGTATGTCCCAACTGGGACCCGGGGCCAGCCTGCCTACATTGTTAAGTCCATCCCAGACTAAAGCTATCTTCTGCTGACTGGTAAGGACGTCTAAGTCGCTTCTCACATATATTCCAGGGGCTTCTGCCTAAATATATTTAAAGTTTTGCAAACATTTTATGATAAAGTCCTCTCCTTTTTGAGCTGACTTTTTGTCTATTCCTTGGAGTGTAATGGGATCTAATTAGATTAAGGGTTTAGTGAAAAGAAGGAACTGGGATAGACGTAGAGAGGGTAGATGGGCAGGAAAATTAAGTTGTTATATGGTACCCCCTCTTAGACACTGATGCTGGAAGGTGGTTTCCAAGAGTGAGAGTGGGTCAATGAAAGGTGCCTGGAACTTCCGCCCTCCAGCTAATCCAGGCTTTCATGTTCTTTTCATTCCTGAATGGAAGCCCACTGAAAAGACATCGCACATCGATTATTTTGACAGATGTCATGATTTGGCAATCTGCAGGAGAAAAGAATCTGGTAAATTTTGTTCTCAGCTATTTCAGTCCTAAAGATGAGCGATTATTTCATAGAGTTCATAGAAAAATCTGAGCATTAAAAACGCTCGGTTTATCATTTTTTTTCAAACGTTCTCCATCCTAAGCTAAGCTGCCTTGCCATGTCTATCTTGAAGCATCGGCAGCAAGTCTCTGAGCTTTGTTTCAGTGGACACTTTATCCCACTAGACAAAGGAAACAGTGTGGTCAACTAATTCATTACTGCTTTCCACAAAATAGAATTCTAAATTAGACTAATAATGGGGTGCTCATTGACTTCTGCCTTGTCAAATCTAACTAATGTCAGGTTTTCCATAACCCACCAAAATTCTGTTCATTTCGTATGCTTAGTGCATGCCATGAGTGGCAATGAGTGGCAAAAAACTTCCTCTCTTCCCCTCTTCCCCTCTCCTCTCATCTCCCTTCCCCTTCTCTGCTTTCCACTCCCCTCCCTTCCTATGCTCCCTTCTCCTTTCTTCATCTCCCCTCTCCTCCTTTCCTTCTCATCTCCCTCCCTCCTTCTCTCATTTCTCTCTACAGTTAAATGACCCCATGAGAACAAAACCATTATTTTCCATACTTCCAAATGTGAACCAGTGTCCACAGAAGCTAGCTCATACCTCTTTAAGTGGCAAATCTGAAGATCCAAGCCCTGGCAACCTGGTTCCTCAGCCCATGTTTTCAACTACTGGATTATTTAGCCTCTCAATTTAAAAGTGAATCTCAGTCAGTTGATACGATTGTGTTTGTTGCTCTCTTTGATAACATGAGTGTTCTATCGATATGTTATTGGGATGGCAGAAGAAGGCAGGAGCAGCCTTGGACAACAGATAGGAACCGAGGTCTCTGTAGTGGACCAAAGGAGAACGAAGCACAGTGAACTTTACACAGGGGAGACTTTGCTGTGTCCAGGGAGTCCATCTCATCATTTTATGGCAAGTTTCTCACCACTCCATCCTCACAGTGCCACTCAAATGTCAGGTTTCAAGTTGGGAGGGAACTTCTGGTTTGCTGGGTCAATTCTCCTGCCTGTACTGGGCCTGCCTCGGAAGACAGATGGAGGATTCAGCATTTTTGTTTCACTGCTTGGAGGGAAGAAAATTCTGCCTTCCTGTGAGACTAAATACAATGAAGGGGTGCCATAAAATAGCTCACAACAACTATAAAAACTGAATAAAAGCCATGTCCCTATAATCTCATTTGAGTTCATTAGGAAGAAAGTAAAAACTGAATATAATCCAGTCTTCTCCCCCTCTATAGTTTCCCCAACACCACAATCTTGCTCCACCCCTGACAAGAGACTGCATGTAAATTCTAGCCTCTCCATCTGGTCAGGCTACATCCCATAATACTTGTACACTCGGGACACACCCTGTACTATTCTAAGCATATACTCATTTATCACACCCTTTTGTGGCCTTGGCTACCCACAGTCACAGCGGTCTTAGCCCATGGCTAAAACCACTGAACTCAGCTCATAGCTTTTAGATAAAAATCTGATGTGTCCTAGTAAGTGACTGGCTCTTAAGAGATTCTGAGCTGTCGAAAAGGTCAGAATAGGCCAAGTGGCTATAATCCATGAACTCTCTTCCCTATGAGTTACTATAAAAGGGAACATTAAGACAGTCAAGTGAGCCTGGAGAACGTAAAAACAAGAAAGCGGCCCAGGAGGCTCTGTACATGGTTTTCCCACAATTTCTTTAAGCAGGCTCACACCCAACCCCTGTGGATGCACACAGGCCAGGGCCAGCTGTCTTCAGAAGATTACAGAAACGTCACTCATGAAAAACTGAGATGGACAGGTATAGGCTCAGACTTCGAACTTTCGCTTATAATTTCTGGTGATGACATTTAAACTTGAATATAAACCAGAGTAAGTCATGGCGTATAAGAAAAGTAGCTTCACCCCTGCATACTTTCTAGAGCAGACCCCTCCAACCCCCACCTCTCTCTGTTCTCGCACTCTCCAGTCTCTCCTGTCTCCTGTCAAGCTTTGTTTTCTTCAGGACTCCCACTTGCCTCTCCTTTATCCCACATACTGTGAAGGAACCCGAATGCACACCTAGTTGACTGGTTCTACTGACCTACTGTAGGTATAAAGAGTGTGTTAGCGATACCCGGACTAATTTAGTATATTGAATGGAGAGACTTCCCATTGATAATTACTACAGTAATTGGGCACATGAGGAAAACCCACCAGTAGGAAGTGAAGGTGTCAAGTCAACTAGCAGAGATGACCATGGATGAAATGGAGATGATACAGTGAATAGATCAGACATATAAACACAAATGCCATCAGTCCCTGGGGAGATGCCTTGGTGGTTACAGGCACCTGCTGTTTCCCAAGAGGATCCAGGTCCCATTCCCAGTTCCTGACACCCAAGTCAGGTGGCTCAGAACTGCCTGTACTGCAGCCCGGGTGATCTAATTCCCTCTTCTGGTCTCCATGGGTATTTCATTAACAGGCGATATACATTCACACAGGCTCAGATCCACTCGTTTGTGCCGCCCATGTGAGCCCATATGTAGAGTTATCCACTGGAACATGGGGTTGAATCGCAAGTGTTGGAATCTTGACTTTGTCTGCCATGACCTCATGAATGAAATGTCCATGTCATGTCTAGAAGACAGCATTTCATAACACTCCTCCCTGTCTTCCTGGTCTTTCCACCCTTCCTTTGGGATGGCCATTGGGCCTTGTTGTGGGATCAGTACAGATATCCTATATAGGGCTGAGAACTCACAGTTATTTGAGTCTCTTGTCATCTTACCCAGTTGAATCTCTGCATAAACCTCTGCTCACTGCAGAACAAAAGCTTCTCTGAGAATGTTTAAGCATAGCCTACAGATGTGGATGTAAATATAGATATTTAAAAGGCAGTTTAACAACATGGCCATTTAGCAGAACAACAGCAGCTTCTCTCCTAAGGCCAGTGGCCTCAAGTTTGTAGTAACAGACATAAATTTTGACCTGTGGAGCAGGCTTCAAAACCAATCAGAAAGTGGTTGGGTACTCTGTAAGAGCCATGATGCTATTGGACTCGTGGGTATGCCTTGCCTGGCAGGTTAGTATTCTAACACTGAGCATCCAGTGCTGGGTAGGACCATTGAAGTCTATAGAGCATTCCTTGCTGTGAAAGCTAGATAGTAGGAACTTGCATCTTTTCTTTTCTTTTTTTCTTTTTTTGTTGGTTTGGATTTGTTTTTAGGACAGGGTCGCACTACATAACCTGGGCAGCCTTGAATTGATGAACTTCTTGCCTCCCATCCGAGCCTCCTGAATACTGCAGTTACAGGCATGCACAGCCAGCACTGATTTTTTTTTATCTTTTCGTGTCTCTGATATGATTTATTTTTGCTCTTCTATTTTCTAGTCTATGTTCCATCTTGGTCCGTTCTGTTTCTTCCCTAAATAAGAGCAGAAAATATTTAAAAAAAAAAAAAAGCCCCATGCCTCCTAAGGAGGTTGGCTTACATTTCTGCCATAAACAACTATAAGAACTAGACAAAATAATTGTAAATTGGAATGTGGGGTGGGAGATGATTAGTGGGTAGAGCACTTGCTGGGCATGTGTGATTATTGAGTTTAAACCCCCAGAACCTACATAAAGTCAGGTGTGGTAGTACATATCTATAATCCCAGTACCCCTATACAGAAGGGAGAGGCAGGAACAGAGAGACCCCAGAAGCTTCTATAGCTTGATAGTTGGTGGGGTGGAGCTAAGGTGAAGCCTGGGAACAGGTAGAGTTTCTCTGCCCATCAGTCTCTTGGTGCACATACTCGTAGGTCAGATGATAAGTTGTGTGGATGCCACTGGCCTCACAATATTAACTGTATTTCTTAATATAGTGTTTGATAAGCCCACACACCCGGTTTTGCAAATATGGTTTCAATACATTCATTTGTTAATATATTGACAATGTAATAACTTTACTGGTGGTTCCTTCTGTTTTCTCATGGACAAATAATTATTCATCTGTGACACATGGGTGGCACTGGACAGGTTCTGGACAAGCGATGTTATCTACTTGCAGAGTGAGATACAGATCCTCCTGTACGTACATTTGAACTCAAAATGGAGCCAAGTGCTGTTTATGAAATAAACTCACACAAGGGACAGCCTGAGGGACCACTGCTGCATGCAGTATATAGTAATTTAGAGCAGAGCACAGACTTATTTCAAGTATTTGTTTATGTTATAAATGCTGGGACTACTTTTATCCAAATTAATAGTCATTCCAACAAAAAAGACATCTATAGGAACATTAAATCCATGTGTTTCAAGAAGTGTTTTGAATTGTCTGCTAGCCCCATCATTTTTATTATTTCTGAGTTATCCTGTTAACTAAATTGTTCTCCTGATTATAGATTGTATTATTGGGATTCTGGGTGTTAGATTTTGATTGGACGCTAGACAGCGTGATTGCCACGAATCTGAATACCTGTGTTTTATTATTGTCCTTGGAGAGTAGCAGTTAAATAACTTGTTGATATGCCTGATCCCTTTGAAGGTTCTCAAAAGATGTTGCACGTGTATGTCTGCCATCGACTTTAATGCACTGTATAGCAAGACCTGACTCAACACTGCTTGTTCACAATCATCGCACCATTCTACACCGGAGCAGGGTGAGTGTCTCCCAACCCTCTGTGATTTCTGGAAGCTTTTTAAGCTTGCATTAACCTACTTGTCATTTTCCAGTCTCATTGAATTTCATGTGATATGTGTGCAATTAGTATTCAGCTAAGAAATAAAGAGCACCCCTTAGTAGATTTTTGAATCTCTTCTTCTGTGCTAGCTCCCTCTTCTCCCACATTATGACCTAGAAATCTGCTACGTTAGCCTCCTGGAAACCCAGTTTGTGTCGTCCCAACTCTACAAAGACATCTTTATCTGTCCGAGTTTCTTTTCTTAGCTCATATGTCTGGAAGTTTCCTCTTGGTAGAAGCCTGAGCTAAGCAGAGTATGAGGCATGGTCATGGCATGAAAGTGTACATCTGACCTTGATGTCCCAGAATGAGGGCATAATGGAACAGATGCTAAGTCTGGAAAAAAAATCATAAGGGGAGACTTTTCTAAGTCTAATAAGAAACATCACCTTACAAATTTAAAAAATCAGTAAAAGGATATGCATCACAGGAACGGTGAGTCGAGATGAAAGTGTTTCCATAGCATAGAACTGCAACTAATATGAAATATACATGTAAACTAAAAATTTAAACTATGGGTTCAGTTTAGCTACATGAAGGCTATTTCAATAAAACATAAAAATAGTAAGAATAAAACTTTAAAAAGACCATCCAGATCTCAGAACATAACACAGTGCTAAAAATCAAGGACAAGGAAAATATCAGAAGACATTTGGGAAAGAACACATAGCATCTTGAAGGAATACTAATATGGCTTCTGATATTTCAACATATACTATAGAAGATGGCGGAATGACTTACAAGCGGTGCTTAGATAAATACGTATGGTATTATCCAGATAATTATGGGACATTTAATGAAATAGTCTACATCCTGAGACTCATGTAAATCTCATTGAGCATCCAAATATTTATCCTCTGGCTGTTGGTGTACTCAACCAGCAATCAACAACGGGGAGAGAAACCTGTAAGTGCTGGGGATGTTTCAGGACTGAGCAGTACAGTTGAAATGCCATTTAACTCAAAGAAGAATCACGCGGAAAGTGGAAAATTAGCAACTTTTAGGCCATCATCCCTTTTCAGGTGAATTCTAACAACAATTACAGAAGACATTGATCACGCTTACACAGCATTGCCAAGAAACAAAGAATGAATGGTTTCCAACTTATTTAGTGTATAATTTTTACATAAAAACCCAGTAGGATCATCATGAGGATGATCAAGTATAGATGAATATCTCTCAAAAACGCAGAGACAAACACCCAAAGAAATAGCAAATGCATCCCAAACTAGATAAAGTGAAATATACCCGGAGTAAGTAAACTGTATTTCAGGAAAGCAAGGTTGGTTTAACAGTGTAAATTAATAAGTGTAATTAACCTTATTTCATGAAAAAATTCATGTGATTCTGTCAATGCCAGAGGAATAAATGAATAGAATTCAGTATTTGCCCATTACATAGACAAACTTCTCAATAAACTAAGAATAGGAGGGAATTTCCTTCCATAAAAAGTGTTTGTAGAAAGCCCTACAGATATCACCACGCTGAACTAATACTTTTAAATTAATCCTTTCCCCAGAGATAAGGAACAAGACAAGTGTATTCAAGTACCAGCTTTGCCTGACACTTAAGTTGGAATCCTAACTATTTTATTGACCATGACTTTCTGAACAGTCCTTTGGGTCAAAGAATAAAGCAGTAAATTATTTAACACCCAAAGAAGATTGACATTTAGTAAAATTAAGAATTATCCTTATTAAAAGAGAGCCATCTCACCATCACCATGTTTCTTAGCTTAAGAATGTTAACATTAAAGAGTAATCTTCATTGCAAATGGGCTTCAATGCATTTTTTTTTTGTCTTGAGAGTCGGTCTTTTGATCCCTTCAAGGGCAACGGATCCATCTTCCCTTATTACTGATGGACATCAGCTGGGGACCAACACGCAAACAGTTCCTTCTTTGTCATAGTGGCTGCTTTGGACACCTCTTGATAGCTCTACAAACACTCCAGGAGCTCCAGGAGACCACCACATCACTGTCCTTCTTCAGAAGGCCTTGCTTCAGTTACAACTACCTCAGACAACCCGTCTCCTTCTGGGAAGCCATCTTTCTAAGACAGGTTCCATGAACCCTAGCTACATGTTTGACTGCATCTGTTTTCTCAGGCCAAGGGAAGAAAGTTTTCTTTAGTGAACCAGCAGAAGGCTTGTAATTGGTGCAATGTGACGTTATGATTTATCGTTGGGATTGGTGGGCCTGCAACCTGCTAAGCTACTGAAGCAAATTACAATTCTTCCTTTGCATGGCACAAGCATGCCTAGCCTTTTTCTCATGCCTTTCTCTGGTTACACAGCTAGTTTGCTTAGACTTACTCATTAAAAACTACTACATTTATTATTATTATTATTATCATCATTGTCGTCGTCGTCGTCGTCGTCGTCGTCGTCGTCGTCGTCATCATCATATCTGGAGGTCCCCAGGACTGAACTCAGGTTGTCAGGCCCCATGGCAAGTAGTTCCACCCACTGAGCCATCGGGCCAGCTCCTCATCTTGCTATTATGCTGGGTCCACGGATAGGCTTCGCCTGAACGGGCTTTTCTTGCCTGCTTATGATCTTTATTGTGGGTAGAGTAGGCTGACTGGGAACACAGGAGGAAATAGTAGTTACCATATCAACAGCATCATAACAGCAAGAAAGCAGCAGAGAGTCCAGAGAGTAATCAGAAATAAAATCCCAGGAACAAGAGGTTCCTGAAACCATGAAGGTCAGCAGGAGAGCGGAGGAGATGGTGGCAATCCAAGACTGTGGAAGGCTGTAAAGAGTTGATAATGAGACTCTGTAGGCCCGGCCCCCTGGAAGAGTTCTGGGAAGCTGTTAAGGTGTTCTGGGTCCTGTCATGCAAGGTCCAGACATTATCTGTTAGGAAATGAAGGTCCCGGGAGGGCGTGAGAGCCATAGCATTGACCACGGAGGGCTGCCACCTCTCATTACATGGATCACTCAGAGCAGAGCCACTGACAGTGAAGACCCTGACCAGTGAACCTCAGACCTGAGCCCCATGACCTCTAATACTGGTACCATAAGCCAGACCCAGATCCAGAACTGTCAACCTCTGGGTTTTAGCCTCATCTACTGCTCCTTGGCATCCCAGGGCATTGAACTGTCTGCCAGCACCCAAGATACCACTGTTGGCCTAGTCATGATTTGTATCTGAAGGGAATCCCAGGCAGCTGATTGTCAGTAAGTGTTTATAGGAAAGCTCTGGGTGACTCACGATGGAGATAGCTTGCAACATCCCGGAGGAAAGCAAGGTGAGACAGCAGAGCTAGTTAGACAGATGGCAGGACTGAGCCGGGCCCTGGAGAGGGGCATAGATATAGTCAGTTGTGAGAGCCCCAAAGGATAGAAACTGGTAGACTGTCGATTCTGTGTCTCCCCTGAATGGAAAGGATATGGGTGACCATACTCAGAAAAGTGAGGCTCATCAACAGGGTACAGAACCAGGGCCAACCACGGCCAAAGGTTCCATAATACCAGTGATGCCATGGGAGCCCCAGAGTACAGATAATGCTCCGGGAGACGGCCTCCAGCTAACAACCAATAGCCTGACAGAAGTTCGCTAGCGCATGACAAGACTATGGTTTCTCTTAACTAAACCAAATGGAAAATTGAAGTACAGGTTAATGTGAGTTGGAAAAAAAAGAAGCACTATTTACCTTGCGTCATCTTGACCATGGCTATAGAATATGGACCACATTCACAAATAATAAATAATGATAAATTGATTCAACAGAAGAGTATACGGTAGTCAATAGATTGAAATACATGTATGGGTGGTGTTACAGAATGATGTTGACAGCAAATACTTTCTATGATACCGTGTGTTCCATAGGCATCGTGTGTTGCCTTGGTCTTGTAATCTTCCTTTGCTTTCCAAGTGCTAGAGGATTAGGGAGCTAAGCCCCTTGGCCAGATGGACAACAAATTTTGGCGATGTTGCCGAACAGTGTCTGGATATTAATGACCATGAGACATGTATGCATATAAATAGACGTAGATGTATTTACAACCTGTATTTCTACACACAGACATATGCATGTATACAACACAGTTAAATGATTACATGGGATCTCCGCTAGCATTATGCTACATAATACATGTCTGCATTGCTAAAAGCATGCATATAAGGAAGATATTCTTATTATTTTTTTCTTTCATTTTTGAGACAGCATCTCACTAAACTGCTCAGGCTGGCCTTGAACTCCCTCTATTCTATAGCTGGGTCTGATCCTTCTGCCTCAGCCTCTCTAAGTATCTGGGATTGCAAACCTGGGTTGTAATTTCGCCTTTTATGTTTTTCTTTCCAATCAGATAACAATGGTAACGGAGCCTCTGATTCCTTTGCACCGAGTAAGAATTTGAGCCAGTTTAGAGGGGAGGAAAGGGGAAGGGAAAGAGAAAGGAGCTGTCACAGAGAAAGGGATGAGCTTCAGGGAAAATTTGGGGATGAGTGACTCTGACCCACCCCCACCCCCATTTCATAAGTAACAGCCACTCCCTCCAACCATACTTAACTTGTTTGTTTAGCCATTAAGAAATGCGTGCGGGGGGGGGGGGGGCGGGGGGTTGGGGATTTAGCTCAGCCGTAGAGCGCTTGCCTAGCGAGCAAGGCCCTGGGTTCGGTCCCCAGCTCCGAAAAAAAGAAAGAAAGAAATGCGTGCGGCAGAGTCGGCAGCGAATGAATAAAAACTGCTTTAGGAAGAGAGTAGCACTGGGAGGTGTTACTATATACATTAGAGTTACATTAGGTCTCTGCACATAAACTTTCTCATCTAACTGGCTCTCGGTTTTAAGATGAGAGACCATCCCAGGATGACTCTCGCCACTTGGCTGAGTCCTCTTCTTGCGACACTGGCTGTACCACCCTCTTTGCCCCATGCCTGGGGCCGTTCGGACTCAGTTCCAACTCTCCTCCAGCAGAAAGAGCTGCTTTGGCTGAGGTTGACTCCATGCAGGAGCAGAAGCCATGGAACTCAGAGGACAGAGGTGTGCCGGCGTGTGCCCAGCGCAATTAGAGGCGGATTAAGAGCGACACAGTGTGCGGCCCAGGCGTGATGTGTTTCTGCCGTCTTGTCTGGGATTAGTAGCAATATATCCGCTGGCATGATGGACACATCTGCTTTCGTTTATCCTGAGCCCTGTCAAGCTCACAGGCCTGGATTAAAGCAAAACCACGCTGAGTGAGCATTGCTAATTTAGCTACTTCGCTCTCCACTCTCTTTTTCTTTTCCATATTCAAATTTTAATATGAACGTGCAAGAGGCCATTTGCTTCCAGCGTGATGACGACTTTGGGAACAGAACCTTTCATTCTCTGTCCCGAGTGAGAATTTGGGTCAGTGTATCAGGCGTAGAGTTGGAGACCCGGGAAAGAGAAGGGAGAGGGGATGGGTGTGTAGCAGAGAAAATGTGAACCTCCAGGGACCGTTCTGGAGTGAGTGGCTCTGGTCCACCTTCCAATTACACACGAAAGCATCACCACCCCTACCAGCCCACACTCCTGTCCACGCTCCAAAATCTAGCCTCCATCCGCTCCCAGAAGTCTATGATTTTCCTATCTTTTATCCCCCGGCCCAGAGGTCAGGCTCTAGACTTCTTCAGGCCTGGCAGTGCTGAGCTAGCCACTTGTATTACAAAATGACTGCCTGTCGTTCTGGGGGTGGGGGGGTGGGGTGCGTGGGTTGCCCTTTCTATTCTGCACCTCAAACCGGTTTATTGCTAGGATCTGGTTAACTCGGTTTCGGTTACCTATCAGAGTTAACGCCCCAACGCGGAGCCCAGCCATTCCCTCTGCAGCCCTTTGAATCCCAGCTAAGAGAGCCTGCTTTCTCTTGGTTACAACTCAGAGCCTGTTTATCAAAATCATGCCTCCAGGCAGGAGGGATTGCGCACGACAAGATCTGGGGAGCTCTGCTTTCCTCCTCCCTGTTCGTTCTTCCCTGTTGGTTTTTCTACTCAATTTGCTCTTTGAGCTGTCATGTATTTAATAATTTGCATCAGTTCATTCTGTTTCTTACATGTCTCTCCATTTTCCTTTTCTTCAAACATTTCAGGCCTGCAATGTCTATGTTAGCCCAGAACATTACAAAAGCATATTTTGATTTTTTTGTTTGAAACACTGTAGCTGAATAGACAACTAATAAGTAAGTCTAGGGAAGACGGTTAGGGTGGCAGGTGAGGGGATTAAGGGATGAACTTTTTTTTAAATTTTTTTAGCAGAATGGAGCCGCTCCGAAAAGTCCTCCTGATATTCAGGCGGGAGAGGGTGGTAGGGTTCAGGTGAAGGCCAGAGGTGGAAGAGGCTGCAGGGTAGGGCTCAGAGCAAAATAGGTGATGGTGGACACCACAGGGCAGGAGTGGAGTGGAACTCCTTCTCAGGTTGGCTTCTTTGGGTCCCCCAAAATAACTGTGAATGGGTCATCTTTCTTTCACTGTTCCTATGGCTTTGGTGTTTACCAGCCTGCCTTCTCCTCGAGTCTATCTAGGACTCAGGATCCCAGAGTCTGTGCCATCTCTCTCCCTACACTCCATCTCCAGCAAAAGAAAAGGAACTTGCAAAGGGCAAACTCAAATTCACCTTCAGAACTAGCAGAATCTGGTTAATGTGATTCCAGGCTTGCCCTCCCCCCACAGCCCCCAACAACCACCCCCCCAAACCCCCCCAGCCTTCCACCTACTTGCTGATGTCTCAAATTCTTTTAACAAGGGAAAAAGTCTTTCATGCCACAATTAGGGATAAAAGGCATAAAATGCAAACGCCTGGCTGAGCTCCAGTTGGAGAATAATCAATCAATCCTTGGAATATAAATTACTGATATCAGATTCTTTCCTGGTGTGATGGAGGGAGGAGGTTAAGAGAGCAGGCTGATACTGACACCTGGAATGGGGGTTTCCTAGGAGATGGGAACAAAGGAGGGTACAGTCTCTCTCAGGTAGAGAGCACCTTGAGATTTCGTGTGAGTGAGTGTGTGTGTGTGTGTGTGTGTGTGTGTGTGTGTGTGTGTCCCTTCTTTGCTCTGTGCTGCACACACTCCAGGAGCCAAGCATTTGTGCTCACCCTGTTGTATCTAGGGGGATGTTGAGGCTCAGAAATGTCAAGTAACGGTTCCTAGGACCTGTGCTGCTAAGTCACACGTCTTTTTTTTTTTTTTTTTTTATTAACTTGAGTATTTCTTATATACATTTCAAGTGTTATTCCCTTTCCCGGTTTCCGGGCAAACATCCCCCTCCCCCCTCCCCCCTCCACTTCCTTATGGGTGTTCCCCTCCCAACCCTCCCCCCATTGCCGCCCTCCCCCCATAGTCTAGTTCACTGGGGGTTCAGTCTTAGCAGGACCCAGGGCTTCCCCTTCCACTGGTGCTCTTACTAGGATATTCATTGCTACCTATGGGGTCAGAGTCCAGGATCAGTCCATGTATAGTCTTTAGGTAGTGGCTTAGTCCCTGGAAGCTCTGGTTGCTTGGCATTGTTGTACATATGGGGACTCGAGCCCCTTCAAGCTCTTCCAGTTCTTTCTCTGATTCCTTCAACGGGGGTCCTATTCTCAGTTCAGTGGTTTGCTGCTAGCATTCGCCTCTGTATTTGCTGTATTCTGGCTGTGTCTCTCAGGAGCAATCTACATCCGGCTCCTGTCGGTCTGCACTTCTTTGCTTCATCCATCTTGTCTAATTGGGTGGCTGTATATGTATGGGCCACATGTGGGGCAGGCTCTGAATGGGTGTTCCTTCAGTCTCTGTTTTAATCTTTGCCTCTCCCTTCCCTGCCAAGGGTATTCTTTTTCCTCTTTTAAAGAAGGAGTGAAGCATTCACATTTTGATCATCTGTCTTGAGTTTCGTTTGTTCTAGGCATCTAGGGTAATTCAAGCATTTGGGCTAATAGCCACTTATCAATGAGTGCATACCATGTATGTCTTTCTGTGATTGGGTTAGCTCACTCAGGATGATATTTTCCAGTTCCAACCATTTGCCTACGAATTTCATAAACTCGTTGTTTTTGATAGCTGAGTAATATTCCATTGTGTAGATGTACCACATTTTCTGTATCCATTCCTCTTTTGAAGGGCATCTGGGTTCTTTCCAGTTTCTGGCTATTATAAATAAGGCTGCGATGAACATAGTGGAGCACGTGTCTCTTTTATATGTTGAGGCATCTTTTGGGTATATGCCCAAGAGAGGTATAGCTGGATCCTCAGGCAGTTCAATGTCCAATTTTCTGAGGAACCTCCAGACTGATTTCCAGAATGGTTTTACCAGTCTGCAATCCCACCAACAATGGAGGAGTGTTCCTCTTTCTCCACATCCTCGCCAGCATCTGCTGTCACCTGAGTTTTTGATCTTAGCCATTCTCACTGGTGTGAGGTGAAATCTCAGGGTTGTTTTGATTTGCATTTCCCTTATGACTAAAGATGTTGAACATTTCTTTAGGTGTTTCTCAGCCATTCGGCATTCCTCAGCTGTGAATTCTTTGTTTAGCTCTGAACCCCATTTTTTAATAGGGTTATTTGTTTCCCTGCGGTCTAACTTCTTGAGTTCTTTGTATATTTTGGATATAAGGCCTCTATCTGTTGTAGGATTGGTAAAGATCTTTTCCCAATCTGTTGGTTGCCGTTTTGTCCTAACCACAGTGTCCTTTGCCTTACAGAAGCTTTGCAGTTTTATGAGATCCCATTTGTCTATTCTTGACCTTAGAGCATAAGCCATTGGTGTTTTGTTCAGGAAATTTTTTCCAGTGCCCATGTGTTCCAGATGCTTCCCTAGTTTTTCTTCTATTAGTTTGAGTGTATCTGGTTTGATGTGGAAGTCCTTGATCCACTTGGACTTAAGCTTTGTACAGGGTGATAAGGATGGATCGATCTGCATTCTTCTACATGTTGCCCTCCAGTTGAACCAGCACCATTTGCTGAAAGTGCTATCTTTTTTCCATTGGATGGTTTTGGCTCCTTTGTCAAAAATCAAGTGACCATAGGTGTGTGGGTTCATTTCTGGGTCTTCAATTCTATTCCATTGGTCTATCTGTCTGTCTCTGTACCAATACCATGCAGTTTTTATCACTATTGCTCTGTAATACTGCTTGAGTTCAGGGATAGTGATTCCCCCTGAAGTCCTTTTATTGTTGAGGATAGCGTCACATGTCTTTTATTTGTACTGGCTCTTGACGGTCTGACTACAAGCCCGGTGAGTGTTAAACTACACGAGAGCCACAAAGAAAAATTGAAGACAGGAGGAGCAGCCTGAGAACTGTCACAAGCTCTTCCTGGGCTGAAGCTTGTTTACCTTGCTGTGGGGGAGGGATGCCGACCGTGTGTGGAGTAATTTCAGTGCAGAAACTGGCAAAGCAGGCAGCCAGCCGCCGCCTCTCAGGTCTAAAAGGGCTTGAAAGAGAGGGGAAGAAAGGAAGTTGAGTGTTGACTTTAGGGGGTGGGGAGGGAGTTTCATTTTCTGTGAATTTGCTATTTGAACAACTCTCATATTTTTGTTAATTTTCCTCTGCTCACAAAGTCCCACTGACCTTTTCTTCTCAATCTACTTGGATTGTCCAGGGCTTAAACTGTTTCTAATGGGCTCTGGACGTTTATGCTTTATGTTTCTTTAGAAACATTTTTTTTTCTGAAGCCCAGCATTCATCGGAAAGATGTGCGCAATAATACACTATATAGAACTTCATAAATTAACATAAAACGAATACCCATGAAACTGTTACTCAGACTGGAAGTCAGATATCCCTGGTACCTACAAGTTCCTTCTGGTCATAAGCTCTCTCTGTCTCTCTCCCTCCCTCTCTCCCTCCCTCCCTCCCTCCCTCTCTCCCTCCCTCCCTCCCTCCCTTCTTCCCTCCCTCTTCCTTCCTAAAGATTATCCAGTGGTTATCCCCATTGTGGCTTCTGAGGCTCTAGATTAATTTTATCTAGTTTTGTATTTTTCTATATTGGGCTCTCTCTCTCTCTCTCTCTCTCTCTCTCTCTCTCTCTCTCTCTCACACACACACACACACACACACACACACATACACAACACACACACACATTTACATAAGTAAACTGTTCTAGTTCCATTTCTGTTGCTATGGCCAAAAGCAACTCAAGGAGAAAGGAGTTTATTTTGCTTACAATTCCAGGTTACAGTCCATTATTGAGGGGGAGTCAGGGCAGCAACTTGAAGCAGCTGGTCACACTACAGCCAAAACCAAGAGCTGAGGGGCAAACAAATAAATGTGCCTCTGGTGTCTGTTTCTTTGCTTCCAGCTAGGTTTCGTCACCTATGATCCAGTTCAATAAAACCTATTTTGGGTGTGGTGTCACTCACAGAGGGCTAATCCTCTGTCAATTAGCTAAACTAAGACAGCCTTCCACAGAGGTACCCACAAGCCAACTCAATACAGACATCCCTTAGTGAGTCTAGTCTACGTTGTGTGAAGTTGAAAATTAAAGCTATCACAACTAATAAGGCTGGTTATTTTCATAGGCACTGGCCACTGAACATTTCCCATTTTTCAGGCACCTTTCTCACTAATTTTTATTAAGTCGAGCCATCCATCTTTTACAGGTATGTAAGAGCTCTTCCAAAATTTGAACAGAGCCCCCGTGTCATTCGGCAGAATCTGATTAACTCCGATTCTCTGATGCTCTATTTTCCTTCATCGTTATATCTTTGGTGAGTAGACATCCTTAACCTTTGGGTAGCCTAATGTATCAGCCTTTGTTTCTCTGAGGCCAGTGACTTTTGTGTCCCTTTAAAGAGTTTATTTTTTGCCCTATGGCCATAGAACCAGCACATCATATTGCTGAATGAAAGCTTTATGGGACCACTCGTCATTTTCAGACATGGAAAACATTTGAAATGGGTCTTATTACAAGCTGCTGTACGGCAAAGGCAGACAGACAGGTGTTGTAACACCCTGCCCCCTGCACCTGTGTGACACTGGCATTTAAATGTCTAGTCCCACATACAGAGAAGGCTCTCTGGTCCCTCTGTTTTTCATCTGATGGCTGAGCTGCTCTCACGCGTACTGTCTAGTAGTTTGACAGCATGTTCTTCCACCTTTTGCTGTTTTAACAATATTTTACTTACCTGACCCATTGAACATCTATAATAAATCTTTACAATAACGTTTTCAATTTCACAAAGAAAAAAGCAAGGAAAAATGCCTGGACAGATGGAGACTGGAGTGATTCTGTAACTGAGATTAAGCATAGATTATTCACAGGAATGCCAACAAACATAAATACTGAGGAATAATTTACATTTGCTGACACTGTTGAACGCTACCATAACCTAAAAATAATTCATATTTGAACTCTGCCAACATTATACAAACATGCACTTGACTGTTGTATATTACCCTTCTATCTAGCAACCTTGCTAAATAATTTTTAAAATTCTGATCATCTTAAATATTCTCCTGGAATTTCTGTCAACAAAATAATAGCATATTCAAACACTGATGGTTTTAGCTAGCTCCTTCTTATGTTGCCTCTTCTTTTTGTCTTGTTGCCTTGGCTCTGCTGCATTTGAAAAGAAGCCCATTCTTCATTTGTTTTCCTCTTCAAAGGATTAAAGGGGAGTCTTTTAGTATTTTTCATTAAGTGCCCATGTTACTGTATCTTTTTTTAAAAAAATGTTTATTTTATTCTTTATGTGAATGTATGTGCATTTTATGCAGTGTTTGTGGTGGCCAGAAGAGAGCATCAGATCCCCGCAAGCCAGAGTTGCAGGCAGTTGTGAGCCACTCGACATAGGTGCTAGGAGTGAAACTCAGGTCGTCTGTATGGGCAGTGCATGATTTTACTACTGAGCCTTCTCTCCAGCCCTGTTTTTGCTTAAAACAACAACAACAAACATTTTCCTCATAAAATAATCTCCTACCAGTAATTAATATTTTGATTTCTGTATTAGATAAATCTATCTAAATGTTCTCTTTCTTGTGTCTGTTTATCTTGTTTGGCTATGCAGTCTTAGAAATACGTTCATGACATCAGTGTTGTAAGGTTGGCTGTAACCATTGTGATCACTTCTGTAGGCCCATAGCAATAACAACTTTTTATTTCTGGCACTGTATACTTGTTCCTATAGATCACCACAGGTACTTTTCCTTTTTTCAGGTCATGGGGTTTAAGGATTATAAAAAGCACCCATCTCTTTCTTATTTATAGCTGTTCCACTGTTCCTAATAATTATCTGCTACTTCTTACCCTGTAGACACCACCTTCAGGTAGGAAAGATAGAAGGGTCTTCTACAAGCGTCATCTCTGACTGTATCAGCAATTTTTCTTGTTTCTATGCCAGACATGACAGACAACAGCAGCTTTGGGGAGGGAAGGGAAGCCCACAGTACATCATGAAGGAAAGACACAAAGGCGGGGGCAGGGGGAGGAGCATGTGGTGGCTGCTCTCATTGTGCGGACTGTCAGGAACCTGACTGCTCAAAGCCAGTGCTAATGCTCTCCTATATTTATTCACCTGGGAACTCTAGCCCATACAACCATAATGTCCATGCTTAGGTAGGTCCCTCCCTTTCAAACTTTTCTGCAAATACCTTTATGGGCACAGCAGGTGTTTGTATCCTAGGTGCTTCTTAATCCTCTGAAGTTGAGAAATCAAAACGACTATCATAATCACAAATCTCTTATTTTTTAATACCATTTTACTTTGTTTTTTGATTAATATTTATGAATAGTAACTTTTCATTGTGGTGTAATATACATGTAATATATCCTAGAACTCAATATATCTTCAGAAGGGCCAACTGCATTGCAAGCATAAATACTAAAAAATGAGGTAATGGTAGGTCTCCACCATCGCTCTTATTGTCCCTCCTTGTTGGACCTCCCATGAGGGCAGCCACCATCTAGCCTTCAAATGAAATGGATCAGCTTTGTCTTCACATAAGTCTCTGTCTTCTTCATTCAAAGCTATGCCTTTGAAAATTCTTCCAACTGCTGAACACCGTTGTGCATTTCTCTTTTTCATTGCTATATAGCATGACATTGTATTAATGTTATCATCTCTGTATCCTACTTCTGAAGGGTGCTGAGTGATTCTAGATAGTGTGATTATAAATTGCTTACTGTGAGCACTGCTATAGACCTATGTGTGCATTGATCCTGACCACACACTTAGGAGTGGCACTTCTCTCACAGTTTTAACATTCATATGAAGCACAGTGTTTTCACGGTAAAAGGGTTTTTTGTATTAACTTTTTACAAAATGAATATATGAATTTTAACTACTTATCAGCAATGTATGGGAATTGTTAAACAATTTCACAGTTTAAAGTTTTCTTACAGGTATACTGTATATATTGAACATGTTCCCCCAAGCTCCATATACAATTTTGTGAATATATAAAATACAGGAACCACAAATTCAGTATAGAAAAAACTAGTAACCATATTTAATTAAAATCACTATCTCCAGTTGTATTAATTTGTCACAAATGGTATGTCTCCATTCTTCTTTAGGAAAGCTCCACTGAGCATTGGCACACTTTTTTCTTATACAGTCCTCTGTTGTTGGGCGCCTAGGATGGCTCTGTAACTTGGCTATTATAAAAAATGTTCAGTAAACACTGATACTCAAGGATAGCTGTGATAGATTGACTTAAGAGTCCAGTGGGTGAAAATCTAATAGTGGTATAGCTGGGTCACATTGTGGATGCATTTCTAATGACTGAGAATCTATACTGGTTTCCACAGAGGCTGGGCTGGTTTACAGTAATGTATAAGGGTTCATTTATTTTCTACATCCATGCCAGCATTCGTTTTTAAATCATATTTATTACATTTCAAATTAATTATCCTAGCAAAAAGATTCCTTTTGTAGAAATATAAAATCTGAGAGTTTTATACAACATAATTTGACCATATTCATCCCTACTTTCCCCCCAATTCCTCCTAGATCCACACCTGGTCTGTCCATCCCTCCCAACTTTTGTCATTTTAAAATAACCCATCAAGTCCAATTTGTCATCATTGTTGTTGTTGCTGTTGTTGTTTTTGTTCTTGCTGTTTTTGGCCCAATTGATAAGATATAATTGCCCACCTAAACATGCAAAGCCCAGTACCATCCATCCCTTAAGAACATTAATAACAACCTGTAAATAAACAGAGCTGGATCTTAACATCACCTGCCATGGCTTCTCTCCCTCTCCCTCCTCTCTGCCTCCTTTCCATTGTTGTTGTTGTTGTTTTAGTGGGTGCCATTTTGAGGGGGGTAAGATGGCCTCTCAATGTAGATTTGCATTTTTCTGATGGTAATTAAGATTGAACATTTTCTCCTATGCTTCTCCTATAGATTTCCGTTTATATTTATCCAGTCTTTTATGAACTGTTATTAGTCCATTTACTGACAGCACAGTTTGTTGTCTTACTGTTTAGTGTTTTGAGTTCTCCATATACTGGAACTGTCAGATGGCTTTCATTTTCTATTTGGCTGCATCTGTAGTGGCCTCACATTGTGATTTTACAGAACATTTTCCCTATGTTTACTGATAACTTGGACATTCTCTTCTGTGTTTATTCAGGTCTTTTCCCTGTTTTATTCCATTGGGCTAATGTGCTTTTTTGTTATTATAACATAATAGGTTTTCATGATAGAAGACTTGAAAAACTCAGGAAAGCATAACAGCAAAATCTAAATCACCTATGGATCCATGTATAATGGCGCACTCTACTGGGGTCACTTCATGTCTTTTACATAGTAGCTAGAACTGTAAGGAGCTACAAAGGAATGTAGTAGTCATCTTCATACAAAAGGGTTACATTGGTCCTTGTTTTACTTATGGGCCTCCAAAATACACAAATGCACACAAAGACTTATTAGAAACAAAGAAATTCTCCACCTTTCTTCTTCATTGAAAGGAAATTGGTTCTTATTCTTGACTGATCGTGGGTCCTTCTTGGAGACATAGGACTGACCCTATTGTTGATTTTTTTCTGTGTTCTGAAGAAGGTTCTGCTCAAGACAGGTCATTTGAGTCAATGGGTTTCCTCTCTGATTAATGACACCCACTCCCTCCCTCATTTCTGACCCAGATACCCAAGTCAACATTTAGTCCTGATTTTACATGGCTGAGCATTTACCAACCACATTTAGAAACATTTCTTCCCCCACTGTCTACTAGCGGCCTCATCTGTCTCATGAACTCTTCCCATCCCTCTCAGTTGGCTCTCTTGACTCTGTTCATGCTCTTCCCACTCCAGCCCTGTCTGTCCTTTATACCACAATGGCCTTTCTACAATGCACATCTAACCATGCCTTTTCCTTGATATATTATCTGAGCGGCTTCTGAAGGCTCTCAAATTAGGTCTGACCCTTTGACAGAATGAGTTTGCGTGTGTGGGAGTGTGTCTCCTCATCAGTCCCCGGTGTCCTCCAGCCTTATCTCCTACCCGCAGAACCACTGTCTTTTCTTGATCACCTTAGCCATACAATAGGTTTCTCAAGTCTTTAGCCCTTGCATTCTGAGTGTTTGGCATAAGCACAAGTTATATAGTATGAGTTTAATAACATCGCAGGGATGCCTACAGAAGTAAGTACACGGTGGAAAGAAAGGGGAAGCGATACTCTTTAAGAACGTGCCATCCAACGGGAGCTTTACCCGTGTCGTTTCTTTAAACCTCCCGTCAGTCTTTTTCTATTCCTGCATTTGCCATAAGGAAATTAAGGCCCAGAAGCTTAATGAGTAGCTTAAGCTCACACAGCTAAGACAGTCTGGAAATAGACCTGGCCATTGACCATTATGTAGCTGACCCACAGGTTATTCTAATAATGATAAGGACAGCAGCAGTTAGATTGATGGTGGTCATAGATCTTGGCATTTGTCTATAACAAAGGCTCTTGTTTCTCATTCATCATTATTCTCCAGATAGAAAATTAGTGGAATTATCCACCAACTCTAACTGATTAAGAAAGGGAAGCTTAAGGATTAAAGAGCTTTTCCAAAGGTCACGATCTAAGGTAGAAGCCCAACTGGGACCCAAATCCGGGTCTTCTACCCTAAAGTCCAGCAGGCAATGGTGGGGAGGACATCGCCCTAAAAGTAGGAGAGCTTCCAGATAAAGCGACGGCTCAGTGTTGCTGGCTATTCTGGCAAGAGTCCTCTTCGTTCCCCCTGTGAGTGCACAGACACCATAGCAGCTTCCAGGAGGTGGAAATAAAAATGGGAGGATGAAGGTTTCCACCGTTTCTGGAAGGTAGGGAATTCTGTGCATAAAAAATAGTTTTTTCCTTATCGGGGGAAAAAAATTCAAAAAGCAGAAGGAAAGAGTCCAGTATATACAAACATTTTTAAAAAGCCCCAAGGAGGCCAGACCAATGTCATACAAAAGGCTGTGTTGGGCTATTGCCCACTGTGAGCTCCTGGTAACCCCTGTAGGCACTGCCCACCTGGCCTGCTTAGGGATTCTCTAGTCTCCAGGAAGGACCATCATTATTCAAACAGTTCCAGAAGGTGCAGGGGGACAGCGGTGACTTTGGGAGAAGCACAATCTTATCTCCAGGGTGAAAGGGACCATTTGTTGTTTATGTCCAGGGGAGCAGGAGGCACAAAGAAAGGAGAAGGGCGCCAGGAGCTCAAAGCTGATCTAAAAAAAAACCCTCTGAAGAAACAATACCTTCTCCCGGGATGAGCTGCAGCCCTTCTGAAGACAAAGGCTCTCACGAATGAAATTGGTCTTTTGTGGTTCTGGCAAGAAGGAAGCCTGATAAAGCGAGCCTAACCTGACCCTCTCCCCTCCTTGCAAAGGAGACTGGAACTTATCTGCAAGTGGAGAAAGTTTGATCATATGTCCTGAACTCCTATCTGATCTCCTCGTCCCCGAGATTTCCCACAGTGGCCATCATGCTACTTCAGAGGCTCCAGGACATCCTGGTGACCTGCCTCTGAGTCCATTCTTAGGGGCTTGTGGTAGGCTCCCTTCTTGTTTCAACCTAGACCAAAAACTGCCGTTGACCTAGAGGGCTCTGGCTTTTTTTTTTTTCCTTTTTTTTTTTTGACAATTTTGAACTTGAACTAAAAATAAAAACGAACCAGTAACTTTGAAGTGGGCCCAAGCCTGACTGACTCTTGCTTGAACTGGTTTGGGCCCTTCTCACCCTGCCAGTAAAAGCCCTCAAATTTCAAAGAGTGCCTGGCTGGACCAGAGCAAGTTGCCAGCTTGCCTCTGTTCTTCCAGCCAGATCACTACTTGTCCCTCTCATAGCCTGCTATCACCTCCTTTTGTTTCCTGGGGTCTGTTCTGGGGTCCAATACAAGCTGACTTTGCTGATGAGAGTTGCTTTTCTGGGCAGCCCTCAAATTTACATTTAAGAAGTATTGTGGTTGTAATGGGGTCCTGGAGAGAACATCTCCAGAAAGTTTTATTTAGAATGTAGGCTGACTTGAGGTGGTCTGGAGGAGAGACCAGTGGGAGCTAGGATTGGGTCACTGGAGCCTTTCCAAACCACCCCTCTACAGTTGTTTCCACAAATACCAGGGGCAGGGAAGAAGGACCACACCTAAAGCAGGGCACAGTTCATCCCACCCAAATCTGGCAGAGGAAAGAGGCTTTTCTCAAACCTTCCTCGGCAAAGAGTTCAGGCTGCAGTAGTATAAGGTGCCTGTGACTTCCAAGCCTAGGAGAAGGAAATCAAGTCATTTCTTGAAGAGAACCTAGGCTGTCTTTCATTGGTGATTACAGAAGTCATTATGGGAATGACAACTGTGCATGTGTAATCAAGATGATGCCCAGGCCACATTAGTCAGTGTTTGTTAGGGATAATGGTATTATCTCATAACATTGACCATAATAAGATTATCTTATAACATTACCCATAATATTATTATCTTATAACATTACTGATAATAATATTACCTCGATAATAGCATGTATCTTATTCTGTGAACTAACCAAGTGATTGAGTGAGACAAGTCTCCTCAACTAGAGGTGAAATATTGAATATACCTACATATATGAGCATGGATGTGTGTATGAGTGCTTGTGTGTGTGTGCACATGCATGCATGTGTGTATGTGCTAGTGAAAGCCCAAGCATGCATGCCTGTGTGTTGGTGTAGGGTTCTGAGACAGGGTCTTCTTATGTAGCCTAGGCTGTCATTCAACACTTAGTAATCCTCCTGCCTGTATTACCCTCCAAGAATGCTAGGTTACCATGCTCAAATTTGAAAATATTATTGAAAAATAACTGTTACTGAGTAGCTAGGAGGTGCCTGGCAAAGGACTCTGTGCCTCACAATGGAGGAACTAGTCCACCCTTTATGCCGGTGACCCCTCCCTTCATCCCAATGATCCTACTCCCATCCAATGATCTCACCCTTCATCCCAGTGATCCCACCTTTCATACCAATGGCCCCACCCTTCACCCAATGACCAACCCTTAATCCTAATGACCTCACCCTTCAGCCCAATGACTCACCCTTTATCCCAGTGATCCCACCCTTCATCCTAATAACCCACCCTTCATCCAAATGACCCCACCCTTCACTCCAATGACCCATCCTTAACCATAGGAATCTCACTTTTCTCCTAGTGATCCCTCCCTTCATTCTAATGACCTAGCCTTCATCCCAGTGACCTAACCTTCATCCCAGTGAGCCCACCCTTCATCCTAATGACCCCACTTCAACCCAATAATCCCACTCTTCAACCAAATGATACCACTTTTATCCAAAGTGATTCTGGGACCTTCTGGTTTGATATAAAGCACAGTCCAGAACCCTCATTTTGCCACTTAGGTTCATGCACCATGAGCATGAGTTGTCTTTCTATTTCTGATTTTAATCATTTGCTGAGTCATTCAGATGATTACACATGCACTCTCTTCTAATTACCAGATATTGCTTAGAAGTATAGATTTCTGTAGATGCCTGTGGGGATGGAATGGACTTTGGAACAAATCTGGACATATACAGTGAGTTTGCTCCCATATTGAAAGACCACGACTTTCAACTCTCTCTCTCTCTCTCTCTCTCTCTCTCTCTCTCTCTCTCTCTCTCTCTCTCATTTATTTATATGAGTATGAGTACATCGTAGCTGTCCTCAGACACACCAAAAGAGGGCATCGGATCCCACTACAGATGGTTGTGAGCCACCATGTGATTGCTGGGAATTGAACTCAGGACCTCTGGAAGAACAGTCAGTGCTTTGAACTGCTGAGCTATGTCTACAGCCCTCACTCAGTTCTTAAAAGTCTTTAAGGGCTATAAAATACCATCACTTAAGAAGTACGCCTCGGGTTCCAATTTTGTAACTTTGAAAAAATATCTAATCACTAATTATTCATTCAGGGAGAGGGAGAGGGACACACACACACACACACACACACACACACACACACACACACACAGAAAGAGAGAGACAGAGAGAGACAGAGAGAGACAGAGAGAGAGAGAGACAGAGAGAGAGTCACATGCATTTAACAACAGCAGAAATCAGAAAGAAGAGAGCATCAGATGGCCCTGAAACTGCAGTGACAGGGGTTTGTGAGCCACTATGTGGACACTGGGAACAGAACCTGCTCTTTTGCAATAGTAAGTATTCTTACCTGGGAGCCATGATTGTAGCCCATGGTTCTGAGCCCTTTGATGCCAAGGTCATTCTTCATTCTAGCAGCTTCACTCTGTCCTCCTGTGCCCCTATGATTCTGTAACAGGCATGACATTCTATTGTACTATAAAGGACTCTTTTAAAAGTTGTCCATTTATTTAGTAGTTTACAATATCCTTCAAAATGTATTGCATTTCACTTGTTTGTTTGTGTGTTTATGTGTGAATATGGGTAGGGTGGTCAGTGGTTTGGGAGTCAGTTCTCACCTTTAATCATGTGGGTCCTTAGGATTGAACTCAGATCTTTCAGGCTTTGTGGCAAGCACCTTTCCCCACTTAGCCATCTTGCTGACCCTATATTCTCTTTGAAGACTGATTCTGTACTTTTTTTTAAAAAAGTTACATTTTAGTTGACATATAATAATTATATATTTGTGGATATATAAATTTATATGGATACACAGTGTGATGTTTGATACATGTACAAATTGTGGCATGATCAAATCACAGTAATTAGTACACTTGACACTTCCAGTAGTTATGGTAATTCTTGAAATCTCTTCATTTAGCTATGTAAAAATACAGTGTATTGTTAACTGGAGTCTCTTAGCTCTCTAGTTGAATAACAGAGTTATCCATGTCTAACTGTAACTCTATATCTGGTGACCAATATCTGTTTTCCACTCACCCTCACCTCTGTGGTAGCCATCTTTCTATCCTGTACTCCTGGGCTCAACACCTTCCATATACAGAGAAGGGAAAACAAACCATTACTTTCTACTACAATCCTCAACATGAATCATAGACAAACACAAGACCCAAAAGTCTAAAACTATTAGGAGACAGTGGAGATCCCACGACATTGGTTTGGGTATGTTTCTTGGATATGATCAGCAAAACATAAGCAGAACATAAAAACAAACTTAATCAGATTGCCACCTCAAACCTTCCACACAGACAGGGTATGTTAGATTCATAATCTGATCCCTGGTTTCTAAAGTAAGTTCTAGTATTTAGTGGGTGTTTAATGAAATATTGTTGAACTAATAATTTGTAATAATTTACTTACAGATTCTTTGTAAGTAAAGTGAAAAGGTGTGTGTGTGTGTGTGTGTGTGTGTGTGTGTGTGTGTGTGTGTATCAGGGAGAAGGCATGTGTGTCAGGAAGCTCAGGGCTAGTTTTCTGGAAGGCAGAGGCAGCAGTGTTGGGCACAGAGCCATAGGAAGCCATGTTCTCGTGTCCTGGTGATACTTGGATTTGGCTCTGAACCGGAACGTCTCCTGTACGCCTGTCCCTGCCAGCACCCCTGTGCCTTCACTTTCCATGGCATCTATTAATGATAAAAGTCCCTGTGGTTTATAATTACCAGTTTGACAAGTTCAGGAGTTCTCTGTTAATTATTATAATTAGCTTTCCACTCAGTGAGGCATCAGGAGTTTAACAACAATATTAACAACGGGAGGACAGCGATCAAGAATTGACTACAAAGAATTGACTGGAAAGACTTCCTTCTGCTGTCAGGAAAACTTATTAATGATGGGGAAATCTGCACAGCGGCTCCCCTCTGCTTGCCTTAACTCAACTGTTGGCTCTTCATTTCCCTTAGGAAGCGAGAAGCAATTTTCATGGCTACTACTCAAAAATGGAAAGTTTAGAAACAACCAAGGAAGAAAGAAACTACGAACCTGGTGGCTGTATATCCTTTTGAACAGAGAGCAAGAGGAGGCAGCAGCCAGGGAAGGAAACGTCTAGTGGAGGAAGCCGCTAACTCCAGTTCCAGCTCCCGGGAGTGCAAGCACAAATCAGGGTACTAGGAGTAGGGAGTCTGGGCCACTTGGGAGAGGGGGTCTTGCTTACTGAACTTACCAAGCAGACTGGGACACTTTACTGGCCATCTCTTAGTAAGGTTTGTTCCCATAGTACACTCTTAGCATCTCTCACTCAGTTCCTATCACAGTCAGACCTGCTGTGCTACTTCTCCTGAAAGACAATCCTCCTGATCCCACCCTTTATGCCGGTGACCCCACCCTTCATCCCAATGATCCTACTCCCATCCAATGATCTCACCCTTCATCCCAGTAATCCCACCTTTCATGCCAATGGCCCCACCCTTCACCCAATGACCAACCCTTAATCCTAATGACCTCACCCTTCAGCCCAATGACTCACCCTTTATCCCAGTGATCCCACCCTTCATCCTAATAACCCACCCTTCATCCAAATGACCCCACCCTTCACTCCAATGACCCATCCTTAACCATAGGAATCTCACTTTTCTCCCAGTGATCCCTCCCTTCAATCTAATGACCTAGCCTTCATCCCAGTGACCTAACCTTCATCCCAGTGAGCCCACCCTTCATCCTAATGACCCCACTTCAACCCAATAATCCCACTCTTCAACCAAATGATACCACTTTTATCCAAAGTGATTCTGGGACCTTCTGGCTGCTTCGGTATAAAGCACAGTCCAGAACCCTCATTTTGCCACTTAGGTTCATGCACCATGAGCATGAGTTGTCTTTCTATTTCTGATTTTAATCATTTGCTGAGTCATTCAGTCATTACACATGCACTCTCTTCTAATTACCAGATATTGCTTAGAAGGTTGTCACATCAGGAACCCATCAGACAGAAACATTCTCTAGCCTTATTTCTAATGGAGGTCATGGAAAATAAAACTCAAGAGATTAATAAACAGTATCATCAAATTAAAGGTGTGGACCACTAAGCCTAACTAACTATTCAGCCACTGAAGATCCCAGCACTATCAGCTCCTGAGGCCTTTCAGAATTTTTGTCGACCAAAGAGAAATCTGGGTTAGCCTTTCCAAGAGGTGACTTGAGGTGTTTAAGTCCAGTACCCAAACATCTTTTCTCAGTGGGATCACTGCAAAAGGGGGGAAAATATCTTAACGCAGAGAGGTTAGACTCAGGTCAAGCACTTAATTTTCTAGACTTCATTCTATTTGCATTTGGGCAACATTGTCTGAGGTGAATTTTTCAGTGGGAACTCTAAACTCATAAGGGGTACTTTGGGTCTCAGGGACGTATACTTCATCTTTCAAATAACCCACGGGTAACCACAGATACAGAGAGCAACACAACTTGGCAGGATAAACAAAGGTGTGAAGGCAAAATGAGACTAAGATTTATCTAGTGCCTGTGATGTACCAGTATCATGGCGGACTTTAAGACAGTACTAATCACATTAGTCTAGATAGGGGCAGCCTATCTGCTGCCTTCTGAGCCCCTTCCCACCACACTTCAGTAGCCACTAAGGGGTAAATCTGTGAGGTAACAGGGAGTGGAATTATAGACAATAAAGAATGGTAATTCTCAAGAGTCCCTTGGAGGATGGAAAGAAATTCAAAGTGCTGATGATGCAATAGACTAAAAATGGTAGAAACTGTGAGTACTGTAGGAGAGTGGGCAGACCCTTCAGGAACTGAGAGTACTAGGATCTTCGGTGACTGATTATTTAGTTAGGCTTGGTGGTACACACCTTTAATCTCAGCACTGGAGAGACAGAGGCATTAGGATCTTTAAGTTTGAGGCCAGCCTGGCTTTCATATCAAATTCCAAGACAGCCAGAGCTGTAAAACGAGGCTATAAAATACAGAGACCAGTAGGAAGTCTATTGAGCTAAATCTTCTTTTCCACTTTGAATCATCAAATGGCTAAACCTTTCCTAACCTGGGAGGAAGCTTTGTTTCTCTGGAGACTTTAAGTGAGGTAAGGCCTATATTCTGGGAGATCAGACTTGGGCAGTGGTGAAGGTGAAGATATCCATTAGGAAAAAGACTTCTTCATTCTGACTCTTCTCATTGGTTCATCAACCTACCAGCCAGGCTTCTATCCCTAAGCAGGAGGTCATAGGGTTGCTTCTAGAAAAGAGAATCAGAGAGTCTAGGTCTATGTGTTGACAGGCAGGGACGCCCACAGCTGAGCATCCCTCATGCCGGTCGTGGTGGCCATCAGCTGATAAGACTCCACATGAAGCTGCCAGGTATATCTTAGCACTTCGTTCTAGAGGTTCACTGAACATCTCATAAAAGCACAAAATCAGTGTGCAAACTAACAGGAAAACTCAGAGGAGAAAAAATGACAGAGGAGAGAAACCGTTGAAAAGGTTCTGGAGGAATGAATGGGGCTGTGCACTCATTCATGACAAAGGAATAACATGGTATATCTTCTTCGAAAAGAACAATGAAGAAACAAGAAAAAAAAAACTCTTAGAAGTTAAAACTATGTTGGCCAACATAGGTTTTTTTTAAAAGCACAATAAATAGAAAAATTGTGACAATAAAATAAATTAATTTCTAAGAAAGTGAAAGCCAACAAAAGCTGGATATGAAATCATTAAAACACCAGTACGTGGTTGTAACTTCCCCTGTTACGTAGGAGGAAACTGAGGTGATGGGGAAGTATTGTTCTGTTACCAAAATCATAGTTGGTAGAAAAAATGGAGCTGGGAGTTGAATCCATGCCATGGGAAAGATAGGCACAACAGGGCTCTGCCATGGATGTGATATGGGAGGGGCTAAGGATGCAGGGGGCGCTTGGAGAACATCATGTTTTCATTTCATGGAATTCAGTTTACAGAAGCATTTTGTGATGATCTATAAGTGCTCCATCCCCAGTGCTGAGCAGGGCTCTGTCCTCTTTCTATCTGGAATTGGCCTGAAACCTAGTGATTCCATGTACTGGATCTTTTTCTGAAGCATGGTGCTCTTACATTAGACTTAGTGGGGGCATTTTCACTAAGTACCAGATAGGATAGAGGAGATGGTTGGACATCAGACCATTCATCCCAGTAGATTTAGTTACGACATATATTTCAAGTCGTGGGGAAGATGTGGTACCAGAAGAAACATAACCACTAACAACTGTGACTGGCAGGACTGCTGGTTAATGGGTCTCAGCTGAGCTGTGGGTTGTGGACAGCAGATGGAGACAAGAATCCATACAGCCCTGATTCCCTTCTATCCTCCCTTCCCTCTCAGACATTTCCTTTCTCCTCCTTTCTTTATCTCCTTCTCTTCCAACAGAGAAGACAGAGGCTGATGCTATGTCTTTAATCGATGCATTAGTTTCAGAACATGCTGTAAATTGTGATGTGGCTTAGTTTCTGAGCTGAAATTGCAGAGACTTGCTTCTGAGTCTTGGAAGATCACACCAGCTTTTCTTTTTGATTGAGGGGCTCGGCTTCCTCTGAAACTTATCTGAAGTCTGATGTCATGGAGAAAGCCCTGGCTCCTGCAGACAATCTTACCCACAAACAAGAAGCAAGAGGGTGAGGCTGGGCTTCCTAGAGTCAGTTCTGTTCCCAACAGCTACCAGGCTGGAGCATCACTCCTACGTTACGGGAAACAGGGGTGGGAATGGAGATAGTCCAGGTGTACTTTGCTAATCAACACTTTCTGTAAAAGACAGTTTCAGGATTGGGGACTATGCTTTTGTTAGGTCAAAAGCAAAAGCTTGCGTAAGTGATGTTTCAAGGGGCGGGATGGCAGCTGTGACGTCTTCAGGAGATACTCTTTGAGAATAGTTGTTTAAAAATCATGGTGTTTGGATGTTACATTACTCATATCGTGGAATACATTTTGATAAGCTGTGTCGATTATGTTCTCATCACTGTGACCACATACCTGCAGAAAGCAACTCAAGAAAGACAGCTTTATTTTTGGTGCACAGTTGAGAGGAAGACAGTCCATCATTGTCAAGGGAGGCATTGCATCTGCAGTTTGGAGGGAAATAGACATGAGTGGTACAAATCATCTGACTTTCTCCATTTTTCTCTTCTTCAGCTCATACCCCAGCCCATCAGATGGTACTGATCACATTCGGGATATATCTTCTTCCCTCCCCTCAGTCAAACCTGTCCTAAAACACTTTCAGAGAGGATCACGTAGGTGTGCTTCTTCTGTTCTAAATCCAACTAAGTTTACAGTGAAGACCAACTATCACATATGCACCCTCAGTTCAACTAGACCTCAGACTGCCTCATTTTTAATGGCGCCATTTCCTCCACTGCCCCTGAAATCTCATGTTTGTTTCACAATGCAAAGTGCACTCTGTCCATCTCCAAAGATCTTCAATGTCTTAAGAGTCCTCAAAAGGTCCAAAAGTGTCAAGTCTCTTCTGAGACTCAACACGATCTCTTAAGCTTTAGCTCCTGTGGAAGTCAAACTACAAGTTACATAGTTCTAATGTGCAGTGGCACCGAGAATTTTTTTTCTTCTTCAAAAGGGATGGCATGGTAGATTGCAAGGAAAAGGCAGAACAAGGTAGGACTGAGAGCCAGCAGGGAACACACCAGTCCTTGTAGCTCTATATCCAACATCTCAGGTTAGTGGTGACATCATCCACACTTCAGCAGCTTTAGCCAGCCCCCCTCCCTCTCCAGTTCTTCCACGTGTAGTGATGTATACTTTCTCTTGGGCAAGTTCCAATCCGTGTTAAAACTTTCCATGGTGGATTTCTCATGGCTTTGTCATTTTCAAAATCCCAAGATCTCTACTGAAACCTAAGACTCACCTTCAAAACAGCTTCACACAATTTTCCTTTGGGGACTCATTCAGGGAAACCAAACATGTCACCCATTGTCCAGTAACAGTGGCTCTCTGGAACCTTAGTATACACCTCCATGGTCCCCATAATCCTTGTATTTTGTATGCCTACAAAACCAACACTTTTGCGGATGACTCTTGTCAAAGTCTGCCATGAACTAAGATGCGCTCCTGTCCTCCTCTACCACAGCTGTACTGGCTGTTGTGTGTGCTGTTGGCTGAACCTCGAAAACACTTCCCTGGCCAGTGGTGTCCGTGGGGGAAACCCTTTCAGTGGTGCTCAGTTTAGTCTTTAACTTTTCAAATGAGTTGGGATTTTAGAAGTTGGGGTCCTTGGCAGGGGGAGGTAGCCCTCCAGGTACCTTCCATACTTCCCCAATGTAAAATGCAAGGCTTCTCTGTACCCTTCTTGTCTACAACTTCAAACGTGCTCAAACTCTTTCAGGACAACTTGCACATCTGTCCTATCTTCCTGATTTAAATTATTATAAAGCTCAGTAAATGCAGGGAGTAATAGCCCTGCCAAAGGCTCGATGTTATGATGTCTTGGAGTTTTCTCCACTCACTACCTTTGAATTCACACAGTGTTTAGGACATGGACAGAGTAGAGTCAAAATATAACACAGAATGACTCACAATCCAGTTCCCTCTGGAATCCTTGCTTTCTTTTGAAGTGTTCTGAATGCAGACCTCTACTCTCTACATTTCTCTTGGCGTTCTGCTCTTCCATCAGAAAGCCCATCAAACTTTGATGGTCTTATCCTAGGCTTCTCTAGCCTGCAGGCCTGCCAACGCCTCCCCCGAATGAGTTCCAAATGCCTACGAACTGTGCGGTCAGACAGTGGCAGCAAGGACTCTACTACTGATGGAGACTTTCTGAATTAATTACTTTTCCTAATGCTATGACCAAATATCTGACAAAAAGCAACCAAAGAAAAGGAAGTTTTATTTTGACTCATAGTTCATTGGCATTCGGTTCATAAAACCAAAGACAGCATGGCAGAGACAGTCTGATGTCTCATTACATCCACGGTCGGGACGCATATAGAAACAAATACTAATGTTTACCTGTCTTCCACTGTTTTTCGTTTTTTTAATTCACCGAATGACCTCATGACCCATAGGATGGTAGTGAGCACATTCTAATGGTGGATAGTCCATCCTTAGTTAAACCTCTCTGGAAACACCCTTAAAAACCTGAGCACAGATGTGTCTCTTAGATGATTCCAACTTATTCAGATTAGCCATAGAGATTTACTATTACCAAGCACTGGAAAACTCTACAGGGAGTCACTCCTAGTTTTTGCTATGAGTAGAGAGGAAGCTTGTAGTCTAAAGATGTCACGGCACCATCCCCAGCAATACACTGAATCATCCTGGGCCCCAGCTGGTGTGTCTGACTCAGGCATAGATCCAACTGCTTTATTCACTTTCTAGGGTCTCTATGGGAATCAAAATGCAGCACTGTATGAAGTAAAATCTCAGCCACTAAATAAGGGCATTCTTGTGATGCTATTGTGGTAACTCCTCAGTCTTGGGAAGCATCTCTCCTGAAGGGCCTTCCATTGCCATTGATACCCTGCCCTCTTTGTCTCTACCCCACAGAGATGTTTAGGACAGCACCCTCCTTGACCACAAGCCACATGTCTCCCTTTCTCTGTTTTCTTCTCATTCCTAACCTTAGTTCCCCTGCATTTGAAAACAGGCCACAACTTGCACATCTATAAACACACACACACACACACACACACACACACACACACACACACACACACAGAGAGAGAGAGAGACAGAGACAGAGACAGAGACAGAGACAGAGACAGAGACAGAGACAGACAGACAGAGACAGACAGACAGAGACAGACAGACAGAGACAGAGACAGACAGACAGAGAGACAGATAGATTATAATGTATTCTATATCTTTTGCTTGGAAATGGCACACACAAAGAGGTCTTAAGACATAGTGGTTATAACTTTCCTCAAAAGCCATGATACCTGGGAATAAACACTAAGGCAATAGGCTGAACAAATATTAGACAACAATCACTTTTCTGCATTGCCCACTTTGCTAGAACTGAGTGGGTTGCCTTTTCAAACACCACAAGAGTGAACCAGCCAGTCTGGATTCAAGATCAACATCACACACCTTTCTTTCCTTTCCATCACTCTCTCTTCTTCTAATTTCCAGATGTGTACCTTTAAAATGGAGGTACCAAGAAAACTGTCGACATAATGAATGAACTATAGTCATTGTATGCCTGCGTGGGTGACTTCGGTCTCTCTTTTCCTGTCTCCTGAACCCCATGTTATTCAAAACTTGGGTTGTATCCCAGACATACATAGGGGAGGTTTGGTGTGGTTCACTGGATCAATGACGGTGTATGCACAGCTCTTGCTTCCTTCCTGCCATCAATGAGCAGGAAAGGGTGGACAAGGCATGGGAGACTAAGGCCATCAGAAAGTGCAGAGTTCTACACTTTCTTAGGCAACACTCTGGCATCTGTGAGTGGACTTAGATTAGACATGGGATGCCACTGGATAACACGCTCCATCAGAACCTAAAAGTAGCCCATAATATTGCCTCCTGTAAAGAATAAAAAGCAGTATTGAATGCTACAGGTTAGGCTGGGGCCTTCAAATGAAGGAATGATTGCCCTGAGAGAGGAATGTGCTCAAAGGAACCATTCAGTAGCTCTACCTGCTGGGATTAGAACCCAGTGTTCCACAGTCCCTTTGAGATCATGATCCTTTAGCAAATATCATGAGGAAATAATGATGGAGCTTTCCAGATGTCACAGTAAGACAGTGACTAAGTTAGCACTGTCAGCTTGTCCCAAGCCATCACTTGTCCTGTTTAGCCTCTATTTCCTGGGCCTTCTAAATGCCTCAGTTCATTCTATGAGATTTTAACCCAGGATGGTCATCCCTAGAGCAAATGGACTCCTAGGTCAAGAGCTATAAAACCTCCCCTTGGAATGCCAATGTGTCTGTCATGTCTGATATTGTATATACTAGTCTGATCCCACACTATGTGCACACATGTCCTTGTGCCCTAAGCTGTTAATGTCTCCTACATCATCACCTGGTACTCTCCATTTTGGCTACAGCCTCTTTTCCCACTGCCTAAAGCAAAGACTTCAACATGCCTTTCTGATGAGTCTGTTCATATTAGGATGAAATGGGTTCGAAGTAGGATTTTTCTCATCGCTCCAGGCCCCATCTGATGGTGGTCACCAGGATCTGACAGTCTCATTTTTCTTGTTGAGGGAAGAAGGAGTTTTCTCCCCTCTCTGGAAGAGGGAGTGACAGGCAAGTCACAGCAGTCAGAGTTGGAAGACAGACTGTGGTTTCTCATCATTAGAAAAATTAAAGTATACAGACAGAAATGTGGTTTTGCTTCCTAACTGTATCCTGTCAACTAAATATTTCATTTAGGCCTAATGCCCGAGCCAAATGAGAATCCCGAGCAAAACTGCGCTATTAGAATACACTTAATTATTGATTCAGCCAGGCAAAAAATAAAAAATAAAGAAACCGGGTGGTACTCTAATTCCTCTTATCAAGCATCTCGAGTGCTAATATGCACGTGAACAGCTGCTATTATCCCAGGGAGCCCACTGTCTTCAGCTGCAAAATGTACAACTTCACACCAGTCACAAGGAGAAGACAGACTGGAGGCAACGGCAGGGATGCATCCTCTTCCTCCAGCTCAGGGAAGGCTGAACGGAAGAGCCCCCCACCCCCAGACTGGTGTCAAAAGGAGGGCAGGCTCCTCGGTCCTCATCCTAACTTTCCTCCTGCTTACAGGAGAAAGAGAGCATGGATTCTGTGATTAATCCACTGGTGTCAGGTCTGAAAATTGTGGGTACTCAAAAACATCATTCTTGTGCTCTTTTGCATAGCTGTACCTGTTTTCAATAATAAAGATGATGACTGTGACACCATCGAGGCCGTTAGAGCTTCTCTGAGGCATCCGCCTCTCATTGCCACAGTTATTAAGGCTATAAAGACTGAGGAGACATGGCAAGGGCCGTGTAGCATTAGTGGGACTGATAGAATTAAAACTCGAGTCTCATCTCTAAATTATTTTGGGGGTGGAAAGAAAGAATACAGGAGTTCAGAGCCAGGGGAGGTTGGTCGCTCCTGCATGTGTGATAGGGAGATGTTGCATAATTATATGACAGGTCCGTAGCAAGACAACATTGGAATTTCAGACTCAAAAGTGTCAAGAGTGGGATACCTCCCCAGGAATTGTTGAGCCAGGGTGTTCCAAAGTTCCTCCTAACAATACAAGTTATTACCATTGCTCTTGATTATCCATCCAGAACTTGATGCTAAGACTTTTTGCTGAAGAGAGCACACAATTGATTTGACCAGAAGACTTGGAGAAACAAGCTGACACTGGCTGGGAAGCTTTTTCCCTACCGGCTAGATTTCAGAGTACTGGACATTGTACAATAACAACCAGCCTAGCAAGCTATGCTCAGGAGTGTACCAGTAGCATATTTGGGAGTAACTAACTGTTTTCTGACTGGATTTAAGGCCTACTATATGCCTTGTATGGCAAATCTGACTAAGAACCACTAGCCTGTGAGTTCATAGTCCTGCTACTAGTATTTTGTTAAATGATATCAATGTGCTCTCTAAACACATATCTCTGTATCCGAGATCAGTATGGCCCCCAGTTTTCGTCAAAGCATCTTCTTTATGCAGTGGATGGTGGTTAATGGTGGACACTCAGAACCGGTAAAGTGTAGAGGAGTCTGTAAAGTGCTCAGCCATAAGTGGATCATTTATTTCATTCTCCCCCAGGGCTCAAGGAATATGTAAATGAGGGAGAAGGAGAATGTAAGAGCCAAAGGTTGGGAATGACCAACCTGAAACACAGTCTGCTGGACATGAGAGGACTGCTGCACTCACGAATTCACAGCAGACGTGGTTGTTTGCAGAATAGCTGCACAAGATCAAGCCAGAAAACATGGAGGGGGATAGGGAAAGGGACAGGTTCAGAAGTTCCCACTCCTAGATAGGAAGCTATTGACCATTGCTTGTTGCTAGGGACAGGACAGTCAATTTTCTTTAGGGATGTGGTCCCTGGTCGTTGGATCAAAATTCATTGGGTGGTCCCAGAGCCAAGAATATAAGGGCAGTGTAAATTGGACTCAGTAGGATACACACACACACACACACACACACACACACGCAGGCACACACACAGGCACACACAGAGACACACACACACATACACATACACACCACACACATACACACATACACACACACACAGGCACACACAATAAATACAAACAAATACTCAAAGAATACTAAAGATTAAAACATTATATTCAAATGCATTCAAAATGTAATCTTATTGCACAAATATTTTGTTATCTACATTTTATGATTTTCCCTTTCACATGTTAGGTTCCATCACTGCATTTAATCTATAATTCATGTGCCCATCACTCTAATTAATAAGCTATTACTGCACTTATTTTATCATTTGCTAGTTCTTTCAATCCATCTCTCCTTCCATTACTCATTCAGGCTTTCATTATCTATTTCCATTCATCTAGTCATTGAGTTCCAAGAATGTGTAAGATCCTTAAAGGTAAAGTCCTCCAGTCAACATTTCAGATGAAGGGCAATCTTTCTACTCCAAGGTAAGGCACTGCCTCTGGGTCACCTTCCAGAATCAAAATGTGGAATTTTATGACTAACACGTGCTTAGTGGGACATTATGACCAAAGTCGAGAAAGTTAAAAAGTCATTAGAGAGAGGAGACCGAATTAGCAAGTTGAAGGAGCCTTCATAGGCCATGGTGTCCCTCTTGTCCCAACCTCTCTGAAAGTGGGCCTGCTACGAAATCTTAAAAGTAATCTCCAAAAGTAATTTATGTAATGGTCCTACAAATAATGCTGATTCATGGCTCTTGTGTTGCTCTTTCCTCTAAATCAAAGTATCCGCTGCTAGAAGGAGAAAGAAGGCTTGTAAAACTCTTTGGTGAAGCTGTAGGCAAGCCCACCATAACAGGGCAATGCAGCTGAATAGCTACTCTTATGTGAGTTATACTTTACCTGCACTCCTTCAAATGACCCCAAAATAGTCATTGGTTCATCGAGCTAAACTTGGCCAAATTTGCTCTTTTCTTTTCTTCTCTTTTCTTTTCTTTCCTTTTCTTTCCCTTTCCTTTTCTTTTCTTTGCTTTTCTTTTCTTTCCTTAGTCTGAGTTTAATAGACATTTGTTCACCTTTCCTCAGGAAGGGTCATGCAATTGTTTTCTTTCTCTTTCACATGAGTCAGACATGCCAGTTGGCTCAGAGCTGCAGAGACTCCAGAGTATGGATGGAATAGGTTGGTCATCCTATTTCCTCTGATCCTACAACTCCTTCATTCTGAATTCCAACTTCCTTCTGTTTATACAAGTGGTTCTTATCTCAAATTCTGACACCATAAAAAAGATTCACCTAGATTTTTTGTTTGTTTAATAAGAGTTATGCCAATTAGGGTCATGGTCAGATAATGCAGATGTGCATAGAAAGGCTGTTCTCAATCTTTCATTGCTTATAAACTCCACTTTTGATTCTTCTAATACTCTCAAAACTGTATATTAGTTGCTGTTCATCTTGCCATGTTAAAATAGCCAACAGAAGCAAGTTAACACAGTGTATTACGACTCTCTAGAGAAGCAGAACAGATATATGAAATATATGTTAAAAGAAGATTTATTCTTTTAGATTAGCTTGCACAATATGGTCAGAGTGGTTACACAATATCTTGTACCTAAGAAGCTTAGAATCCAGTAGCTAGCTGCTTACTTAGTCCAGGAGCCTGGGGCCTCAGCAGTTTCAGTTTGACACAAAGAATTGGAGGATTCCTGGGGATCTCCTGATCCTAAGTCAACATTGGAAGTTGGAAGGTACTTCTGACATCACCAAAGAAATCAGCTGCAGCAGCAACAGGGTAGATGAACAGAGTAAGAGTGAAAGTCAAGCCAGCCAGAAATAGAAGATTTCTCCTCTCATGTCCTTTATATGGGCTGCTATAAGAAGATGCCACCATATTTAGGATGGGCTGCCTCATGTCCATTAAGACAATCAAGATAACCCTCCACAGACATGCCAAACTGATTTAGACAAGCGCTATTGAGACTCTCCTCAGGTGAGTCTAGGCTGTATATAGTTGACAATTAACCAACCACCACCGGAAGTGATTTATTTTGGTTCCTAGTTGAAGAAGGGACACAGAAAAATACTGTATCAGGATGTGCGGCAGCTGCCACATAGCATCCCCATCAGGAAGGAGAAAGAGAGGAGAGCTGTGTCCCACCTTCCTCCTGCTTTTGATCCATTCCAGAATCCCAGCCCATGGGCTGGTGCTGCCCACATTTAGGATGGGTCATCTATTCTCAATTAAACTTCTGTGAAAACACCATCATAACAGCGCCCAGAGGTGTGTTTTCTTGGTGACTTCTATTCAGACACGTTGACAGCAGAGATTAACAATCACAAGCCCTCAGGGAGGGTTGGCCCCAGCCCAGTCTAATATCCTATTTATGGTGTCTTGTGTATATAGAAAGTTCTTCATCCCAGATAACCTGATGTCTGCTTGCTCTTTCCTCAGAAAAGTGACTGGCCTTCTGCCAGTGCTGATCCCTCTAAAACATGAAGCCAATGTCTAATTCTCTCTAGCCCTGCTCTTCTGTTTTTCCTTCTAAGTGTATGTCCTTTTCTCGCTCTGTCCTCCAAGGCACCATTTCCTGTTTGTATTGTTCTTTGGTTTTCCTTCCATTATTCTTCAAGCACGGAGCCCAGACAGGACAGGGTGTCTAAAGGGACACCAGCCACACATATTATCCCTGTCTGCTTTGAAGAGTGTTGTGGTTATGTGAGCCCAAGAGGTCCTTTGGCCAGGTGCTGACAAGCTTTATCACAAGGCCTGTGAACAAGGGATGAGGCCTGGGGGAGGCCACAGAGGCAGCATTCTGTCTTTCAGAAGAAATCGCCTATACCAGCTCTTTGGAAATCCCCACTTCCTGTCCCTTACAGGGTCTGTGATCACTGGCTCTGCCTCAGTGATCGCCTTGGCTGTTCTGGGGAGCACTGTAGCTTCTTAGTGTGCTCATGTAAAAGAAAATGTCCACAGAGGCCTGAGGGATACACAAAGCAACTGGCAGTTTGTGGTGTGAAAGAAAACAACATTGGCGAGTCAGAGGATGGAAAATAGGAAATCAATGGCATGTGAAGCCTGGGCAGAGCAATTAGGGCCAGGGGACTGGATCTTGCCTATGGCTGGTTGCTTAGCAGGAATTATGACCAGGATCGCTTCTTTTCCTAGAAGTTCCTGAGCATCCTGTCATTTCCAGACCATGAGGTTAATGCATGGAACAAATGAAAGCTATAAGAATGTGGTGGGCTCGATGGTGCATGCATGTAGAGCGTTCATGCACACGTATGCATGCACGCACACACACAATGACTGCATATATTTTTTGCTTTCTTGTGTCCATGTTTTTTGTACTGTGATTTTTTTCTCCCAACTTGAAGAAGAATCTGTTTCTCAAGACTCTAAATCTGAACAGATACTTTAAAACTTGTTTTAGCCAACGAAATGCAACAAAACCAGGCATGAATCTGTTCCAGTCTAGAAGTTAAGAGCATATGTGCTCTGCTCTCTGTCCATGAGAAGGTGCTTCTGTGTGGAAAGCCTGTTGGATGATGGAAATCTGTGGTCCCATTATTCTGTTACCACAGAAATGCCATAAACAATCACTAGGTGTGGACATGAGGCATTTCGAAACAGTTAACCCACAGCCTATCCATTAGAAGACTATAGTCACGTTAGGGAACCCAATGAAGTTGACCATGCATAGCCCACATCTTCATAACATCTCAGCAGACTTGTGAGAAATTTCAACATTTTGAAGTCATTTGGCTTGTAATAGTTCACTGTATGACAAAAGTTACATGAGACACAGAAAAAGGAGGGGGGCTTGGGATGAAGACATATTACAAGAATGCTAGGATTAGCCTAGGCTTCTCTGTAATCTGAGTTTATCTCATTCTCCCTTCCCCAAATATATATCAAGCAAATAATATCTTACTGAGGCTTCTGTCCAGTATGAACTCTTGCTCTGGCCTCTGTGGTTTCCTCTTTCAGGGATGTTGTTTCATTCCTCCTCTCCTTTAACCTGGTTAATTCTTACCTTGTCACTCTGCTTAGCTGGCACTTCCCCTACTCCGTTCTTTAGTTATCTCTTGTTTTGTTTGTCTGTTGCTTACTACGTTATTTTTACAACCCTATGCCCCTCATCATGAGCACAGATATCCTCAAAGCCACTTGGTGATTCTGATGAGAATTCAGGGATGAAATGAGGCTACTTCCTATGGATAGAGGCGTGTGTTTGGGTGTGTATGTGAGTGTGCCACATGTGTGTGCTTTTGCATGTGTGTCTGAGTATATATCTGTATATGTGTGACAGTGGGTGTATTTGTTTGTGTGAGTGTATGTGACTTTGTATGTGTTGGGGACTGTTCTTTCTTAGATACTACTCTCTTGCTATCTCCTGGGTTTCCTCAGCCATCTCTGGGCTGTTGCTGTTGTAGGTAACCCAGCAGCAGCAGGGTTATCTCTCAATGCCAATACTATCATCACTCCGGTCTCCGCAGAGAGGTGGAATGGAAGCCTGATGTTTCTCTTTTTTGTTCTGTCCAAGAGTTTCCACAAAACCACCATCAAACGCTGTGTGTGAAATGTTTTTGCAAGGCAGAGAGAGGAGCATATGACAGAGAACTTAATGTGAGCAACAGCTCGTCGTTGGAAGGCCTTTGGATGCCCCAGTGCTACGACCCTCTCTGAGGTTTCCTCTTCATGAAAATAGAATGTCTCTATGCAGATAAACATTTTTTCTTTCTTTGTTTCCATTGCCGCTTTCTTGACTCTTCCTACTGTGGCTACTTCACTGAACTAAAGCCTGGTGTCTAAAATGCAGAGCTACTCCTTGGTTTATTCATCCCTCTGGCAGGGCAGCTCTGACGCGTCCATTCACCATACAGAGCGCCATCCAAGGGTATCACTAAAGGGACTATAGCCCTCTGGTTCCAGGAGCTCTGCTATGAGCTTTGGCACGAGTAACTTCTTTTCTGTCCACATACCATTTTTGCCTATTTCCTGATTTATCCATTCCTTCCATAGAGCGACTTAAGAGCTGTTTCTGCCTTGAAAACATGAATGTGCTCTTGCACTGGGCAGAGACAAAGAACAGGTACTCGATACATATTTACTATCTCACTGATGCCACAGTCAATGCATGAAGGGGACCCTATGGGCCCATGGTAAAACTGGAATGAAGACTGGACCTGGACTTACAAGGAAAGGCACACTTAGATGAAGGTGTCTTTAGAGAATGTTAAGAGTAAGAAAAGGGGGGGTGTCGGAGTCGGGTGGAGGCTTGTTACAGGGATGAGGAGAAAGCTCGGTTTCAAATTAGATAGTCAAAGGTCATAGCTGAATAGCCTACAAGGAAGTAGGAAGTAAAGGATGGCATGAAGATGGGACATTGTGACAGGCATGGAGATCTGAAGCCTTGGAGGTCTCTTTGCCTTGTAGTGCATGGCTGAGTTAGAAGGTTAATGAAGTGAGGTCAGGGAGGGTTGTTTCACACTTGGAATGGATCCAGCTACTTCGGAACTGCCCTCCTCATTGGTCGTATATACGTTTGCATGCAGACGTGTGCACGCAGTAAGACAGGTGCTCGGGGACCTCCTGCATCAGACTTTAGGATCAAGCGAGACACTGCAGCAACTTCACGGTGTAGACGTCGCTCACTGAAGGGCTTTAAGGACTTGAGGTCTGTGGTGAGCGTGTTTCGACTGTGTGTTTCGTCTCTTAGTAGCTGTGAGAGTTTAGGGTGAAGACATTCCAAGGCCCATAGTTCCCTCAACTTCAATACCAGGACAGAGTCCCTAATGTATAAGTTTGTTCGGAGCTTCTGTAAAATAAAATGCCCTGAGGTAGGTACTTAGAACTTAGTCTCTGACAGGTAGTAGATTAGATCACTTAACTGTGGCAGCAATTAACAAATACTTTTCAGCCACCGTGGCATGTCCTAGGCTTTACTAAACTAGATGGACACAAGAAATTAAGCTGTGCTTAAAGACGCCCATGAGGGGAGACACCTTAATGTGTTGCCCCGTGCATACTGTCTGAGATCAGGGAGGGTCAAGCAGGGAGGGTGTATCCTAAGTACTCTGCAAAGGTTCTAAAAATGAGCTCTTCCAACCAAGCCAACTCCTGACTCCAAGCAGGGTAAGAAAAGCACAGTTCCTTCTGGGAGAGTGAGCCAGCTATGGAGTGCCTACACGGCTACATCCCAGGTTCTCCTATGAGATTTCCCCACTGCCCAAAACTCGATGAGGTCTGACCTTGCAAGATGGGATGAGCTCTCAGCCCAGAGCACTATGACTGCAGCTGAGGACGGGCCCATTCATAACGCAGGCACCGACAAACCCTTTAGCGACATTGCTGAGGGCGGGCTATTACTTACAATGTAGTTAGTGTCGCTTAACCAGAATGGATGGGGTGCAGTATTTGAGAGAAGAGCCCTAAGTCTGATGGAGAGGAGAATAAGTTACAGGAATGGTAGGCTTGTCTAGAGAAGCAGGGGACAGGGGCACAGGTTACGACTGAAGACAGGTCATGCCTACTCAATTCAATTGCTCTCTCCTTTTGGTAAGTGTTGAAGATTAAAATGTCTAGGGAAGAATCAGATGGGGGATTAAATCAGTGTTCAGAGAAAACTAGACAAGGCTGCAATGAAAATAAGAATTCTGAGGGAGAAAGAGCAGCAGGGGTTAGGGACCGTGAGAAATGTGGCAGTGGGGGAGGGGCACTAAAAACTCTACCGAAATCCTAAGGCTTGATGCCCTCACAGATGGTCTAGTTTTGCCACATTCAGGGTCTACTCCGCAGTCTTCAAAGTTCAGAAAACTTTTCCTCAAAACCATCAAAGACAGCCCTGGCTGTCTGCACTGACTCTGTCTGCAAATCGCCAAGTCTTCACTGTGATTTCTTGATGGAGTCTCTTACTCATGAGGATCACCCAGAAAGATGTGGGTAGATGCATTCCCTTAGTGGATTCCTTGGGGTCCATCCATCTTGCTAAAGGATTAGAAAATAGATCTGAAAGTTGCTCCTTACAAACCCTTGATGGCATGCATTTGAGAGGGTGGTGGAGTGGGCCCCAGACTACCAGCCCCTAGTTCAAATCCTAGTTTCCTGGTAAAGTCTTTCATGACTTTCCAGACCCATGCTGGTTTTTCCGGCCCAGTGGAAGAGAGCCTTTTAGCTGAAGATTATGTTGGCTAAGAGGAGACAAATGAGCTTGCAGAATCCGAGACTTTTGAGCCGTGGGACCTTAACTCGCACGTCTCTGATTCTTGCTTTCCAATTGACTGACCACAGTTCCCAATTTCACAGCGTGGTTGTGATTACTAGCACTTAGTTCCATACAGATTCAGTCAAGACTGTGTCCTTCCTTCCCTCCCTGTGAATCATGAGTGTTAAGAGTAGTCTGTTGTGGAACTCATGAGACTGAACGTCTCCTCCCAATATTACCACTAAACGGCAAGGCGAGCCATTTCAACTTAATCTCTCTGTTCTTTAAGCTATGAAAGGTGAAATAGACATTTTCCAAAATTATTGGATTAAAAGAGAAAATGGATAGGACTTTTTGAGATGCTGAGAGATAAGATGCTAAAACCAGGGGAAGCTGGGAGATGTTATGTAGGGTCAGCCCTTTACCAGGATCTCATTGAGACAGCCAAGGAATGTGCATGGTTGAAAACAGCTCTCTAAGGACAGTACCTTTTAGCTGGCAGACACAAAGGGGGTTTAAACTTTATAATGGAAATTGACTTAAGAAATACCATGGGGTTAAAATTTATTGTGGAGTTAACATGCCTTTTCTTGTTTCTGTGTTTTCCTATGATACAGTAGTGAACCAGACAAAGGTGATGGCATGCCATTTGGAACATAGGCTTGAGGTTTAGAAAGATGATCCAGCCATCACAGCAAATTGACTTTCTGAGACTTCCAACTGTTAATGAATCCATCCCTTTAGATTAATACCCACCACTATCCCCAAACACACACATGCATACGCACATGTACACCTACACACATATCTAAACGCACACTCACACACACCAGAGGGGGGGGGAGAGAGAGAAAGAGAGAGAGAGAGACAGAGACAGAGAGACAGAGACAGAGAGACAGAGAGACAGAGAGACAGAGAGACAGAAGGACAGAGAAAGAGGGGAGGAGAGAGAGAGAAAGAGAGAGAGAGAGAGAGAGAGAGAGAGAGAGAGAGAGAGACTTCACAGTTCCCATTTTCCTCAGGCACTCATCAGTGATATACATGACTTGTGGCAAGTGACATATTCTCCTTCATTTTCCTCATCCTTGGAGTCAGATAGGCAAGCAAAGTGCACACGATTACACAGTCATTCACTACATGTTGAAACAAATAAGCACTGACCTCTCTTTCTGTTGTCTCGGTTCACATACGGGGCACATAGGACCCAACCTCTTTCAATGTTGCTTCTGTATTCTCACCTACGGATGTAGAAAACATTTTTCAGGTAGATGGGAAAAAAGAACGTTATTAAGCTCCCTGACTTGGAAGTGTCGCATACCACAGTCTCTCCTCTTTTGTTAACGATGCTAATGGAATTGCTTCAAGAGAGACTAAGAATTACAGCCTGCTATTGGACAGCTGTTTGCATCATCAGATCTGCAGCACAGAGGCTGGCTAGGTCTGCCATTAAAAGAGCCCATTTCATGTAGTAAGAGTAGCATGCACCAGAAAGTGGCATGGGAAGTCCTTCTTTGCAAGGACTGCATCAACATGTAGGGATGTCTTCCCAGCCTTTCCCACAAAGAGTTTATCTTTCTCCCCACATTGTGGATACAGCAGAAACTGAGAAGCAGAGAATATCTGGGTCGGCAGAGTTTGAGAGCCAAGAATAGCCAAGAAATATTTTCAATTGGGCTTCTGTGATACCCATGCAGGATAGAAACACCTGACCAGGGAAGAAATAGAGGATGAGAAATACCTGAAAGATGAGTGGAGAAGTAAATGAAAGAAAAATGGAGTGTTCACAATAGCTCGTGCTCCCATGCAGCAGGAGAGACAAACATGGGAGAAGCTATGCTGTTTCCTTTTTCTTCTTTCCATATCTCTTCCTTTTTTTAATGACCTTGGACACATTTCCTGAACCTGTCACAAAACCATTATTTAAATGTCCATTGAACCCACTGTCTTTGAGTTCTACACCTAGGTGATGTTCAAAATATACCAGGAGTGTGGGCTAAGCACTAGATAACATCCTCAACTTGAAATCCTCAACCCAAACAAAATCTGAGGACTAGTCACCAATAGACCATGTCCTACTTGAACAACATGAAGCCTGTCCTCTCCATGTTGGCCGCCTCAGAGTGCTAACTAGAGGAGTGCTCTGAAAGCCATGTGGGTTTTTCATCCCCATGTTCTGTCCGCCCTGCTCTTGAGACTCATTGTTATTTCAGATGTGGCCCTGGAAATGAGCACAATTATCCTGATGTGTATGGACAGTTGGGTGCACAATAGGTTAGGATTATTAACTCTCTTATTCAGGACACTACGTTTCTATTAATGTTACATTAGCTTTGTTGAAAGTCATGTACCATGCTATTACATAATGAGCTTACAGTCAACTAATCCCCTATGGTTTTGTTTTACATGAATTTCTGAAAAACGAAGACCTTCTCCCCACTCTGTATTTACACAATTAATTTTGGGTGGGAGAGGTGGGACCTTCAGTGTACCTCAGGTAAATTTCATCTTCTGTATTCCATCCCATCCTCTAGTCTGCCTTTTGAATCTAGATTTTATCACCCAGAGTTATTAGCTGTCCGCCCAGCTGGGTGCCATCTGCAACGTTGATAAGCAAGCTTCTGTGTGATTTAGGCAAGCATTTGTGATGGTCAAGTTTCAACTGTTTTGCATAGACTATTGTTAAAATGAGATTGTATCCCTCTGCATATATTAGCCAATGAAAAGAAAATTAGTAGACCAGTCAATTTATGGACGAGCTACTGCCTCTCCACAAGGTGACATGCAAAAAAACTTCACCTTGCCTCTGTTTCACGTTTCTCTCTCTCTCTCTCTCTCTCCAGAGAGGTACCGGGGGAGGAAGACAATGCTTTCTTGGTACTGATTAAATTTTTTCCTCTTGTTTGAAGTCTAATAGATGTAGTCTAATAGGTATAGTAACCCTTAACTATCCAGAGCTAAATGTCTCTTTTCCCTTGAAATCCATTCTTCCCTTAGTCTGTTTCATCTTGGAACCAGACAGTTGCGTTCTTCCAGCTGCACGGTCCGTAAGACTTTGGTGTCATTGTCGAGACTTATTTTCCCATCACACCCCAAATTCCAGTTATCAACAAATTGTTTTGCCCCAAGCTTCAGAAAACATCCAAGACATAGTTCTGGGTACAGCCCATCATTCCAATGGCCACCACCCTGAGCTGATCTGCCACCATCTAGCCCAGACTGGTGTTAGCCTCTTCAGCTGTCCTGAGTCCTACCATTGCCCAACCACAGTTTGTCCTCCTCTGGAGCAGCATAAGCCATCTTTTAGGAAGTTACGTCAGATCACATCCCCCTTCTGCTTGAAACACCCCAATAGTTGGAAGTTTGTTCAGAAGAAATAACTTATTACAGTCAAAACCATCTCAGGGCACAAGGTCCCTCAGTCCACCTACCTCTCTAGATGTTCCTACTTGCTTATTGACATCAGTCATAGTTCTTGTTGCCCACAGAACATTCTAGAAAGGAGCTTCTGTTTGTTCATCCTGCTGGATGGCTCCCTTCCTACTCAAATGTATCTTACATTCCCTGACCAATCTTAGGGTCCATAAGAACCATTCTGCTTCTTATGTTTCCCGACCAACCTTAGGACTTTCTTGACCATCTGTATAGAACACTACACCCCTTTCCACATCCCAGTCTTTCCTCTCCTTATTCTACTTTTTTCTTCCATAACATTATGTGTTGCCTAGCATGTGTCAACTCCTGGTTTGTGGCATGTGTCTTCCCACTAGAAACAAACAAGGGTTTCCTTTGCTCAGTACCACAGTCCTGTACTGAGAATATGCTGTGCGTATAGGTAGCTCCCTGTAAATATCTGTGAAGTGATTGAGCCAATGATTCTAAGTTAGCCTTCAGACTTCCAAATATCTCCCTGGTCTAAGTTTCTACAGCTATACTATGACATATTTGTTCAGTAGAATTCAAGCATATTTCTCTCAACACTAGGAAACCCTTCCTTTCAGTGAAGATATACTTAGGCAGGAATCAAATGGATACATTCATCCAGAAAAGCTCCCCTTTTGATTATATTAATGACTCATATTAAAGTGGGCTCTTCTGGCTAAAAAAAGAGAGCAGAGAATGTATTTGAAGTTTCTGTGCCTGCTCCAAAGTCCTTCTCGTGGAGGAAGTAAAAAGTAACAAACATCATAAAACAAAAGTGTACATTGATCAGCATGATGAGTGCAAGCTACCAGGATTCATTGCTAAGAATAACTTGTATGATACATCATCATTTATGAGAGTTTTTTTTTTCCAAAAGGGGAAGCAATTATCTTTTAAACCTTATTTGAGCTCTGCTCTCACTTCCTCCTGCCTTCTCTCTCCCAACAGTGACATGGGGGATGGGTTAGAAGCTCAATGAAGGTCTTGTTTCAAGAAGAAGAACAAGAGATAGGAATATCTGGAGCAACCACAACATCTGGAGAAAAGGGAGATTTTAGTTGAAGACGTACCTGGCATTTTTCAAGTCACTCAACCCATTGCTAAAATAGAAGGACATCCTGTCTCTCAGATGAAACACAGACTCAATTAGAAATTGCGCTGAAATTCGAAATTACAACCATTTCTCCCCCTAAACGACAGGATTACACGGCATCGCCGAGAAACTGACAGGTAATTTGAGAAACTAAGGTTCCTCGGACTCTGTAGTTAATGGAGAATTTAGCACCAATTCCTGTGTAATTTGCACTTCTGAGAAGCAGAATTATTATAAAGTCAGACATCTCCAGCACTTTCAACTCTTGGATCTGCCAGGCTTTAAGATGACCAGGAGTGTAGAAGGACTAGGGTCAGAGGTCACCATTTCAATATCTGAGGCTGCCCGGCTCCCCCAAACTGGCATTTGAACTGAAGAGTTGGAAATTGGAGGTGACATTCAGAAGTCTCTGAAAATTATAACCCCGACTTCCTCCTGGAGACGCTTATCTGAATCCTAGCTTACCCTTTGATGAGGTTACTGAAAAGGCACTCCGCGCCGTGCTCTTGAAAGATAACAGACAGCGTCAGTGAGGCCCCAGCGTATCCCTTGGGGGACAATAGTAGCAGTTGTAACAAGTGGGGACACTAATTAAAGGGTCTGGGCAACTCTGTGAGGACGAGGGAGTCTGCCCCTGATGCCTCTTCTCTCTGGGCTTCTCGCCGGAGAGATGGCCTGAGTCACGGGGCTCTTTAGTAAGTGCTTCTCAATGTTGCCGCCCCAGGAAGCAATGTTCCTGCTAGAAGGGGTCACTCCTGGAGACCCTGCTCCTCAACTGGCTGTTCCATTTGTCTTTTTGCCCAAAAGGGATGAGACAAAATGAGAAACAGACACCAAAGCCGCCACTTTCTTCCCAGGCATCACACAGGGGCATGGCAGTCCCACAGCAGGCTCGGAAGCCCGGGCTGTAGTCAGTTACCACTGGCTCCTTTGACATTCAATGGGAGGGGCTACTGAACCCATGCTGCCCTCGTTCTGAAGAAGTCCACCCTACTCAGGGGCTCACATCCTTTTTTTTTTTTCTACTCTTCTGCTTCTGTTTACCTGGCTACTTAAATATACATAGATCCAGAACCTTCAGACAAGGCCCACAAATACAAGAATTATTTCTCACGCTCCTCGCTGACTGCTCAGTGCATGAAGGCGCCCATTCAGTGCTGTTTATCAGAGGCGTGTGTCCTGTGCGCGTGCTTTCTAACATACGGCCTGGAAAGTCAGAGCCGCGGAGTCCACAGTCCTGCTTCCCCGGCCTCCTGCTGGCTGTGTGACATTAAACAAATTAGTTCGCTCCTGTCACCTCACCCTCTTTACCTGCTACGGGAAGAGAGAAAAAAATTAAAAATGACTAGCACAGCTCTAAAGGTCAAAGGATTAATACTTTGGGTTATTGGTCAAAATTACAATTTCTTTCTTTAAGTACATGGGGTTTAGGCAAGACTTTTTTGAATAGTGCTGGGGCCATCAAAAAAATAATCATATAAGGGGGGTGGTGAGATGGCTTAAGGTGTAAAGCCACATGCCACCGAGTCCAGTGACCAGAGTTTGATCCCCATGATACACATGGTGGAAGGAATGAACCGATCTCCACAAGTTGTTCTCTGATCTCTGCATTTTCTCTCAAGTGTGTGTCACACACACACACACACACACACACACACACACACACACACAGAGGGCTGGGATGTTAGTTTGGTTATGAGTGTTTGATGCATAAGCAGAGGACCTGAACTAGATCCCCATCAACCATTGCAAAGCTGGAAATAAAGATGTGCCTGGGAGAAGCCAGGCAGATCCATGGAGCTCCCTGGCCAACCAGACTCCCTGGCAAACCAGATTACCTGAATTAGTGAGCCCAGGACCCTGTGACAGGCTCTTAAGCAAAAATCAAGGTGAGTGACTCTGGAGAAATGACACATGAGGCTGTCCACTGTTCTCCATGTGTACTAGAACACATGTGCATGAACATCCATCCATACACACATGCACTCATACCCTTGCCATATACATATGTGTGTGTTCTTAAAATTCATTCGTTGTTCAACAGGTATGCAATGAATGCTGTGCACAGAATACAGTACCTGCAATAACTGTGACTCTTGTGCTTCAGGCTTATCCTTCACAGTAGTGACTGTGAAGTGAGGTATATGACTAATAAGTGAAGCACAATACTCTAAGTCCATGCAATAAGAGATTATCGCATAGCTTCGTGTCAATCCCATAATTGGGTGTCTATCTCTAGTTTCATGACTTCCTCAAAGACGGAACTTAGGATTTTAAATAGGCCAGAGAAGCCACCAGAGTCCATTCTGTTCCTCACAAAATCCCACGATACATGACTATTCTATGTTAAAACAAGCAGTGGCTTTGGGAAGAAGTGAGAACATCTTCATTATCTACATCTAGAGTCTCTAGATGAAAGACGGTTTTAGGAACCTGACAACCAGGGACCCCAGGCCATTGGACAGCCGAAGGGATCAGAAGCCACATCAAGCCTGGATCAAACCCCTGGGTGTCAAGAAGCATCTGCAGTAGGTGAACCATCAGGAATGTGGTTCTGGAGGGCTCAGCTGATAAGGACCGGAACCTTGTGTGACTGCAGGAGTGGGGCCTTCTGCCTCCCAGGAACATTCTGAAGCAAAGACTTCTTGGAACTGAGAGCCCATGCCGAGCAGTAAACAGTCACTGGCTTTGCAAACAGTGCGTTCACTCACAGACCAAAGAGTAATCTTCTTATGTGCACAGTGTGGAAAGGACAGTTGGTCCCAGGACAGTCTTTTCCGCCACATCCTTACACACAGAAAAAAAGTTATTGTATGACCACCATTCTCCAAAATAAATGACAGATAACTACAAATCTGAATAGATCACACACAGGTGCTCTATCTTCATAAAGGTCCTTGTGGAGTATAAAACTTTAATAACCCAGGTAGGTCTTAGGTGTGTAAGGAGAAATCTGTAAATGGTGCTTTTTAAAAAGATATGTTGGAGTTCGTGGCAAGTCATGTATTCATTCACACTGTATATATTCTTCTCTCTCTCTCTCTCTCTCTCTCTCTCTCTCTCTCTCTCTCTCTGTGTGTGTGTGTGTGTGTGTGTGTGTGTGTGTGTGCGCGTGCGTGCATGTAGAGGCTGAGGTTGAAGCCATGTGTTTGTCTCTATCATCCAATACCTTATTTTTTGAGACAGGGTCTTTTCACTGACATGGCTAGCCTGGCTGGCCAGAGAACTCCCCCACGGTGCAGACACGTGGCCCTACATTTGGTTTTTATGTGAGTGCTGGGAACCCAAACCTAGATCCTCAGACTTGAGCACCAGCACTTTACCCACTCCTCAGTTCCCACTTTAATGTCTTTCTGAGGAGGATTATTCTTTTATTCCTTGATACTCTTGCTAAAGTGTCTGGAGCTAGTTGCTAGCAGCAGTTAATTTCCCAGAGTTACCCCTCAGTATTTCTAAAATAGCAAGATTGGTAACGCAAGACTTAATCATGTCAGTGGGAAATAGCAGTTGACCGCATTGACTGTTTATCTCTCATTCGGTACAAGCTTTAGACACAAAAATGCTGCCTGTTGTGTCACTTGATACGTACCCCCTCAGTGCCTAGAACAGTGTTTGCCATTTAGTAGGCACCCGATAAATATTTATTATTCAGTGGGCGATTGAAAGAATAAGCTCATTTTCTGAGTGGATTGCTTTCAAGTTGTTGTTAACAAGTAAGGCAGCCTCTGTACTAGTTGAACTGGAGTATGTATTATCTATGCAAGGAAAGTTCATTCCTGTATTCATTTATTCTCCATTTACCTAGTTATTTATTCATTCATTCAAAACCAGCTATTTAGCATTGACTGTGTGCAAGTCACTGTGATGGGAGACATAAAGTTGCATTATGGGAGACACAAAGACGGACAAGACACACTTTCCACCTTTAGAGAAGAAGTCATACATGCATTGGTGTTGTGGCAAGGGCATAACCAAATAGAGCGATTGGATAAGGGCTGAGCTAGGAAGGCAGCCCCGAAGTTGCCTTAATTCTGAGATTCCACGATACAGAGATCTAAGGATTGACTTAAGATAGTTTCTAGGCAACATAAAACCTAGTGCTATTGAGACTTAAATGTTAAATTTCTTTCCATGGCGAGTGCTTTATGGAGAATATGGAACTGAAGTGACTTTGGAAACTAGCTGATCATTGGCCCCGGCTTCTGAGTAGTCTCCATGGTGCAGGATCAACTGTTGCATAAGCCATGCCGTCCATAGACTAGGAAGATGAGCAGCTTAAGCTTCAGCTCAGATGGTAACCATCCCTGAAGATCAGGCCACCCCGTGCGCCTTCTCCCTGCTCTACTGAACCACATGCATCTGCCGCTGAAGCATAGCACCAGTCACAGCCAGGCTAAACTTGAGGAGGATGATAGAACTCAACAGCACACAGAAACGAGCTTCAGGCAGAATAATCCCTTCTATTAGATAAAACTTAGTTCCCCAAATATTTGTTCTTATACATTATCTTACCCGAAGGGACACCATCAAGACTCTAAGCAGGATTCTCCTTTGTTTAGGCCAACATATTGGACTAGTGGTAGCTCTGGAGGCACCGTAGAGAGACCAGAAATCCTTCTCTGCACAGAAGAGGCTCCACATACATGAAGGTATGGAGCAAGCCTCCCCTGCACCCCCCGTACCTCCCACAAGATTCTCTGGAATACCAGAACCGTGCATCTCACTGATCGCCAAAGCGGCATGACCCACCAGGTCTCACAGACCATCTAGCTGTAAGCAGTGGGAGAGAGCTCTGTCTTCATGCTTGTCAGGTCCATGAGTATATTAAGGTATCACAAGAAGATGGCACTGGGGAGACTGGACCACAGCCAAGAACAAAGTCATCAAGTGAGGGCACAAGGCTAGGTTGGCAGATAGACTCTGCCTCAGTCCTCCAGAACAGGGAGCAGACACAACCTTTCTGTTCTGAAGGAGGCCCAGTCCAGCTGTTGTAGAGTCAGAGTACCTATTGACATCATTGACCCTTTGAAGCTGCCATGGGGAAGGACCACTTCAAAGGACTTTAGAGGCTTTGCCTGGAAGCCTTTACAATGGATTCAAAAGGCCTGGATTCAATTTCCTCTTCTACCCTTCACAACACAGATGTTTTGGGAAGGGTGATATAAAAGGACATTCATGAGAATACGTCAGAAATATGTATATAATATACTAACATGAGTGCTTTCCTTAGAATGGAAGGATCTGGAAAAGTATCCATCACCAAACCCTGACTCTTCAGGGCCTCATGTCATATAACAACCACTGGCAAAGACAGATAGTAGCTCAGCGAGCCACTGCTGAGCTCAGCATTTTAATGCTTACCAACTGTGGCTCATAAGCCAAGCTGTGGACCTAGGACCCCTCTGTGCAAATGACATATAGGCGGAATTTGGTTCTACGGTAGTATAATACCAACCACCATAAACGGAGCACCTGTTCTGCACCAAACCCTCTGCTACGTTCCTAGCCTCCACAAATTTATTTAATAGGTTAAACAAGGTAGTAGCCAGTCATTCAACAAATATTTTTTTAAAGCATGCACAATGTTCTAGGCTCTAAAATACCAAGATACAGAGATGGAATAATAAATTTTCTCCTCAAAACAAATAAACAAAAATAGCTCATCGTTTTGTGGAGAGACAAAAAATTTTAAAAACAACATAATATATTACATTTGAAAAGTTAAAGGGGTGGAAAACTCGGATTTCTCAAGCAGTGAGGAGGGATGGCCCAGCCTAGGAGCCAAGACTTGAAGGATCTTATTTGTGACCAAAGTTAGACTTGCCATCTGTGCGACGTAATAGAAAGTGTACCCCTCAAATTAGCAGTGGGAAAATAAATATCGCTCTGTCTCATGTGGACTCAGTTAGCTGCTCCAGGGGCCAGATAATGACAGGGAGATGATTGTGTGAAGCGAGATATTACAACATATTTCATAAGCTGCAGTGATATTTTCTCAGCTCATGAAAAACAAGATAACGCCCATAAAAATAAGATATTATGGTAAAATCGGTATTAATTACTTGGAGCCAAAGTGCACTGCTTGAGGCTGTAAAACTTTTAATATTCCAGAAGAAGGCAGTTCAAGGAATAGGCTAGCCACGATCACTTAATCGCTTGGCAGCGCTCCAGCCTATCACGGTGTGTGCATCAGAGCCAAGGCAGCACAGTCGGTCCCAAACAAACAACCCCTTGAAGCATGGCAAATTTGGCTGAGACGGCTGAGCAGGACGCCGGGGTTAAGGGGTTACTGGGGGCTTAGAGCAGAAAGGGTCTTCTTTGCATTTTACTCTCTAGCTGATGAGGAGCTGGGATCAGCTGAGAGCCACTGGCTTTGCCTTTGTCACGGATTGGCATACACGGGCCATTGGTTCTTCAAGGTCTAGCTTTTGTCATCCTCATGGAGGGTGGATATTTTCTCCTTCTCTTTTTACACACACACACACACACACACACACACACACACACACACGAGCACACACATGCACGCAAGCACATGAGCACACACAATGGCACACACATGTGCATGCTCCATGCTCTGAGCTCCTACCTTGTAAAAGTCGGGATTCATCTAACCGGTTCAGTTTCCCTCTTTGAATGTGAGACCTGTTTGGTTCCAGGCTCTCATGTGCCATAAACGAAATAGAAACATATGCCGGTGCAGCGATAAAACAGATCCGAAACGACATCTCTGCCGCCTGTTACGTGGCAGCTGAAGTCAGACATCTTAATGTATAATATTATGGGAATTGCCCACATTAAGATAAAATATCTGGATTTAAGTAACTGTCTTTTGCTCTGAATTAACTTGAAGACTGAACCCGGCAAACAAAGGCAGATGACTTGGGGTTCAGGAAATTTACTTCCCAGCCATTGCGTCTCTGGTGGTGATGCCAGGCCTGAGTTCGTGGTTGAGTTCCTGCCTTCTAGATACCAAGGGAGCCCAGAAGGCTGCCCTATAGCCAAGGGGTGTGCGTGTTTAGAAGAACAGTAGAAGTTTAGTGCTGTGAGGATCTGCTTCGTCCCCAAGGCTTAAGCCCTCAGCACAGGGGCCCCAGTATACAGGGAATGTTTTTAAGGTATTTCTTGAATGAATAACATGGCATCTGTTTACCTTATCCTTTCCTTTGGCAATTTAAACAAGTGGTGTGTGTTTGTGTGTGTGTGTGTGTGTGTGTGATTATAGTGGGTGTGCAAACCATATGTGTGTGTGTAGTTATTGTGGGTGTGCAACCTGTGCACCTGTACATGTATGTACACATGCATGCTCCTGTGCATGGGAACACACACACACACACACACACACACACACACACACACACACACACAGATGACAGAGGAGGCTATTGGATATCCTGTTCTGTCTCCACTCTGCCACTTACCCTGGAAACTGGCAGGCCTCGGCAATCTTCTTGTCGATGCCTCCTCAAAGAGTTGGGATTATGGGTTTAGGCAGTTACTCCCAGTCCTTTATGTGAATGCTGGAGATTTGAACTCAAGCCTGCCTGGCAAGTGCTCTCACCCATTGAGCCATCTCCTTATCCCTTCCGTGCCCGTTTTACACCAGTACAAACCTCTACTTCCCTCACCTGGTTGGAACCTGTGCTTCAGTACCGTCAGCATTAAAGGCCTTTGTAAGAACCGACAGTGTCAGCTGTGCTCCTATTGCTGGAGCTGCCCTTTCTGGCTGTCCCCTTTGTAGGATAGCATGCAGATCTGACTAGGTAGACTGTGGTGGCTTTATTCATTGGTGCCATGAGAGTCCCTGAGAGTCCTCTGCTGTTTGAGGAAACATGCTTGAAATCCTGGGCTGCCACCTTTGCTGCCCCAAGTTGTAGAGTGGACCTGGGACCATCTCACTGATTGTGGATTTTGCTTTGTAGCAAGTGGTTTGAGGCTTCTGGGTGTCTTAGATTTACATGGGAAAGCCAGGTGAGTGGTTTTCATGACCTTGCCCTGCAGTGTTTAACCAGTCCTACCCCTATTCCATCAAGTTCAGAAGAAAAAAAATACGAAAACACCAACTTGTGGTTAAATTGTCCTGTCTCCAGAATGATCCAAACTGTTGATTTTCCCAGAATGGCCAAGTGTAGTGGGACTTGAAGACAGAGCTTGACATTTGGGTCCTTTGAAAAGTTGCTCATTGGGTTTACAGAGAGTCTGGTGTTTGTGAGGTGGAAGGACTGGTGTGGGAGCAGGAAAAGGAATAGAAGCTATTTCTGTCACGGGGAGTTAGTGTGTGAGCCACGGACATGTGCATGGCACTATAGAATAAATTGTAAGTAAGCGGCTGAGGCATGAGATCAAAGAAGGAGAGAGGAGACAGATGGTGGATAGAGATTCCAGAAGTCATTGGAGACGGGCCAGTCATCCAGCAGGAGATATGGGGCACCTTAACATCAGGGCTGGGACCACTGCCTATACTCACAAGAAACAAATGGGAGACCCAAGAAGAGAATTTACCCTAATGCATAGATCATACAAACAATTTGTTGACAAACTGAATACTTTAGTGTGAAAGGCCAAACCGTAAATGCTTTGGAAGTAAATAAAGGAAGACATCTTTGTGACTCGGAGCTAGGGAAAATTTCTGAACCAAAACACACAAGGCATTAATAATACATTCAAAACCTGATCAACTTAACTACATTAAAATTAAGAATGTGTGTTCACCAAGTCCATGGCATAAAGAACGTGAAAAAGACAGGCCACAGACGGGCAGAAGCAGATAGATCTGCAACACGGGTACAACAAGCAGTGTCCAAAATACACAGACACAAGAAAAGCCAATGGGAAAAGCACGAGGGACGTAGCAAATGTGAGGGAAGGAGAGGTGGGAAGAGACATTCAGTGGTCAAGAGCATGGGGATATGTAAATGGTCAAGATGGGAACTGGGCAGGTTAGGGGGTGCGCAATAGGCAGAGAAGCCACCACACAGGCTTGGAAGCATGTGACTGTACAGAAGGAAGTTAAATAGAGACTAGTAAAACATGAGCCCTTTGTTAACTCCTTCCAACATGGACCCAAATGGCCTCTAGCAAGTCACCGGGAGAAGGCTAGAGCACGAAATGATTAATTCACAGATATCACACAAACTCATATGCCATTGAGTCCGGCTCCTGCATCCACCTCTGGGTCACTTTTGCATTAGGTCTTCAACCCACCAAGTGCCACAGAGACCTGGTATAAAATCTGCCTGGCAGGGCTGGATTTGATGGGACTTAGCAGTCACCTCAGTCTATCACACCCCCTTCATCCTGTGACTCCTGCTGGGATCCCAGCCCCACAGGGTGACCCATGATTGTCCCATGACAGCATAGTGGCTGACAAAGTGATCTCCCTTGGCTATAGCAGGCAACATCACTAGACACAGGCCTTTCTTCAAGAAAATTCTTCAAAGGGTCCCTTGCCTTGAAATGCTATGTACTTCTTCTCTGGGCTCTTAAACAGAATAATTCATTAGTCAGTGAAGAACAATCAATATCGCACTCCGACAAGCTACACACTGACTCTGTTTACCCAGTGGACCCTCTCCAATAATATTATTTATGATCCTAAATAACTCCTTCAGTATTCAATAGAGCCAAGGGTACTCCCCAGAGACTAGGACACAATCAAATTATGAAGACATATGGTTTGCTCAGCCCTGAAAATGTCCAGACACATTTCACTGATGGGCGTCTCACATTGGCCCCTTCTCTCATCCCTTCTACAATCTTCCTAATGGTTCCTACAGGAGAAGACTTCTCTCTCAAAGGAGACATTAAGGTGCATTCAGGAAAGGGGGCTTCCAGGGCTTTTTTTTAACATGGCTATTTTAGGACTCTACAAAGTTCAGGTCACTTGAAAGGGTTGTAGAAAGATTCTAGACTAATTAACAATGAGGATGTTGATGGACTCAAACACATATGCTTGGGGTAGATGAGAAGGTTGTGTGTGTGTGTGTGTGTGTGTGTGTGTGTGTGTGTGTGTGTGCATTCATATGCATGCACACACATGCATAGGACTCATAGCATGGGGTGAGATTAGGCTTGAAGTGGAGGACTGTGAGGAATGAGGGTAAAATAAATGCACTGGGGTACACAAGAATTCAGGGTTATCTCGAAAGTCATTTCAAGACAGAAGGAGAGGGAAGGTGAGTCTATGCACTTAAAAACATATCTGTTAATTATTTGATTTGTTCCAATGAGCATGTATTATTTATGTAATTAAAGTACACAGAGAAAGCAAGACATTCTCTTCCTCCTCTTCCTTTTGCTCCTCCCCCTCTTCTCCCTGCTCTCCTTCCTTCTTCTCCTTCCCCTATCCCTTTCCCTGCACCCAGATTAGAGAAGCCATGATAGATTTTGGAATCACCAACTGACCGTAGGGTGGGACTGCTGCTCAGTGCATGCTCTGAGCCCATTTGGAAGAAGAAACCGTCAAGGCAAAGGGCCCAGGAGAGCAAAGAGTATAACTTCAAAGTTTGGGGTGGAGAATGATGAAATCTTGACTTTCTGTTTCTGGGAGCAAATGGTCTTTCTTGTCTGAGGAGAGCAGACTCCTGGTAGAGAGAGCTGGCACAAAGAGGGGGGAAAGCTTGGCTCAGAGCCTCCTAGCTGTCTGCGTCGTACTGTGGTGATCCCAGACTGGTGGAGGAGTTTCTGGGGCCAGGAGGAAGAGCCCAGACAGACACTTTAGGCTGTGACAGCTTTTCAAAAGCCTTGGGTATATGCCAGCCTCTGGCAGTCACACTTGAAAGCTGCCCTTTCCACATACTCTTCACAAGGCCCAGAGCTCAATGAGAGAGACATCGTCATCCCTGCTGGCTGGACAAGGCAATGAAGAGCCCCAGCAGGCACACCCTGACCTGGCACAGTAACTCTCAACTCGCTGGGACTCAGCCATCTCTCGGCTAGCCTGATAGCACTCTTCCTTGTGAAACTGAAGTATCTCATGGCCAGCAGTGGGTGGCTGTGCATAGGTCTGGCCCAAAGTGTAATCTGTGATACAGGCTTCAAGGCTTAGAAATACATCACAGAGTACAGGGAAGCTTCCCTCCTGTCTAACTGTTCTTTGGTTCCATTAGCAGCTGGGTCTTTGCTTCACACGAGTCTCGTGGATGTTCTGACTGGCTTGTTTGTATGTCTATCTGTCTGTCTTCCCACTTTTCCCTCCTTCCCTCTTCTTTCCCTCCCTCTCTTAATCCCTCCCTCTGTCCATCCCTCTTTGTCTCCCTCTCCTTTCCTTCCATCCCTTCATCCTTCTTACCTTTTTTCCCTAAACTCTTCCTTTCTTCCCCTCCCTCCCTGCCCTCAACCCTCTTATTCTCCCGCTCCTTCTACTTCCTTCTCTTCTCTTTTCTTTTTGTCCTTTTCCATTCCTTATTGCACTTTTATATTAAAATATCAACTGAATACCTCTGATATTCCAACTTCTCAAACACTGGCCTATGAGCCTCTCGAAACCCACTGTCAAGAGATGAGAATGGCTCGCAAAATGGCAGTAGCAAGATCAAGGGCTGAGGGACTAGAAGCTATTGTCTGAGCAAGCTTCTGGCATGAGAGGAAACTGTAGGCCAACTTTCTCAGGTTTCCCATTGTTTATTCCTAAGCTCTCTCAAGAAGAAAGTCCTGTGTCAATGGACAGACCTATGACTTAAAAAAAAATTCAATGAAGTGATACCTCAAGTCACATTTAGACCCAACTCATACTTAGAATGCCTGGTCCTAGGCCACAGTCAAAGTTGACAGCTTCACACAAGTATAGCTACTTTTCTTTTCCCAAGCCAGGTTCTCCAAGTCTGGGCGGAAGCTAACAAATCAGCTTCCATTTTCTAAAGTCCTCTTATCAGACTGTGACTCTGTGCACAGGGCCCACCCCTCAGAACACCCCTCCCCTCTCTATGAGGTTCATACTGTAGATCATTGAGGCATGCTTTTGCAAAAACAGAGTCTCAGAAAACAACTCATGTACCACCTGCTCCCCCTGCCCCAACCTCCACCACACCATGGAGCACCTTGCTTCTCCTGCTGTCAACATGATGGGTTTGCCAGACAGATTTCCTTATTCCCTTCCAATATGGGAGTCAGATACACGTAGCCTAATGGCCCCATTCAAAGGCTTTCACACTGAGTGGTTCTCAACCTTCCTTATGCTGAGACCCCTTGATATATTTCCTCATATTATGGAGACTCCCCACCCATAAAATGTCTGTTCCTACTTCACAATTGTAATTTTGCTATCATTATGAATCATAATGTAAGTAGTTGATATGCAAGATCTGTGACCCCCCAAAGCAGTCATGACTCGAAGGGTGAGAAGCACCTATCTAAAAGGTTTGAGAGATAGTCATGCCCACCTATGTAGCTTGAATAGGAATGGCCTCCATAGACTCATATGTTTCAAGGCTTGGTCCATAAGGAGAGGCACTATTAGGAGGTGTGGCCTTGTTGGAGTAGGTGTGGCCTGTTTGGAGTTAAAGTGTGTTACTACAAAGGCAGACTTGAGGTCTCCTAGGTCGAAGCTAGGTTTAGTAGGGGCAGTCTCCTTCTGTTGCCTTCAGACCAAGATGTAGAACTCTCATATCCTTTTCTAGGCCCATCTCTACCTGGATGCTACCATGCTTCCCTCTGTGATGATAATGGACTAAACCTCTGGAACTGTAAGCCAGCCCTGATTAAATGCTTTCCTTTACAGAAGTTATCATGGTCATGATGTTTCCTCCCAACAATAAAAGCCAACTAAGACACCTCCCCTCCCTATTATGAGGTAGAACACTAACACAGCTCTCTCCAAAGACATTCTCTTCCCAGCCATGCCCTCACCCTTCAACACACTTGTTCCTTCACACCCTTAAATAGTGAGGACAGTAGAGCTGTAAAGCCAGTTTCTGAATATTTCCTTTGCTATCTAGTTGATATGCAGCCAACTCAGACCCTAGGCTCTGGTTTTAGAAACTAAAGAACAGGCAAGGATATTTCTGGTTGGGGGCAAGTAAGGGACATGAACATGTGGGGGATGGATGTTGTCCACAGGGTGAAAAGGAAGCATGACATAATTAACCTCATTGAGTGGAGCCAATAGGTCAAGGGGTTCATTCTCCTGGCTGCAATGATGGAGTCCCATGGGGCTGATGAAAATCTGGATAAGTACCATTGTCCTTGGCCCTAGGTACATTTTCCATGGGACATTTGCATTGAGACATCATAGATTGTCTTGTTTTCTATATTTTATCGATGTGTAACAAGCTTTGAGGGTCTTGAATATGCTGTTAATTATTTGGGTTCTTCAAAATGTGAGCATACTGGAGAATTGAGTCTGACTTCTGAGGTTCTAGGGAAGAACATGTGTGCACCCCACTGGAAGACAGCTCAGAACATGACCTCAAGGATCTCCCACTCTCCTCAGATGCTGATATGCCTCTGTCTTGGATCTACCATGGTGACAATACAGAGACGACCTCTATGTCTTTGGATTTGAATTTAACTTGGACAATTTGGATTTTGTCTAGACTTAATTCACAAAGACTAAATACTTTGATTTTGGTCTTTAATCTCTTTGGGATTTTTAATCTCTAAATTCTTCCCTAGAAATTTGATAATGGGAAAGGTTTATATCCAAATTGGGGGCATCTTATTTTGGCATTTATTATTGAAGAGTCTTCATGCATTTTTTATTAGCTCTTTATGCATGTTATTATTGAAGTATCTTCTTGCTGCTATTAAATCTCATTATGGAACCTCTGATGAGTTTATTGGGCCATGTGGCTGGACATAAATTTGGACTGGAAATAGAATAGGCTCTGAACTTTCAGCCTTAGGTACAGCTGATTTCACTAATGTACTTTTAGGGTCCTTTTCAGAGCCTTGTGGGAGCAAAATCAACTATGCCTTAGGGTGCTCCCAGGAAGATGCAGGTAGGATTAGGGATGTTGATGTTGGTGAGAAGTTGGGATTGTTAGCTCCTTTCTTACATGGAGAAGATGATTATAACCGTGGTTTGTGGGCACTAAAAGATAAACCTAATGAGTTAAAGCACACACACACACACACACACACACACACACACACACACACACACACACACACACATCCCTTCTGTGATGTCTAATTTTCATTACCAGTTTAACTGAATGTAGGATCATCTAAGAAAGGTTCTTCTAGGAGTTTGTGTGAAGACATTTCCAGAGAGAACTAACTGAGGGGAGATGGCCCACCCTGAGCATAGGTGGTACCATGCCAGCAGGCTGGGGAACTACACTGAATGAAGTGGGGAAAGAGGAGAGCCAGAGGTGTGCCACATTCCCCTTGCTCTCTGTTTCCCATAGAGACATGGAGTGAGAAATCTTATGTTCCTGCCTGCCCCCCCCCCTCTCTCTCAACATGTGGTACCTTTAGTCCAGATGAACACAACTCCTATAGTGGAAGGTCCAGGTTCTGTGGAGATCAAATCTGTTCCAGGGTAGGAAAGTAGTTTGTTTTGGTCCGATAAGAACCACGCCCTCCTGTTTAATCTTGAAGAGTATGTTTTGGACTCTATCTCTCTGGTTCTTAGCTCATCACAGAAATGTTGCTGGAGTTTGGGAGGGAGAAGGCAGTGTCCCATGCTTGCCCCCTTAAGCCCTAGTAGCAATCCTTTTGGACCAGTTGCAAAGTGATTTCTCAGCTGTGAACTAACAGTTTTCTTTGGAATGAATTGTGCTCTTTCAATTTTCCACTTCAAAAGCACACACTTTAGCAGAAGTCACTTTACAGCAAATGAAGAGAGGAATTTCCCCCGGGGAGAGGGGTTTGATACTTAGAGGAGGGCAGAGGGGCGGGCTTAGGAGCATCCATTCTCCCCAACTGGGAAGTCACCAGGGGGTCTTTCTGATATCTTCATCCTCACAGCCAATAAGGTTGTGCTTTACAACATGCTAGTGATTGAGCAGTGCTCTGAGTGGCTGAACTATGCCCTAGTAGCCACAAGTTCAAGAACAAAAGCTGGGTTAGAGATGACTGAGCATGCCTGCCCTGTGACAGGAAAGGAGGGCCATGTGGATTTAGTTGAGGGATTACTCCCTCCCAGTGTCTTCTGTTCAAAGACTGCAACAGCAGCAGCAGCGCTGTGAGGATAGTGTGTTTTACAGGGTGGTTGACTGAGACCACTCCTCGATAAACCCTCTCCAGACTTCAGATGCTTTCTTCCTCACCACCCTCACTTTTGATGTCTACATTGCTTCCTCCCTCATCAGCACTATAGAGCACTCCTAGGTAGTAGGTAGTGGGTAAGACAGATCATCTCATCACAAACCATCGATATAGATGCCGTTAGGAAAATGAGACTAATGAAAACACACCTAATACAGGTTGAGTATTCTTTACTCCAGTCTGCTTAATACAGGGGGTGCTCTAGATTTTAAATAAGATTTTTAAGTTTGAAACATTTGTGTGTGTGTGTGTGTGTGTGTGTGTGTGTGTGTGTGTGTGTGTGTGTGTAAATGTCTTTGGGATAGGACATGAATCTTAACCCAAATTCTTTACGTTTCATATTCTTTCTCTATAAAGCCCACAGATCATTCTAAACATCTGTGTATTATACACTTGAATGTTTTCTCAATGCATGTGTTTCTATTTGTGTAGGAGCACATGTGTGTGTGTGTGTGTCAATGTGTAGACACCTGTGTGCACAGGTATGTAGAGACCAGAAGTTTACACAAAGAGTCTTTCCTGAGGCAGGGTCTCTCAGGTGAGTCCAGAGTTGGTCGATAAGGTTGTTCTGGCTACCTCAATTGTTCTCGGATCCTCTCTCTGTCTCTCAGGCAGCGGCATGGCATCATAAGTGAAGCACCATGCCCACCAGCATTTACATAAAACCTAAGGATCTGAGGTAGAGTCCTCACACCTTTGGAGCAGGCACCACTGAACAAGTTCCTCTGTCCTGCCCCACAATTGTGACTGTGACCTGTGAAGTGTGGAATGTTCTCCTTGTTTTACACCATGGCTCCCACCTTCTTTTATGTTTCTCTGTTTTGAAATTTGTTTTCAAATCTCAGATTAGAGATGTTTTAATGGGCAAATGGTAGAGGCAGAATTCTGGTGCACACTGTCGTGACCCTGAAAGCTGTCCTCCCAGTGAGCACAGTGCTCGCCACAGTTGCTCACCCTCTCCCTTTGTGGATGCTTCCATTGATAAGGTGCTCACTGGCCCCTGAATTTCCCACTGTGCTATTGGGCCAAGCACAGTTCTCTCTCACCGGGTCTAGGATTTTTCTGCTTGTAGCCATCCATGTAGCATCTTGACCCCTACGATGACATATTTGATGGAGGCAGGACCCAGTTAATGCTTTGCCACCGAGCCCTGCAGGATACTGGCAGGGTTGCCATGTAAAAGGCTGACCCATGGGGATGGCTTTCCATGGCCTACTGTGAGGCTTAAAATGGGTGTGCTGGGGTTGCACAGAACCGTGCCCTCCTGTGGGGTGGACCCTGAGGGATAGCCGAGTATCCTGGCATGCGCCACTCCTCTTTCAACTCTCCCTCGCCTTCCCAGGGTGGAGATCTCCATGCTGAGGTTCCATTTCCTTCCCTGCTCTGGGAGGTCCCCCTGAGCCGATGCTGTTTTCACTGTTTTCCACTACCTTGGCCAACCTGCCGAGCGAGCGTTCTGGCTGGATGAGGCCGTTCACACTTGGAAGGCTTATTTACCTATCTCCCGCTGAACAAATTTACAAAGTAAACATTTTGGGACATCTCAGGGATTAAAAAAACATCACAACACAAAACTAACACAACTGCCTGTCCTCTTCCACCCCCTGTTTCTAACTAATAAATCAGAGGCTGGGATTAACGCAGATCTAAGTCCTTGGCGTGGGCTCAGTTCTGACATGCCTGCCGAATCCACCGAGCTCCCAGCCCTGGTCTCCGTTAACTCTCGGTGTTCTAGGAAGCAATATTCAACACAACATGAACTGCTTCGTCAAGACCTGGCTTCAGATTCCAACTCTGTCTTTCAGTAGCTGTGTGATGAGGTTGCTCCTTAACTTCTCTGAGGTTTGCTTAGCTCATGGGAAACTAATATCAATGCCCTGTTATTGAGGCAAACTCTTCGGTGCCAAGTTATTCCCATCAGTTCAGTCTGGACTATGGAATGAAGGGGTCAGGAGCAGGACACGACAGTGGGGTCACCGAAGAGGCTCTGGGCTTTCTTGGCAGTCCTCAGGTCTTTCTGCACTTCTGTTTATCTATGCTATGTCCTAACTTGGATAATTTTTCTTCTTTCTCTCTTCTCCCTGAACCTCCTTTTGGGATCCCGAGTACTGACCATAAGGCTTCATCTACACTTAATACATGTCCCACCATGGAGCCCCCTCCCCAGCCTGAAAGCACAATTCCATGGCCAAGAAGCACCCCCTGCATCTCTGCCCAGTAACTGACACTACCTAGCAAAGACCCTGCATCTGGGGGAGGGGGTGGTCATGATGTTCTTCATGCACTGCTCACAGCAAACATCTGCAGCATTGTCTCCCGGGTCTTCTCTTCCTCTGCAGATCACCTGCTCTGTCTAGAATGTTCCATGCACCATTGTTACTTTGGATGCCTCTCCTTGGAATGTCTTCTCTTCAGCTTCCCATGCCCCAGCATTTCCCACAAGGTATATTAGTTACTTCCATGTCACTGTAACCAAGCACCTAGCAGAGAGGGTTCAACGGGGAAGCGACACATCTTGGCTCTTGTTTTCAGGGGGTTCAGTTTGTGGTTGGTTGACTCCATGGGCCTGAGCAGAGCATTTTGGACACAGCGGCATGTGGCAGAGGAGAGTTGCTCCCGTGATTACAGATAGGGGTAAGATGCACCCTGGAACGGAACAAGATGAGATATAGCCCAATACTCCCACAGTGAAGTTTTCTTCCCTGTAGGCCCCTCCTCCTGCTTGTCACTATTTCTCAATAATGCCACCACTGATTAGGTCAGAACCCCAATCTCCTCAGTTAGCAACCAAGACCGCCACCCCAGTATTTAAGCCTGTGGGGGTACACACATTTAAGTCATAGCACTGGGTGAACTCTTGTTCATCTACCAGATTGTCTTCAGTTCTCTGTGGGACTCAGACTATTCCCTCCTTCTCTACCTCCTCCCTCTTCTTGGCTCCCAGGGTCCGGCACAAGCCTTTGCTGCATCACAGCATCATCTAGCAACCGCCTTTTGCATGCCAGCCTCCCTTGCCAATTTAAGGCAGGGACTGTGCTTATTCTTCACTGTGTCCCCAGAGCCCCGCACAGAGCCAGAGAGATAATACACAAGTAATAAGCCTTGTTGTTGAATTGTACATGCAACTGTACCAGCTCTCCTGTTCCAACTCTCTCCTCCCATGGCATATTCATGGTCTCTCTCTTGTCCTGTTCTTCTTTTCTCCATTGTCCCATCACTGTCCCCTCTCGTCACCTAATTGATTTCATTCTGCCCAGTAACAAGGCCAGAGATGCTTCACTAAGTGAAGAAGTACCCGTTAGCCATCAAGGGCTGCCACCATTCTCCTAGGTGAGTAGTGTCTGGGAATGCTATGAACTCCCACCCTTTCCATATGACTAACTCCCGGGTGGACTGAGAAGGTGGCAAAGCCAGTTCGCCTAACTTGGTATCATCTAGCATGGAGCCAAGCTGCTCCCGTCCCCCATCCTGCTCTGCTTATTTCTTGCAGCCAGATCTGGGCTAACAAGTCAATCTTCATTACAACATGGCCCAGCTATTACCTGCATGAAACCTGCCCTTCTCGCTGGTGGCTATAAGTGTGACTGGTGGAAAGATGCTGGTATCCCCCACTCTCTCTACCAACTGTTCTTGGTGTGCAGGCCATCAGAAGTTCCTGCCCGGGGGTCCCACTGTCTATTTTTCTATTGCTAGCCCTGCCATCCTGCCTACACAGCGTCCCTGAGAAAGGAATTGTAATGTGCGCTGAAGACAGCAGCAGGAGTGGGGAGAACTGAGGGCTTAGGCTCTGGGCAGGTGAAGCGATCTGCACTACATTGTTGTAAACTTTACAAAGATAGTTTCAGGAAATCTGTGCTTATTTATTGTACAATGCCAGGCTAGGGGAGGAGACTGGGACAAAGCCAATCCTCCAAAGGCCAGTCTAGGGTGGGCAGAATATGGTGGGACCAGGGTCAGGAGTGGCGGGGGAGGGGGAGGGGCAACATCACTTTGAACAGCAAAGGTGAAAACATATACTGTAAGGTCATATCCATCCTCCTGCCTCCAACGCCTTTCCTTTGTCCGCAAAGCCTTCTGTCTCTCTCAATTAGGAATGGGACACGTGGGGGTCTTCACTGAACCAACCCCACTGGCCCTGATTATGTTCACAATTAAGGGAAATTTTCACTGCACATCTTTTCCAAGACCTTGCATGCCAGTAACTCTGCTCACAAGTCTCTGTTTCACCCAGAAGTTGAAGAAACATAGCTGGAGGCATGAATGGGAAGACAGCATCTGCTGAGGGGGGGGGGAGTTGCTCACATTTATTTGAATACCTACTAGGTTCCAGGCATTTCATCATGCGGCTTAGTTTGTCTTCACAATCCAAGAAGAGCCTCCCACCTCCACTTTACAGAAGATAAATAAAGAGTAGAGACACCGTGGCCTTTGAACTAGCTTGCAGCTAATAAACAGTTGGTCACTGTCCCCACTGTGTCATGTGACTCTTCACACCCTTTGCAGGGTCACTCCGGATGGCTAGGCCAGGTAGTGAACCAAACAAGGTCCCTCCTTTTAGAGGTGCAAGCAAGAAGGTAGGAGAAAGGCCTGAGCCCTCCTCTCTAAGGTCACAGGTTGTTCTATTCTCGTGTCCAAAACAAAGTGCAGCCTGGCTTAGCAGCAACTGGAGGAACCCCTGTCCTCCTGGGGTTGAGGCCACTTTTGAGCCTGTTTCATGGGCCTTAGCAATGAGCCATGCTCCGTCTGCCTCCCTGGGCTTTGGAGGCCAGCCTCTCTCCTGAGGACTCTTGCACTGTGCACCTTGTGTCTGGTGCCTCCGAGAGGCTGAGTGTTGTCTCCCTTGGATCTAGTCTCTAACTCTGTCTCAATTACTCTTCCAGCCCACAGCCTGTGAGATGCCTTTAGCTGCTCTAAATTCCTTTGGGTTTGGCGCTCTCTCTGGGTCCTTCCTGTTTGGGTGTTGAAGATCAAGACCAGGGCCTCATATATCCAGGCAAATGCTTTACCGCTGAACCATACCCAAGCCCTGGAGCCCCTTTAATAAGGACGCTAAACCTAAGTATTGAAATGATTAGGTTTGACCTAAGAATCTAAGGGTTACATAAACATTTAGACTGCAGCAAGTGCAAACACTTGTTATGTGAAACCATGTTTAGAGTTTAAAATTTCTCAATTCTATCACTGTATTTTTATAAATTTCATATATATACAATATATCTCAACCATGTCCAACCTCCACTTCTTGCCTCCAACTCCCCTAGGCATTCCCCCAACAGACACATCTCCCTCCCAAATTCATCTCCTCTTTTTTGAAAAAATAGGACGTGTTCCTTTCAGAAAATATGAAAAGTTTGGATGCAATAAAACAACATAATCACCTCTATCTTCCCCCTACCTCATACACACTTTTTGTGGTGTCGGAGCTTGAATGGCTCTGTGTCACTGAGCTACATTTCCAGCCCTCGACCACATTCTAATCTAGATCAGTTCACATCACTTAATGCTCAGACGTAAGTACTTTCCGGCTTGATTTGGTATATACATAAATGCTCACAGCTATGCAGATAAATGCAAAAAGGGTTTGTTTGGTGGCACCTGGGATTGAACCTAAGGCCTTAGGCATGCTAGGCAGGCATTTCAACACCCCCCACCCCCGCCTTTTCCATTTTTCTTTTGGCTTTCATCTTGAGATCCTCCTACATTGGTCTCCCGAGTAGCTCGAATTACAGATGTGTGCCAGTAGGCCCTGTCACTGTGAAACTTTAAAAAATATATTTGTTTCTTTGCATATGTATGTGCATGTGGTAGGCAGATACATATTCACATGTGTGGGTTAACCAGGTGTGTACATGTGCATAGAAAATGAAGGCCAAGGTTGACATTAGCAGCTTTCCTCTATTCCTCTGTCCTTCATAGATGAAGGGGAAGTCTCCCTAGAGTTTGGATCTTAGCGACTTCTTAGTTTAGCTAGACAGCTTGTTGTGGGTGATGCCCTGGTTCTGCCTCCCATGTGTGGAGTGACAGGGGAGCCACCATTCCTACTTGTCATTTAGAGTTCTAAGTACTGATACTCATGCTTTGGCAGTAAGTGCTTTGCTCACGTAGCCCTCTCTCCATTCCCACAGTAAAAATGTAAGGAGTCCAAAAATGTATTTCTTGCTTAAAATGTGATAAAAATTATACCCAACAGAAAATTTATCACAAAGCCATTTTCAAGGCTGATTTCAGCAGCGGTGCTATGCCCATTTGCACAGTTTTGTGGAGAAAGTATCCAGGATGTTCTTATCTGAACAACTGACTATACATCTATATTCATGTAAATAACAACTCCCTGTGTCAGCCTGTGACTGGCAGATCCCCAGGCACCAGGGAGAGCTGGGGAGTGGTGTACAAAGTCAATGGAGAATACCTGATGGCCAGTAACTGGTCAGGAGATCCTGCGTCTGGATGTCCTTATCCAGAAGGCAGAGTAATGGTGTTTGCCCTATGCACCAGCTTGTTTTACAGCAAGTTGATTCAAGCCACAGTCATTTCAGGCATCAACTGAGAAAATGTCCCCTCCAGACTGACCAGTAGGCAAGGCTATGAGTATTTTTTTTTTGATTGAGGATTGATGTGGGAGGGCACAACTCACAGTAGGCAGTACCATACTTGGGACAATGGTCCTGGGTCCTATAAGAAAACCACAAAGGGCAAGGCCAGTAAGCATGGCCTTTGCATTAGTTCCTAGCTCAACTTTCCTGCCCTGGCTTCTCTGAATGAAGGACGACAAGCAGTAAGCTGAAATAACCCTTTTCTTCCCTAACTTGCTGTGTTTGGTCATGGTGTTTTATCATAGCAATAGAAATGCTAGCTAAGAAGTCCCGTTTAGCTCACACAGTCAGCAGGATGTGAAAAGCCCAGTGGCTAGTACCCTGGATCTCTGCATGAAATGCTGTAAGCCTGAGCTACCGGTGTGCCGTCCTGGGTTGTCAGCTTTCTTATAGGATCCAGACCAGATCCTACTCTGAAACTTGTGGCCAAGCTGGAGCTCAGTGTTGATGAAGATTCAGCCCCTGAAGAATGTGAATCCAAGAGCCCAACCCCTGGCTTTCCTCCTCTGTGGGGAGCTTTGGAATGAGGAAGTGGAACCATACATCTCTCCTCCGTGGCTGCCCTCTAAGTAGCTCTGGTGGATAATTCGGGGTGTTGGCAGTTTGTCCCCTTGGGATTTGGAAGAGAAAGCTGACAGAATATCCTTCAGATCAGATATTTGTTCAGACTCCAGAGACACTCATCTTTAGTCCTTTTCCATCCTTTAACCCTTCTGTGGAGGGGGAGCTTCTGCTTCAGGGACATTGGGGATGGGCCCACACATCTATGATGGAGAAACGGCAGCAGCAGAAGAAAAGGAAGACTCTGAAGGTGCAGGGAAAGAAAGACAGGCAGAAATGCCAGGAGATTACAAGGGATTAAAGGGAGATGTTTATATCCAAGCATGGTACCCAGGAGCTTGGTGCTGGAGGTCGCTCAGGGCTGGAGGTCGCTCAGGGCTGGAGGGTGCTTGGTAGCATATTCTGAGGGAAGCTGTGTGTTCTAGGAGCCAAGGAGGACAGTTTGTCTTCTGACAGGGAATCTAAGCCGTACTCCATTCTGGGGTCTGTGTGTGTAGAATTGGAGCATCTATGTGCCTTATAGCTTGGTCTAATGACAGTTGTATATCTAAAACTCTGTATGGGGTAGACATCCGGCAAGGACTCTCTGTGTGTATGTGAGACCTCACCTATCAGCCCATGATAAGTACTTGCACTATATATTCCCAAATTCATAATGGGCCTGACTAGAAGGCACACTGGTCTGAAGGAAGCACAGCCAGCCATCCCATATCACCCACCCTGACTCTGTGTTGGGGCTGTGGTAATTGCATCTCACCTTAAATGGGTTTGTCACGGAGCAGTAGATCAAGGTCACTTCATTATTCCCTGTGGAACTGGAATCCTGACAGGTACATGTTCAGGACACAGTGGCTCATCTGGTCTTTCACCCTTGGGCTCGTGGGCTCTGAAATCATCCACATGAAATCTATGAGGGCAGAAACCAAAACTCATGCTCTCTGAAGCCCCTGTCTTCCCTTTTTTTTTTTTAAAAAAAAAAGGTACTTCTAATGTTACTTCCTGTGTACAAAAATGCCATCTCTCTTGTGGAGCCCACGCCTCTTGCTTTTCTTCCTTCTCTACATTCAAGGGTCAGAAGTGTACAAGGTGGCCCAATGAGAAGCCTGGCTTTCCTGACTCATGGCCTTCCCAGCTAGGCTTACATAGTGAAGGAGGAGATGTGTCACAGTCCAGAGCTCATCTCCTGAGTGGGACTGTCCCCCAAAGTCCTAAGCTCACAATCTCGAAATTCACATCCTTAAAGGGACTTTAAGGTCGGGAGGAGTCTTGTGTATTGGAGAAGATATATTGCCCTTAGGAACAAACAGAGAAATTTTGCTCTGGAATCCACCGGAACTGTGTTTAAATCCTACCTGTGTGACAGGCTAGTCATTCTTGTTCATCCCATCTGTGGAAGGGGAAGGGTGACAACTGCTAACAGTTACAAATGATGGTCATGTGACAGCCACTTTAGGGCGTTCATACTTGATAGTTTAACCCTTGTCTTTATTTTATGATGCAGAAATATCATTTCATTTTGAGAGATAGGGAAACCAAGACTTGGAACACTAAACAATTTGACACCTTGTACAAGGAAGGCAAGACATGAGTCTGTCTGTTCAGTCTGTGCTTAACTGCCACACAAGCTCTCTACAGGACTGCATCATGGCCTGAGCCTTAAAAGAAACACTGTTTGGAGGCTGAAGACATCTTTGGATTCATCCCGTCAAAAGACAGGCACTTGGAACAGCGAGTTGGTAAAGTATTTCTCATGCAAGCATGAGGACCTGAGCTCCATCCATATCACATTTAAAACAAAATAAAACAACACAAACTTAGGTGTGGTAACCTTAGTGCAGGGACAGAAGCATCTCTGGTGTTTGCTTGTCAGCTAGTCTAACTGAATTGGTCCTTTCTAGATTCCCTGAGATACCCTGTCTCAAGAAGATACAGTAAAGGGTGATTAGTGAAATGTCCAATATTGACCTCTGACCTCTCTATATACATGTGTACACTGGCACACATGCACCTGCACACACAGAGATTCGCACACACAGAGATGCACACACAGAGATGCACACACAGAGAAGCCGAGTATCCCCCGTTGAAAGTCCCTTACAGGCTTGCCATCGCCTCAGAGCGTCGTTACTAGAATGCTGCCAATCCCAGTGCTCTGTGCTTTCCACGGCTAGTTAGGAAAAGCTTCCTGCTGTCTCTCCTGGGAGGTTTCAGCTGCCTTGCAAGAATCTTTCCACCCTGATGCTGCCACACAGAGAGACCATAAGAAGAGAAGAGATGCCTCAAAGCCTTGGCTGTTTGTATCTCCCCTATATGGGTTCAGAAGGACTAGAGTCCAACAATGCCTTGCTCACAGCTAGGAGATTTCCATTAGAAGCTGCTTCATTGACCCCAGACAATACCCACATATATGAGCATAATCCATCCTGATTATCACAGAGATCTGCTGTTTTAGGTAGTTGGTTATGCCACCACAGATAATCACAGTATTAGTGACACCATAACAGGAATCAGTACTTGAGAATAGCAATGTCAAGTCCCTGGCAGGGAGGGCAGCCTCCCTTCCTGTTTCATAACTTTCTAGCAAATCTCACTGAAACGTCTCAACTTGTCTCAAAGCAAAAGCCACTTATACCTAAGCTGAGCGGCCCCATCTCAGGAAAATCATGACAACTAGGGGTGTAACCTCAGGCTATCCCATGATCCTCATAGCCCTTTCTAAAACAAAAGTGCTGCACTTTGTGGTCAGAAGGCATTGACACAGTCAGAGAATGATGGATACGAGCATCGTTTCAGAAAAGCCCACAGGCTCTCTGGTGGGTGTGCTTAGCACTGACCACTGGGGTCACACTGTGCTCTGTTGGCCTTAGATTGTGAATTATGCATTAGTTTGGCTTGACTCTTCATTCACTTTTTGGACCCACTCATTTGATTTATTTTAACAGTGACCTCGTCGTGGGGCTTTCCATGTAGGTAGACGAAGATGTCTCTTATTCATGTGTGGGTTTCATCAAGGAAACAGAAATTATTAAACATTACTGCAGTGTAATTATGGAGTCTGCAAGGGAAGAGAAGGGGAGAATAAAAGAGAAGTAAGAAAGGCAGAAAGGAGGAATGGAGAAAGAAAGGAAGGGAGGCCAAAGGAAGAAAAAGAAAATCAGAAGAGAAAGAGGGAGGCAGAAAGAGGACACAAGAAAAGGCAGGTGATGGAGGAATAGCAGGAAGGAGAGGGAAAGCTGGAGAAGAAACATAAGCATGCAACTTTGAGGAAGAATTCAGTTCCCTAGTCGTTGCCCTGCCCTTGGCTGTGTCCTGGACCAGACAGGCTGGAGGCTCTGGGACCCAGATCTGCCTGCCTTGTTTGGTGCCAGCGCTGGCCTTGCACACACAGCTCTTGCCTGCAGCTCAACACCCTGAGCTCCTTAAATAGCTTTGAACCGCACTGAGTGGTGGATAAACATTTGTTTCACAGCTCACAAAGCAGAGCTGCTGGCTACCGGCAGGTTTGATGTAATGAGTTCCATTCTGGACCCCGGGGAACATTTAGAATGGGCTCTTCTTTGCCCAGGCTGCCAGTCAAGCTGGTACCAGGGGGAAGGAAAAAAAACATAACACATCCCTGTCCAGATACTAAATCCTCAAAAGCCAAGCTCCTCCATTCTTCCAAGGTGGGCCTGGGCAGGGTGCCCCAGAAATCTCAAGTGTGTACGCCAAAGAGGGTGATGGGCTCACTTCCTTTCTCTGCATCTTGGAAAGTCTCCTGAGCATCCCAGGACACCCAACCCTCTTCTCAGAAGTCTGAGGTGGCAGGCCACCCTGTCCGTCTAGCCCATGTAGCCTGTGCACCTGTGCAGCTTAAGACTTAACAAAGGAAACTGTGTGGGAACAGCCTGGCATGACTGCCCTGGATTGGCATTGCCATGCTTATCCACTGCCGCCATCCTGACTGAGCCCCAAAAGCTGCTTTCCTCCGTGCTCCAAGAGCCATGGGCCTTGTGAAGCCTGGGACCCCAGAATCCTTGAGTCTGACCTACTACCTGTTACAAGGGAAGAAGGGAAGGAAACTCTGATTCCCCCTTTGTGTTCCCACAATTCTCCTCAATCTCCCCATTTCTGGAAGGAGCTGGACACCAGTTGATATGATGACTAAATGATAATTATGCTGTTGGCTTGTCAGCCTTTCCCCTGTGGATATGAATAGCCCCGGTGTTTTGCATTGCGCCAGAGCCTGCCAGACAGAACTCTGGGGCAGGTCACTACCAGGACCCCTGCTCAGCTCACCTCCTCCCAACCCCATCAGCATTACTTCAGAATGTCACAGAAAAGAAAATCAGAAGGAGGAAAGTACACCTAAAGAGGAAGCAAGAGAGCTTTGCAGCCAAATTGGTTGTTGGATTGGCTTCTTGGACCATTGCTCTCCTAGGGGGTCACTGTGGCTCTTCCTCAGCTTCCAGGCCGGAGTTATCCTGGAAGCCTAGACCCTTTTCTTTTAAAGTTCTGGGAGCTCAGAGAATTTTGTCAGTGGGTTCAGAATCAGACTTCAGTTTTCCCAACAAGCAAAGTAGGAGGAAGATCTTGGCTCAGGTTTACAAGGCTAGCTAGGCTTAAGTCCAGACTTACAGTGAGCATCCTTTGTAGCCCTTCCTTCATAATAATAGCTTTATATGCTAGAAGGAGTCAGCCAGAGCCTGGCCAATAAGAAGGCCTTTCACATACTAGTCTGTGCCTTAGACAAGGGCCTTTAGCAAAAGTAAACCTCTACTTCACAGCTGTGGTGTTGGGCAAGATAACATATGTATATTCTCTGAGTATCAATTTCCTCATCAGAAAATATGTACTTAAAACAAGACGATATGTAATACACACACACACACACACACACACACACACACACACACACACATACTCTTCTGTCCCCCTTTTATTCCATTTCAGTTTATTAGGATGAGTAAGGTGGGTAAGGTTAACACAACCCATGTATACACACCCCCCACACACACACATCCATGAGGTATTGAGTTCTGTTTTATGAGAGTTGATGGCATAATCCTCTTTGTGGATCTGTGCTCAGAGATATCCCCATGGTAGGTTAAAATCAGCCAGGTCAGGTATTTACACTGAAGAAACTGGCGATGTTACAGATCAGGTCCCTTTTTCTCCTTAAGAAGACAAGTGCTGTCTCTACTATGCCTGCCAGTTTCGGCTGTTTGGAATAGTACAGTCCCAGAGCATGTCCTCAGGCTCCTCAAAGCCTCAAGCCAGCCGTTTGTGTGATCTGTTTGCCTCCCATCCACCCAAACACATCACTTGCCTCTGACCAGGATTGTTGGACTCTCCTGGAGGCCCTATTAGAAAGCTGCAGCTCCTTGATCTATTCAACACCAAGAGGCAATTGTGAGGGAGTTGATTGTACTCCAAATCCAGGTATCAATTCAAAATGTTTTAGCCTCAGACAACCACATAGGATCAATCAGCACTGTAATCCTCTGCTAGTAGAACACAAAAACAAAGCCCCACCTCGCCTCTTAAACACAGTATCATTAGTCTTTGGATAAACTAAAAATTGATGCATACAACAAACAGCCGGGGCTGAGTCCCAGGGCGTGGGAGCAGAAGAGATAGCATTGCCTTATGGGGAATGACAGACCCTTGCTTGTTCAGTTCTCTATGCAGTGGGACGCCATTAATCACATGGTGGTCACTGGGTTCTAAGACAAATAGGAGGCTATGAGCAGACGCTGTGGCTGGGCCCACTGGCCTGGCCAGGGCTGTGTTTCTGCTTTTCCTGGGAGAAAGAGATGAGACCAACTGTCTTTCTATATGGTCCTGTCCTTTATTCCCGTTTATTAGGATGAGCACGATGAGCAACCCATCCCGCATAATGTCTTTGTCCACTGTTTCATATTACTTCCAATCCCACCTGAATGGCACGGGAAGGGCCAAGGTTCCAACAGGGAAGAAAGAGGGAACAATCGCCTCTCTTGTAGTTTCATTTTGTTTGCTGTGATAAAACATTCTGACCGAAGACAACTTTGGGGAAGGGAGGGAGGAGTTTACACTTCCAGGTCAAAATCCATCACTGAGGGAAGTCAGGACAGGAATTCTTAGTTGGAACCTGGAAACAGAAACCGTGAAAGGATGCTTGCCTGCTGACGTGTTGACTGGTCCATGCTTAGCAACCTCTCTTATATAACCCAAGACCACTTGCCTAGGGATGGTGCTGCCCACAATGGGCTGGACTCTCTTACACCAACTAATTAAAAATGGAGGCAATCCACCCCACAGACCAATGTGATCTGTTCTCAGATGACTCTTTGCGATGCTACAATTAATTCCACAGCTACAACACTTTGGCCTTTGACAGTAAAGTATCCCATATATGTCCGCCCCAAAGAAACATGACACCATCACAGATATTCAATATGTGTTGTCTGGATAGCAGGAGGATGGGGTATGGTAAAACAAGGTAGTAGGCTTTGGTAGGTGAAGAGGAACAGGGAGGGGGATGCGTGCTTGTTAAACAAGTACAGAGACTGTGGTGCTGAGGTCAAAGACAAGAGACTGCAATGTGTACTTGACATGGAGGGTGCTGATACAGAGGCAGGGAATCCCGAAGATGAGCTCCATCCTTCTCACCTTTTTCTCAGGACCAGCCCTGACCCTCGTTGGTTTTTTTAAGCAAAGCATGTTGAAAGCAATAAAAATCAATGCCTGTCTCTAGCCCAATGGGAGCAGTGGAGAGAAAGCTAGGTGCTCGGGATTTGCCGCAGCTCATGAGTAATCCCACAGGCCCTATTTCTGGCCTTTTGCCATTCATGGGGCAGGGGACTGAGGAGCAATGGACTCTTTCTTACTGCTGATTTAATTAAGTGTGGCTAGTCAGTGACAGGCTGGCTCGGCACAGAGCCAAAGTAACAGGAGAATCGGTCATGTCATTGACGGGCAAGTCCAGCCTCCTGTTTGACCAGATCAGCTTGTCGTTGAGGATACCTTGGGACCTATGGGTGGCAATTGATCCTACTGTGGTGCTAGGAGACACTGGTAATTTGGTTAAAACCCCATCAAGAAAAGAATAGATTGCTTACCCTATTCAATCTGACAGTTGCTAAAACATTAGTGGTAACAAGCATTTGACATTATATGGTCCAAACAATGTTTGATGGCTGTTCTCTCTTCCATCTGGTTTCTGTGGACATGGTGCTGACACAGCTTAGGAGTGATTTGGAGACAGGTGGACTTTTTGTATCGTTCACCTTTACCATCTGTAATGAAGAGAGGTGTCTTCCTCATGACATTGCCTCTCCCAGCTGAAGCCTACCCAACCTTCACCCAGACATCAGGAACAGCTGTCTCCTGCAGAAGGAGGCTGACTCCAGGTGGGCACTCTGCAGCAAAGGCAGCTGAGGTAATGAGTGACAAGGAAGGCCTTTTCCAGGAGGTGGAGGCCATTGGAGGGGTGAATAGGTTAGAATATGCCGGGCCTTCCTTGGCTCTTGCACATCGGTGCAGCTTGCCTCTCAGTGTGGGGTCAGATTTGCATTTCCTCCTCGTCCCATTTTTCCTGCCTTTTCTTCTCCACTCATTGACTGTGCATAACACTGTATCTGATGCCAGAGAGGAGTCAGAGGCAGGTGAGTGTCACCTCTACCTTCAAGGACCCAGCTATACTTTGTTTGGAGTGAAGTCAAGATACAAGGTAACCATGGTGAAAAACCAGAAAGGGGCAGCAGGATACAAGGAGGGGGGTGTGGTGAGGAGTGTGGAGGTCAGGAGAGATAGGGGGACAAAGGGAGGGGAGGGGGAGAGAGAGAGGAGAGGGGGGACAAAGGAAGGGAGAGAGAAAAGGGGGAACAAAGGGAGGGAGGGGGAGAGGAGAGACGGGGGCAAAGGGAGGGGGAGAGAGAGGGGAGGGAGAGAGAAACGGAGAGGACGGGAGGGAGGGAGGAAGGGAGGAAGAGAGGGAGGGAGGGAGGGACAAAGACAGAGGATATATGTTTGTGGGTACCATGGAAGAGATAGTAGCATATGGAGGCAGGCCTAGGAGGCCAGGCAAGATCAAGATGGCTGCAGTCCCAGGCCAGAGGAGTCACTGGAAATGACAAGGAGAAAGAAAGGGGGAGAGAAATGAGAATATGGAAGGAGGTGAAGCAGCCAAAGGTTCAACTGAGAGGACATAAAGGGAGAAGAGTCACTGAGGGGACACGCCGTCTTAGTGTTCATGTTACCTATTCTCTGTGTGCTGAGACTTGCGCATTGGAAGGACTCGGTTGCTCGAGTCTTTCTTTTCATCCAAATCACGTTTTCTCTTACAGTATGGGCATGCACGATGCTCAGGAGAGGGTTAAGCTGTAAGAGGGCCAAGCCTTTGCTGTGGAACTTGTGCCGAAGGCTACAGGTTCCAGGCATGATCTTTTGAGAGTCCACTTCTGTCTATATGAACAGACAGGATTGGAGGGTCAGTATGCCCTTGCCGGTCCTTCTGGTGCCTTCTGCTGTGGCTCCCTGAGTCTAGATACTGGATCTGAGTACTCTGGTCAACTGAAAGTTGGGATGAGAGACTTGGGGGAATTAGCTGCACATTCAGGAGGCCTGTAGGATATGTGTGGCTTCTGGTAGTTCTCAGGTGCCCAGGGCTGGTGTCAGTTCGGCAGGTGTGGTAGAAATGCCATTGAAATCACACCTCTGCGCTGCTATCAGATCAGAACACAAGGGTATGAGACACCAGATTGAACTTAGGCACCAACCAGGCCTTTTCCTGAGGGTGGACACCATTGAAGATTTTTTTTAAAGCTGGCTAATAGAAGTAAAACTAATCTTTAGGAGGAGTAGTGTGGCGTGAGAATATATAGTCATTGGAAAGAGGACAAGGTGGTCAATAGAAACAGAGATATACACCTGGCTAGTCCAGGAGAAGTCAGGTACAAGCTTATGCTGAGGTAAACGTGTCAAGAATGTGGTCCGCTGAGGGTTAGGTGAGGAGAACGTGCTTCTGTGAGGACACACGAGATGGGAAAGGACGAGTACAAAGTCCCTCTGGGCTTTGGGGCTTCCATTCCTGGCTCCAGGTAAGCAGAACGTGGTTCTATAAAGATGCAGGGAGTGGGAGGTGAAGGGAGGAAGGTCACTCTGGGTTTTGTGCTTCCATTCCTGGCTCTGCTCCTTTAGGTCAAGGATGGGGATGCTCTCAGTGGCCCTTTTACCTGCCAGATTGCAGCATGACTCCAGGGAATCAGTGGCCCCAAACCCACTCGGCCTATTATCTGCACCTCCCACAAGGGTTCTCTGTTCTTCTCTGCACCGCATACTTTTGCGGTATATTAATCCGCTCTAAACTCCCCAGCGGGTATACGTGTGCCTTTCGCCACTGCCCCCAAATGCTCTGTATTCCCGAAAGACAGATGCAAAGCCTTATTTTTAAGATGACCTAAGAAGCTCAATGACTGGGCCACTCTCTAACTCCCCGTGGCTAATGCACACTCCCCTCCAATATTCCTGAGTATATACTAAATCTATAGTTCATCTTGGCTGCTCTGGGCCCTGCTGGGCAGCCCCTCTGAGGCTGCTTTTCCCCTGCACCTACATTTCGGCTGTCTCTCCCTCCAGCACTTTTCTGGCATGGTCAGTCTCCTAAGATCCCCTACCCCCACCACACCCCCCCATGGTGGAATTCCCTCTTCATCCTTTTTTAGTCCCTTCCCTGTCCCACCTCTGTCTCCCTGCCCAACCATTGGCTGCTGGTAATTTTATTGACCAGTCAAAACCCAACTGGGGACAGGCTTCTTTTAATCCTATGTACAGGGTACATGGCAAACAGATTTTTAGGTAACATAATTAGCATGAGAACACAAGCTGCTATAGCATACCCCAGGGACTTCTCCCAAACCTAGGAGATGGCATCGCCTGCCCCACAAGAGGTGCCAGGATACAGGAGAGATGCCCGGAAAGCTCAGCGGTAATGAGGAAAGAGGTCCACCATGCATCTCCAGTCCTTAGGGGGACATTTAGAGACGCAACCAGAACTTCTCATCAGGTTCCGGCAGCCACAGTGCTGATCCTGAAGGGGCCTCGAACGTCAGTACTACCCACTCCCAATTTACTCTGCCCCCTTCCTCTTGCCTCCTGGGATCACCCCCACCTATGTGACCTGTACCCCTCCTTTGCCACAAACTTTTGCTTTTGGAGGACGGACATACAGGTTGGGCTCCTCCGAAGCAATGTGGATGTGAGTCTGGATTCTAGAAAGAGATTGGGGGTTGACCTGGGTTTAGACATCAGCAGAATGGACAAGGTGGTGCAAAATAGGGAGGCAGAGGTGACGGTACAGGAGAATGTGGAGGACAAGCAGATACGAAAGGAAGCCACACCTTGGGGAATTCTGCAGCTGCTGGACTGGAGGACCAGCAGCAGATGTGTAAATAGAAAATAAGGGGTAGACCAGGGTGACAGCTCTGAAAAAAGCAAAGAGATCTCGAATGGAGAGGAACACTGCAGAAACCTTGGTGACCATGAGAGGTGGTTTGGATAGTAGCAACCTGGTTGTTAAGGATTAAGAAGGTGAGGAATTGGGTCCAGAGCATAGCATTTTGGGGGGAGGCATTCCTAAAGCCAGTTAGTAGGGTGTTGTTCTTAACAATGAAAACAATTCACACAGACTGAGTGTCTTTCCCTCAAATTAAATAGAAGAAAAAGGAAGGAAAGAGAAGAGCCGGTTCAGGTGAGCCGTCAAGGTGGGGAGAAGGGCATTTCTGCAAGCAGACGAGATGCGTTGTGCACAGAGGAAGTGAAGCTTGTGAAAAAAGAAGGTGCAAAACATGCAAGGAGAGAGAAGAAGTGGGAGAAGGGCTCAGAGGAGTAGAGACCGATGGGTCACAACGATCTAGCTTTAGTAAGGAATCATTCATTATGCAACCCAGAAGAAAGGAGGGAGGCCTTGCCAGCATTGGAACCACGAACATCATAACTTTTTAAAGTGAGTGCTGAGGATAGAACTCAGGTCTGCATGCTTGTGTCAACTGACTGAGCCATACTCCCCAGAGCCCTAAGCCATTCTTAGTTATCACAGAATCGTAGATCCCATTCTTCTTGCAATGGCCAGCCCTGCCTAGTGCGTAGCCAAGCCTGGCACCAATGTGCATTGTGTTATTTTTGTTATTGACATATCTTCCTACCTGGATGTCTTCCCTCTACCCTGCCAAAGATGGGTTCCTCATAGTGTGCCTAGCCCCAGGATTCCACATTTCCTGGCCTCAGTTCTAGGCATATGCAAAACACACTGTTTTGAAGTGCATCACAAGGGGTTTGATGATAATAAGGAAGCGCCAAGTCTGGGAAGGTTTGAAACATTTTAAAGTGTGTTGGTCTTAATTTGTCTCCTGCCTTTCTTTCATTTCCTTTTTTGAGTGGGAGAACAAGGTCGGCTAACAGCTGTTATAGGAGGTCGTTACTGGTACGATGACAGGTGTGTTTGCATCTGTGACTTCTGCCTCAGTGCCTTGACTTGGGAGAGAGATCGAGCAGAGCATACATTTGCAGCATTCATTCCCCGTCATAGAGTAGCCAGTCAGGTCTTTGGTTTTCTCTTTGCTGGGCTCTCTTAGCAGTTCTGCCTAGTGACTGGACACGCAGAGCTCTCCTGAAGAGCATTTTAATTGGCTAAGCATGTCCCTGAGGACCTATCCTCCATTAGCATGACAGCGATTCCTGAATGGTGCTCAAATATCACAAATGCAGCTGTGCCCAATCAAGGCAGTCCGGGGACCTCCTAACCAAGTCTGTCTCCATAGCCTCAGCTATTCCTATCCACACAGTCCGGGGACCTCTGAACCATGTCTTTCTCCATAGCCTTGGCTATTTCAAAGAGATCATTAACAAGGTGGAATTGCATGCCCCCAGGGTCACTGTACAATATACATTGTTACTGTCTTTAATGGACTATCCTGAGACACTGAGATTTTCAAACTGCAGTGTTGGCAACTGCTGGCATCGGGCAGAGCCATGCTGTCTGCAACAATGCCCAGCCTGCCAAAGCAGACCTGATTTTGGGCAGATGGATAAGGCTTGGAGAAGGGAGAGAGGTGGGTGTGAGTTTAAGGGGTGAGGCTGTGGCAAGGAAAGGGAGACAGCCCTTCCTAGGAGGGGGTCTTTGTTATTGATTTAGCGTGAGGGCTGAAAGTGGCAGCCAGGCAGGTGGCAGGGGCTGGCAAGCAGGGAAGACAGGTGTATGCGATCCGGACAGTGATTAGACTGGGTGTTGCAGATGTGGCTGAGGGTGTCAGCTGTCAGTGATTAGCATGCGTGCTCCCAAGGGCTGCCGGATCAGATGGAGGCTTCAGAACCCAGATGTGAGAGGCCAACAGTCCCCCTTCTTTTACCTTGCACCCCACTTTCGTCCTTATTATTCTTTCAAATACAGGCCTTAACCTTTAACCTACTCTAAGTAGAGGGCATGAACAATACAGACCGTTCCCTCACCCCCATCTCCAGTCTCAGCCAGTTTCTGAGGTGATCATGTAGGCTGAAGACCCTCAGACATCAGCAGACATAGAACACGATACAGGTACAGATGTGTGAAAGGGTTCCATATGACACATTCCTACTGGTAGAGAACTTGGCTATCCTAGTCACTACTTTGTCTACTCTTTTAGATAACCTCCCTATCATTGTATCCATATTTTCATTTAAATATTATTTAAGTAACAAACATAGCAGTGCAACTCCAGCCTGGATGTAGAGGTAACAATTCCCCAAGACCCCAGAAGCTTCCCTCAGTCTCCATCTCATCCCTGAATCCTACCTTCCTCTCCAGAAGTGACCCCTTGGCTTTACTCATGAAAGACTCACTTTGAAGGTCTGGGAACTTTAGATGAGCAGAACCGTGTATGACTGATTTAGTATGTCATGGCTGGCCCTTTTGGCCAACTAAGTTTGTAAGCGACTGGTCACAAGTTCTTTTCCATTGCTACATACTATCCCACCTATAAGTAATTTCTTTTTTTTTTTCTCGGAGCTGGGGACTGAACCCAGGGCCTTGCACTTGCTAGGCAAGCGCTCTACCACTGAGCGAAATCCCCAACCCTATAAGTAATTTCTTAGGGGTAACTTCTCAACTTGGGTCACTGTGAGTATCGCTACTTGACTGTAATGGGTCCTCTAATGTGTAGACACATGTGTTTCTCCATGTTTGAGAAGGACTGCTGGACTCATAGAATCTGGTAGGAGCTGTTTAGTACAGAGTTTTTTGCAGGATGACTGCCACTTCAGGTCTAACAGCATGGGATTTGCCACTGTTTACACAAGACGAACCACCAACAGTGGCTGTGTGTTCCCAGCACTGTGAAGGATGGGCCTTCTGCTGGTTTCAACATCCAGTCTTTATCCTCAGTCTCCCTTAAATCCTGGTGCCATATAGGACTATTTTAAGTCCTCCTTGAAGCAATGACCCCAGGACTCCTTTAGATGAACTTGTTGGGCATTCATTCACTGACCTCTCCTCTCCTCTCCCCTTCTCTTTCCTCTCCTCTCCTCTCCTCTCTCTCTCTCTCTCTCTCTCTCTCACACACACACACACACTCACTCTCTCTCTCTGTCTCCCTCTGTCTCTCTCTGTCTCTGTCTCTGTCTCTCTCTCTTTCTGCTGAAAGTTTATGTATGTGCTTGAGAGCATGTACGCATGAGAAAATGCAAGAACACATGTGTAACTGTGTGTGTGGAAGCCAGAGGTTAGCCTTAGGTGATATTTACCTTTATTGTTGTTGTTGTTGCTGTTATTGTTACTACTACTACTACTGCTACTGCTGCTGCTGCTACTACTACTACTACTACTACTACTACTACTACTACTACTACTACTACTACTACTGTTACTACTACTACTAGAAAAGTTTCTCACTGGCCTGGAACTTAGCAATTTGGCTATGCTGGCTACCAGTGAGTTCCAGAGTTCTGCTCCTCTCTGCCGTCTCAGCCTTATGTTAACAAGACACACCTGTTTCTGGCTTTAAAAAAAATGGGTTCCAGGGGAAACTTGGGGCTTTACATTTGTAAGGAAGAATTTGACTGGGATGTTGAAGGAATTGCCTATTTATCTCATTTCTACTATAGGTGATTTTCTAAGCCACTCTTGTGTGTATACAAGCACATGTACATATGTGTTCCTGTGCATGTGAGGCCAAAAGTCCATCTCTAGTGTCATGCTTCAGGTAATCTATACCTGGTTTTTGAAGACAGGTTTCCTGAATGGTCTGAACTCACCAATTAGGTTAGGCCAACTGAGCAATCAGTTCCAGGGACCTCTCTATCTCTGCCTACCCAAACTATACTATTAAAAGCCTACACAATCACACTTGCCATTTTACAGAGGCTCTGGGGATTGAACTGCTTGGGTCCTCGTGCATCTGTCGTTTACTGACTGAGCCATCTTCTCGGCTTCCAGTTCACTTTCTGATTCTGTTATGGAAATCAGGCCAGTATTCTGGTTTGGGCTACACATACTCATTTGGTCCAGCTGGTTCTGGTTTCTCTGATAGAGAGAGAACGATGATAAGAAGCAGAGCTTGACACGCAGGGAAGAGAAGCAAGTGAACTGGAAGACAGGCGAATCAATGGAATTGGCATTTTTCTTTATTAATGGGTCCAATTCGTCTTGGGTTAATGGCTAAGTTCAAAATTCCAAGATGCCAGCAAGTTTCACCGTGTCCTGACCATCCTTTCACGACACAGCGAACGTGCATATATGAGTGCATTTCTGAGTGTGCATATTTACACACATATGTGGGGGGCTTGTCTATGAGTGCGTGTGTGTACATGTGTATGCTTATGTATTTGTGTGCTTGTGTGCATGTGTGATATTGACTTATAGCATCTGCTTGTTTCCCAGTGCCCCACCCTGACAGGAGGAGGGATGAAGCACTGACAAAGTTCGTGCCTCCCATGAGTCACCGTGCTGCTTCTTCACTCCCACCTCCCTGCGTTACAGGCATGGGCAACTTGGGCTGCCTCTGCAGAATTGGAAACAAATTGCAAAGTGAGTCACATCAGTTGAGAAAACAATTAAGTCATTGGGAAAAGAAAATCAGTATAACTGCTTATTTGGCTGATGGAGAGAAAGCCGCCTATTGTTTGGTTACATCTTTCTCTTTCCAGCTGGTCGTCATGACATTGACATTGACCATTGAGGCTAGGCTTGCCCACACAAACGCTTTTAGCAGTTTGACCCGGACTATGTCTGCAAAGCTTGAAAACCATCTGGTGAGTTCCTCAGCACAGTCGAACACTCAGTCAATGATCAGCCTCCAGCAGTGATCCCACCACCTTTGCAATGTTCTACGGGGACCCCAAAGAAAGCGAAATGGGCATTTTTGAGAGACATAAGATTTGAGGGGGTTGTTGTTCTCGTGTTATGTTTGGTCTTGGGATGCAGTAGCTTCAGGTTGTCCTAGATCATATCTGCTTCTGGGATGCTATAGCGGATTGAATAGGAATGGCCCCATAGGTTCATACATTTAAATGTGTGGTCACTGGGGAGTGAAATTACATGAGAAAGATTAGGAAGTGTGGCCTTGTTGGAGGAAATGTGTCACCAGAGATGGTCTTTGAGGTTTCAAATGCTCAAGCTAGGCCCAGTGTCCCTCTCTTACTGCTGCCTGAGGATCCAGATTTAGAACTCTCAGCTCGTCCTCCTGCACCATATCTGCTGCCTGCCACTATGTTGACCACCATCATGATAATGGACTAAACTTCTGAAACTATAAGGCATTCCAAATTAAATGCTTTCCTTAAAGTTGCCATAGTCATGGTGTCTCTTCACAGCAACAGAACACTGACTAACACAGATAGACAGGGTCTAGATAAGTATAACATGGTGAGATCTAGGGATAAACACCCAAACCATGCTGCCTTGCTCATCCAAGGTTATTGGGGGAAAATTACTGCATAGAAACAAACCTCTCCTCACCTTCTGAAAATCATTAACCCAACTGTCAGAATTTAAACATGAGGAAATTGAAGACCAGAGAGGTAAGGGGTAGGTGCAGGGGCACAAGAGGGGGGGGAATGAACATTTCCTTGGTTCAGTTCAACTGTGCTCATATGTCTTAGTGAGGATACTCATGACCCACTATACCAGATACTCAGAGGAACAGGGCATGATGTTCACCTGTAAGAGCCTAAGCTTCGCTTTACACCTTCCTGGGTACCTTCTCTGCATTCCAACAGCACATTACCTCCTGAAGTTCCCACACACCTCTAAAAAACATCCGTGTCCAAAAGCAGGGCAACCGGTATGGTATGACGTTGGCTGGGGTGTATTTATGACCCGGAGTGTGCTCTAATTGTGCCGATAGTCCCATAAATGTTATTTTATTAAGTTGAGCCACAGTAAATCTGTCATCTCCATAAGTAACACTGCAGCGAGTCTGTAGGTAAGCTCAGAACACCGCCGTGAGCCATGCTGGGCTATTAGCTTCAGCTCCATGTTGTTATCTGGGCAGTTACAGCATCTTCTGAGTACAGCTCAGGCATGGGGTTTACAGGATTTTGTTGCATACAGATGCCTTCAGCACTCAGAAACATCCAAGTCTGTTACCAACACAGAGGGCAAGAAGACTTGGACACTCAAAATATTTACTACCATGTTTGGAAACAACTTGGGCCAAGGGAGAAAGCAAAAATGAGGAGCTGAGAATGCTGGGAAGATGTCTGTAATCCGAGCACGCAGGAAGCTGAGGCAGGAGGATCCAGATCAACCTTGGCTTCACAGTGAGTTTGAGGCCTTCCTAGGGTACACCAGACCTTGTCTTAAAAATGTGAAAAGAATAATCAAGAAAACCAACTTAACAGAGTATTGAGTTCTATTTCTAGTCTCCTAAGAGCTTAGATTATAAAACCACTTTGTGTTTCAGACCCCACTGCAACTAACTTTAAAATGGAGACATGTACACAGACTCCTCCACAATGACTCACAAAGACTAATGAGACAAAATTGTATATTCATCAGAAGCAGATAACAGTGATCAAGTGTGTTCTAATGTGTGTGTGAGTATGTCTGCATTCTTGCATATGTGTGCATGTGTGTGTGTGCATGCGTATATATGTTGTGTGCATGTGCGTGTGTGCGTGCACATGTGAGTGTGTGCACTACAGGAACAGATGAACATGGGTGTAAAGTCTGGAGATTGACAGAAAGTCTGTTCCTCAGTCACTACCCATCTTTTCTTTCATTTTTGCTTTTAGACAGAATTTCTCTGCGTAGCTTTGGCTGTCCCAGAATGATCTATAGAACAAGCTGACCTCGAACTCACAGAGACGGGATTGTTTCTGCTTCTTCAGTGCTGGGATTAAAGGTGTGCACCACCACAGCCCAGCCCACCTTATTTTGGGGAATAAGGTCTCTCACTGAACTCATCAATTTAGGTAGACTGGCTGGCCAGCCAGCAAGCAACCTGCCGGCCTCTGCCTCTCCCACCCTACTCCCAGCACTGGACCTAGAGAAGCTTGCCACCAAGCCTGTCTTTTTGTTTGTGTTTTCGTTTTTTGCATTTCTTCATCTCCAATCAAATGTATCTTCCCGCTATTCTGCAGGGTGTAACAACTTGGCCGGGAAAGAACCTACCATCTCCTTGGAAGATGGAGAAGGAGCTCAATCCATGTCTTACTATTGTGAACATCTTAGCACTCAGGAGTGTATGAGGAGTTTTCTAGGCTGTCCTAGCAATGTCGGCTTAGGTGCCATCAGATCCAGTCCCTGTCACTGAACTTCCAAGTTACAATGGGCTGCCATGTTTAGGGCAAAACTAACAGCATTGGGAAGAGGCTAGCATTGAAAAGACAAAATTGAGAAGCATTACTTTAGCTCCCAAGGTTGAATTGGTCCTTACTCATTACAAGAAACCACATTCTACAGTTCCTAAGGAATAAAGCAAAACTTTCCAAGATTTGTTGTGTGGTAGGGTCTCTCTCCATAGTATTTCCAGATCACCCACAGGTTCTTAAAAAAAATATAGGGCTACAAAGATGTCTTAGTGGCTAAGAGTACTAGTTCTTTCAGAAGATCCAGGTTCAGATCCCAATACCCTCATGGTGGTTCAAAATTACCCATTATGTCAGTTCTAGGGGACTCAGTGCCCTCTCCTGCTCATGTCTGTGGGTACTGAGTGCACAGTGCACATACACACATAGAAGCAAAACACTTATACACAAATAAAATATAAAGATTTAAAATTAATAATGCCGAGGGAAAATAAAGCAAGTGAACTGAATTTTGACGAGGCTACAAGAGGCACAAGCGAGGGTTTACAGAGTCAAGGGAAACACGTTTGAAGACAAATGCCTCAAACCGAGGTCATCAGACATGAGATTACAGACATGTCCCTGGTTTGTCCAAGACCCGTTACAGCATGTTTCCTTATAGCAATAAAAAACAAGAGGCTTTGACAAGCAATGATGCGCATGGAATTGAGTAGCCTCTGGACGATGAAAGGAGAGATTAAGGAACCAACCCTCCACCACACAGGCAGTGACAGAAAAAGAAGGCTGGATTCTCCACTGTTCTTGCCACCAATGGGAGAAAGTGACTGTCAGGCCAGAAGCCAACAGCTGTCACATGGCTGAGCATCCTTTGAGGACTCTGGTGGTGGCCTTAAGGTGACTAAATGGCCAGCTGAACACAGTACATTTTGCCTATGGATCTTCGCCGCTCTTGGCAGTCTCCATGGCTCCCCATGCAGGCAGCACCATACATCACTGCCGCTCTGCAGGCGCACCACCCAGATAGCATCCGAACGATTGTAAACAGGATGATTCACAAACGGTGGCAGCAGCTAAAAGCAGTGCAGTTCATGACCTGCTGCACAACGCCAAGATTCCAAATGGGATGTCGCCACAACAAAGACGCTCGGAAGATTCTAAAACACAATGGTGTCAGCGGGACGTTCCCAGGGTGCTGTAACCTGTAACTGACAAGTGAGCCTGCCCATTGTCATCTCTCTCCATGCGCAGCATCCTCAAGCATCCACAAACAGGGGTGCAAATATTCTTCAGACAGAACCCTAGATTCTCCCACAGGCCCTTGCAGCCAGCCAGGACAGAATGATTTCCAATATTCAGTCACTGAGAATTCCGACTATGATACACAGACCATGGAAGAGCTTCATGACAGCAATGTCACCTCTGTTTTGATGGCACTTGACAGCTTACAAAGTGTTTAAATCGCCACATTTACTCCCAGAGGGGTCGATAGTTTCTTCCCTGTGCTCTGTGTGCTAGAAAGAGTGCTGGAGACAGATAGTCCTAAGTTCAAATCTCAACTCTAACCTACCAGTTGTACAAGCTCAGACAATTTGCTTCATTTCTCCTGGACTCCTCGGTCTTACTTGTGATATATGGATTCATTTCTGTTTCTGAGGTTTGGAAGTAAAACTTAAATAGTGCAGAAGGACCCATGGTACTGAACCATATGCACAGAACGGTATGTGCCATTTGTTTCTATCAGTATACAATAGGTATACAAGGGAAGAAAGAAAAGCTAAGGCATTAGGGGAGTTGCTCAAAGAAGCAGCCAGGAAGTGACAGAATTGAGACTTCATTTATTTTACAAACATTATTGAACACCTACTATACATCAGTGCCCAGGGCTTAGGAAAGTGGATAAGATGTGAGTCTAGCTATTGAGATATTCACCGTGGAGTGCTGGAATCTGAAATGAAATTAATCAGCTGAAGTCCAATGTGATCTGAGAGACAAAAAGGCGTGTAGGGATTATGCTCTGTGGGTGTCCTCTGAAGGACCACAAGGGCGGAGTCTGAAGAACAGGGACCTTTAAAGAAGCAGCAGGAGAGTTTTACCTAAGCTAAGATCTCAACAGTTGTGTGAGTGTGAGGGAGGAGAGAAACATTTTAGGCTAAAGAAGTAGCCAGTGCTTTCTAGAGAGCGTGTTAGATGTGACGTGGCTTTTGCACCCCCGAGGGACTCCAGGGAGGCAGGAGTGGAAGGATTGTCACTCAGGTAGTTTGGAAGAATGCAGATCTAGAAGCATCCACATCTGAGTGAAGCCTGTTGCGATTCAGAGAGAGCAGGCCAGTCAGGCTGCAGCAGCCAGGTGGAAGGTTGATTGAAGAAGATGCCAAAGGCAGGAGTTCAAGGAGAGTTAGAGACCGTGAATTAAGGCAGTGGGAGAGCCGGCTATTCTAAAGGACATTTGAAGGCAGGACGGACAGGGCTGGGAGTGGCAATCAGGTTAGATGTTGACACATGGGTGGCAGAGAGTTTAGGAGTGCCAGGTTATTGGCTTGGATGGCTGGATGAATAAAGGTGCTACTCACTAATGTAAGAAGGTGGGGGGGGGTTGAAGGAACAATATTAAATTAATTTGAGCTTGCTGATTCTGAGAGTTCTGGGGACATCCAGGGGAAGATGTCCAGTAAATCATCAAAATGTGAGTGTGGAGCCCAAGAGAAGACTGGGAGAGACACCCTGAGGTGGAGTCGATCACAGTGAAGGTTGGGTTTACATTGCGGGAATAAAACAAGAACAGATGGCCTGGAGGACTCCGGAAGACCAGTGTCTCAGAAAGGATGAAATGCCAGGAGACAAGGTTAATTCCAGAAACAAGAGGAGATAAGCATTTTGTGAGGTTTGAAAGTAAAGAGAGAAATAATTCCAGGGAACAGTAAGCTAAAACCATCTGCTGATTGGACAACAGATGACTTAGGCAACCTCAGTTTTAGACGCAGTGGTTAAATTACGACCCTTCCCTTGATTCCCATTTAAATCTGTGGTCCATTGTACAAAAACCATTTTATATTATGAACTCAGATAGAAGCCTCATGAAGTATTACTGATTCTTTAATATTTCATATTTATCTTATTTCATTCTATCTCATATTATCTATTCAACCCTCTCTTCTTTCTGTTGTATTCCTTCCATCCCATTTCACCCATACTATTTCTACTATTCGTTCCAACACCCCACCCACCTTACCCAATCCACCCACCCCAGCCCATCCTACCCCACCCAATCCCACCCATCCCACCCCACCTCACTACTTCCCACCCTATCCTATCCCCTTCTATTCTATTCTGAATGTCACCTGGAAATAATTAAACTCATTTTAGGACAAACCAGTAGGTTTCAACATCCAATAGTTTGTAAGAACATTAGTTTGTTCATAAACATAACTCAGAGCACAGAGCAGAAGTGAGAAAACCAGTCATTGAGTAAAGATACCTGATTTACAGTGTGACTCAGCTATTATCGACTGTGTGACCTCAGCCGTGCCCATTAACCTCTATGCATCTCTTTTATTATGTGTAAAATCCAGATAATATGTCAGCTGCAAAGGGGTCTTCTGGGCATCAAATGAGATAAAATGCGTGAAGGCAAAAAAAGCATGTGCCTAGAATTGTTGGTCAAACTAAAATTATCCTGTATTTAAAAAATAGAAGAAGTGGCAGGGAGTGCTAGCACACAGCTACTTCTGATTCGCTTACCTGAATCCTAGCATCACGTCTCTTCTGAACACAGCAAACACTGTAACTAGGATCCAAACTAATGAGAGTGGACAGGCAGCACAGTAACATCTACAAAATCTACCGACAGGGAAGCCTTGTATAACCCATCCTGAAGCATGGTGCTCCCTTTCTAACACTACCAGAGCCATCTTGGTTTATGATTTATATTGAGTCCTACTGCCCCTATAGTCCTACTGGGAAGAGACATGATCTAGGTGGTACTTGTGCCACAGCATAAAATGACGATGGGAAAAGGAGAAGTTGGGTCATTTAGCTCGGGAACTAATCCCTATATCCTTAGTGGATCCTATGGTGTCCATGCATTAAACTATAAAACAATTGACTCTTAAAACTTATCTTGTGTATATGTATGCATATGGTCTATGTATGCATATGTGTGCATACGAAGGCAGGAGGATGTCAGGTGTCCTGCTCTCTCTCTCCCCACCTTTTTCCTTCAGCTAGCAAATCTTTGTGAGCCCCTGTCCTTCTCACAGTCCTGCTGCTACAGGAGCAGGAGAGGTCATACTCAGGCTTTTTATGTAGGTGATGGAGACTTGAACTCGGGGACCTATGGTTGTGCAACAAGCACTCTTAACCACGAGTCACCTTTGTAGCCTCATAATCCATGGAAGCAACTATTACACTTGATATCTATATATATCCAATATAGATCCTGACCTAGAGAGACAGAAATGCTGAAGGCTTGGTACGTGAATTCCGTAAGGACACTGGCCTGTGGCGGATGTGAATGAGATGGACATAGGGATGGACAACTTCCTTTAACTTCAAGATATGCATCTGAGCAGGGTAAGATGCAGACATACCATGACAGAAGCCAAGGGCAGATAGCACGCAATAGAATTCAAGGACTGCTTCTGAAGTTTACCTTGCTGAAGGGGAATATACTCATCTTAGCGTTAATGAAGAAAGACAGGGAAGAAAGTCCAGAAGGATGAGAAAGGCATAAAGAGTGACTCCTTGAACACTGTATGTATTTCTAGGACACAAAAGGTGGCAGAGCTCCTATCGCTGGGAGTTTGTTAGCAGGATGAGGTGGTGAGAGTGTGTGGAATTGGCCTTTCGCTCCGGCAGGAGTATGGAGGAGGAGGCTAAGAGTCAGGTACATTAGGAGACGTTTGCAGTGGTCCACAAGAGCTGTGTTGAGGACTTGAGTAAAGGAAGTGATGGTAGGCATCGAGAAACTTGCTCATATCGTATTGAGAGTTGAAGCAGAGGGAAGGCAATAAATGCTGTATTAGCACAAAATGAATAACACTACCCTAGGTTGTTCAGTGATTTTGGATTCTGTGAGTTTAGGATTGAGCCTAGAAGAAGTAAGATGTTTCCACGAGACGTCATGAGGTAAGAGATGCTAAGTATCAAGGAGAAAGATAGAGACCCATGGCTCTGGGACTTAGAAGAGAAGCGTAGGACCACGGAGGAAATGGTATTAACGGGTGTTCCTAAAAGATGGTTAAGGTTTTAGCCATGAGTTAATAAGCTGGAAGGGCATTTCTAGAAGGAACACCTTAACCAGAGGTAGAGGATGCAAAATGATGTGCCCAGGGATAGAGCCTGGAACCTAATCTTGGCTCTGTTGTATTCTAATCCCTGAATTGATGGCAATTTACTCCCCAGAGCCTGCGCCCCTTGCTTGTGTATAACAGTTGTAATAATTATCATCCATCTTGGGGAGTTGTTTTCAGATTTCATTTTTTATGAACTTATTTAACTATAACAAAATTTAACCTCATCAGTCAGTTTAATATTTTTGTGTTTCTAATTAGTGTCCTCTTATTTCAGCTTTAAGAATCAGTTTTAGAATTTCTCGTAGCAGCCGCTGTAGTGGTAATGGACTCCCACAGTGTTTATCTGGGAAAAGACTTACCTCTCCTACACTTCTGAATGACATGGTTTCCAGGGCCAGAATGCTTGCCTGGTCTTACTCTTGGACTTTGAAGATATCGTCCCAACCTTCCCAGTGAACAAAGCTTCCACTAACGTCAGCATCTCTATCACATTCTTTAAGTGTTCTCGTCAATCGTTTTCTGTTCAGACTGATCCTTTTTGGGGGTTGATGGAGTTGTCATAGAAATCTTCCATGTCCCTCTTGCTATCACTGCAAATATAGTTTCCTTGTTCCTTACAGTTAGCAGAGCACGGACCATGGGCTTCCACCACATGGTTTCTGGCAACAGCACAGACCAGGAACATGGTTTCTGGCTGCAGTCAGCCCTCAGGCATAGACAAAGCACTCAGAGGCCATCTCAACCACAGACACATCATCATGGCTTTATGTGGTAGTGCAGGCCACTCAGATCACTATAGGCCCTGGAAGTAGCGTGGCATGGACATTGATGGACATGGCTTCTGGTGGCAGCACAGATCTGCATGGCCTTCATTGGAAACATGGGCCGTGAACATCAACACAGACCCCAGCTGCCAGATCAGGCAGCATGGATCCAGACATCACCATGGACTCAGGCAGCAACACAGCCCACTCACATCAGCCTGGTCCTCAACACTGCCACGTCTCCAGTTCTGCTTCTTTCCATAGCACGGACACCACTCTGTTTCTCTATCTTGCCCATCTCTCCTGATCTGTTCATTGTAATAGTGCCCACCTCCCATGCTACAAAGCAGGATGGCTTCACATTTTTAAAAATTTTATCTATGTGTAATGTTCGATATGTCAGCAAGATTAAGGGTATCACTTTGAACTTCTTGTCATGCAGGTTGTGAATCAGCATTTTTAGAGTTAATTACTGGTCCTTTATTTGGTTCTTCTGGTGCTGTTTCTCTAATTATCTGTGATCTTTGAATCCATGCACTAGTGTCAGCGCATACAAAGACTAGGAAGATTACTCTTATCTTTAAAAACAAAGGACTTCCTTCAGCAAGGAAAAGGAGTTTCCAGGTAGCCTGTTCAGTGATGTTATCATTTCTAGATGTACATGCTGCTGGGGTTCTCAGGCTGACTCATCTGATGCCTGGGTAAGCAGACAGGTAGGTCTAATGCCTGTGTCCATGTATGGGGGCTGTAGGGGAAGCCTAGAACCATATCATATTTAGTAAGCCCTGGGGACTGAGTTTAGAACAGACATGGACCTTGGCTCTGCTTGAGTCGCCTTGGACCCTGTGTCTGATAAGACATGGGACACAGAGTCTGACTAGGAGGTCATTACTCATTGGGTATCTAGGACTCATGGGTACCAATATGGCAGTGGCTCTGGGGACTAAGCTAGTGCTGAGCAGGGGTTGTAATCATGGAAGACAGGCTGAACTAGGAACTGCAGGTATTACATATCTACTGGAATGAGATTGAAACTTGAACCCAGCTTAGAGGGTTCAGGCTTAGAGGATAAATTGGTGGGTACTAATCTGGCATTTGGGACTGAAAAGTTTGGCCTGGCAGGGAGCCAGGTAAGAACAAGATAACCTAGAGCCATGACTATGTGTACCAGCATGGTGCTGAGAGGACCCTTAAACCTGGGAACATGGGTTCTGGCCAAGAGTCCAGGTTATGGAGGTTGACAAGGTTCTTGGGTTGCCTCAGAAGTGTTGGGGTGAGTACAGTGGTGAGGTGTAATTTTCTGGGCTTGTTTGTCCTAGTGTTAAAGTGTGCTGGATATCTGACCGTGGGTTCTAGCCTGGTGAATAGAACTTTAAGGCCTATTTTTGGTAGGATGAGTCCAGTATTGGATCTAAAATGGTTCTTAACCTATGGGCTGTGGCCCCTTTGGGAGGTCAAATGACCTCTTCCCAGAGATCATCTAAGACCATCAGGAAACAGAGACATATCGCAATTCAAAACTATAGGAAAAGTACAGCTATGAAATAGCAACACAATAATTCTGTGATTTGGGGGGTCACTGCAACATGTGATTGCTATTTTGTGGGTTCCTCTGTCTTCCACTCAACCCTTTAATGCTAGATAAGAGGTCAAAGTGGATAGAGAAGAAAGGAAAGCTCTCTGAATAAAGTCAGGGGTCAGAAAATGGGCAACCTTATCATTAAATTACTTCCTGATGATTAGGGATGTCTACTTCCTTGGGACAAGTTTGATTTTCACTGTCAGGATGTCTTAGTTCTTCTTGTTATTTCTTCTGTGTGCACGACTACTTAACAAACTGTGACCAACAGCAACTACTACCAACCAATCAGTAACCCACCCACTTCTCAGGGGCCCTAGCACATACCTGCTGAAAACTCCCCAGATTTCCAAACATCACCCAATGGCAAAATCACACTATCTGCAGCTGGCCAAGCCATGTGCTAGCGGCTAGGAGAACATGAGGCAAATCATAGTCAGCTGTCGTGGACAATAGCAGTCCCATATCCCACTCCTGAGATTAGAAGGAAAACACATTCTCACACCTTTCCTGTGTTTTTAAAGGAAGCCAAAATTCTCACTACAGCAACACAAGGAGGAACTGTATTAATTGGTTGTGGCATTAGGAAGGTTGAGAACCACTGGGGTAAAGCAAAGTCAGTAAGCAACCCTCCTTTCCCTCTTCAGAGTGTCTTTATTTGATTCCTGTGCTATACTCGGGAGTTAACTCTCCCGTCTGTTCTCCTCAGCTCTTGTAAAAATATGTCCACATGTGCTCAGCTCAAAGCAAGCCAGCATGATATGTGAGCTCTGACCCTGTCATTATAGTGAGCTACCTACTGGGAGTTAGGGCAAATTTTGCATGAGGGGTGAATCGTATGGTGATGAATGAAATGGAGAGAATGACTGTGATCAGAGGATGTGACACATGTGCTGGGCTAAGAAATTGTACTTTGTTGGCCATAGAGACCTACTGACAGTTCATGAGGGGGACCAAAGAGTGGGGCCATGTTGACTAAGAGTAACCAATGTCCATGGTAAAGGTGGTTTCTAGGAATAAGGGATCACAATTATGAAGAACATGTATGAATTTATCAAAAGATTCCAGATGAAAGGTTAAAAGTATCTTAGTGAACTGGTTTAGTGTTATTCAGAAAGGGGGCAGACTGGGCACGAGCGAAGGCAGGGAGAAATGAGGGAAATATAAATGATCTCCAAGCTTCAGCTCACAGGTCCTAGAACGATAAGCCTGTCTCAATATTAACAATCTCATAGCACTCCTTAGAAGACAAGAGGAGAACTGGGTTAGGGCAGAAATTGTGGAAGTGAGGAAATAGAGCAAAATGGCAAATTCTGCTCTTGAGACTGCCAGTTGATTGGATACCAGTCTCTTCTATAGATTTTTCATTGGCACCTGGAGAGAAACATCATTTCCCAGGTTCCCTTGCATCCCTGTTGACTAGGGATGACATGCCTACCAATTGGGTGTAGGTAGAGGGATGTACCCAGGTCACTCATTCAGTGAAAATCCACTAGTTTCCAAAGAACTGTAAGGAGCTGAGTGTAGTGGAGGAGCCAGCCTCCACCATGTTGACTAGGAAAGCATCCACCATGTTGACTAGGAAAGCATCCACCATGTTGACTAGGAAAGCATCCTACAGCACTCCAACAGGAGTATTTTTGCCTACATACTCCAAACCTTTGCTAGCTCAGGGCGCCATGTAAGAGGAAAATCCACTTCTATATCACTTAGGGTACTGGGATTTTGGCTTAAATTAAAGCAATTAAGGTGGGATCTTGACCAGTAGGGATGTGATGAATGAGGTCTTAGAGACAGCTGGGATGGAGACACTGTGTAGAGCTGGAGGTGAGTGGGGAAGGGGGATGAGGCTTGTGGGTCTATGTGAACGAAAAGGATAAGGATGGAGCTGCGTGGTCAATGATATTGGCAATGGAAACGCCTCAGAACAGAGGACTGAGGGCTGCTCTGACAGTGGGCATAGTGGGGTGTTTGGAGGGAGAGAAACTGAAATGGAGAGAACTGTAGAATAGTAACATGCTCAAGAAAAAGAAAAAGATAATGGTGGGGCTGTGGGAGTGACTTTATTACATGTGTTCTTAAGAAAGAGTGGCCAACAGTCCTACCAACAGAGAGATCAGAGAGAGTATGACTTGGGACAGAAACCATAAAATTCAGGGAACTGAAGTTAACTGATGTCAAAAAGTGATCAAGAAAAAGTCAAATTACATGTAACCTAATCTGTTTAAGATGGCAGAGGGTTTTGTAATAAAATTTGGAGTAGCCTAAAATTACTTCTCAAAAGGTATAAAGAAGATGAATATTCATAGTTTCCTGTCCTGGAGCTGCAGTAAAAGCCGAGCTTCCCCTCAGCTCTCAGTATGGGCTGAACTTAGTGACCAGCTTCCAAAGACTGGGGAAGATTAGGAAAGGAGAAAATAGCAACTATACAGGAGAGAAACTTGACAACCACCACCTACCTCAGCAAGTGATGAAGGTTAGCAGCGCCAGTGACAGGTCACACAGATATAATGTACCCCCGACAGGTTAGGATGAGAAGGGCAATCAGCTCTGTGGTAGTCCTTTCTAAAACTCACAACCTTGGTCTAAATATGAGGAAAACATCAGAAAGTCTGAAACTGAGGAACAGTCTACAAGATACCTGCAGAGTACCCTTTAAAACTGTCAAGGTCATACACATTAAAAAAAAAATCAACAACAAGGAAACACTGAGAAACTGTCTCAGATGGTGAGAAAAGAGACATGGTGGCTAATGCCATGGGCATGCCGGATGAAATCCCAAGATAGAAAAATGTGCATGACTTCAATACCTGGGAAGAGCTACAGGAAACCTCAGCTTCTGTGCTCACTTCTCTACCCATATAGTTTCTCATTTTAAAGAAGATTATTTTATTTTGAAATGGTAAGAGTGATGGGGGTATATGCACTTCCGGATGCAGATGCCCAAGGAGGCCACAAGAGGGTGTCAGATCCCAGAGCTGGAGTTACAGACAGTTCTAAGCAGCCCGATGTGAGTATTGGTATCTGTATTTGGGTTCCCTTCAAGCTCAGTATGTTCTCTTATCTGGTAGCCAAATCCCCAGCCCCTAATTTATTTTTGACGTAAATGCTATAGATAAATAAATTACCAATCTAGGACATACTGGGGGGAAGGGTATAAGCTCTGTACTTATTGTCTTTGTATGTTTTCTATAGATAAAGTATTCCAAGTATGGTGGTTTGATTATGTTTGACCCAGGAAGTGGCCCTAGTAGGAGGTGTGGCCTTGTTGGAAGAAGCACGTCACTGTGGGCGTGGGCTTTGAGGCTCCTATGCTAAGGCTCTGCCCAGTGTAGAAGAGAGTCTCCTGGTTGCTTTTGGATCAACATGTAGAACTCCCAGCTCCTCCAGTACCATGTCCACCTGCATGATGCCATACTTCCTGCTATGACAATACCTCTGAAACTGTAAGCCAGCCCCAATTAAATGTTTGCCTTTATAAGAGTCATTTGATCATAGTGTCTCTTCCCAGCAGTAAAACCCTAACTAAGACAGGCAGAGACCTGGGATATTGCCTCTGAACAAGGAACAAATTTGAAATATAGAGTATCTGAGCCCCTACTCTCTCACCCTTCCCTTCCTCCCTTCCCCCAAGGGGAAAAAAAATCTTCCATTAGTCCATTATTATAGCACAATGGAATGTTCAATTTCACACACTGTGTGACATTCTGTGCCAACCAGAATAGTTAATGCAACTTTACATTTATGACTCTGCTTGGGTGTGAATTATTGTGTTTATGAAAATCTCCATATTAATGTCTGATTGTAAATCATTCTGCCGGCTCCCTTTATTAATAGCTCAATTCCCACTACTTACTGCCGCAAGCCCTCAGAGCCCCACCACTGTACTGGAGAGGGCCCTTTCCTATTTGCTTGCCATCAGCATGTAGATATTGTAGACTTTGCACTAAAGCCTCTAGCATCTGAACTGATCTTTTTTGAAAAGTAGATGGTTTCCCTGAAAAATATCATCTTTTTCTTTTCTGCCCCCTGTTTCTTACACTTCAGAAACCCCACCAGGAAGTGATTTGGACAGGGATTCTGAAGGAACACAGACCAGGTATGAAATCACTGACCTTGGTGAATCATGTGCTTTGCATGCAAGTCATACCCCCTATTCCTGTTCATCTGCTTGATCCCTTAGTCCCCAGCTGGTGGCGCTGTTTGGGAGGCTTATGGAGCCTTTAGGACATACAGCCTTAGAAACCTGTCGTCTGTGGTAGCACACTCTTGCCACCATGCCTCTCCAGCCATGGTGGACTGTAACCCTCCAAACTGTAAGCTGAAAGAAATCCTTCCTCCCTTGGGTTGCATCTTATCAAGTATTTGGTTATGGCAACAAGAAAAATATGTTATCAAATTTTGGTTTCCTTACCTGTAATGGGCTTATATCATACAGATTGGTTGGAATTACTGGGATGATAGTTAGGACATGGAAAGAATAGGTCCCCACCCTTAGGAAGCCTCCAGTAGTCCCTTTGCTACAGTATCATATTGACAAGCAACAGTATTGCTAGTGGACAGAATAGAGGTATTTGGGGGTGGCAGCTGGAAGATCTGGGCTCTTCTAGTTTTAGACCGGTGACATTGCAAAGTCACTGAGTATCTCTAGCCTGGCAATTTTCTCACTTGTAAAATGAGGAAGCCACAATTCTTAGGCTTTTCCCCAGAGCCACGATCATGCAAATAGGTAGGTAGTTACACCCCTGACCAGGGACCCATCATTCTTTTTCCATCCCGTGGATGACCCCTTGTTTCAGGCCAGACAGCCAGACAGCCAGACAGCCAGACAGCCAGACAGCCAGACAGCCAGACAGTGGCTCAAACAGGAATGGCTCACAGAATCTTCAAGAAAGGGCTAGCCTTAGCTTTCCCATGCCTCCTAGAGTGTAACAATTGGAATCATACCCCTTAGCTCAGCTCCCTCATTGGCAGGAGGGGAAATATGAAGTCTCCGAGGGCCAGGATTTTATGCTCCTGTAAATCATTCAAGCGGCCAATATTTTCCTTTGCTGCACTCCTCTCACCTCATAGGATTTTTTTTTCCTGCAGTGAAATCTGTTCCCTCAGCCTGGAAACATGGGCACTTTATAGAAAATCTTTAGCTTGTACCAGCACAAATGGATGGTTCTTATTTGCTGTCTGCAGTTCATGGTGTTGCAAAGGCGTTGCCAAAAACTATCAACTGAGATGTAAAAGCAGAAAAAAAAAATGGATAGGGACAAGAACGCCAGCACATCGGCGTGCTCACACGAACATTTACAAGCGTGATCAAGCCAATGAAGGACAGGTTCCATAAAGCAACCATCGAACTCATAACCCACACGCTGGCTCAGGATCCCTGATGCATGGACGGAGGGAGGCACGAGGCAGTGAAATGGAGTACTAGGAAAAGCCTGCTCTGACAACCTCAGTCTTATGCTGTAACACTGGAAATGACTTGACTGAAAACACCCCACTGTCAGGGCTGGTTTCCCGGGAGGTTGTTGCAGGAGGATCACAAGCTCAAGGTCATCCACAGCTACAGAGTGACTTCAAGGCTGTCGCAGACAACTTAGTGAGACCCTACCTCCCTCAAAGCAAAAAGGACAGAGGGCTGAAGGTATGGTCAGTGGCCAAGCCCCTCTCTGGCATAAGCAAAACCCCAAGTTCATTCTCTTATACTGTCAAACCAAACTTAAAAGACAAGCTGTGCCTATTGTGTAATTTTTAAAAAGAAGGAAGAATGGTTTGATCCTCTGGAATTCTATTAGTGATAGAGACTTCCTTATGACATCTTGCTGTACAACTTAAGGGGACTGGACTTGGACACTTGCAATACCTCATGTGTGTATTTTTCACTGTGTACTTTTGGGGCACTGGTTTACAGATGTGGACCCTCCATGCCGCATCTCATGCTACCTCTCTTCCTCTTCCCTCCATTATTGCCCCCTCCCCTCATCCCATCCTCCTGCTCCTTCACTTTTCTCTCCTTTTCTTTCTCCTTCCTTTTCTCCAACCTCTCCCCTCTCCCTTCCTCTCCTTCCCCTTCTCCTTTCTCCCCTGCTCCCCTCTCTCCTCCTCCCCTCTCTCCTCCCCTCCTTCCTTCTCTTCCTCTCAGGCAATCCTCTCTTTCCCCCTTCTGTATCTGTTTCTAGTTTGATAAAACACTGAGGCCAGCAATGATTTCTTTCATCTTACAGATTACAGACACTTGTTGAGGAAAGCCAGGGTAAGAATTCAAGATCATAGTTCCTGAAGCTGGGGCCAGAGAGGAATGCTGCCTTTTGGCTCACTCTCTGGCTCAAGTTCAACGGTCCTTTCTTACCTGTCCCATCTGCCTAGGAACAGCACCACCACAGTGGGCTGAGCTCTTCCACTCGAGTCATGAATCAAGAAAATGGCCCACTACACGCTAGTCTAATGGAAGCGATGCCCCAACTGAGGGGCCTCTCTTCTTGGGTGTGTCAACCAAAGTCAGCCTCCACAGTGTTATCTGCTACACTAAACCCAGACATTCTTAATTCCTTCATCAGAAGGAGGAGGGGGTGTGGTATATGTGAGCAAACTATGTGTGAAAACGTCATAAGAGAGCCTGTTAATGTGGGCACTTGCCAAAAATATTAATACTACCCAACTAGGGAGGGGTGGCTCCCATTGGTTCCTGCTGCTTTGGTCCTATCCTGGCCACCGCACGCCATTCTTTCTCATTCCAGGTCATGCAATCTGAGGGCTCCAGCTGACCTAGCCAGGCCCAGACCCCTTAACTGACACTGGCTGTCTCCACTGCCACCGAGGCCACCAGCCCAAACTCATCCAGAAAGATTAGTGCTCAGGTCTCTTTCCCTAAACACCAAGTCCTAGGGGCAGACAAGAAGCTGCCTGCCCCTCCTCCCTTGACCCACGATGACTGCAGGATGGTCTGAACAGAGGCAAGCTAGGGCTTCTGGATCAAGGAAATCCCTTTTGTGGAGGAAGCACCACGCAATGACTCCATTTCTGGCTGCTGGACACCCTTTCCCTTCATCATACAATGAGTTAGCCATCCCCCTGCCTCAGGCTTCCCAGACTGTCCAGGAGGTGAAGTTACTGTGACTGTTTTCTTTTTGTTCCTTTTAGAAGAGGTGTTTGTTGAGCGAATCCTTGGCTTCCTGGCTGGAAGCTGGAGGCTGACTCTGCTCACCCGCGCTAATTAGCTAAGCCAGCTGGTGCACTGGGAAGGGTTTTTTTTTGTTTTTGTTTTTCCTTTCTGGGCTCCTGGGTGTGTTTCTTTTTTTAAACATGATCAATACCCTCTCCGGCTGGGCTCCCCTGCCCGCTCTCCATTGTTCTCTTGTTTCCATTGTGTCTGAGTCCTGCTCAAGGACTCGAGAGTCTCCTAAGACACACTTCTCCCCCTAACTGGCACTGAGCCTGGAGCCAGAGCCCCGGTTGTGTCCAGACCTCCCTGTCCCATGTCTGCAGCTTGCTGCACTTTATAGTAGCGGTTGACTGAACCCCCCAAGAAGCCACATGGGTGCTAGACAGCTAAAGATGAGAAATATCTGTGAGTCCAGGAGAACCCACTTCCCCTCTGGATCTCTGCTTACTGGTTTGAAGTAAGTATCCATCCTAGGTCTGTGTGATGCTCGACTCCCTGGCCATCAGAGGGACCGTTCCTGAAGGTGTAAGGAATATGAGGACATTCTCGAAGGGGGTTTCAGACCTCTGTGCAGACGGTAGGTGGACCATGCTCTTCTTGGCCAGGTGTGCTGGGATGAGGGCCATGGTCACTATGGAAATGCTCAGATTACCCAGCTTGGTCTCCTTGCCTAACCCTCTAGAGTCCCTCTGGTTTTATTTTATAGAGGACAGAGATCTCTCACAAGCTCTCTCCCCTCACATTACTCCAGTTACCCCCAAACTCCAGAGGCTGCAGATAAAATGTCTATGCTAGTTCAAACACAGCTCAATGGACAGATTGTTCTGGGAGGTTATATTTTTTTCCTACTGTTTTTAATAAGATCCACATTGTCTTCTGGAAATTTCTGACAGACCAAGCGCAAGGGAGACTTTCAGGTGTCTCTCAAAGCCACCAACTTGGTGTTTTACCTATAAAAAGAGGCAATAATAATATCTTCCTTTTGCTGAAAACTTTGTAGGTAACATATTTTCCAAGGAAAAATATACCTTATTGATCCTTGGGATGTAATTTTACAGAATCCCAGAGGTGTTAATAAACTTGCCCAAGGTCACACAGATAATATGTAGGAAGCTCAGGATGAAGCCCTGGGCCTTCTCCAAGACCCTCACCTCTTCTGTGTCCTGACCCAGCAGTTGGATACTAAGACATTTATCAACTCGGGTGACCACAGGACACAGGGTGAGAAGACCAACCTCAGGGAGAAGCTTGGGCTTCTAGATCCGAACCAATGTTCTACTGAAAAGTAAATAAGCGAAAGAGACCCTCCAAGCCTCTTACCCCGCTTCACAAAATTACCATGAATGCTCTCGCAAACACTTTGAAGACTACAAAACACCCCAGAGATATTTAACATCACGTTTTGTTTTGATATTGGCTGAGACTGACAGCCAAGTTTCCTCTGTGCATGGAACAGTATCACCCCCTACCCTGTCAGGTATGTGTGTGCTGGCTTACCCTCCCCAGGCGCTGGTCCCTGTAACCATTACCAACTCCTCTGCTGGGTCTCCCCAGAGGACCCAGAGGAGCCTGGAACGGCTGAGTCAGCTGCATTTTCTCCTGTCTCCAGCTCTCTTAAACCTGCTACTGAAATTGGCTCTGTGGTACCTGCGGCTTTACTTGCCATCCAGCCGGTCCCCTGGGGTGGCCCCATTAATCACATTCGCTCTTTTCCCTCTCTTGGCTGGCTCTGAGGACAGCAGGTACATGTGTGGAGCCTCTGCTTGTAGGTGTGTGAGTGTGTGGACGATACCTCCCTAGAAACAGTTGGGGACTAAGTTTTTCTGCAACACAGTGAGTGAGTTACTTCTTTTCTGATAACCACACACCATCCCATTTCTTCCGAGGAGTGACAGGCCCCCGGGGGCTGAAGCATCTCCTAGACTGGGAGAAACCATCTATTTTTGTTCTTTTCTAACTCAGCTCCTGGAGATGTCCTGCAGCGGCCTGCCAGGGCCCTCTGCTATTAAGAGCATGCTCTCCCGGGACCTTCTGGTTCTGGGGCTCCCCCACATTTTAAGTGGACTTCTCAGCCCAGGAGGCTCTAGCTCTCTCTTGAAGGTGGGACACACTAGAGTCTCTACCTCTGTGAGGTGTCTGAGAGCAGCCATCCCCTCAGGGGGTCTGGGGGCACAGCCTGAAGCAGCCTGTCTTTACACAACAGTTCTTTGAAGTCTTGTGTTTTATCTTCAGAATTCGTGTGGCTTCTGTGTTCCATGCCATAATGTCTAGCTGTTTGTTTTCACAGAAGTATGCTTTAACCCCTAATCTTCAAGTAAAATGGAGGCCCCCAGGAAGATAGTCTGTGTTTATCCCGTGCCTCTATCCTGCCTGGCTTGCCACAATACACCCCCAGGGGTACAAGTACTCTAGTTCTGGAAGCAAGCACAAGGTGATAAGAGTAACAGTAGACCAAGCCCGTGGCCTCCCAGCCCCCCTCCCCAGACATCTGCAAATGAGCCTTGCCTGTCTGCGGTGCCCATTTACCTTTTGTTCCGGAGAACGTGGACTGATGAAGAATGGAGATGCCAGGAGCACCGCACCGATCCAAGTCCTCAGGAAGGTTCAGGTGTTCGTAGAATAAATTTGGATTTCTTCTTGCCTTAGTTTAGCATTATCATGGGCAGGCTTTAATTAGAGCTGGGCACATGGAGACCAAGCAGTGTGATATCTTCTCTCAACAAACGAATGAGTGAATGAATGAATGAATGAATGATCCTTCTGTAAGAAGCTGCAGGGTAGTAGCTGAGTCATCATTTTGTTCACCTCCCTATCTTTTATACCAGCCTAGGAGGGGGAAAGGAAACTGCTTTGTAAGGTAGGAAGGTTTCTTCATGGATATGACCCCAAAAAAAGTTGGGGGAGAAGAAAAGCCCCTTCTTTTACTCGTCATCTCAAGAGGAAGGCCAGATAAGAAGCACACTGATGACGTTCAGGTCAAGGGGACCAAGGAACAGAAGTCTAAGGACCCCAGAAAACAGCGGGTAAGAGGAAGCCTTCTGGATAACCAAGCAATTCAGTCTTGATGGGACAGGGAGGGAAAAGTCCCCAAAGGCCTGCCTGATAACTCTACTTGACACACTGTGTCAGACCAAGGTAAGGCAGTCCAGGTGATGTGACTAGTTCCTTTCTCCCCGACCCCTCACCATTGTCCCCCAAAAGTGCAGCTCTAGGAGAGATCAATTGTGAGACTCAAAGACTCTCCCTGATAATATATCTGAGTATTTCTTAGACAGTAGGGGAAACAGTGCAGCCTGGGATTTAGCCTGACACAACAAAGCCAAGCCTTTATCACACAGGCGTATAAGGAAGCCAAGTGCAAGAGAGCTGTAAACATCTCGGAGCTGCTCTGCAGAAGGCCCATGTGGAGACACATTTCAATGGGGGGCTCGGGGATGGGGAGCGAAGAGGAAGCTTGGCAACTCACATCGCTTTGATTTGCAGGGAGCAGAGCATGGGTATTTCAAATCATTTCCTTTTCGTTAGTACCTAATCTCCCAGCTGTTTTCTGAGCATTGGCTCAAATACTAGGAAACAGTGGGCCTCAAATGTAAAAGCCACAGGCTCCTTTAAATTATGTTGTCTTGCTACATTGGTATGTCATGTCAACCCAAACTCCTGTGTGGCTTCTGGGAGAAGAGAATTTTGTCTGATGATGAATTTAAAGGAAAATGAGTCTTTTTTTTTTTTTTTGTCTCGTTCCCCAAGGCCACTTGATGTTAAATATAGCTTGGGCTCTGGTCTTATTTTGAAGACTCAGAAGTACCCTGGGGGAGTTTTATATCATGATTATTGTCTTTGATCCTTCTAATACTCTCCGGGCTATAGGGTCTAAAGTGACAAGGATCCACTTAGATACAGGGACATGGAGTCCATGTCTCTCGCCAGAGTTTCAGGGGAATCTTTGTCCTCATTGTACCAACTGAATCTTGAGCTTTGAGCGTCTGTCTCTGCTTTTAAAATCAACTCATTTAGCCCTGTGCTATACATGCTATTGGTCCATTTTTTCTCCTATGGAAACTGAGGTTTAGAAAATCAAGTAACTTCCCCAAAGATCCTCTCTTTGAAAGGTGCACCACCAGGGTCTGACTGGTGGCTCTTTCTCTTCCGATGTAAGTTTTCATTCCTGTTTCCTGTATCCATTGGCTCCTCTGTTTATAAATTTAAAGCACATGCATTGGGTATCTACTGTGTGTCAGGCTCCAGAGATGCAAGGATAACTTAGATATGGTCCCTGTGCTCAAAGACTGCAAAATCTAGTGGAACTCAGTCTTGTCTTGAAATATTTATTCGGCAAATATTTAACATTTAGTTGAACAAACAGGGAGCCTTATTGAGCTCAGGGCTCTACTGGCTGTTTTCCTGCCCCACAGTTGTTGTTGCTGTTATGTTATGAGTTGGCGACATCTCCATTAACTGTCCTCAACAGGCAGGGTGAGACAAGGGACTCACCGGCAGACCTGTTCACTGACTCACTGGGTCTGGAACGAGAAGGAGAAGCGGGCAAGTGTATTTTAGACCATGGTGGGTGAAACCTCTGAAGCAGCCATGAAGCAAAGCCTTACGGTCCTCTAAGTAAGGGTAGATGAAGCTGACGGACATTGCAAATACACCAGAGGTTGAGAGTGCGTCCTTTGGAGGAGCTCCTGCTATTGAACTGGCCAGATGTTCATTTTAACTCCTCCTCTGCCCTGGCGTTTTGGGAAAACCTTCTAAGAGACTTCATGTCTAGCCTCCTATAGCTTCTGAATATCAGACCTAGCAAGACGACTCCATTAAAAGCACTGGCTTGCACAAGTTTGATGATCTAAGTTCCAGCCTGGAACCTGAGGCGAAAGGAGAGCCCCAGCTTCTGAACATTGTCCTATGACCTCCACATGGGTGCTGCAGCACATGTGTACACTCACACGTTTTACCACATACATCACACATGCAAACACATGCAATGCAGTTTTTAAAAAAACCCTCTGACACTGCCTCCCACTCCTCTACTGCCCTCTACACTCAGCACTGCTGTGCCTTGGCCTCACCCCTGACACCCGTTCTTAGAGCCCTTGCCTGGCTCTCTTTCAAGTCTCTTTGAATCGATATCACATTGTGAATACTCCCTGTTGGATGTGTTAAGTTTTTCCCTTAGTCCTGATTCCTTGAACCCCAGGTTCAGCTTAATTTGTAGCACATATGTGGAGGATGGTCAGAGCATGTTTTAAGAAGAGAATAGTGATTGAAGAAAACAAAGGTAAAAGAGAGAGAGAATAGAAAAGAGGCCGGAGATGAAATATGCTGAAATGGGAAGTGAGTGGTGAGTCCAAGGAATCTAGTAGAAATCCTTGTAGTCATGTCAAACCCCATCTTGAACACACGCGTCCAGATGGCCAGGGAGGTCAGCTCCCTTTTTACACTGCTCAGAACGATATCAGCACAACTTCTGTAGCAGAACTGAGTGAGACAGCTTCGTGGTGGGTCAGGCCTTCAGTGCGGCTGAAGGGTGGATGGACAAGGGTGTCTGCCAGCTAGCTGGGGTGTCATTAGGATTCAGGAACTATGACGAGCCCTAGCTCCCTGTCTGTTTCATGAACTGAGCATCACACTGCAGGACAAGAGCAGCCTGGGCTGAAGAAGGGAGTGAGAGGCAAGGCCATTCCTGCAGCTGCAAGTTAACAGTGGACAGATTTCACACTTGGAGAACAGTTTTCCCCTCGACGCATTATCTGGGCCATTTCAAAGCCCTTTTGTTTGGGCTAAGCTGGTTGTGGGTGATGTTTGCAGTTGGGAACTTGCAGAAAAGATGTATTTTCCAAGCAGGGAGAAGGTCACCTGGGCAGAGGCCATTATACTGAGCTGTGGTTGGGTTGGAGTTTCCGGAATGCCGATCGATGTGTTCCCTGGCATTACTCAAGTACTGGGATTAGAGTGTGAGCCAAGAAAATGCTCTTCAAATTGGTTCGCAAGTCACGTGACCCAGCAAAGTCACTCTTTCATTTACCCTCAGTCTCTTCTGCGAGTAAGGAAAAGACTGATGGGGAGCTGTTCCTGTTATCACTGCTGTGTGGGTTGGTGGGGTGAACCCAGTGCAGAAGTCTCAAAGAAGTGCAGAGGTTTCTGAGGCTTGGGAGAGAGACAAGAAACAGGAGGTAGAGTTGACGGTTACTGAGAGATGGATCAAAACGGAGGCTGGCTAGGAAGGAGCTGGTGTGGATGGAACACTGGACATTGCTCTGTGCATCTCCATCATCTCCACATTCATTGGTTTCACACAACTGACCCTTGACCTTGGGCAAACATTGGGAATGAAGCCAACCTCCCTTTGCGATTTTTGATAAGTTTGTACATAACCTGTTGAACTTACACATTCTAGTTGTTCCTAGTGTCCTAGCTTAGTGGGGTGGAATGCTGAACTGGGGTGTTGAAGAGATCTCAGTGAAGGGACAGAGCTTAGAGCTGGCTCCTAGGACTGACTTTTTCATGATCTGCCTAGGGCTGACTTATAGGGTGGGAGAAGGAACTCAAAGGATTTATCAAGAGAGACTGAGAAGATGGCTTCCATTCCAGCGCCCCCCGTGTAGGCTACAAATGTTGTTCTTGAGAAGGCACTGCTTTGGAACGGGAAGTCCCCTGGGAGCAACACTGAGAAGGGCGTGCATCTCCTGAGCAGAAGCTGCATCCTATCCAAACCAAGTCCCCCTCTCTTCTCTCTATTGCTAGAGCCTTCCTTGCTGTATCTGTGGTGGCCTCAGCTGAAAAAATAAATAAATAAACACGAGATGGGGTGAGAGGTTGGAGAAGGGATGTGGCAAAAGACAAAGAGAGAGAGAGAGAGAGAGAGATTGATTTCTGGGTAGGATTTATATCTTTTTGGCTTTTTCAAAGGTAAATGAACAGATTGTTGTTTTTTTCCCACTTGCTGCTGAAAGTGTGCATGCACCTCTGTTATGTATAGACCCTTTTAAAGGCTCCTGGAAGCAATCCCTAGTATTTCTATAGGTGCAGACAGATAATTGAATGCTTTCAAAGACCACTGCGAGACAGGGAAAGTTCAATTTTGCTGTGTGCTGGTGCCGGCATTGACTGAGCAGGCCACATGTGTTTTTCTGAGGAAGTTGGATTTCTTTTTTGGCTTTTCTTTCCTCTCCTGCCCTTTCACCTCCTGTCTCCCCACCTCTGATGAAGCACTTAGGCTGAGGAGAAAGAAACAATGCATAATCACCCTAAAGTCACGCCAAACAAACACAGCCAAAGCTTCTAGCTACTTCTCTGGCTGAGAATGAAAAGCATTGCCTCTTCGCTCCAGGGTCTGACAGACAGGGGTGCCTTCCTGCTCAGCTATTATTAGAGCCTGCATGGCAGAAGCTAAGCAGCTCTGGGCGATGGGGGTTCTTGTTTTAATTTGTTGCCTATGCAGGCAGAACAAAGTGACATGGGGAGAGAGGACAGGGGATTTCCTCCTACGGTTATTTCTTCACATGGCAGCCATTGTGTGCATGTGCCTCTGTGTGTGTGTGTGTGTGTGTGTGTGTGTGTGTGTGTGTGTGTGTGTTGGCATGGACAGAGTTATTCATTTATGAGTATTCTTGTGGGTTTGTGAGTATGCATGTCTGTGTGTGTGTGTGTGTGTGTGTGTGTGTGTGTGTGTTGGCATGAACCAGGATGTCCATTCATGTATGTATTTGTGTATGGGAACATGTGTTTGTACATATTGGTGTGTCCAAAGATGTCCATGAATTTCTGTACTTGATCAATGTATATGTGTGCACACACATGTATATGAATGCATTCAGGGGCCAAGGTGTGAATGGACCTTATGGATAGAACAAAAATGTGTTGCTTCATGCTCTTGTCTACTCCTTTTGGGCACAAAAAGGAGGTGCCCGGTCTAGGGCTTCCAGCTGCTGGTCATTAAGGTGTTGGTCTTCCATGTGCAGCCCAACTACTCCACGGAAGTTGTTTCTCATAATTCTCACAGTGGACCCAGGGGGAAGAGATTATTATTAACTTATTTTACAGATGCTGAACTTTTGGGCACAAAGAGGAGTTTTGATGGAAGAAAGTAGAGACAGCCCATGCCTCCAAAATCAAAGCAAATTCAGTTGACATTGGCTGTCAATCTGTACAAAGGATACCCACTTTAATTACCCAAACACCCTTTCAAATATTGTCATCATCTTATAGATAAAGAAGCTGAGGCTCAGAGATATTGAGACAATTGCCTAACATCTAATTTCAACTTGTTCTAACTTCAGTTCCATTTCTTCTTGGCTTATCCCATTGGGTTCTAGGATGGTATTGAAAGAAATCCTCTTAAGGTTACAAATAAAATGACTGGAGAAGATTTCAGCAAGGTTCTTTCCACTGGTGGGCAGAGGTGGACATAGCACTCCTGCAGACTAAGGGACAGGGATGTCCTGTGTTTCTGGCAGAATACTACCTACCACCAAGAGTAGAAGCCATGCTCACCAAGTTCTGGGCATTCTACTATGAACTCTGATCCCATGTTCTCCTGCTGTCTTGCTGTCCACTAAAGAATACCATTCATGCTCTCATGGTTGGAAGTATCTTCATATGGGACACTTCCAGGGTTCTAATCAAACCCTTCCTTCAAACTGGATGGCTTTATCTTTCCTGGAATTATAGACAGAGCTACTCAGTGCCTGACTTTAAGGTGTGATCATGGAATCCTGCAGCATTCCGGGCCCCGCTGCTCTCTGGCCTTCTAGCATAAACAGAAACATCAGTGGTGCCAGCTCACATCATTTCAGTGTTCTGAGGAGCATATAGGAGCACCCAGGGAATAGAGATTATAGCTAACTTATTTTACAGATGCTGAACTTGAGGCTTGGCAATGTTGAAACAGTCCAACCTTATTCGTGTTCCAGGAAGTTTGCTGATAATTCTCCCTATACAGTCCATTTCAGAGTTGGAATGCTTTCAACACTCTTTGAAGCCCAGGCCCTTTCTCTACTTTCTATTTTCTGTCCCAAGGTATGGGCTAGGAGTCTTCCCCCACTTCCCCTCATTCTTCATTTCTCTAGAACCCTTGCAGATTTCAAGAGGCTCCTACTGCTGTGTCACCCTCCCCTGGAGACTAGGGTCTCCCTGCCAACATTTGTCAAAGCTGCAAGGAGGTTCTGCTATGTAATCCTGGTAACAAAAAGACAGCTCCTTCTGCAAGGAGACCTCTGAGCAAAGCTTCTCTTGTCTGCTTGCTCAGTCAAAGTCAGTATAGATAAAAAGCATGGGCTCGGGAGCCAGAAGATTCTGTGTTGAAAGTTGATTGCCATCAATTTTTAGCTACACCTTGGGTAAAACAATTGGATATTTATGACTTGACCACCAGGTCTATAAAATGCAGATAACAACAGCATGTACCTCAAAAGATTATTCTGCATCCGAAACAAACTACACAGGCAGGATTATTAGCAAAATTCCTAGAACACAGTGAGCACTAGGTACCTGTTAGCAGATACCACTGCAATAATATTGGTATCTTTTACAGAGTCATAGATTTTAGGTCTACAAGAAAAATGTACAAGTCACTAGATTGGCCCAAGATCCTATCCATAGACAAATAGAGGATCTGTGATAAGGAGTTTTGAATTCAAATCTTGTATTTAGCATTTACTTCTGCTATCTATCACTTTGGATGTCTTGTTGGACCAGTCTAAGCTTCATTTACTGCATATGTAAAGCAACAGTTGTAATAATAAATATTGGCCTATTTCCTGGAATTGTCAGGATCAGGTTAAGGAATGCCTTGACAAAGAAAGATGGAATTTTGCATAAAGAATAATTGATTGGTCCCGGAAGACAAGCATGACTCAAACAGATAGAATTGATTAACCAGGGAGAAATTCCTCCCCCACAAATGGTCCCAGCAATCCACAACCTGAGGTGCAGTCTCCACCATTATGTTCCTGTGACTAGCCTAGGAGAATAGGCCCCTGTCCTTAAGCAAATGAAGATTTGGAACCAAGCAAAAAAAAAAAATGCAAACAATAACCAAACATGTCTAACCAAAATAAAACACAGCAACAGAAGATAAAGGAGTAAAGGGTCATAGTACCAAAAGACAAAGGAAAGAGGAGCTGGGAAGCCTAACCAAGCCACAAACTCTCACCACAGTGAGAACACGAACAGGTCATACCAGCCAAACATGGGCTAGATGGGGGCTATGAGCAAACACTGTATTTAACTCTCACTCCAGCTATAGATCAGGCAAGAGTCATTTGCTCTCCAAGTTACTCAGGAGGGGACATTTATGAAAACATCTCTAAGCACCCCTTCCTTTGACAACATACATGAACATGCCAAGTTCACCACTTCCTAACATCTGGCACTTCTGAGTTTAATGTATGAACAATCACTTAGTACGGCCTTACAAGCCTCGGCTGGCAGGTCTAGAGACAGGCAAGGACTTCAATCAGGATCTTCTGAGATCTTTGAATTTCAAACTCCCTTTGAGGTCAAGGAACTGCTTTTCTGTCCATCATTACCATTGTCATCACCACCACCACCACCACCACCACCACCTACTATGTGGATAGGCGTTCTGTAGATAGAATGAAGAGTATAGCTAGCTGAGGCACAAAGCAACACAGAAAATGGTCCCAGAATCAGGCGATGAAGAGCAAGACCTGAGGTCTCCTGTACTGTGCCACTAGTTACTGCTGTCCATAGCCTATCTGTCCACTCCTCGTCTCTCAATTAGTTATCATTTAGCCTAAGCTACTCCTCCCTGGGCCATGTTACTTTCTATCAAAGCCCACTTAATACTCTGACTTAGTCACTTTTCTGTGGCTGTGATCAAGTCTCCAGGCACAGGTAACTTAAAGACGGAAGTGTTTCTTTTGGTTTACTGTTCTAGGGGACAATCCATCGCGGCAGAGAAGTCACAGTGGTGAGGAAGGCAAGGCCATGGGAGCTTGAGGCAGTTGCTCATACTGTGTCCACATAAGAAAACAAATGCCTATGCTCATTTATCTTCCCCCATAGCGTGTATACATACACATGTGCACACACATGTGCACATGCATACATACACACATGCACACACATATACAATACACGTACACATGCTCACAAACATACAGACATACATACATGCTCATACATATGCACATGCATGAACATATGTGCATACACACATGGACACATGCATACACACAAACATGCTCATGTACAGATATATACATATTCTCATACACACATATACACATGCTTACACACACATGTACATGCACACATACACACACACACGCACGCACACATGCACACACGCACGCACTCTCAGAACCCAAACATAGGTAATGGTGCTGCCTTCTTTCAGTGTGGAGTTTTCCTCTTCAATTAACCTAGTCAACCTACTCTCACAGGCATGTTTTGTGGCTAAATAATCCCTCAGAACTGTGTCTGGAACTTTGCCTCCTAGGTGATTTTAGATCATGCCAAGGTGACAATTAACACCAACCACCACATACATCTGTAAACTAGCTCAAGGCAGCCATACTGCCTTCTTAGGGATGTATCCTAAGATTTTAGGAGCTAGGAGAGAGCCATTAGGCAATATTTAATTTACATAGATTGCGTCTTGTGCCTGAGGATCTCTTGTCTTCTATCCTGTTTTGACACTTTACCTCCTATAGCTTCTCCCTTTACCCAAACTGACATAAGTGATTCAAATTACCAGTCTTCAAGTATATGTGGACCTGTTGAAGCCACACAACCAACCACCTGGCTTAGTCTGCAGGTACATGGGCTCAGTAAATAAAGGACACTCTATGCCCTCTTCTCCTCTTGGCAATGCTGGAATTCGGTCCTCTCTCTGGTACTGATTCTTAGACATAATCCCTTCCTTCCATCACTTCCATTTGACCTATGGCATCCTTTCTACACAAATCTTCAGGAGCTTCTGAATTCCCCTGCTAGGAACACCTCACCCCACCGAGACCCTCTCCTGAAAGGCAATGCATCTCTTTTGTGCCATAGGTAAATACACTTTAATGCAATTGATGTTGGGCATGACAAACACTGCATTGAAGATTTCTGAAGAGAATGCTCTCATGTAGGTAGAAATTTCATGTGAAATATATTTTTTTCTTAATACAAAGTGTAGAAAAGTTCTAGTGTAATAATTTCCCTATCCTGTCGGGTGCATAGAAAAAAATGAGACTGGATCGAGGTACTAGAAAAAAAATGAGAAAACCACTCCCATTTTAAATATTTTAATATTTGTAACTTATGTCTAATAAAGTATGTGAATAGTGAGTGCACATCCCAGTGTGTTTTTACATATGTAGGTGTGCACCTACGCAACCCAATGCAGGGCAAGGGTTGCAGCATCTTTCATACACCATGAGGCCTCCTTTCTGACTTCAGTCACTGAGGAGCTTTGCAGATCTCGAAACCTTCAAACAAGTGTAATTCTAAACCATCCTCTTCCTGGTCGTTTGTGTGTGGTCTCCTCTGAGATCAGCCCATCTCTCTGTGTGACTAGAACATGTGTACCATGTTCTTCTACGTTGCTGTTTATGACCAGTGCAATACAGTCTGTATAACTGTGTTTGCCCAGTGTTCTAAGTAGATATTGGAGTTACCTTTACTTTCCCAGGTATTTGCTTGTTGTGAACATTCTTATGAACACTTCCTGGCACGCACAAACACTCCTTTATGCTGGATCAAGGTGTATCACACAGAACAGGTAGGCTCAGCTTTACGAGATACTGTCAAACAGTTTCCCAAAGAGATTGCATCAGGTCCATGCTATAAAAGTTTAGTTCAATGGCCACTGAGTCCCTAGTGTGGGGTCCAGTACTCCTTAGGTGATTCGGCTGTAAGAGGGAGTGGACACATGATTGGTCTACGAGTCCTAATAGATTGGAAGCAACACCAACAGATGTGTTTTATGCACTACTGTTCAGCACTATATCTAACTGGGGAACCCTCTGGGGCTCTGGATTGGCCTCCAAAGGCTTGGCCAGGTGCCCAGGGTTTAGGTTCTGAAGGAAGTGGTTGCCCCTGGCAACATGGATGCTGTGGGCCCTTCCCCAGCTGGAGCCAGGCTGGGCTGTCAAGAATGAACAAATGGCCGCCAACCTGAACAATGATTTAAAGGAGAAGGTTGAGACCTGGGTGAGATGAATACCACAGACTTCACCACTACCCTGGAAGCAGTTCATCAAGGTGGCTTGGCAAAGAGGGGCATCGGTCTCCAGCCAGAAAGACCAAGCGAGGTTGGGCAATAAGGAAGAGGATGTGGGATATGAGGCAGCCTTAGGGCTGCTGCTGCTAATCTTGCCAGTGCTAGGAAGAACTACATTGGCAGGAATCCCCAGAATTGAGTTTTGCAGGAAAAGTCCCTCCTCCCCCGAACATTAAGACATGCTGTGTGGTCACTGGTACCCTGCTGAAAGCCCTGTCTGGAAGAGAGACCTGCCTGGAGTTAGGATCGTATTATTTATTTTATTAAGGTTTTTTAGTAAAAGGGGGAAATTCAGAGTGGGTTTGAGATATGGGTCCTCTCCCTTCCCCTTCTCATCCATCACCGTCCTGCAGAGTCACAAAAGGATGAGAACAGGGTAAGCCACCGGGAACAGAACGCGGGGTGGGAAGAGCAGAGCGATGAGTGAATGAGGGATTTTATGAGTGGAACTGCTCACAAGCTTCTTTAATAATGTTATTCATCTTTCTGTCAGAGTCGTCACATTAATGTAGCAGAGAGAGATTTAGAGGAGATGAATTAAGACTTAAATACACAAAATGACTTGGGGAATATTTAAATACAATACATTTTACGTTGGTGCAGCATCCTTTGTCACGGTGTCGTTCATGCCTGACTCACACAGCCTGTGGATCAACAAGTCCCTCTTCCTGGCCTACATGTCCCACATCCAGTGCTCTCTCTGCACTCCTAGTGTGCAGGATTGATACAATCTCAGTGGAGCCTGTCAACAGTCACTGGCTGGTGAGAAGGCCCCGTGTTTGTTCAGGTTGAAACAGGCCTCTTTTTCCATCAGGAACTACAGTTTATTTGCTGAGAAAATAAAGCAAGTATCCTTCTGAATGTTAAAGGATGCAGAGAGAGAGAGAGCTCCTTCTCGGGTACAATTGCAGAGGCACAAAGGGAACATGGACGCTGGTTAAAGCTTCCTCTCATCCTTCACAATAGCTCTATCTGCTTTGACATGTTGACAGCTGGAACTTCTTTCATGATAAAATGAGATTCTTTGTCTTTAAAAATTAAATCCCATTTCTTTTTTTAAAAAAAAATCTGTAGATATATCGGTTTGTTTAGTGTGTGTGCATGTGTGTGTGTATTTATGTGTATGATGTATGTATTTGTGTGTGTGTGTTGTGTTGTGTTTGTATCTGTGTGTTTGTATTTTGTATGTTTTGTGTGTATGCTTGTATTTGTGTGTTTGTGTCTGTGTGTATGTGTTTATGTATGTGATATGTGTGTGCATTTGTGTGTGTGTGTGTGTGTGTTTGTGTGTGTGTGTGTGTGTGTGTGTAGGTCAGAAGACATACTTTGGGGGATCTGTTCTTACCTCCACCTTGCTGAGACGAGGTCTCTCCTGTCTCTGCTCTTATGCTGCCAAGATGGCTGACCAGTAAGTTTCTAGACGATGCTCTGTCTCCACCTTGCAGCTCACCTTAGGAGTGTGACGATTACATCGCCACGTTCCATTCTTTGCACATGGGCTCCTGGGGTTGCAATCTGGCCGTGGGGCTGTCCCTTTACCTGCTGAGCTGTCTCCCCTGCTCCATTTCCATCTACTCTTTTTTTCTTTCCCTCTCTTCTTCCTCCCTCCCTCCATCCCTCCCTTACCCCTCCCTTCCTTACTCCCCTTCATCCGTCCTTCCTTTCCTCCCTCCTAATCCCAGTCTCTCACATCTTTTGTCCTCCACTTCCTTCTTGCATTTTTTTTCTTGTGTGAATATTTAGTTGGCTCCTTCTCTGGCCCAGGGACTGTGTGTATAACATGTCAATGAGTGAGTCTGACGTGGCTGCAGACTTCCAACATTCCTTGGACATATGACTTGGTATAAAGCTTGTATCTAGCTGAGATTAGTCAGAGAAACCTTACTGAGAGGAGGGCTTCTGCAGCCATCCGTCGATCTGTTTGCTGTGCTCAAGGGCTCTCTTTGGATATATAGAGCTAGTTATCCCAACGGGAGCGGGGAGGCTCAGCTTTAGCTGCAGCGAGAATAAAGTGAAGGCATCAGACTAGAAACTCAAATTAGAGGTACGGACAGCTCAGACCCCAGCATCCCCTGCTCAGTCTCTCTTTCTATTGTCTTAATCAGGAGCTGGGTACCTAGGAGGCCAGGGTCCTACTCTCTTATCCCACCTACCCCCTACCAACTTCTACACTTTGCTCTTATCTCTCCCTGTCCTCTGCCCAATGTACAGAGGTGAGAAATAGGTGCCTTCCTGGGTGGGAGATCTCATTCTGCCTGCCCTCCCACTCTTCTCTGAGCTTTACTGAGATTTCTACAAGGACAGTCAAACAGCTTGATGAAAGTCACTTGAGAGGAGGCCCTTGGGACCCAGTCCAGCCTTGGTTCTGAATCACATCATCCCAGAGGTATATTTTGCCCTGGGAACTAAGGCATGCTGGGAACTAAGAATTGCTGATGCTTGATTCTTTGGTGTCTTCCTCCATCAATGACATTCTGTTAAGAATCTGACCCATTTGACTATTTACCATCTAGATTGAACCACACTCGCTGGGAAGTTGAGTGGTCTCATCTCTTCACAGGCCACTGTCAGCCTGGAGGTTGCCATGAGATATACGATATGCTCCTGATGCATTACTGTGGTGAGAGGCTGAGTTAGGTTCTCCAAGTTATGGAGGTCCATGTATAAGAAATTTCCAGAAAGAAGGCTGTACAGAGCTGTGGGCATGACTGAGCTGAGGGTCCACCAATGGCAGCTAATAGATAACCACCTGCCTTACTCCCCTTCCCTAAGAGGCACCAGGAGAAACAGGAGGAGAAAACAGAATCTGAGGGCTATGGAATTGAACAGGAAACACTCAGAAACTGAGTCTATGCGTGGTTTCCTGCTTGACTTAAATACAGCATATCCAGAGAAAGACTCAGAATTCCCCAGAGAAAATGATTCTTTCTACCATCAATGGAACATGTCAGTCTCCAGTGATGGCGAAGAAGGTTAGGAGAGGGAAAGAAGAGGAAGAGGAGGAGGAAGAGAAGAAAGAAAAGGAGGAATGGAAGGTGTATAGTATCTCATCCCAGGGAAAAGCAGTAACACTAGTCCAGAGTTTCAAGGATATGGGCCAGCACCCTGACAACAGAGCCATCCATTTCTTTGCCCCATCACTACTAACCCGTCCAGGGGAATGTCAAGTGCTAGGGACAGCACTCCTCACAGGTAGACCTTGCGTCCACTGTGGCTGTTTACCAGAACATCTTCCTTAGCAAAGGGCAGTTCCTGTCCTTTCAAGGAGGTTTGCTTACAGGACACCTGGCTGGGAAGAAAGTCTCATAAAAATTAAATGGCCTGTGACCTGAAACTATATGAGAGCCCAGTCTCAGTAAAAGTGGCAATAGTGGCTTTTTCCCCTGCCCTACCTCCTCTCTAAGAAGCCAAGCCTAGTCTATAGTCCAGTCAATTGATTGTACACAGAATAAAAAGAGACCTATTCAGGGGCTGCCAGACTTCCCAGAGCATTGAGGAGGAACTTGCTTCTAGAGCCAAGAGAACTAGGAGATGTCTGCAGGAAGTCCTGCCAAGGCTGGATCTCATTACTTTCTGTGTGGGAGGGGAGTAAGGAAGAGTCTTGCGACCAGAACAGGGTGTCTCTGCTGTCATGCAATAGAAACAGTTCTGTTTCATTGGTGTGTGGAGGGTCCACTGTAGCACCCAGGTCTCGCTGATGTTTGTATTGATGAATTCTTTCTACCCAGTCACCATCGTTTAGGCTCCTGGAATCGTTCAATCCTCAAAATGAGAAGAGAGATGCAAGAAAAAGCACGTCCACCCTTGGAGTGGTTCGCCTCTTTATCACCTGGGCCCTGCCTCTGCCTGTCTGTATTCCTACACTGCTGATGAGCCCAACATCATGACTTTGCACATTATTGAGCCTTAGACAGATGGCCATCAACTGCCGTGTGACAGAGTAAATTCAAGTGGCCCTGGGAGGCCTTCTCAAGCAGCAGACAGGCAATTTATATGAAAGCATTTTATGAAACACCTGTTGACACTGAAGCTATTATTCTGTTATTATTGTTGTTAGTAATGATACAGCACCCATTCTGTTCTAAGAAAATAGATGGTAGGAATGGCTTTCAGGGAGTACAGCCCTTTGGAAAGTAGCTCTCTTGCACGGATATATATATATCACCAAAAAAGGTAGATCATATGCCTGGAGTTCAGAAGTTCAAAGCTTGTTTGACTGTCTGTTCTAGAAATCTAATGTAACTTAATTTATGTCTGAGAATAAAACATCAATTGAATTGGGACACAAATAACCTACAAGGAGTCTTATCTTCCACCGTGCCTTCCTATTGCCAATATAAGGGGCCAGGATTCAGGTCCTTTGGCAAATGCACCTATATGTCAACGTGACCCAGGGTACATTTGATCTATGTGGTCAAGTGAATGATAAGGGTTCTAAGCCATAGAGGAAGCAACCTAGATTAAAATCTTGATCTGTCTGTCGTCAGCTTTGTGCTTTGGCACAAACTCTGAAGAGCTGTGGTTGTTTTCCCCAAAAGTACTTGGCAACTGCTGTGGTCTGAATGTTTGTGTCTCCTCAGTGACACTATTATGAGATGCAACCTGTGGAAGGCACTAAGACAGGAGGCAGAGCTCTGGTTGATATTAGTGCTGTCATTAACAAGGTGACTTCAGAAAGCTGCAACACCACTGGACCTGGGTCAGGATCCCAGAACCCTATCAAAACCAATTGCTATAGCATGTGTCCATAGCCCCATTACTCCTGTGGCAAGTAAGAGGGCAAAAATAGGAAAATCCCAGGAAACACAGAGGCCAGCTAGCCTGGCTTACACAGTGATGAACAAAGAAGTCTGCTTAAAACAAAACAGAAGGGGCCTAGAGGTTATCCTGTGACCTACACATGTACACATGGTGTGTGTATGCTCCTAGACATCACACACACACACACACACACACACACACACACACACACACAGTTACCACAGAGAGCTTGAGCTTGCATTCCCTTCCATTGTAACAGAAGATGCCATCTACAAATCATCTACAAATAAGGAGAGCAACTTACCAAACAGTGAGCATATGATGACTTGAGGTTTTCCAGTTTCTAGACCTGTGGAGAACAAATTTCTCTTGTTTATAAGTCACCCAATCTGTGATATTTTCTTTACCAGCCCTAACAGACTATAACAGTAATAATAATGCCTATCATTAAAGTGTTGTTGGGAGAAATAAATGAAGTAATGAGCAGACACTCCATGGCCCAGAGCAGGATCAGGGCTTGGTGCAAATCCTTTGAAGCAGAGGTGAAGGAGGGTTAGTGGGAATGTATTCACAGCAGGTAGGAGACAGAAAATGGATAACTCTACATTATGTTTAGACCTAGTCAACCACTAACGAGAGGAAACCCAGTCAGAAGCCTAGCCACAGAACCTGTCAAATCCTCATATGCCGATCCCGAGAAACTCAGCGGCGCTCTTCCACGGACTCATTAAAGTAAACAGCCCCTCTTATTTATCAATGCTATTCACCCCGAGTGAAGATGACAACAATCAATTAAATAAACAAATCAAGTCTTAAAAAGCTTAACTCAAGGCAGACATGATTAATTTCCTCATCATTGATTGACATTAACTATATCAGCCAGCTTTGCTATGGTAACAAACAACCCCTGAAAATCCTAGTGGCTTATAATCATCAGCGTCTCCGTGTTGTTTGCTGAGCCCGTTGGCAGCTCCATGAGTCCTCTTATTTGAGAACTTGCGCTGAAAAGGCTGATCTCACTGACGACCTGCTGTTCTGACACAAGACAGACCCAAACAAGAGAACAGGCTAAGCGCACTCTGCCTCTTGGAGCTTCTGAAGTGGCTTGTGCTCCTTTGGTCCAAGCAAATCACATGGTCCAGGTGACAAGAGACACCAGGTGACAAGATGACACACAGAGGTGGATATAGAGGTCTAGGAGATCCCCCTGTTTTCCAACCCTCTTCCCCTGTGCGTACGGAAAGTCACAGGGAAACATCACAGGCTCACAGGATTTGCAGAACAGTCTCCTTTAGGAGATGCTCCATTATCTTCAGACATCAGTGAACTGACTAGGGTGTGTGCGGCATGGACCATGTCCTAAAGCTCTTCTGTGCAACTTGGGTTTTCCTATTCAGTCTACATTCTTTCACCTTTCTCCCCTTCTTCTGCCTCCTTTCTATCCTACTCATCCGGACTTCTTCCCACCTGGGCTCAGGGAGACCATCTTGCCCAGGAACACGAGAGGCAGCAGCCATTAGTGATTTCGATGACCTCAGCATGTTCTGGGTTAAAGCTGGACCCTTGTCCTTCCCTGGGGCCCATATGCCTCAGGCCAGGGCCATAGACTCCGCTCCAGCCATCCCTCTAGATTGGCGCCTGAAAAACAGAATTTCTGCTTCAGGTGATACATCTGCCACTCTCTGAATAATGCATGCCACGAGTCACACTGGACCAAGGACAAGCAGCTGAGAAATTGGGGAGCTTTCATTTGATTTCATTATTTTGCTTTTAGACCCAAGTGTTTTCTCTTGTCAGGCATTTCAAAGAGGACAAGACAACAAGGTGTTCTGAGATAAGCAGGGAAGGTCGGGCATCCTTGGGGACTGATGGGACTTCAGTGAAGAAAGCAAGGCAGGGACAGCCCTCCCCACAAGCACAAGGGCCCAAAAGGGCATCCTGGCTCTGTGCTGTCTGTGGGGATCTAGGTAAACCAGGCGTCCAGAGAAAACAAATTTGGGCCATGCTTCTGCGGAGTTTGGGGACCCACAGCTCCATGCACAGTATTGAAGTAGAGGAGAGTAGATTGTGTGCAGGGCTTGACGTGGCAATTAGGAGTAGCAACCAGGCTCCCAAGCAAGGACCCATGTCAGCAGAGCCAAAGAGGGAGATGAGATGAGACGCCAGGGGACAGAGGAGAGCTCCAGCCAGTCACCACCCTAACTAAAGTGGGGCACCCCTTCTAGATGTTGCTAATTTTTAGGTTTCTCATAGTGTTGGTAGACTTGGGGGAATGTAGCCTGAACCCAGCAAGCCAGATTTAGCCACCAATCCTCATGGGCCAATAAAGTTGCAAAAAAAGGGAAGGAAGGAATAAGATTTAGCCAATGTGGATACATTGGAAGAGGGACGAAGAGTTTCAGGGACTCCTTTTCCCCCAGTCCATTCTTGGGGTTCTCAAGTGGTGCAAAGGCTTAATTAAGTAGAGTGCCAGAATACGCATAGCTAAGTAGCCCCCAGTATAAGTGTGACCGTACACACCATGGACCCAAACTGGTTTTTAAAACAAGTCCTAAATCTCTGCCCTGAAGAAAATCTTCCACTCCAGCTGGCCCATGTTTAAGCTTTTCCTTCTAACATGCGATTTCTGGCAGAGGTTGGAATTCTATCTTCCTGGGCTTCATGATTTTAGCAGTCTGACAACCAAAGTGAGGGACGTGAGCGTCGGTTTAAAATGTCGTCATCCCTGACTGGCTATTACAGTGGGACCTGCCTATTCGGTCCCAGCTGTGTCATGGTTGTCCCACTTCAAGCATGACGAACTTAACCACGTCCTCACCTGCATGCCCTCTGCTTACTGGAATTCTGCTGTAACCCAGCTGGCTCGCCCTTGTTCCTTCAGGACCTGTGGGATTTCTTCCTTCCGTCTTTGTTCCCTCCACGTGCAACCCCTGAACCCCCTCTAACGTCTTCTCTGTCTGCCTAGCCAGAATCTGACCACCATTTCTGAATAAGCAGGTGTCCTGTTTGAACACTGAGGCTCCTGTTAATCAACCCTTTTTCTCTAGTAATTACGTCAGCTAAGGACTGTTTGTGTTAGTAGTTGTAAGAAGACAATAACACACAAATTCAAAGCATGTTCTCTCTGGTTTTTACCTTTCCCCCTGCTCAGCTCTGGAGAACATGGGAGGCTCCAAGGTCCCGATGAGAAAAGGCTAAGGAGGCAGGTTAGCCCTATGTCCAATCTTGAAGTCTATTGGCTCTGGTCTGGATGTGATCTTAAAGGTTCATATATGGTTCGTTTGTTTGTTTGTTTGTTTGTTAAAAGAATAGGACTGTTGATTTTGAAAGTACCACAGTTTTATTTTTTAAATTCCATCCTCATGAGAAGTGTATGGGCCTGTAAGTTGAGGAATAGCCACATTACAACTTGAGGCTCAGAGAGACTCAAATTAAGGGACTCAGAAAGGAGAGGAGGGGGAGGGAGAGAGAGAAGGGGAGTGGGAGGGGGAGGAGGAGAGAGAAGAAGAGAGGAAGAGGGGTAGGGGAAGGGGGAGGGGAGGGAGAGTGAGAGTGAGAGTGAGAGGGACAGTGAGAGGGAGAGGGAGAGGGAGAGGGAGAGGGAGAGGGAAAGGGAGAGGGAGAGGGAGAGGGAGAGAGGGAACTAACTTATTTATGTCTACCAGATAGTTTCTGCTGGTTTCTGATTGCTACTATTTTGTCAAAATCTCATGTTTTCTAAGTCTTAATCCAACATATTCTCAACTCACACGGGGTGTGGCTTACCTTGGGTGTATGTGGTAACCTCTCTAAGAAGCAGAAACTGTCTCTGTAACATTTCCTTCTGTTTTTGTTGTTGTTGTTGTTGTTGCTGTTGTTTATGTTTTTTTGGGGGGGGGAGTGTGTGGAACACTGTGGGAGCACACAGTAGGTAGTTAACTCTTACTAGTCTTGGCAGGTTTGTGGTGATCCACACTCACCTTCTGCCTTTTCCAGGCAGCACATGATCAGGAGTTGAATGAGTTACAAGGCTGGGCTAGGTATGAGGGCTTTTTATGCATCAAAGGGAAGCTTGCTCTTTCCCTTTCTTTGGCTGTTGACATGGTTATGAATCTTATTATTAGCCCAGAAGATGGGTAAGAGAACTCGGTGTTCATGCTGCCGTTGTTCTGAACCTTCCCCCCGGGGAATGATCTCTGCACTGCAAGGCTGTGAGTTCTGTGCTCCATCACATCCAGCCTGTGCTCTCTGCCTCCCTACTCACCATTCCTGGGTTCCAGGAATGAGATAGTCCTGCCAGGAAGAAAGATTAGATGTCCCCTGACTGTCCTGGCCACACTCTTGGGGATTTCTCCTCATCCCCAACCTTGTGAATCCTGGGCTAGGGGAATCCAGGGACCATTTTCAGGTAGGAAAAATGAACAGGATTCATGAGCAGACTTACAGAGAGAGAGAGAGAGAGAGAGAGAGAGAGAGAGAGAGAGAGAGAGAGAGAGAAATCAAGGTAAAATTGTTTCCAAATTGAATGTTTTTCACTATTTTCTATGTGGTGTCTGTGCCGTTCCAGATGATTCGCTCTCAGGGGCTTCAGAAAGGCTGTAAATAGAATGGATTGCTTTTAGGGACATACTCTGATAGTCCGCTTCTCATGAAAATATATGCTAATGCATGTAGACTATCATTATTGGGGAGACCTATGTACCGACTCTTTTATGTCTACCAGGAGCCGGTTTCTGATTGCTAGCATTTTGCCAAAGTCTCTGTCATGCGTGGGTTGAATATCTAGCAGAAAGAGGCGGATTCAGCCAAGGCTACCTGCTGTGTCTCTCCTAGGCTGGGATTGGAGGGGGGTCCTGCTTTGCCTGAGAACTTTTCTTCCACAATGAGCAGCATAGAAAGCACACATCTTTGTTTAAGCACACAGAAAGCCAAGCTAGTCTAAGACTCACCTAAATTCTGGGACTTCAGAAGTCAGCAAGAAGCAGAGGGGGTTACCCACGTGGTCCAGCAGGGTGTGGTGCCACATCCAGCCGGATAGGGGGCGCCACTTCCTATGCGTCAATTCCAACGGCTCTGCTGACCAAACCAGGGCTCTTCTGTGAGATGTCTTCCCACCTGCCCTGCCAGCCACTTTCTGCATCACCTTCTGTAATGGCAAAGTGGGTTAAACAGCGCTCGGCTTTGCAAGGAACACAGCCAACAAATGAGATATCAAACACAGCTTCGCGTGTAAGAGATCAGACTCTGGCGGGCACACACGCCGGCGCTCTGCTGGAGCTCCTTGGCTCTGCAGCCAGCTTCATTTAGGATTCATAAATACTTTTGTGTATTCCCAAACACACAGCCGCCAACGGAATTACACTGTGGATCAGGGGCATTCAAACGTAACAAAGCGGGAAAATGTGAGCATGATGAAGGACAGAAAGGAAGAAGCTGTGACGAAAACCTGAGGCTCCAAGTACTGGGTGTAGATCTAACCAGAGACGGGCTCTCCATCTTTTGATTTCTCCAGAGAAGCTGACTATAACTTCAGTTGGCCCCTGGCCTGGTGACTAGAAGCACCAAACGGTAGATATGGGCTACTGAGTCCCCTGCCCATCACCTGAGCTTCAACCTCCAATGCGTATTGGGCTTAAAGTTTCCCCTAAAAGCTCTGGGAAGCTGGGAGGTTTTGAGGTGCAACTTGAGCCTCCCGTAGCAAACTCAAATCCCTTTAGGCTGGGAACCTGAAGTCAAAACGTGGCAGTGGATAGACTATGTATGGGTAAGCTGTCTGAAAGATCTGAGCTCTAGTTGATAATTATCAAGTGAGGGTTATTGTCAAATCTCAGGATATATCAAAAGAAACCAGAAACCTGTGATTTCTTTTAAAATAAGCAGTTTCCTTATTTTTAAGTGATGAGCACCAATTTCAAAGACAAATTTTGCACAAGGCAAACAAAACAATCCCGGCAGTCTATACCTTACAAAATGTCTGCACCAAATCCTCTAATTTATCAAAGATTTAGTTAGCTCCTCTGATTGTATAAAATTTATCATTGGGGCTCATGCCTTACCAGGTTCAATTTTTCTGTGTTTTTCCATCACAACTTGACATTATTTGTTCTGAAGTATTATCCCTATGCTTGTCGAGGTTAGGGCCATATCTATTTTTTTTTCTTCCCCAGTCATTCCGAGCTGACAGTAGGTCTCCATCAGTCTTCAATGAGTTACAATATAAACTACTCCATTCCACGAAGGATTTGAAGAGTTCTTCATAAGCGGATGGTACGGGGAAAATACCATGAATAGCTGAGTGCATCAAGTTAAATACTTGGACTTGACCTTTTTACCGGGAGCCTCTACAGTGTGGTGCTTGTGTGAGTTTCCTCAGGATGACATCCAAATGTCTTTCTTAGACTCTATGCGGAGCCCCAAGGCTTGAGAGGGTATCTGGCACATTGGGGAAAGTTCACAAATGGGTGTGGTATGAAGAACAGAGTAAATCGAGGAGGACGAGATCAACGTGTGAAACCCAGGCCCAACTCAGGGCCCTGAACCAGAAAAGTGAATGCCAATCTCTCTAGCAAGCCTTGTTTGGTCATAAGCGACAGAGACTGAACAAAGACCAGCTTAGGCAGAAAGAAGAATATACTGGAAGGGCACTGTAATTTATTTGTACCCAAAGGGAAATCTGAGCCAGCTATACTGTCCCAAGTCTGCCTTTTACATATTCCTGATCTGAGTGTGACATTATTTTATTACCCACCAAACAGGCTTCCTCCAGGCACTAGGGAACAGAGATACCAACAGCTTCTCTGTCTCCTGTCTAGTAGCCCAGAGAGAAAACTCAACACACATCTCCTGAGTGCAGTACAATGCTCTTGGCAGAAAGAGCTCTGTTTTGCATGCATTGCTGGGGTTTCAGAGTCACTTCAGAGCCACCTCGATCAGTTATGACAGCCACAAGATGGAGTTTCCATGGAGGACTAGTTGTGTTGTAGATGTACCTGTTGAGACTGGGGTCCACGACTCTGCATTCGATTGGTTGCGGTTTTCTACATAGCTTCCATCTGCTGTAAAGAGGTATTTGTTATGAAAGTGCAGCACGACTTTCTTTAGAAAGGCACACACAGTATGGCAACTTTATACAAACCCTATGGTTTATTTAAAAGAAAAAAATTTCCAAGATGGGATGTATCCTAGAGAGGAAGAGTCTTGGCAGCTCAAGTGTACCCTGCAGTTGATACAGGACTTGGGCTATAAATCGATCCTATATCCATCATCCTATTTTATCTGTTCCTCAAAAAACTCTATGAAAACACAAGGGTTTTTTTTTAAATTGTTTCCACTTTATTGTTACAAAAACATGAAACTCAGAGAAAATTTTGCAACTTTACCGTGATCCATGGTTTTGAATAATGTTCAATCTGGGACTTAAACCAAACCATTATTTTTTGTTCGACTTAGAAACCAATGTCCATGCCCTTATGTAGAATATGAGAAGTAAGGTTGCAGCTGTTCAGAAAGAGACTCTTACTAAAAGGCTTGTGCTTTTCAAATAGTCTAAAACCCTGTGGTAGGATGTTGATGGCTTCCTATCCAGCTATGATGTCTATGAACCACAACAATGAACACCAAAGCATAGTAACCCTAAGGGTGCAGCAGTGGCACACACACCTTGGCGGTAACCAACACCTCTGTAATGGGACTGAAGATCACTCAGCAAGAGGGAGATCATGTCTGTTACTGAGACCTAGCCAACTTCTCGGGCCTAGTGAAGTGACCGATTGTGAAGAAGAACCTACAACTGCTACTTTATGAAACTAGCACACTCCCTACACACATTGTAAATATTTGTCTTTATAACCACAGGTAAGGGTAATCCTTGCCCTTTTTCAAGGAAATTTTGCTTTGCAACAAATAAAGATGATATAGAAAACCACACCCAATCAAATGCAGAGTTGTGGAGCTCACTTTCAACGGATACATCTACAACACAACTACTACACCTAAGGCGTGGGGATTATTGTAGAAGAGGAGTCAGAAATGCTGTAAGAGTTAGAAGACCAGAGGGTTTATTGTGAAATTCAGTCTCCTAGCAAAGTCAGAAACTACATTCAGAGTCTCAACAACCTGACTGCCTAAGCGTGAATTGCATAAGGACAATTACATCAGACACACTAGCATGGATGTGAGACACACAGAAGGCCTGAATTCTACACAAAGAACTGTAGGCAACTAAGGAATCTTGAGAACAAGGGAAAGATCCACCATGTGGCTATCCAATCTCAAATCGTCAGTCTTGAAATCATACAAGAAGCAGTAATAAATAGACTGAGACGGTTACATCATGTATTTAGTTTTGTGTGTGTGTGTGTGTGTGTGTGTGTGTGTGTGTGTGTGTGTGTGTGACAATAACTAATGCAAAAAGACACCTTGAGCTTGAAAGAGAGAATGGAGGAACATAAAAGAGGATTGGGAGGGAGAAAGGGGAAAGAGGAAATGATGTAATTATATTATAATCTCAAATATTATTATAATCCCCAAAACTATAACTAAAAAATTTTAATTTAAAATAATGCCTCACAGCCCAAAGAGGGAGGGGGAAATCCCTGTATAGATCATTCTCTATGCTATTATTCATCAGGATTTCCAGAGACACATACAGGTGACCTTAATAGCTCTCTCTTCTTGGTTTACAGTGTCAACATATGTATACCCAAAGATTGCACATCCATTCTTATCCTGTTCCTGATGGTCTAATGTGGGAGCTGTGACCTGTGAGGCAGCTGGAGTCCTCTGGTCCAATAGTCTTTCTGTGCATTGGAAATGGAGAACCAGGGAGAAAGTCTCCATGATAATATCAGCTAATCAGAATAAAGATGACCATTCCTCCTTAAGTGTGGCTCCTCTTGCCTTTGGTGGAGGCCACAGTGAGCACCAAAGCTACAGCATAGCATGTTATATCTTCTACGCAAAAGGTGACAAAGGTGCCCCCTTAGTTGTACCTTCTAAAGACTCTGGTAGTCTCTCCAAGCCTCATGGCCCCTTCTGCTTTGGAGGATGCTCATGAATATGCAACTTTCGTTCATCGGCAGGTCAGTGCCCAGGGAAGTGCTGGAGTTCATTGATTTCATTCAGATCAGCTAGGCCCTGTATCCAAGCTTCCTTGTCCGAGTATAGTTAGCATAGCATACTAAAAAGACAGAATCACTCCACACCAGGACAGTATCACTGCCAAGGCATCAATAATCTATTAAGGATGTGGGCTAACATAACACCAGCCATCAATTGAGGGAACCCACCACTAGGAGAAGGCAAGTCAGGTTTCGATTTTCCTTCCTAGATGAACCCTTCCCACCATCCCACAGAGATCTGCTCTTCCCTAGGTTGGGCCTCATTCATAATTCAGTGATCCCCATGGCAGGAAAACATTTAGAAGTTCTTTTGACTTCTTCAGGAGACTGGGGCAAAGGTGACTTGCAGCTATTCATCCATGCACGGAAAGTCATCTCAGCTGCTAAAGACAGGGGACATGGCCTTTCTCAGTCCTACTTGGTGACTTGCCTAAGGGTGATATAGCAAATTGTTTTGACCTAGACAGAGGAAAGAAACACATGGTGGATAAGTTGATGGCACTTCAGTCTTCCCAGAAGTCCCGGCCAGGATGACCTTCTCCTTTGAAGGTTTTGCTCCCTCAGAAGGAAGCCATGCTTCTGTATTTTACTGATGTGGGTAAAGGGAATGGTATTCTCTGGTATTACAGAGGGACATTAAATGATTTATGAGTTTATCCATTCTAAAGTTTAATGAGCATCTACTATGTTGTAGGTACTATGCTAGATTCTGGAATTAAAAAAAAACTATTATATGTCACAAATATATAAGCTATTATATTTGTGATCCTGCTGCCTGAGCTCATTTTAAAGCGAACGATTTATTGCTCTTTTTTAATTTTGTATGTTTGTATATGTCTTGGTTATAGTTCTATTGCTATGAAGAGACAGCATAATCAAGACAACTCATAAAAATGAAGGCGTTTACTTGGGGGCTTACTCTATCAAGGGAGCATGGCAACAGGCATGGCAGACGTGGGAGTGGAGAAGTAAATGAGAACTGAAACCTGATCCTTAGGCAGAGAGAGAGAGAGAGAGAGAGAGAGAGAGAGAGAGAGAGAGAGAGAGAGGGAGGGAGAGAGAGACTGAGACTGGACTTACTTGGCTTGGACTCTTGAAACCTCCAAGCCCACCCACAGTGACACACTTTTTCCAACAAGGCCGTGCCTAATCCTTCTAATCCTTTTATATGATACCACTCCCTGTTGACTATGTATTCAAGTATATGAGCCTATGGGGACAACCACAGAATGTGTCTGTGTATAGGCCTGTGTACATGAATTGAGTACAAGTGCCTGCAGATGCCATAGGAGGTTATCAGTTCCCTGGAGGTGGAGTTATAAGAGGCTGCCTAACACGAATGCTGGGAACTGATCTAAGGTCCTCTACACTCTCAGAACCTACTTTTAACCACTGAGCCATCTGTCTAGGTCATTTTCTGATGGACATATCAGGAATACTAATAACTGTGTGCCTGGACCTAGAACAGATTCTCAGAGAACAGCAGTGATTGAGACAAGATGAGGTATCTAGGGAAGATGAGGCATTTAGGGAGGAACCGGAATCATGAACCGGTATGTGAAATACATATGGAAAGTTATTACTCATTGAAATAAGAACTCTGCAGGGAAGAGTGGGGGCTCTTGAAGTGAATGAAGTAGGGGTAACCAGCTAAAAATGTCCCTCAGAAGAGAGAATGTCAGCATTGAAATGTATGAGTTAGAAGAAGTTGATCGTACACACACACACACACACACACACACACACACACACACACACACACAGATTGCAACAGGGTTGCACCTTGCAGCTGGTTCTTTAGAGGTAAAGCAAGCCTTGCTCTGTAGTGTCTGTCAGTCTCCATGGTGCAAATCCTCCCACACTGACGATCTAAGGCTGCCAGCTTGATGCCATTGAGCTCAGATTTAGGGGAAAAAGAAAACAGTGGATCTTCAGCAGCCTACGTCAGCTGACTTCAGCACACCACTACATTTGGCTTCCCAGTCCTACCAAAGGGCAAGGAGAAAAAAGGACTCTGATCACTGCCAACACTGATGGGACTAGGGAATGTCCTCTCTGACTGACAGGTTGGAGGTCAGGCCCAGACTCTAAATATAATATGGATAGGGCACCCCACCATTCAATGCAAAAGCCATCATACCTGATCAATCTTGAGCCCATTTAAAATCCATGCTCCCATATCACCTATCTACGTTCATGCATGAAGTAAAATCTAATATGTGGGTGTACAAGTATTGGTAGAAGGCTGGATGAGGCATGCTGATTGTGCTACAAAAATGAGAAATAGATCAGGTTTCTGTCCTCACAGTCCTGACAGTCTGACACAAGAAAGGGAAGCAGGAAATGAACATTAACTATTTCGTATCAGGCTCATTAATACAAGTTAGAGATACCAAAGGGAGGGAACATAGGAAGATCACACGTATTTTCTATGACACAAAGAGTAGATTTTCAAAGTTTGCTGTGACTCAGAATTCTCAGGGACAGATTTTCTGTGTCACATAGACCTGATGGATTCCTGCCCCTTGTTGGTTTTGACCAAGAAGAAGGTAAGAATGATTCCCATTAACTATTTTGATGACCATATTGTGTGCCTATCAATGAAACTAGCATACAGAGTTTGCCCACTGACACCTTCAAAGGCTAAGAAACGCAATCATAGAGAGATGGGTGACCTCATAGGGCAGTCAATTCATTAAATGCTTTATTAGCACTAAGACCAATGGGAGTGGACATTGCTGTCTCCTACTTGGCATGCAGATATTGTAATTTATAGCATGAGGTTTCCATAAAAGGAATTGACATTTGGAAGATGGTTTCTGATGATAACCCTGTTCAGGACTGGCCAATCATCTTTCAGTGTCTGGCCTTTTCCAAAGCACTTTGTCAGAGGGCTCCACAGAGAGATGCATTGATTTACCTGTGACAGCAAAAAAAAAAAAAGAAAAGAAAAGAAAAAAATCTGAGATCCTGGCAGGAAAACCAAAGGAGAAACCTGGCCTATTGGAGAGCTGGAACCAAAATGTGGGTGAAATGCCTGCTGGTGACACCCCAGAAGCAATAGTTGGAGTCCTTGGCAAGCCCATTCCCTTCACTTAGAAGAGAACAAGACAACAGTGAAGGGTAGAGAATTCACTGGAAGTTTGACAGTGGTTAGAAAGAAGGGAAGGGAAGAGATAGGAGAGAGACACGGGGAGAAAGAAGGAAGGTGGAGGGAGGAGGAAGGAGAGAGAGAAAAGAGGACAAGGACAGAAATGAGGCACTAACTTACCAAAGAAAACTATGTTGACAAAGGAAAATAAGCCTGACAGTTGACAGATAACTGATAACTCATGAGACAGAATACTAAAAGGAAGTCATTGGGCAAGTGACCAATGGTGTCACTCAACATTTCAATGACAGTTGTTGCAGTGTCATTAGAGTGTTTCAGTTTGGGGTATGACATATCTTTCTTTCCTCTTGGGTCATTTGTTGCTCATAACAACAATGTGGCAAGGAAGTGAGATTCGGAGAATATCAGACAAAGATGGAAACCAAACCCAAACCTTCTGAGTGGAACACACATCCTCCTTCTGTCACCTCCTGGAGTGTCTTTCCACATGGTGCTTTGGGACAAAGTGAGGCTACTATTGGCAGAAAGGACAGGGTCAAGGTCAAGGGGAGCAAGAGTCAAGCATTTGTTTAAAGTATCACATGGTGAAGAAAGGCTAAGTAGCAATTGAAGGGCTTTTCCTTCTAGTGAAATAACAATGCTAAATATCTGGGGCTGTAGAGAGGAGGGCCAGATGTCTAAGGACTTGAGACGAAGTCTTATGAGAGAGCAGAGATCTAAACAGTAAACCAGAACCCAGATGTTAATATCCTAGAGACAAATGAAGAGAAAGTCATGGAAATGGTTTCCATTGAAAACTTTATAGGGCCAAGAACATGGTCCCATACAGGGGTTGACAGGAAAATATCCACCAACACCCACTGTCTAAGGGCATCCTGAGATCTGTCCAAGGATGAGAACTGTGTTTGTAGAAGTAAGAGTCAGAGAAGCAAAGGCTATGTAGATTTTTTTTCAGTGACTTCCTGACACCGTCATGTTCCATTAATGTTCTCTGGGGTTGATTTGATAAAGACCCAGATACTTCTTAATCCAGGAAAACTACTTGCTGTCATTGCTTGCTTTTCAAGGGTGACTGGTCTGATGCACCCTGCCACAGACTTGGCCAGCCAAACCTCGATATACCAGATTCTCTTCAGCTTCCTGTCAAGAGCTCTAACTCCTGGACATTGTACGTACACGTTATACCTGTTATCTCAAACTTGCAGGGACTGACACGATCATAAAATAATAGAATCTCAAGTGTTGGAAAGATTACCCAGTCTGATTCCTGAATTCCTTTGTAACTCTGCACCAAATGCCCAGTTCTTCATCTCCTGTGACAAGACACCTATTGCTCCTTAGGCATCTTGTTCCATTTTTAGCATGTCTAATGGGTATAAAATTCTCCCTCATATTTGTCTTAGATCTGACCTCTGGGGAATTCTGAATACAGAAATAAATTGGCTAATTCTCATTCCTTTGGGACTGAGCATCAAGATTTTGAAGAAAACCATTATGTGCTCTGTGTTTTCTAAGTTTCAGGGAGAGCCAGCCAATTTCTTCCTGTAATTTCTGCAGTCTTTGGGGTCCCATCGAGTATCCCCTGCATGTCCTCTAGTGTGCATTGGTGACTCCATCTTCTCTTCCTGCTCCTTTGTTCACCTCTGATGCCCTTTGATCATGGTGTGTGGTTTCTATTGGTTCAAGTCGATCCTGAATGTCATCTTACCCATTCTCCACATGACTCTTTATGGGTCACTGACCTTGTAAATCAAACAACAACAACAACAACAACAACAACAACAACAACAACAACAACCAGTTGTTCTTCATTGTGTGAGATGAAGGCAGGATCTGCCACCATTGAATACCCTCCAAAGCGCATTATGACTTTATCTCCACATTTCTCTCTGTTATTAATGCTCCCCTCGGCTAGGTTTTCTCATTCACAACCTCACTGACTAATCTCTTCATTCCTTGAAGAAACACTTTATAGAGTGGCTGCTGTATGCTAGGCATAATAGTTTAGATATGAAAAGTCCTGCAAAAGCTCATGTGTTGAATGGTTGGTCCCCGTACAGCAATGCTTGGAGATGGGCCTTTGAGGGGTGAATAGCTCATAAGGGTTCATGAGTAGATAAACTCACTGATGGGGTCCCAGGTTGTCAGGCTATTGGTAGTGATGGAAATGTAGGCAGGACCTTGCTAAAGGTAGTGAATGAGACCTTTGGGTAATGCCTTAAGAGTCTCTCTCTCTCTCTCTCTCTCTCTCTCTCTCTCTCTCTCTCTCTCTCTCTCTCTGTCCTGCTCCCTCCCCATGCACCACTAAATGTTTCTCATGATGTCTAACATTGCTCAGATCCACAGGTTGAGGCAGGTGACCATGGACTAACACCCCTAAATATGTGAGCTCAAACATAAAAACTTCCTTTTTCAGTTTGTCTCAACTATTTTATCCCAACTTTAGAAATTTAACTAATACATCAGGCACCCTATTAGTCCCTAGGGATACAAAGATCCATGGTCCTTAACAGGAAGAGGATAAAGTACGATACTGTGATAATGGGGAAAAAATTACAAGTATATGATGTTACTAAACACAACAAAATATTGTTAAATATGGTATTAATAATATGAAGCGCAGAACTGGAGGAATGGTATGGTCAGTAAAGACTCTGCAACCAAGCCTGACAACCTGAGCTTGATCCCTGGAACTTACACGATGGGAGAGGAGAAATGACTCTCTCAAGTTGTCTTCCAACCTCTACATGGGTGCCATGGCATATTTGTGCACACCCGAAAACTTTTAAAAATTATATATATATATATATATGGGTTCGGTCCCCAGCTCCGAAAAAAAGAATTTAAAAAAATTATATATATATATATAATTTTTAAGCTTAAAAAACTGAACCTATGTGATAGAAATGGGGAAGGAAATGTCTGACTCTGCTTGGAGTAAGCTAGGAAAAATGCATCTCTGAGGATGCTGGTGGGATTTGAAGGGCAAAAAGAAGGAAAAGCAGAAGAATCATGAGAAAGTGTCTGAAACACTAATGCTCCAAAATCTTCAAATTCTAACTCTTCAGTGTTGGCAGAAGCAGTGGTCAGCTGATGGATGAGTTTTTTCTAATTCTTTCATTTGTGTGTGAGAGATACAGGAAGGCATGGGGGGGGGGGAGAATAGCATTGGGCTTGGTTGGCAATAGAGAAAGAAGCTATCAAAATTCCGAGACTAGTGAAGACCTTGTTCTCAGGTAACACATTAGATTCACAAGAGCAATGTGGAAGGGAACACGGTACGAAGGCCTCAGCCCCGTGATTATAGAGCCCATGCTGCAGTATGCCCTCCGTGCATCTTGGGCGATTGGTATATAGAGCATAGGCCAGACGTTTTGTGTTAGGAGACAATTGTGCTGAAATATGTTTTCTTTATTCAGTTCCATGTTTTACATTGGGAGCATCTCCAGCTCCCCCTCCCAGAGCTCTATACATTTGTCTCTCTTTGTTTGTGTGTCAGCCCTTCCCTTCAGAACCGGTTTTCCTGTTTCCTGCTCTGAAGTCTTTCTGCCTCTTCTTTTGCTTCCCACTTTGGCCTTGCTCAGAAATCATTAACCAGTTCCTACCTTGTTGCAATATGATGCCAAGATCACTCCCACACCAAAGACATGGGCACTAAAATGCCATTGTAGGATCCCAAGCAAGGTAAGGGTTGGGTATTCCAAAATATACTCACACTCGGCCAGTAAGAATCACATAGGGCAAGGCATATGCAAATCTTCCTTACTTTCTGTGAACTTCTATAACATTTTATGGAGGCTTCATGATATAAGGGACTATTAGCTCAATCTCTAACCTCTCTTCTTCCTAAAAGTTGGGCATAGGGATAAGAGTTCCATCTTCTAGTGATGAATTTGTCCTTCTGGTGGTCAGGCTTCGAGTAGGAATGCACCAACTGTCACCTCATTGGAACTCAAGTCCATCCTAGAAAATGTCAAAGGATTAAGAACTTTGTGCTAAGAACCAAATATTAGAAGAAAAGATATACCCAGCATCCTTTTCAAAAAATTACAAGAGTTTGAAAAGCTGTGAACTGAGACCAAAAAGACATGCCCATTTAATATAATAGGAAAGATCAAATAGAAATACCTTCTATGGGAAGATTGGGGAATGAACTCTCCAAGAATTTAGTTTACTAAATAAAAAAGTCTAGTTTGTGGAATCTCAACATCTCCATTGCTGTCGATCTTCATGGGCGTACAGTTTTCAGTAGCTCTACTCAAATGTGCATGTGTAGAGGACAGGAAATAGAGATTAGGGAATGGATTGGGGTAAAGTGCCACCTTTTACAAAAAGGAGCAGAACTCTATGATTTCGAGTGAGCAATTTGAGATTTATATAATTGATAAACGAAGAGAAATGAAGGAATCGGAAAACTACTTATACCAGTGGTGTTGAAGGGCAAGCACAATAGGATTGAAAATAAAAAAAGTGAATCAATTGTCTTCCCAAGAAGGTGACAATAGTCTCAGAGTAGCCACACTAGTGAGCAGAGGGTAGGATGTAGGCAGAGAAGAGTGGAAACAGTTTTCAGTTAGATTGAGGACTCTTACAAGATACCATGTGGGATCAACTCTCCTGGAATATTGAACTAAGACACTTGGCTGGTGGGATCTGAGGAAAATCGATATCTATAGAATGTGGTTCTATGCTCAGGCACCCCTGGATTCAGTAGCCCATTTTGGACTTTTCCCAGCACCGTCCCATCTTGCTTGCTCCGGGATTAGTCTCTGCTTCTTTTTTCCTCTCTGAGTCCATAGTCATTCTTTTTGTTGCACTCCGTGTCTTCAAATCTGACTCAAGAGCAAAGCTCAGCCCTTCCTGTTCTCTCCCCATGCTGTTTCTGAGGACAAGTCAGTCAGCCCCTCTGATTCTGAGAGCTTTATTGCTGGTTGCTGTCGGCAAGAGAAGTGGAAGTGACAGGTGTCAGATGTAGGAAGCTGCCGTTTCCACACTCTTACACCCTTCATTCTGGCGGTCTCAGGGGTATATTTTATTACTGCCTTCTGAGGGGCGCTAGGAAGGCAAGGATCTTGATTTCTCATTTCATTTCTAAAGGCAGGTCTAAGAAAACCATCTCTTGGAGTTTCCTATCCTCTCTCTGGGCAGGCTGGTCTCTAGTTCCTTTATTCGATAACATACAAAAGAGAAATTTCCAAAATGTGTTCTCTCTTGCAACCAAAATTAAACAGAAATTAGCATGTTGCCATATTTTTTTCTGAGTCTATTATTTTAAACAAACAAAACATTTGAGATACAAATAATGCCCCAACCATATCCTCCCCATAGTGCCTCTCCCCATATACTCTCATAACTGCCATTCATGTACACGTTTATCTATAAATAGCATCTATCCTAGTTCAATTAGGTTTTTCTCATTCAATTTCCCTTTGAGATTTAGCCATCTTGCTATATGTGGATCAATTCCAGTCATTCTAATTACCATACAGTATCCCACTGTATGAATAAAGGAGTTATCCTCCCAATGAGAAACAGTCTGTCTCCGTGTATGCACTGTGACAAGAAGGCTCATACCGAGGTTCTTGGACCTCATTTCCTTGTGTACATTTGCTAGACTCAGCGATGTCTACTGTGTGTTTACAGAACAGGCTCTAGGAAGGACATTGACAAGTGTTATTCACGATAAGAATATGTTTATGTTTTTAAGAAGACGGAAGAATATTTTCCAAAGTGTTTGCAAAATTTTACACTTCCTCCCTACAATGCATGCGATGGACGTTCCCATAGCTCTGAACCCTAACGAACATTTTGTATTATGTCTTTTTTTATTGCACTCACTGTAATTGGTGTAAAAAGTGTTATCTCACGCTGTGGTTCTTATTTTCTTTCCTTGACAGCTAATGACACCGACCATCTTCTCAGGCGATGCCTAGCATCTGCATTTGTTCTTCACGAAGGCTCTCTGTGACGGTTAGTGTTGATTACCAAGTGAGGAACTCTCTAAATTAGATGGACTGAGATGTGAAACCCTACCCTAAATGTGCATGGCACCACCCCATGGGCTGGTGTTTCTGACTGCATAAAGAAAGAGTAAGAGAGCTGAGTACCAGCATTCATTGCTCTCTGCTTCCTGACAAAAGATTCCGGGCGAGCAGCTGCCTCCCGTTCCTACCTTCATTCCTTCTTCACAACACGCTGAATTCCTTGGACTTGTAGGTAAAAATGGACCTCATCTTTCCTAAATTGTTTTTATCAGGTATTTTATCAGGGCAGTGAGATAAGACACTAGTACACAGCATGTTAAATGTGTTGCCAGTCTTTTGAACAACTGGGTTACTGACTTTGTTATTAAACTGGTATAAGCTGATTATACATTCTGAATTAGAATTCTCTGCAAACTGGGAAGATATGCATACTGAGAAATTTCTTTTCTAGTCTGTAGCTTGCCTTTTTCCTGACAATGCATGCTAGAAACTTGAAATTAGTAACTGTTCCCTCAAGGCTTCTAGTTTTTGTCTTATCCAAGACAACCTTGCCTACCTCAAAGCCATGAAGTCATTTTTGTGTCATTATACTCTGATCTGGAAGTTTCATTATTTTGCCAACTACATTTAGGTCTTTGAGTCATTTGGAGTTAATTGTGGTGTGTGTCATCAGGAAATAGTTGACTCACACTAGTCTCATATTATTTTTTTATGTATTATTTCTTGAGAATAATTTTCTGTATCAATTTACTTTGTCATCTTCTGTGAAATTCAATTTAGCTTGTATATGAAGATTTATTTCTGACCCTCTATTCTGTTCTATTAATAACTCCCCCCACACATATGTACATATATATCTGTGTGTATCCCTGTGAAAGTTTATAGTAGGTATGGAAATGTGGTATTAGAAATTTTTTGCTTCTGTTATTTTTCTAGAAAATGATTTGACTAGTCTAAATGTATTTAATTATAAATTTCAGAAGCAGTTTGCCACCATTTTTAAATAATCCTATTGGAGCTTAGAGTAGAAGTTTTTGGATCTATAACTTAAATTGAAGACAACTAGTGCTTCAATAATAGTGAGTCGTTTGGTTCATGAACATAGTATGCCACACTGTGTATCAGGTCTTGAACTTCTCACCCTGTTTAGTACTTTTCAATTTAGTAATATCACATGTTCTTTCTACACATTCCTACATATTTACATAATTAGGCTAAAATCCACACAACAGGATTACATAATTTCTCATCTCACTCCCAATTGTTTGCTGTTAAAATAAAAATGCAAGTAATATTTGTATTTTTCCCTTACGTCTCATTGACTGTTCATATCCATTATTCTGTAACATTTAAAATAGATTCCTTAGATTTACTATAGACTTTGTGACTTCCGTGACATCTGCAAACAGCAGATTTCTCCCTTTATTTCAACCCATCTGCCCTTACTTTACTTTTAAAAAACGCCTACTGTATTTCTTTATTGTAATTGAGTTAAAAGTCATAAAATCTTTATCATTTAACCCTTCAAGACATACTACTCCATAGTCTTTAGTATTTTCACAATGGCACACAAGTGCTTCTGCACAGTTCTGAAACCCAAAATACAACCCTTTCTCATTCAGGACTCATGCCTATTCACCTAACACCACCTCTCCTTCTGTGTGGCTGATGATTGAGCATCTTTTCCTTCTTGGTGGTTTTGCTGTTAATAAAAATGTAAGCTGTACAGATGTCTTACAAGCAAAACTGTATATTAAACTATGATGATCCAATTACCGTGTATCCTGAATTATTATCATGATAAAGCTGTAACATCGTGTTTCCAAATTCTGACGATCCACCCAGTACTCCTCACTACTTATCAGGCTGCCCTCAGATCTTCAGAATACCCATCTCGTGATAGAAAGTTGGTATTGCATGACCCACCAGCTCCTAAACCCCGCCCTCCTACACTCCTTGGCATCCACTGATGCTTCTCTGTGTTTGACTTTATAAAAGCACACTCCAAATGTAAGTAACACTACACATCATTTGGTTTTCTTCGTCTGGGCTATTTAACTTGATATTATGCCCCTAGTAAAATGCCCAGGTTTGTCCATGTTTTCATAAAATTAGGAAATAAGCATGGATGGAGATGTGTCTCTATGTGTTGGTAGTTGTTTCCATTTCTTGGTCTTTGAGAACAATCTTTCATTGGGCAAGGAATGGCAATTCATCTTCTGATGGTGTTTTCGAGGAGACGTCCATTCCATGGAAGATGGCAGACCAGGGACCACTTCCTTGTGACTCAGAACAAGACAAGAGTTGGGATTTGAAAAAATGCTACCTGTCATTTCTTTAATACAAATCGCTTAAAGAGAAAAGGAATAAGTCCGTGTGAGTATTTCTGCACAAAGCAGTAGCAGCCATGCTCCTGTCTCCACATTACATGGCTCACAGTGGGCAGGAACCAGTAGTAGAGTTCTGGACAAGAAGAGCTGCAAAGAGACTATTTAGGTAAGAAGATGCATCAGCTGGTCCAGCTTGCATGGAGAGACAGTCAGAGCAGAGCAGGCTGTGGAAACAGAGGCAGAGAGAGTGGCACAGAAGCCTGGATCTCAGATGAGCACTCTGCAATGGACTAGCTGAGCGGCATCACCTTTGATATGGCCTGATGGAGCTATATGGGAATGAAGGAAGTTCACTGCCGAATGTGGCATAGTCTCCTAAAAGGCAGGGCCAAAAAGAGATCTCGTGAGGAGAAAACACAAACACAGGTGAGCTTGCCTTCTACCTTGGCCTAGAGCCTCAGTTATAGAACACCAGTGCATGGGAAGAAGCCACCAAATTCCAGATTCAAAGTTGTAATTGTCAGGTGTGGGATTTCGGGGAGAAGGAAGCTCCAACTATGTAATTCACCATAAAGTGGATTTCCTATGCAGTATCCCCCTCACCTGGAAGTCATCTGACTTGTTGGAATTACTAAGACTACCAGTAACACCCCACCCTCCATGTACTCCTCAGTGGAGACTATTATAAAAGACAAAAAAGGGGAGAGACGATACCCTCACCACTAGGATGAAACCCACCCCCACCTCAGCCCTGCCCCCACACCTACTCCTAACCCCATTCCTGCCATCCCTGACCTGGTCCCTGATCCTGACCCACCCCCTCCCCTACCCCCAAGCCATCCCACCCCCACCCCCATGCCACCCCACCCCAGAGCTTGTTGCACCTTCCACTTCATTGTATTTTATGTTTATTTGTACTGCTTTGTTTTCATTGCTTGACTGCTGTGTTTTGGCCTAGATCCTCTTTGAATCTCTCACGATTGTTCCCCCTTCCTGTAACTAATCTACAATATTCTCCTCTATGTATTTTATTCTCATTTGTGTTTTACTCCCTCTTTTCTCTACTTAATTACTGACAAACTTAGCTCTTAAAAATTATTAATGATATTTTCCCTGGTCAGAATCACAGGGCTGCTGTCTCTGAACCTGAGTAAGGACCCAAGTGAAGGATGCAAGTGTCTTCTCTTCTAAGTTAATGTTGGGGTCCAGGAATCTCAGATAGGCAGGGGTAGTTTAGTGAGCATACACCCCAGGACTAGTTGACCACGGCCATGGCTGATTCAAGAACTGAACCATGCATGACCCAGAGTTAAGATCCTACAGTGTTTTAAAGCCCCAAATCTACAAACATCTGTGCCAAGTTATTTAACCAATCAGGATTTAGGCATTGCAAACTTCCATAGGAACATGTCTTTGTTATACACTTATCCTTCTCCAATTGGTTGAAGTATTCAACTGTGGCAGGGGTCTTTCCTTATTTAATACTTGTGTCCTAACTTGTCTACAAGGACAGGACTTTGTCTAACATTCATGTTTTAACTAGCCAACCAGAATGGGACTTGTCTAACATTCATGTTTTAACTAGCCAACCAGGACGTCAGTTACCTACATACATGTCTCTTTCTGCCAAGGAGGATGTCTGTTTCCAGGGGAGATCTTGGGAACTTAAACTTTACTGGACCACTATTTAAAATGGAAGTCTTATTCCAAATAGTTTCTCATATTTGTGTAGGTGTCTCTTTTATGTTGGGGTCCATCCCAGGGATAGCCTATACATAGGTAAAGAAAATGTTGCTGGGTGATTTGTTTGGGTCCAAGTTTATTGTGGGTAACTATACAAAACAGTTCTACTGACATCTATCATGATTGGTTTCCAAGGGCACAGAACATAACAGAATATGTAATCAATCTTGGCATTAGAAAGTTTCCTAGTAGCAGCAGAAACCTATGAGAAAGTTTCCTTATAATGGCAGGCTGGTCAGGTAACAGTCACCTAGGCCTTATCATTCCATTTAGACCTTAATATTTTACCGAGGTCCTAACAGTTAACACTGGGATAGCTGTCAGATCATCATGTCTGTTACTTCACTAAGCTTTTTTTCAAAATGGTAAAGGAGAACATAATTCCAGATGAAGACGACTCGCCGGAAATGCTCCCATAAAAAAAATCAAGCAAGCAAGCAAGCAAGGTAGGGGTGTGTGTGTGTGTGTGTGTGTGTGTGTGTGTGTGTGTGTGTGTGTGTGTGTAAATTTTTGAATACATGTCCACCCCAGCAGATGTATAAAACAAAACAGAAACACACACACAAAGTTGCAGTTACAAGCCATCCCAACACCTGCACAAACTCTCAGGTCCTCATTACCAGAAGCCAAAAGGCAATGAGATAGGGAAGCAGTCCAGAAAGGTGGCTAACCTTTAAGAGCAATGGCTGTCTTTCCAGAGGACCTGGGTTCAATTGTCAGCTCCATGTGATACCTCACAACCATCTGTATCTCCGGCTCTAGGAGACCTAACACCCTTTTGTGGTCTCTGAGGACACTGCACACAAATGTATTTGCAGGCAAACACACATACAAATAATATCAAAGTAAATAAATCTTTACAAAACATAGTGAGATCATTAAATCTCAGGAGAAGATGTCCGAATCTTGCCCTGAAAAAGGATCAATGACCACACAAAAGGTTCCAGTCACCAGATGATTGGAGTGAGGAAATCAATTCAGGACTCGGGGAAGAGGTTAGCAAAGTGGATGGTAATGGTAATTTGGAAAAACAATCCAAAAACATGAAGGACAAAGCTCACTAAGGAAATTGAAACTTTGAGAAGGAACCACCCAGAAATGCTGGAACCAAGAGTCAATCAATTAAATAAGAGACATAGAGGAAAGTATCCACAACAGGCAAGACTGAGAAGAAGAAGGGATTTCAGGAATGGAGGACAAGGTCAAAACAGCAGTGCATGTAGCCAATATAAAGATAGGAAAAGATCAATGACAATATCAAAGGTCCAGACCTCTGAGTTATCATTAAGATACCAAACTTAAGAATTCTCAGGATATGGGGTTAGAGATTTAGCTCAGTGGTAGAGCGCTTGCCTAGGAAGCGCAAGGCCCTGGGTTTGGTCCCCAGCTCCGAAAAAAAGAAAAGAAAAAAAAAAGAATTCTCAGGATAAAAGATGGGGATAAGATCAATCCAAAAAGTATAGACAATTTATCCAGTGAAATTATAATAATAAATTTCTTAAATGTGGGGTGTGTGTGTGCAAAGACAGTGCATTTACAAGCCAAATAGACACAATCAGAAAGGAACCTCTCTGTGACCCATCATATCTAAGATGTCAAAAATGCAAAGCTGCTTGTCTGTCTGTCTGTCTGTCTGTCTATCTATCTATCTATCTATCTATCTATCTATCTATCTATCTATCTATCTATCATCTATCTACATACCTACTTGTCTATCTACCTATCTATCTACCTATCTACCTATCTATGTGTTTATTACATATATATGTGTACACACACACACACACACACACATACACGTGCGCGCGCGCACACACACACACACACACACACACACACACACACCATATTTAGGAAGCAAGATAGAATAGGAGTAGGACCAGACTACAAAGCCTCATGATCTGCCCCACTCCCTACACTATCTCTACCTCACCCCAGTGATCCACTTTTTCCAACAAGGCTCTACCTCCTAAAATTTCTGCAAACTTCCCACAAAGCATGGCCAGCTCGGTACCAATTGTCCAAACATGTAAACCTATGGGGAACATTGCACAAACTACAAAATCTTCTAAATTTAAAAAGAAAATCAACAAAGACATTTTAGAGCTAAACTATATCATTGATCAATTGGATTTAGTAGATATCTTCTGGATATTGCATCTAACAGATGGAGAATACACGTTCCTCTCTGGAGACTACAGAATGTTCTCTAAGATTGATGACGTTATAGGCCACAAAACAAGCCTTAGCAAATACACAAGAATAAAAAGAATTCTGCATCTTATCAGATGAAAGTAGACTAAAACTAGAAATCAATAGCAAAGGAGATTGGAAAAATCTGAAAGAAATGGATGAACTTCTAGATACATAGAGCATACCAAAATTAAACAAAGAAGAAACAAGTGATTTAAATAGATTCATAACCATCCATGCAACTGAAGCAGTAATAACAAGTCCCCAAGGTAATAAAAGCCCAGGACCAGGAGGATTCACTGCAAAGATTTTACAAGAATTTCCAAGAAGAGTTACAATACTGCTCAAATTATTCCATAAAATAGAAAAAGAAGGAAGACTTCTAAACTTTTTATGAAGCCAGCACTATGAATATCAAAACAGATAAACACAATGACAAAAAAATGCAGGCTGATCTCCCTGATGAATGTAGATGTAAAATTCTTCATTTAAAATATTGCCAAATAAGTTCAAGATCATATAAAAATATGATCAAACCAAGCTGGCTTCATTCAGAGATACAAATATGTAAAAAAAAAAGTGTCATCCATTCTAAAAAACATGCTAAAAGACAGAAAGCACATGATCATCTCAATAGAAGCACAAATGACCTTTGACAAAATTCAATGATCCTTCGTGACAAAAGTCATAGAAAGGCCAGGAATGAAGGGAGCTCACTTCAACATAATAAAGGTTACATATGACAATTCTATAACCAACATCCTGCTAAATGTAGGAAAACTGAAACATCCCACTAAGTTTTAGAACAAGACAAGGAGGTCCACTCACTATTCAATATAGTCTTTGTGGTCCTTACTATAGCAGCAAGACAAGAGAAATAAATGAAAGTGATAGAGGTAGGAAGTCAAAGTGTTCCTAGTCAATGATGATTTGGTTATGGACATAGAAGACCCCATAGACCCCATCCCTCTCACAACTTACAGAACTGATGAATACTTGATGAACACTTTCTGCAAAGCGTGGTATATTGTGGCTTTGAGGTGACATAATGATGTCTTCCCAAAGTGAACTTTAAAATGCCTCATCTTCGATTTTGGGGGAACATTTTGAAAAAATACAAAAAATCAAGTCTTCCAACATGCCAGTGACACACAGGCTGAAAAAAAGGTCAGGGCAACAATCTCATTCATAGAATGTGTTTTCAGGCACATGTGTACACACACACATAGACACACACAGACACACACAGGAATAAACCAAACCTAACTAGAGAAACAAAAGATCGTTTTTTTTTAAATTGATTTATTTACATTTCAAATATTGTCCCCCTTCTCAGTCCTCCTTCCATCACCCCCTTATCCCTCATCCTTTGCATCTAAGAGGGTGGTCCCCCACCCACCCACTACCACCTCACCCCTCTAGCATCCCCCTTCTCTGGCACATCAAGTCTCCATAGGACCAAGCAACCCTCCTTTCACTGAAGCCAGACAAGGCAGTCCTCTGCTTCATTTGTAGCTGGGGCCACAGACCAGCCCATGAATGCTCTTCAGTTGGTGGCTTAGTCCCTGGGAGCTCTGAGGGATCCGGTTAGTTGATACTGTTGTTCTTCCTATGGGGTTGCAATCCCCTTCAGCTCCCTCAATCCTTTCTCTAACTCTTCCATAGGGACCTCCAGGCTCAGTTCAACGGTTGGCTGTAAGTATCTGCATCTGTCTCAATCAGGTGCTGACAGAGCCTCTCGGAGGACAGCCATGCCAGGCTCCTGTCTGTAAGGCCATCTTGGCATCAACAGTAATGTCAGGCTTTGGTATCTGCACATGGGATGGAGCCCAAGCTGGTGCAGTCTATTGGTGGACTTTCCTTCAGTCTCTGCTCCATTTTTTTGTCCCTGCATCTCCTTTAGCCAGGAACAATTGTGGGTTAGAATTTTTGAGGTTGGAGGGTGGCCCCATCTCTTAACTGGGAGGCATGCCTATCTACTGGGGAGTCTCTTCAGTTTCTATCTCTCTGCTATTGGGCATTTCAGCTAATGTCATCCCCACTGGGTCCTGGGAGCCTCCCACATCCCTGGTGTCTGGGACTTCCTAGTGGTTCCATTTGTTCCCCACCCCATACTGCTGCATATTTTTATTCATTCTGCTGGTCTTCTGGGCCTCTCTCTCCTATCTCCCTCCATATCTGATCTTGCCCACCCCCCATTTCCTTCCCTCACCCACCCAGATTCCTCCCTCCCTCTGACTCCCAAGATTATTTCGTTTCCCCAGTTCTAAGTGAGATTGAAGCAAATTTGGAAATAGTTCTACCTGAAGACCCACCTCTATCACTCCTGGGCTTATACCCAAAAGATGCTCCACCATAGCACAAGGACACGTGCTCCACTATGTTCACAGCAGCCTTATTTATAACAGCCAGAAGCTGGAAAGAACCCAAATGTCCCTCAGTTGAAGAATGGATACAGAAAATGTGGTACATCTACACAGTGGAATACTACTCAGCTGTTAAAAATGGGGACATCATGAATTTTGCAAGCAAATGCATGGAACTAGAAAATACCACCCTCAGGGAGGTAACCCAGACCTCAAAGGACATACATGGTACATACTCACTGATAAGTGGCTATTAGCCAAAAATACCCATGATACAACTCACAGACCACATGTAGCTTACTTAACAAGAAGGAAGACCTTTACAATGAGAGTGTTAGGACACTAATACACTGAGGAAGACACTAGAAGCTGGGCTGCTCTCCCAGGCTAGTTTGTGAAAGCAGATATCCTGTCCAACACAACCTGCAGATTCAGTACAATCCCAACCTGTGTCCCAGAGACTTTCTTCACATACATAGAAAAAAAAAACAGTGTCAAAAATTATTTCTTTTATTCACATAATTGATGTGATTAGAACTTCCAAGAGACATTATTTTAAAAAATTATGTCACCTAATATTCTAATTAATTCACAAATAAAGGCATTACAGAACTGGTGCTAAGAGGCGACTCAAACAGCCGCAGAGCACCGAACTCCACACATCTCAGTAAACAGGTACTGTTTTGGGTACAAGTTTTAAGAGAGGCATTTTTTTATTTTTTGGTCTCATTCCTGATCTTGGATGAGAATGTTTTAAGCTTGTCATTATTGAGTGTGGGGCACGCGATGTACTCGTTATATACGATCGTCTCCATTACAGTGACAGCCATTATTTCTACACCTGCTTTCTTGAGACTTCTCGCTAGGAGATGATGTTAAATTTGTCAAATGGTTTTGTGTATCTTCAGAGATGCTCGTGTGCTGTCACATTTATGAATCTGCATGTGCTGCGCTATTCTTGTATCCAGGGATACGTCCCATTTGAACGTGATGCATGCTTTGCTTTTAATATTGGGGTAAATTCAGTCTGTTAGTATTTTGTTGAGAATTTTTCATTTATGTTCATTTGGGAGAGTAGCTTGCTATTTTTTTAATAAAGTATATGTCTGTGGCTTTAGAAAGGGAATAATGCTGTCTTCATAAAAGAGGCTTTTAGATGCCTTTTTTTTCACTCTTTTGGAAATAGTTTGAATTTATGGCATTGATTCTTCCTTCTCTGTTTGTTAGAATTTAGCTGTAAAGCCACCTGGTCCTTAGGTGTGCTGCATTGGGAGAACCTCGATTACAGATTCAGTCTCATTATGTGTTTTGCATTTCTGTTTCTTCAGTCTAGACAGGGGGCAGGAACTTGGCCACTTCCGAGTTCCCTAATGCACTGGTGTATAAGTGCACATCAGCGTCTTATAAGCACCATACTGACATGCTATCAGTTACAATAGCTCGATCATAGTTAGCGTAATTGAGTCATCTCTCACTCTTCTGGTAAAGCTCTGGAAAATATATCTTTTCAAATGGTATCCCAGTTTTATTGATATTTTTATGTGTTTCTAGGCTCTTATTTCATGTATTTATCATTATTGTTTCTCTTCTTCTAACTCTGGGCTTTACTTGTTTTTGTTTTGTGTGTTCCTTGAGTACAGACTTGGATTACTTACTCTCCTCTGGTTTCCCTCCTCCATCCCAGCAGACACCACTGTGAACTTTCTGCTTTTGCCACATCCCAGATATTTTGGGTCTGTGGTGCTTCTGTTTTCTTTTGTCTTAATCTACTTATATTTTCTCCTCTGCTTTCTTCCTCTTCACTTTATACCGTTTGGTTATTCTCTGATAATTTCATATTGCATACAATGCAGCTTGACCCCATCTTTCTCGGTCCCCACCCACACCCACACCCACACTCCTTTGAACACAGCAGAGCGCACATTTCTCCCACCTTCATGTCCTGTCTTAAAAACAAGTGCTCACTTCGGCAGCACATACGCTAAAATTGGGACAACACAGAGAAGATTAGCACGGCCCCTGCATAAGGATGACACGCAAATTCGTGGACCGTTTTACATTTTTTAATTTGCAGATCATATGAAGCTCAAGGAGTAGGAAGACCAAAATGTGGATGCTTCATTCCTTCTTAGAAGGGAGAACAAAATACTCACAGGAGGAAATACAGGGACAAAGAATAAAGCAGGGACTGAAGAAAAGGCCATTCAGAGACTGCCCCACCCAGGAATCCATCCCGTATGCAGCCACCAAACCCAGTCACTATTGCTGATGCCAAAAAGTGCTTACTGACAGGAGCCAGATATAGGTGTCTCCTAAGAGGCTTTGCCAGAGCCCCACTGATACAGATGAAGGTGCTGGCAGCTAAACATTGGCTTGAACAAGGGGATCCCAATGGAGCAGTTATAGAAAAGACCGAAGGAGCTGAAGGGGTTTGCAACTCCATAGGAAGAACAACAATGTCAACCAGAGCTCCCTGAGCTCCCAGAGACTAAACCACCAACCAATGAGTGCACATGGAGGGACCCATGACTCCAGCCACATATGTGGCAGAGGATGGCATTGTCCAGCATCAATAAGAAGAAAAGCCCGTGGTGGTCTTGGGAAGATTTGTTTCCCCAGTGTAGGGTAATACCAGAGCGTTGAGGTGGGAGTGGGTGGGTGGGAGGGGGAACATCCTCACAGAAGCAGGGAGAGAGGGAGTAGGGGACATTTGAAATGTAAATATATACAATATCCAAGAAAAATAAAATTAACAACAACAACTACAAAAAGTCTTACTAAACAATTAGTGCTGCCTCCTGGTATATTGATTAATCCTATTGGCTTGATCTTATGCAGGTTGTGTGCAGGTAACCACAGGTACATGAAGCAAGTATGTCATCTCCAGAAGGTAGCATTTTCCAGAAACCCTCCCTACCCCCTGGTTCTTCCATTCTTTCCAGTCTCTCTTCCGTGATGTTCCCTGAGCCCCAGTGGGGTTGGCGCAGGTGCTCCATTTAGGGCTGAGCCCCCAGCACTCACAATTCTCAGAGCTTTGATCATTTGAGAGCCTCCGCATTCATTGCTGTCCACCTCAGAAAGAAGCTTCTCTGGCCAGGGTGGATAGCAGCACTGACCTATGAGCATCAACCTGCACTCAGAGGGCAGAGCGGCCTGGACATTAGATAAGACAACAGTAACAGGTTCCCTCCTAGGGATTATGCTCTCTGAAGTCAAGTCTACAGGAGCACACAGGAATTTCCTCATGTATGGTGGGCCTCGGATCCAATCGGAAAGCAGTGAATTATCCCTACAACCTCCAAGCTCATGTTGCACCAAGGAGCACATCTCCCTTGGTGGTTTGACATTATAGCATCTAGGGTTTACCATTAAGTAACACCTTTAAAGACTTTTCTCCCTGAGAGGTCTCCATAGCATCTTCCAGCATGATGAAAGAAGCCATTGACGAAGTTCCCGCTTGACTTCTGTGTGCTGTGTCTTCAGCCCCTAGGGTCTTATCACCTAGTTACGATGGACAGCCAGTCAACGGAAATGGCAATAGCTTGTCTTGCTTGTGCAGCTTGAGGGGCCTCCCACACTAGGAACTCGTAGGGAGGTATCCATGTCCAGCACTGAAATTTTCACTTCTAAGTCCTGTCTTCTGGAGGAAGCATTGCCCAGGCATACGTGGATTAAAACCATTAGTGATCAATTCCAAGATACCAATACATCACTGTCACAGTAAGGACAGAAATAAAGGTACTTCTCCTTGGAGTCACAACCAAGAGTGAGCCCAGATTAGAAAGCTTTACTTCATGTTCCCTGTGTCTCCTGTCTTCTTAACAAAGAAGCTCACTCTGTCTTTATTGAATTGCATAGAAAACATCACATAAGAAAGGGACAGGGCACTACATAGAAATCTTTACCACCATGTTACAAGGGATTAAGCCATTGGCTCCAACTGACCCAGAAAACAAACAGTATTGCAAATAACACCATTTATCAACCAGTAAAAAAAAGTGTCATGCTTAACATTTATGGTGCATATTCAATTTAAAAGATTGCTTTGCATTGTTTTAGGTTGTAATGGTTGATTACATGGGATTATCCAAGGCAAGGAAGGTTGTTTGTTACTTTGTTCTGATAGTTTAAAAACGAACAGGTAGACTACACAGTAGGATAGTAGGTTAAAGTCTTATGTGACCTCAAGGTGTATTATTAACTCTGGCTGTCGGGTCTAGCAAATCTTCCAATCTTTAAGGACGTAAAAGATACTGTTCTCATCATGCACTTCCACACCCACACCCAGGATACCTGTGTTCAAGTTCTTTCTTTATTAATTATATTTCAAAATTAGCTTTAAAAATAGTGAGTTTTTAGAAGACTGTTTCTTTCATTAGCCAACTCCCTTCCTCCTCCTTTGTTTTCTCATTGGCTCATTGGTTTTTCACTAGTGTGTTAAAGTCCCATGCATTTATGAAGTGTTCAGAATTCTTCCACTATCGATTTCTGCTTTTATGTCACTGTGGTCAGAAAAAAAAAGCAATATTTGAAATGATTATAATTTTCTTGATCATGGAGAATGTGCTCTCTGTGTTCCTGCAAAAGGTGCATACACTACTGCTGGTGACGTAAAGCTCTGCGTATGCCTGTCTTTCTATTTCATCCACAGTCTCTCTGTCTGGGTGATCTATGCATTCCCTGAGGTGGTTTCTAAGTCCTTCACTACTGTTCTGCTACCCCTTTCTTTGGTTCTTAATGGAACCCATGAAAGTATTTCCATTGTGTATTGGTGGCTCTGCCATTGGTTAGCTGCATACACTGAAGTAACCATCTCAATAAGTTGACGCCTTCATGGTTTTTGTCTGCTATTTTAATGTAGCCTCTTTGCTCTGACGCAATCATCAACAGAATAATAACTTGACTAAAAAGTGGTCAAAAACTTAAACAGATGTTTCTAGGAGGGAGACCTAAACTGGCCAGTAGACATCTGGAAAACAATACATCACTCGTCATTATGCATATTACAAACAGTGAGCTATCACGTCTGGTAGGAGACTCTCTTTTGCTGGGTATTTGTTTGGAATATTTTTCTCATCCCCTATATTATCAGACTTTAAAAATATGCAGGAAGTGCAGGATGGCTCAGCCGTTGAGAGTACTTGCTGCTCTTCCAGAAACCCTGTGATTTAGTTCCCAGCAACCACCCGTGTTGGGTGGCTCATAATCAACTGTAATTCCAGATCAGATGCCCTCTTCTGGCCTTCTCAGGCACTTACTTCATGTGTCAAAACATGTAAACTTTCTCTCTCTCTCTCTCTCTCTCTCTCTCTCTCTAACACACACGTACACATACTAATCAAAATTAAAATACATCTTGAAAAAAGTAAAAATAATTCCACATAGTGCTCAGTCTTTAAACAAGGAAAGTAACGTTAACAGCCAGCCAAAGATTTATGATTACCTCATAGTTAATTGTTCACTGGCTCTTCTGTAGTTTCGCTTTTCTTGCCGTTTGCCATCTTTTTATGCGACTTGTTAAAAATTTGCAGTGATCTTTGATTTCACTTTTATCAACTTTTGTACATCAACTAGAGACTTTTTTCTTTGTGGTTTTTTTACTTCGAGGTTTGCATACATTATTTTAGAGATACACTATTCAATTAAGCTAATTATACTCTAAGCACATTAAAATCTTTACTCTTTTACCTCTCACACGCATACAATTGAGGTCACACTTTCCATATTTTCTGTTATGTATTAATTGCTTTATTACTGAATGATTATTTTTAATCTTTTCATCTTTTAACTTCTACATCCGAGTTAAGTGATTTGCACGTCACCATGAGAATATGAAAGTATGATGAATTTGATTATTGTGACTGCTGCCGTTAATTGTCAACTTAACAGAATTTAGAGTCATGTGGGAGAGGGGCCTCTGGGCATCACTGAAAGGGGATCATGTTGATCATCTTACTGATATAGGGAGACTCATCTTAACAGTGGGAAGAACCATTTACTGGGCTGAGGATGCTGAACTATCTAAAACCAAAGAAGCCGGCTGAGCAGCAGTAGCGTTTATCCTTCTGTTTCCTGATTGTGGGTGTCACGTGACCAGTCCTGCTGCATCCCACCAGGAAGAACTGTAACCCTATAGCATTCATACGATTGATGCGCAAGCTAGCAATCCATCAACAGTATATAAGGGTTTCCGTTTTCCTACATTCATGCTAGTATTTTATTTTTTATTTTTTCAGAGCTGGGGACCGAACTCAGGGCCTTGCGCTTGCTAGGCAAGCGCTCTACCATTGAGCTAAATCCCCAATCCCGTGCTAGTATTTATTACTCCTGTCCTTTTGGTAATAACCATCCCAAGAGTGACATAGTATTTCAAAGTGACTTTTAAGTACATTTCCCCATTTAGGAGTCTAGCATAAACCATTTTTAGATATCGGTTGGCCATCTTTATATCTTCTTTTGAAAAGAAAATGACTGTTAAATCTTTGGCCAACTTTTGGTTAGTTTTTTTCTTGCTGTTGAATTTCAAAAGTATCTTAATTAAAATTTAAAAGTTTAACCCTTAATCAGATTATGTAGCTTACAATTACTTTTCCAGGCTATAAGTTGCTTTTTTCACTTTATTATCTCATCTGCTTTCCAGAGTTATTTGGTTGACATAGACACATTTACTCACTTTAATTTTTTTTTTTTTGCCCAAGATTTCTGGCACAATATCCTAGAAATCATTGACGAGACCAATGTCAAACAACTCTTCTAGTTTCTAAAAGGCAGCTTTGCTAGGTATAGAATCCTCATTTAATGTTCCACACACATGCGCAATACTTTGAATCTATTACCCACTTTTTGTTATGCATAATTTGAGTATGCATGAAGAGTATTTGGTAATAGCCTTCTTGGTTATTTCTTGTATGTGGCCAGTCTCACTGCTTGGTACTTGGAAGATTCTCTAATGAAGTCTAGGGATTCTCTCAATGCTGGAGGCTTGCCTAGCATGTTTAAAAACCTAAATTCAATCCAAGTCTCTAACACTGGAACAAAAGAAAAGAGATTCTCTTTTTGTTTTGACTTTTGACAATTTGACTATAATGTACCTAGGAGTGTTTCTCTTTGGAGTGTTTCTTTAATTCCTCTGAGCTTCTAAAATGGTATCCATTTAGCCATTATTTTCCTTCAATAAACTTTATACTCCTTTCTCTCTTTCTTCTTCTTCTGGGACTTCCATAACTCATATTTAGAATTTGATGGTGTTCTCTTGGTTCCTTGTAATTTCTTTGCCATTTAATCTTTTTGTTCTCTAATATAAGGATTTCAAATTCTACCTCTGCATCAACTTACTAATTCTTCTCCATGATCAACTTTATTGTTTATAGTATGTATTTGAAAAAAATTTCACTCGGTTATGATATGCTTCAATTTTACAATTACTGTTTTGGTTCCTTTTGTGTCTTCTCTTTCTTTATTAAATGCCAAATTTTGTTCATGAAATGCTTCCTGCTTCTCGTGGCTGATTCTTTGTATACTGTTGCATTTCATTAAACTTCTTTAAAATGATCATTTCAAGTTATTTCTTAAGCAATATGTAGCTCTCTCTCTCTCTCTCTCCATTTCTTAGAGCTCAGTTCTGGAGTGCTATTCGTTTTTCTCTGTTGGCAGCAAGTGTCCCTGATTCTTTCTTATCAGGTTGGCTCATGTGTGTACCTGTGCAGTGTGGAACAGTAGGAGTGGACTCTTTCAAGTCTTTAAAGACCAGTAGTAGCAGTTCGCATACCTACTGTTAGAGCCCTACACTGGAGAGGAATTTCCTTGGATTCTGCTGGGGTTGATGTGGACACAGATCACATGGCTGATCTCAAGTTCATAGTGGATCCATGGTTAGTGGGAGCTTTTCTGGCCCGAGGTAGCTGTTGCTAAGACCTCAATCCATGGAACTTCAACTGAGATGAAAATCTCTCTTCGAATCCCCAGATGGTATACTGACCAACAGGTACAAGGCTGAGTGTGGGTTCTCTAGGTCCCTGGGAAGACTCACACTGGATCACTGGGAGAAAATTCAACTCAGTGGTAAGAAAAATACAATTTATTTTCCAAATTGGCTGTGTCACCTTAAATTCCTACCACCAAAACCTGAGAAATAAAGTTACTTTATATTGTCATCAATGGAACAATTACTAGTTCCTTGCCTCTAGTTTCATTTATTTGAATAAATATACAATACCTCTTTGTGAGTTCTTGTTGATTTTTAAATAAAAATGAGCTTATAATGCATTTTTGCCATCATTTGTTTCAATATTTTCTGACTTTATTGTGTTATTTGATTTCTTCGTAACTGACCTGTAAGCACGTAATATGAGTCTAGATGCCTTTCTTCTCATTGCCTTAATGTGCTTCTAATGGCAAAAATTTTTCAATTTTGATGAACTATAATTCTAAAGACTTTTCAATTTATTTATACTTCCTTATTCTAAGAAATATTTACTTGACTCAAATTCACGAAGATAGTTTACCTATGTTTTTTTTCTAAAGTCTTACAGACTTAGAAGTTGCATTTAGGGATAAGATGAATTTTCAGGCTTCATGTGCACACTAGGAGTGATTTGAGGGTTTCCCTGGCTTTGTTTTTTCATATGGCTGCCCAGCTGTTCCAGCAGTGTTTGTCAAAAAGAATCTGTTAAGTTCTTTAAGTTTAAGAAGTGTCAAGTTCTGTTAAAAGATCAAAGGTATGACTGTAAATGCTAAGAGTCAGCTTCACAGAAGACAGGTTGTATTCCAGAGGGGACAGGAGAAGAGCATTGCTCGGCACCAGAAAGCTGATTGGAAAACTGGAGGTAGGCAGAACCATAGACAGGGCAAAGAAAAGTCAGACCATCCTGTAGTTCTACCCTCTACTCCTTGGGAGATGAGAAGAAACCCAGGTCACAGTCACAGTTAATGCCACACATCCGTAATGAAAACAGACAGAAATCCCATAGTGATACAAGTCTTGAGTCCAGTCTATAGGGGAAGGTTAGTGAGGCAATGCCTCCTCCTGCATGGCAGACAACAAGGGAAAAGAAACCCATACCTCAGAAAAATATAGCTAGGTAGGACCTAGGTTGGTCCCAGGATTATGAAGAGCAAAGTAGTCAGTGGCCGTGCCTTCTGTGGTGAAGAGAAAGCTTGATTACCTAAGGATTACAATAGACACTGTTGTGCCAAGGTCATAGCAGGCAGACTGCTTAGTCTCTGGAGCTTCTTCATGCTACCTGCGGTTTGATACTGGGTACAACTGAGGACTCTGAGTCCAGATCTGACATGGGCACTGATTTCTGTAACCTCCACCTTCCTGCAGAGCCATTTGCTGACGGACAGGCTCTGAAAACCCTCTGAGCAGCAGGCAGAGTTCTCTCCTCTCAGTGCAGACCTCTGTGGTCTTTTGGCTTCCCCAGCTTTCTAACATTAAGAGGATACCTTACATGAAAACCAACCTCGGGTGCGTCAAGTAGAGGCCATCTGGAATGAGTGGAACCTTCCTGGTCCCCAGGCCACAAAGCTCACCATGGCTGACAATGGCTTGTGGAGTGTGAAAAGGGAAACCTACAGTGAATGAAAATGGAAAGATTAAGGGAGTATTACATTCAGGGCATGATAAAGAAAACACACAAATACAATTGCAAACAAACTCATCAGGTCTAACTAAGGAAAAAGGAGGCAGGCGTTGAGATTTTGTTTAAAAAGAAAGCATTGAAACCCATGGCAATGAAAAGGTAAAGAAAACCCCCCTAAATCTATGGAAAGGTGTCAACAACCAGACCCAGGATGAGATTGGAGCCCAAACCAACACGGGCTAAAGACAGGTTCTCCACATTATACCCTGGGTAAAACGCTGAGACTACAGAGCAAATGGACAGAAATAAAGCTGAAAGACTCGTTCACAAAAGCAAACGCATCGGAGTAACCTCAGAGCTCCCTGATGAAGCTCTAAACATCAGGAAAGTGTGTCAGGATGCATTCCAATCCCCAGAAGCAAAGGATTGTAAGTCCTGACTACTGGATCTAGTAAATTCACATCTCAAAACTGATGAAGAAACAAAGACTTTGCAGCAGAAAAACAGACGAGGCAAGCCAAGGCAGGCTTGCAGGAAGTGCTGAAAGCAGTCCTACATACTGACTGGGGAGCAAGGCACGAGTCTGTGAGCCTAGGGAAGCATGCCTTCCGGAAGGAATAAAGGAGCACAAGAGAGCCAGCAAGCTGTAAAACCCCTGGGAAGAAAAAGGGAGGAGGCAAAGAACAAACATATAAAGCAACCAGAAAAAAAAAAAGATAAAAATCCATGTCGACCTCTCAATAATTACCCTCACTGTAAATGGTTTTAACTCTCCAATTAAGATGCAGTCTGGCTGATTGTATTAAAAGACAAGCTTCAAACATGTTTTTTCTTTTTCTTTCTTTTCTTTTTTTTTTTTCACAAAATATCTTGATGGCAAAGAACCACGCACTCTGGGAAAGTATGGAAAAATGATACACCAAGCAAGTGGAAATTAGCAGGGGTGGTTGCATTCATATCTGACAAATTAGACTTGCGGCCAAAATCAAGAACAAGGCAACCACTGCGAGTTAATAAAGAGAACAACCCACCTGGAAGGCAGAATGATTGTGAATGTATACGCAACGAGTGTGCATGTGCTACACTAACGGGCGATACCAATACCTCATTTTTACCAATAAATAGACAGATAGCACAGGGAGAAAAAAAAATCTAATCAAGTAAGCTGCAGCTTAAACCGAACCATAAATGATGCATAAACATGATACATCCGTCTATAGAATTTTCCACACAGCAGTTGTAAAACACATTCTTCTCAATGGGCCTTGGAGCTTGCTCAAAAACATATCACATTTTAGATCAAAAAAAGCAAGTCTTAAAAAAAATAAAAAAATCGTGTAAGTCATTAATCTTATGAGAACATAACAATTTTTAAAAGCTAAACATTAAAAAGCAAGAGAAGCTACAGCCACAACACTAATATGTGGAGACAAACTAGAATATTTCCAAGTGATCAGGGGAGTCATTGAAAAATGAGAAAGAGCATTTTTTAAAATCCTTAGAATCAAGCAAAAAGAAGGGGGTTACCAGAACTTTGGGGGACACCCATGGGAGTTCACATAGGACATTAAACACAAGCAAACTTAGTTGGGCGCAGTGGCTCAGACCTTTAATCCCGGTACTCTGGAAGCAAAGACAGGAGGATTTCCATGAGTTTAAGGCCAGTCTGGTTTACATAGTGAGTTCCATGATAGCCAAGGCTAGAAGTGAAACCCTATCTTAGGAAAAACAAAATTGAACGAACAACCTCCATCCCCAGAAGAAACTCAAATAAATCACTTAGTTGTATATTTTGTGATCTTGAAAAGGCCAAATTCTGAGAGATGTAAAGAAAAATAAAAAACTAGCATGCAAGTTAGGGGACTAGAGAATCAAGGGACAGTGCAAATAATCAATGAAACCAAGAGTTAGTTCTTAGAATAGGTGAAAAGATGGATGAACCCTCAGCTAAATTAATCAAAAAGAAGAGAAGACCCAAAGTGAAGCAATTTGAGATGAAAATGAAGACATTGCAGTAGACACTGATGAAATCCAGAGAATCATTATGAAATAATTTTGCCATTTAGAAAAAAAGTAGATAAATTTCTTGACATATATGACCGTCAGCATTAAATCAAGTGGATATATACAGTTTAAATGACCTGATAATGAGTAACAATATTCAAGCATTAATTAAAAAAAAATAAAAGGCCCAACAAGGAGAGGAATAGGTTCATTGCTGAATACCACCAGACCTTTGAAAAATAATTAACACCAACCTCCTCTCAAACTATCCCACGAAATAGAAAGGGAGGGGATGCTACTAAACTCCTTAAACAAATCCAATATCATGACTCCAAACTAGATAAAGACAAGACAAAAATATAGGCCAGCTTTCCTGAAAACAAAAAAGCTTAAATTTTCTTAATGAAATGCTCACAAACTGAATCCCACAGCACACATTTTAAAAACAGCATCCTGGGGCTGGGGATTTAGCTCAGTGGTAGAGCGCTTACCTAGGAAGCGCAAGGCCCTGGGTTCGGTCCCCAGCTCCGAAAAAAAAAATAAAAAATAAAAATAAAAACAGCATCCTTCCTGATCAGGTTGGTTTTATTCCTTCCAGGGATGCAAGAATGGCTCCCGAGAGGCAAGAGCGGTTCAACAATTGCACATTGGTAAGTGCACTAGAGCCCATGCATAGACTCAGGCACAGATATCACATTCTCAGACACGGGGGTGTGACAAAAGTCACTATTCCTTCATGATAAAATCTCTGTAGAAACTGGACACAGAGGAGCACACCTCGACAAAGAAATGCTGTATATAAACCAGGGGTATGGCTCAGAAAATAAAAACACACACTCTGCAAACGGGACAAGCTGAGCTTGGATCCCTAGAACACTTGTAAAGACCTGGATGTGGTAGCATGTGCCTGTTTTCCCAGTGCTCCTATGGCAAGAGGGTAGGCTGAGATCAGAGAGTCCCCTAGATTCAGGAAGGCCAGCTAGCTGGAAAGAGTTGGTCAAATGGCAGACACAAGAGAACCCTGCCTCAAATCCAGGTAGAAAAGGGAAAATCAACCCCCTAAAGTTATCACCCGATCTCCACATACAGACACACAGACACAGATATACAAAGTGTGAGAGAGAAACAGAGACAACAAGACAGTGTGTGTGTGTGTGTGTGTGTGTGTGTGGTCTTTTGATGTTATTGTTGATAAAATTATAGCCAGTATTAGGTGAAATGAGAAAATTGCAAGCATTTCCTCTCACATCAGGAAGGAGAAGAGCATGTTTGCCCCTCCCTTTCATTTAATACCAATGCTTGAATGCTCCGGCAGAGCAATAAAGCAAGAGAAAAAAAATGAAACCAATCCAAATAGGAAAAGAAGTCAAGCTACCCTAGATTCATGTTATGACTGTTCAAAGACATTAAAGGTTCTTGAGAAAATGCTTAGATTGGATAAAGAGTGTCAGCAAGAGCGGCTGTATGCAAGTCTACCATATAAAAACCGGCATGCTTTTATACACCAACGCAATTAAGAAATTAGCAAAACAATCCTATTCACAACAGCCTCAAATAATACCTGAGAGTAAACTTAACCAAGGAAGTGATTACCATAAAAACTGTCATGCAGGAAAGAAAGCCATTGAAGATGACTCTGGTTGCAAAGCTGTTCTGTGGTCATGAATCTATTGAATTCTTATGGGTGTTATGTCAGTGTCGTTCCCACCAAAATTCTGATGCTTTTCACATAAAACATCCTAAAATTCACGTGGACTCTCTCTCTCTCTCTCTCTCTCTCTCTCTCTCTCTCTCTCTCTCTCTTTCTCTCTCTCTCGTGCACACACACACACACACACACACACACACACCAGAGTAAATAATAACAGTAGCAGTAGCAGCAGCAGCTGCTGCACGAGGCCAGCAAAATGGCCCAGTGGGCAAAGCCACTCACTGCTGAATTTGAGCTCCAGAACTCACGTAGTGAAGGGAAACAATTCTTGAAAATTATCTTGTCATCTCCACATGTGCACGCTCACACAAACTCAATAGATACGTAAAAATTTTGAAATAACTCTTTTGGAATCAGCATAGCATGGCACTAAGACAGATAAGTAGGCCAATAGACTAGAATAGAGGGGCCCAAAACAAATGCATGCAGTGACAAAGGAGCCTAAAATACACATTGGATAAAATGTATCCATTTCTTCTTCATTAAGCAATACTGGGAAAAGTGGGCATCTGCATACAAGATTTCTGTCTCTTACCTTGTATGACAACCAATCAAAATAGACCAAAGACCTATTGAAAACTCAGGGTAGCATTTCTGGGTACAGGCATATAGGACCAAAGAGATAGCTCAGGGGGTCAAATGTTTGCTGTGCAAACATGAAGACCTAGTTAAGATCAAAGCACTCGTACAAAAATCTGACTGGCAGTGCATGCCTAGAATTCTAGTGCTGGAAGGTAGAGACTAGATGATGCCAGGGGCTTATTGGCCAGTCACCCAATAAGTGCATTCCAAGGTTAACACAAGACTGTCATGAAAAAAGGAAGGAGGAGAGTGCTTGAGGAAGACACATCTGCACATAGCATGTGTACTGACACATGCCTACAGATAATGCACATGCACACACACACACACACACACACACACACACAGAGGGAGGGGTAGGGAGAGAGGAGGAGGAGGGGGATGGGGAGAGAATACCAAAAAGATGTAGGCATAGATGAGAGCTTTCTAAGTAGAATTCCAGTAATCTATGAAATGATGGAAAGACCTGACAAGCGGGATTGCAAAAAATGAAACATCTTCCACACAGGAACAGATACAACTAGTAAGCAAAGAGGTGGTCTATAGAACAAGAGAGAATTCCCACAGGTATGTATTTCATAGGAGAGTAATATCAAGAACTAAAAAAATTAAGAGCCCAAACAAAATAATCTAGTCAATAAATTGACAAATGAATCCAATTAATTGTTTTCAAAAGAAGAACAAATGGCCAAGAACGATATGGGAAAGTGTTCAATAATTTTAACCATCAACGAAATACGAATCAAAACTACACTGAGACTCCATCTTATCCCAGTCAGAATGGCTACTACCAAGAAAACATGAGGGCAGAGGACTGACTGTCAAGTGCTTTCTTGTGGCTGTCTAACCCACAAACTCACAACTCCTATGGTTGCCTGTATTGTACCTATACAAGACTGAACCAATAAATATTCAGCCACAAATCAGAAGAGCCCATGAGGTCCCACCTCCATTCACAGGAGCAGCCCAGGAAGTTTCTCTCTTCAGTAAGGTAGCCTCTAGTGAATTACTCATGTGGCGATGGATAGCTGCACACTCGTGCCCATGGGAGTAAATCAGTCAAACTCAATCAATCAAACATGAAACTGGGATGCGGACGTGGTGGGAGAAAGAGAGAATTTGTGGGAGTGGGAGGAGTGGAGAATGGGACTAGAATGCACTAGATACATAAATAAAATTGTTAAAGACGAAACACATGTTTTAAAAAAATAAAATCTGGGAACAGCCAAAGCTCCTTCAGTAAAGTGATGGCTACATGAGCGTGAGAACCTGGGTTCTACCCTCCAGAAATCACATAGAAAAGCCAAGCATGGTTGTATGCATGCACTCATGATCCCAGCACTCGGGACACAGCAGGGAGTGGATCTCAGGGATCACTGACCAGTGATCTATCCAACCCAGGAAGAGACCCAGTCCCAGAGAAGGAGAGAGATTGGGCAGTACCTGAAGAATGACACTGGAGGTTTTCCTATGATATCCATACAAACACAAAGTGCATGTGAACACACATACATATATGTACCCACATACACAAATGCACCAGACACACAAAGAGACCAACAGACAGACAGACAGACTGACCGGCAGACAGACAGCCTCAAGTATAAGCAGCAACTGTTGGCAAGGATTAACTGTTGGCAAGGATGTGGAGGGGAAAGGACTTCTAAACATTGCTTATGGGAATGCAAATCAGAGCGGTGATTATGGAAATCAGTTCCTAGGTTCCTCAGAAAAACCTAGAAACAGAACTGCTGTATGATCTTGTTATGCCACTGGTGGGAATATACAAGAGAAATGGCTGCACATTCACGTTTATTGTGACACTATTCACAATCGCCAAATTATGGAATCAGCCTTGCTGTCCATCAGCAGATGAATGCATGAGGAAAACAAGACAGACACAGACAGATAAATACAACATATTCTGTCTGGTGTGTGAAAGTTAGATTATAAAGGTAAGACGTGAAAGTCGAGACTATTTGGTCAAAAGAAGGAGTTCAAGACCAGTGGAAGTGGGCAGAGGCATGAGAGAGAAATGGCGAGATGTAAAAACGCTAATGAAACTGTCATAGCAAGACCAATAATTCTAATATGCTAATGAGAAAAATACATAGCTATCATTGGATATGTAGTCTTACTTTTAGATTCTGAAAAAAGAATATTTTTGTGCCTTTGGAATTTTGTCAAAAATCCATTAGCACTGAATCCCATTCACATGTTACCAAAATATTTCATTTCTATTATTTTTAAATTGCTCAATAGGTTTCCATATGGGACTTTCATGCATACTTCATTTTGATGGACTATCATATATTTGCGTTGTATTTTTAGGTGCTCTAGGATGGTCCAGACAACATTTTGTTGCTGTCTTGCCAAAACTGTGTGGTCTCCATCATTACGGCTCTTTATGCTAAATCGTATACTGACTCTCCCAGTTTTGTCTCTTTCAAAATGCTTTTGGTCACTCTAAGTACATTAGACTCTACGACCTCATAACACTTTACCCAAAATGTAGAGGCTTGATCTAACACACGCTATTTCACATTTTCTGTGAGTTGAGACATTCCTAACCGTTTACTTGCCTTTTTTGGGGGGAGGGGTTGCCATAAGATAGAGCTACAGTCATCTGAAGGCTCGACAGTGCTAAATAACTTACCACAATGGCTGTTTGCCAGAGGTTTTGTTGTCCTATAAGGCTGTGTATAATACAGCACTAGCTTCTAAATGATCAGCGTGTGTGTGTGTGTGTGTGTGTGTGTGTGTGTGTGTGTGTGTGTGTAGTGTACATGAGTATGCACATACATGTGTGTTGGTGGGTATTCAGAAACACGAGTACATGGTCTTATAAAGACCTCAAGGCAGCACACAGTATTATCCTCAGGAACACCGTCCACCGTCATGGAGACAGATTCTCTCATTGTCTTGGAACTAACCAATTAGCTAGACTGGATGGCCAGCAAGCGACAGGGAGATTCTGTCTTCACCTCCCTGCAGCTAAGATAATGGCTTCACGCTACAGCTTAGGAGCGCTCTTGGGTTCGAACTCAGGTCCTCATGCTTACAAGGCAAGCACTTTAATGATCGAGCCATCTCTCTAGTTCTTTCTTGGGATAAGCTATTTGTTTCTAACATATTACTCCTTGGAAGGGCACAGGTGCCAAAATCTAGTTGCTTGCTGTAATTTCTTGAAAGATTTTACTCTGCATTTTCCAAACTCAAACAGGTCATCTCAATAGAAGTGCAATGGAGAATTTGGCAAAACCCATCTGAGAGAAATAAGATTAGCAAGTCCACCTCAGCCACAGAGACAACAGACTGATTTCCTTGTGTGAAGGGAAACTCGTGTATTTATAAATCAATGACTTTCCAGAAAATGGACTTTGTTATATTATGTCACAGGAGCAAACATTAAAAGAAGAAAAAGTGGGGAGGACCCTCGAACACATGGGCACTGGAGAAAATTTCCTAAACAGAACACCAATGGCTTATGCTGTAAGATCAAGAACTTCAAGCCTCTGAAGAAAGAAATTGAAGAAGACCTCAGAAGATGCAAAGATCTCTCATGCTCATGGATTGGCAGGATTAACATAGTAAAAATGGCCATTCTACCAAAATTGATCTACAGATTCAATGCAATCCCCATCAAAATACCAATCCAATTCTTCAGAGAGTTAGACAGAACAATTTGCAAATTCATCTGGAATAACAAAAAACCCAGGATAGCTAAAACTATCCTCAACAATAAAAGGACTTCTGGGGGAATCACTATCCCTGAACTCAAGCAGTATTACAGAGCAATAGTGATAAAAACTGCATGGTATTGGTACAGAGACAGACAGATAGACCAGTGAAATAGAATTGAAGACCCAGAAATGAACCCACACACCTATGGGCACTTGATTTTTGACAAATGAGCCAAAACCATCCAATGGAAAAAAGATAGCATTTTCAGCAAATGGTGCTGGTTCAACTGGAGGTCAGCATGTAGAAGAATGCAGATCGATCCATGCTTATCACCCTGTACAAAGCTTAAGTCCAAGTGGATCAAGGACCTCCACATCAAACCAGATACACTCAAACTAATAGAAGAAAAAGTGGGGAAGCATCTCGAACACATGGGCACTGGAGAAATTTCCTGAACAAAACACCAATGGCTTATCCTCTAAGATCAAGAATAGACAAATGGGATCTCATAAAACTGCAAAGCTTCTGTAAGGCAAAGGACACTGTGGTTAGGACAAAACGGCAACCAACAGATTGGGAAAAGATCTTTACCAATCCTACAACAGATAGAGGCCTTATATCCAAAATATACAAAGAACTCAAGAAGTTAGACCAAAGGGAAACAAATAACCCTATTAGAAAATGGGGTTCAGAGCTAAACAAAGAATTCACAGCTGAAGAATGCCGAATGGCTGAGAAACACCTAAAGAAATGTTCAACATCTTTAGTCATAAGGGAAATGCAAATCAAAACAACCCTGAGATTTCACCTCACACCAGTGAGAATGGCTAAGATCAAAAACTCAGGTGACAGCAAATGCTGGCGAGGATGTGGAGAAAGAGGAACACTCCTCCATTGTTGGTGGGATTGCAGACTGGTACAACCATTCTGGAAATCAGTCTGGAGGTTCCTCAGAAAATTGGACATTAAACTACCTGAGGACCAAGCTATACCTCTCTTGGGCATATACCCAAAAGATGCCCCAACATATCACAAAGACACGTGCTCTACTATGTTCATAGCAGCCTTATTTATAATAGCCAGAAGCTGGAAAAGAACTCAGATGCCCTTCAACAGAGGAATGGATACAGAAAATGTGGTACATCTACACAATGGAATATTACTCAGCTATCAAAAACAATGACGTTATGAAATTCACAGGCAAATGGATGGAACTGGAAAATATCATCCTGAGTGAGGTAACCCAATCACAGAAAAACACACATGGTATGCACTAATTGATAGGTGGATATTAGCCCAAATGCTCGAATTACCCTAGATACACAGAACACATGAAACTCAAGAAGGACGACCAAAATGTGGATGCTTCACTCCTTCTTTAAAATGGGAACAAGAATACCCTTGGGAGGGAATAGGGAGGCAAAGTTTACAACAGAGGCAGAAGGAACACCCACTCAGAGCCTGCCCCACATGTGGCCCATACATACATAGCCACCAAACTAGATAAAATGGATGAAGCAAAGAAGTGCAGGCTGACAAGAACCACATATAGATCTCTCCTGAGAGAGCCAGAATACAGCAAATACATAGGCGAATGCCAGCAGCAATCCACTGAACTGAGAACGGGACCTCCGTTGAAGAAATCAGAGAAAGGACTGGAAGAGCTTGAAGGGGCTTGAGACCCCCATATGAACAACAATGCCAATCAACCTGAGCTTCCAGGGACTAAGCCACTACCCAAAAACTATACATAAACTGACCCTGGGTTCCAACCTCATAGGTAGCAATGAATAGCCTAGTAAGAGCACCAGTGGAAGGGGAAGCCTTTGGTCCTGCCAAGACTGAACCCCCAGTGAACGTGATTGTTGGGGGGAGGGTGGTAATGGGGGGAGGATGGGGAGGGGAAGCCCATATAGAAGGGGAGGGGTAGGGGTTAGGGGGATGTTGGCCCGGAAACCGGGAAAGGGAATAACAATCAAAATGTAAATAAGAAATACTCAAGTTAATAAAGATAAAAATTTAATAAATCTTTTTTTAAAAAAAAGAATTTACAAATGGAACCTCATAAAATAACAAAGCTTCTGTAAGGCAAAGGACGCTGTCATTAGGACAAAATGGCAATCAACAGATTGGGAAGATCTTTACCAATCCTACATATGATAGAGGGCTAATATCCAAAATATACAAAGAACTCAGGAAATTAGACCCCAGAGAATCAAATAACCTTATCAAAAAATGGGTTACAGAGCTAAACAAAGAATTCTCAACTGAGGAATATCGAACGGCTGAGAAGCCCCTATAGAAATGTTTAACATCGTTAATCATCAGGGAAATGCAAATCAAAACAACCCTGAGATTCCACCTCACACCAGTCAGAATGGCTAAAATAAAAAACTCAGGTGACAACAGATGTTGTTGAGGATGTGGAGAAAGAGGAACACTCCTCCATTGTTGGTGGGATTGCACACTGGTACAACTACTCTGGAAATCACTCTAGAGGGTCCTCAGAAAATTGGACATTAAACTACCTGAGGACCAAGCTATACCTCTCTTGGGCATATACCCAAAAGATGCCCCAACATATCACAAAGACACGTGCTCTACTATATTCATAGCAGCCTTATTTATAATAGCCAGAAGTTAGAAAGAACACAGATGTCCTTCAACAGAGGAATGGATACAGAAAATGTGGTACATTCACACAATGGAGTACTACTCAGCTATTAAAAATGATGACTTCATAAAATTCATAAGCAAATGGATGGAACTAGAAAATATCCTGAGGTAACCCAATCACAAAAAAAACCACACATAGTATGCACTCACTGATAAGTGGATATTAGCCCCAAAGCTCGGATTACTCAAGATACAATCCACAGACCACATGAAGCTCAAGAAGGACGACCGAACTGCAGATGCTTCAGTCCTTCTTAGAAGGTGAACAAAAATAGTAGGTAATACAGAGAAAAAGTTTGGAGCAGAGATTGAAGGAAAGACCATCCAGAGACTGCCCACCTGGGGATCCAGCCCATACAGTCACCAAACCCAGACGATATTGCTGATGCCACGAAATGCATGCTGACAGGAACCTGATATAGCTGCCTCCTGAGAGGCTCTGCCAGAGCATGACAAATACAGAGGCAAACACTTGCAGCCAACCCAATGGAACTGAGAATGGGGTCCCCATTGGAGGAGTTAAAGAAAGGATCGAAGGAGCTGAAGGGATTTGCAATCCCATAAGAAGAACAATACCAACTAACCAGAGCTCCCAGGAACTATACCACCATCTAAAGTATGCACATGGACAGACCCATGGCTCCAGCTGCATATGTAGCAGAGGATGGCCTTATTGGGCACTAATGGGAGGAGAAGCCCTTTGTCTTGCCAAGACTCAACACCCCACCCCACCCCACCCCACAGTGTAGGGAAATGTCAGGGCAGTGAGGTGGGAAGAGGTGGGTGGATGGGTGGGGGAACACCCTCATAGAAGAAGAGGGAGAGGAAGGGGATGGGGGGATGGGAAACTGGGAAAGGGGATAACATTTGAAATGTAAATAAAAAATACCAAAAAAAAAAAAAGGATCACACAATGTATCTATCCCTGGTCATCCTGGAACTAGCTATGTACACCAGGCTGCCCTCAAATTCACAGAGATCTACCTGACTCCACTTCCTAAACGGTGGGACTAAAAGTGTGAACTGTTATGCCTGGTCCTGTTTTAGTGCTTAATAAGCAAAATACATATACATTCATAATTTGCTAAAAATGAGCAGATAATTGCTAAGAATTGATAGTTTTCCTTTTCATCCATATTGTGTGGCAAAATTGAATGGCGATATTATATGGCCCTGGAATTTTCTTTCCTGGGAGTTTTATATACCATTTTGTCTCATTTGGGTCATTGTACAGACACTATATGATGCACGCAGACAAACTAAGATGGTTGTGAGTTTAGTAGTTGATATCATCTCAGGAGAACACCATCACATAGGCTTCTAGAATTGACCAAAATGTTACTTGGTTTATGCCTCTATGAACTCAGTCTCCTCAACAAACATTGTTCTAGTGTTGTTTCTGTTGCTATGATAAATGTTTTGACAAAAAGGGAATTCCAGAAAGAAATGGTTAATTTGGCTTTCAAGTCCATGTCACAATCTAGGACTTCAGGGAGGTCAAGGCAGACACCAAAGCATGCAGTCACATCACATGCACAGGGTACAGGGGGTCGGGGAGGAGACAGAGACAGAGAAACAGAAATCATACCTTTGATTGCTGGCTTGCTTGCTTGTTTTCAGCATTTTTATACAGTTCAGGACCCCCTCACGGTGGGCTGGGTTTTCCTACATCACTTAACAACCAAGACAGTGCCTCCCAGCTATGCCTAAAGGTCAACCCAATCTAGATTATTCATCATTAAGATTCTCTTCCCTGATGATTCTAGGGTGTGTCAAGCTGACAGGTGAGACTAGCCAGTGCAGTTATAAAACAATTCGAATGCTGAGCTATTCCGACGGCGCATTTCTCCCAAGGAATCTCTGCTAAGTTCCTACCTTTCATGAAAAATGATCATCTCTGTTTTCTTATTTATAGCCACAGTATTGTTTTTAAAAATCCTTGCACTGCCTTTTTAATATCTGAAGTATTCGCATGGCGTTTTCTTCTTAATTTATTATGTTATTCATTTTTACTCTTCTTTTGTTCTTGATCATGTCTGGCTTCAGGTTTATCAATTTTATTAACTTTAAAAAAACTTGATTTAATTGCTTTTCTTTTCTGTTTCGCTGTTTTCAGTTCTGTTTATCCCCTTCTCAGAATTATTATTTCTTCCTGTTGTCTTGCTCACTTCTCCCTTTCCACAGAAAGGGAGAACTTATTATATAACACTATTATGTAACACAAATATTTATTGTTAAAAGTTTATCTTTAAGAACTTTTGGTACATTCCATGTGGTGTTTTTATTTTTATCAACTCAAAATCGGTTCCCTGTGATTTCCCTTGTGACTCATTATTTTTTTTTAGAAGTATGTTGGCTCATTTCCAAGTCTGAAGAAAAATTTCAAATATTTTTTTTCTGTTCCTAAATTTCATTTTACTTCTACTGTGATAAGAGTATATGCCTATTACACAGTTAATTATCTCAACATGTTAAAAACTTTTTCTATGGTTTAGAGGATGCCCTGTTTCAATAAACATTCCATGTACACTTGAAAAACTATATTCTCTTCCTGTTGGGTGGGATGTTATATAAATGTCAATTGGATTATGTTCGTTAATAATGCTTAGGGCATCTCTCTTTACTGATTTTCTGTCTGCTTGTTCTATTAACTAATGAGAGAGCAGTTGAAGTCTTCAACTACAGTAAAAGATTTCTCTTTCTAGAAAATTCAATTCGTTTGTTAATAAAATATTTCCTATTTAAGAATTTCATGCATGCATGCATGCAATACATGTTGATCACCTGCACTGCAACCCTTTCCCCCAGTGACTTGTAGACCCCCCCATCCGCTCTCAACATCCCCTCTCAAGTCCATGTAATTATTTTTATAACCCAATGAGTCAAATCTGTGCTGCCCATCTGTGTGGGGCCATTCACTGTTGTATAGGTTGACTGACCGGGAGCCACATCCTTAAAGAAAACTGACTCTGCCTCTCACAGACACCATCAACTGTTAATAGCTCACCAGTAGAGCTGGTGAATTATGTGTCTCTCCCGTCTTCACGCTAGAATGTTGGCCAGCTTGATGTCCTGCAGAGTCGTGTGTAGCAGAGCACAGCTGCTTCAAGTTCCTGAATGCATCAGTCCTATCATGCCCAGAAGACAGTTTTGCTTCCCTTCTCCCTGAGCTCTGGTGCCAAGGACCAGCCTTGGCTTAGTTGGGTGTCCTGAGGAAGGGGTGCTTATCTGACTCTCACCATCCTTTACACTGCTCTTTGGAAACATTTGCTGATTCTTTGGGTGAGACGGTGTCATAAGTGTGTCTCATTTGTGTCTGAGCAACCAATCCACCGACTCTTGTTCTCTGCACGTTGACCAGTTGTACTTTTCTGCCTTCGTTACTGTTTATTGCATAAAGACATTTCTCTGGGATGGGGGAAGATACGGGGAATCTACAGGGGTGACCTAGCTGAGATTCCTACCAGAGGCAAGGGTATAGAGACTGGAGTAGCCACCTTCTGTAGTCAGGTGGGACTTCCAGAGGAGGGAGGAAGATATCAAGCAACCCACAAAACCTTCTACCTAACGTTTATCTTGCCTACAAGATATGCAGGGATAAAGGCGGGGCAGAGACTGAGGGAACAGTCAACCAATGACTGCCCCAATTTGAGACCCGTCTCATGGGAGAGAGCCAATCCCTAAAACTATTAATGATGCTCTGCTATGCTTGCAAACAGGAACCTAGTATAACTGTCTCCTAAGAGTCTTCATCCAGCAGCAGATAGAGGTAACATGCAGAGACCCACAGCCAAGCATCAGGCAGTGCTCCAGGAGTCTTGTGCAAGAGTGGGGGGATACAATTAGGCAAGCTGGAGTGGTCAAGGACACTACAAGAAGATCTACAGAGTCAACTAACCTGGGACTGTAGGGGCTCACAGAGACTGGGCCACTAACCAGGGAGCATACAGGAAGGATCTAGGCCTCCTACACATTTGTAGCAAATGTGCAGCTTGGTCTTCACATGGGTCCTCTAACAAGTAGAACAGGGCCTATTCTGGTCTCTGATCCCTGCTATTGGATCCTTCCCCCTACCCGGACTGCCTGGTTGGGTCTCAGTCGGAGAGGATGTGCCTAGTCCTTCTGGGACTAGATGTCTAGGGTGATATAGTACTCAAGGGGGAGCTCCCCATTCTCTAAGGAGAAGGGGAGGAGACCATGAGGGAGGAATTTGTAAGGGTGGAGCTGGAAGAAGAGGAGGGAGGGTAACTGTGATCGGGATGTAAAATGAATAAAAAATAATTGACGGGGAAAAAGCAACTTCTCTAACTAAGTCTGAAAAGTGCACTAGATTTATGGCACCAGACATTTGTTTCCTCCTGTAGAGTGTGCCTTTGATTCAATCAAATATCTGTAATATTCATGTGCTAGTATACCCATGGGCAACTATTGGTACATGGGTCGTCAGCACTGTAGCCCCCAGGGTTCACGGCTGGGTTTGACTTGATGACTTTCCCCCATGGAATCCACACAGTATACCTCCAAACGGTCTGAAAGCAAGCCAGCAGGGAGGAGCTTTCTGGTTACTACCAACTTGATTTCTCCATTTGGCCATATGACTGAAGTATTCGTTCATAGTATTTGTTCTCTTCATAGTACACTAGCCCCTTTTCCTATCAGCAGATATCCTTATTCCCTTTGGGTTCCTTTTGGTAAGTCTGCTTTGTTTAATATTAACCCAACTCTAGCTTCCTTATACTAATATTTGGCATTCAGTTCTAGTCTCTCTATACAAATTAGCATTCTTTTAGATATCATATACCCATAACTTGTAATTCATTTTTACATTATCTAGATTTTATTTGAATTGTATAAATTATTTTTCTTAAATGTATTTATTTAACAGAGAGATTTAAAATCTAACATTTTGTTTTCAATTTATCTTTTCTGATCATCTAATTTCCTCCTTTTTGACATAAAGCCTCATGTAGCCCAAGCTAGCCTGTAACTTGTTAGGTAGATGAGAATGACATTGAATTTCTGGTCTTCATGGCTCCTTTTCTCACACGCTGAGATTAGAGACTCAACGGTACCCATTTTATGTGTTGCTGGAGAGTATGCTCAGGGCTTGATGCATGCTGGGTAAGCACTCTGCCAACTGAATTATATTCCCAGACCTTCTTTCTTCTACTTTTGTATGTTAAAAAGTTGGGTTTTTTTTTTAAGTTAAATACTTTATGTGGTTTCATTAGCTTTGTTTCTTGGCTTTGTTTCCTATGGTTATTCTGTGATTTATAATATGCATTTTTAACCTAGCACATTCTGCCTTCAAAAATATTACACTGGTTTACATGGAAGAATCTTTTGTCCGATGTTTTAAGCTTTGTGGTACATGTGGTACATGTGTGTGCATGCACGAGTGTGTATGCACTTGTGTGTGTGTGTGTGTGTGTGTGTGTGTGTGTGTGGTATGTGAGAAGGACCTCAAGCGTCCTCCTCTAAATTCTGCCTACTCTTTTGAGGCAGACTTATCACTCTGAACCCAGAGCTCTTTTGTTTGGCATCTGCAGAAGAGATGGAAGGAAGTTGCAGTGCTTCCTGTCTCTGCTCTCCTTGGTCCTAGATTTGCAGGCATGAGTGGGCCACCTGGCTTATTCACTGGGTGTGAGGACTGAACGTTGGTCCGCTGCTGGTCCTGCCACGCACTGGTCCTGCCGGGCTTCCCAGCACTGTCTCCAGCCCTGTCTTTTTCTTTAGAAAAATCACTCGTGTAAATAATCTTTTAAATGAAAAAAGTATTTCATATTTACATCTGTGTTTGATATTTTCAACACTCTCCACTCCTTTGTGTATATTTAACTTTCATCTGCTGTCGTTTCTCTTCTTGGCATTTTCTTTTGACTCATTTTTCTTCTGCTGTACATGAGCCACATGCTCCTGCCTGCTAATATGACTATTAATTTTTAACTAGGTACCAGAAATATTGTTGCATAGTGTATTTGGTTACATTCCTTAGAAAAAGGATCTCTTTTTTTTTCGACAGGATATGTGACTCAGGGGCTGTTCTTGACCACTTCAAGGCTCATGTTCTTGGGTTAGTTTAGCATGATCTCTATCAAAGGTTGTCCGTTTTGATGGCTCTGCTAACCTCTCTACATAATTTCCAACCCCTAATTTTCAGTTAGTGAGGACTGAAGTGATTTCCTCCTCTGGAAGAGTTCCTTGACCTTTTCTTGATTTACAATGGCTGATAATTGTTTTGTCTTTTGAAATTTTGTCCTATACTTTTTGTGTGTTGTTTTTAGCCAAGACTCCAGAGAGCTCCTATGCCATTTTCTAGAACTCTTTCTCTACTAACTCCTCTCTCCATTGCTATGCCTCATGCGTTCTTGCCACTTCAGTCTCCATGGACCCGGACACCTGCCTCTCAAGTTGAGTCTTCGAGACTGCTTTGTTTCCTCTCCCCACAGGCCAGGAATGGCTTCCTTGATGACGTTACGTTAACTATACTGCTCACGTGATTTGTTCTCCTCTGCTCAGGGATCAGTACTGGAAATGTAGCTTCAAACAAGCTTTTCCCATTCCTAGTACCAAGAGCTCCTTCAGACCTCTGCTTCTGCAGTGCCAGAGTGGGAATTACTGCTTTAGATGGCCACCTTCCACTTTCCTAGGTGTATTTCCCAATTACTCAGAGCCTGCTTTTCTCTGGCATTCCTTGTAGGTATTCATTTTTTTAATTGAATAGGTATAGAAAAGCATCTAACTTTTTGTTTGCATTTCCTGGTTACTAGTTTTATTAGAACAAGTTTTTCCATGGTTTTAAATGTAATCCCCCAAACTCAGACTCTTTAGTAACACGGTCTTGATCTTCCTTTCACCTAGTCTATTCCAGGATGTATTTAAAGTACATGGCAGCATCCAATGTGGTGCGTTTAACTATGTTGGCTGCTAGTGGGACCTCCCTTTTCCTAAGACTTTTCCCCATGTTCCCTTTGACTGGTTGCATTTCTCTTTAACTTCCTTCCTGTGCTGAGTGGTTTTATGTCAACTTGACACAAACTACAGCTATTTTGGGACAGGGAACCTCAATTGAGAAAAATGACCCCACTACATTGGCTTGTGGGCAAGCCTATGATGCATTTTCTTGATTAATGGTTGGTGGAGGTGGTTAGGCGAGTCACCCTGGGCTGGTGGTCCTATGCTATAAGAAAGAAAGAGGAAAGAATGTGGATATTTCTTAAGTAGTGGTCCTCCATGGCCTTCTGCTTCCCTCAGCTCCTGCCTCCAGGCTCCTGCTCTGACTGAGTTCCTGTCCCAGCTTCCTTTGATGATGTGGCTGACTGAGACCGAGACAAGCGTTAGTGAAAATAAACCTCGTCCTCCCCATCTTGCTTCTGGTCATGGAGTTTTGTCACAGCAACAAAATCCCTACCTAAGACGTTTTCTCTAAGCATCGTGTTCCTAGCTTTTTAGGTGTGTGTGTGGTTGGCTTTACATTTTCAATGTAACTGTAGACTTGACTAATCTAAAACAAGTCACCTTTTCTACCCTCAACGAGCCAGGAATGTTTGCACCTTTTTTCACTCTGGATGCTTAAGCCCAAATGGTTTGAGTCCATCCCTCCATCCCTCCTGATTGCTCGCCTTGTTTTTGTAAACCCCAAGTGATGTCCTTTCATGCTTACTGCCATAACTCTATATGCCAGCTGCTGTTTGTACTCTGTTCACCATCGAGCTTCCTGTCTCCTTCCAGAGTCACCTTCTTTCTTTCTTTCTTTCTTTCTTTCTTTCTTTCTTTCTTTCTTTCTTTCTTTCTTTCTTTTTTCTTTCCAGGGTATCTTACGTGTCTTTCGGTCTTCATCCTTCTGAACACCTCTACATTTCTCCTTTACATTATGATCATAGCTTACACTTGTCAATTATTTTGAATTGCAAAAACTAGTTATGGGCTGGCAATTCTTTTCCTATGCATTTTAAAGACATAATCCGTTATGCTGTGGCCTCAATACCGCTCTGGAGGTTTGCAGCCCAAACAATCGTCCTTTATTTGCCTTTTAGGTTTTCTCTGACTTCAGTAGTTAGCATTTTCACATGATGTGCCTAGTTAGTAGTCATTTTTATTTACCGTGCCAAACCACTGTGGTTTTTAAAAATATGTCAAGTCGAATTTATCCTCAACGCTGAAGAAATTTGCCCCTTGTGCAGTATCTCTGTTCTTTCCATCCCAAACTCCTAAGCACATACTGACGTTTATCCTAAGCTATGGAGCATTTACTGATGCTTTATTACTTTACCCTCTGGTTTTCATCTTCTCATATTTCTGTCTTTTGTCACTCCTTGTATTCTACTTTGAGTTAAGCTTTAGTCCTTTGTGAAAGTCTTTTGAAACTTCTAGTTCATTTATTTTCTGTTCTCTAGTTCCGACATGTTCCCACAGAATTTTCCTTTCAAAGTCTGCGTTTTAAATTTCTATCCGGCTCTCTCTAAACACTACATATTCTTGGGGACGTCAAAGGAAGTACATGGTAGTATATATGATCTCATTTCATGGTACACATGTATGAAATGAAGGGGAAGGTTTTAAATCTTGCATGTTCTGAGCTATTATGCTGTCTTCGCATCACAGAATTTATGTTATGCTTTGAAGATCTCAATTCTTTTTGTACAATCATTATCATTCTCTTTCGGGGTGTCCGCGTCCTGGTGCCTAATCTTCCTGTTAATTGCTCCTGCAAGTTCTCACTTGTGGTGAGAACTTTTACCCTTTATTTTGGTATTGTTTACTGTGAGCCCATCCCAACAAAGCCACTTCTCTGTGTAAAAGTCAATGGCATATCATGCCATAGAAGCAATCCCTCCAAAGAAAATTAGCAGCTGCATCTATCAGCAATCCCCAGGGCAACAGAAAGCAGAAAAATAGTTTTATATTTATAAACATTTATTGGCTTAAAATGTCCGGCCAACAGAGTTATTATAAATTTGAGCTTCAAACCATGTCCCAGAGTTTCTATTTCCCAAAGAATATTTTCCTTTATCACCTAGAGCATAGGCAGAGGCAAACAACACTCTTCATGGTTGCCCTGTGTTAAAAAGTTTCTCTTGTCTTCCATTTTCTTTCTCCAATGAGTGTGTGTGTGCATCTGCTGGTTTTGTCTTCACATAGATCCTAGCTCCAAACTCTGCCCTGTATGAATGTGAAGTTGCCAAGCCAACATCTCCTCAACTGCACCCTGTCTAAGGCACTCATAGCATTCAATTATTCCACCCTGGGTTCTAGTTTTCTCTTTCGTTTACCCAATCTTTTCTTGAAAAATAAACAAGAAATAAAGGAACAATATGGGTTTAGTTTGACAGAATAAGTATTTCTAGACTATCCTGGCAGCAAGAGTCTCACATTCCACAATTCATAGATCTCAAGTCTGCTTTATTAATGGTTGTGTCTCCACCATGTAAGTAATTAGACAAGAGCAAAGAGTGTCTCTTTACTTAAACTGGGTCATTTCTATCTTTGTGTGTATGAAACCTTGGTGGCAGTTCTTTTCATTGACTTGGATTTAAAGTTTTCAGCCAAGCTGTATTGGTCATGCAGATTAAAAACAGACTTTTAAATAAAAATATGTATACATGGATAGAGGTGATTATTCCAAGGATGTGGGACATCTTAAAGACAAAGTCGGGAAAGGGACAATTGAGTACCTACATGGACTAAATTGTTAACAAGTGTCCAACACGCTTCAAGCTCAGTGATTGTGGTCTTCTCTATCTCTGTTTATTTGACACAGTTCTCCTTTAGATTGGCTTTTCCTACTCACCAGGCACAAGATGTTGGCTTAAGATGGCTGCCACGATGGCCACCTGCTCAATGTTACCTCATCCCAGGGACCAACTTAGCTGAAAACCATTTCTTGCTTTCATTTCTCAACTCCTGCAGGAGATAATCTGATTGGCTCTCTGGATCACATGTCTACATTGGTTCCCTCATCTATGAGCAAGGGGAGCAGGGTCATATGATATGAATATAGTTCCTAGGTCATATTCATATCAGGCAGTTGTCACAGACCAAGGAAACTGATGGTTGGAAAGGTGCCTGCCTGTCAACATACTTACTACTTCCCTGAGCAGGAGTGTTGCCCAAGATGTTTCTTATGGGATGACCAGGAATTTTAAAATGAGTTCAGAATAGTGTTGCATGGCCTTTCCTGGAGAGATCTATATATATATATATATATATATATATATATATATATATATATCTTTGACTCCAGATAGTACATCAATAGCAGACCAAAGAAACAATTCCGCTCAAGTTTCACTTGGTGAACCAATGAATTTATAGGGGTTACTTATAGGAGCATGGCATCGTAAGAGCTCTACCCCTGGACCTTCCTGAACAACTTCAAGGCAGTGGGCAAGTAAGAGTCTCTTCTCCCTGGCAACTCTTCATTGCTTGTGTAATATGAAGGCAAGACCATGTGAATATTGTCCCTTTCTGAGCTTCCTAAGCCTGGGAACTTAAACGAGTTTCCCTCCAGCCTCCAGGAGGGAATGTTTCAATTCAGAGGAAACCCGTTGCAAGATATAGATGCTGTGAGCCTGTCATTATAATGAAGCTTTCCTCTGTGGGAGGGAGAATAGTGGTCCTGAGGCAGAAATGGGGAGCTAGCATAAAGTCATCCTCATGTGCATATCTTGTCTACATGACACAAGTTGAGTAAAGAACTCAACTTCCCTGAGAAGATGTCAAGGACTTCTTGACCTGGATATAATCTGTTGTTCAATTAGATAGAATATTAAGGACAGGACTAGATGCCCCAGGGTAGAGTGGTACCCAAGGAGGGGTAATTGATTAATTAATTAAAGAACACTAAGGACCAGGTTGAGTGCCCCAGTCTAATGGGTGTGGTCCCAGCAAAGTGCATGGTAGGAGAGCAGGTTAGCAAATTTCATTTCTTTGGAGTATAGCTTTTGTGTGTTGCCTCTTATTTTTCTTCTTGATGTGTTCTTCCACTTCCATGAACCTTTCCTGACAACACTGATCTACAGTGACATCTCCAGCTTCCTGAGGTCCTTCCTACCTATGCGATTTAGTCAATGATTGACCACAGACTACCTTGTCTCCTTTGTGAGCTGTTCTCCATATTTGATGTCGTACTTGAGCTATGCATCACATTTTACCAGTGAGAGCAGACATCCGGGAGGGGAGGGGGAAACATGTTTGAAGCTTATTTACAGCGCAGCGGAGAAACCCTTATATTACGAGCATGGAAGGAATGTTTACACTGACTACCTGGATGCATGTTCATGACCTTCAGCAAATCACTTTGTGACATTTAATTTATCTAATTGCAAACCAAGAGTGAATAACGTTGATTCCCCCATTCCCTTCTCTTTCTTCCCATAGCTCCTTCTTGGGTCCCTACCTGGCATAGAGGTGAGTTGATGGAACAAAGCTTACTAAAGGGGTTGTTGGAGGTATCGAATAAGATAATAGACCTGAAAAAAAATCACAAAAGCTTTAAGCATTTCCAAAGAAAAGGTGTTTACTTAAACATTCATATTTAGACACTGGAACAGTAAGGAAATTATTTCATAAGCTCCCTCCTGGGTTTCCAGAGCACTCTGAGCCCACAGTACCTATATTATAGCACTTACCACATTGTATTACAGTTATTTGTGTATGTTTCCATCCTTGCCCCAGACTGTGAGTTTCAACACTAAACCCCTAGCACTTAGCTAGTGCCTGCCACATAATAGGCCTCAGTAAATATTTTAAATAAATTAACGAATGAAATAAAGTCAGCCTCCAAGGGTTCTCAGCCTAAGAAGAAAGAATGTGTTCAGACAATAAGCATGCTGATGAAAACACTGTCCTAAGAATCGTGTGGAGAAGGTTATAAAGAAAAAAAAATATAGATTTTCCCCTAAAGGAGCTTATAAATGGAATGCAGAAGCAGAGTACACACATATGAAAATGCCTTCAGACGATTTATCAAATTACCTAAAAGCAGTCGCATTTTCAAACTTTGACGCAGATGTTGATGGACTTCAGAAGAGCCACAGGCAGGCACAGTTCATCAGGAGGAAGCTGCTTGGAGAATAGGAATTATTATGGGAGGCATTGGAAAATACACAAAGTTTCCAGAAGTAGTACCTGTATAGATGAGAAGAAGAGCAGGCTGCTGGCAGTCTACAAAGGTGTTTGGAAGCCTGCAGTGCTACAGCACTTAAAGCAGATGCTGGGTGGACACACACACATACATGCCCGCACACACACACACACACGCACACACACACACACGTGCACGCGCACGTGTGTTTGTGAATATATGGGTGTGTGCATGTGTGTATGTTTGTGTGCGCAAGTGCACACACACACACACACACACACACACACACACACACACACACACACACCATCCCTGTGAACAGGAGCTAGGATGATGGATTTGAAGTGCTGCTCCCTCCTCTGGAGAAAAATCCTCTCTCCTCAAGTGCTTCTTAATGTGCCGTCATATTGACCCTTTGAAAGTAGCAGATCTGCAGTTCTCAAGAGCACCCTCCCAGGACTGGGCCTGCTCTAAAAGTGTCCCCATTTCCGGAATACCACATGAAACTCACTCCGTTAGAATCCTTTGTTCCAGTCCCTTTGATCATCACAGAAATAGGCCTTTGGATTGGGGCAGCAGAGGGCACAGCCAGGGTGACGGCAGTTTGTCAGTCTTAAGCTGGGAGTCATAAAGTACAATACCGGCTTTGTGAGGGGACTTTGCTCTTGGGAGGCAAGGAGATCCTCTGCCTGGGCACTAAACTGCCTTCTTTAAATAGCACCCACAAATATGGGCTCCATGTGCACACTCAATAGGAATTCTGTATGCACTGATTCAATATTTACACCCTGCTGTGATGTGCTAGTGGCTATTTTGGGTGCTGAAGATAAGTCTAGCCACTGCATAGAGCAGGGTTCAAGAGAGAGAAAATACAGTGCGTTCATTTTGTAGAAAAGAATGCATAGAGAGCATTTGGAAACAAAACAAAGATACCATGCTTGGTGTTTGAGCTACTATCCTGTTGCTGTGACAAAATACTGTGACCAAAAGCATCTTCTAGAAGGAGGAGTCTGTTTCAGCTTACAGTTCGAGAACTGGCAGGCATGGTGGCGAGCAGACATGGCAGCCGGAGCAGCAAGCTGAGAGCTCCCATCTTCAGTGGCAAGCAAGAAGCAGGGAGAGAGAGAGAGAGAGAGACCATTGGAAACAACGGGGTTCTTTATGATATCAAAGCATGCCTCCAGCGACTTCCTCAAATAAGGCCACACATCCTAAGCCTCCTCAAACAGTGTCACCAGCTGGAAATCAAAGGTTCAAATACATGAGTTTATGGACTCGACTCCCTAAAAGTGAAATATTTCAACTGAGACTTGAAGAATAACCAGGAATTAGTCATCGGGCATTAAGGAGTGTATTCTAGGCACAGATCTACAATACAAAGATACTAAGACACGGACAGGGTTGAGGCTTCTAATACATATACATATGCATATGCATCTACATATGAGCTTGTTCATACATGTATGCCACGTACATGTGTGTTCACATAGTGGTCTAGGCATAGGAAGTAAAAAGCTGTAGAGAAGGAAAAGAGAAGACAGAATGGCAAAAAGGTCAGAACATGATGTAATAACCTATAGAAATATATTATTCCCAAAGACAATGTTGTGCCACTGAACTATGTGAAGCAGAGAGACTGATGTGATATGCCCACCCATAGTGAATACATAACCTCCAGGAATAGCGTCACGAAGAGCTGGTCTTAACATGGACAATAGACATACAAAGTCCTACGGGCAGTGAATTCCTTGTGTGACTCCGAACCTCCCTTGAAATGTGAAGCATTCCATGTGTAGATACTGGCCATTGTCTTTGGATGCTATTTTAAGATATAGCCAATGGGAGGAAACCAAGGAGATGGCTCAGTGGTAAAGTACTTGTAAAGACAGAGACAAGGTACAAGGGCCCCAGTTTGGTCCCCAGAACCCATGCTTTAAAACAAAACAGAACAAAAAACCCAGGGCTGAGTTCAGTAGACTACATCTGTAATCCCATGCTGGGAAGGCAGGGGCAAGAAGATGCCTGGGGTTCACTGGCAGCCAGTCTAGAGAAATTGGCCAGCTGCAGGTTCCGTGAGAAACTGACTCAGTAAATAGGGTAGAGAAAATTAGAGGAAGACAATGGAGCAAGACATTTGTGCGTGCACACACACACACATGCACACACATGCACATGCACATGTGAACATACACACATGCATACACACACATGCACTACACATACAAACATGTACACACACACACACACACACACACACACACACACACACACACACCCATATAAAATCCAAGACAACTAAGATGAACTCTGTGTGTGGTGTTCCTTGAAAGTTCAGTCTGAGGAGGAGACAAAATAAGCTCTGTCCAGCAAGGATCTGCAGAAGTCACTGAAGCCATCTCAGAATTACCTCAAATACATAAGTACTTTCTTCATGTGGACATGGTTCACAAAAGATTCTTGCTTTATTGATTTTTTTCCATATTGGAACTTTTCTAGCTCAAATTCTTTACCTTATAACTCATTACCCAACCCACCCCCTGCAACACACACACACAAACGGGGACGGGGGAGAACCCTGAAGAACATTAGCTTTATCACATAGCCAGGCCTCTGGGTCCCAAGCTTTCTCCCAGTGTCCTTGGAGGCTAGTGAGGGACCAAGCATGGGGACACATAGACTGCTGACAGGGTTTGGAAGAGACACCCACATTAAAGGAACACCCAGTGAAAGTTTCCCTGCACCAAGAGTCTGGAAAACTAAAATGGAATGATGGGAAATCCTTGGAAATCTCTTCAATCACCAGGGCCTGTCATTCAGAACCTCTAAACTGACTGTGGGGCAGGCAGCAGTCGGGGGTCCAAATATCACCAGTGTTTTCATATCTGTAGGAGGTTTCTGGTGAAATATGAGGTGAGGAGTGGAGGGAGAGGTGACAACCAATGCTTGTTCTTAATTCATTGGCATCAGGTGACTCACCTTGGGGCCAGAGAGACAGGTGCAGAGCACAAAGAGGGCAAGGTCTCTTTGAGGGGTGAAGGGGATGGCCCCTTGTAATCCAATATCCTCTTGGCGCCGCTCAGCACTCAAGCCCAAATCCATCACTGCAAATGAACCAGGTGACAGGATTAAATATCCCCTAATTGCAGTCCCCTGGGAGGGGTTGTGCCAGCTGTCTCTTCTACATGCCTAGCCCAGCAGATGGGAGATCAGATATCAAAGGGTCACTTCTGAGGGGACTGGAGGTAGCCTGGGTCCTGAACACCTGGGCTGAATGGAAGGAAGAACTGAGGGAAGACTTGGGGTGTTAAAATGTGTCTGAAAACAGGGGGAAGACTTAGGGTGTTACAATGTCTCTGAAAACAGGGGGAAGACTTAGGGTGTGACAATGTCTCTGAAAACAGGGGGAAGACTTAGGGTGTTACAATGTCTCTGAAAACAGGGGGAAGACTTAGGGTGTGACAATGTCTCTGAAAACAGATTATTGAGTACTGCCTGCCTCCTTTATCGAGCCCTGGGTACTGGTTTATTCATCCACCCTATTTCCTGGCTCCTGTGCCTTTTCCTTCCATCCTCTGAAAACTTGTTACTAGCAAGGGAATTGTATCCCACAAAGCCTGCTATCCCTAAGGGTACCCAGGAGTCCTCAGCCTCCAGTCCCTTGCTAACGTAAGAGTCTGAACTCTAAAGCTGGCTCTTTTTTTTTTTCCTTCATCCAGACTCATTATAAAGTCTCCAGGCTTCCTTGGCCATGAATTGTAGCGTGGTAGGCTTAATCAAAGGATGGGTTTTCCAGAGCCACTGTGGGGATTGAACAAGATGGAGTGCCACTGACATTTCAGCTCAAGAGATGAACTTAACTGCTGGGCATGAGCTCCCAGGCAAGGTAGACCACCTGGGAGTACTCATTTGACTAGATTGAGAATCCCTGCAGTCGGAGAGGAGCGGAAGACTTCCGGTGAGCTCTTGGCTCTTTGAAATCTTTGCCATGTCCCTTTCACACCATCCCCACCAAAACTCAGCTCCCATCAAAGGGCTCTGAGCAGTTCAGTGGGGGATAAGAAACATTTCCATTCCACTGAAATCATAATATTGCAAAATCAGCAGCAGTAACTACAAGCTAGGAATAGCTCCCTGGTACAGAGGCAAGACCACAGGCAAAATAAAAGTTTGCTTGCTAGACTTAGTGAGGCTCAGGCAAAGGATATTTTTTGTTTTTAAAAAAGAAAAAAAAAGAGTCCCTCAAGGACCACAGGGAGAGGTTTACAATAGGCTCAAGTGACGTTAGAAATTGCATTAAAGCCAGCAGCAAACCACTGAACTGAGAACAGGACCCCCGTTGAAGGAATCAGAGAAAGGACTGGAAGAGCTTGAAGGGGCTCAAGACCCCATATGAACAACAATGCCAAGCAACCAGAGCTTCCAGGGACTAAGCCACTACCCAAAGACTATACATGGACTGACCCTGGACTCTGACCTCATAGGTAGCAATGAATAGCCTAGTAAGAGCACCAGTGGAAGGGGAAGCCCTGGGTCCTGCCAAGACTGAACCCCCAGTGAATGTGATTGTTGGGGAGGATGGGGAGGGGAACACCCACATTGAAGGGGAGGGGAAGGGGCTAGGGGGATGTTGGCCCAGAAACCGGGAAAGGGAATAACAATCGAAATGTAAATAAGAAATACTCAAGTTAATAAAGAAAAAAAAGAATTAAACAATCAAATCTCTATGGAAAAAAAAGAAATTGCATTAAAAAAACAAGATTGCATGGTGGTGCATGGCTTTAACTCAGCATCAGGAGAGGATTGGGGGGCAGAGGCAGATGGATCTCTGTGAGTTCAAGGCCAACCTGGTCAAAATGTGAGTCTTGGACAGCCAGGCTTGCTACACAGAGAAACCCTGTCTTGAAACACCCAAAAGTAAAAGGAGGAGGGAGGGCAGAGGAGGAGGTGGAAAAGCAGGAGAAGTAATAGAGGGGACTTCAGTAGAGACACTGTCTTTACTCTCCTGGATCTTGCATATATTGGATGTGTGGGGTGGTCCTTGGGTTGCTTTGAACTTGAACTTCTTCATAGTTCATAGGGCAGAAGTTGGGACATCTTCCCTGGGTCTTTCTTAGGATTTCCAAGAGCTAGTTTGCATGAGACAGCTGAGGAAACCTTGCTCTGCAGAGGGCCGGTGCAGGACTATACGTTCAAGTAGCACTCAGAGTGTCGCTGTGGTGCTGAGAACGACATAACTAAGTTGCCAGGGAGCCGGCCTTCTTCCTGGTTGGTTCCTAGGCTTTCCTTCTCTTGTGTGATCTTCTAAACATATATTTAGATGAAAGAGAACCAGCCCATACTTGATAATACAGGGACAGTGGCATTTCTGGATTGTCCTTTGGATCTAGGACAGGGGGCCGGCAGTCCACATGGCAAACAATCCAGGCAATTTTGCAGCAAGTCAGTCACAGAACAGTAGATCAACAATGAAGGACATAGCCTGTTTTGCAGCCCTATGGTGAACTTGCAAGAGTGAAACACAGCTTCTAATTGTACCCAATTATAGGGAAGCCAAAAGCTAGAAATCTTACCCCTGAAATGTATAGGTAGCTGCAGGAGGTTGGTTCCTGGTCATGGTGTCTTTTGGCTAATGATAAATTACCACATAGGCCAGTGAGCCTGTGTGTTGGAATTACCTGGGGAAAATTGCAAAATAACAGCCACTCGGCTTCTACCATGAGTTATTCTGATGCGGAGGGTCTGAAGGACTAGGGCCCAGGGAGCAATTCAGAGGTAGCAGAAAGGGAAACTACATGAGAGGTACCTTATCTGCCCTATAGACATTCGAGATGGAGCAGAGTCCTGGCGTAGAAGAGGCACTCAATGCATTGATTGTCAATAAAGAAGATGATTTCACAAAATATATCCAAATCTGCTGAATGAGAAAAGCAATACACAGGGAAAAAATGAGATGTTTTAGGATTTAGTGGTCTTCTAAGACCCACTTAATCTTACTGTCCTTCTGGCTGGACTCCCAGGATACATGTTGAGGGGCCTGGACTTGAGGGCTCTCCTCTTTCCACTAAGTTATTTGCTCTGTAAGCATGAAGTGCAGCTCTTTTCATCGGCAGAAAGCAGAACTGATGAGCTAATGGCTCATCCTGTTTTTTTATCTCTCATCATATTTCATTGTTATTATTGCATTACCAGTAATAACAATAGTAGTGACGGCTTCTCGTTATCTCATTTCCTCATTAGGGAGCTCATGGAAGAAACAGGGAATTACAATCCCCATGAGGAACGGAAGAACTAATGCAGACAGAGGTCATATGTCTCCTCTACCCTGCCCTCATAGAAATGGAAAATGGCAGGATGAGACTCGAACCAGATTTCCGTGTGGTAACTTGACAGCCCTGGCACTCCACATCTACACCATGCAGAAACAACCTGTAAGCGTGCAGCCAGTGACTTCCTTCATGTGTCATTCCAAGTGGGAGAGGAGAATGACAGAGAACGTTCACAAATCTCCAGACGTTGGTCAGACCAATGCACTTCATTTAATGTAGGATCACTGAAAGGTAGAGCAGGGCAGCTAATTTAAAGACTCAGTATTAATTGAAGTGTAAACAAATCATCTCTAAATCTATGATATAGATAATAAAAACAAGAAAGGGGTTTGTTCTACAGAAATCCAGTTTAGGGGTGGCTATAAGGAATACACCTATCATAAAAGCCAGGTCAATATGAACTCCTGTACTGGACATTAATAAGAAAGTCTCTTTCATGAAAATAAATTGGCAAGTCCACTGCTTTTCTCTTCTGTTGTCCCAGAGCCAGCTGCTTGGGCTGCTAGAATATTACAACATCCCAGAATGTACACTGAGTCAGCCCATGCTCATGTGTTTTTCAGCTCAGTAGTGTAGGTTATTAGAAGATTGACTGTTGCCCAACAAATCATCAGGGCCTCAAGCTAGATCTAGATGATGACCCAAAAATGATAAACAAGGATGGTTTTTTTTTTAATTGCTGGGTAGCCACTGTATAGAATAATGGGTTTCATTATGACATCTTCATATATGCACATGAGGCACTTAAATCGTCTTGACTATATAATTTTCTAAATATCTAAATCTTCCCTATCCTGAAAACTTTACTCACTTAAACGTAAGGGCAATGGCTGACTGTTCAGCCCAGGTCTCTGCCCTAAATACATTTACACAACGGTGAAACCTGTGACTTTTCTTAAGTCTTGGCTTTAGCGATTTTGAACCGCCTGCTCGATTAATTCATTCCCAGTCAGTTTGATTAAGTAGCCAATCCATTCAGTTTAGCATCTTGTTGTTCCAGTGGATGAGGCCACCTACGAAATACACAATAATCTTGACAATGGGTCTTTGAGCCTTAGAAAGATAGGGTAGAAAGGAGGAAGTCACCGGCTTCCTAGCATGGTAGTCACATGCTTTAGGGTGAGAGGTGAAGCAGATATCAGAAGAATAAAATTGCTCTTTACTATCTCTGCTGTCCTCAGAACCTAGATAGCCAGGGAGTGTTGTCCATAGGAAATCCTGGTCACCTACAGAACAGCCTGCATCTTTTCCAGACCTTCCCACTCCCCATACACCAGTCCCTGGGCCGCCAGGTCTCCGTCAGCTCTAACAGGGGGTGGGATTGGTCAGGGCATTCATTGGTTCTGAAGTTTCTTCTACTTAAACCAATTTGTTAGGTGCTTCATGATTTACGGCCATAGTGGAAAATGGGGCTGGGTATTGATTCTTGGCCTTTTCTATTGCAAATGGGTGTAATGTTTTATAGTATGTCAGAATAATAGCAGTGGGCACTCTATCAATGTCAAATGTTAAAAATGATCAGCTATTGTGATGTAGGAGATTAAATATGAAAGCTTGATGGGTATATAAAAGCGAAATGGCAATAATAAAGGGATTTTTATGTTCGGCTCATTGCTCTCTGGAATCCACCTGGGGAGCTATTAGCGCCAATTGTGCTGATCAGTGACTTGTTACCTGGGCTTAAAGATGGGACAGGTGTGCCCTTCCTGGGTGCTGTCTGGGAGAACCAAGAGGGCAAGGTCCGTCTGTACAGTACCACTTTCCAAGTGCTGATCCTGCCCAAAAAGAGGAAACAGAGCCCCCAAGAACCAATCAGAGACCACCAGAGGCCACCAGAACCCTATTTCTCTTCTGACATCATGGCTCCACATCTAAAGCCACCTGTAAGAATGTGTCTTCTTGAACTTATTTAGAGAGACCCCCAGTCCATTCTACACACTTGCTGAAGACAACAGCTGGGCCAGATCTCTTCAGTGATTAGTGCTATTGATCTTCCGTGAAGACTGAGATTCAGAGACCTAAAGAGACATATACCCAAGGCTGTGCAGCTAGTGAGCTGCCACTCACTGTTCCATCAACCCCAGGTTAAGTCCAGAACCCTTTCCACAACCCGGCCTCAGCTACTGGAGCTTCACAAAGCGGCCATAGCCTGTTAGACCAGCATTGGACTATTGAAAATAATAAGGGCCAGACAAGCAACCCACATTGACAAATGAACAGGGCAGGCAACAACACTGGAGGTGGGGTGGGGGTAGGAGGATGGGAATAAAGAGATGGGGCGAGCAGAGATTAAGCAAAAATAAAGACGAAAGGGACACATAGAAAACAGTATGTTGTAAGCCAATTTAAAATATAACACACAAAGTTTGAATAGATGTAGATAGTGTTGCTCCCAGAAGCCATAAACTACTAAATAAAATCCCGGCCCCATGAGTGAGATACTTTGTGATCAGTTGTTGGTCAGGGAAACCCCAAAGCCCCTAGAACAGACCAGATTGTTGACATTACTCTTGGCTGCCCACCAGAACTTGATGGTAATGGGACACGGAAGTGACAAAAATGTATTAATACATATATAAAATTGTCAGAGTAGAAAATAAAAGTATGTTTGCCTAGCCCCACAAGAAAGTTGTTGCTGTAATTCCAGAAGACAAAGGTATCGAAACACTGATGTGAAGAAAAACAGACCTTTCCCTTTTAGGGAAAAGTCTGTTTTCTAAGCCCAGTCAACCCATGTTGTCTTCTGCCCATGAATCTGAAAGTGCCTCACCTATGTGACAGCTGAACACTTGACTTTAGAGTCTGCAACATGCTTAACAGATGTGATTTATTGTTCTTAAGTGAACTTTAGAGAAAGCTGTCCTGGAGTCTCCCACAAGCCCGCACTCCATTGTCAGATTGCTGGATTCTGCACTGGCCCGTTGATGATGTGTGTGATGGTAAGATCTACTAGTCTAGAATCCTGTGACTGATTCAAACCCCAGGACCCCATATTTCTGACACTCTCTTTCTCTATCTGTCTGACTCTAGGGACCAGTACAGTGTGAGGGTCTAGATCAGCAAGATAGACAGAAACTATTAAGGGCAAACAATTGTCTCTGCTATCTGTTCTCTGGGCTCATCAGTAGGGACATAGCCTAATCCCCATCCGGCTTGTCTATAGCTTGTCTCCTTTCTCCCAGACTCTTCTGGGGCCTCATTGTCTGCTTTATTCCTATTCATTGAATATTTTCTTACATTAATTCCAATTAAGCCACTTTGTCAACAACAACAAAAAAAATGAAAAGAAACAAGTTAAACAACCAATTTTATGTAACCCGACATGAACAGAATAATGTCCTTGCAACATGCAATCAATGTATGGAGGCCTTTTTACATTCTATTTATAGAAGGCCTATGTTGGTATCTCACAGGCAGCACACAATTCTGTGTAGACTACCACATTCAGGCACTGAATTGGCATGTATCTGGTTCCTGCCATACTATAAGCCTAGCTCTAAGTTAAATGAGATATGTGGGGACATGGGACATACTCTATACCCTGTGGAAGCAGTCAGAGCTTGGAGGAGGGCATGTCAACTTTATAAAAGCAAGTGCATGGTATAACATTCTTAGAAAACTGGTTTTAAAATGCAGATTATAAACTCGTGTATAATCTGAAGGCAGACAGTCCTATGTGAGGGCTTCTAAAAGAGGTAAGAAAGTGTTTTAGAATGTGTGGGCATCTTAAGGGGTCTGGAGCCTTTTGTGTTATATAAAGATAAGCGAGGATTAATATGGCCTGAAGAATATGGTAGCCCTTGAGGGGAGAGAGAGCTTCTGGGATGGTAGTGTTCTTACCACACTGAAAATAACCGATTTGTTTTCTGAGAGAAGAGACCAAGAACTGTAGTCTTAAAAGGAGGGTAAGTCTAAAGATTATACATGGACTGACCCTGGACTCTGACCTCATAGGTAGCAATGAATATCCTAGTAAGAGCACCCAGTGGAAGGGGAAGCCCTGGGTCCTGCTAAGACTGAACCCCCAGTGAACTAGATTGTTGTGGGGAGGGCGACAAGGGGGGAGGATGGGGAGGGGAACACCCATAGGGAAGGGGAGGGGGGAGGGGGATGTTTGCCCGGAAACCGGGAAAGGGAATAACACTCGAAATGTATATAAGAAATACTCAAGTTAATAAAAAAAAAATGGAAAATGGCCAAACAGTATAAAGACATTAGTGTACTCAAAAGGAGAGCAAATAATATATAAAACCAGTTAGGTGCATTGCGAAAACACTCACGTGTGAATGGCCATACCAATTACTTGCAATGGCCAAAGACTGGAGACAATCACTTCTTTAGAATATGGTTGATTAAGTCACTGGTGACATAGCCATATGATAGAATCCTATGTAAGAGGAAACTTGGCAGTCTCGTGCTCTTGGTATTCTCTGTGTTCATATGTGTTCTAATTATGTAACACTCTGTGAATGACTGGATGCTAGGGAAGAACAACAGATTAGTGATTGCCAGGAGGCAGAGATGCTGAGATGAAGGATGCTGGCCTAGGAGAAGATGGGACATGAGAGGGGTTCTTTGTGGAAATGCTACCTATCGCTCTGTGTATTATGTTGGCTAAAAATACACACAACTGATAGACTGGCCTAGATTAAGTGCACTGTACCTATGGCTACGTTTGATATTTGGTATTATGGTTATAAATATAATCATAAGAGAAAACTGAGTGAATCTCTCTAAACTGTTCCTGTAGCATCATTTCAGTCTATTAAGTATTTCAAATTAAAAAGGTAAAAAAAGCATATCTTGTCATTAGACAAATCAGTCTTGTTCACAACGCAGATACTAATTCAAGTGTTAAATTTCAATGCAATAAAGTAATATTTACATGAGAAAAAAAAAAGGAGGGTAAGTCTTAGACTCCAGGCAGGCAACAGTCAGCCCACAGAGGTATCTGGGCCATTGATGGCTCTTGCTTAAATACATGGAATAAGGGCTAATCTAGTTAAATTCACATGTGCAGATGACCTACGTCCTGAAACATCCATTGGCCACACTAAGGGTAGGGAAAGAGAAGCCAGAGCTGTCAGCTTCAAGATAGAAATATGACTGGTCTATCCCGGGGGTCCCCCTGATCATGTGGTCAGTGAGTAGGGAGGTAAGGGGTGGGGACAGCAGGGTTTGGGGTACTGTATTTTCTTTTGGGAAGCAAATATTATAAAGCTTATAATGCCAGCCCAGGGATCTAACACCAGGTCCCTATCTGCTGTAGACAGGCTGTCACTCTGACAGCCATCAAGCCAATCAAGAGGGTAAATTAAGGTGTCCTTCTATTTTTTTTTCTTGAGGGGCAGGGGATAGTTAAAATGCTGATCTTCCAGTGACAGGTTTCTGAGCTAGGAGGGAACTGTCACTACTGCCACTCTCACTGTGGAGCCTCTCAGGAGGAGAATGTCAGGGAAGCCAGCCACCTCCTTATGAGACCTGCTTGCTCCCTAAGGGCATTTAGGCACAAGTCACACCGCCTGATCCACCCTTCTGAGACCCGGAGGAGGAGGGCACCAGTGAGCCCCTGTTCCCTTGCCATTGAAGCCAGGAGGGGAGGGTGGGTCAACTTTCCACTTTGGGGGAGAAAACTCCTCCTCCTTTCCTTAATTGTGGCATTAATAATTAAGTTGCTGCCTTCCTTGCGAGACGTCTCACTACAGAGTGACACTGGAGCAGACACACAAAAGGCACACACCTCCATGTCCATGTGTGGATTCTGGGAGCTGCATATCAAGTCATTTTGAAATAAATTATTATGAGCAAAAACGTAAAATAAAGAAACAACAAGGATGTATGTGTGCTTAATTACATGAGGACTTTATTAGCGGGTGCTAATTAAGGCATGTTATGAAGTCTGATGAATGTCTAAAATTACTCACTTTGGTAAATAGTTTTGACGCGAGTAATTTGTTTAAAACTAGAACTTAGTGGGAAAGTTCAAGCAATTTTATTTTTGCCTGGGTAGCACATTATGTGATGTCTAGGGGGATAATTAACGATTAGTGGATTAATGACAGAAGCACATTCATTCTCCTGTTTCCTCACACCCTCCCGGTTGTTCCTGCTGCATGTGCACGGCAAATGCTACTGGGCGCTCCCTGAGCACTGACCATCTGCTGAAGTTGAACCCATTCCACAGATGGGATGAGCAAATGCTAGTTCATGATCCATTCGTGGTCCTGGAGTGCAGAAGTCTAGGCTTTCCCTCTCTGGCAACAGATCATGGAGTGAGCAATGGGCTTTTCCCACATCCCAACAAAGAGAATCACCTTGCTTTTCATAAACCTTTCTGCTAGGATCTGAGTGTTTATGTGCCTCCAAAAGGCATATATTAGAATTCTAAATACTGATAGGTTGAGAAATGGACCTTTGGTAGTGACAAGTAATGAGGTTGAAACCCTTACATTGGGGTTAGTGTCCTCATTAAAGAGACCACGAAGAGCTAGTTCATGACACCAAATCTGTCAATGCCTTGATCTTGGTCTTCCTAGCCTCTAGAACTATGGTCAATAAATACTAGCTGCTTAGAAGCCCCCCGCCTTTATTAAAGACTTTTTTCATTGCTGTGACCAAATATGGAAAAGCAGCAATTTTAGGGAAAACTGTTTTGGGAGGGGCTTACAGTTCATCATGGCAGAGAAGGGGTGGTAAGGCAGCTCGTTACACTGAATCTACAGTCCAAAAGCAGAGAGATGGCTCAGTAAAACATCAACAGGCAAGTCTGATGATGTGAATTTGGATCCCCATAACTCACTTAAAAGTTGTACACTACAATGAATGTGTCAGTAATTCAGGCATCCCCTTACCACAGTGGTTCTCAACTTTCCTAATGCTGCAACCTTTTAATACAGTTCCTCATGTTGTGACCCCCCACCCATGAAATTATTACTACTTCATAACTGTAATTTTGCTACAGTTGTGAACCATAATCTAAACATCTGATATGCAGGCTATCTGATATTTGACCCCTGTCGGGGTTGAGAACTGCTGCTTTACCAGTAGATAATTTGTGGAGAAGGGAGAATAGCCTTCAGGGATTTGTGCTACTGATCTTCTGTGGGCCTGTTTACATGATATTCACAGTGGTGAACATCAAGAGATCCTGGTTTAAACAAGGTAGAAAGCAGGGCCAATGCCCAAGTTTGTCTTCTGACCTCCACACCACATGTTGGCACCCATACTGACACATAGGAATATGCACACAAAGACATGCAAACACTTACTCATCAAAACAGAGAGCAGGCAGGAAGTGGGGCCAGGCTGTAAAGCCTCAAGGCTCTGACTCCCAAAGGTTCTGCAGCCTTCCAAAAACAATGTCCCCAGCTGGGACCAAGTGTTCAGACACAATGAGCTCACAGGGACATTTCACATCCAAACAACACTGTCCAACAGCCAACTTCTGACACCTTCCTTTTAAGAGTTAGATCTCTCTCTCTCTCTCTCTCTCTCTCTCTCTCTCTCTCTCTCTCTCTCTCTCCCTCTCTTCCTCTCCTGGCTTGACACGATAAAAAAAAAAAAAAGAGTTAGATCTCCACCTGAGTGACAGGAATCACAAGCATTAGGGTCATAGCATCCTTTGGGTTAGTCTCTGTCTCTTCCTGGGAAAGCTCATGGATTCCACTCTGTAAGCACTCAGTTGAGGGTAGAAGACCCAGTCACCTTCTCGTCAATGCCAAGGATTGCTTCCCATACCTCTTAACCCAGGTATACTTCCTGGAGACAGGAAGAAGGGCTTAGACGGAGGCTGAGACAGAGACACTATCCCCTATTCCGTCACACAGCCCCACAGAGGATTTCCCCCACTCCACTCCTCCTTTTTTTATTTTCTTTTCCTTAAACCCAAGTTTGAAGCTAAATCCACTGTGGGATCAGGGAGGTACTTTAAACTTCACTGGCTTCCGAGTTGAAATGGGGAGACTTGACAGGTATGCTAATGCTTCTCTATTAAGTCTGCAGAAAATGACATTAAAGGTATTGGTTAAAGACACGGCTCAGTGTTTGAGCAATTTAATGAAGTGTTACGCACAAGCTGACCTTGTAGAGGGAGAAGCTCGGGGCTCTCTTGGCGTTTCGGGAGGCCCTGGCCACTCTGTTTGACATCTGAGCTTAACACCAACCCTGGACTCATTACTGTCTGCGAGGTTCTGGGAACAGTCAATGGGGAGACCAACCTTCACTTGCAGAGTTCGGTGACAGAGAGGGAAATAGTGGCTGCTGATCTTCGGTGTCAGGAGGCCAGAGGTGCTAGTTTGAATGACATGTTCAGTTTTCATAAACATGGGCAATGGTCCCCACAGGGAGCCAGAGGAGAAGGGAGGGAGGGGGAAATCTCAGAGTGGGAAGAGTCAACCAGGTAGAAAGGCCAGGGCCTTCAGCTGGCGTCTGATTGCCAGGTGAGTTGGTGGAGCTCAGACAGGGGCTTCCCTCCACAGCGTCTGAGGAGAGGTGTTGCCAGATGTGTTTAATGCTACTGCAGAAATATGCATTCCCAGAAAGGGTATAGAGAGATGAGCTTCCTAGACCTAGGCTACAGCCCCATTCATTCACCAATTAATCTAGTCAAATGGCACTAGGCAACTGCTATATGCCATGCCTTTCTCCGATTGTACTCTATCCACTGTGTTTCAGCTTCCAAGGTCTTCTGCCAACTTCTAGAATGTTTAAAAGCTCCTCTCTACCACAGGGCCTTTGAACATATTTACTCTCCATCTGAGGGTGACTTTTTGTTCTATAGATTTTCACAGTGATGAAAACTGACATTGTCATCTATAATAAAAATGGGTTGGGCCACATCCATAGCCATCCTGGAGCAGAGGAGGGCTGAAGGTCAAACTGTCCTGCTTCCAAACCAGCTTATACATCATCTTATTGGAGAGGCAACTGGACAGTTTGTGAACAGTTAGAAAGCCCACTGCTGGGGACAACGGCAAATTAATGTTTATTATGTGTAGTCGTTTGCAGAAGCTTTTGAGTAGCTCAGTGCAATCAGCCCTCAGTATTCAAAGGCTCCACATTTGCAGATTCAATCAACCAACGCCTGAAAGAATTCAAGGAAAACAGCATCTGCAAGGAACATGTGCAGACTCCCTTTCCTTCCTCAACAGTGTATGTAGCACAGTGGCTATGTAGGTTACACTGACATTGCGTTAAGCATTAAAGTTAGTCTAGAGATGATCTAAAGTCTGCCTGCCTGTGTTCTTAGGTTAGATGCAGCTACTGTGCACTTTACCTAAAATGCAAGCATCCGCAGATTTGGGTATCTGCAAGGGTCCAGGAAACAATCCCGGCAACACCAAGTGACAGCCATGTACCTTTGAAAACTTCTTCCGTGTTATCTCATTTGAGATTTCTAAGGCAGAAAGAATTTGCTGGCTGTTTGAGGGTAGAGACAAGAAACCCGAGGCTGAGGAATGCTGGGAGTGTGCAAGGATAGAATTCCATAGCTCGACTGGATTCAAGCCGCCTGGCTTCTTTAAAGGGCTATTTTCATGTCTGGACACAGTCTATACAGCTCTCTTGGTGGATGAGGTAGAAGTACAAGGCTGACAATACAGGTGCCAGGGTGATCTGCACTGGGGAGAAAGGATGGGCTTATGAGAAGCAGCTTCAACCAGAGCCCCTACGTCTGCATCTTCAGCATGCTGTGCAGAGGAAGGCAAGCAAATGCAGTATCCTGTCCTCAATCCATGCTTGTTACCTGTCTGGCCCAGGGAACACACAATCTTTCATAGTCCTTTCCCTTCCATGCTGTTGGTCCCTTCTTGCCTCCTTAAGTAGGTACTGATTGCTGCCTCATTCTACCCGATGACCAGGAAATTTGACTTCTTTGAGTAGAATCTTTTGGAGAAAGAATTACAGGCCCAGGACTTTATGGGAGAGAAATTTACCCACCGGTGGACGGCTCTTGAACACCTCCTCTGTGCCTTTCTCTCTGCTCAGACTCAAAAATATAATTGACACATTGAATTCTTACTGCTACATTCTCTGCACTTAGTTACTTAAAGACACTGTCTCCCCTCACCCTCCCAACAATCCCGTGAGACAGAAACAGCCATGTCCACCTCTATCTGGAAAGGACACTGGAACTTAGTGAAATATAAGTTGCCCAATACTACACTATAAGAGAGAGAGCATGGCCTGGGCACAAACACAAATCCATGTAACCCAGTGACCCCTGGCGTCAGGGGACAGAGAGCTCTACACACAATGAATTGGTAGGAATAGTGCCTCCTGCAAGTGTGGAGAGCTCAAGACAGACACTGTTTCATTATAGTTGAACCAGAGGAGAAAACTTACCACAAAGTTGTTCTGCCATCTCTGACTGTCCTTGCTTATGAATTCTTTATATAGACTAACCAGAGGAAAGTACACAGAACACTTTCTATATACTCCAAGTCTGTGTGGTGCTAAGCTGGTAATCTCTGCACTTGAAGTCCTAGTGTAGGGAATAGGCTTCATGGGAAAGTAGGGATGAGACACCAGATCTTATATTTACCCTAATCACTGTGTCCTTTTAATGTGGTTATCATTGTCAGTGGCATGAATGGTTTCATGCCAGCCTTACAGTGGGTAGGTTACACTATTATCCCTTTCTTTCCTAAATAATGACCTAGCAAATCTACCAAGCAAAGGAGTTAGAATGGTGGTCTTTCCTGGACTATTCTGATTGCACGTCTGAGTGACATAAAATGTTGACGTTGTGCACTTTTAGGTGAACTGGGGAGGATGACATGCCACAGACACGCGCACCCAGAAAAATAACAACAGTAGCAATAACAGCAGCAGTAACAACAGCAACAGCAACAGCCACAGCAACAGAACAAAACAGCAACAACAGCAGTAGCAACAGCAGCAACAGCAGCAACAGCAATAGCAGCAACAGAACAACAACAGCAGCAACAGCAGCAACAGCAACAACAGCAACAGAACAACAGCAGCAGCAACAGCAGCAACAGCAACAGCAGCAACAACAGTAGCAACAGCAATAGCAGCAACAGAACAACATCAGCAGCAACAGCAACAATAGCAACAGAACAACAGCAGCAACAGAACAACATCAGCAACAGAACAACAGCAGCAACAGCAATAGCAACAACACCAACAACAGCAACAGCAACAGCAGCAACAGCAGCAAAAACAACAGCAAAAACAGTAACAGCAACAGAACAACAGCAGCAACAGCAATAGCAACAACAGCAACAGCAGCAACAACAGCAACAGAACAACAGCAGCAACAGAACAACAGCAGCAACAGCAATAGCAACAACAGCAACAGCAGCAACAACAGCAACAGAACAACAGCAGCAACAACAGCAACAACAGCAACAGCAGCAACAGCAGCAAAAACAACAGCAAAAACAGTAACAGCAACAGAACAACAGCAGCAACAGCAATAGCAACAACAGCAATAGCAGCAACAGCAGCAACAGCAACAACAGCAGCAACAGCAGCAACAGCAACAACAGCAGCATCAGCAACAACAGCAGCAACAGCAACAGCAACAACAACAACAACAACAACAACAACAGCAGCAAAGGACAGGACGGGCTTATATTTTGATTCTGAAATTTAATAGTTCTGACACAATTGTTAAATCAGAAAACTAAGTAGTAGGTGAGTTTTTGAAGGGAATTAGTGTTGTGGTTGTATGTGATGCTTCCACCTGGGTTTAAGCCTCAGTTCCCCTCCACCCAAGCTAAATAACCTTGGACAAGTCATTCAACTCCTAGATTTCAGATAACTCACCTCTAAAATGTGGGCCACTATAGAATCTTTATTAGGGGTGTGCTGAGGATTTGATTTAACACATACACAATGCTTGGAGTAATGCATAACTAACATAGGAAACTCCATGAGCCTTTCCATTGTGCATTTATTCTGAAGCAGGCACTAGGCAGTGTAAAAATGAACCAGGTGTCATCCTGTCATCCTGGTCCTGAATATGCTCTCAAACAACTCATAGCCTAGATGGGATTCAGGGCCATCTCTGCAAAGTGAGTAAACTTTGGAGAAACCACTCAGACCCAACAGGAAAGAGCAGGAAGACATGATGGAGTGGCTCTGCCAGTCTGTTGTGACCGAGAAGCAAAGAGATTAACAAGGGGCTGGGCCAGTTCCAAATGATGACCAAGACACATGGAGATATATATATATATATATATATATATATATATATATATATATATATATACATACATACATACATATACATATATATACATACATACATATACATATATATATATACATATATACACACACACACACACACACACACACACACACACACACACATATATATATAAAAGCACACTCCCATGATGGCTGGACTTGGAGTCGCCATGGAAACACATTTTTTTAAGCAAGGAGAGAATACCCAGTGGACTCGGGGCATAGATGAAATTAGGAGAAAGTGAACAGAGGACCAGCATTCATTTCACTCTACTCCCTCACTGCAAATGCAGTGTGGCCAGCTGCCTCACATTCATGCCCATGTCACCATGACTTCCCCACCCTGGTAGAATACATTCTCACAATAGGAACCCAAAGGTACCTTACCTTGGTCAGGTATTTTTCTCAAAGCAACAAGAAATATAACGAATACTCTCTCCGTGGTTCTATATTCCTTTCCTCCCTCCTGCATCCTTCTATCTGTCCCACACTTTTTTTCTGGTTGGGTACCACTTCTGGAATTCCATTACAATCCCTTTTGCACCCTACAAACACTGCATCTTGAGTCTCCAACACATTCTCATGGGTCCGGAGACTCATTATTTGTCTTTTCTTCTTTTTGGGAAGATAGACAGATAGTTCAGTTAGAGATGGAGAATGGGACGTGTGGGCAGAAATCACCCTCAGGTTCCAAGACAGGCTGCTAAGGAAGATAGAGGCCTGCAAGGAATTCACTTGGCACCCTGTTGAAAGATCATGAAGAAAAGAGATTTTATTCCCCCCTCCTCCTTTAGCAAAAAGCCTTTAAAATAAACAGCTGACGGTGTCTCTTATTTGAGTAATTCTTCACTGCTTATAAATGTGTCACTCTAGACTACTCTATTTAGAGTTTTTTAAAAAAAAAAATCCTGAGTACTCCCAGAGAGAGTCGAGCAGCCCTTGAGGGAGTAAGGTCCCTCCTGATGCCCAGCCTCAGACATTCATATATTCTCCTATAATCTGATCTAGCTTATAAAAATATTTTTTTATAAAAACGAGCGAGAGAGACAGCTGGTTCTCCCACACAGCTGACACTTCCCTTTATGCCTGGTTTAACTTTTCTATGACAGGCTGGGTTCACTCCACTGGAGAATTTTTCCCTTCAAATGAGCTTCGTGTTTTATGTTTGAAATTTTTCTTTAGACAAACCTGGTAATTTCTCAAGTTAAAGTGTGTACACTTTAAGCACTTGAGAAGTTCAAGAATCCATTTGATTGGCACATGAGTCTGAGGTTCCTCATGCCGAAGTCCCCGTGTCTAACTGCACTCTTCACAAATGTTAAAAGGCAAGTGGTATATTTTAATGTATTCAAAGTGAGCACATACATACGCACGCACATACCCAAGAATGTCAGTTTTGTAAATAATTGATTAGTGTCTCAGCACATGCTGTACCCTGTCTCTGGTGACACAAAGGTGTGTGATCGCACCTGCCTGCACCAGGTAGCCTGTTGTGGAGTGGGAAGGAGAGAGAAGGCTGACTCTTTGCTCCTTTTCTCCTCCCAGAGCGATGATAGGGTCTTCCCCTGAATGGTGATATGTGCTGGACTCTCCGGCTCATTGGCGTTTGTACTTACATGGTGTCCTAGAAACAGGTAGGGTTTAGAAGCGAGATCCAGGGATTGGGGATTTAGCTCAGCGGTAGAGTGCTTGCCTAGTGAGCGCAAGGTCCTGGGTTCGGTCCCCAGCTCCGAAAAAAAAGAAAAAAAAAAGAAAAAAAAAAAAAAAAAAAGCAAGATCCAGATGAGTCTGCCCTGTCTTTATGGATTGAGTCACCTTCAGATGTTCGATTGGCCTTGATGTGCACGTTCTTGTTACCTTTAGAAAGCAGTGAGCAAGGACATGCATGGGCTGCAGTAAGAGGAGTGGTGAGTGCAGAGGCATTGAGTTAGGAGCCCATCTCAGGGAGATTTTGCTGGTTTACAGTGCTTAGAAAATAACAGCATACATATTAAAGAGGAAGAGGATGCGCAAGGCTTTAACAATAAGTGTTTGAGGGGATGGACGCAGTTAACCAAATTCAAGCAGTGTATAGTATAGAATCTACAGATTAAGTTTTCTAAATAATTATAGAAAGAAGCGGGGGCTGGGGATTTGGCTCAGTGGTAGAGCGCTTACCTAGGAAGCGCAAGGCCCTGGGTTCGGTCCCCAGCTCCGAAAAAAAGAACCAAAAAAAAAAAAAAAAAAAAAAAGGCTTATGCCACCATAATTATAGAAAGAAGCATCACATGCCACCCCATCAATACATATGATTTCCCATGTTTATGTCTCAAGTTGAAACAAACTTAACATCAGTTTTAAGAGAAGACAGAACAGATACAGAGTAGTAAGAAGCCTGATTGCTTTGCAGCTGGCTCACTTTGGAGTCACTCCAGTGTGGCCTAGCCAGGGAAGAAGGCCAACTTCTAAGGCTGCTCACTGAACTCTGCATTCCAGAGAGCATCGTGTTCAGGGTATAGATAGAGCCATGGACAAATCCTTCCCTCCACGTGCCCTTCCTTAACCCACATGCTCTAAAGGGCAGAGGCACAGATGAACCACCAGAGCTTTGCTCCTCTCTCACTCAAGCTGTGCCTTTTGAGCTGGGCACAGTAGGGCCACATAAAGAATGCTACCCACAAGCAGTGTGTGGGTTCTTTAATCACTAGATGGGCTCGTGGTTGGCTCCAGGACAAGCAGTGTTAGCATTGCCTAGTTGCTTGCTGCATTCTAACTTCTTCATCCTTGCCTTGCACCTGCGGAGCCATGATTTGCATATTAAGACCCTAGCAAGTTGAAAGGCATAGTAGTGCTAGGGACCAAGCACAATGGTCCAACCTGGGCTATAGTAGCTGAGAAACTTTTGATCCTCTGTCTCCAGCCTCACTCAGCTAGACCACTTACTATCTCGAAGTGCTACCCCTCCTGGTAGTTTCATGGTCTGGAGTCTCTACAGCCTCTGCTTGGCTCTAATCATTCTCAAGCGAAGTTTGGGTAGAACTGGATATGATGTCATCAGGTCAAAGTTCAAGTTAAGCTGCATTCTGCACTAATAGTCTAAGGGTATTGCAAATTGAACACACATTGCCAGAAATTTTCTGCCTAAAATGGGCTAATACCTGAAAGTTTTTGCGCATTGGCCCAGTGACACAGGTAGAAAGTTCCACAACCAACCTCATGTGTCAGGTTGCAGAGGGAAACGCAGGCATCCTAAAATCATTGAGTAAAATTGCCTTCAGCCTATATGCATCTGGTATTCATGAGATGGAGATGAATTTCATGCTTAGACTTGGGTTCCATTCCTAAGCTGTCTCAAAATATATGTGGAAACATTTAAGGGGGAAAAAAAGGTAGAAATCTGAAATGCTTAAGTTCTAAGTATTTTGGATGAGGGAGAGTAAGCATGAGTCGACAATGCTCACACCTGTATTACACTTGCAGTCTCCCCTCTACCCTGTCAGCTGATCCTCAAAGCTTTTGCATGGGGAGAAGACAGATTGGGGTACAGAAAACTGAAAGAGCCACTAGATGACCCGAGGGCATCAAGGAAAGGGAGAAGAGGACTCTGGCCCGGTCTTGGTGACACAGAAATTTGGGCTCCTAGATGGGATTTCAAGTTTTACTTCAACTGAGCGAGTTTGTGAATTTTAGGGATATTGGACAGAGGTCTGTAGTCCCAGTCAATAGTAAATCAATTAATTTAGCCTTCCCAATAGCCCCATCCACTCACCCAGGGTTGGAGGCTCCACGCCTGGTGAGAAGTCAAAACAGCTCATGCCACTTACCAATCAGCCCATGGCATTGATTGAGCACCTACTGTGGGCAGCACACCATGCCAGGAAGGGCACGGCAGGGGGCCGGGGGGCTGACATACCAAATAAATGGGTCTCTGAAACTATGTAACTGTCCAAAGAGCTGCTCAGAGTTCCACAGAAAGAGTTATGTCCAGCAAATGTCTGCTGAGTTTTCGTGCCAACAGAAATAGACTGTCTCAACAGATGAGTGTGTATGATTTCGTTGGCTAGAAAATAAAACCGTATAGTTTAATGGCTGCTCCCCCAACCCCCATCTTTGCCGACAGCACTCAGTCAATCTGCCCATAGGGTGTCATTTTCCTGCAGAGGTTGAGCCTGTCCACTGTTTCTGCATCCCTTTAATAGTCTGTGCTTTTCTTTTTTGCCTGTTCTGTGGTAAGAGAAGCACTCTGAGTCCTTTTCTGGTCACGCGGGGCTGGACATAAAAGACATAAACTTTAAGGCATGTTTCATTTTGTTTTATATAGGGGAAGAAAGGATGCAATAATTTCATGAGTTCTAGGTTCCCCGATTTTGAGGCCACAGCATGGACTTTAGGTGTCTTGTGGGAGGTGGCAGGGACAGGTGGTAATCAGTTCTCTGGGTCTCAAGTTCCTCATCCACACAAGGATGGCAGGTGAGTTCTACCGAGACTGCCTTGTGGACATTTTGCAAAGTAGATAGTAGATATACAGTTTGACAGAAACATACAGAATGTGTTACTGAGCCTGGGCCCCGGGTTCAAGACAGAAGCACTGGTGAAGCTTTGAGCCAGTGTGTGAATGGGATCTTAGTGGTTTGTCCTTCTGTAAGTGGGATATAGAGAGCAAAGATAATCCAGTTTGCAGCAGATGTGGGGGAAATGGCTACAGTCTCTTCTCTGGCCTTCATGCAGAAGTGCTACCCAAGGTACCATTCCCCAGCGCCTTGGACCCATCTGGTTGGTGTGACTTCCTTTAGCTAGCAGGTCATTAATGGTTGCCATAAAGCAGAGTCTTAAAAGACTTGGGTGACTTTCTCTTTGTGTTCTTGTGGCTTTAAGACTCCAAGACACCGCAACCACCTTGGGTCAGATCATCACCCACCTCATCACAGCCCACCTCATCACAGCCATCCACCAGGGCTGGCTAACCAGTTCCTACTCACAGCCAATCCTGGAGTACATCAGAGAGCTACTAAGATCAAACCAGCTAAGCCAGCCTGGAATTATTCAGAACTGAGACACAGGCGAATGGTGGCTGCTGTAAGCTGATGAGTACCAAGGCCATTTGTGTGGAGATACAGCCATTTAGACATAGGACAGTTAGATCCAGGAACTCCCATTTGCAGTGAGTAGAAGTGGAGCCCTTCTATATCTATTTTTGGCACTCGGTGATCTTAGGTCCTCCCAAATCTTTTCAAGTTCATGCCCCCACCCAAGCCCCATATCTCTATTTTTTATTGGTTTTTCTCATTCAGGGTCTCCTATAACCCAGGTTAGCCTCACACTTGATATGGATCCAAGGATGGCCTTGAACTCACCATCTACCTGGCAAATTATGGAAAGATGAGCATTCCCCACCAACCCAGTGGAAGTCTCTGCTTTCTCTTCTTATCCATCATGTTTCCAAGAAGCACTCAAAAGGGACTTCCATCCTTTCAGTGCTGCGACAGCTAGGAGAGACAGGACTAGGTGCTGAGGGCCAGGCCAGGAAACAGGAGAGATAATTAACCCATCCTCCTGCACACCCCAGCTTCCAACAAAAGGAGCTGTACAAATCAACCCAACCAAATTAACAGTCCTAATCTCCAGCCCTTCCTTAATACCACCTCTCTCAGCCAGCACCTGGCAGGGGCTGTTAAGCCATCATTCTCCCCCTCTCAACCCCCAGCCTGTCCCCACTCTCTTTTTCTCTCTTTCTCAAGTTGTTACCACACAAGCATCACATAAGGAATCAAACAGGGACAGGTCCTTTTGTTCACCAAAGAGGCAAGAAAAAGAAATAATCAAAAAAAGCAGGGGACTTTTAAAAAAAAGACCAGAATTATTTCTCAAATAGAATGGGAAAATCTAACATGCCTTATCACTACCGAGAACAAGCACTGTGCAAACGCCCAGGCCTCTGACTGGCATGCCAGTTGTTTTGAATAGACGCATGACATTGTCAAAGAACCTGCCATTGTGTTGCTGAAAGGCACTTGCAACGTTGCATAAAAATCAGGCGTTCGTGTCACCCTCAGACTAGTCAAAGCTGCTGTTTTTTCTTTCTTTCTTTTCGAAAGAAGAAAGAAGGAAAATAAGAAATGTTCCCGGAATAAGACCTTCAAAGGCAGATAAGCATCCCTTCTGAAAGACATCGGAAACTGGGCGTCCAAGCAAAGCCACCAACTAAAGAGGTATTCTATTTGGAAGACATTTCGATGGACCAGTAGGGAAGTATGTGGTTGGTGTGGGGTTAGAGTCAGGGTTTTTTCTCCTAAACTAAATGCTTCAGGCTTGAACTGCAGTCCAAGCCTTCTGGGTTACTCTGACCCTTGTGCTGTAATTTCTTCTCCAAGTTACTTTCTCTGCAGGCTATTGTAATTTGCATGTGTGGTTGCCTCCCAAAGTCCTGGAAAATGCTTCTCTTACTGCCTGGATCTCAGGGAGGAGCTGAAGTTTCAGATCCTTGCAACTCCAAAGGGATCTGATTCCAGCTGCAGCTCTGGTACCTGATGGTGGGAAAGGAAACATGGCTCACGCTGACCAACACTCTTCCCTCCATCCCATGCCACAAAGCCTGAGGCCCTCTTAGGATACAATCAGTGGAGACTGCAAACAAAGGTCTTGACTGCCCCCCCCCCATACAGAACACAGAGGTTCTCTTCTGTGAACTAGAGGAACCAGAATTTTGGAAAGTCATCCAAGAGGGGTGATATATGTTTTACCCCTTTATTACATGGGGAGACAGCTTTTCCAGTCTGCACAGAGGCTGAGATCCATCAGGGAGGCTATAGAAAAGCTAAGAGAACTCCAAATCGTGTTTGAAAATGATGCCTAGCTCTTACAGTTCCAGAATCAACCTTTAAGAAGACTGGAAAACTTAACTCTAATATTGATTTCACATGTAGGTGCCCTAGGGGAAGAGAATCAGCTGGGAAGCCAGTCCTGGCAGGGCAAATGCCCTCTGTCTGTTCTGAGAGGTGGTAATCACTTCTTAGCACCCAGAAGGCTGTCCCTGTGGTGTGCTGACTTCCTCCCAGGAGGGTCCAAGAACTGTAGACCGCTGGGACAGGCCTTGACTTATTCCCCAACGAGCCTGATGCTCTTGGACCTGGCTACTTAAGTGCTTTTGAGTCTCAGCTTCCTCATAGGTAAAATTTACTTTGTTTTATTTATTTATTAATGCCCCACTTGTTCCAGAACGGATTTAAGGTGGCTTATCTGTAAAATGAAGGGATTAGACTAGATGATCCCTTTTAAGGTGTCTTCCCGGCTCCAGGATGCTCTGGCAGTCTTACCTTCCACTTGACTTTGCAAAGTCTGCAGTTCAATTCCAAACTCGAAGGATGCCAGCTGCCCCTCAAGTGTGAGTGATTCCTAGTCACGGAGGGACTGAGGGATTGACTAGGGAGATGCGTGCTTTGTGCTATGGTAACATTTTATGCTTAGAGCTTCGTATTGGCAAAACAAGTCACAGGTATTAATGAATTTCATACAAATACTTTTAAGAGTTTATATATTGGAGCAATTTCCAAGCAGTTCCCTGCAGCTAATAATTCTCTTTTAAATACTCAGCAAAGTAATATAGCCCCTTACCAATTCTCAGGCCTGTGGAGTCTTTTATGACCTCTCCACAGCGCTGCCTATCACTCACAGAGCCGAGAAGCTCAAGGGCTAGAGAGTCAATTTGAGGCACTTTAGTCTAAGAGAGACACTGACAAACGGGAGTTGGCCTGAAGTGTGTCATCAGTGGAAGAAAGATCTGGAAAGAGTGCCTTGTGGGGGGCAATCGGTGAAGCTGGGGTGTTTAGTTCGGGATGGACAGAGTTGCCATGGTGAAGAGGCCCTGTCAGAGCTGTCCCTCTGCAGCACGGGTGTCCTGTGAGGTGAGAAGCCACAAGCACTATAAATATCCAGCACTGGTTAAGCATTTGGGAGTCCAATGGGGAGGAATGGATGCCCCCCATTAGACCCTATTGTTGAGCAGCTGGCAGAAAACAGAATCTGCTGTGGTGTGGAAGTGATGGGAGACACAGAAACAGGTATCTCTTCCCCACTGGGGTTCTTCTGGCTATAAGAGAAAGCAGTATGGCTATTCATGATAGAGAAGCAGAGACAATTTTTGCATGAAAGCACTGTGTTTGAAGCCAACCAAAGTCAGCTCTCCAAAAGCCAACAGACTTCCTTTTTTGCTCTATTCTGTCAGGCGTTTTCCTTTGTCCATCCTCTTTCCAGAGCCTGGATTACTCTACCTCTCCTATTCTCATAGTTTAAAATATGGCCATAAACATATTACAGGGCTGACTTCCCCTGCCCCGTCCCCCCTCCCCAGGATGGAATATCAGTGGGTCCAATTTGTAACCGTTACTCAGGTGTTCTCTACCAACAAGCAGGGTCTCTGGAAGACACAGCGATAACCTGTGGGTCAGACTCAAATCAAAGCAATTTCTAGAAAGGTGTAAAGACTGGAAAAGAAGATGTCCAGGAAGACATACAGTTCTTGGTCTTCAGGAGAGGAAGATCTACACAGGGAGTGTACAGGCACAGTGGACTGCAGGATCAGATCAACGTGTTACATGCTAGAGGAGACACTCATGGTCCACGGATGTGTCGTGTTTGCCTTTCATTTGTTGGTGGGTTGACTCGCTTTCATTTGGATTTTATCTGTGCTGCTGTGTGTTACTGGTGGAGGAAGTAGTGAGGTTTTCAATTTCACGAACAACAAATGCGTCTTTACAAAAATAGTCAACCTTCTTCTCTCCAACAATGTCACTGTCACATTATAAAATTACCTATGTATGGTATTTTGTTTGTGTAAGACATATGAAAAACGGTCAAATGTTTTACAAAAAATAAGATACTTGTGCGTGTTTAAACACAGACGCAAAGCTTCCCCTCCTGTGAGATGCCTCCTCGATGCTTCCCAAGCTTCGAGTCTCTCTGTTACATCCTCAAGCCTCGGGTAGAACAGTCCTTGATTATCAAACCATTCGTGCTTCATTGATAGTTTCTTACTTGGTCTAATAATTACAGAGAAGAGTGTGGTCAAATAAATGCTGCATTTGTGGATTTCCATTTTGGAGTAATTTCTATATTTGATACACAGACATTTAAGATTATTAAGCTGGTTTTTAAGGGATCTATACTTAAAATTTTCTCTAGGGATAGTTCTAGTCTTGAAATCTATTTTATTTTGTCTTTTTAAAGGCAGCCTTTTTTTTATGTTAGTCTAAAATGTGCTATATCTGAACTCAGAATTCTCCCGTCTCAGCCTCCCTAATACTAAGACTCAAGAGTGTCCTGCAAACTGGTACTGTCGTGTGGCTAAGCACAGTGACTGAGGAACGGCAATGGAGTTAAAAACTTTCTTTTGTAAAATAGAGTCATCCCAGGGCCCTGTGCTTATACATTGAGTTTTGTATCTTTTATCTCCAAGTTCCCTGTGTCTTTTTTGAGTCTGTGTGGGCATGGGTCTGTGAGCACGTGTGTCAGTGTGCATATGAGTGCAGTATGTGTGTGTACATATGTATGTATGTGTGTGTATGTGCATTTGTGTGCATTTGCATGTGCACCATACTAGAGACCCAAACCAGGGATTTTAATAGACATATTCTGTACCACTGAGCTCCATCTTTAACCCTAAATTGAAATGTTTTTAAAAACTGTTTATTCTGTTCATAAATATTTTTGGGAGAATGTCCATGCTGTTTTACTGTAGTTAATGTACACTTGTGTATATATGTATGTATATATATATATGATATGTACAATGTTAAATTACTAACCAGTGTCATATGACACACCTTGTGTGCGTGCATGTATATGTGTGCACATATGTGGTAACTCTAGATCATATGTTAACGAATATGAGTTTTTTTTCATCAAACATTTCTTGGGGGCTGGAGAAATGGCTTAGCACTTAAAAGCACTGGCTATTTGTCCAATTCTCAGCACCCACGGGTAACTTACAACCATTAATACCTCCAGTCCCAGGAGATCGGATGTCCTCTTCTGTCCTCCTTGGGCATCAGACACTCATATAGTACACAGACATACATAAAACTAAAAAGAAAAAATTCTAAGGTTCCTTTGCTTTATCCTTTCTTCTGGGCTTACACTACTGACTTCCGTGAGGCTGAGACAATGCATTTGCATTTCTATTGACCACTGGGATGTTTTCTGTGTGTTGGCCACTGGGATGTTGTTTTCCGTGATTTTTCCTGTCCCTGGCCTCTGCCCATCTCTGTGGGGTTATGGTTCCTTTCTTGTCAGAGTGGCTCCTTGATTTGTAAGCTGTCTCCACATGTTCTCAGTCATAATCCACTGTCTGCTATATATCTTCCAAATAGTGTCTTCAAGTCTGTTGCTGCCTTTTGAACTCTGCTCATCGCATCTTTGCAACTAAAATGTGCTACGTTTTTATAGTTATATTTATCAGTCTTTTAACTCTATGCCAAGGGTCAGCATTCTTTCTGTAAATGGCCGGACAGTAAATACTTCTGGCTTTGCAAGTAATACAGTCTGTGTGACTGAGTACCCACTGCCACTGTTGTAGCATAAAAGCCGCCACCGACAATATGAAAGCAAATAGATGGGCTGTGTCCCAATAAAACTTTGTGGGTTTTTTAGACAAAGAGAAATGGCGGCACAGATTTCTCCCACAAGCAGTAGCTTGCCAGCTCAGCTCTGTGTCTTTTATTTTAAGGGCCCTCCCTATCCTGAGACCATAAATTATTCTTTAGCCCCTTCCAAAAATTATGACTATTTTCATATGTAGGCTTATAAGCTCTTAGAATTGATTCTCGTGACTGATAGTAGGTATGGAATGTACTTTCTCCTCAACAAATAGTCAATGACCTCTCACTAATTTATTGTCCCCACTGATATGAAATGTCACCTTTAGTTGTTGGCCTCAAGTACTTACTATTGGACTGGCAAACATATACTTTCTTTCTTTCTCTCTTTCTTTCTTTCTTTCTTTCTTTCTTTCTTTCTTTCTTTCTTTCTTTCTTTCTTTATAGACTGGCCTCCTTGTTTCTCAGCTTTCTGCATGTGGCTATCACAGAATTTTACTGGTTAGGATATGTGTGTTGTTAGGATGTGCATACATTGTCACCCAAGCTAAACATGGAACTTGAAAGACTTTCGACAAAGATTTGACTAGGGTTTTCATGAGCTTGTGATAGCTGCTGGGGCACAGAGAAAAGTCCTAAGTCTTTGTGTAGTAAATGTCTGATGGAGGATTAGGTGCACAGGAACAGGTAACCGGCCTCTTAAGACAGTGGCTCTCCATCTGTGGGTTCTGACACCTTCAAGGTTCTCACAGATGTATATCAGATGTTTACATGACAATTCACAACAGTAGCAAAATTACAATTATGAAGCAGCAACAGAATAATCTTATGGTTGAGGGTCACCACAACATGAGGAACTGTATTAAAGGGTTGAAGTGTTAGGAAGTTGAGAACCACTGCTCTAAAAGAGCCCAAGTGGGGCAGCAGAATGGCTCAGTGAATGAAGGTGCTTGCCGCCAACGCAGATGACCTGAGTTCAGTTCCCGGGATCCATATGATGGAAGGAGTGAACTGACTTCCATCAGTTATTCTTCGCTCTCCACACAGGTACAGTGACACACGCAGCCCAACTCCCTTCCCATACTAAATAAGTAAATAAATAAGTGAATGAGTAAATAAAAAAAATGGCTGCAAAACTATAGGCTGTCAGCACAGACGGCTAGGCGAACCTCAGACTTGCTAAGGATTTCCAGAGAGGGTGGCGGCTGGGCTGGGCTGAGCATGGGTGATGGAGTGGGATAAAGCCCTGTGAACTAGAAAGGCACTCCAGGGAGACAGAGCAATGTGCATAAAAACAGTGGAAGTGAACCCTCCCACCGTGAGCAGCAAAGGAGTTATAAGCTATTTAGTGTTGCTATAGAGTATGATGCTGGGGGAAAGAGGCAGGTGATGGGGCTCTGGGGAGAAGCAGATATCAGACTGAGTACCTTGTGCAGTCTTACACAGCCTAAACTTTTATTACCCTGTGAACAATGGGAGTAACTGAGTCTTTCTTAGAGCCGGAGCCTGATTTTGTGCGAGATGTTTATTAAATAACTTAGAAGCTGAGAAATGAGGGTGAATTTAATGGACACAGAATGAAAAGCAAAGAGACCATGAAGGATGGCGCTGCACAATCTAATTCAGAGGTACGGTTGCTCTGTGGAAGGGAAGAGTGGCAGAGCCTCCTCCCCAACCAATCCTGTGGAACACTGTTGGATACCTGGAGTAGCTGGTACTCAACCTAGGTTCTACTCCATTTTGGAAGAATATCCTTGCTGCTCAACTCTTAGCCTCCCATCCTTCAAAGATAAAACTGTAGTCCCTATTTTTTAAATGAGGGTTTGATGAGAAACCAAATAGCATTGGTGGACAAATGCTGACTGGGTGAGGTCGTAGCCATGGTCTATGGAACTCATGCTCAGATCCACTTTAAAGGAAGAACAGGAGAAATGAAATTAAAGTGGCTGCCTTCATTCTAGAGGGAAGGGTTTTTGGCAGACCTGTGGGATAAGAGGGGTTGGGGTGGAGGCAGGCGTAGAGGGCTCTCTTTAGAGGGCCCAGTAACTGTCTTTGTAAAAATGTTGGGACAGTGGCTTTGACTTGTGGCTGTAGACATAATCAATTCTGCACAGTGCTCTAGACCAGACGGGTGGCTCACAGCCTGTGGGTCACAACCCCTTTTGGGGGGGGGGGGTTTAACAATCCATTTACAAGGGTTATATATCTGATATCGTGCATATCAGATATTAACACTAAAATTCATAACAGCAGCAAAGTTACAGCTATGAGGTAGCAATGAAAGAATTTTATGGTTGGGGGGGATCCCCACAACATGAGGAAGTGCATTCAAGAGTCACAGCATTAGGAAGGTTGAGAAGCACTACTCTAGACACTCATGAACTTGGGCTTGCAAGAGTGAAAAAATGCCATGCTCTTACTTACCCTGGACCATGTGGGACAAGAGGGTTGAATGCACATGCCAGTCAAGGATGGAGGGAAGTGGAATGTGCCTACACTTGGGAAAATGGGAAACCCATCTCAGAAACCCTAGACCTCCATCCCAGCTGTGAAACAAGTGATTGTTAAGTCATCTTAAGCATTCAGATGCATTGTTTTGTCTCAGTATCACCCCACCCCCATAAAAAGAGAATCGTAAAGAATAATGGGCTCAGAGGCTCAGAGGTGACAGCAAATTGGTCCTAAGACTTCCTGTGAATACCCGAATCCTACAATGCTAGAGCCTGTCACACAAAATACTGCAGTATTTACGAATAACCTGCGCAGAGCCTCCCACATACGCTAGATCATCCCTGCATCCTTTAAACATGCAACGCAATATAAATACCAAGCCAATAGCAGTTCCATTGTATTTAGGGCTGATGACAAGAAAAACATCAGCACATGTTCGGTACAGAGGTATTTTTTTTTCCTCCCAAATGTTGTCCATCTGTGGTTAGTTGAATCCACGAATGCAAAACGCAGATGCAGAAGGTTTACTGGATAACTGACTTCACGCAGTTGTAAAATGCCAGTTGGAAGGGATAGAAAAACCATTAGCTATAAAATTATGTTTAAATGTTAGTTAGGCCTTGACTAAGTAAAAGTGAGGCCCTGGGGCAAGTCTGGGCATCCAGGAGATAGATGTTCCCCACGACAGCCCAGCAAGCCTCGAGTCCAGGGAAGGATTCGATTATTACAGCATGTAATTTTCTGTTTGCAAAGCTCAGAGTGTGTGTGTAATTGAATGGGAAGAGAGTGATAAGGCTTCGGGACTGGAGTCGAGGCTAGAGCAAGTGGTTGAAGGAGGGAAGAAGAGAAGACATACAATACTAGGCTGCCTGAGAACAGGACCTTGTTCCTCAGTTGGCGTGAGTCTTCTAAACCTTGCTCTCCCAAGGAGTCAAAGGCTGAGGCTGGGAGCGCACTCTTATTGGTTCGTTTGCTGGGATAAGGAGGCAAGCTGTTCCAGTCTGAGGACTCTTGTCCAGCTCACCCACCTCCATCTCCTGTTTCAGCTCACTGAGTCAGAAGCCAGCTCTTGGTGTGACCGGGAGATAAAGCAGCTAAAGGGTGTGGTTCACTAGGCAGTGCCCGGGTTTTAGCACTGAGGAAAACCACATCCTGGGCTCCTCAGAATGGCTGGTCTCACTGGTTTGAGAAGAGGGTAAACTCCATAGCCATGAATCTAGGAATATGAACAGCCCCTTCTGAGATCCAGCCATAGAACATTCCCCTTGAAGCCAGGAGAGAGCCACTTGACCATGGAGGTTGAGGAGGAATACATGGCCACTAACTAGCACTGCTGGAAGGCATGGAAAGGGAGAGAGGGCTGCAGATAGAAAAGACAGGAGAGGAAACTCTCCCATCTCCTTGTCCCAGCTTGAACAGACTGCCTTAATGGTCCCTGTGGGTGACCTTTCCCAGCTGCCCATTTCCCACTGCCAGCTTCAAAGCCTCTCTCTCTCCCTTGCCAGCCCCTAACCTTCCTTCCACTCCACTGTGCGAATTCAGGTCGGCGATCCAGAGACCGACATTTCAGCAGAGAGCCAAGGCATGGCTGAGACCAGCTGCCCTGCGCCATTTCCTGATCACTATTAAATCCAACTTCAAGACAAACAGGCAGCCACACCCCGGAGAGAATGAGAGAGTGGAAGCTAGAGGAGAGGGAGGCTGGGAGAAGAGGGAGAGGCAGCAGGGAGAAAGACAAAGTGAGAGGGGAAAAAAAATCCCACGCAACATAGCCAAGCCAGTGGCCCAGAATCTCTCCCACTTCTATGGAATCAGAAACACTTATTAATAGCCTGCAAAAGGCAAAGAGGAAGTGTCTCATTGTCTGCTGCTGTCATTCCTCACTCTGACGAGCACTTAAAATGTCAAGACCCCTTTCAGCAGCTATGCACAAGCAATCAGGCCCTCTCATCGGTCACCGTGATTTTGCAGCCACTGCAGCTCGGTCCCCATGACTCCTCTCCACACTGTGTTTGGAGACAAGGCATGTTTGGGCACACAAAACAAGCTATGTCTTTGGAAGGAGTGTGCTGAAGGGTCCAGGGAAGCAGGGGAGGGATGGGGCAATGGCTGGGGTGGAGATGTCACAGACAAGGTCATTGCACAGGATGCTTGCTGGGTGGAGAGGCTGGGCGTTCCGTAGGCTGCAAGCTGAAGGCTTACCTTGAACTAGAAGGTGGGAGCTGTCAGCTAACAGGGAAGGAGATCCCATGTCTAACTTTTAGACAACAAAGGATTGCTTTCTGGAGGTGGGTGTTCGAGTTGATCATTGTCTCTTGAGAGCAAAATAAAGCAGAATGGCCTGGAACTGCAGCAGGTGGGATTTGGGTGGGAAACAAGGAAGGACCTCCTGGTGAATAGAAATAGCTGCAGTGCTGAATTGAACTGGGAGGGGAAAAATCACTTTCTTTGTGGAGATATTCTTCTGTCTTTATGTTGTCTGCCTCCTAATGTGTGAGTGACATCCTGGAAGAGGGAAGTGTGAAGAGTCCAGAGGAATGGCTGGAATTTGAGGCTTTCTCCAGCACATGGTATCTCTTACTGTGAGAGCTTTCTACACACAGCTAAAGGAAACAAATATCACAAGCTGGAGCCTAAACCAAGCAAAGTAATGCCTTGTGGCTCTGGAATTTGTATGTCTGAGCCCAAGGTGATTCTTCCTAAGCACAGGGAGGAGACGCTTGCATCGTACCTCTCCTAAACTGCTGCTGATTTTCTGGCATCCATTAACTTTGGCTTGACCTGCCCTCTTCATCACATGACCTTCATCTTCTGGTACTATCTCTGTGTTCCAACACACACACACACACACACACACACACACAGAAAGAGAGAGACAGAGACAGAGAGAGACAGAGACAGAGACACAGACAGAGAGAGACAGACATAGAGAGAGACAGACAGAGACAGACACACAGAGAGAGAGAGAGAGTGAGAGAGAGAGAGAAACATACACAAACACACACAAACAAAAACGCACAGAGGCACACACACATATATAGAAACACACACAAACACACACACACACACACACACACACACATAGAGACACATGCACCCACTTTTTGGCAGTATTGAGGATTAAAATCAGGGTTTTGTATGTGCTAAGTAAGTGATACAATTGCCAAGAGATGATCCAGGAAACCTAGGAGTCCCTGTGACCATGGCCATGCCAAGTCAAACCCTTTTTTGTTTCTCTTGAAGGACTCCTCCAGTTTCTCAAGTTCAAAGCTTTTCTACAGTGCCTGTTTCAGTCCCTTGTAGCCACTGACTGCACCAGACACAGAGATGCTACAATTCAAAGGAGACCATGACCACTACAAAGTACTGGAAAGCCATCAAACTTCCTGATCTTCAGGAAGGGTCTCAGAAACCACACACCTGCCACTCTACTGCAGGCTTTCTGAAGGACCTTTGGACTTTGCCCATCTCTGCAGAGAAAGGTGGCATAGTCCACCTGTTTTGCCTTCTGTTGACCTGACTTTGACCCAGGGCATCTGGTTCATGTTCAGAGATAAATTAGCCTGTTGTTCAACATTTTCCCTAATGTCCATCCAATTCAATTATTTAATAGAATTATGAAATGTCAGGCTCGATGGGTAGAGATAACTCAATGTAACCTATCATTTTTAAAAATAAGAAAGCCATGCTGAGAAAGGAAAGGCACACAGCCAATACTCTGTGCAGAAGAAGCAAGGGTTTGGAGATTCTGGGCTCGGATGTCTTGGCTAGAAAAGCTTTAATTCGGCAGCAGCTCTCTGCTCCCAGACCCGGTGAGAGAGAGACCCAACCGCCTGGTCAGGTGGGCACTCCTGAGGCTGCAGAGCGGAAGAGACCACCAACTCTGCTCACCCCTGCCCACATTCCTGGCCCAAGAGGAAACTGTATAAGGCCTCTGGGCTCCCGTGGGGGAGGGCCCAGGAGCGGCAGGACCCCTGCCTGAGACACCGCCGGAACCTGAAAGAAACAGACCGATAAACAGTTCTCTGCACCCAAATCCCGTGGGAGGGAGAGCTAAACCTTCAGAGAGGCAGACAAGCCTGGGAAACCAGAAGAGACTGCTCCCTGCACACACATCTCGGACGCCAGAGGAAAAAGCCAAAGACCATCTGGAACCCTGGTGCACTGAAGCTCCCGGAAGGGGCGGCACAGGTCTTCCTGGTTGCTGCCGCTGCAGAGAGCCCCTGGGCAGCACCCCACGAGCTAACTTGAGCCTCGGGACCACAGGTAAGACCAAATTTTCTGCTGCAAGAAAGCTGCCTGGTGAACTCAAGACACAGGCCCACAGGAACAGCTGAAGACCTGTAGAGAGGAAAAACTACTCGCCCGAAAGCAGAACACTCTGTCCCCATAACTGACTGAAAGAGAGGAAAACAGGTCTACAGCACTCCTGACACACAGGCTTATAGGACAGTCTAGCCACTGTCAGAAATAGCAGAACAAAGTAACACTAGAGATAATCTGATGGCGAGAGGCAAGCGCAGGAACCCAAGCAACAGAAACCAAGACTACATGGCATCATCGGAGCCCAATTCTCCCACCAAAACAAACATGGAATATCCAAACACACCAGAAAAGCAAGATCTAGTTTCAAAATCATATTTGATCATGATGCTGGAGGGCTTCAAGAAAGACGTGAAGACTCCCTTAGAGAAACACAGGAAAACATTAATGAACAAGTAGAAGCCTACAGAGAGGAAGCGCAAAAATCCCTGAAAGAATTCCAGGAAAACACAATCAAACAGTTGAAGGAATTAAAAATGGAAATAGAAGCAATCAAGAAAGAACACATGGAAACAACCCTGGATATAGAAAACCAAAAGAAGAGACAAGGAGCTTTAGATACAAGCTTCACCAACAGAATACAAGAGATGGAAGAGAGAATCTCAGGAGCAGAAGATTCCATAGAAATCATTGACTCAACTGTCAAAGATAATGTAAAGCGGAAAAAGCTACTGGTCCAAAACATACAGGAAATCCAGGACTCAATGAGAAGATCAAACCTAAGGATAATAGGTATAGAAGAGAGTGAAGACTCCCAGCTCAATGGACCAGTAAATATCTTCAACAAAATCATAGAAGAAAACTTCCCTAACCTAAAAAAAGAGATACCCATAGGCATACAAGAAGCCTACAGAACTCCAAATAGATTGGACCAGAAAAGAAACACCTCCCGTCACATAATTGTCAAAACACCAAACGCACAAAATAAAGAAAGAATATTAAAAGCAGTAAGGGAAAAAGGTCAAGTAACATATAAAGGGAGACCTATCAGAATCACACCAGACTTCTCGCCAGAAACTATGAAGGCCAGAAGATCCTGGACTGATGTCATACAGACCCTAAGAGAACACAAATGCCAGCCCAGGTTACTGTATCCAGCAAAACTCTCAATTAACATTGATGGAGAAACCAAGATATTCCATGACAAAACCAAATTTACACAATATCTTTCTACAAATCCAGCACTACAAAGGATAATAAATGGTAAAGCCCAACATAAGGAGGCAAGCTATACCCTAGAAGAAGCAAGAAACTAATCGTCTTGGCAACAAAACAAAGAGAATGAAAGCACACAAACATAACCTCACATCCAAATATGAATATAAAGGGAAACAATAATCACTATTCCTTAATATCTCTCAATATCAATGGCCTCAACTCCCCAATAAAAAGACATAGATTAACAAACTGGATACGCAACAAGGACCCTGCATTCTGCTGCCTACAGGAAACACACCTCAGAGACAAAGACAGACACTACCTCAGAGTGAAAGGCTGGAAAACAACTTTCCAAGCAAATGGTCAGAAGAAGCAAGCTGGAGTAGCCATTCTAATATCAAATAAAATCAATTTCCAACTAAAAGTCATCAAAAAAGATAAGGAAGGACATTTCATATTCATCAAAGGAAAAATCCACCAAGATGAACTCTCAATCCTAAATATCTATGCCCCAAATACAAGGGCACCTACATACATAAAAGAAACCTTACTAAAGCTCAAAACACACATTGCACCTCACACAATAATAGTGGGAGATTTCAACACCCCACTCTCATCAATGGACAGATCATGGAAACAGAAATTAAACAGTGATGTCGACAGACTAAGAGAAGTCATGAGCCAAATGGACTTAACGGATATTTATAGAACATTCTATCCTAAAGCAAAAGGATATACCTTCTTCTCAGCTCCTCATGGTACTTTCTCCAAAATTGACCATATAATTGGTCAAAAAACGGGCCTCAACAGGTACAGAAAGATAGAAATAATCCCATGCGTGCTATCAGACCACCACGGCCTAAAACTGGTCTTCAATAACAATAAGGGAAGAATGCCCACATATACGTGGAAATTGAACAATGCTCTACTCAATGATAACCTGGTCAAGGAAGAAATAAAGAAAGAAATTAAAAACTTTTTAGAATTTAATGAAAATGAAGATACAACATACTCAAACTTATGGGACACAATGAAAGCTGTGCTAAGAGGAAAACTCATAGCGCTGAGTGCCTGCAGAAAGAAACAGGAAAGAGCATATGTCAGCAGCTTGACAGCATACCTAAAAGCTCTAGAACAAAAAGAAGCAAATACACCCAGGAGGAGTAGAAGGCAGGAAATAATCAAACTCAGAGCTGAAATCAACCAAGTAGAAACAAAAAGGACCATAGAAAGAATCAACAGAACCAAAAGTTGGTTCTTTGAGAAAATCAACAAGATAGATAAACCCTTAGCCAGACTAACGAGAGGACACAGAGAGTGCGTCCAAATTAACAAAATCAGAAATGAAAAGGGAGACATAACTACAGATTCAGAGGAAATTCAAAAAATCATCAGATCTTACTATAAAAACCTATATTCAACAAAATTTGAAAATCTTCAGGAAATGGACAATTTCCTAGACAGATACCAGGTATCGAAGTTAAATCAGGAACAGATAAACCAGTTAAACAACCCCATAACTCCTAAGGAAATAGAAGCAGTCATTAAAGGTCTCCCAACCAAAAAGAGCCCAGGTCCAGACGGGTTTAGTGCAGAATTCTATCAAACCTTCATAGAAGACCTCATACCAATATTATCCAAACTATTCCACAAAATTGAAACAGATGGAGCCCTACCGAATTCCTTCTACGAAGCCACAATTACTCTTATACCTAAACCACACAAAGACACAACAAAGAAAGAGAACTTCAGACCAATTTCCCTTATGAATATCGATGCAAAAATACTCAATAAAATTCTGGCAAACCGAATTCAAGAGCACATCAAAACAATCATCCACCATGATCAAGTAGGCTTCATCCCAGGCATGCAGGGATGGTTTAATATACGGAAAACCATCAACGTGATCCATTATATAAACAAACTGAAAGAACAGAACCACATGATCATTTCATTAGATGCTGAGAAAGCATTTGACAAAATTCAACACCCCTTCATGATAAAAGTCCTGGAAAGAATAGGAATTCAAGGCCCATACCTAAACATAGTAAAAGCCATATACAGCAAACCAGTTGCTAACATTAAACTAAATGGAGAGAAACTTGAAGCAATCCCACTAAAATCAGGGACTAGACAAGGCTGCCCACTCTCTCCCTACTTATTCAATATAGTTCTTGAAGTTCTAGCCAGAGCAATCAGACAACAAAAGGAGATCAAAGGGATACAGATCGGAAAAGAAGAGGTCAAAATATCACTATTTGCAGATGACATGATAGTATATTTAAGTGATCCCAAAAGTTCCACCAGAGAACTACTAAAGCTGATAAACAACTTCAGCAAAGTGGCTGGGTATAAAATTAACTCAAATAAATCAGTTGCCTTCCTCTATACAAAAGAGAAACAAGCCGAGAAAGAAATTAGGGAAACGACACCCTTCATAATAGACCCAAATAATATAAAGTACCTCGGTGTGACTTTAACCAAGCAAGTAAAAGATCTGTACAATAAGAACTTCAAGACACTGAGGAAAGAAATTGAAGAAGACCTCAGAAGATAGAAAGATCTCCCATGCTCATGGATTGGCAGGATTAATATAGTAAAAATGGCCATTTTACCAAAAGCAATCTACAGATTCAATGCAATCCCCATCAAAATACCAATCCAATTCTTCAAAGAGTTAGACAGAACAATTTGCAAATTCATCTGGAATAACAAAAAACCCAGGATAGCTAAAGCTATCCTCAACAATAAAAGGACTTCAGGGGGAATCACTATCCCTGAACTCAAGCAGTATTACAGAGCAATAGTGATAAAAACTGCATGGTATTGGTACAGAGACAGACAGATAGACCAGTGAAATAGAATTGAAGACCCAGAAATGAACCCACACACCTATGGTCACTTGATTTTTGACAAAGGAGCCAAAACCATTCAATGGAAAAAAGATAGCATTTTCAGCAAATGGTGCTGGTTCAACTGGAGGTCAACATGTAGAAGAATGCAGATCGATCCATGCTTATCACCCTGTACAAAGCTTAAGTCCAAGTGGATCAAGGACCTCCACATCAAACCAGACACACTCAAACTAATAGAAGAAAAACTAGGGAAGCATCTGGAACACATGGGCACTGGAAAAATTTTCCTAAACAAAACACCAATGGCTTACGCTCTAAGATCAAGAATCGACAAATGGGATCTCATAAAACTGCAAAGCTTCTGTAAGGCAAAGGACACTGTGGTTAGGACAAAACGGCAACCAACAGATTGGGAAAAGATCTTTACCAATCCTACAACAGATAGAGGCCTTATATCCAAAATATACAAAGAACTCAAGAAGTTAGACCGCAGGGAAACAAATAACCCTATTAAAAAATGGGGTTCAGAGCTAAACAAAGAATTCACAGCTGAGGAATGCCGAATGGCTGAGAAACACCTAAAGAAATGTTCAACATCTTTAGTCATAAGGGAAATGCAAATCAAAACAACCCTGAGATTTCACCTCACACCAGTGCGATTGGCTAAGATCAAAAACTCAGGTGACAGCAGATGCTGGCGAGGATGTGGAGAAAGAGGAACACTCCTCCATTGTTGGTGGGATTGCAGACTGGTAAAACCATTCTGGAAATCAGTCTGGAGGTTCCTCAGAAAATTGGACATTGAACTGCCTGAGGATCCAGCTATACCTCTCTTGGGCATATACCCAAAAGATGCCTCAACATATAAAAGAGACACGTGCTCCACTATGTTCATCGCAGCCTTATTTATAATAGCCAGAAAATGGAAAGAACCCAGATGCCCTTCAACAGAGGAATGGATACAGAGAATGTGGTACATCTACACAATGGAATATTACTCAGCTATCAAAAACAACGAGTTTATGAAATTCGTAGGCAAATGGTTGGAACTGGAAAATATCATCCTGAGTGAGCTAACCCAATCACAGAAAGACATACATGGTATGCACTCATTGATAAGTGGCTATTAGCCCAAATGCTTGAATTACCCTAGATCCCTAGAACAAACGAAACTCAAGACGGATGATCAAAATGTGAATGCTTCACTCCTTCTTTAAATGAGGAAAAAGAATACCCTTGGCAGGGAAGGGAGAGGCAAAGATTAAAACAGAGACTTAAGGAACACCCATTCAGAGCCTGCCCCACATGTGGCCCATACATATACAGCCACCCAATTAGACAAGATGGATGAAGCAAAGAAGTGCAGACCGACAGGAGCTGGATGTAGATCGCTCCTGAGAGACACAGCCAGAATACAGCAAATACAGAGGCGAATGCCGGCAGCAAACCACTGAACTGAGAATAGGTCCCCTATTGAAGGAATCAGAGAAAGAACTGGAAGAGCTTGAAGGGGCTCGAGACCCCAAAAGTACAACAATGCCAAGCAACCAGAGCTTCCAGGGACTAAGCCACTACCTAAAGACTATACATGGACTGACCCTGGACTCTGACCCCATAGGTAGCAATGAATATCCTAGTAAGAGCACCAGTGGAAGGGGAAGCCCTGGGTCCTGCTAAGACTGAACCCCCAGTGAACTAGTCTATGGGGGGAGGGCGGCAATGGGGGGAGGGTTGGGAGGGGAACACCCATAAGGAAGGGGAGGGGGGAGGGGGATGTTTGCCCGGAAACCGGGAAAGGGAATAACACTCGAAATGTATACAAGAAATACTCAAGTTAATAAAAAAAAAAAAAAAGCTTTAATTCATTGAATACCTACTGTAGTGAGAATCTTGTAGTGGTCCAAATGAGAATGACCCCCATGGACCCATATATTTTATTCCCAGACCTTGGGTTATTTAGGAAGGATTGGGAAGCATGGCCTTGTTGGAGAAGGTATTCACTGGGCCTACATGTCTCTCTCTTTGTTTCTGTCTGTCTGTCTGTCTCTGTCTCTGTCTCTGTCTCTCTGTCTCTCTGTCTCTCTGTCTCTCTGTCTCTCTGTCTCTCTGTCTCTCTGTCTCTCTGTCTCTCTCTCTCTCTCCCTCCTGTCTTTGGATCTAGATGTAAGCTCTCATCTACTTCTCAGATATCATGCCTACCTTACTGCTGCCGTGTACCCAGCCATGATGACCAGTGATGATCATATACTAGCCCTCTGAAACTGTAGGCAAGGCCCCAACTAAATGCTTTCTTCTCTAATCTGTCTTGGTCATAGTGTCTCCTCACAGCAATAGAATAGTAACTAACACAGACCCTCTCTCCATAAGGCACTCACAATCTAGGAAGAAGAATGTTGGGCAGAGTCAGGAAGGACCATCTCATCTTGAGGTTGCTAACTGAGAGAAGCCAGGGGCCATTGATGTTCATGACCCTCAGCGAGAAATTTCAATATGACCCTTCTCTATTCTATGTTACCCCTGAACCTAAAACTGGGTGTCAGTGCAGCATGGGCTAGAAAAAAAATGCAAAGGTAACCCAAGGCTTCAGGCTCAGTTTACCATGCCTTTGTACAATCCCAAATCCTGTGAGCAAGGGAAGACACATCTCAGCCCCATCTTGGTCAGCCTTCCAACTCTCCCAGGGCAAACTCTGCTTCTCTTAGCCTCCTCCTCACCTCACCCAGCACAAATCAAACAAGAGATAGGTTAGATTACATGTAGACCTGCTCAAGGCAGTCTGGACCAGGCCCTATTCCCTGAGGTTTCCCCCATCTCTCCCATTATCCCCAGCCTGGGCTGGTAGGCTCAGCTGTTAGAAAATGAGCACTACTCCTCTGTGAATGGGCTTACTCCCATTCACCCTGACAGTCGGACTATAAGCTAGACCAGGAGCTCACACTCAGGGCAAGCAGGAAAGCAACCTCACCACTGAGCTCTGTAGTTTGCCAGGGTGTGTGTGTGTGTGTGTGTGTGTGTGTGTGTGTGTGTGTGTGTGTGTGAGAGAGAGAGAGAGAGAGAGAGAGAGAATATATGTATGTGTATGTGTAAGTTACCCCCCCCCCAGAAGCACCTAAATTTCTGGAGGGTGGAGGTGTGAAGATCTGAATACCCTCCCAGGCCCCCCCTAGAATGTTGAGGGAGTGGAGATCTCACCCCATGAGCTAAGAGGGAAAGAAGCTTGGGGTGGATAGGATGAGGTTTGGGCTTCAGAAAGGGGTGTCACAGGGATGGGGATTTAAAAATAAACAGGAGCTAGCAGCATCTCTTTAGCCATAGCCATGGTAACAGACACCGCTGGAATCGTAGCCTGCCCAGGGACCATTCCCGAGGCTCCAGAAATGTATGCGAGGTTACATCATTTTCCATTCCTCTTTGTTGGTGTCACTATTGTTGTTTTAAATTCTCCAGGGCTGTGAATACAGCAAGCTCAAACACAGGGGAACACCATGCAAATGAGCCCTACGTCCTCAGCCTCACATCCAGGCACTTTGCTCGAGTTCCCTCTGAACACGTGCCCTAGAACTGCAGATGCACACTGGGGAATGTGCACCCACACCAACAAAGACACGTCCTGGGATGCCCAGACAGTCACTTACCCGCACATAAACTGAAAAAGGCCTGCTCTTGTACAAAGTGATAAGATGAAGACTTGACCTTGGTGTTTCGGTGCAGGCCCCACACACGTTTTGGGGGTTTCCACATGGCCACAGTTCTATCTGTTGGTTAACATGTCAGCACGTTTGCACATGGCAAGTCTCTGGCTGTATGTTTCATGGAGGTCTTCACACCCGATCTCACACATAGTCTTGGGAGCACACTTGTATATCTAAGTGTATGTGGTTGGCCTATCCCTTGATACTCTACCTGCTTAAGCATACATGTAATTGATGTCAGCATCTGCTCTCTCCAGGGTACGTAATTGACATGAGCAGATGCATGCTCACACACATCTTCTGGTCATGCAGTGGATTCTCAGAGTCTATGGACTCATCGTTCCAGCTCAGCAATGACATATTGCCTAGAGGTACACTTTCCCTAATGTGTATACATACACACACACACACACACACACACACACACACAAACACTCACAAACATACACAATCACACACACATACACTCACAAACACACACACATACACACACTCACACACATATACACAGTCACATACACACAGTCACACACACACAGTCACACATACACACACTCACATACACACAAACACACATACTCACAAACATACACACACTCACACACATACATTCACACACACTCATACACATACACTCACAAACACACACACACACACACACACACACACACACACACACACACACGAACACTAGCTCTCAGCACCAAGCCCAGTCAAGCACCCTAAGTCAAGCACTCTTCCACAACTCATACAAAATAGGGAGAAGGAAAATTGGCTCAGTCTGGAGGCCTTGGCTTCCTCAGCAGGCAACGTGGAGCAGCAATGGACTACTAGAGCCAGTGGGTTTTTAAAAAATTGCATGCGACTCCCGAGGAGGCAGGAAAATCAAAGCCTCGTCATTGAAAATCCCTACACAGCAGAAGCAGAAATCAACAGAGCTCCAAGAAAAGGCTGCCGCTCCCCCACTTCACCCTCCCTCCCCAGAAGAAAAGACAAACAGAAAACAAATCAAAAAACAAATCTAGACTGAAAGGAGCAATTGTCGAATGAATAGCTCTGGGCTTTCCTCTCACCCCGGGACACATGTTCCCTGACCACAAGACAAGAATGAGAAGAGATTCCTGCAGGCAGTGGGCAGAGGGACAGCCTGCATCAGGTTAACATTTGCTGGCTTCTTGTTCCCAGGGAATGGGGTGAGAAAAGCACAGAATTTAGAGGGAGTCAAACTTATTTGGGACTGAGGTCCCCGATTCAGTAAGTGTGTGACCTTGAACAAGGTCCTTGACCTCAAGGACAAGGTCCTGAACCTCAGTTTGCTCACCTGATAACCAAGGATAAACGCGAGGGCCCATGCATTCGAGTCTGATTGTATGGACAGAACGGGATGTGCTGGTCAACCACTGCCAGGCTCTACTCTACATCTGGCAAAAGACCAAAGGAAAGAGCTCTGGATCCTGGAACATGAGGAGCTTTGGGGTTTGGTTACAGTTGCAAATGTTCAGAATATCAATCACCCAACCAAGTCTACACCTCTGGTTGTTGGTGGAAGATAGTGCCTGAAGGTAGGTGGTCTCTTCCAAAAGACCATGGCTCCTTCCTTGTGAGATTGAAGACACCCTCTCTCTTTTCCCTTCCTCCATAAACGGGAAGCTTTTATTATTCACCCTCTCTTGTTTGGCCCCACACTTGGTGCGATGAGTGATCTGTGCTGTGACTGGTTGGAAAGAGCACACTGAGAACTAGTAAAATATCTGTCATCTAGGCTCACTAGCAAGACTGCCCAGGGGGTGTGGCTCAATAGAAATTTATTCTCTGGAACCCAATCTAAGATTTAAGTGTTAGAAAAGCAGACTCCCAGTTAGCAGTCTCTTCCTGGGGTATAAAAGGCTACTTTCTCCCTCTGCACCAGGAGAGAGAAATTTCCTAGTGGCCCTTAATAGAAGGCCACAAGACATATTGGGTCAGGGCCCCACCCTAAAAGCTTCATTTCTTCTATTTCCCGGCACAGTCACATTGTTGGGTTAGGGACACTCAACATTGGAGAACAATTCTGTTCCTAACTGACTTTATCTCTCCTGCTATCCTACTTGAAGGTTTTGCAGGCATGAAATAGCCAACAAGGTGCAAGGCTGCAATGGAGCCAGGGAAGAGCTATGAGCCTAGATTCCTGGCTTAAACACTCCTACAGCAAACACTATAAAAAAAAAAAAACCGAGGTCTGAAGTCCATTCCAGTACAGATGGAAAATTCAGTGTGCAGATGCCAACTAAGGCCAACTTCTGGGCCTCACGGAGAGGAATCCTTGGGCTTGGGCGTCCACACACGCTATGCTGTAGTGGATAAAACCTGAGAGCCCAGGAAGTACTCATGAGCACTCTCCCTTGTCTGTGTGACTAATAGCTGCATTTCTTTCAGATACCAACTGTTCTGTGGGCCACAGAGAGAGAGAGACAGAGACAGAGACAGAGAGAGAGAGACAGAGAGAGAGATAGAGAGAGAGACAGAGAGAGAGGAAGGGAGAGACACAGAGAGATAGAGAGAGAGAGACAGAGAGAGAGGAAGGGAGAGACACAGAGAGAGAGATAGAGAGACAGAGAGAAACAGAGAGAGAGAGAGGAAGAGAGAGAGGCAGAGACAGAGAGAGAGAGATAGAGAGAGAGGAAGGGAGAGACAGAGAGAGAGATAGAGAGAGAGACAGAGAGAGAGGAAGGGAGAGACACAGAGAGAGAGATAGAGAGACAGAGAGAAACAGAGAGAGAGAGGAAGAGAGAGACACAGAGAGAGACAGAGACAGAGACAGAGAGAGAGATAGAGAGAGAGGAAGGGAGAGACAGAGAGAGAGATAGAGAGAGAGACAGAGAGAGAGGAAGGGAGAGACACAGAGAGAGAGAGATAGAGAGACAGAGAGAAACAGAGAGAGAGGAAGAGAGAGACACAGAGAGAGACAGAAAGAGAGAGATAGAGAGAGAGACAGAGAGAGACAGAGAGGGAGAGAGACAGAGACAGAGAGACACAGAGAGAGACACAGTAACACAGAGAGAGAGACAGAGACAGAGAGACAGGGACAGAGAGACAGAGACAGAGAGACAGAGACAGAGAGAGACAGAGAGACAGAGACAGGGAGAGAGACAGAGAGAGAGATAGAGAGAGAGACAGAGAGAGAGACACAGAGAGAGACACAGAGAGAGAGACAGAGAGAGACACAGAGAGAGACAGAGAGAGAGACAGAAAGAGACAGAGACAGAGAGAGACAGAGACACAGAGAGGAGAGAGATTCTCAGATATATATGCATGCCCATGTGAACACCCACCTACATGTGCAAAACCCATTGCTCTCATTCTACGCATTCATAGTAGCTGATAGTCAACTTTGTAGCTGCACACACAAATAGCTGATCCTTCTTTTGGTCAATTTTCTCCTATATTTTAGGGCATAGGCTCCATAAGGGCGGGGATTTGTTCATCTGGCTCAGAATGCTAACTTTGGCCTAACTACGGAAGCTGGGTACGGCCCTCCTTATTTGCCTGGGTCTGCACGCTTTTCTAGGGCACCAGACGACTGCATAGCCAGAATAGCACTAGCAAATGGAGGTGCTGGTTCCTTTCGCTTGACATGTGGTGTTTGGTAACTAACTGACATGCAATGGCAGTTGCTATGGTAGATAGGGAACAGGGACAGGAAAGATGGGGCAATGGCTGAAGCAACAAGGGCAGTGGTGGGAAGCTCCTTTGAAGATTTATAAAGACGAGGCCGTATTATGGAGGGATGGAGATGCCGAGAGTAGCTACAAGCCCACCTCCACATCACTGCGAGCACCATTAGAACGCAGGAGTGCTCTCTGGCCCCTAGGGTCATAATAGGAGGAGCCAGAGCATCCGAGGGTTGTCTACAGTTCCAAGGTTGTTTCATGGAAGCTAACTCAGTGGCTTATGAACCGAGCCTTTCCTTTCCCCACATGTATATTATCAGAACAGCAGTTCAAGGAACCTGAGAGAAGGGAAAATAAATCACTTTAGTTAACTAAACCTAGTCTAACAACTAATTTTCTTTATCCGCATTGTCTTTTAGTCCTCGATTTTAGAATTACTTAATGCTAATCAGAATAAATATAGAAGGTATGTACCATTTGCGAAGTTGCAGATTATGTGGGGACCTTTTTAACATCATCACAGAGCCTCAATGGTTCTTCTTGTCAGTGGTGGTACTATATAGGTTGTGACTTGGTTAACTGTCATTGACACTCGGTGGTTTTTAGTTTTATACTAATAAAAATAATCAACAGAGGAATACATACAGAAAATATGGTACATTTACACAATGGAGTACTACTCGGCTATTAAAAACGATGAATTCATGAAATTCTTAGGCAAATGGATGGAACTAGAAAATATCCTGAGTGAGCTAACTCAGTCACAAAAAATACACACACTGATAAGTGAATATTAATTACCCCAAAGCTTGAAACACCCAAGATTCAACTCACAAACTACATGAAGCTCACGAAGAAGAAAGACCGAAGTGTGGATGCTTCCGTCCTTCTTAGAAGGGGGAGCAAAATACTCACAGGACGTAGAGGGCAAGAGGGACTTGGGAGGAAGAGAGAAGGGGGAGGGGAAAAGGGAGCAGGATCAGTTATGGGAGAAGATGGGGATGATATACAGAAGGTCAGGAATTTGAACAAAAGTGTGTAGCAATGAGGAATGGGGAACTGTGATTAGCCACCAGCAAGTCCCAGATTCCAGGAAAGCAAGAGATTCCAGGACCCAATATGGATGAGAATAGCTGAAACCCTAAAAGGAAAGGGAGAACCTGTAAAGACCATATCCAAAGGTTAGGCAAGGTCCTGGGTTGAGGGATTGGGCCACCCACCCTTCTGAAAATTTCAACCCAGAAATGCTCCTGTCTGAAGAAAACATAGGGACAGAGTAGAGCAGAAATGGAAGGAAAGGCCATCCAGAGATTGCCCCACCTGGGGACCCATTCTATACGCAGTCCCCAAACCCAGTCACTATTGCTGATGCCAAGAAGTGCTTGCTGACAAGAGGCTGATATGGATGTCTCCTGAGAGGCTCTGCCTGAGCCTTACTGATACAGAGGAGAATGTTTGCACCTAACCATCAGACTGAGCAAGGAGTCCCAATGGAGCAGTTAGAGAAAGGATTGAAGGAGCTGAAGGGGTTTGCAACCCCATAAAAAGAACAACAATATCAACAAACCAGACCCCACCCCCAGAGCTCCCAAGGACTAAACCACCAACCAAAGAGTACACATGGAAGGACCCATGGCTCCAGCTGCATATGTAGCAGAGGATGGCCTTGTCTGGCATCAATAGGAGGAGAGGCCCTTGGTCCTGGGAAGCCTCAATTCCCCAACGTAGGGGAATGCCAGGGTGGTGAGGTGGGAGTGGGAGCACCCTCATAGAAGCAAGGGGTGGGGGGGAACCAGGAAAGGGGATAACATTTGAAATGTAAATACATAAAATGTCCAATAAAAAAAGAAAAAATCCTACACTATGTATTTGCACACATATGTCTCTTTCCCTTCATTTGTGGCATTTCTTTAGAATAATTTCTAGAATTTAAATTACTGGTTCTAAGGATGGAAAGATGTTAAATGACACATCCAAACTCTCTCATATATTTATTTACAAAATACCTATTGTCTGCTGAAAACTGCCAGCCCTAAGGACACAGAACTATTAAGGCTAGTCTCACTTATCAAGAGAGATTCCGAGTCTAGTAGGGACAAGACATACAGATGTCACATTCTGCTAAGCACTCCAATTGTGTTAGAGACTGTGTACTAGAAGGCCCCCAGTCTGAACCAAGGAAGAAGAACCAGCTGGGTTTAAAAAAAATGGGAAAGGAAAAAGCAGAGGCAGAGAAAATAGAGAAAATAGCCAGCTCTAAATGAGATGGCAAACCTCACAGGATATTCCAGGAATTGCTTATGGCCTAATGATGTCCAGGCACAAATGGGCATAGCAAGAGGTTTAGGGAGGCACTGTGGGGAGAGGAGACTGAGCAGGTGGGCAGAGCAGTGGACACACTCACCAGAGAATGAAAAGGGGCGGCAGCAGCCAGTCCATCTTGTTTTCTTTTCTTTTGTTGTTTTGTAGTTGCTCTTACTTGACCTCATTTCCTCCCCCAAACACAAGAACAGACCCATCGAAGACTTCAAAGGATGATTCCCCGAGCTGGAACTCCCCACCCTTCCCTCCATTCTGAACCTACTCCTGGCCATGCTGTATGACGCTGTCCTGGAACTCAGCTCATGTAGAGCTGAACTACTGAAGGCATTTATAGGTATTGCTTGCTTCCCTTATCACCCAGATTGAACTTTGGGCAAATATGTCTTTCCTGAGTCCACCCATTGTCCACCCCGGGTCCGTATCATGTGTTGTCTCTTGCAGCAGTAAAAAGGCACAGATCCCATCCAAGCCCAGCTTGGTGAACCAATGCACTCAGGAGGTTTGCATACAAGAAGAGGGGGAAAAGCAGTTATGACCCTAGAGAGTCGTCTCTTTGTTGACTTTCAGAAGCTCCGTCACTGAAGGCCCTTCTGAGCATTTTTTAGAATTATTTATTTTATGTATATGAGTACACGGTCACTGTCCTCAGACACACTCTAGTGTCACACTTCTTCTAAGAAGGCATAAACCCCATTACAGATGGTTGTGAGCCACCATGTGGTTGCTGGGAATTGAACTCAGGACCTCTGGAAGATCAGTCAGTGCTCTTAATCACAGAGCCATCTCTCCAACATCCCCTCTGAGCAATTTAAGGGCAGTTCCGGTATGGAAGTGTTCCACCCTAGCAGATTGTTCACCTCTCATATTACTTTACAGAGTAGCGTTGTGACGATCTGGGCTCCTGAGTTCCAGAAGCTTCCCCTTCATGCTGGAATGTTGAGAGACTTGGCTGAAGGAATCCATGGGTCTCTGACCTAACTCACTCCAGCTTGTCCCTCTGTCTCTGCTCTGTCTCCTCAGTCTCACTTCTTGTATCACCTTGAGTTTCAGTATAAACATCTTTGTGACAAGGGACTCCGGTTGGTTTGAACGAATTAATAACAAACTCGGGAACACCAATAACGAGCTGTCACCACATTAAACAGTGAATCAAAGCGCTAACTTTCTCTTGGTATCATTTAACCTAGATTTGAATCCTCTGATTCACTGCCTCCCCCTTCCCCCCATGTCTTCTGCACTCCTCGTCTGTCTGTTGTGTGAGCCTGAGTCTCTGCCTGCCCGAAGGCTGTCTTGTACATTTGTCCCTGTATCTGTGTCTGTCTATGTATCTGTCCCTAACAAAAGCATGTGCTCTCTCTCTTACTGAACAATGCAGAAAGCGCCACATTGGGGAAGGAATGAGAGATACTTTACAGAAATCTTAACAGAGTCTTACAAGGGATTAAGTCACTGACTCCTACTGACCCAGATAACAAACAAGCAAACAAATGCTGTCAAGGAACATCCGAATGCTGTTTCCAGTATTTATGATGGATATTCATTTTATAAGTCTGCTTTCTGCCTATTTGCCGTTTCCAGCAAATGATTATCATAACACACAGGCACTACTCTGGGTCAGGGGCATGGGAGAGTATATAACTTAAGATTACAGCTATGCATTAGCGTAGGTTGTAAAGTTGATTACATAGAAAATCCATGGCAAGTAAGGTTGGTTGATACATTGTTCTCTTAAAGGCAGGTTAAACAAACAGGCTGAGTACACAGGGATAGAAGTCTTCTGTGACCCCACTGTGTATTACCAAGCCAGCAGTGCAGTCCAGCAAGAGATCTGGGGTCTTAGAATGTAAGAGATATTTTCGCCACACTGCAACACCACAGGAGTCCAACTACTCCCGAGTAGAGGACAAGCCTATAGGATAGATCACCCCCAATTGAGGCCCAGGGTTACTATCCACGATGCCAAGGCTAGACCCAGTAACAGAAGTGATCATCTCCTGAGAACTAACTTCTTCCCTCAACTAAGACAAGGTCATCCTACAGAACTGGGACTGAGGCAGAGGTCAACCAAAATACAGCCTGCCCAGGACTGCTTAATTGTGCTTACCTCTTACCCCTCGCCATGCCCCATGCCTACTTCCCACAGATGAATTCGTCTTCATTTGACCCTTATTTGTTCATTTCCCACAGTGGCCACATTCAGTAAGCCTCTTCCCTGATTTTCACCATCGCTTGTTTTATTTATTGGCAAATTGGATATGGGAGGCCAAGAGCCCGTTGGAACTGTTGGGGGCCCAGCGTTTTTACTCTGAAGTCTTCAGTTCTATGACCTCAGAAGAGTCTCGTGCAGGGGATCCTAGATGCTTTGATTCAAGCCCCCAGTGGTTGTATCTAACCGACAGGCAACAGCCACACAATTCCCAAAGCCTGGGAGTTAAAGGTGATGCCCACTGCTGGTGCGTTTATTTAAGTAGTATTTGTTCCTGTGGTTGTGCTGTATCAAAAGGGAAGGCTGCCGTCTGCCAAAAAGAACTCTGTGTCTTCTCGCTGAGATGCTCAGGGTACTGTGGAGTTCTAGAAAGCTTCAGTGGGAATGCTAGCAGCCCTCACCTTACACCTGCTTCCCTCTACCTCCATCAGCCTCTGTGGAGACTCCCAGACAGCTTCCATTCCACAGGTCTACCACTCACCTTTCTGCCTCCCCATGGACTGGAGGAGGGAAAGAAACCCACCCTGCAGCAGTGTCATGTCTTCCCATCACTGTCTCTCCTCATCCTTATTAAATTCAGGGCTGATTGGGGCTGTGTGAGCTTGCTTGGACCACCTGCTGTTTGACCAATTCCTTTCCTTTTCCCCTCTGGTGACTAATAGCTGCTCTTTCCTGCAGAGTCCAGGTCCCCCCCAGCCCCCTCCTCCTCCACTCTCCACTCCCCTGCGCGAAGGCAGTTAAGTCCTGAAACCTTTTCAGCCCTTTAGCTCCCAGATGTCTGGGGACAAATCCAACACCCCCACCCCTGTGTCAGATCCCCTGAGGTCTGGACCTTCTCTCTTCTGGGAAATGTAACTGTGGGAACAATAAGATGGTCTCTAGAGCGAGTGGAAGCAGGGGTGAGGGGGGAAGAGGAAAGCCAGGAGAGGAGACGTGTTTGGGAAAGGCGGGGGAGCTCAGCTCAGACAGCAGAGCTGCTAGAACCAGGGAGCAGGAGATGAGGTAGAAGACACAAGTGTGAGGAAGAGTATCTGTGGAACAGCCTGGTGAGGTAGGACAGACAAGGATAGAAAACGACCACCGGGCGAGATTTACCAACTTGAGAACTCGATCAGCTCAGGAAGAGGAAGACTGGACCAAGCAGTGCTGAGGGAAGACGCTTGAAACCACAGGAGGGGAACCCAGAAGAGAGCCTGAGACACGCAGCCAGGCACTGGGGGCGGGGCTTGTGGAGATTGAGCATGCGCATACCCACACGGGTGTGGTCAGGGCTGGTTTGCAGTGAGTTGGGTGGGATTTTACTTTACTAAGATCTGGTCTGCAGGCTGGGGCCTGGGCATCAGGAGTTAGTAACTGAGGCAGGTCACCCCAGAAAGGACAGCAACAACAGGCAAAGGTGCCAGATGACTTTCAGACCAGAGGTAGGAGTGTTGCACATCCTCCCAGGGTCTTGGCTGTGGATTGCCTTCGAACAGATTGCTGAGCGTTGAGTTTCTGTCCTAGCTCCGTTGTCCTCATAACTCTGACTTCAATTCCACGACTTGAGGCAAAACCCTTTCCTCACTTACCCCTCCTCCTCCTTTCCCTTCTCTTCTTCATGTTTCTTCTCACCTCCTCCCCTTTGTCTTCTTCCTCCTCTCCTTCATTTTCTCCTCTTCATCCTCCCTCTACTCCTCTTTGTCCTCTTCCCCTTCTCCTCTCTCTCCTCTCTGCCCTCCACTCACATGGGCTTAGTTACTTTGCAACTGCTGTGATGAAACACCCCACAACCAAGACAACGTAAGGAAGAGTTTAATGGGGGCATGTGGTTTCAGAGGGTACATCTATGACCATCATAGAGGGGAGGTGGCTGCAGGCAGGCAGGCAAGGTCCTGGAGCATACACCACTCTCTCACCACTGTGAGGCAGAGAAAGCTGAGACTGGCATGGGCTTTTGAAACCTCAAAGGCTACCCCAGTGACGCACCTCCTCCAATAGGGGCACACTTTCTACTCCCTCCAAAACAGTTTCACCAACCAGAAACCAAGCATTCAAATGTGTGAGCCTGTAGGGACCATTTTTAAGCCACCACATCCCCTCTTCTTTGACTGTTGTTTCCCCTGTGTCCAGCTGGAATATTAACTCAGTATTCTCTGTCTCGGGGCAGCTCTTATTCTATCTCAGAGCGAAAGTCATTTTCCTAGGAAATCCTCCCAGAACTACCATGTTAGTTCTGTGTTTCTACTTCATACAATCTTGCACTTCTAGGGAAGGGAGACAGAGTTCATTGGGGGCAGGGCAAGGAAGACAGTATGAGTCCCTCACAACGCCATTTGCAGCCCATTTAAGAGCCCCAAGACCACTTTAGAGAACTCTGTCTGAGTGTGGGTGCTCTGCCAACTGTCCGCCAGCTGCCACTCTTGGGGAGAAGCCACCAGAGTCTGCAGTGTTTTCTGGGTCACTGCCTGGAAGTTGGTAACAGCGGCCTGCCTTCCCCACACCTGTCTCTCACTGGGTAAGCTCAGAAACTTTCTCCTCATCACAGTGAGTCTGTCTGTTGCCATGGTGTGCTATGGGTATGCTGCTGCGAACAGCAGAAACCAGGCTTCCAGGGCTGGGCCACATCCATCCAGGATTCTAAGGTCTTTCTCCCCTTGTGAGTACTACAGTGGAGTAGCAGCAGACCAGAGACTGGCCTCTTCCTTTACAAAGCTATGTCTGGGGACGACTCGGAAACTGCCTTCCTTCTGTCCCCATCTACCATTTCTTTGATGAGAGTTTCTCTTCCTTCACTGGAATAAGGCTACCAAGACCTCAGCTGTTAACTGCCTGAGTCACCCTCAGCTGCTTCCCTAACCATCCCTCACTCTCTCCCAGCTGCTGGTTTCCTTTTTTCATAGCACACTGTGCTAAGGTGCTTGTGAGTGTCCCCTTTTGTTCTTGTGCCTGGTGTCTAGATTCTTCAAAGTCAGAGGAAAGCAGCCCCCTGAGGTTTGCTCCCACTGAGCTGGTCATGGTTCACTTATCCCTGGCCAGCTCTGACCTGTTTTCTTTTATCTGCCCTCTGCTCTGACCTCAGGAGGCCAATCTCTGGTTCTTGCACCTCCCAGGCTCTCATTGGGTATGGCCCATGGAGGTCTCACAGAGATCACAGACAGACAGACAGACAGACCGACCGACAGACAGACAGACAGACAGACAGACAGACAGACAGGGAGAGAGGGAGGGAGGGAGGGAGGGAGGGAGGGAGGGAGGGAGGGAGGGAGGGAAGGAGGGAGGGAGGGAGAGAGGGTGGGTTCCTTGGTGGCAGAATCCTCACTTCCACAATCCCCTTCTCTGGAGTCCATCCTGTTCTTCTGCCTTATCCCGTGTGTTTCCAGTCTCTGATCTTCACCATGCTTGGCTGGTCCCCCAGCTTGCTCACACCTCTGTGACTTGTCCCTTCTTCACAGCCCTACATCTGCACTCTCTGAAGTGACAAATGCCTCCTGCTGAGACTCTGATAAAGCTGTAGTCCCGCACAACAAGTGTGGCTGAGAGAATGAGCAGGTGGCCAGCAGGCCTGCAGGCTGATGATGAGCCTCGCATGCCCAGACTTGGCGGCAGAAAGATACTGTCAGAAGCAGAAGAAAGCTCAAGGAAGTCTTGGGTACCTCTGAATGGAGTAGCCCCAAAATTTCTCCAGGGCCAAAAGCAACCCTGTAAGTTTTAAAGGTTACAAGTAAGAAAATCCCAGAGTCTCTGCCGGTGGCCAGTACTTATGACTCATAACTCTGGCAGAAATAGCTTCAACTCCTTTTATTTTATCTGTAACCCCCCTCTTCTGGCTCTATTATTCTTCTAGGAAATCATTACAGTACATAAGTGCCTAGGATGCTAACATGTTAGTGTCTTAAACATGAATTTTTGCAAAGAGCAGAGGATTTGAGATTAAAGGCAAAACAAAACAAAAACAAACAAACAAACAAACAAAACTTCCTTCTGGCACTATGTGACAAGAGGCTTCAGGCAGCCTATTTAACTTGATGAATGTCTTTGTGTCATTTATAACATGGGGTATTGGGAAGCCTTGTCCAGCCTTCTTCCAGCTCTGTGTTTGGAATGCAATAGAGACTGCATTTGAAAGGAATGCATGCTGCACCCCCAAGTTAGCCAATACTCTGTCTTCTTCTGCATATTTAATCAAAAATTCTCTTCATGTTCTCTTTTCCAAATGCTCTTGAAAGTGAGTCAAAATTCTCCAAAGACGTCTCCTGGTATTTCACGTACCTTGTGCACAAAAGTGTGTGTGTGTGTGTGTGTGTGTGTGTGTGTGTGTGTGTGTGTGTGTGTGTGTTGGGGGGGAAATCTCAACTCCACTCCTGGGACCTTTAGGATGTGGGTGGCCCGCCAGGATGAGCTTGATGGGCAAATTTCGACTGAATCTCATAAGGGGATGGCAGTCCTGCTGCCTGCTTGGCTGATTTGCAAAGGATGTAGGTCTATCCCATGTTGATAGCACAGAATGCCAGCGTTCCACAGCCTTGACAGGAAACATAAATTTAAATTGTCTGTTGCCGGCTGTCAGGAAAAGCCTGGGTACAAGAAATAATATTCACGGAGGATTAGCTGAAGGACACCTGGCCCATCTACTGCTATAGATATACTAGATTTTATCCCTGGATCAAGGCAGACAGTCAGAGCTATGCATCTAGACCAAGTGGTTTTGGCTTTTTGTAAAAGGAGATTTGCTAGCTGTGTTTAGGCATACTGTTTTAAGTTTGCACTGAAGGGATGCTTGAAGGAAAATCTACGTGAGTTTAGCAATTGCATTTAATGTAAGAAAGGTCTTTTTTTTTTAAAAAAAATTGCCTGGTTGCCTGGTAGATCTTTTTGTCGTATTTTGAAGTCTTCAGTAGAAATTTCCCTTAGCTTTATCTCCTCCAAGGCAACAGGTATAACTTTTTACCTAGGGACAATTCAAATTTTGTTACCGATGGCTTCCTCTTTGTCTTTGGTTGCTAGGAAGCTCAGGCTTTAAGACATGAATTTCCCCATTCTGGCTTTTCTTAAGTCTTCTATTCTCACTTCTTGCTGGTTCCACTTTAACCCAACCATCTTATGATACTGTGTTATCACTATAAGCATTCTCAATTTCTTTTTCTTCCTGTGGAAAGAAAGAGACCAGTGGTTGAAAGGAAATGAAAGTCTATGTAATACACCCAAGAACATGACAAATGCAAGCATCATGCATCTTCTGAGAGATAAATACCTAAGTTAGTTCTGATTACCCCTTGACATTTGGCTGCAGGTTACTTAATGTTAAGGGTATGGAACCATGACCAAAGCAACTTACAGAAGAAAAAGTTTATCTGGGGCTTAGAGTTCCAGAGGGCGAGTCCATGCTCATCACTTCGTGGAGCACGGCAACAAACAAGCAGGCATGATGTTGGAGCAGTAGATGAGAGCTGACATCTGATCTACAAGTTGGAGGCATATAGGGGGTGGGAGAACTGGGAACGGCATGGGCTTTTGAAATTTCATTAGCCATCCCCAATGACATACATCCTCCAACAAGACCACACCTTCTTATCCTTCCTAAACAGTTCCAGGATCTGAGGAACAAACGTTCAAATATATGAGTCTACGGGGAACATTCTGATTTAAGTCACCACAGAGATTTCAAATACGGTATTCATCCATCTGACAAGTTCTTTGGTGTGTGCCTGGTGATAGAGACACAGCTGTCGTTGCTACCGTTGCTCAGAGAAGCTTGAAAACTTCTCAAACTCTGACAAAGCAGCCAAGGACTACTCAGAAGGATGAGATGTAAGTTCATGGTAGGAGAAACAGGCCGGCAGAGACCCCTGCTATGAAAGGGCTCGTCAAGTCTAGAGTTCAGGGAGATTTCTCCAAAGAAGATGTAATCATATTGGTGTTGGAAGAAGACCAAGAAGTTTGACAGAAAAGAAGGGCCAGAATTGTCCCCAGAAGAAAAAACAATATGCACAAATGTCAAGGATGGGGATTTAGCTCAGTGGTAGAGCACTTGCCTAGCAAGCGCAAGGCCCTGGGTTCGGTCCCCAGCTCCGGAAAAAAAAAAGATTTAAAAAAAAGGAGAGAGATATAAAACCAATGGCACAGAAGACTAGAAACAAGGTAATATTCTACTGGGTGCTCTGTTTCAACAGGGCAATACAACACAATTTAGGTAGATTCCAAAGGCTACACAACATGTAACTCCACTGGTTCCATCTATTTATAAGAAAACTCTAGTGTTGGGGGAGAGATTCATGCCAGGGATCAGGGGATGGGGACACTGTGAGTACAGAGGGGCAGCACAACAGAGGTTGGAAAGTGATTTAATTATTTTGTATTCCAATTGTGATAATGTTGTATCTATATCTCTTTATCTAGGTTCAGGCTCAGGAACCACATATTTAAAATAGAAATCAACTACATTGTTCAGCAGTTAAAAAGAAAATAAGAATTCAAATTGCCAACGGAAAGTTGGCCGCTGAAAACTTTGAAGATGGAAACTGGGCAAGGATAAAGAAACACATCCATATTAATGCTGTGCTTATATATTACCCCAAAGGCAGAGGAAGGGGTGTGGTTTAAGTAGGGTAGTGGGTCTGCTGCATCTGTGTTTGTGAATAATTCCTCCCTTGGGCAGTAGTGTGTAGAATGTATTAAGGAAGGCCCTAGAGGGGCATATGAAAGCCAAAGCTCAGGAAAAGTGGAAAGGTGGCTTCAAGCAGGATGCCAGTGAGGAGACACTTTATACAGCCTTTGCCTCCCACAAGTCCAAAAGCTACAGGAGAGAAGAAGGGAAAAGATCCTAGAGGGCCTGAGGGACAGTGGACGGACACTTGGGCCACAGGCCACAGTGAGAGAGTGCCATGGCACACGCCTGTATGTTGAGTACAGAATATGGTTCTTCTCCTCACCCATCTACTCAGAATAGATGGTTTTGGTTGGTTGGTTCCTTATCAGCAACCCTACCTCTGAGTCCTTGTACCTCTTTGATCTCCTTACCCCTATTCTCAGTTTACAGTTTAGGAGAGGGGCAAGGGCAGAGAAGAGCAGAGAACATTGTGCTGCTGTCCCCCCAGCCCTGTGGAGAGATGCTCTCCTAGCATTTCGTCTGCACTGGTTATAGGCTGGTAGGAGCTTATCAAGCTGTAATTACTCAGCCTGGGTCTTTGCTAATTGGTTCTCTGGAGTGAAGTTACCTCCAATCTGTGTGTTATGGGTGCTCAGCAGGAAGTGATTTAAGCCGAGGAGGCTGTCTGTGATGATATGTCAGGGAATCTGTGTTATCTGCAAGACCCTGAAGTTGGGACCTGGCTGAGATGGAGAAAGGAAAGTGTTATTGGGCTCCAATTCAAATCTAAAATGATCAACTGACCTCACATCATCAAGTTCCCAAGGCTGGGGATCAGGGCACACACTGGGAGGCCATTTTGTTTTCTCTTAGAAAAGAGAGGAGGGGTGGAGAGAGGGAAAGGGAAGGAAAGAAATGGAAGGAAATGGAAGAAGAGGGAAAGGAATGAACAGGGATGGGATGGGACACAGAAACTCCCCCCTTTGACTCCATTGACCTCCTCTGGACTGACAATCATCTCTGATCTCTGTGTTCTTATACATTGATTATCCATTTCCAAAGGCCCCTACAATCGTTGAGCTTCATTGTCAACTTGACTGGATTTAGAATCACCATGGCAACATGCTCTTGGTACATCTGGGAGAGTGTTTCCAGAAAGATTTAACTGAGGTTTGAAGACCCTCCCTCGATGTTGGTGGCTCTGTTCATTCCAAGGCCTGTGGTCCTGGACTGAATAAAAGGGAAAGGAGCTGGGCATCGGCTCCATTTCTCTCTGCTTCCTGAAAAAGAAAAAAGAGTCAATGAAAGTAGCCACTTCACCTTCTCTCTGCCATGCCTTCCCCCACCGTGATGACTTGTGCTTTCAAATTGTGAGCCACAATAAACTCTCCCCTGCTTAAGAGGCTTTTATCAGGTATTTTATCATAGCAATAAGAGCATAACTAACAGGGTTGCCGAAGGTTCAGGTGAGGGTCAATGAGGCCGAATAACATCTCATTGCCGGTGCCTATGAGACCCTGCCTTTCCATTATCCCTGGGTGGACAGTAGCACTCTTTTCATCTTTTGGCTGCTGTAAGTAACAGATGTGGAAAGTTTCTAGGTAAGTTCTCACAGAAATTGTTCCTTTTGGACAGTAGAAATCTGACTGTGTACTTCTTTGTGGGTATATGTGTCATGTGCATACATCTGTCTGTGTGTGTGTGTGTGTGTGTGTGTGTGTGTGTGTGTGTGCATACAGATGCATACGTGTAGGGGAATTACATGTGCACATGTATGTGATGTGTTTGGAGAATGAAGGGCAGCCTTAGTTGGCATTCCTCAGGTATCATTCCTGATTATATTTTTGAGGCAGGATTTGTTACCAGCCCTGAAGCTTATCAAGCAGGCATGACTGGCTGTCTATGAACCCTGGGATCTGTCTGTATCTGCTTCTGAAGAGACAGGGTTAGAAGTGTGTATCACCACACTTGGCCTTCTTGATGTGGAGTCTAGAGCTCAAACTCTGGCCTTTGCACTGGCAAGGCAAGTCCTTTGCTGACTGAGTCGTCTTCCCAGCTCCTAATCACGTTCTTCTTGCTGTATACAGATGGTGCTGACTACTCAGTGCCATTCTTTCCTTTTGGACTACCTTCCACCCACACAGTGTGCCCATCCAAGCCTGGAGTAAGTCCATTAGGTTCCTGTCTCAGGTCCTTTACATACATAGCTTTTTATATCCAGACCACTCCGTTTCCCTATGTATCTGCTGTGACTTGCTTCTTTGGCTGCAAGGGGAAGCAATTCAGATTTCATCTAAATAGCACACTTCTCTGTGAGCCCTTCTATGACTGTAGAGTAGACCTTTAGATTTCTCACTCTATTATTATTTCGTTGCACTCTGACAACCAGGTGTTTTATTGTGTGTTTCTCTCCCTTGTCGAAGGTAAGATGTGTAAGAGCAGAAACCTCATGTTGACCAAAGTTATTCCTCTGTGTACTTGATCCTGTGTGGCTTATACTCAGCATATGCCTGAAAGGGCACCTTCTTCCACTGATGTATTATCCTGTGGGAAACACCCTTCCTTCCTTCCTTCCTTCCTCCCTTCCTTCCTTCCTTCCTTCCTTCCTCCCTCCCTCCCTCCCTCCCTCCCTCCCTTCCTTCCTTCCTCTCTCTCTCTCTCTCTCTCTCTCTCTCTCTCTCTCTCTCTCTTTCTTTCTTTCTTTCTTTCGACAGTATTTGCTTTGGTTTGGTGAGGTTTATTTGAGACTTACGTTTAGCCTTGGATTTGCCATGTATTTGAGGATGATCTTAATCTCTCGACCTTCCCAACTGCTGGCATTATTGGTGTGGTCTACTATGTCCAACGTTAATAAGACCTTTGTGCCCTCCCAAAATGCATGCCTGGAAGGATTCAGCATTTTGGGTATAACAAGGCCATATTTTCCCAAGACCTCTGGCCTTGAGTCTCGAGGGGCCATCAGATGGAGGGTGGACCTGCCGTAGAATGGTGGGCTCCACTTCAGAGTTACAGCTTTCCCTAGTTTCCTGGCGATGAAAATATCTGGTCCAAGGGTCACAGTCTAGAACTAAGTACTCTGTGGCTACTCTTTCAGCAGCACCTGCAACACTAGCCATTGATTTTTCATTAACCCGGACAGTATCTGTTAACCAGTCTAAACATGTCCACAATGACACCTGAGTCCTTAATCAATCTTGCTTGGGCCTTACCCTTATCTTCAGTCCTCGGAATTATTCTGACATTAACACCATCAGCAGCTCTTTCCTTCTTGAAGTCCCCATCCTGGATGATTTCACAGTATCCTCATTCCCAATAAACCCCTTCATTGCTCCTAAGTCTGGGACTGACATCCTCCTTTTTCTAGCCTTAAACATGTTTCACAAAGGAGGAGAAAACATCTCTTCTCTAACAAACTCAATCTCTCCATGTCATGGTATGTTAGATCTTTATGAAGATGGATTCTAAGCATCTATCTATCCACAGTACAGACCACTCTTGAGCCCCAGAGACCCACTGTCCTGATATACTATAGTGCATAGTTCCTGGAGGTTTGTCCACACAGGGTCTTGAATTCCAATCCTTGGGCAACAAAAACAACTTAATGCAATTTGATATGCAGCAGAGTCTTCCTAGATGTAAGCGTCACTGTGATAATGCAATGGTGAGACCAAGGTTGGTGGCTTTTTCAGTGGGATAGGCATAAAAATGGAGTTAGCCACATTCATTTTTCACAGCACAGGGAGGCATACATCATGGGTGGGCTACATAGACGGTCAGAGCTAACCTGGGAAAGTTGAAATTGTTTAGAATGAGGGAAGAACAAGGGAGTAGAGAAAAGTGAAGGGGAGTGAAGAGAATGGAGTAGGTACGTAGGAGACGGTTGGATTCTAGGAGGCAGGGAGGGGGTTGTTATGGTTCATAGGAGAAAGGCAGAAAGAATCCTTGCCATTGATCTTCCTGGTTTTCTAGACTCCTGGGTTCCCCTCTAATTCCTATCACTGGCAGCCTTTCCATGGTTACCCAACCTATCACATAGCTTGAGCAGTACCTAGTTGTCCTGACTTTCTTGCCCCTGTCCCTTTAACCACACCATTCTCTTTATTCTCAGTCAAACCCCGGAATCCCAAGTTCTCCTAGCTAGTACATCACCCGAGCTGCCTTATGCTCTCTACCTATGGGTTTGGTCCCCAGTATCTCTCATCATGCTACATCCTTGTCCCTGGTGCTTCTGCAGTGGTTTTAAAACAAAGTCTAACTCAACAGAAGTTCAAAGCATGCATGTTCAACGTGCATGTTTTGATTCTCAGGTGTTTCCATAGCTGTATCTCCCACCATGGGAACCTTACATGGACTGGCCAGGTATCTACTGGCACAATGCAACTTGGTTCTTGAATCTTCCACAGCTTCCCTCTTCACTTCCAAAACTCACCCCCTTCTTCCCTTGTGTTTCCTCCTCTGTCTCTTCCCCCATGGTTATCCATTTCCATCTTTCTTTCCTGAGAACTAACTGATGCCTTTCTTCTCACGTGTTACCGCATTTAACAACAACACTAGGTTGGCAGGTTGACGTCAGCCACAATGTGAATATTTGTGCCAGAGAGATTGGCAAGAGGTACAAATCAGGTCTTCCCCCAACCCCAGAGCCCCAAGGAGACCTGGTTAAATATTTATCATCTCCCTATGGGCTCTCACTGCACTAAGGAGGCAAACCAAGGCATCCAAAATCACATAGTCAGTGGGCAATAGCAAGAGTCAAGCCCTGATGTCTTTACATTATTACTCTTTTCACTGGGAAGCTGCCACACTAATTAGGACTTAAAGGGTCCTTCCTAATAGATAAGAATGTGGACAAGCAAAGACATAGATTATACAAGACAAACAGATGCATGATCCTCAGGTGAATAACCAGAAACGTCCACACTTACCTTCACTGCTACCTCTTCACTACCCACTCCATCCTCTCAACTCCTGAGCAGACAGAGAAGCCTGAGAGGTGGTTGCAGCTCCTTTAGCTTCACACTAGAGGGAGGACAAAGGCATCTCTGTCAGTTTCTGGGCATGCTTTGGACTCCACTTTGCTCTATAATTAGTGTCTATTTGTCTCCTTAACTTAAACTGGGTTTTAGCAATTTAGAGCCAGGGAGCCCATGTTATTTCAGATATGTAATTGAAATCCCTTTCTGCTCCTCTGGGAACCTGGGATGTTGCTTTACTCAGCCGAATGATAAAGATGCAGGGCCCTGATCACAGGCAGATAAGTAGGCTAGTTGATTAGGATGAATCCCACAGGCGATCCCTAATCTACTAGTCTGTTTGTTAACTATCTGTCTTTTTAAGTTATTTGGTTTGCATAATATGATAATATAATAATGTGCCAGCTATTTAAAGGTGGAAATGAACCTAAATTGAAGACAAAACAGGCATGGCTTGTGTCTGATCAATTAGCCACAGATTTTATTGAGCATCTATTCTTTGTGCAGCACTCGGTTAAGAATAGGATAGACATCAGATGTCCAGGCTGTGGCCTTAAAAAAGCTCACAGAGGCAATAGGCATGCCAACAGAAAATTGATAGAGACACTAAAGATTCCAAGTACGTTGTTGCTAAAAGTGTGAACCATATCAAAGCATTAGGTAGCTAGTCAAACATTAGCAGGCTTGAAGATCACTGAAGATGGATTCTCCCTCATCATCAACTTCGAGGTCTAAGTTTATGCCAATCCCCAGCTACACACTAATTTGAAGGAAGGGGAAACTATCACAATTGCTTCTCCTTGAGACCTGAAGCACTGTGAGATGGGAGGAAGAGCGAGGCAGCAGGGCTTCGTTGAGGTTCATTAAGAGAAAACTATTTCCTGCCTGGGTGTTCTATAGATCTTCTTTTCCTTAAGTCTTCGAAATCTACTCTGTTGCACAATTTTCGGTCAAAAGGATGGGATTGAGCTGTACTTCTGGATTTGGATAGAGATGTGACATTCTAAACTACCCAAAAGATTATAAGATTACAAAGATATACTATTGTCCCCTCCCATAGGAGTTAATCCTAATGAGCCTGTCAATCACCTGCACAGAGAGATGGCTCATAATATAAGGTTCCAGAAACTTCAAGAAAGACGATATACCTGACAGGTTTAGCATATGAGATATATATCCATACACCTCAAAGGCCCCTCCCTCACCATGGTTGCGTATACAATCTTCACTGCTCCACCTGCCTGACTCCTGAATTCTAACTCAGAAAGGTCAATGCATCCTTTTCCTTCTTTCTTTACCCATTCCCAGGCACTGCCAAAGCCCTAAAGCTGGCTAGCTTTGTGTGTTGAACAGTTTCATATCAACTTGACACGAGCTAAAGCCATGTGAGATGAGGGAGCCTCAATTATAACAATGCCTCCATAAGATCAGGCTGGAGACAAGCCTGTAAGGTATTTTCTTAATTAGTGATTAATGGGGAAGGGCCCAGCCTATTGTAGGTAGTGCCATCCCTAGGCTGGTGGTCCTGGGTTCTATTAGAGAGCAGGCTGAACAAGTCATAAGGAGCAAGCCAGTAAGCAGCACCCCTCCATGGCCTCTGCATCAGCTCCTGCCTTCAGGTTCCTGCCCTGTTCCAGTTCCTGTCCTGACTTCCTTCAATGATGAGCAGCAAGCGAGATGGACCCCTAAGCTGAAATGAATACTTTCCCCTCTGACTTGCTTTTTGGTCATGGTTTCATTGCAGCATTCGAAATCCTAAGACATCTACTGTCCCAGGTATTTTAACTCCTTGTCTCTGAAGACCTTTGGTTTAGCCACTTGCAAACTTCTGTGGCCAGGTCTGCCTGCTTTCTTGACTTCTAATTTAGAATTCTTCCCGTTCCTCCTCTTATCCATTCCCCTCCCCCAGCATTTGCCATGACCCTCAACTTCTCAGTCCATTATAGTTTCTCTAAAACTCTAAAATAACTAGTCCTCTGGTTTCCATCTGAGTCTGTTTCTCAATCCTCTTACCTATGAGACTCAGAACCTTCAGAAAGAACCCTGTGTTAATCCCAGTGGTAAATGGGGCTACTGTGACAGGGATTTTGAGTCTTAGCTTAGAGCAACACAATTCTGCAGGACCTTAGAACCTCCTGAAGAAAGCTCCACCTTCTAAAGAACACAGAACCATCTAGTCCAAAAGTCAACCCTTGGAGTTAAACGCCATGCCTTGTTCCCAGCATGCACCACTCAGAAATCCCTGCCTAGCCCATCCCAGATCCATGCAGAATCCTCCCTGCCCTCTGACGTGAGGTCTTTGGAGATGGCTGGACTAGACTGGATACTTATTCATCCTCACTGGGCTTTAATGAGTACTTATGGAATAGTCAACCCTCCCTGAGCTACTACAGCATGCTAGGACTGGGTGCCTCACACATGGCGTTCGGACCTCACTTCTCCCACAAGCATGTGGACTCAGAGACATGGAAGCATTGTGTAACCAGCATTCTGGCTCCACACTGCATCCTCAGCCCATGAACTTTGTTGAGGTAATTTAAAAACTCCTCTTTCAGTCAGTCACATATCTTGACGCACAGGCCCTTGAGACCCACAAAGAGGCCAAGAATCCCATTCTGGATTTTAACAAGCTTCCAAGGCTACTATAGATGTGTAGTATACACATTACTCGCTTATGTGCAGCTTCTTGTGGATCTCGTAAGCAGGGGCTATCTGAGTCAACTCTGGGTCTCCAGCAGGCCACACAGTTTCTGGTCCAGTCTGATACTCCATACATTTTTTTGTGAAGGTATCGAGTACCATGAATGTTTTCACCCTCCTTACTGCCATTCCACAGGTAGCATACCAGGTTAGCACATCTGCTTTCGGCTGTCTGAAACACCATTCATGTGCAGCCTCAGAGGACTAATTAGAAATGTGTACAGCATGCCCGCACCTACAATGCACTCCCAATCACTCACCAGGGTCTCGCTATCTGCTAGGTCCCCTGCCACCTACTCCTACCCCTAGGAAAGCTGGCTGGGTATCACCATAGTCAAGTAGAGAAATGAGGACCCCAGACAGACTCCATAGGACACCCCCAAACCACCCAGCACTGATCTCCAAACAATACTCGCTGTGGTCCTGGAAGCCCTGTGCACCCAACTTTGTGTGGAGCGGATGCTGTTTGAGTCTTGCTGGGGCACACACTGTTTGCTTTGATGCATGCCCACTAAGGTATGTTGCTAGGAGCTTTACACTCAGATATCACGGTAAAGGGTCCTGCATGCAGAAGGCAGACTACATCAAGCTAAACCAAAGGAGTTGGCGATGTGGGATTTTCATTAGGTTCAGTGTGCAAATAAATCCTCTTGATGTGATATGCGTGCAAGCTTTGTCCAGATGCTTCCTTTCCTTCTCTCTAGGACTTTTTTTTTTTTTGCCTTAAAATTTCTTACTGTAAGTGAGGACTCTACTTTGGAACTCATGATTTGGTACAGGGCCTATACTCATGATAGATCAAATCAGGGAAGGACAGAGGACCTGCCAGCCCTCACAGACAGCTAGTGCTGGCAGCACGGTCCAGGCTCAAGGGTGCTGGTATGGTTGGCAATCCCTGGATCTCACAGATCACCCTATGCATTTAAACATTTAGAGAAGTCAAGGACTTTAAACTCCCATCTTCCAGAAAGCATCTTCCCTTTCTAGGGTTTCCAGGGTTTCCAGCAGTTTGTTGGCTGCATTCAGGGGTGAAATACTGGGTATCCATGCAGTGTTCAGTCTTTGGCACTCTGCAGCCTGCCTGGCCATTTCACTATCTACCCTTCTCAGAGGCTCAAAGACGTTCAAGACAGACAGCAGGGAGGTTGGGGCTTTAAGGGACTGGAGGCTTTGAGATGTTAGCCAATTTGTCTGCATTATTTAGATAGCAAAGCAACAGACTTGAGCCCTGAATTCAAGACTCCAGATTTCTGCTCCATACACCCTTTAGCCACAGCTCCCTAGTGTAAGATCCAAAGTCTGAAGTCTTTCTACTATACCTGGCCAGATTGCTTAATAGGCTGAGGATCTTTGCAACCAGGAGCAGGGCAGAGCTCACTAACCTCGGCCCCCCAGGGACAGGAAGCAGGATGAGTGATACGTTCCCTCCGGTAGGACTACGTGTCTAATTCCTTCTCAGGGCCTTCTTAAGCCCTTGGCCTCAATTATGTTCCACGACCAGCAAGTGACACAAATTAATTATCTGCTGGGGAAAAGAAGGGCTTTCTTTTATCTGTTTAAAAGTAGTCACCTTCTTGTTTCACCGGATTGGCCTCATAAACTCCAAGGAAGGACGAAGAAGATGACTGCCAGTGGGAGGGATGGCAGAAGGGTGAGAGGAGATATGCAGATAGAGGGTAAATAAAAGAGGATGAAGGGTGAGAGAGATGAGCAGGCACAGTGCATAAGAGCCTTGCAATATTAGAGAGCGGAAGGTTAGACACTGGGCGATGCTATGGTCTATGGAGGGTTATGGGTCTCAAATAAGGCTGAAAGACATAAGCAGGATGCCAATCGGTTTGGAAGATGAAAGCTCTATGACAGAGGGAACTGGCCTTCTTTTACCAATGTGCCTGTGTGTATCATGGTAGCTGGCACATGGTAGACTCTCGATGAAGCTCCATCTGTTGAGTGGATGGATCAGTCTGTAGACATTGGCTAACCAAATAAGTCGGGAAAAGCCATCTGAGGAGGAAGTGGCACTGTAAACAAAGACAGTTGGGATGATCATCAGTTCTCTATAATTAGTGTGAATATGTAGAGAGTCAGAGGGCAGATGTGAGTTGGGACAGGCAAGCAAGGTCAGACTGGTTTGTCCTGGGTATCCTTGGTAATGAGGAAATAATAGCAGATCCCACCTATGTCTAAAATCCACTTTGACCATCAATCACTCTGTGAAGGGTGTAAATAGGTTCCAAAAGTTTTATAGGATCCCATAGCAGGAATCTGGTCCTGATGCTTAGCCGGAGCCCTGTGATATCTCTGTGATGGGTTTGCAGCCCTCCAGTACTGCCCAGGGGTTGTCCTGTGGCTGGTTTCCTAACACAGACAAATTTAGACAGGGAGACTGTTAAGAAGAAAGCCCGTGTGGATCTTATAGGCGATCATTTGTCCTTCCTTACTTCCTTCCTTCCTTCCTTCCTTCCTTCCTTTCTTCCTTTCTTTCTTTCTTTCTTTCTTTCTCTCTTTCCCTGTGTGTGTATGTGGTATGCATGTGTTCACATATGTGTAGGTGCACATGTATGTGCAGGTGTGCATGTCTGTGGAGGTCACGGTTGACCTCAGTTGTCCTTCTCAGTCACTCTCAGCCTTATCCATTACGGTCTCTCAATTTGACCCAGAACTCACCCATACGACCGACCAGTCTATGTAGCCCACTTGCTCCAGGGATCCCCTGTCTCTACCTCCCACTTGCTGGGATTACAGGTTGTCATCATCCCCACCTCAAACTGTGAGGCAAGTACTTAAACCCCTGAGCCAAAGCCAAAAGATCAGTTTTCATTGTGTGCTCTTTCCATTTGCTCATTTTCTTCAAGAGCAGCAGCAGCAACAACAACAACAACAAACTGGTTTCACTAAGGATGGTGGCCCACAAAGAATAAAAAAGTGTGCTGCCTCCCCCCCATTGTTCCAGGCTAAAGGAAAACACCTTAAACAAATCCTCAGGCAGGCATTGACAGAAGACCTTGGGACTTGCCAAAGCAGCTTTGACAGGGAGATATGTTGAGGAGAAGGGACAAAGCCTTAAAGGACCCATGGCTCAGGATGAGACAGGAAGCCAAGTGGGACCCAGGGGAGTGCAGGGATGAACTAGTCTTCAAAGACTTTGGACTTGCTTCCTGCTACAGCACCGGAGGTGGTGAGTCGGGGACAGTGAGGCCAGATAAAGTAGAGTGCCAACCCTGGATCTGTGGTTGGTAGGTAAAGGGACTGACATCTAAATAAAAGCAAATATGTGTGCATGAGTGTGTGTGTGTGTGTGTGTGTGTGTGTGTGTGTGTGTGTGTGGTGTGTGTGTAGTGTGTGTGTGTGTGTGGTGTGTATGTGGTGTGTGTGGTGTGTATGTGGTGTGTGTGTGTGTTTGTGTGTGTGTGTGTATGTTTGTGTGTGTGTGTGTAGTGTGTGTGTGGTGTGTAAGTGGTGTGTGTTTGTGTGTGTGTATGTTTGTGTGTGTGTGTGTGTGTGTGTGTGTGTGTGTGTCTGCTGTTGAAAGAAAAAACTATGCAAGGGGAGAAAGCTGTTAAGGCAGGTCAGAAGAGCCAATGGGGTACATATGACACGAAAGCAAAGGGACTATTTAGGAGAATGAAAATGACCTTCAAGAGGGGGATAGGAAAGGGGGTGACAGTAGAAGATGGGGAGCAATAAGAGGCAAGTATAACCATGTGAGGATGCTATAAGGAAACTCATTACATTCTGTTCTCAAAAAAAAAAAGTAAGTTTAAAAAAATGCATGCAGAAAGACTTTCTGTACAAAATCTTGTCCAAGCCTCATAGCACCAGAAGATAATCCAGGATCGGGTAGTTCTTACAAATCCCGTTGTTCAGATGAGGAGACTAAAGGTCAGAGAGTGAGCCTCGGTCACCCTGAGCAATAGGTCTGAGACCTATTCACTCTGAATGCCTGACCTCTCTCTGTGCAGAAGCCAAGTTCCCAAGCTGTGCCAGCTAGATGCCTCAATCTTTGTGGAAAAACAGAAATCCAAAGCAGGCGATAGATTTCAGATCCCTTTGGTCTTGTGCTAAGGGACTTGGGGATGGTAACACTGAGCTTCATTAACATAGAGGTGGGGACCCCAGGACTTCTGAGCCTCCTTCCCAGCTTCCTGGGTGCCCTGCCCACTGCCCTTCTCTCCCAGGCTGCTGCCTAATTATAGAGCTGTAGATGCAAATTATTCTAATAACTGGTGCTAATTTATACACATTTACATATAATTTGCAATTCGCTTGCTGTCCGCATTAGGTCAAACCTCACTAATTCAGACCAAAGTGAGGAAGCCTAATCTGTAGTGGAGAGTGTAGGTTATGGAAAGCACCAAGAGTTTATCACTATGGAGTTTCCTCTCCAGCAGCAGCAACTGCTTTAAAATGAAACACACGAGCTTAAAATAGGCGTCATCAAAATGCTGCTTGAAGATCTTTAAAAACCCTCCTCCCAAAGCTGGGCTCTCAGAAGTTCAAAAGCCAAAAATTAATTCCTTTTATTTCTCTTTGATTTCTCTATTTTTCTCCACGGAAAACAACAGCAAGTGAATGAAAGTTCTCCCACCCTCTGATTTCTACGGGCTGAGTTCAGGAATGGGAAGTATTCCACCACCGCTTTGTTTTCAACCAATCTACGTTCACTAGTGCAAAAATCCCCAATTCAAACGTGAAATATAAAACAAATCAAAAGATAACTGGTCATATATATCCATGAGCCATATAGTCAATAAACACAATCCCAGAAGGGTCATGAGGCTACTTGTGCTATAAGGGACACACCCGGTGATGGCATTGGAAAAAGAGATAGCACATGCTGTGGTTTGAGTGGGAAATGCCCCCATAGGCTGTGTTAGAGCCTATCTGGTGCTGCCATTTCGGAAGGTTGTGGAACCTTTAAGAAATAGAGCCTTACTGCAAGAGTGAGTCACGGGAATGGGTTTAATAACCCAGAAGCACTTTCTGTCCTTCCTCTGCTTCCAAGCTACCGTGTGTTGCTTCACATTCTGCCGTGACACCTTCCCTGCCAAGATGCACTTACTCTTCAAACTGTTAGTCAAAGGCTTGCCCCTCCTTTAAGCTGCTTCGTATTGGGCATTTCATTACAGTAAGAAGAAAAGTAGCCAATACTTTGTACAAAAGTCAATGAACACACTATGTGCGTGTTATCTAGAACAGTTTGTAAGTAGGAGTTCTCGCTCAAATGACTTGTTGAGGAAAGGATGGAGGTAGGTGTGGGAAGAGCTAGCTTAAGAGTAAAAATGTGCTGCTTTCTGTGGCTTCAGAGGGAGCCCGTGAGCAAATGATCTGGGAGACATGATATCCTCTGTAGAACTGACTAGTGGCTCTAGGGAACCTCAGTCTACCCCTGCTTGGAGCCAGTCACTCACTGAGCTCAGCTCTTAGAGGTTATCAGGACCTGTAATTTATCAAGTCAAGTTGGCAAAACTCAGATTGGGTCAGGCACCACCACGGTCTGCATCACAACACCTGTAGGATGATGTCATTATGCAGCAAGGAAGGTCCAGGATATGGTGAAGCCTATCATTGGATGGGAAGGAAGGGTAGGCGGGGAAAAAGTCTAGGAAGGAGGGAGGAGGAGAAGTGGGAGAATCAAGATGGAGACAACGGAGCAGGATGATCCAGACCCAGGTGGACTAGGTCAACTTTATCTTGTCTAGGTGGGCGGTTTATATCGTTATTAATTAGCAGAGGATTTATTGTGTGGATGTATTGTGGATTGAGACTTTAACATATAAATCTGATTGATAAATTACAAGTGTCTAGAATTTTGATTTTACCGGGCTACAGGTGATGTGAGCAAAGGGCGACTACAGAATGCTTAAGGCTAGCGTGGTGTGGTGCCACCCTAGAACAGCCCGCGGAACAGATGTGTGTGTCAGGCATGGTAACAACCTGCCAAGGGGACAGTGTGAGAAAGGCGCAGGCAGAGAGACAGCCAGAGCATGTAGAGTGGGAAGGCACAGGTACCAGTAGCTGCAGATCCATTTTTATTTTTACAGCAACATACACCTTTGGCATAGCCCTGTGTCAGTTGCTTGTCCCCCTAACTGTATTCCATTTAGGCATAGCGTCTCTGGATCTTTGATAGGTAACAATTTTTTTTGTAATGTATGAATGAGTACAGTGTTGCTGTCTTCAGACACACCTAAAAAGGGCATTAGATCCTATTACAGATGGCTGTGAGCCCACCATGTGGTTGCTGGGAATTGAACTCGAGACCTTTGGGAGAGCAGTCAGTACATTTGACCACTGAGCCATCTCTCCAGCCTTGGTCACAATTTCTATGTGAGCTCTGCTAGTCTGTCTTTCACTCTCTAATAAATACCCCAGGAAGACTTATTTACAAAGGATGTTGAGTTAGCTCTAGATTCTGGAGGTCACGGTGCCACCACTGCCTTGATTCTGGTGAAGAAGTTATGGTGGAAGGTGTCACAAAGAAGGGAGCCTATGTGGGAGGAGGGCTTACTCACACCTCAAAACTGGAATCCAGAGAGACTGGCCGGGCCAGGATTCAGCCTTCCCATACTCTGCTGCTGAGAACCAATCAGGATGTCACCAACAATGTATTAGTCCCTTCTCATTGGCCTAATTAACATGATAGCATCAATCCAGGAGAACATTCTCATGCCTCTTTGTAAGATGTCCAAAGAGTCTAGGACACTTCAGATTGCATTAGGAACTAAGAATTAACATTCTCCCTGAGACCAGACGGTGGGTGTATATTGTCAGCTACTCCATATTAATGCAAGCCATGTTTTATCTTTCTTGCTGATGGGCTAAGAAAATGCATTCACCAGATCAATAGAAGCATAGCATTTACCCAAGGCTATGTTAATCAACTCTAGTGAATCTGTGATGACTGGAACAGTAGCGGCTGCAACGAGAACTCTGACTGGGTCAGCTTTGCAGCAGCCCAGTCATCTACCAGGAGCCCCTATCTGGACTTTGCAGAGGTCAGACTGGTGATGTGTGCAGGAACCACTAGCACTGACTAACACCAGGGAGCACTGCTGACCTCAGTATTTTTTCAGTTAGTCAGGATATCATTGATTTTTGTCACCCTCCCTGGAATAGAACGTCAAATTTCTGATCTGGTAGCGGGAGGAAAATATTCAGGGCCTTATTGTAATCACTAGTTTTTATTTTATAGGTCAAAGTACTAATGTCTTACTAAATATCCCCATCCCAATTATATGTCAATAACCAGGGAAATATACAACAGGTGGGTCTTTTTGAAATCCACGAGGCAAATTAGCTGGGCATTTCTGACCTCTCTAAGAAGGGTGTTGTAATATTAGTTAGGGTTCTCTAGAGAAACAGAACTGATAGAATGAATGGATATATGGGCCAGGGTAGACTGCAGCATGTCTCCCTGGATTGATGCTACCAGATTAACTGCACTGTTGGGAGCGATGCACCAATGAGAAGGGATTAATATTCTATTGGTGACATTCTGATTGGTTCTCAGCAGAGTATTTGACAGCTGGAACCTGGCCCTGCTGATCTCCCTAGATTCTGGTTTTGAGGTGTGAGCGATCCCTCCTCCCACGTATGCTTGCATCTCTGTGACACTCTCCACCACAAGTCCTTCACCAGAGTTGAATTTATATACTATCTAATATATAGTACTATATATCAGAGTGACTTACAGGTTATGCAGGCTGTGGTCCGACTAGTTCAACAATGGCTCTCCCCTGATGGAGGGTCCTGTCCGGTCTATGTGTCTAGGTAGCTCAGCTGCCGTTCACTGTACACTGGCATCCTAGGGAAGCAGGCTTAAGACAGAAGAAGTGAGCCTGCCAGTGAGAGTAAGAACAAGCAACATAAAGCCAATGCTTCCTCCTTTCACGTTCTTTCCATAGGCTGCCACTGGAAGGGATGGCCCACAGGTAAGGTGGATCTTCCCATCTCAAAAGACCCAGATTAAGGATGAGTCTTCCCACCAAAAATGATTCAGTCCATATAAATCTCCTCAAAGGTACAACCAGCCACTTCGGTTTTAGTTAATTCAAGAGGTAATCAGACTGGCAGTCAAGAGTATCCATGACAGGTGTCATAACCATGCTTTGTGCACCCAACTGTCAGTGTCAAGTCAGACCTTGCCTCCAACAGACCTTAAAACAGACTATGGGGATTCCAATATTTCAGAAACTGGCTGTGCAAATAAGTATAGGTCATTTGAGAGGCATGGGGAGGGATGTAGAGTCACATATCTCCCAAAGAATAAAGAATTTTTCAAAGGAATGTGACCTCACCTTCAACATGAGTTCTGGGTGTGAAAATAGCCTTAAGTATGGAAACCAAGCAAGGAGTTGTGACTGTTGGAAAGGGTGGGTTTGGCCTTCTCTGACCTTACTGGTTGCCTATCTGTCTTTTTTGCTTCTAGAAGCACCACCACCCAGAAATCCCTACCACCCAGTCTCTCCTAACAGTCATTGCTGGCTATAACAATAATTGTGTGCATTACTAGCTGGCATCAGCCATTATGGGGTTTGGTTAACTCAACCATAGGAACTCCATTAGCCATCCTCCTGAGCCCTCTGGTGATGTGGGTGCCTTTCACTAGTCCTCCTTCATCACCCCAATAAGCAGAGGTCTCCAGAGCTCATGGGAGAGGCAGGCAGCTAGCATACCTGTTGGGGCTATGTAAGAGCATCCTTAGGAACCCACTTGAGCCCCCCAATGTCTTTCTCCTTTATTTCCCACAACCATGCTGGTAATCATTTGGTTTCATATGGGCTGTTGTTTTAGCCAAGCTTCTGAGAGGTATCTCAGGAGGGTCTTAGAAATCAAACTTGGGGTTCCTGCCAGGGTGCTGCATTTTGTGTCATGAGAGATTGCCTTGTGTTGACAAAGCTCTCCATACCCAGCTTTATATTCTGGCCTCCCTCCAGCTCAGATCCACTCTTGGTTCCTGGCTCTCCTGCAGTGTAGCCAGGTCCTACAGCTTTGGCTACAATCCGCTAATCCCTTAACAGACCCAGGAATTCCCCAGTCTGGCTCAGATGAGCTTTGACTCATCAATGTATGCTCTGGTGTCCAGGAGGGGAGGTGGAAACAGTCCCCAACTCAGAGAGCAATTATGGGGGCTGTTACACCAATTGAAAGACTTGCACATGATCTTGTGCATGCAGAGGACCCCATGTCTTCATAGTACACCATGCAGATACCCCAACACAAGTGCAAGGGTCCACACTTGGCCTTTCATTGCTTACTTACAGTGTGGGCAGCCCAGGCTGAGAAGTCAGTTTTTCCAAAGTTCTGTCACTTTGACAATGAAATCCAGGATTGGCTTTCCTCCTGCCTGCTCTGGCTACAGACATGGAGGTTCTTTCTAAATGCTGACACCTTACTTTAAATTGTTAATTATAACTTCAGGCCTGCCATTTTCCCTCTTCAACAAATCAATGCCACTTAGCTCAAAAATCACCCAATCCTCACAACCCCTTTCCCCTTCTGCAGTCTCCTATAATAGACTCAATTGTGCTTCTCCCCCCAAAGTTAGACAATGATACCCTGACTCCAGTGTGACTGTATTTGAAGATGAAACTTTAAAGGGGGTAGTTAAGGTAAAACAAGGGTGAACCTTCATTCAAAATGACTGCTGATCTTATAAGGAGAGAGACAGAGATAAAGGAAAGTCCGTGCACTGAGAAGAGGCTGTGAGGACATAGAGAAATGGAGGTGGCTGGCATGCAACTCAAGGACAGTGAGTGACCACAGAAGAAGCCAAGCTGGAGAACGCCTTGACCTTGGACTCCCAACCCCTAGCAGTGTGAAAATAAATCTGTGCTGTTGAAGCCCCAAGATGGTAAACTTTCCCTGCATGCTCTAGCACAGTCATAGTTCCAGCTTTTCTAGGCATGGAGGTGGCTACTTCATCCTCTTCTAGGTCCACTAAGGGAAGGTTTCCATCAACACAGCGGTCCAACTCTAAGAGTCCACCAGTACTCCACTCCAGTAAGGGGATCATCCAACCTAGCCCTGGGCTGCATGACTTGGTGCCCATTTTCCTTTTGGGTCTACACGCTTGCATTTATGGTCATTGTAGACTGCAAATGTGAAAGCAGAACTGCGGGCTGAGGGCACTTCTTCAAGCCCCAGTCTCATTCTCCTGTGTAGCTCAGTGTGTGTCTTGCCTTCAGCAAGAGTGCTGCCCTTTTACCCACATACTAGCAAATCATCAGTAGAGGTCCACCATCAGGGAAGAACCAAGAGGCTCATAGCCTCCAAGGAAAGCAGCTCCCCTTTGGTCAATGGTAAATCTCTAGAAAAGTAGTCTCGAGTGTTTTAAGTCAACAGTTAATGGCAGCTGGATGAAGGGTGGACCTTTTCAGTCAATAAAGGGGATTTGGGTGGGGCCAGCAGTATCTAGTCTAGATAAGGGGATGGATGGATGGATGGATGGATGGATGGATGGATGGATGGATGATGGATGGATGTTAAATAGGTAGATGCATGGGTTGATAGGTGGGTATCATTTTGTAAGAATGATACATGAGAAACATGTGGAGATGAAGGAAATGAAAGCCTGAGCCTGTTGTCAGAAAATAATCTCCTTGCATTAAACCCCACCTACCTTGCCCCTTTGGGTACCAGGTATATTATTGTACATGGTGAACATAGAGGTGAAGACTTGAAAAGATAATATGGCAACACCATAGAGGACCATTGTTATTCTGGTTCCTGGGCAAGTAGACCCTGAGCTGAATTAGCATGTTAAAAGAAGGGCAAGACCAGGCAGAGGGGAGGTTGGGCTCAGAGGGAGACTCATCAGTGGCATCAGCTGACACCAATGCAAACTGAAGCTTCAGGCTGCAACGAGCCCAGACCCCCTCACCTTAGCATGAGCCAAGCAACTGATATTCAAACAGCATAGTGTCCACTACCATTCCGTGACATGGTCCAAGCGAGGGAAACCTTCCACCATGAGAGAGCCAGTAGACTGGGTCTTGAGTGGATCGAGTCCTTTCATTGGTCCTGGTTGGTACAGCTGAGCTGTTTTCTTCAATGCCAGAGCAGGAAGTGCTCAATTAGGCTGTTTTACACTAAAGATTTTTGAGGAAAGAAACAATTAGGAACGATTAACTGAGATACCTGTTCTCTCTCTCTCTTTTGTTTTTCCCTTTTTAAGAACAAGCTAGAAAATCTGCCTTAATTAACCTGCTTTTCATCTGGAAGAGGGTCTCTGAGCATATCAGCCTGCCTGAAGACGAGTGGAGAGCAGCCTGTCAAACATTCCTACAAGGACAGGAAGAGGAAGTCCGGAGGGCAAAGGTCAGTTGGGAGGACTGCTCAGACTCAAGAAACTATCTGCAAGGCACTAATTGGGCTGCCAAAATAAGCAAAGGGAAAAGAGGAGAAAGGCAGACAAATAGTTTTACGGCAAGGGGCCAATGGGAGCCCAGGGAAGAGGAACACGCAAACCCCTCCATCAGTCGGGGTCTGGTGGTTAAGCGGTTCTGCAGGAGGCTGGGGTAGCTAGCCATTGAACTTCCTATCTCAGTGTCAGGGCAAGGCTACAACATCTCTGCTACCACCCAACCCCTCTGTGACAGGGCACATTGCTGTCTGGGGACAGGGAAGGTGTGTTACCAAGTTCAGATTACCAAGGAGACTAAGAAGAGAAAGTCAGAGTTGGGGTAAGGGCAGGTTCCTGGTGCTTCATCGGAGGGCAAGACCAGGGTCACAGAAGGAAATGAGAGGCCAGCACAATGTTGCTGGCAGAAGGCAAAGAAGGCCAGGTGGTTTGTGAGCAGAGGAGGCACAAGATCCAGAATAGAGCAGGTGAACGGGAAGAGGAGGCAGGCTTTGCCTGAATGTTCTCCTGGGGTCCCTATTTTCCACTTAACAAGTGGGTTGGGCCATGAAGTATGTCTACAGCCACACTTTACCCTGGTATTAACCTCTGGCTACTATGTAAAGTGGGTCCCCAGAAGCCAACAGGCAAACTGAAGATCTATTCAACCTCCTTTAGCTAATTCTTCTTCAAACCCCTCCATGGTTCTCTTATGAACAAGGTCTCTGGAAGCCACGCTGTGGTGGCCTGACCACATTTTAGAAGAACAGAGTTCTGTTCAGGAGTCAGTGCCATTCAGTTATCTGCTCCAATCTCAGGTGCAGTTTGAACTGTAAGCAAGCCCAGTTTAAACCCTACCTCTCTGCCTTCTCTCTGATAGGAGAAATAAGCTATTAGCAGGCATTCACACCGTAAGTGACAGCATGGCACATGAATGAAGGACGTAATTCAGCCTGGGGATGAGGGGTGAGGGAGGCCTGTCATGAGCTCTGAGCTTTTAAGGGTAAAGGCACTGGTGACAGAAAAAGAAGTGAGAGAGGAGACAGTAGTAGCAAGGGGCAGCTTGAACAGAGAGATGTACAAAGCTTGGTGATTCTGCTGTCGATGTATTCAGAGAATAGTAGACAATCAGGCACAGCGCGAGTGGAGTCTGAAAGAAGGAGTGGAAAGAGATTGTAGAAGTCTAAGAATCCATGATCCCCACACCCGCGGATCCCGGCCCGCAGCAGCTCTCTGCTCCCAGACCCGGTGAGAGAGAGACCCAACCGCCTGGTCAGGTGGGCACTCCTGAGGCTGCAGAGCAGAAGAGACCACCAACACTGCTCACCCCTGCCCACATCCCTGGCCCAAGAGGAAACTGTATAAGGCCTCTGGGCTCCCGTGGGGGAGGGCCCAGGAGCGGCAGGACTTCTGCGCCTGAGACACCGCCGGATCCTGAAAGAAACAGACCGGATAAACAGTTCTCTGCACCCAAATCCCGTGGGAGGGAGAGCTAAACCTTCAGAGAGGCAGACAAGCCTGGGAAACCAGAAGAGACTGCTCCCTGCACACACATCTCGGACGCCAGAGGAAAAAGCCAAAGACCATCTGGAACCCTGGTGCACTGAAGCTCCCGGAAGGGGCGGCACAGGTCTTCCTGGTTGCTGCCGCTGCAGAGAGCCCCTGGGCAGCACCCCACGAGCGAACCTGAGCCTCGGGACCACAGGTAAGACCAAATTTTCTGCTGCAAGAAAGCTGCCTGGTGAACTCAAGACACAGGCCCACAGGAACAGCTGAAGACCTGTAGAGAGGAAAAACTACACGCCCGAAAGCAGAACACACTGTCCCCATAACTGACTGAAAGAGAGGAAAACAGGTCTACAGCACTCCTGACACACAGGCTTATAGGTCAGTCTACCCACTGTCAGAAATAGCAGAACAAAGTAACACTAGAGATAATCTGATGGCGAGAGGCAAGCGCAGGAACCCAAGCAACAGAAACCAAGACTGCATGCCATCATCGGAGCCCAATTCTCCCACCAAAACAAACATGGAATATCCAAACACACCAGAAAAGCAAGATCTAGTTTCAAAATCATATTTGATCATGATGCTGGAGGACTTCAAGAAAGACATGAACACACTTAGGGAAACACAGGAAATCATTAATAAACAAGTAGAAGCCTACAAAGAGGAATGGCAAAAATCCCTGAAAGAATTCCAGGAAAACACAATCAAACAGATGAAGGAATTAAAAATGGAAATAGAAGCAATCAAGAAAGAACACATGGAAACAACCCTGGATATAGAAAACCAAAAGAAGAGACAAGGAGCTGTAGATACAAGCTTCACCAACAGAATACAAGAGATGGAAGAGAGAATCTCAGGAGCAGAAGATTCCATAGAAATCATTGACTCAACTGTCAAAGATAATGTAAAGCGGAAAAAGCTACTGGTCCAAAACATACAGGAAATCCAGGACTCAATGAGAAGATCAAACCTAAGGATAATAGGTATAGAAGAGAGTGAAGACTCCCAGCTCAAAGGACCAGTAAATATCTTCAACAAAATCATAGAAGAAAACTTCCCTAACCTAAAAAAAGAGATACCCATAGGCATACAAGAAGCCTACAGAACTCCAAATAGATTGGACCAGAAAAGAAACACCTCCCGTCACATAATTGTCAAAACACCAAACGCACAAAATAAAGAAAGAATATTAAAAGCAGTAAGGGAAAAAGGTCAAGTAACATATAAAGGGAGACCTATCAGAATCACACCAGACTTCTCGCCAGAAACTATGAAGGCCAGAAGATCCTGGACTGATGTCATACAGACCCTAAGAGAACACAAATGCCAGCCCAGGTTACTGTATCCAGCAAAACTCTCAATTAACATTGATGGAGAAACCAAGATATTCCATGACAAAACCAAATTTACACAATATGTTTCTACAAATCCAGCACTACAAAGGATAATAAATGGTAAAGCCCAACATAAGGAGGCAAGCTATACCCTAGAAGAAGCAAGAAACTAATCGTCTTGGCAACAAAACAAAGAGAATGAAAGCACACAAACATAACCTTACATCCAAATATGAATATAACGGGAAGCAATAATCACTATTCCTTAATATCTCTCAATATCAATGGCCTCAACTCCCCAATAAAAAGACATAGATTAACAAACTGGATACGCAACGAGGACCCTGCATTCTGCTGCCTACAGGAAACACACCTCAGAGACAAAGACAGACACTACCTCAGAGTGAAAGGCTGGAAAACAATTTTCCAAGCAAATGGTCAGAAGAAGCAAGCTGGAGTAGCCATTCTAATATCAAATAAAATCAATTTCCAACTAAAAGTCATCAAAAAAGATAAGGAAGGACACTTCATATTCATCAAAGGAAAAATCCACCAAGATGAACTCTCAATCCTAAATATCTATGCCCCAAATACAAGGGCACCTACATACGTAAAAGAAACCTTACTAAAGCTCAAAACACACATTGCACCTCACACAATAATAGTGGGAGATTTTAACACCCCACTCTCATCAATGGACAGATCATGGAAACAGAAATTAAACAGTGATGTCGACAGACTAAGAGAAGTCATGAGCCAAATGGACTTAACGGATATTTATAGAACATTCTATCCTAAAGCAAAAGGATATACCTTCTTCTCAGCTCCTCATGGTACTTTCTCCAAAATTGACCATATAATTGGTCAAAAAACGGGCCTCAACAGGTACAAAAAGATAGAAATAATCCCATGCGTGCTATCAGACCACCACGGCCTAAAACTGGTCTTCAATAACAATAAGGGAAGAATGCCCACATATACGTGGAAATTGAACAATGCTCTACTCAATGATAACCTGGTCAAGGAAGAAATAAAGAAAGAAATTAAAAACTTTTTAGAATTTAATGAAAATGAGGATACAACATACTCAAACTTATGGGACACAATGAAAGCTGTGCTAAGAGGAAAACTCATAGCGCTGAGTGCCTGCAGAAAGAAACAGGAAAGAGCATATGTCAGCAGCTTGACAGCACACCTAAAAGCTCTAGAACAAAAAGAAACAAATACACCCAGGAGGAGTAGAAGGCAGGAAATAATCAAACTCAGAGCTGAAATCAACCAAGTAGAAACAAAAAGGGCCATAGAAAGAATCAACAGGACCAAAAGTTGGTTCTTTGAGAAAATCAACAAGATAGATAAACCCTTAGCCAGACTAACGAGAGGACACAGAGAGTGCGTCCAAATTAACAAAATCAGAAATGAAAAGGGAGACATAACTACAGATTCAGAGGAAATTCAAAAAATCATCAGATCTTACTATAAAAACCTATATTCAACAAAATTTGAAAATCTTCAGGAAATGGACAATTTCCTAGACAGATACCAGGTATCAAAGTTAAATCAGGAACAGATAAACCAGTTAAACAACCCCATAACTCCTAAGGAAATAGAAGCAGTCATTAAAGGTCTCCCAACCAAAAAGAGCCCAGGTCCAGATGGGTTTAGTGCAGAATTCTATCAAACCTTCATAGAAGACCTCATACCAATATTATCCAAACTATTCCACAAAATTGAAACAGATGGAGCCCTACCAAATTCCTTCTACGAAGCTACAATTACTCTTATACCTAAACCACACAAAGACACAACAAAGAAAGAGAACTTCAGACCAATTTCCCTTATGAATATCGACGCAAAAATACTCAATAAAATTCTGGCAAACCGAATTCAAGAGCACATCAAAACAATCATCCACCATGATCAAGTAGGCTTCATCCCAGGCATGCAGGGATGGTTTAATATACGGAAAACCATCAACGTGATCCATTATATAAACAAACTGAAAGAACAGAACCACATGATCATTTCATTAGATGCTGAGAAAGCATTTGACAAAATTCAACACCCCTTCATGATAAAAGTCCTGGAAAGAATAGGAATTCAAGGCCCATACCTAAACATAGTAAAAGCCATATACAGCAAACCAGTTGCTAACATTAAACTAAATGGAGAGAAACTTGAAGCAATCCCACTAAAATCAGGGACTAGACAAGGCTGCCCACTCTCTCCCTACTTATTCAATATAGTTCTTGAAGTTCTAGCCAGAGCAATCAGACAACAAAAGGAGATCAAAGGGATACAGATCGGAAAAGAAGAGGTCAAAATATCACTATTTGCAGATGATATGATAGTATATTTAAGTGATCCCAAAAGTTCCACCAGAGAACTACTAAAGCTGATAAACAACTTCAGCAAAGTGGCTGGGTATAAAATTAACTCAAATAAATCAGTTGCCTTCCTCTATACAAAAGAGAAACAAGCCGAGAAAGAAATTAGGGAAACGACACCCTTCATAATAGACCCAAATAATATGAAGTACCTCGGTGTGACTTTAACCAAGCAAGTAAAAGATCTGTACAATAAGAACTTCAAGACACTGAAGAAAGAAATTGAAGAAGACCTCAGAAGATGGAAAGATCTCCCATGCTCATGGATTGGCAGGATTAATATAGTAAAAATGGCCATTTTACCAACAGCGATCTACAGATTCAATGCAATCCCCATCAAAATACCAATCCAATTCTTCAAAGAGTTAGACAGAACAATTTGCAAATTCATCTGGAATAACAAAAAACCCAGGATAGCTAAAACTATCCTCAACAATAAAAGGACTTCAGGGGGAATCACTATCCCTGAACTCAAGCAGTATTACAGAGCAATAGTGATAAAAACTGCATGGTATTGGTACAGAGACAGACAGATAGACCAATGGAATAGAATTGAAGACCCAGAAATGAACCCACACACCTATGGTCACTTGATTTTTGACAAAGGAGCCAAAACCATCCATTGGAAAAAAGATAGCATTTTCAGCAAATGGTGCTGGTTCAACTGGAGGTCAACATGTAGAAGAATGCAGATCGATCCATGCTTATCACCCTGTACAAAGCTTAAGTCCAAGTGGATCAAGGACCTCCACATCAAACCAGACACACTCAAACTAATAGAAGAAAAACTAGGGAAGCATCTGGAACACATGGGCACTGGAAAAAATTTCCTGAACAAAACACCAATGGCTTATGCTCTAAGATCAAGAATTGACAAATGGGATCTCATAAAACTGCAAAGCTTCTGTAAGGCAAAGGACACTGTGGTTAGGACAAAACGGCAACCAACAGATTGGGAAAAGATCTTTACCAACCCTACAACAGATAGAGGCCTTATATCCAAAATATACAAAGAACTCAAGAAGTTAGACCGCAGGGAAACAAATAACCCTATTAAAAAATGGGGTTCAGAGCTAAACAAAGAATTCACAGCTGAGGAATGCCGAATGGCTGAGAAACACCTAAAGAAATGTTCAACATCTTTAGTCATAAGGGAAATGCAAATCAAAACAACCCTGAGATTTCACCTCACACCAGTGCGATTGGCTAAGATCAAAAACTCAGGTGACAGCAGATGCTGGCGAGGATGTGGAGAAAGAGGAACACTCCTCCATTGTTGGTGGGATTGCAGACTGGTAAAACCATTCTGGAAATCAGTCTGGAGGTTCCTCAGAAAATTGGACATTGAACTGCCTGAGGATCCAGCTATACCTCTCTTGGGCATATACCCAAAAGATGCCTCAACATATAAAAGAGACACGTGCTCCACTATGTTCATTGCAGCCTTATTTATAATAGCCAGAAAATGGAAAGAACCCAGATGCCCTTCAACAGAGGAATGGATACAGAAAATGTGGTACATCTACACAATGGAATATTACTCAGCTATCAAAAACAACGAGTTTATGAAATTCGTAGGCAAATGGTTGGAACTGGAAAATATCATCCTGAGTGAACTAACCCAATCACAGAAAGACATACATGGTATGCACTCATTGATAAGTGGCTATTAGCCCAAATGCTTGAATTACCCTAGATCGCTAGAACAAACGAAACTCAAGACGGATGATCAAAATGTGAATGCTTCACTCCTTCTTTAAATGAGGAAAAAGAATACCCTTGGCAGGGAAGGGAGAGGCAAAGATTAAAACAGAGACTGAAGGAACACCCATTCAGAGCCTGTCCCACATTTGGCCCATACATATACAGCCACCCAATTGGACTAGATGGATGAAGCAAAGAAGTGCAGACCGACAGGAGCCGGATGTAGATCGCTCCTGAGAGACACAGCCAGAATACAGCAAATACAGAGGCGAATGCCAGCAGCAAACCACTGAACTGAGAATAGGTCCCCTATTGAAGGAATCAGAGAAAGAACTGGAAGAGCTTGAAGGGGCTCGAGACCCCAAAAGTACAACAATGCCAAGCAACCAGAGCCTCCAGGGACGAAGCCACTACCTAAAGACTATACATGGACTGACCCTGGGCTCTGACCCCATAGGTAGCAATGAATATACTAGTAAGAGCACCAGTGGAAGGGGAAGCCCTGGGTCCTGCTAAGACTGAACCCCCAGTGAACTAGTCTATGGGGGGAGGGCGGCAATGGTGGGAGGGTTGGGAGGGGAACACCCATAAGGAAGGGGAGGGGGGAGGGGGATGTTTGCCCGGAAACCGGGAAAGGGAATAACACTCGAAATGTATATAAGAAATACTCAAGTTAATTAAAAAAAAAAAAAAAAAAAAAAAAAAAAAAAAAGAATCCATGATCCTAACAGCTTTATATGCGGAAGCCCCAATGAGGACTTTTAGGAAGCTTTTCACAAAGTGGTGTCATTAGATTTAGATTTCAAAAATACCCTTCCAATAACCCTGGGAACAGCAGCAGGATGGTGGGACAAGAGCAGAAGCAGTTAGGAGTCAGGAGGCCACTGAGCTAGCAGAGTCAAGAGCTGAAATGGGCTTGGGTAGTGAATTCTAGCCCTGGGCATATGTGAATTTTGAACATGTTGAGCTCTCCTCACCTGGGGTGAGGGGGTGTGAAGCAACTTGCACTGACCCCCTCCCTTGATTTCATTAGTTGGCTGTTCTTCCTCCAGGGGAGAGGTAGAGTAGGCATTTAGGAGCATAGGTAAGCAAGGCATCTTATGACCTTGACTGTGGTCTCATGAAGTTCTGCTTTGTAACCAAATATTTATTTATTTATTTATTTATTTATTTATTTATTTCTCTCTCTCTCTTTCTTTCTTTCTTTCTTTCTTTCTTTGTGTGTGTATGTGTGTGCTCCTGTGTGTTGCGTATATGTGTGTTTGTACATGCTTTGCCACAAGCATGTACCACACCATGAATGTGGAGGTCAGAGGACAACTCAAGGGAGTTGGTTTTCTCCTTCTAGCATGTAGGTTCTGAGGCTTGAGCTCAGGTCACCAGTCTGGTGTCAGTGACTTGAACCCACTCAGCCATCTAACCAGCCCTCCATTTTGTTTTCTTTTAGTTTGTTGTTTTTAGTTCTTGGAAGAGCCTAAAAGGCTGTCCTTGTCTGCTTCCTTGGAAGTAAGATAAGAAGAGAAGCCCCAGTAGAGAGCACAAAATAAAGTCAGACTTGACAAGTTCATTACAGACTGGCTATCTCTGTCACCTACTGTGGCTACCCAGACCATACACTATGATTTAAGCGAGTGACCAAATTTCCTGCAGTCTTGAGTTATGCTTTTATTCAGTTATGACCATCAGCCTTGTCCCCTCTACCCTTTCAGGTGACCAATTTTGGGATGAAAATTATGTTGGCCTTCCACATTGTTACAGTTTGAGTATGAAATGCCCCCCAGGCTCATGTGTTTGAAGACTTGGTGGCCAGAAGGTCCCCCTAGATTGAGAAGATGTAAAACCATTAGAGAGTGAGGTTGAGCTGGCTTGAGTATACCACTGAGGGTAGACCCTGAGGATTATAGCTCCATCTACTTCCCGTCCAGTCACTGACAAGGAGTGAGCAGGCTTCACCTACCAGCTCTCACTGCCGCAGAAAGAAAGCCACTGCCTCCATTTCCTGCTCCCTATGACCTGTGAACTAAAATAAACTGTCCCTTTCCACCAGCCACTTATGTCTGGAGTCTGGTCACAGCAACGGTAAGTAACCGATAGGCACATCAAACACAGCCTTCCTCCCTCCTGGGTCCAGATACCACCCTGCAGCCTTTCTCCACACAGCTCAGTCTCTCAGCCACGGCTATCAATCACTACAGCTGTGAGATCTACTGGCCACCTTGTAAGAAGGAAGAACTTGAGTCTAATATTACCTGGGCAGCATAGACTTGCAATCCAACCTCTGTGAGCCTATGTTTCTGCATTAGACAATTACAGGTGGTATTTACCTGCTAGGTGGTTAGTTATAATTGTCAACAATCACGGGGGAAGGGAGTATCAATGAGAAAGTATCTAGATTTGGTTGGCCAAATAATGGGTGTGTCTGTCTAAGACTGTCTAGACTATGTCAATTGGTGGGAGAAGCCTGAAGTGGGTGGCATCGCTCTCTGGGTTTGGATCCGGGGTTGTATGAAAAATGAGGAAATGGACTGAGAATTAGCACTTGACGATTCATTTCTCCCTTCTTTTGATCATGAGCATGACCAGCTACTTCCTGTCCCTGCCACCCATCCCTATGTGATGGGACCATAACCTGGAAGTGTGAGCTAAAATAGGCTCTAAGTTACTTGTGTCAAGGTATCTTATTACAGCAACAGGCAATGAAACAGACACGCTACCCAGCCAAAGCAATGAAGAAGCAATGACACATAATGATTAATCAGAGTGGAGTCTTTTGGGAGGTGGGGGAAGGCTCATGTTGCCATCCATGCCCTAGCTGCCTTTAGAGTCTGTGAACCTCCGTGAAAAAGAGGCTGCTGATGCCGAATTTGCCTGGAGTTTAGACCTCTCCTCCCCCAATCATTCTTTCCTTTGGAGACAGATACAAATCCCCTGCATCGCCCCTACCCTTCAGATCAGCTCCACCATGAAGCAAGATTCTCTTTGTACTATAACAAACATACGTCTCACATTGACAATCCCCGGGGACCCTCAGCAGCACCACACACAAGGCTTTGAAGTTGAGAGTGTGTTTAATGCACAAGGGCCCTGTCTTGGTTCAAGGACAGTATTTTAAGTCCCAGGGAAGACGAGAAGTTTTGATCGCAAGGAAAAAAAAAATAGATTCTTAACAGACTTGAATGATAAAAGACCATAATTGAACCCGACTGTAGCAGGTAGCACTGAAGGGGGTGAGGGTAGGTCCAACTGACTGGGATGTCTGACTTCTATCCCAGCCAAAGCCATTGGCATTTTCTTCACTTATAGTTGGCACAGGATGACAGTGGGCAGGGAAAGAACCCTAACCAAGATACGGAGAACTCTAGGACAAAGGCATGGTGTGGGGCAATGACCTCCTGTGGAAGGTTGCCAGGGGGAGCCTCCTGACCAAATGGTCAGGTCTAGTGGTGACAGGTAGGAGCTATTGCCTCATCTAGATTCATCAGGACATAGCCATTGTTCACCTCTGTTTTTGTTCATGTGTGCGTGTGCCTTATAAGTGCTTGTATATGTGAATGTCAGAAATCAACCTTCTGTGTTATCTCTCAGGTACCACTCACCTTGTTTATTGATACAGGTACTCCCTACCTAGAGCTTGCCAAGGAGGCTAGCCAGTCTGGCCAGTAAGTTCCAAGGATCTGCCTGTCTCCACCTTCCCAGTGCTAGGATTGCAAGCATAAACCACCATCTCTAGCTTTGTGTGTGGGCTCTGAGGAGCAAACTCAGGTCTTCATGCTTGAAAGCCAGAAACTTTGCTAATAGAGCAATGTGTTCACCTTTCTGATGAGGTTTGTTATTTCAGAATCAAACCACAGTAGCAGCACCATCTCCCACAGCTCTAACGGGAGTTCAGACTTCCAGAAGAAAGTCAATGTTATGGGAACTCCTGGGAGAAAACGTAGAGGGCAGATGGCTCCTGGGAGTGGGGTCTCATGATGGTCTGCAGAACTGATGTAGCTGGAACCTGGGTAGAGAACAAGCCTGGTGTCACCAACTGTTCTGCTGCCAGGGGGCTGTCAGATGCCTACTCCAGAAGAGGGGCCACCAGAGAAAATCACAGGGATCTCAGTACCTGCTAAGTCTCTTACTCATTCAGACAATTGGGCCTCCTCTTCTTGGTATTCTTGCTCCTGTGCCCTGTCACACAGGCATAGACAAGTGGAGGCGACATGACCAGACAGCCAATGAACCAAATATCGGGTTTGAGTAGCCCGTTTCTACCACCAGTGAACCTAGCTGCAATAAATATTCAGGAACCCAAGGGGTGAGATATATTTTATAAGCATGTCTACTATTGTCTGGGGTATGTTTTCTGCTAAGACCCATGACTTCTTGAAATAACTTGCTAAATGACTTCAGACCTCTTCAAAAACCTGTAACAGTTGACACGTAATGTGAGTTGAGGATGTGAACACAGGCCCACTTGGTATGTATCCTTATCTCTCTCCTCCCTCCCTCTCTCTCTCTCTCTCTCTCTCTCTCTCTCTCTCTCTCTCTCTCTCTCTCTCTCTCTCTCTCTCTCCTTCCCTCCCTCCATCCCTCTCCCTCTCCCTCTCCCTCTCTCTCACACACATTTTTTTTTACCATTTATGCATGTGCACACACATCTGCCTCGCAATGCTATAATGTCTTTGTAAATTGGATGTTTAATATCCTTCAGATAAATGGCTTCAGAAAAACTGTGGATACAATAGTCTGTCAAACATGATAGGCTCTGCCTCCCAAATTGGCTCAGAGAAATTAGCAAGAAGGGAGGAAGGATCAGACAAATAATAAACCTTCTTACCTGCTCATTAATTTAATCTCCCCACCACTACCCTTACCACCCCCTCTCCGCCTTGTGGCTTCACGACCCATAAAATAACTAGCTAACTTGGAAGTCCTAGATGAAAGGGAAACTAGGTCTGGAGACTCCAAGATTAAAGGCAGGCTTTAGGATTAGTCTTTGATTTTCTCCTTTCTCTCTCTCTCTCTCTCTCTCTCTCTCTCTCTCTCTCTCTCTCTCTCTCTCTTTCTCCTTCTTTCTTATTTTTTTTCTTTTTATCTCAAAGGTGACTGAAGAGGCTTCCTCTTTCTGGGCTCCTCTCTGCTGAGCTGGTCATCCTGCCAGGGGCACAGAGGCAAAGCCCATATCATATTGAGACCTAGGACAGAAGCTACACAGTGGGGCTACTCTCAGAGGAAGCTGACACTCGAGGCAGGCATCCATCACTTAGGTAATATACAGTGGAAGAAACTTTTCCCTCTCCCCCAGAGTTTGGGTGATCCATCTTCTTGCAGACTTTTTTTGTGAGAGATAGTGTGAGGTCAAACACCAGGGCTTTAACCAGCAAGTACTTGACCACTGAGCTACAAATTTCAGCCCCTTGCAGGAAGATCTTGGTTTATGTGGTTCTGCAGAATCTTAGGAGGTATCAATGACATTGTAGTGTCTGTCCCAATAATAGAAACAAGACTGCGGACATCTCCATCACTGCTCAACAGAGCATGTCTCAAAGATGTATAACAGAAGTGGCAAAGAGTCTTCCAAAGGCATGGCTGGCCCAGTCTGTCACCACAATTTAGATGCTAGGTTCTCAAACTTCTACACTTCTAGTGAGTGGGCTTGGCATCTCTTTTTTTAAGCAAAGTTTATTATATTTTATTGTGTGTGTACTCCTGTGGCAATCCGGGACAGCTTGTGAGTGTTGGTTTTCTCCTTCTGCCACATGGGGTCCAGGAATCAAATCCAGGTCTTCTAGTTTGAAGGCAAGCCCCTTCCCTGTTAAGCCATCATCTTGTCAGCCCCATACTCGGCATCTTGAAATATTATGTGTGCCTGTCTGAAAGAGCTAAGGGGAGGGGGTATCTTTGTTCATTCCTCTTACATAAAGGGCATCTCTGACATCCACAGAGCCTATCATGAAGTCCATGGATGCTACAGCCAACTGGGGAAAGGGGAAAACAGCAGGCTCTAAGACAGAAGGAGTAAAGAGCATCAGTAGTTGGTTCAGTCCATGAGGAGCCAAGAGAAACGGGGGTGGGGGGGAACAGCATGCACTGGTTCTGATGCTCGCATTAGGCAGCATTACAGTGGTTTCCCCAGTCCTGCTGATGCTTCTTACAAGGTCAGCAAGGATTCTTTCTCTCAGCGCAAACTTTTTCTAAGCAATGGGAAGAAGTTGGGAAGATGGCTCAGTTGGTAAAGTGTTTGCCTTACAAGCGAGAAGGCCTGGGTTTGATCCCCAGAACCCACATTAAAACAAAGCCAGAGGCGATGGCATGTACCTGTAATCCCTGCACAGAGGAAGGAGAGGCAGCATAACTCTAAGGAGTGCTGACCAGGCAGCCTCGTCTACTTGGTGAGGTCTCGGTGACCCTGTCTCAAAGACCAGCTTGGGTGGCACCTGAGAAATGACACACAAGGTTGACTTGACTTCAACTGCCATATATATATATATATATATATATATATATATATATATATATATGTATATATATGTATATATATGTATATATGTATATATATATATATATATGAGGAAGGGGAGGGAAGGGGAAGGAGGAGTGAGGAAGGGGGAGAAGGACAGGAAGAGGGAGAGAGAGACATGCACACACAGAGGCATGCATGCATATGTACACACACCATACCGGCTCATCTTCGTCACCAGTATACACACATGCAAATGTACAAACACACACACACACACACACACACACACACACACACACAGGAACAGAAACTGACCCTTCACTAGTGCTCAAAAGCCCAGGTGCACATGACATGAACCATAGCAAAAATGCTAGTGCGAGATGCACAGGGTAACAACAAGGAACCGTGAGTTTTCCTCAAGCATCTCTAGATGCCTAAATGCAAATAGTTATAAATTTCTAAACACAAATAGATCCTCACAGAGCATAGACCACAAGACATTCCCTGCTGTTCACAATCCTGTTCAGAGGCCTCAATTTGGGAAGAAATGTTTCTCTGGCCTAAAACAGTGACTCCCAGGAATATGGTCCTAGAATCTCCTTACCTCTTAAAAATTGTTTAGGCTCCAAAGAGCTTGTGTTTATGGAGATTATATCTATCTGTGTTTACTGTATCGTAGAATCTTAAGACTGGGAAAAGCTTTAAATACTTTAGTATGTATTACTTTATTCAAACATAATAAAATACATGTGAATATAAGAATTTATTTTTTTAGTTCTCAAAACAAAATTAGCAAGAACAGCCACCTGATTTTACTTTCTCTTTTTTGTTCCTTCACTTGTTTTGGGACAAAGCATTATATGGCCCAGGCCAGTTTTGAACCCTGCTTACTAGCCCAAGGCTGGCCTTGGTCCTTTTGCCTCCTTCCCCCAAGCGGACTGCTGCACCACAATGCCCAGGATGCTGAGTTTTCCAATTTCAAAAATCTCTTCCGTGTTTGTCTTAGTAGAGATTAACTCAATGTCTATAGTGATATTTACATAGTCTGTTATGATATTGTTTTGTGCGAGTATAAGAATTCAACATGGCCTTACACAGACACGGAGTTAGAAAAGTGAGGAGTATTTGCTTTGATTGCGTTCCGTTAAGTGTGGGCTTTCATGGAAATTATAGTGACACTCAACAAATGGCAGTTTCTTAAATTGAGTTACAGCTTGGAAACCTTTTAATATGCTGTTACATTAAAATCCATTGATCCGTCCTATTTTTTGATGGAATTTTACATCATGAATTGATCACCTGGAAATATTGGTTACCTGTGCTGCACTTATTTTGCAAACGGTGACATATTTCATGGTTCGGTATTGGAAAATCGCGTTTGCTAATATCACTTCTGATCTCACCAACAATCTTCAAGTAGTAGGATGCTCAGGGCCTGTGCCTCTGAGACTCAGGCCTCACAAGAGATAAGGTTTTACCCACTGGGTAGCAGAGAAGTCCACTAGAAAGCTTTGGACCAAAGCTGAACCACAGTCAATGGGCTGAGTCTGGCACATGGAGAGGTGGAAAACAGGAAGTTCCTGTTGGAGATGCTTGTGACATCTATGCAGTGTCTTCATCTTCATACAGCTGACTTCAGAGGTGCTGCTAAAGGCAGAGTAAACCAGATGGACAACCCACAAAGCTTCCCAGGTAGCCACCTTCTGAGGACTCTACCCACAAGAAAAATGCTTCACCAAGTAAGTAAGGCTCCTTGGTTTGCACCCTTTTAGGAAGACGGTGGGTTTTGTCAAGGTTTCATATAAACCTCGACACAAATATCTGGGAAGAGCAAATCTTAATTGAGAAAATGTCTCCATAAGATTAACGTGTACACAACTCTATAAGGCATTTTTTTTTGATTAATAATTGATGTGGGAGGAACAGCTCACTGGGGGCAGTGCCTCCTCTGGACACATTGTGCTGGGTGGTATGAGAAAGCCGGTTGAGCAAGGCATGGAGAGCACACCTGTAAGTAATGTTCCTCCATGGCTTCTGCTTCAGTTGCTGCCTCCAGGTTCCCGCTTTGAGTTCCTACCCTGACTTCCTTCTGTGTCAGACAGTTACTTGAAAATGTAAGATGAAATAAACCCTTTCCTCCCCAAGCTGCCTTTGGTCATAATCATCATCATAGTAATAGAAACCTAACTAAGACAAGTGCCAAGAGAGGCTAGCCACGAGTAGGTGGCAGGCTGCTGGGAACAAACCTTCATGCTCATTCTATATATAAGCTGTTGGAGAGCAGCTTCATAATTTAGTGTTTATAAATTATTCAGTGATACTGTGGCTAAATTTAAGGAGACATTCCGATAGCCGGCAATGACTATAATAATTGGGAGGTTCCTCATTGCCTTGTGTGGGAAAGGGATGTGAGTTTCACTTGCTCAAAGGTTAGCCACACCTTATTTGGAGGGAGGGAGGGAGGGAGGGAGGGAGGGAGGGAGGGAGGGAGGGAGAGAGACAGAGACAGAGACAGAGACAGAGACAGAGACAGAGAGGGCAGAGAGACAGAGAGAGACAGAGACAGAGAGACAGAGAGAGTGTTCAGAGGCTGAGCGGGCAAAGCAGAGGTCTGAAGGCTATACCAAATGGTTGCTGCCCTCCTTTATGGCCTGCATTCCTGCTTGTGGTCCAGGAATGCTTCTCCCATGCCAGGTAGCAGTTTTACCCAGAGGCACTCTTGGAAGGACACTGAGGAAGGAAAGGGTTTTCTTCTGACTCCAGTGATCTTGCTTGTTCCTCCACCACATTATACAAAGTGGTGATCTCGTACTAGCTGGGACACCCCACCACGAACTTTCCCATAAGAAGGCTTTTCTGGGAAACTCCACACAACCTCACAGCAGCGTCTCGCTGGGGACAGCCCAAAAAACTATAGGCAGGGGCTTCTTGGGGGTCTCTGAGGGTGCCACAGCATGTTTTTCAGGATGGCCAGCATGCCCCATCGAAAGAGCTTCCACAGATGCAACACAATCCCCCTCCAGCCAGTTTGGGCCCACTGCATGTGGATGGGCTTTGGCCAAAGGTAGCCCCCTGTTATACAGCAGGCTGACATGCAATCTTCTCCACGGATGGTCTGAGCCTCACAGAGGGAGCCGCGCTCCAACCCCCCCTCCCTTGGATAGTTTCCCTTACTCTTAAGGTGTTCTTTGTTCTCTTTCATTTTTGGAAATAGTTCATTCCTTCTATAAAATCTTCCCTATTCAAATTGCTAGGTGCTTTCTCTCTCCTGGCTAGACCATGACTGATACAGTATGCATACAAATTTCCCAAATCCTAATAGGCTTGAAAACGTGAAGGTTCGCAACGACAACAAATGCTGCCGATTGCTTTCCTTGAAGCGACAGCCTCGCTCTGTTCATCTGCAAGAAAATGTTTTCCTCATACCCCAGTCCAGACAATCATCATTTGTCTACCAGCCACTTTTTCAAATAAAGGATATTTTATGAAGAAAGGGGTTGGCTCAACTCACGACTCAAACATTCACATGTGTGCTTTTTCTCAAGACCAACATATTTAGCATAAATTAGTGTGCATACCTCTCATTTTATTGAATAGGCCATTAGATGGATAGGCACTGGAGAGTGGAGATTTAATACAGTTGGTAATTTTTTCTTCTCATGAGAAAATAATTATTTTTCCATTATATATGTGTGTCTGTGGTATACATGTACAAATGTGTATATATACGTATACACACACATACACACACGCACATACACATATACATGTTTCTCATGTATATGGATGTATGCCCACATGTGCACATACATGTGGATGCAAAAGATTTATGTTGGAAATCAGCCTAGGTCAATCTTTTATCATTGAGGCCAATCTTGAAGTCAAGCTCAGATCTTGCTTATGTGTCTAATAACACTAGTCAGATTGTTCTGGGGCCCCTACCTCCATTGTTTGAGGCCAGATCTATAAGCATGCTGTCATGCCCACCTGGTGTTTAAGTAGACTCAGCCTTCATGCTTGTAGGGCAAGTACTTTAACCTCTGAGCAATGTCTCCAGACTTCATCAGGACATTCTCAAGTAAAAATAGAGTTTTTCTGCGTGAAAACCACAGAAGAGGCTCTCTGGTCTGGGGTTCCCAAGGGTTACCCACATTAGTAAAATGCTAACTTTTTATCTTATCACCCCCAGAGTCAACACAGTGGAGGGAAGCAATTAGATCATTAAGATGGCTTTGCTCTCACAGAGCTCTATAAAGAATCCAGAAAACCTGGGCATCCCTGAGCCTCATTGAAACTTGCTGGTCTTAAGGAAGAGACATCTAAGTCTTGACTCTGCTGGTTAGCATATGACCTTGGACAACAGGTTTGACTTCTGCTCATGAATGGGGCATTTTCTGTCCCAGGGGTGTAAGGTGAGATTTGATTTGGTGCCTAACACATAGTGAGTTCTCAGTGAAGATGTATTATGAGGTAATGAACAGGAGAGGGAGCAAAAAAGGAAGAGAGTAGTCATGGTCACCTCACACCAGGAACCAAAGGACACCAACATTGTGAGAGTCAACGCTGGGCTAAGGGGGATAAGCCTGGGGCTTGAGGTCTTCCATCCTGTCCCAAGGTTCTTGGAGGAGACATTGCCAGGTAGGTGAGGAAATCAAGTTTGTAGGTGGCCCAAGCAACAGCTCACCCATCACTTCAGGCTCCTCTTTAGAAGGTAACTATGGAAGGGCTTCCTTGAAAGACCCCCTTTACCTCCCAGTAACAATAGCCACCCTGTGAGAGAGAGGAGGGGACAGCTGACACAGAACAGGGCCTAAGTAACTCAGGACCTTGAGTGTGTATGTATGTGTGTGCATACATGTGCATGCACACACGTGTGTTTTAATACAAGGTCTCATTGTAGCACAAATTGGCCTCAGACTTGCTGTGCCGCTGAGGAAGAGCCTAGCTTCTTGCCTCCACCTGCAAAGTGCTGAGATTACAAACATGCACAAGACACACACGCATGCACATGCGCGCACACATGCATACTCATGCACACACACACAAACACACACGCACACACGTATGCACACTCATGCACACACACAAACACACACACACACACACACACACACACACAGACACTGCTTTAGGGTGTTTTTTGTTGCCTCAAAATAATAAGGTCTAGGGGCTCAAGAAATCGCTCAATCGTTAAGAGCACTTGCTCCTTCTACAGAAGACTGGAATTCAGTCCCCAGCACACATATCAAGTGAGCCCCAATGACTGTAACTACAGCTTTGGTGGATCTGATACCCTCTTCTGGTCTTTGACCACTGACACACACCTGTATGCGTGTGAAACAAACAAAAATAAACAAAAATTTGCAGATATAACGTACAGGGTCAGGGCGACAGCCAGTAAAATTCAGCCTCTTCTTTCTTGCTCTAGGTTGTTCTGGATCATGAGGACACACAGAAATCATCTTTCAGAGGACACACAGACATCATCTTTCAGATAATACAGGTAAGAAAACTCTGCAACATGTGATATCTTTGTATCTTCATGTGTTTTTGTTATTGTTTATTTGTTTGTTTTGGGGGGTTGGAGTTGTTTAAAACTGTAACAAAATACTGGAGCCTTGAAGACTTAGAAATAATAGACGTTTAATAAGGAATTTACAATTGAACCCAATCAGAGTATCACAGACCCATTAAAAGCTGGGTTGATTAACTTTAGGTCAGCCTAGGACTTAAACCTTCATGCCTCTCATTTTATACAATATCTGAGTATTTTTACTCCAGAGAGAAGGTATGAAGAGAAAGTACAATATCTGCATTAAAGCCAAGCACAAGTTTTAGCAAAGTAAATATGGAAATGACAAAAACTCAGGGACTATCACCATCAAAAAGATACAATTACACATGAGTGCGGAAGTTTGTGCATACATATAGAAAACTCTGGAAGCTGTAGTACTACCCTTCCTCGGAAAGACATAACCCTTTATACATATGTTGACAACCAACCCCTAAAGAACATTTTCGCTGCTTGCCTTACGTGGAGGATATGGGTAGCTCTGAAAGTTTTCAGACTCCAGAAGTACACACTTACATGTCAGTGTGGACATGCTTGTTTGGGAGAAAATTAAATAAAAGACAAGAAAAAAAAAACATTCATTGCTACACGTGTTCTCTTCTTTTGTGATGATGATTCCTGTGCTTGCTTTATAACTTTCTATTTCTTGATATATACCTTTTTATTTAGCCCATTTGAGAGATAGCACAGATACCCAGCCCTCTGTGCTTTAATACTATACACGCGCTTCACAAGAGCAAGCACACAGTCTCCCGTTCAGACGGCACTTTCCTCTGATCTGCATTCTCTGTTCCGATTTCCTTTGCTCTGCTGGTAATTTCTCAGAGACAGTATCCAGTCCAGGGTGGTAGATCGTACTGTCACGATGCTAACGTGGAGCAATTCCTCTGCCCTTTCCAGTCTTTTGTATTATTAATGTGTCTGAAGACCAGATCGGCTTCACTGGAGTTTCCTGATGTTTCCTTGTGGGTAGATTTGGATTGTGTGGCGTGAGTGAGAACACTATTAAGTGATGCATTCCTGGGTACTAAGCTCGGATGCTCCGAATGGTCCTTGTTATTGGTGTTAATTTCCATCACGCAGAAAAGAGGCTACTTTCTCCATTGTCCCGTCACTATTTCTCCCTTTGCAGTTATGATTTTATGAGAAACTTTGATATTGTGCTGACACACAATGATACTGTGGCTCCTCATACATGCCCTTTTTAGATGTAGTGCCTGTGGATGATCCTGTACCTTAATAACTTTTATTAGAATGTTGGCAAACTTGCGATTTTATTTTTTAAAATAACTCCACATTCTCTCAGTGTTTATTTGCTGTCATTATGACAAGAAGAGCTTTCTCCTTATCTGTCACTGCTTTAGAACAAATGTGCGTTTATTGTGGTTGCTTGCTTTTTTCTGGAAAAGAGAATAAGTTTCTTTTGCTATGTTTCTGGGGGCTGAAAGCCTAAACATGGTGCCAACGCTGCCTGGCATCTAATGAAGACTCATCTGAAACATCCCAGCATGGCCAGGGGCAGAGTAGTGAGAAGGCATGGGTTATTTTCTTCTCCTTTTTCTTCTACAAAAGCCACTAATGCGATCACCAGGACCTCACCCTCATGACCTCATCAAATCTCAACTACATCCCTAGAGCCAGCTCTCCGTAAGTTAACTTTCTTGTTGATGAGTAGGGAGTGAGTCCCATGCCCAGTGACCCACTTCTTCCAGCAAAGCTCCATCTCCTAAGGGCCCCCCTAAACTTCCCAAACACAAGCCCAGCTGGAGATCAAATGCCAAACACATGTGGCTATGGAAACATTTTCCCCTCGAACCACACCAAGGGGGCTGAAGAGATGGCTCGGCAGCTAAGAGTACTTTGCTGTTCTTGTGTTTGCTTGTCAGCGCTCACAACTGCCTGTAAGTTTGGCTCCAAGGCATCTGATGCCCTTTTCTGGATTCTAGAGGCATTGCACACACACACACACACACACACACACACACACACACACACACACACACACCAAGAAAAATAAAATAAACTCTTCAAAAGCAGCAACCACAATACAAGGTCCAAGTAACATTAGCACATAAGAATTGACCTCCTTATTGTAAACGTGGTTTCCAGCATGTGAGCTTCTCAAAGATACTTCAAGCACAAGTTCTCAACTGAACTATGTTCAGCTCCTAGGTATTCATGAGGCCTGTGCTGCTTAACAGGTTTTCTCTCAGTTAGCCCTCCCACTACCATTCCATATTCCCCATCTCCTCCAGCCTCCGAAGAAAAAGGACCCTCCACAACAACAAACGTTCTTCTTCTCAACTAATCCTCAGTAATGTGCACAATGGCTCACCCTTAGTGAGGAATCGCCTTATTCTAGGCATTATGCTCAGTGTTCCACAGGCTTCATTTCACCCTCGAAACAATACTGTCATCCAAATACAATTTGAGTCTATTTTTAAGATAAATAAATTGAGTCTCAGGGTAGCTGACTGACTGTCAGGTTTGCACAACTAGCATAGAGCAAATTATTGGTCTATCTGACCCCAGGGTCACCTTTTCTATCCTGCTTCTTCATCCCAGTGAGGTCTAGTGGGAGAGTGGGATGTGGACGTCTTTGCTTCCTGGATTTTGAAGTTTGGGTCACAACTCTTCTTTGCTAGCATATCAGTCAGCATTCTCTAAAGCAAGAAATAGAACCAGTAGGATCATCAATCGTGTTAAAATAGGACTTGATTGTCTGGGGGGAATTCCTAGAGAACTGTTGGTCTTCAGTTGAAAGCCCAGAGAAGCTTGTTCTTATGTGAGCAAAGAAGTCAGCAGAAGGAGCAACAGGGTAGGTGAGCTCACCAATGAGAACAAAAGACAAGCAAGCAAAATGCCAGAGAGCACTTTCTACATCTGAATTGTATCTTCCCACATCAATTAAGATAATCAACACACACAGGCACACAAACACACACACACACACACACACACACACACACACACACACCACACACCATACAGGCCCATCGATCAATCCAATATAGACAGACCTCTCTGAGACTCTTCCCAGGTGGCCCTCAGTTGTCTTAAGTTGACAATAGCACTAGCCCTACCGGCTGGGATGTCTTGCTCCACCACCTTAGAAAGGATGAGTGGCCACTTTTGACAATGGTGAATCCCTAGTAAGGGTGGCTTCCCACCTTCTCAAAGCAATCCTTATCCTGAGTGTTCCTTGCTAGTTTTCTGATCTCTGCCTGCTCCTGTGCATGCCACCCTCCTTGCTATTGTCACCACAGTTTTTGTGAAACATGCAGGGGTTTTTTTGTTGTTGTTGCTGTTACAAGGTCTGTATGCCACTGGGTGGACACTCAGCCTAACTCACTTCATGACCCACCCCTGACAGACCTCATCTCCGTCTTCTTCAGCCCCTGGAGTTTTCCTGGGAAGCTGATAGTAGCCATTCCTGTTACCAGGAGCAACTTCTCACAGTTTCTCCCTCAGGTTTCTCTATTCCTGCCCTAGAACATTCTTGTCCTCCTGTGCTCTCATTGTAGAGAGTCATACCTGTGGAATGACAATTTTTTAGTTCTCTGTCACTCTAGGGTCTTCTCATGGAGTTCCTATCTCCCTGCCAGGAACTCCCAAACTTCTCTGCCTACAGAAAGGTTCTTCCCTAGATATCATCTCTTTGAAGACAGCTTTAACAGAGTGTCCTCAGCTTAATTCCATTCCTGTCCCAGAACTATAGACATTTTCACTGGATTGCATAGAAGGTAGACCCCCGGGGTATATTGCTACAATACAGGACAGAGCCAAATGTCGGGGAAGAAAGGGTGCCCACATTCTGCCCTCCCCACTGCCTCTCAAAGACTTTAGGACAAGTATCTCACCAGCATGGCAAAAGTGTTTCTAACAAGAAAGATTTGGTGGCACTAGAGATGCTTCATATTCACCTGGAATGCTGGCCTGTCAGCACCAATTATGAGCCCCCACCTGCAGTAGCCCAGGTTGGGGAGGCTGGGAGCAACACCACATATGAAAATGCGATTCCCACCTCAGAACCATACTACAGTCAGGTGAGGAATCACAGCCAACATGAAGCAGCAAGGAATACAATGAGTGCTGCTCCAGGAAGAGAGAGGCTACTGCGACTCAAAGACTGTGCTTGACCTGGGGTGTTCCTACAGAGTATGGAATAGAGAAGGTGCTTTGCTGTACAGGGAGGACTCTACCCTGTCTGAACTTGGGACATGCTCAGGCTGTTTATTGTCATGTTGGAAATCATCACGGCTTTCCAACAGTGTTCAGCTATAGTTGTATACGATTTCCGTGATCCAGGCAACACTTGACTCCTCCCACCACAGCCCTCTGGAAGATCACCAGCAGCCATCTTGAGTTCCAACCTTCTCCAGCCTTCCACAAGAGCAAGAACAGAAAGGAAAGGAACACTCAGAATGATCTCAAGGGAGTATGAAGGCAGATGTGAGGGTACACCAGGAGATAAAGAAACAGGTTTCACACACACACACACACACACACACACACACACACGTGCTCATGCACACGCATGCATGCACACGTGTACCCATGTATGCACACTGATTCACTACTCCCCAGGTATTTTGTACATTTACCAGCCAGCCAAAATTTAAACTGCATATTTTATCTGGTTGTTTGCTATCTCATTTAATTCTAAATTATTTGAGAGTTAGGCATTTTTTTATTTTGACATCTGCCTTCAACATTTAATATAACATCAATGGACAGACACCAGTATATTGAATGAATGAATGAATGAATGAATGAATTGGAACTTGCAAAAAAAAACAGTAATGCTACTGATAGGAATGAAAAGTTGGAGAGGAGAGGCAGATGCTGTCACGAGGAAGTGTCAGAGACAGAGACAGGTCTCATCTGGTTATGATTTCAGTATGAAATGTCCACAGATAACGTTGATACTTGAGAAACTGTGCAACCTTGAGGAGGTGGAGCCTCGCTGGAGGAAGTAGATCACCAAAGGCAGGCCTTGCAGGTCATAATTGCCCCCATTTCCTGTCTCAAGTTTTCTACTTCCTGCCTGCTAAGAGGTGAAGATCAGCTTCCACCACAAGCCCCTGTCACCATGGCACACGAAGCCAAGGAACAATGGAGGCAAATCTCTCCAACAATGACCCAAATAAGTCCACCCTGAAAAGAAACTAACACACATCTCAACATGAAAAAGAACTTTAGAGAGGCCAAGAGCATCCAAAGATGAACTCAGCTTCATAAGGATGTAAGGATGGGGGCCATCTAGACAGTCACTGTCTCCCATTTACCTCACACAACCCTCACTACAGCAGGATGAGACAAGATAATCACCACCACTGCTGTCCAGGTGAAAACCGAGATACAAACATTTACCTACAGATGAGGAAGCCGTAAGCAGTAGAGATTAAGCTGCAACCCAGGGTTCCTGAGTTGAAATCCTTCTGAGCTTTGTGTACCATAAAAACAGCAGATCCAGGCCCATGGGATGCCATCGGATGCGCATCATGCCCTCACTGTGAGGTATTCCCATAGCCTTCTTCAAGACTCTACTGTTGGAGAAATTATTGGGAGGTCTTTCTGCATTTGATGTTGGTGTCTCTCTGACCCCTCCCTGAGTAAACAGGGTTACAGAGAAGGATGACTTCTTCCCAGGCAAGCCTATACCTCCATGTCCCCCAGGGCCAGCTCCTTGATATGTCCTTAGCTCTGATTTCAAATGTCTTACCCAGGCAGGTGAGGTTTAACCCTTGTCTGACTCTTGAGAGGTAACCCCACCCCCACATCACCAGCTAAATACAATTTAGAAACCAAGGCTTCCACAAGCTTCTGTGTTGGTACTCTGTGCTGAGTGTCATCTATATAGCTCTGTCTGCTCTATCCAGAAAAGATGGCTGCTGGGGCTGGGGATTTAGCTCAGTGGTAGAGCGCTTACCTAGGAAGCGCAAGGCCCTGGGTTCGGTCCCCAGCTCTGAAAAAAAAAAAAAAGAACAACAACAGAAAAGATGGCTGCAAGGCAGAGCTGAAAGTTCTGGCCTCTGTCTGGGCGTCTGCCTCTCAGCTGATTCTTAAGGCTATCCCTCCATAAGCTGTAACCGTGGCCTCCGTTCTGTAACTTCTAGTGACTATTGAGTGTGAGCCTATTGGAGCCCTGGACAGCAGTCTTCTTGTTCATCATCACTCCTACCTGCTCCCTCGGATCAGATTGTTTTGAGTCTTAGCCTGGCTCTTTACATGTTCCCTCACACCCACTCCTTAGAACACTTTTGATCCAGGTCTACACTACCTGAGACATACCTGTGGCTAAACCTGGATTCCCCCCAAAAAGGCCTAGACTTTCACACTCTGCTCCTCTCTCCCAGCAAAGGAGAGGTTATAGGATGACTCCCACAACAGACAAATGAAGCAAAGGGGACGACAAGTCAACCCTATGAACTTTAGGTTCCTCTCCAGCCCCAAAGCTCAGATCTTCATGTGTCCATTGGCTTGTACGCTCTAACTGAGCCAGTGGTAGGATTTTCTCATGATATGCTCTTCTGTATGCTTGCAGGGAAGGAGGGACAGACAGAAGTGGTGGCAGGACATCCTGAGAGCCAGGCCCTGGTAGAGAGACCAGAGGCCAATAGAGAGAGATAGCTCAGAAGCACACCGAGTTAGGAGAATCCAGAACGCCGTCTTTACAGCTCGGCTCTGCTTTTCCAGACCTTGCTGGGGAAGGCTCTTCTTTCCTTCCTGCCAATTTCTCTCCTCCCTACCTGGCACCAGAGGGCCTAGCCTCCAAGTCACAATTATGAAAGCTCTGTGAGGATGCTAATTGCTGTACTGACCTCCCTTCAGATAACAAGGGAATTGCTTTCCCTAATTAGCCCTGCCTCTGGTAGACCAGCAAAGCCAAATGTTTATCATGGGATGAATGCACTTACTGTAAATTTTGACATATGCTGGGGAAAGATGTTAGATAAATAAGACTTCAGAGGCACAGGTTGTTTAAATAATGAATACCTGCTGCTTTGGGTGATGAAGGTGGAGGGGGGTGAGAGAGACAAGAAGCTAAGGACCCTGGAACAGTGCTCTAAGCCTGGGAACAGACTCAGCTGTCAGAAGAGTAGTGGAGGAAGGCGGAATGAGTATCAGCAGGAAGGCTGAGGGCAAAGAGAGAAAGTAGGCTGGTGCTGTATCTCATCCACAGCTCCCTGGAGAAACACCCCCACCCTACCCCATTTCCCCCTCTCTCCTAGCTGCAGTCCCCTGGGAAGCAGTGACATGGCTTCTGAAATACAATTCAAGGAAACAGCAGAAGAAAATGAAACAGCAGAAGAAACTCCCTCTCTCTCTCTCTCTCTCTCTCTCTCTCTCTCTCTCTCTCTCTCTCACACACACACACACACACACACACACACACACACACACACAGAGGCATAAACACACAGGTATACACACACAGAGAGGCATACACACACACATTCACACAGTGGGTCCTAAGGCTGTCTGGACAGAGCTTGAGTGCTGGTCTTAACCTCTTCTCTGGGAAGGGAGTGACTCCATGGGAGGCTGACCTTGTACCTTTACTTCCAGGGATAGGCTAAGAAGTGCAGAGGAGATCTTCCATTCAGCCCGGGAGCTCAAGTCCAGGCAGGCTCTGAGATCTTTAAGGTGGGACAATGATTGTTTGTAGTCCCACCCATCCCTTGCAGGCCTCAGCTGGGGAGGGCAGGCCCCACACGTGGATCAGCAAGTCTCTCTACCCTATCCTTGGGGCTCAGATCTGAAGAGCTGATCCACAGGCTAAACTCACAGACTGCTGTTTCTCCCAGTTCCCTGAGTTCATCTGGTCAAGTGGACAGGTGCCCCTTTCATCTCTGTGCACAGGCTCTGTGAGCAGGTCTTCATAGAAAGGACGGAAGCAGAGGGCTTCCCGGTACCTACACACTGGAGCCCTGTGCAGACCACACTTGCCTCAGACACAGGGTCCGGGCTGTGACTGCTGCTAGTCAAAGCTCTCCTCAGCAAACTAGGAGTTCAAGGACCCACACTTGAGGCCAGGCCAGGCCTGAAACAAATAGGCCAAGGGGAATTCCTGTGTCTATGAGAATCTCATAAACTTGACAGAGGCTTCGTTTGCCCCTAAGCCTTTCAAGGAGCCAGGCTTCACAATTCATCACAATGGAGAAGAGACAGCTGGAGCTGTTGTATGCTTGGGCCCGGAAATGATGCTCAAAGTGACCGTAGCTCGATGCTCAGACCAGGGCACAAGGCTGCACTTTAGAGTAAAGGGCCAGCCGCCATGGAGGAATGTTTAGTGGAAGTGTTAAGTGTGAACCTCAGCTCCTCTCTTTCACACACCGGCACACCATGGAGGGACCCATAAGGCGTCAGAGCTGGACAGTGTGGAGAAACTAAGGCCAGCAGAAGGTTTGTTGTGAGCTTGGTTGCAGGAGACATCCCCTCCCCAACCCCACCTCACCCCAATCCCCATGCCCAAGCTCTGTGGAGCCCAGTACTGACCCTCAGACCCTCTTCCCTCAGCAGTTTCTTTCTGCCTAGTGACCTCATTGTCACTATCTCTTGCCTCTCATCTTAGGAGTATCCAAATGTCGCTCTTTCTTTAGTTCCTCAGCTCCATGGAGCCTCCTTTTGTCTCCCTCCCTCACTGGCTCCTTGATGGGGAAGGACTCTTTCTTCCTCCTCCTCTGACCTTTTCCACTTCTCCATAGGACAAAGCCTCAGCCTGGCATGCTCCTGAAGGGAACTGGCTCTAGAAGTTCCTATAATTGCCATGTCCTTATTACTAGACTGTGAGGCCCCTGCTGGCCAGGACAGTTCCCCACCACCACCCCAGCACCACTCACTTGCTCAAATGGGCTGCTAACGAGGTGACCAATTAACAAGTGCTAAAGAACCCCCAAAAGGGTGCTTTCCACTCTGGCCTGGTTCCCAGGCTCCTTTGTTCCTCCTTGAGAATCTGTCCTCTGTGACAAGGCCACAATGCAGACTGTTCCCAAGACTGACCCTGTGAGAAACTGACCTACGCAAGCCCCAGTCACAAGATCCCAATTCCTTTGCATCAGGGACCCTGGGAGCAGACGGGATTCCTGCATCTCAAGGGTACAGAGAACACCTCCCAACACTGCTGGTTGTGCACCATGTTATATAACCCCCAGGAAAACTCTCATTTGGGCATTTATTCTAACAAATTTAAGCTGAGACATTCAGGTGTATCCCATGCTGCAAGGCACAAACATTCTTGATCTTAGCCTCTCCCCCTCAAGAGCTCAAGAGACCAGTACCCCAGGTTCTGGAGCAACCCCTTAGGAAGTGTTCAAATCCCCACCATTCTGGTGCCTCTAGCCTGATACAGTTGGCTGTGCTGACCAAGTTGGGAACCCTGAGCCTCAGAGGAACCCCATCCCTATTTCTCTATCTCTTGCCACCTCTCTCTCTCTCTCTCCCTTCCCCCTCCTTTTCTCCCTCCCTCCCCATCTCCTTATCCCTCCTCCTTACCCCCCCCACAGTTATACATAACTAGACTGGAAACTCCAATAAAGCACACCTGTGTGACCTCTTCTAGGAGTGGAATTTGTAGAGCAGAAAATGTGGTCGCCAGGATGGCACTGCCCACATGGTGTCTGAGTAACTCAAGCTGTCTGTGCCGATGTCTGATGTCTTCGCCTTTACTTAAAGGCTTGAGCCAGGAGTTCTCAAGGACCGCCTTCTCCTTCATCACTCCTGAGGTATAATGTAATCAGTGAAATGAAAAGATCTTCAGTATGCAGTGTAATGAACTCCACATAAAACTATCACCACAAGATGTACGGTCTACGGCCCTTAAGACATCCTCTGGAGCTAAATGTGGTGACGCACACTTTTAACGCCAGCACTCTGAGGCAGGTGGATCTCCTTGTTGGAAATCAGCCTGGTCTAGTTTCAGGACAGTCAGGGCTTCATAGAGAAACGTGTCTCAAAAAATAAAAATAAAAAAATAAAATAAAAGCAAAATAGCACCATTGCAAGCAAAGATCTTCTAACCCCACCCCACCCCATTGATAATAAACCACTGTGCTGACCTCTGTTACCATAGGTCAGCCCTCCCCATCTTGACTTCCCATCAGTGGAATCATGTTCTCACACAGCCAATGCCACACAGACAAGACCATGACTATGGAATGAGCACTTCCTGTGTATAATAGGATCTTGCCCTTATGCTGATGTGTAGCATTCTATTATGACATGCTTGTCACTCAGGTTTGTGTTGATGAACACATAGTGTTGGCTCAGTGTTGGCCACTATGAACAAAGTGGTCTTAAATAACTGCATATATCTTTGGGTGGGTATGTATACCCTAGACTAGAGATACTGGAAAATGTAGTTTGTGTATGCTTGGCCTCAGTGTCCCTGGAAAGAGATTTCCCAGGGCTGGTGCTTGGTTATGGCTGCTCTTAAGAAGGACCCGGGTTCAATTCCCAGAACCTATGCGATGACTCATAACTATCTGTAGCTCCTGTTCCAGAAAGATCTGATACCCTCTTGTGCCTACAGTGGGCACCTAATTCATGGGGTGCTCAAACATACATGCAGGCAAAACAATCATAAAAATAAAATAATAATAATAAATAATATTTTAAAAGGGATTTTTAAAGTCTGACAATTATAGTTAAAAATATTTCATTTCTGTGTGCATGCGTGGTGTGTGTGTGTGTGTGTGTGTGTGTGTGTGTGTGTGTGTGTACACATGAGTGCAGTACCAGTGGACTCCACAGGGAGGCACTGGATTCCCTGGAGCTGCATTTGCAGACAGTTGTGTCCTATCTGATGATGTGGGTGCTGGGAACTGAACTCTGGTCTCCTGTAAGAGCACTCACTCCTAACCACCAAGCGCTCTCTTGCTCTCTGAATACTATCATTCTTTTCCTGATAGGAGAATTGCAACTGTCTTTCTCCTGTGGTACCTTTTGATTAGCTAAGGATTTGTCATGTGCTCATTCCAGAAGGTGTTATCTGGGGTGTGGAAATGCACCCAGAAGCCTCCAGGCAGAATAAGGAAGGTGTGAGTGACTCTTCAGAGAAGTTAAGGTACTGTTACCAAAAGAAAAGGGAGAGCTGAGATCCTGCAGACTTCCACCTCCAGCACCAGAATGACTATTGAACATTCTGTGGCACTGAAAATATCTCTTGGGCTATGTAGAGATCCCAGACCAGTGACAGTACCTGAACCACCCATGGCAGGATACACAGGAACTGGGTCCCTGAGTTGCACACCATGCCTTATTTCAGCAGGTGTCCTTTCTAGTGGGACACCGCTCCAGTGGAGACTAATGACAGGAGAGAGGGGACGAGGGAGGCTATGATTTCCAATATACACCAGCCAGTCATAATGTGCAGCAAATGTGTTTTTGCTGGGTAAGCAAAGTCAAATTCCTTGCTCTCCACACCCTTCAATGCCCCATTCACCAGCCCCCATTGCACACAAGGTGCCCTCTGCATTTCGCTTTTGGAATCCTGAGCAAAGCTACGTCAAAGCTTGGATGCCTACCACTCTCTTCCCTCCCCAGGAACCACCACACCCCCCTCTCTTTCATACCTTGGGTCCTCGAGTGAGAAAGGAGGTGGGATGCATCGAAGGACAGGGACATGGGGGTGAGGTCACAGCAGCGAGGGCTTTACCTAGCATCGAGTGCAGGGAGAATAAGCAGCTCTGTGAGGTTTAATCAACCTTTGAAGACTGCACAGTGTTTGGACAGAGGTCTGTGAGTAATATTCATTTGGATTGGCACCTGTGCACACCGCAGAAAGGAAAATAGCATTTTGTCACAGCTGTGATGAGGAGCAAGTGGTCTGGAGAGACAGGCTGCACATCTCCAGGAAGCTGTGAAGGTGGTTGGGGTTTTTTTTTCCCCCTTTGTTTCTGGCTCAGTGTGACCCTGTGACTCCTTGAAGATCTAGTGGCTTCCAGTCAACACCTGACATTCCTTTCTCACTTCTCCAGACAGAGCAAATGAGGAAAAAAAGATCCTGACTGGGGCTGCCACCCATGGAGTGAGAAACAGGTATTTGAACCAGGCCCCTGCCTGCCACTGGCCTGCTGAGCTGCCGGGGCAAGTGGAAAGATGTCTCTGTGCAGTAGGCAGTGAGCATGGGTGACCGACCATCTGTCCTTAACTCAGTGGAAGGATTCGAGTAGGAGAGGTGACCCTGAAAGTTAAGAGGGCTACCCAAGACAGTTAGTTTCCTTCTGCCCAAAGACCAACAGTTCAGTGCCCCTGAATGGCAGGGTGGGACTCGGGGCCTCTAAAAGCCCTGACTCCACTTCTTGGAAGTGATATCACCTACCCCTTGTCTCTCTCCTCCCAGGAACAGGCTGGTCCCAAGGGTAAAGAAAACCTCCTTGCACCCCAACACAGCACAGTGGAGAGCTGGGAAGTGCCAGCCTTTGTTCTGGGCTCCATGCCAGTTCCCCAGGCTCCTCTGGAAGAACTGCTCCCCAATCCATTCATCCTGTCCCCAAGGACAGCCCAGCAACCAATCCACATTCCATTGTGATCACTGGTGGCAAGAAGTTCCAGTTCAGAAAACTCTAGGCTCCTCAGCCTGCTCCTCCCAGCAAACCCCCACCTCTCTCTCCTCCCCAGGTCTCCTGAGGGCACCTAGCCTTTCCTGCCTGCCTTGCCCTGCACCTCTCTGTCTTCCCACCTTTGTTCATTCCCTCTGTGGCTCTTGCTTTGCCCTCTCTTCCCTGCCCTATCTGTTCCTCCTACGTCTCCCCACTCAGCCCTAGACTCTTCTTTTCCTCCCCAAACTTCCTCCTCACGATCTTCCAAGACAGACATGATATCCTAAGGAGCCACTGGGGTTCCTAGTCCCAGACAGAGGCCTCGGCTCTCTGACAGACATGGTATACCTCTGGATATTCTTCAAACACACTCCTCACATCAGGGTCACAAATCCCCCTCCTGCCAATCCACATTTGACAAAACTCTGACTCCACACACAGCTCAGAGGGGCCACCTCCCCAGTCACAGAACAAAACTGCCCTTCCCTTCTCTGGACAGCAAATGGAGCCATTGAGAGTGGCAAGACATTAGAGGCAATTGGGGGTCACATGGACCCGGATGCATTGTTACCCACGCCAATGCTATAACACAGCTGCATCGTGGATGGAAAGGCATAGACTGTGGCAGTGTGAACTTGGGGCTGGTTCTCATCCCAGTGCTCCCTACTCTCACCACCCACTTCTGCTAGCTAGACCACACATCCCATAGGCTCCATGACCACCAGGTAGGGACCAAGTGCTTACACAATGGAGCCTATCTGGGGATACTTGGAACAGATAGCAATGTCTATCTAAAGCCAGAGCTAGATGGCAAGGGCCACAGACACACTAAACCAAGATGGGGGGAGGGGAGCTACACATGGTAGTAAAAAATGTCAGGATGATATATTCAAATAGTCCATGATCATTATGGGAAGGAAGAGACAGATGGCTTAATGGTAAAGTACTGTATAGTCTGGAAACATCCCTATACCAAGTATAATTTAGCCGATGACACAGGAAGCATTTGAAGTTAGGAAAAGGGAAAAAGTTGACTTGTTGCTGAGGTAACCATTCCAACTCTGAGCTCTCCAGAATGGTGACTCTGGGCTCCATGCACCACTGGGTACACAAAGTACAGAATGTCCCAAGCACACACAAGATTTTAAAGACTCTGAATGAAAAAAAGCAAACTAACTCATTAATAATTCTTATATCAATTACATGATGAAATGATATTTTAGATAGAGTGAGTTAAATAATATATGTTGTTATAATTACTTCCACCTGTTTCTTTTTACTTTTTAAAATGTGGTTAATAGGATATTTTCAATTACATATGTGGCTCGGTTTATATTTGTACTGGAGAATGTTGGTCTAACTGTCTGAGAAAAAGTAAACCTGAGTTCTTACCTCACTCCTCATACCAAAAAATAAAACCCCAGCACATCCCAGTTTTTAACTGTCAAATAATATGCCCTGGAAGGAAACACTACAAATGTATTTTGTTTAATAATCCTGGAGTAGAGAAGACATTTGAAAGCAAGACAAGCCTCAAAAGCCATTTTATACAAAACAAAAACTAATAAAGATGACATTATAGAATATACACACACACTCACACACACACACATACTCACATACACATACACACACGCACACACACATGCACACACACACTCACACACATACTCACACACACGCATACACACATGCACACATGCACACACACATGCACACACACACTCACACACATACTCACACACACGCATACACACATGCACACATGCACACACACATGCACACACACACTCACAAAAACACACACATACACACAAGCACACTCTCACACACATACAAAGTGATATGTCAAAAGACATATTTAATTCGGAAATGTTTGTAGCATAAACATAGTAAACTTCTTGAAACAAGTTTTTACAAATGGGATTTAAAAGGATGAATGACTGAGTGCAGTCCGCAGAGGACATGAATTAGCTATTCAAAGAACAGGGAATCAAAAAATCATCACAACACAGATAAAAATGTCCAACTTCGTAAGAAAAGGCATAAAAATATAAACTAGGTCACACTTTTCTCCTAGCAGATTGATGAAACTCGGAAGATCAGAAGGCTGGCAGAACGCTGGCTCCTCCACACCGCCTGCTTTAAATGTGTGCCTATAACAGGCAACTTCGGCAGGAATTACCACAGTCTTTAACACATGTGTCCTTTGACCCAAAAACAGCACTGCCAGCTTAACTAGCAAATATCCTTGTATGAAAGATAGTATCAAGAAATGTACACGAATGACAAGATTGTACCAGAAGAGCAAAATCCAGCCAACCAATCAACCTGGGGAGCGTAAATCCTCCTGGAGAGTGACTGAGGATGAAAAGACTCCCACAGTCCCACCCTACTATATACTATATAGCCATGAAAAAGGATTCAGTACACATGCATCTATTGAGTGTAAACTATTCCAACCTCTACAAGTTAGTAAAAACAGCAAATTATAAAATAATTGAGCATGATATAATCCTATGTGTACTTTTATAAGGATGTCTGTTTGCATATGTTCTAATCACGATGAAACCTTTCGAGAAGATTCAATCATTTGTTGGTGGTAATTATCTTTTACTGGTGGGAAGAATTCAAGAGCAGAGAAGGAAAGTATTTAATTTCTGGTTTTTTTTTTTTTTTACTATTTTGTGCCATTTGAATTCTGCCTTTTTAAAGAAAACAGCTTTGAAAAAAAATGTTCAACATCACTAGTCATTAAGAAAATGCAAATCAAGTCTAAAATAGATGTCACTTTATACCCATAAGAAAAAAACTCGGAAAACGAGCGTTGGTGAAGGTGTGAAAAGATTCAAAGTCTGGTGCTCTGTAGAAGGACAAAATGACACAGCTGGCATAGAAAACACCCACTGTGGCGCTTCCTCAAGAAATGTTAAAGCAACATGGCTATATGATCCATCAATTCCACTTTGGGCTATATGTCAGCAAAAATTACAGGCAGAATCTTAAAGAGATATCAATGATCACAAATTCATCCCAGCATTATTCACAATATATGAAACATAGAACCTACCAAAATCACCTTCACTTGATGAATGAATAGATTAGCAGAATGTGGTCTGTCCATCCAATAAAATATCACTCAGCCTTCAAAAGGAAGATCATTTGACAAATGAACCCTGGGGTAAAATGAAGTTGCAGCATGCAAGGGAGTTAGGGAGACAAGGAATTGCTCTTTAATGCTCACAGGTTCAATTGTACAAAAGGAAAAGAATAAGGAAGATGGATCTTGAGAGTAATGTCTCTAATACCGATGAAATCTACCCATAAAAATGGGTAAGTTGATAGAGTTACTCTATGTGTGTTTAACAACAATAAAAATGTTGGGGTGAAAGTTCATTGACCCCATAGATAATTTTCAAGCTATATTTTAAAAGCTAGCCTAGTCTACTCTTTAACTCTAGAGAAGAACCCCAAAATCGATGTGTTTTGGCTCAGCTCAGCAAATTACTCCAAACTTCCATAGTTTCCATCACACCTGCATTCTGCTCAGATGTTACAGGTCAGGAATTCGGGATTGGCTTGGTAAGGCAGCTCTCACTGGGTGCTGCGGTCAGAGGTGGCAGTCACCCGGAGGTTCGCCCAGGCTGGGGGCACACTCCTACAGCTAGCTGCTAATGCTGCCTGGCAGCTGGGAGCTCATCTGTGCTGGAACATCTCCCAGGGAGGATTCTGTGTCCTTCACGGAGGCTCCTTCCCTAGAGACCATGTCCAAGAACATCAAAGAGAAGCTGATATTTTTCTGCCTCAGCTTTGAAAGTCATGCAGCCTGGGTGACACTGTTCTGCTCTGTGATGGTGGGGACGGTCAGAAGTCCCCACCAGACCACGTCCCAGATTCAGGAGGAGGGGTTGCAAGCTCAGTATCAGCAACGGCATTACACACTGGGGTGAGCATTTAAAGAAAAAACAAAAACTTTGTGGCTGAGTTTTACCATCACAGGTAGTAATTTGCCTAGCACGAGAGAGAAACCATAGGAGGTCAATGGCTAGGCAAGGGCCCCTTACTGTCCAAGCTTATTCCCCATATGACTTCCCACCCTGAAATACCTGCCAAGCAGTGCAGAGACCACAGAGGGCTCCAGAGAGAGAGATTTTGGCCTCCCCTACTTTGTGCAGATCTCTGATTGCTCTCCTGAGATGTCCTACAACAGACATGGAGGAGCTGCTGGACTCTTGGGGGTCTTCTTTGATCATCTCCTCTTCAGTCCAATCGTGAAATTGGGGGTGTCCGGACCTTCCCTTCTGTTGGCTCCAACAACAGCTTAATTAGGGAGCCAGTTCCTGCCTTCCTCCCCATTGCATGTGCTCCCTTCTCAGCCCCTCCCCGCTTACCCCTCTTCTCCTCCTTGTTCAGGAGCATTGGCAGGAATTGTCAGGGAGTTGATCAGATTTATTCAATTTAGACTTAACAGACCTGGGACTCCTATTTCTCCTTCAGGTTCATAAGGTTTTTTATTCCATTTACAGGTTTATTCATTTATCAGATCTTCTTCTCAATTCACTTTAAGCACCAGGCACAGGGAGATGAATTCAGGAGAGATGCTCGCCCGCTCCTCATTTATGGCTTTGGTTACTCAGAGAGCTGAAGTTGTCCATTCCCTGTAGGCTGTGGCACCAGGTGGGGAAGGCTTTAAAGAGACAGGGCCCCAAGTCTGCACGTTTCCTAGGTGACTCGGGACCATCTAAAACTCCTAGCCTGCCAGCTTCTCCCAAGCCTTACTCCTCCACCCCCATGCATGGAGGCCCCAAGCGCCTTGTCTTACATCCCTGGCATAAGCACCTCCACCTTCAGTCTCTGGAACGTGCCCTTCAGTACCACATAGTCTACACACTGCTGGAGTTTAGGATCCTTGCTCTTCAAGGAGAAATAGAAAGAGGGAACTCTGTGCCCCAAAGGAAAGGCTGCTACTCTACCCAGAAGCCCGCACTTCCCAGAAACCCCTCACACAGTCACCCTCACTCTCCTTCAGTGCTGTCCATCATACTTGGAAGGGGGTGGGGGTCTTCAAGTTATTAAAATGTTTAAAGTCTTTCTTGGTCTTGTTACTCCAATTTATTCTAGCACGGATACACACCTGATTCTCTAGCGCCCTCAGACAGAAAGGCATTTTTGTTACTATCCTATCTCTTCCTACAGAAAGTCAAAAACAGATCTACACACACACACACACACACACACACACACACACACACACTCACACACACACACTGGCCCTGGTATGGGACCTAGACCCAAGCAGTTACCTGGAGCCCCGGTTCTGAACAGATATGCAGAATTGTCCCTGTCACCATGTACAGTGTACAGTGCATACTGCACCTAGCCAGGACTCCTCTGGGGAAAATAAACATCCTGGCGGAGGCTGCATGAGACTGATGTACAGACAGCTGCTCCGTGTTGCTGACCTTCTTTGGGAAGTAGAGGAAACAAGGACATTTTTTTTCCTATCTTGTCCCTGGAGTGATGTACATGTGGGCCCAGAAAGAACCAGGGTGCGCGTGTTTTTCCACTCAGACAAGAGGAAGGAAAGAGGAGGTCTGACCACGGGAAGAACTTTCTAGAAAGTACGTTTTGGAAAACAGGAGGAAGGCGCATCTGATTTGAAGCAGGAGCTATATTCTAATCTGCCTCCAATGCCAGGACAGTCAGAAGACACTTGGCCCCTCTGATAAGCCAGTTCCCTGGGTTTGCTGTCTGCCCTTCACGGTGTTTAGGATGGCATTCTCTTGAAGGCTGCCCTCTTTTCTCTCTGTAAAACCCGCCTCACCACTCAGGGCATCCATCGGCATGGCCTGGTCTTTGTGGACACCCACCATGGGTGCAGGTATTTATCTGGATCTCACTTTGTTCTATCAAGATCAGAAGTGTCCTGTGCGTTCAATAAATGTGTACAATGACTCAATCAATCAATAGGCTAATCGTGTAAAACTGCTTTGAAAAGAATGAGATGAAAGATACTTTTATCATCAGAATAGTGACCCAGGAAAGGCTGAATGGTACTTTTTACCCACAAAGACTCTCCTAGGAACTCTGGTCTGAGGAGGATCCAGTTTAACCAGATACTAGGTGATTGCCCCTATTGACCTATCGAGGTGTCACTACTCAGCAGGGTTGTCTTAGAGGGATCTCAATTTCCAGGGCTTTTAAAAAGGAGCCCTGAAGCTCTTTGTAACAAGTCATGGCTATCTATGGGAAGCCCAGCATTCACACCCAAGCTCTAAAAGGAGTTCTGGTGTAAGTGCCTTCTCACATCCTAATTCTCTCTGGGGTCACTGACCATCACCTTCTCCTCTCATGTCCTTCCACAAGGTGGGCTGGATTCCTCCAAAATGCAAAAGACACAAATGCAGATTCTGCTTTGAGATGCGTGAGTCTGGGCTCAGAGGACATTGCTTGGAGACAGGGCAGTAAGGGAAGGCTACATTGGGAGTGTCTGCATGGAAGGTTTGCAGGGTGGCAGAACCTGTGCTGTATTTAGACAGGTCAGTTGGACACTGTGTCACAGTGAGGCACTGTGAACGGCTTTATAGGTGTCTTGCATCAAATCAGACGCCCCTCTTTGTGCTCACACAGCATGAGATAAAGCAGCCCGCAGGAGGTGGCAAGGAGATGGACTGGGGCAGGAAGTTCTGCCACACCCTCCTTCTCTTCCCTCACTCCGATGCTGTCTGCATTCCTCCAGACATTTTTATCTGGCCAGGTTATAGTGTCAAGATTAAAATGGACAGCATTCCCAAACCCCTGCTGCCAACACTGATGGGCGTGAACCCAGAACTCTGGGACATTAGAAAGGGTTAATTGGGGAGGAAATGAGAGTTCTTGCTGTGTGGAGCTCAGTGGGAGTCTTGATCTATGTGGGCATGTATGTCTTTGCTTTTGTAAACCAGCATTTATGTCTGTGTTTTCATTGTGCAAGCCTGAGGTACCTTACATGTGCATGCATATATGTATGCGTGCAATTGCATAGAAGATGCAGTGGGGGTTGGGGGCACACAGGTAACACTAGGCTCTCTCTGGCAGCTCTGTGCCTTCTTGCTGCAGTTCAGCCAGAGCCCAATCATTACTACCAGTTGGAGACATCATTTGCTGTCATTTGGCTTTGCAGAACTCCTACCAGTAGGGAAGCCAGGAGGGGAAAGTTGTCTTTGAAAGGAACAAAAGTGAGAAGAAATGAAAATGCAGAGGTAGGAGAGTGGGAGAGAGAAACACGGGCTTCTCAGAGGGAGCAGAGTCAGGAAGCTATGTAGGGAGGATGTGGCAGATAACCTGAGGCAGGCCTGGGAAGGTTGTTTTGAGGAAGAGATTGACCTGTGGATAAAGTAGGGCTTTTAATTACTGTATATACGTCACATCAAAGGTAAGAATAATAAAGATGAAGGTCATGACGATTTTTGTTGTGTTCTGAAACATTTGGAGGGCTTGCTTCCCTCTTCCCACTTTACAAACTCGTTGGAAAAGTCTTCTGGAAGTTAGGGGTCTGAATAATAAAAGGTATTCCCTCCATGATACCCAGATTTAACTCTAGGAAGTTCCAATTTCTGTTTTGCTGTGGAATCTCCCTGTGCATGGAGCTTGGAAGAGGCGAGGTGAGACTCACAGTGGAGCACCTCCTGCCTTCTCCCAGCTCCAGTGTCCGCTGGGTCTTTGGTAGAGGCCCTATCATTCTCACAGAATCGAGGCTGTAAATAGCACCTTCACTGCTCTGCCTCTAGAAGTCTCTCATGTTTTTGAAAATTGTCAGTCGCGGAGCATTCATAATTGCCTCGTTAACTCAGCCTGAACGCGGAGATTCCTAAATCTTAGCTAGCGAACATTGAATCTTAGAAAAGGCATCTCCTTCCCTTGGCAATATCTAACATCTCTGGAGCACTGTCACGAGCATGGTGATCCACATGGTCTTTCAATATAGACCACACACTTAACGTCTGTTCTCAACCCCCTGCTCTTTTTCATTTAGAGTAACATGGACTACTGTCCTTAATCAAAAAGAGGAAAGCTCATTGAAAATAGAGCAGCAGGGGGCTGGAGAGATGGCTCAGAGGTTAAGAGCACTGACTGCTCTTTCAGAGGTCCTGAGTTCAATTCCCAGCAACCACATGGTGGCTCACAGCCATAGGTAATGAGATCTGATGCCCTCTTCTGGTGTGTCTGAAGACAGTTAGAGTGTACTCACATACATAAAATAAATAAATATTTAAAAAAAAAGAAAAAGAAAATAGAGCAGCAATATAAAGTGTTGTACCCATAATTGGTGCACATAAATGTTAAGAAGATGAATGACTATATATAACTCACAAGGTAGTCCTTGAAACATATGCTCGCACACATACACACATGTGCACATTCCTCATTTATTGTATTCTGATACTGCAAAATAAAGCTTGGTATTCAACGTTCTTAATAAATACACGAGTCCCCGACACAAAGAAAATCAGAATCTAGGCGTGGGGTGCATGAACTTACATTTTCTAACAAACATCTTAGGAGTTCTTGGAGGGAACAGCTACATTTTGCAATCTTCGTGTCAGTATCTGAGGTAACCCCGTTAGCATGGCAGAGGGATGCTTAGACTTGCAAAGTAAGTTAACATCACTGAGAGGACACCAGACCGACAGGTAGTGTTGGTTTATATCCTGCAGTCCACTGTGTGTTCTTGGGCAGCAAATCGTCTCTGTTCATGGATTTCACGTGAGCTTTTGTAGAAATTGAGAGTCAAACAAGACCTGCACAAGATCAAGCCAATCAACATTGCAGCAGGGACTGGCGAGGGAGTCACAAGGCCTCATGTCTAGTCTAACTGACTGCTAAGAGTTAAGGAGAGTCAGTTTTCCTCAAAGGTGTGGTCCCTAATGGGTTAATCTTGATCTGCTACACCTATGCCCAGACCAGTAGGCACTAATTAGACTCTGTGGGTTATTCATTTTAAGACATAAAGGTGAGAGGAGAACACAGGGTAATCAGAAGTTGGAGGGGGAATAAGAGGTAGGTGTGATCAAAATGCATTGCATACATGTACAGAATTGTAAAACTATCAAAGAGTAAATTAAAACTACATTTTAAAAAGAAAAGGAAATTCAGTCAGATGCGGTCTCTTCCATCACAAACCCATGTTTTCATCCTAAGATAGCAGGGACAGAAACAGTGAGTTCAAGATCACCTTGAAGATGTCCTTGAGGTGATGGGGACCTTCCTTCCACCTTGCCAACCTCACCTGTCTCTGTAGAGGAGCTGAAAAGAGTCAACAGGTTCCTGGATACACAGCTGTCTCACCGACAAAGCCTCCTGGTAGAGGAAGAGGACCCAGACCCACAACGGGACTCCTTGCCCCTCTGATAGTCACCCAGGTCTCCTGGAAATGGCACAAAGGGGAAGCTTTAAATCACGTGCGGATTATAGTCACTCTGTTTGCCTTTTTCCGCAGTAGATCCGATGATTTAAATTAGGTCTCGATTCTTGTTTAAATTATAGTTTACTGTTCTGCACCCCGCTCAGAAGTGAATTACCTTAAGCAGCGGTATTAATAACATGGTTATAATTAAGCCTCATTACTGCAGGCAGTTTGCTGAAACAAATTGCTTCTTCATTATTATTATAGCACCTTTGGTAAAAAGACATTTCCCCAGAATGCGACCTTGACGCTTTATATAGTAAAAGCCGAGATATGATAGAGATGTAAGGACGAATTAGCATCCTTTGCCTTCTCTATCCGGCTCATTAGAAGGAGAGGAACGCGAGTCAAATCCAAACAGCCTTGATGGCAATTTTAATCTGTACGAAATGGATAATGAATAGTTTTGAACTTTCTGCGACATTTTTGTAATGGTGTTTTATTTATATGATGCTACTACTAAAATGAATAAATAAAGAAAAGGAAGAGGGGAAAAAGAAAAACAAGCTGAGGAACAGACACAGAAAAGCCAGGGCGGTCTCTCGGACAGCCAGTGGCACTGAACGGTAGCTTGTTATCATCGAATGGTTTGAGAGTTTCTGGCCCAGAGCCTGTTACTCTGAAGGATCGAAAAGGGAACCGGTCTGTCTGTTTATTCTAATTTTTCTGTCTTCCTCTGGCCTCCAGGCCTGGGAAAGGAAGAGGCCTACAAGGAATGACCTAGAAACTTTGCAAACCAAAGTTTGAAAGGCATTTGAACTTCTGAGATGCATGGGGCCCCAGGGTATTCATTTTTGTGTTGTCCACTTTGGCTCTGGAAGCTTTGGTACTGTATCACTCCCACCGACACCCCACTCATCTGTCCTATCCCTCCCACTTCCCATCTTTGCTGACTAGGAAACTTGGCTTGGTCATTTCCTGTTTTGCTTATTAATTACTCTTTCTGATGATAATTAAGACTCTGAAAACTAATTTTATTCGGTGATTTACACCCTTCTTTTGTAATTAGATGTGGCGATTACGACACAATCCTGCCCTATCCATATTTTCTTAGAAAGGCTGGACAGAAACTCATACAGGCAGACGGGACTCTCCCACAGGGAGAGCAGCTTTGCCCTGGTAGCCAAGCTTCAAACTTGTTGACTCAACCTATGGCTTCACCTGAGTGAGCAGAGAGGAAGAGCTGGGCTGAGCCTTGTTGCCTGCCTCCAGGGAGTGATCCTAGCATTCTCTGACCTATCTCGCTCAGACTTTAGCTCCAGCTGAAGACAATGCAGTCAATCAAGCCGCAAAGATAATTCCTAATGGTCTTCATGTTTTTGTCACCAGCTTGGCCACAAACTGAACATATGGCACAATCAGTAGATTAAATCAGCGTCCTCTCCCTGAGCTCACCCCTCCCCCCCGCAGGAAAAGAGCAGTCCTCACAAACCAGTTGCCTACCCAGAGCCCAGGAACTAACTTCTGGGCTAGTATGTCCTTGCCCCTGAGAAACGACAATGCTACAATGTCCTACCCCATCCCAATAATGTGAAGTACTTGGACTGAGGATACCAAGAGTCAGGCAAAGCTTGTGTTCACAGCCTGGTTCTGCTGGTTGCTAGCTGTGTGATATTGAGTACCTTTGGTGGCTCTGAACTGCCATTCTTACCACTGGTATTGAAGGCACGAAGATTAAACATGGAAATGTATCCAAAGAGCTCAGCAGAATGTTGGGAACACTGTAAATCTCACCAAGTGGAAGCTATTATTATCGTCCCTCTTGCATGCTTTTTCTGCTATCTCTAGGGAGGTGACTCTTATTCCGTTCACCAGGTGATATATAACTCAGCCTTCAGGAAGCCTGAGGAAAGGTCATCAGGCCAGTTAGGGGACTCTCTTTATGACATAAAAAAGCTCCCAAGAATAGCTGGGCCCGTGTGGAACAGGCCTCCAGGCCTGGAGCCCATACCTCCTCCGTGGCAGAGCTGCTGAGCTCAGTTAAACAAATGAGTGATCATAGGGAGGCCTCCAGATCCTGCCTGCCTCTCTACTGCGTAGCCTTCCCTACCTTTCCCCTGTGGACAGAGCTCTGGAGTTCACTACCACTCGCCTCCAGCAAAGGCCTCTCCTCCTTTACTTACTTTAAGTCTAGCTGAGAGTTGGGCAGGAAGAAGATCTTTTCTTGTACTTGCATGGGTGTTGGGGGTAATTTGTATTTAAGCTTGTGATTGTGGAAGCCAGAGGACAACCTCAGGCATTGGTCCTTGGGGCCCTCTACCTCATTGTTTTAAGACAGAGTCTCTCACTGGGACCTGGGTCTTGGAGATTAGGCTAAGCTGGCTAGCCAGTAAGACCACGGATCCTCCTGCCTCGTCCTACCCAGCATCAAGGTTAGACATAATGGTTCCTAATGCCCAGCTTTCTGCGTGTGTTCTGGGAACTGTATCAACTGTACCATCTTCCCATCTGCTTCATGTCGTTAACCTTAAACAACTTCCAACCCCCTGCAGGACTATTCTCATACATGGGAGGCATTCTCTTACTTAATCTCCATAAGATGCTGTGCTTTGGGATGGCCAGAATGTAATTCTCAGACTGATCAAGTCATGTGTCCAAGATCATCAGCCAAGCTAGAATTTGAACCCAGGTCTGTATGTGCGGTATGTCTCTGTGAGTGCAAAGATCCAGAAACGTTTGAAGAGATCAGAGATGGCTCCACAGAGGTGTCAGACTCACAGGTAAAATGCCCAAGGGCAGAGAAGATGATCAGACGCACAGAAGGTCACAGGAATGCAAACTGGACAGGGTCTGACTTGTTGGAGAAAAGGTGGGGTCCGTGTGATGGCAGGAACCCAAGTCACATCACAGGAAAGTAGACTGGGTGACAGGTAGAGGATCCCAAAAGCCCAAAAAGCTACAACAAAGGGTCCAAGATAATTCTGCATGGAAGGATGTTGGAGGACTAAAGAGTAGTGGCTCCACTTATATTTCCAGAAGGCTCATTTGACAGCAGCAGGGACTGAGAGTAGAGTGAGGGTGGGATGTCCACTTTTCAAGCAAATCCAGTGGCATCATCAGCAGGGGTCAGGGGGTCACCTTAGAGTCGCAGATAGAGGCAAGCACCAGTGACTGTATATGTTCTTATGTTCTGTCTCTGAGCTCAGCCTGCTCTTGGGCCATATGGAAATCTTTCCTCTGCCTGCCCTGGTCCTTTCAGCCTAGTGCTTGGCAACCAGCACCTTCTATCTTTCTTCCTACACTGCTTCCTCTTACTGGGCCTGTCCCAGCTTCCCTCTGGGACCATGCCAGAGGCCTTTGGGGAAGGCAGCCCAACACCTACTTCCACCTGGCCACTGTTTAGATGCTAATGTCCTTCTCAATGCCACCTCCGAGGCAGCTGGACATTGGAACCAGGTCTTCGGGGATCGCCCACTGTCTTCTACCCTCCCTCCTCCTTGCCATAGCTCTGACCCCCAGCACTCTTGGCATTAGAATATTTGGATGTTGGAGTCACCACAGCATGCTCCTCCTGCAGGAGCCTGGGTGGCATTTGAGGCAAAAAGCCACAAAGCTAAGGGCTGAACTTTCAAGGCCCTTCAGTCTCTTGTCATTTCCCTACTGGGCAAAGAATTGTGAGTCCAATTGAATGATGGCAAGTGTGCAATTAGATCAAAGGTCACTGCAGAGAAAGAGCTTTGCCATTGTGCAGTGGAGAGATGGACCAGGCAGGGCCTTTTGGAACTTTTTCCTTCGCTGTTTAACCACTTGTAAGCTGAACTACAGAGAAACTCAGAATATGTTCCTCATGGGTTATAGAAAGTCTGTTGCAGGAAAGAGCCAAGTAACAACTCTGACATTCCATAGCCTACTAGCCACCATAGACAGGCACAGTCCCACCCAAAGAAGAGGGACTAAGCAGAAAACAGGAACCTGAGAGCTCAACATGATGGATTTGGTTACTCTGGGGCTGATTGTCCAATCAGCAGGAACTTCCATTCCTTCCTGTATGAGAACAGATTCCTGATGTATGTGGTGTGAAGAAGGCAATGGAAGGGCCAGTGTGAATCAAGCTGTGTAGCAGGCAGCTTTGATTTTTGGTGGGACAAGGAAGGCTGTAGAAAATGATAAGAACTTGAAGCCAGCTTTCCAAAGATGCCCTAATTGCATGCAGTGCTCATATCAAATATATAATGAAATAGTATTTAATATATTTTCATTGCATTTATGTTATATAATGCTTCATAGCACTTCACATGATTTCTATAGATTTCCATACACACTTCAACCAGCTGCAGACTGAAAATATTTGAAAAGAAACGCATCTGTATTGAACAGAGCAGACTTTTTTCCTTGCACAAGTCCCTAAATAATACAACACAGCAGCCATTTACATACTATTTAATTATATTAAATATCATAAATAATTTAGAGGTCAAAGCATCTGAGAGGATGCATGTAGGTTATGTACCAACTATACCATTTTATAAAAAGGATGATTTGACTATAAAATGCCCTCTACAGGCTTATGTTGACTACTCAGTGCCCAGCTGGTAGCTCAAATTTTAAAGGTGATGGAATGGCTAAAGGTGGGGCCTAGCTGGGAGGAAGTAGATCACAGGGGGCTGTACCTTTCTTTTGCCCCTTCCTGTTACTGCTCCATTCTACTTCCTGCCTGCTGCACCCTACCTGCCATGATGCACTGGAATCTCTGAAACCAAGAGAGGCATAAATGTTTCCTCCCTTTGTTGTCTCTGCCACGCATTGCACTGTGTCCCAGTGATGAGGTCTACAACAAAGGAGTTGATCGTCCATGTGTTGGGCATCCAGGAAGGGACCTGGAATCAATCCTCTGTGGTGGTGGTTAATCTTCATGGTCAAGTTGATTGGATTTAGAGTCACCTAGGAGATGGTGAAACATCTTCAGGGGGATTACCAGAGGGGAAGAGCCCACCTCGAGTGTTGATGGCACCATCATATGGGATCTGGATGGAGTCAAAAGGAGAAGGGACAGATCTAGCTGAGCATCTGCCTTTGTGCTCACCCCTTCTCTTTTATTTTCTCCATCACCATGTGAGCCAACCTGTTGTGCCATACTGCCCTTCAGCCACAATGGACATGTTTCTGATACCTCTCACACTGAGAACCATAGATATTCTTCCTCATTTAAATGATACTTTGGGGGTATTTTGGCCAGAGTAATGTAAATAAAGCTAATGTAGTCATGAATTCTGAGGGTAATGATATTTGTGACTGCCTTGATCCCTGGACGCTGGCTTATAAAGATCAAGAAACTATCATATTCATCTTTGATACTGTGACAAGGCAAGATAATATAAAGTTTCCTCCATCATTATTCTTGCTGAGCTCACTTCAGATTTAACTAAATTTGATCTCTTTGATGGAGAATCCCATGGAAAATTACCCAACTCTATTCTAGGAACCCAAGGTCAAGATGCTCCAGCCAATTTATCTTGGCTTCAGTTACACTGCCTGCTTGTGCAGAACTCCCTCCAGCTAACTGCTTATTGTAGCTTCTGTTAAACTGCTTGCTTCTGCAAATCCCCCTACCCCCACCCACCACAGCTTCAGAATAAGATGCCAGGATGCGGGTTTTACCTTCAAAAACGTCCCAAAACTCAGGGCTACACTGAGGTCCTTGAATAACTGTGTGTAGTCCCAGCAGCTAGAATAAAGACTTTCAACTGGCTGTAAACTATGTCTGGTCATCTCTAGTGGACTCCCCATGACACAGCTAGTCAATTCCTGTTCATTGAATCAATCCTTCTGTGGAAATGAGAATGAAAAGAAAAAAAAAACATAGTGACATTACGTACACACATTCTGCACCAGATAGCAATCCTTAAATACACACACTTCATATCAAATTGCTGCTTTCAGGATGAAGTCAAACTTCAAGAAGTTTAAGATGTATGTTTATACAGGTATTTGAACCTGTATCTGTTTGGCTCTAAAATTCATTTTTTAGTTATCTATCCAGACAGAAGCTGTAATGTATGCTTTTCTGGACCCATTTTCTTCTTACTTTAGTAAGAACCATCATTTATGAGTCATACCTCCCAAATCCCAGTCCATATATTCTGCATGAAATTGACCCCACTCTATGATTTCAGGGAGCCTTGTGACTTCGATGAGCCACCTCCCCAAAGCATGTCAGACCCCAGTCTAGAACTTTGTCCAGGTAGAGTCACACAATCCAAACAGGGTCAACATTAAGAGATGACTTTGTTGATCATTTGTTACGTCCTTTCCAGTGCTTTCCTGACATGTCCCTGTCTTCCACAGACTCTGGTACCAGCCTATGCTTTTGTAGTAAATGCCTAGCAATGCGTGTTTTTGTAGCAGACCCAGGGGTAGGAACACATAAAAACTCATGCTTTCTCCATGCAGGTTTGCCACCATCTGGGCATCCAAACTTGTTTACCCAAACACTCCAGGTACCTGAGACTGTGAGTGGCAGATTCCCTGAGGTTCCTGCACTCTAGATTTCCTGGAGGCCAATCCCTGCCTTCCTGGGATTTGCTACCTCAGCCTTTTATGGCTGTGTATTTTCAATTCCCTGCATTGAATTATTTTTTTTTCCCTCTATTTGCCAAAACTAGCTTCTGGTCCCTGACCAAACACTGATGTTATATATGTGGAATACTCACCAGGACTAATGGTGTATGGTAGCACGGGAGGTGATCCACTAAGGAAAAGCTATTTTCTTTTGGTCAAGGGAATGGAATCTACCTCTTGCCTGGGTAGAAACCTAACATTGCAGGCTACATAAAACATGAGTGAATCTAGTTGGATTTGTCGATCCCTTAGCTAAAAGGCTACTCCTCAGTAAGGTGTATTCACCTAACACTTTGCTAAAGAGATAGGAAAAATAATCATTCCCCTAATAATATAATATGCTCTCCCTTCTCAAGTCCCTGTTCTTTGTGTAACTGCTAAGGAGCTACCATGCAGCTCTGTAAGTACTGCCTGTCTTTGTAAGTCCTTGCAAAAGGAAGGTATAACTTTTCCTTCTCTCCCCCCACTCCCTCCCTTTTCCTTCTCTCCCCCTGCTCCCTCCCTCCCTTGCTCTCTCCCTCTTTCCTGTTTCTTTTGGATGGCCTCAGAGTGTATGCATGCTTTCTTTGGTGTTTCGGACTCTCCACTCTTTCTCCAAAGCTACACCCCTTTTTGCCATGCAGCTGCTTGCCCAACCTTTATGTCTAACCCAAGGATTTCTCTTCCTCTTTTACATCTCCCTCTTTCAAGAAGCTTCTGAGGCTTACGGGTTTCCTGTCTGCTATTGAGTTTTCTTCTGCGTCCATTACCCTCATAGGAGACTCCAAGACTTCCCAAAATGTCCAGTAGCAATAATTGTAAGAAAGGTCTTTCCTGGCTCTGCTAGGTGATATTGTGAGTAGCCTCAAGACAAAGGCTTAGGTCAGCTGAGATGAAGAGGAAGTAGAACCTGGTGACGTCATCTGGGCTTCTAAATCTAGCTGGCCTCTCCCACATCTGGTGGGAGAGTTGATTAGGTTTTTCTTTGTAATCGAGCCCATTCCTTGCACTTGATTAGAACTGTCAGCAAGAGCATCACCCTCCAAGTGTCCTCAGTTCTAGCTTAGACCTGTCTTCAGAGTCTCTCCCTAGTCCTCAATGTTTATCTAAGTCCTTTCCACATTCCAAAGCCCCCATAACTATGGTTCTTTAGGCCCCCCACTTCCCTTGCCTTCCCTTTTCCTGGGTGAGATTTCTTCCAAATCAGGTTAGAAGAAAGATTTGTTGCTTCTGTAACATGATTTCAAAAGCAGAACTTTTTTTTCTCTCTCTCTCCTTGCTGGGGGAAAAAAAAAAAACAAAAAAAACCTCCCTCTTTCCCTACTCAACACCTGACCTTGCCCACTTAGCCCCACCCCTCTAGGTGGTATTTTAAGATTCTACAATTAGATATTCATAGTTTTGTGCATTAACATAGAACCTCTGGCCACCATTAAAATGCAAATCCCTTGGGAGAGGAAACACAATAAGGCTTAGCAGTCAGCACGGCTAATGGAAAGGACCGGATCGCCAGACTCAGATAATGAAAGTGAGACTCCCATCTCTGCTAGTGACCTCAAGCTAATTTCTCTTTGCCTCAGTTTCTTTGTTGGCAAAATGGGGACTATAGGTCTCTCTCCCCACATAAAATCTCCATGAGCCTTGATAAAGGAACATATTTGCTCACTCTGAGGTCTACTTTATTTTAGAAAGACATCACTATTGATCGAGGGCTTATTGGAGTTTGGATACCATTAAACTCTTTACATGCTTTCCCAGCCTTCTGGATCCCTATCCAAGCTGCACTGTGATTGTCTCTGACTTGGTTCAAGCCATGCTACCCTAGGCATCTACAAAATCAAGACAGAAGAATTTTCCTCTGAAGAAAGGATAAACCCTAAAAAGAGTTATCCGACCTTAAAGTCGATCATAAACCTTCATGTCCACCAAATACTAAAAAGGAAAAGCTTCTCCATCTATTCACAGAGAGATGCAAAAAAAGACTCTCCACTCATAGGTCTACACAAAGAGCTTTTGCAGAGTAGGAAAGGAGGCCATAGACAGTAAAGGAGGCCCAGGCAGGGAGACTCTATGGTGTGGAGTTTTCATTATCATAGCATAAATCTCTTTTTACTCTTCTGTTGATTCGCTGCTCTGGAACATTACAATGGTCTTCTAATACCTGAAGGGGATGAGTTCCTTTAGTGGTTCTTCAACCTGTAGGCAAGTTTCCTGCTCTCCTCTTCATTGTCTTCCTCACCCTCCTCTTTCTTTTTAGTGAAATTAACTAAAAGTTTATTGGGCCACTTTTGCCCTAGATTTCCACAGGAGACATATGTACAGCCAGATAAAAGAAAAGTCAACAAGAAATAATTTTCTAGAAGAATGTGTATCACACATGTTCTTAAGTTGCAAATGTATATTATATATGACAGAGCTCAGACATTTATAAAGTTACATATTAAACATATGGATATTCCTCTGTCTTTTCACCTGATTGTGAGTGTCCCTGTGTTCTATTGCTGCCACAAAATGTCATGATCCAAAAGCAAATCGAGGAAGCGATGGATTTTATTTGGCTTCTACTTCTATATCTCTGTTCATCACTGAAGGAAGTCAGGACGAGAACTCAAACAGGGCAGGAACCCAAAGGCAGGAGCCGATGCAGAAGCCATGAAGGGATGCTTCTCACTAGCTTGCTCCTCATGGTTTGCTCAACCTGCTTTCTCATAGAACCCAGGACCACCAGCCCAGGGATTGCCCCACCCACAATGGGCAGTCCCTTCCACCAGCCCAGGGATTGCCCCGCCCACAATGGGCAGTCCCTTCCACCAGCCCAGGGATTGCCCCACCCACAATGGGCAGTCCCTTCCCCTTCAGTCACTTAATAAGAAAATGTCATACAGCTGGGAAGACATTGTCTCAATTGAGGTTCCCTCCTCTCAGATTATACCAGGCTGAGTCAGGCTGACATAAAACTATCCAGCACAGCGAAGGACAAACCTCGGAGCAGACAGAGCCATGTGAGAAGAAAGGAAGTAGGAGCTGCTGCTGCCGGTGCTCCGTCCCCGCCATTCTCCTCAGCAGCTTTCTCAGCAAGAGCAAGGCAAACCCGGAGGCTGAGGGAGGCTGCTCCTTTCAGCTCATTTCTGGACCCATAATGGTTTCCAGCCTCTTCATTTATATGCATAATTGGCAGTTCCTTAACAGCTCATTAGGAAAGTAGGGCTCTTTGTGACCAAGAAAAGGGGAACAAATCCCTGGGGGTGGGAGTGTCCTTGAGGACTTGCTTAAGAGTCTTGGAAAGACAGGACTGATTCTCAGGGACCGAGAGCTCTAAGGAGCTCAGTGCTGATCTGTAGCCCTGATCCACAACTTTGTAACAGCTCCCAATGAGTTTAGAGCTACAATTGTCAACCCGTGGGTAGTGACCCCTTTTGGGGGACTAATATATCCTGCATATTGGATATTTACATTTCAATTCATAACAGTAGAAAATTAGTTATGAAGTAGCAATGGAATAGTTCTATGGTTGTGGGGGTTAGCACAACACCAGAAACTGTGTTAAAGGGACTTAACAGCATGAGGAAGGTTGAGAGCCACTGGGTTAGAATGTGTCATGGATCAGGGAAAGTAAGTGTTGGCCTTGGCTAGTACAGAGCCACATAGACCTGGACACTCAGAGAGGTCAGTCTGTGTCTCTCTGGCACCAGAAGATGAGAGTTGACCCTTCATAGTGCACAGTACCTTGTGCCAGGGGGATGTTTATAGAAGAGGGAAACCATATGTATTCTGTGAGCAGAATTGCTCTCTGTGAGAGACCTACTGGACTATGTTCATTATCCCTGTTTCATATACCAGGTTGTTCTAATCCTCACAATAGAACTCAAGTACGTTAGCCCTCTGCATCGTCTTACTGAAAAACAATGAACAAAGCACAAGAAAACAGATCTTACTAGTTCATCAAACTCCTCCTCCAGCCTCACAACTATCCAATGAAAAACTGAGAGCTAAATGTCAAGTGTGAAGAGATGTACGGACTGCAAATCCCACAGGAACTTAAGGAAGGTAGATGCTGCTTCACACTAGGGAAGCCAGGGTAGGCTTCCTGGAAGAAGTGGTAAGTTAAACTAGGTCTCAAGGGAGAAGTAAGATTATTCAGAAATACAAACCAAGGGAATGGGGACAGGCTGGGGTCAGGGAAGTCTCACCGTCTTCTAGAGAGCAGCTGCAAATCCACATACTGGAAGAGCAGAGTGTACACAGGCGAGAGCAGAAGACAAGGACGGGCAAGAAGGAAAGGACAGAGGACCCCAGCCTCTGGAAAATGGAAGCTACAAAGATGTGAAGAAAAGAAAGAGTGCTTCGGGAGGATGGTGTCCAGCCAGGAGAGGTAGGATTGTACTTGACACCATAGTAGCTGTATCAGGGCTAGGCTGGGCCCGGATTGTTTCAAGGAAGCCAGTTAGGTGGGTTAGGTGTCTTTTGACTATGGTAACAAACCAGCAACAATCAAGTTATAAAGACAAAAGGTTCTTTTTAAGACCTGGGAGCACAAGATACTCTAAACATAGGATTTTTAAAAAGCCATTCACTTCACCACAGGGAGCCAAAGCCAGGGAGGGACAAGTCCCATCATCCCCTTCAAAGGATACACTCTAAATCACCCAAAAACACTCTCTAGGCCCAGACTCTTTAATATTCTGTCTTAAAGAGTATATAGCTAATGTATAGGCCTTTAAAAAATGCTTCAGATACAAACTGTAGCATTTTTTCTTGACCCTTTGCCCTGGGGTATCTCTCCTCCTGCAGCACTTCCTTTCTTACACAGAAACCCCAGAAGACACACAGACAACCCCACCCCCTATGTGACATGCTCCTACATGGCATTTCCTTCCAGAAAGTGCCTTGTAACCATCCCTCAATGAACCCTGTCACTGTCTCCTTTCTTCATAGACATGATCCTGCCCAGCGAGCCCCTCTCTAAGCTCTTGGTACCTCCAGCCTCAATACCTGATATTTCTCTGCTTCCCATGAAGATTTCTGTGTGTCTCCATTCATATTTTCTGACAGATCTACTGACTGCAGTTATTCCGCCATCATTCATGATTATATTCTCTTGCCAGGTAGATCATCAACCTGGCACATCTTTGTTTCCTCAGTATCTCTCCCCCTTGGTTTCTGTGCTAACTTGTACAAATATGGGTTCCCTATCCCTCCCTTCACTCACTGCCTAATTTATTCTGTGCAAGCAAGAGGCAGTGATCACAGTGGGCCTGGGCCAGTATCTTGCTAAGTCACCAGGTAGCTGCCTCTATGTAAGCAGTTTTTAGACGTTAAGCAAGGTGACTGAATGTGTCTAAACATTTCTGGGTCCCAAAGCCAGTGCTGACTTAGTGAATTCACCGGTAGCATACACAGTTCCTGTGGTCAAAAGGGCAGAAGATAGTTTATCCACTCTGTGTTTACCATCCCATTCTCTTGTCAAGCTACTAGGCCTCACGTGTCGATGGATAAAGATGCTTCTTTCATACAGGTGACACTGCATTCTCAGATGTCTCTCAGGACACTGAGTCCATGTGGGCAGAAGCAAATGCCAGGGAAGACATGAACTTCTAAGCCAGCTCTTACCTTCAATGGTCTACTCCCTAGCTGGTCTGACATCACAAGACAAGTGTTGGCTACCAGGTGTCTGGAGCTGGCAGGCATAGCCTTCTCTTTCCATGGTGCGGTGGTACTGGCAGCCAGTCTCCCCTTTAGTATCATGTTGTGAGATGACCCCACTGCAGTCCCACATTCTTTATTCTGGATTCAAAGAAGTCAGGCTGAGTTTAGACCTTCTTCCAAAGCTAGTTACACTTGAGGGCTTTTAGGACGTTGACTAGATGGTTAGATCCGAGATCCCAGGCAAATAATCTGGTTAGCAAGGGCAATGTCTAGCTGAGCTCGCAAGCCTGAGGTCTAGGCCCCGTGCTGCAGATGTGTCTCAACAGGTAGTGACAGTTTACTCTCTCGCCAGGCCTCACTCTTCCCTGCAATCCACGGGGTGGTGCTGACAGCTCCCTTAGCTACCCTCCGTGTCTCAGGTTGACAGCTGTTAGTACTGCTGGACTAACAAGGTATTTCTCACCCAGCTCCCACTAGAAAAACCCTTCCCTGACTCTAACCTACACGGGTCTTCTTGGAAAGCAAGCTCCCTCTTTTCCTGTTGATCTCTGTCATCCTGTTTTTCTCCTACTGTTTTGGCAAAGAGTTGGCATTTGGTGCCCAACCAAAAAGAGAATGGACCTCAATATAGCTGGCCCCATTCAGGCTGCCAGATTCACACTCAATGCCACCTTTCCAGGAAGAACTTTCCTGATCATCCAATCTAAGCCAGGCCACACATACACACGGTCTTAGGTATCTATAACTCTTACCACTGTATCAGGGGGAATGCTGATCATTGCATTTATAGAATAACTACTCACAGTGATTTGTTATTTGTTGATGAAGTAGCATGGAATGGATTAAACAATATCCTACACTCAATAAAAAGAAAACAACTTACAATTCTGGTATCCACTAAAAAAGCACCAAACAGTCAAAGTAGAAAAAATATAATCTAATGGGTGACAAAGTTAATCGATTTCAATCGATTCAAAACTGACATGGTGATCAGAATCAACACATGATATCAATCCAGTTGTTATGAGTGCATTTTATGTACTGAAAAGGCAAAGATGGAGAAAACACGAAAGGGGAATAGCTTAAAATTCTAGAGACGAAAACTATGTTATGTAAAATGGCACATACACAAGTTAAGATTCATGGCAGATTAAACATGGTAGAAGGAAAGATCAGTGAATCTGAAGTCAGAAAAAAACAGAGAGAAAGCAAAATGAACCAGAAAGAACAGTACGTTCAAAATGAACACATTTCAATGAGGTGTAGGATGTCTTCAAACACCTTAATATACAAGCAATACAGTCTACATGGGAGGAAAGGTAGAAAATGTATTTGAATATTGGCCAACACTTACCTATTTGATACAAACTGTAAGTTGACATTTCTAAGAAGCTCTGTGAGCTCTAAGCATAAAAATCATGACATCAATTATAAGGCATACCAGCATTGAACTATTCAAAAAGGAAACTAAAAACATAAAGAGGAAAATCTTCATACCACCTAAGAAAGATAGATAGTGTGCAGAGGAATAAAAGAAAGGATATCAAATCTCTGCTTAGAATGTCTGTGATGGTTAGCCCTGATTGCTGCTTGGCAGGCTCTAGAATCATCAAGGAGACAAGCTTCTGATACTTTTGTGAGGGATTATCTAGATCAGGCTGTAAAATGGGAAGGATCACTCTTACCATGGGCAGCACCATTCCCTAGGCTGCAGTCGCCTGAATAAAAAGGAGGAAATGAGCTGAGCAGCACTCCTTCCTGCCTTCTGATTGGAGACAATGTAACTTGCTGATATAATGACTTTCCCACTGTGATGAACCAGATCCCTAAAGTGAGAACCCAAATTAACCCTTTGTCCTTAAGTTGCTTTCATCAGGGTATTTTACTGCATCAACAAGAAAAGTAGCCAATACCCTCTGCAAAGGAGAAGATCACAGAGCAGTGCCTTAAAGCAACATATTGAAAGAAAAAATAGTCAAGGAGAATTTTGCATCCAGTAAAAGTAACTTAAGAACAAAGGTAGTGTAAAGATGGTCAGGGATTTGAAAAGATGAAATGATTAATATTAGCAAACCCACACTCTAAAATGTACTGAATGTGGAAGGGATATCTTCCACACATCAGAGGGAAAATGAAATCTGTGCAAAGAAATGAAGAAAATCTGAAAATGATAGCTATGTAGACATGGAAAGGCTCTTTCCCTAACCATTCATACCTGGATGGTATCGAACGCAATACCATCTTTATTATGTAAATGACTAAACGCAAATAATCAGGCAGTGCAGAATTGATAGAAGAGGTAACATGAAAAAATAACACAGAAAGAACAAGGAGAGGCCGGAATGAAGCTCAGTTGGTACAGTGCTTGCTTTGTGTGCACAAAGTCCTGGGTCCGGTTCTCAACACCAAATAAACCCAGTGTGACGGCACTTGCCACAGCTCCTAGCACTTGGGAGGAAGAAACAGAGGAACTTGAAGTTCAAGACCATCTTCAATCATCTTCATCTGCATAATGAGCTCAAGAGCAGGCTGAACGGCCCGTGTCCCTGTCTTTTAAAATAGAACTGGGAGAGAGAAATGAAAATGTCCTACTGTTAGTATTGCTGGTATGATGCTTCTTAAAAGCTAATTGTGCTAAGTAAATGTGTCAAAAGATCTTAACCCAGGGCTGCAGAAACTCACAGTGTTAAAAGGCACCAGCTGCTCTTCCGGAGGACCAGGGTTCAATTCTCAGCATCAACATGGTAATTTACAATAGTCTATAAGTCCACTTCCAGGATATATCATGCCCTGTGCTGGTCTCTGAAGATGGCATATGGTGCAGACAAAACGCAGGAAAATATATGTGCATAAGATAAAATAATTGTTAAAAACCTTAACATAATTGGTGACAAAGTTTCAGCTCATAAGATAGGACAATAAGAAAAATTAAGACTATAGACTACTGAAAAGGAGTATAGTCACAGAGACCTGTGAAATTATAACAAAATATCTCATTTTCATATCACCAGGGTTCAAGAAATAGTGAGAGAGATCAAGAATGAGCACTCCAAGGAATAATGACTGAAAACTCCCCAAACTTGTCCAGGGACACAAGCCTTCACATTGGAACAGCTACAAAATCCCAAACAACAGAAATCCAATCACATCTACGCCACCACATGTGGCGATTGAACTGAAGATTACAGTCAGAAAAGAACAATGTCTCACTTATAATGGAGAAATAGCTCAAATTATGGTAAAACACTCAGCTGAAGCCACGGAGACGCAAAGGAAGTCACGCTATTTTCCAAGTGCTGAAAGAAAAGAATGATTCACCCCCACGCCTGTTACCTGGGATTCCATACTCTGTATCAGACAAAAGGGCCCATCACGGATAAGATGGAGATAGATGAGCTCTTTATGTAAAGATACTGCCAGATATCTAACCTAAAAGAGCAGCTAAAGGAGAAGGGAGGTAAGCAAGGGCAGAGGGATTGGAACACCAGGAAGGACGCAGCAAGCAGAAAAGGGGCTTCATTGGGTGCTCTGGGCTCTCTGACAGCTGAAGCAGAAATGGTAACATTGTCGGCTGTCTTTCTAAAGGCATGCGAAAGACATATTTAAGAAGCATACTTTACAAACCAAAGAAGCCAAAGAGATATAGAAGGAGGTAAGTTCTCTGCATTGAGGGAATTGGGAGGTTGGTGGTCTTAGAATGTGATAAGCTGTGTATACAAAGTATGATATGTAGAGAATTTACTAGAAAAGCTTGATACATTAATGCACTCAAAATATTAACATATGAATGTAGGTTTTTTAAATCCCCAATTGAGATTATGAAAATAAACACAGTGAAAAAGAAATGAGATTAGTGGCTGATGAGATGGTTCATGGGTAAAGATGCTTGACAACCTGAGCTAAGTTTCTGGACCCCATGTGAGAAGAGGAGAGAACAGACTCCACAAAGTTATATTCTGACCTCCACATGTATGTCATGGTACACACGCCACACACACCATACACATAATCATACACACATATATACACATGCATCACATACATATACATCATATACATACTTCATACACACATATGTTTACATACATACACACATATCATACCCACATATACTTACACATCAGACACACACATACATATATATACATACAAATCATATACATATACACACATCATATATGTACATCACACACACACATAAACACACATACACACGCACCCCATGTACACAAATCATATACACATGTATATCATATACACGTGAATCAGATACATACACACATCTTATATACATACCATACACACATACACACTCACATCATATACCATAAACACACACTATCATATATACACACAAAATAATATTAGACGGAAATCATAAATCAAACAATAGATTATCGATATAGTAATTATCACATTAAATATAAATTATATAAAAATATAAGTTAAAAAGAGGATTTAAACATATTATCTGATTACACTGTCTTCAAGCAGTTGAAAACAAGAGAGTGAAAATATATATGAGAAAGTTATACCATATGTGTTATACTTCAAAACAAAAAAATATTACTGGAGAAAGAAAAGGGCATTATTTAGTAATACTAGGGTTAATCCACTAAGAAAACTCTTAACAATACTAAGGAATATAACCCACATAATTGAGTTAATGGCTATACATCTGTGTGTGATATTTCAGAATCTGCTAAGTATAGGTTTATTTAGCAAATTTTAGGGCGGCCAGGATTACACAGCAAGATCTTGTCTCAAAACAGAACAAGACAGCACAACCCCACCAACATGGTCTTGTATTATAAATTTTGATTTCCTTACATTAGTTTCTAGCTTATGCAAATATCATTGATTTGTGTATGTTTATCACGTGATCTATAATCTTACTAATTGGACTTACTAGTTACAAAAATCTCTGGTGTGGGCTTGGGATTTCTACATAGACAGCCACTTGGCATATAAACAGGAACAGCTTGATTTTGCTTTCCAAGCTACTCATGGTTTAAATCCTTTTCTTGCCTTATTACAAAGGCTACAACCTCAGTACTGTGTTGAGTGTGCACATTGAGCAAACAATTACTATCACTCTAACACGATGCTGTAGTTAGCTGGAGATCATTAACTTAGTTTATTCTTTATGTAGTTTGGGAAGTTCTCTACTGAAATTTCACTAAGATTTTATTTTGTAGTTTTTGCTATGAACTGGCATTAAGCTTTGTCTGCCTTGATCAATATGGTTGTAGGAGATTTTGTCCTAAGATTGTTAATAAGATTAATTACATTGATTACCTTTTTGAATTTTGAACAAATTTCAAATTCTTGGGATAGATATCACTTAGTCATAGCATCATAATAAGCTCCATATATTGCTAAATTTACTTGATAATGTATATTTTTAAATTTTGTATCTATACGCAAACATCATTAGTTTGTGACTTTGTTTTGTTCTATCTTCTCTAGTGCAGTATCAGAGCCATTTCATAAAATATGTAGAGGATGCTCTCCTATTCTATCTTCTAGAAAAGAGTACATAGAATTGGTACAAATGTTTCATGTATTTGGTAAATTTCTTTAATTTTTTTTCAAATATTTTATTGCAAATTTTATTTTCTTAGTAGACTGTTGCTTAAGAGGTCTCTTCATACTGAGTCTTCTGTGGTAGTCTGTTTCCTTAAAAAATTTCTAAATCAAAGTTGCAAATTGATGGCTGTAAAATTGTTATAGCTCCTCATACTTTTAAATCATATAGGACCTACAATGATCTCCATTATTTTGATCCATCTTTAGCAATATATCGCATCAATTTTTGCAAGTGGGATGTTGAAGTCCTCAGGCACGAGTGTGCTGTTTGCAGTTCTTCTCTCAGCAGTACCAGTCTGGGTGCATATGTGTGTGTGTTGAAAAGGTAAGAAAAGGAATTAAAACATGTGGGAAACAGACAGCAAGGAATAAAACCATCCCTATTTATACATGAAACGACTGTCTATGCATGAATCCCAACCCCCTACCAGAGACTTCTAGAACTAGGTAGTACAGTCAGCAAGATTGTTGAGTACATGATAAATATACATGAATTAATAATATTTGCATATGCTAGCAATAAAGTCAAAATTTATAATACAGTACCATGTTGTTGAGTTGTTATTTTGTTTCATTCTCTTTTGAAAGAGGATCTTGCTACAAAACTCTGGCTGGCCTGGAATTTGCTACAGAACTCTGTCCTCAAATGTTCTGCATGCCTCTTGTCTCTGCCCCCTGAGCACTGAGGTTTCTAGGTATGCACTGTCCTACTAAAATACAATACTAATCAAACTCATTGTTCAAAAAAATACTTGGGTGTTCAATATGAATGACAACATATATAATACTTTCCTGCTTAAAGCTACTCAACATTAAAACTGATAAGATGAAAATAACCAGACACTAGTGTTCATGGGTTAGAAGACTTAGCAGGCTTGAGCAAATGATGTTATCACCCAAAATTAACTGAGAATTTTAGCAGCAAGACTATCAAACTCTCAACCACATGCTCTATAAATATAGAAGTTCTAAACTTCATATGAAAAGACACAGGAATGGAGATAGGTAAAGGGATTTTGAAAAAGAACAGAGTGTAAGGAACTGCCTGCTTGATTTCTAGACTAATATAGTTGCAATAATTGAGACAGTGTGGTATTGGCAGATAGATAGATAAATAGGATAGAATAGAGCCACACAAATATGCTGAATTGACTTATGACAAAGGTGCAAAAGTAATTCAATGGAGGGAAAAATCGCCTCTTCAACAATGGGTGTTGAAGTGATTGGACATCTATAGGCAAACAAAAAGAACCCAACCCGAAATTTCATGCTTCGAACGGAAAATGACTGAAATGGATTACAGCGTTAAATGTCAAATTTGAAACTGTGTCTATATTGAAGAAACATTCCAAGCCATTTGTTGTAGTTCATATCTGCAATCCCAACACACGGGAGACTGAGGAAGGATTGGTGCAAGGCAGAGGCCAACCTGGGCTATATAATGAGTCCCAGGCTAGCCACAGAGTGTGAGACCCTGGCTCAAAAACAAAACAAATTAATGAAAGGAGAAAATCTAGAGTTAGCTGTAGAGTTCTTAGACCTGAAGTCAAAGCCACATTGGAAGGGGGAGAATGATAAATTAGAGTTTATTAAAATGGAGATTTCTGCTTCTGTAAAAGACTTTGTGCCTTGTGAGAACGTTAAGGAGACAAGCTGCCAGCGAGAGGCCATGTTTTCCAACTGTGTGTGCAGCAAAGGTATCCATTTAGAGTATCAGGGGAGGAGGGGGAGCCTCAAATTTTAGTTAAAAAAATCCAATTAGAAAATGGACAAACATGAAGAGGCATTTCACCGACAAGGATAGACAGATGGTTAAAGTAGGCACATGAGAAAACGTCCATCATCATTACCCTTTAGGGAAATGCAAATTAAATCGCAGTGAAATATCATGGCACGCCCATCAGAAAAGCTAAAATTAAAAGAGCAGAGGCAATGTAAACACTACCGAGGGTTTAGAGAAGCTGGACCAGGTACAGCTACAGGTGCCACACGACACAGACACTCTGGAAAACTGGTCAGCAGTTTTGTGGAAAACTAGCCTGTCATTACTGTACAACTGAGCTATTGGTTTATTAAAGGATCTATTTAACAGGAATGAAGACTTAGGTTCACACAAAGCCTGGCTCGTGAGTGTTTGTAGCAACTATACTCATAGTAGTTGAAAGGAATCACTGACCAAGTGCTCGGTGTGTGAATCTTGAACCGACCATGACACACCCATACTGCAGAATATTACCCAGTAATGAACAGGTACAGAACCATTCTCACGTGCAACGACTGCATCTGTTTCCAGATCACCGTGCTAGGTCAAAAAGAGCCAACCCTATTCATACATTCAATTTCTTTTTTTTTTCTACATCTTTATTAAATTGGATATTTCTTATTTACATTTCAATTGTTATTACCTTTCCCGGTTTCCAGGCCAACATCCCCCTAGCCCCTCTCCCTCCCCTTCTCCCCTCCTCATCCTCCCCCCATTACCGCCCTCCTCCCAACAATCATGTTCACTGGAGGTTCAGTCTTGGCAGGACCAAGGTCTTCCCCTTCCACTGGTGCCCTTACTAGGCTATTCTTTGCTACCTATGCAGTTGGAGCCCAGGGTCAGTCCATGTATAGTCCTTGGGTAGTGGCTTAGTCCCTGGAAGCTCTGGTTGCTTGGCATTGTTGTTCATATGGGGTCTCAAGCCCCTTCAAGCTCTTTCAGTCCTTTCTCTGATTCCTTCAACAGGGGTCCCGTTCTCAGTTCAGTGGTTTAATGATGGCATTCACCTATGTATTTGCCATATTCTGGCTGTGTCTCTCAGGAGAGATCTACATCGATTCCTGTCAGCCTGCCCTTCTTTGCTTCATCCATCTTATCTAGTATGGTGGCTGTATATGTATGGGCCACATGTGGGGCAGGCTCTGAATGGGTGTTCCTTCAGCCTCTGTTCTAAACTTTGCCTCCCTATTCCCTCCCAAGGGTATTCTTGTTCCCCTTTAAAGAAGGAGTGAAGCATTCACATTTTGGTCATCTTTCTTGAGTTTCATGTGTTCTGTGCATCTAGGGTAATTCAAGCATTTGGGCTAATATCCACTTATCAATGAGTGCATACCATGTGTGTTTTTCTGTGATTGGGTTACCTCACTCAGGATGATATTTTCCAGTTCCATCCATTTGCCTATGAATTTCACAAAGTTATTGTTTTTAATAGCAGAGTAATATTCTATTGTGTAGATGTACCACATTTTCTGTATCCATTCCTCTCTTGAAGGGCATCTGGCTTCTTTCCAGCTTCTGGCTATTATAAATAAGGCTGCTATGAACATAGTGGAGCATGTGTCTTTGTTATATGTTGGAGCATCTTTTGGGTATATGCCCAAGAGAGGTATAGCTGGGTCCTCAGGTAGTGCAATGCCCAATTTTCTGAGGAACCTCCAGACTGATTTCCAGAATGGTTGTACTAGTCTGAAATCCCAACCAACAATGTATTCCTCTTTCTCCACATCCTTGCCAGCATCTGCTGTCGCCAGAGTTTTTGATCTTAGCCATTCTCACTGGTGTAAGGTGAAATCTCAGGGTTGTTTTGATTTGCATTTCCCTTATGACTAAAGATGTTGAACATTTCTTTAAGTGCTTCTCAGCCATTTGGCATTCCTCAACTGTGAATTCTTTGTTTAGCTCTGAACCCCATTTTTAATAGGGTTATTTGTCTCCCTGCAGTCTAACTTCTTGATTTCTTTGCATATTTTGGATATAAGCCCTCTATCAGTTGTAGGATTGGTAAAGATCTTTTCCCAATCTCATACTTCATTTTCATTTCATATTCATTTTCAAAAGAATAAGATTTTAGAAAAGCAGGCAAGATTTTTGGTTGCCAAATGTTAAGAAGGTGGAGACAGGAGGAAAATATAACAAGATGTCATGAGGTATCCTACTGGTGGTGAAAATGACCTGTGGCTTTAGTGTGACTGTGTACTCAAACTTTGCAAGATAGGGAAAACTGGTTAAAGGAGATATGGGATCTCTGTATACCTTGTTAAAATGTCTATGAATTTGTGGATAATTGTAGTTGTACTTGAATAGAATGTGTAACTGAAAATAGTTTTAAGGCTCTCAAATACAAAGAGCACATAACATATGATTCCGCTTATAGGAAATTTCTAGAATAGGCATGACTATAAAATCAGTAAAAGGTGAAGAGGGAAGTTTATAAATGAAGGTGGGGAGAAGGGGCTAGGGTAGCTGTGGACATGCATGGTCTTCCTTCGGGGGTGATTTAAAAAATGTCCTACGATTGAATTACAGCATTAGCTCTTCAACTCTTACACTAGAACCCATTGAATTCCACATGTGAAGTGGAATTTATCCGGTACAATGTTCTCCATGAAAAAGAAAGAGAGAAAGCAGGAGTGGTGATTATATCAGACAAAGTCATTTCCACCACAAAGCCATCATGAATTTTCCTTTAAATAAATATTGCTTTGTAATGAAAAGAGAGTTGATTTTTGCTAAAAGGACTTATAAACCTAAGTGTTTATGTAGCTAATGACAAAGTTTTACATAACTTAAAGTAAAAACAGAACTATCAGGAATGAAGGACAAATCAAGATTAAGATACACTCAGGAGACACTTTCAGATTTGTAGACAGAGAAACAATGGACAACTATGTCACTGTGCAAACATGGAGTCTGCTCACAAAACCTAGGTAGTAGGTGCCAGTCACTCTGTGTGCTTACTTGGTACAATCAAGAGATGCTGGGAAGATGAGCTCATGAGACTGCTGCTACCCATGCGGCAACTTGCTATTTCCAGCAAATGTTTCTATAAATAGGATGTATACACTCTAAAATAATGATAAAAGGTATAATACAGCAAACACAAAAGCCAGCAATATATCATTTATTCTCATTACTAGAATATACTATAAATAACTGTGTTTGCTAGACTTGTATGTGCTTGTCAGCACAGTAGGTTTGCTGTTACAAGCATCACCACCAGTGTGTGAATAGCGAATTACACTCTGATGGCTACATCACTATGAATTTTCACCTCCATTATGTTTGTATGGGACACAGGCCATGTGTGTGAGTCCTTTCTGGCTGGAATAACGCTCTCCAGTGGCTGGCTATACTCCTTTATCAGTAGGCAGGAAATATGAAGAACATCTGAATCGTGCTATCAAACAAATTGACCCAATGAACACTACTGATCACTCTACCCAGCAATATTTGGCATACTGTAGAGAAACTTGTTTCAAAGGCACGAAGACTCTTTCATAAGTGGGGGCAAACATTGTGTCACAAACAAGTCAGTTTATATGAAGAGTTCAAGTCATCCAAATACTCATTATGTTAAATCAGAAATTAATAGAAGTACCTCTGAAAAATACCCAAACACTCAGTAAACAAATAACCTACAAATTGGGGAGAATTCAAAATGAAAACTATAAAGTTCTCTTGGGTAGATTAAAAAGAGAACATGATATAACTTAACTAAAATTGGAGGAAGCCACAAATGCAGCACTTAGTAGAGAAGAGGTATTGTGCACTAAAAGCCACCACCAGGAAAGAAGGGAGGGGGAATTATTAAATCAAAGAACTCAACTTCCACCTTAAGAAAGTTAAAATATAAATGAAATCCAAGCAAATCAGAAGAAGAAAAGTCACTCATAAATATCATAACAGAAATCAATACCAGAAAAACAATAAAGAAAATCAATAAAACCAAAATGTGATTCTTTGAGATTATCAATAAAATTGATAAATTAAATCTTTAACCAGGCGTATCAGAAATAAAAAGAAGAGATAAACTACAAATATAAATGATGAGAGACATCGCAACTCTATGGATTCCACATTAAAGAGTAAGGGCTCATTATCAATAACCATGCCAATAAATACAGCAACTTAGAAAAATAAATAAGCTAGAAGATTAAAATCACCAGTTCTCAATTTAAGAAAGAATCTGGACATCAATCTCTTAAAGAAACTGCAGTTAAAGAGGAAAGTGAAAGACTTCAAGATCAGCATCATGTCATAGGACCAGAATCCCAACACTTAGGAGGTTAAGGCAGGACGACCATGTTCTCAAGGCTACCCTTGGATTACATAGGGACTTTAAGAGAAGTCTAGACTACGTAGTGAGACCTTGTTATAATAACCCCCAAAAAGCAAAACCTTCAAGATTAAAAAGGGTTTATTCAAATTTTCTACTGAATAGCTTTGCAAAACATTATCAATATTTACATTCTTTTCTGGAAAATTGAAGACAAGAAAATATCACAATTCATTCTATACGACCATTGTCATCCACATCTAAAAACCAGATATATTATCAGAAAGTTACAGATCGATACCATTGCTGAAAAAGATCTACACAAAATTAGCACATGTTGAATCGTCTATGAAAACAGGTAATTATGGTGAGTAAGAAGAGATTTAGTCCAGGAATGCAAGGCTGGTTTAATATTCAAATTTTACCAGTGTCATTTAATGTATGAACACATTTTTAAGAAATCACACATGTTCTCAATAGATGCCAGTAAAGTATTTGGCAAAATCCATCATCCATTTGAAACGTAAGTTCAGACCAAAGTATGGGTAGAAGAGAATATTCCTTGACCCAAAAAGGGTATTTATGTATTTTTTAAAAGTCATGCTTTGCCCTCACATGAACCATAACTGAACAAAGGTTACACTTTCTGTTAAGACACTGTGCTGTGAGTTCTAGCAGTAAGAAAATTTTTTAAAGGAGTGGGGAATGGAAAAGAGCAAGCAACTGTGTTTATTCGAAGACAACATGGTTATTCATGGATTAAAAGTACAATAGAATCTCTGAAAAGCTGTCAGAACTAACAAATATGTTCACCAAAGTAGAAATGTATACATAAAATCTGAGAATTCCAAATATTTTTAAATACCAAAATATGTAATCAAAATAACAATTATGAAACCTATTATTTATGATGTTATCAGCAGTGTGAGATATTTGAAAGATACATACAGCAGAGAGCCGAAAATATTGTTGGGATGAAGACTTAAACAGCCTAACAACTAGTAATAGGTACTCTGTTCATGACTTGGAAGACTCTCTGATGTAAAAATGCCAATTTTAGATTCAACATAATATGAATCAGTGTTCCAGATTCAGGGCTTTGACACTGTAACCCAGATGCCTTCACATCCCTTTCATCCTTTCCTTAGCTGCTAGGTTTAGGATTAAAGCATGCAGCACCAGACAAGGCTGGACCATGCTGCTTAATAGAAATTGACTTTTTTAATTTGATGAAAATACAAACAAATGAATAAACTCCGAAGCAGAAAACAGAACTTTGAAGAGGGCAAAGCTAGAGACTTAACACCACCTTCGCTGCAGAGTTATAAAGGTACAGTGATGAAAAGCTGAGGTCCGGTTAGAAATGCTTAATAAATGAATTGATACAAGACAGAGTCCAGACACAGGACCGTTTTGACAATTCTGTAGAGACCATTCACTAGAGAGAGGTCAATCTTTTCAAGTAAATGACTCACAACTGGATGGTTACATGCCACAGTACAAATTTTGAGTGATTCTGTGCATGATATTTTAAACAATTACTTAAAGAGCATGCAAAATTCTGTTGGTTTGAATGTTCATCTCTGTGGCAAACATCTGATAGAAATTGAATAAAGGAGAAAAGTTTACCCTGGCTCTTTATTTCAGAAGGATCAGTCCTTCATTGTGGGAAGGCACACTGCTCACCTCATGCTCATGGTGGCCAGGGAGCAGAGACAGGGGGGATGGACAACAGGAAGGGACGTGGAACAAGATATATATCCTTCACAGGCTACCACAGTGACCTACATGCCTTTTCTCCTAATGCTTCATAAGTTCCCAGTGATGTCATCAAATTACGAACCCTGGATGAAGGCAAAGCTTTATTATCCAATAACTTCCGCAAAGTCCTACCTCTGGACAGTGCTTGAGCCAAGGGCCAAGTCTTCAAACATCCAAGCCTTTTGTGGAGACACTTTATATACAGACCACAACAACACTTACCAACAAAATTTAATACTTCTAGAAGTTACCCTGTATATAACGAAGTCCAATAAAGCTACTAAAAAGGAAGAGCACTCTGAGGGTTACATTATATCAGGGAAAGTAGGCTCCAGCGTACACACAGAAATATATTACCAGGAATGACTTTAATGTTATTACATAGTTAAAAGAGGGACTGATTCAGTAAGATACAATCCCAAGTAGCTATACCTCCGCTAGCAAGGGAGGGGCAGAAATACACAGAGTAGTGGACAAATCCACAACCACAGCCGAAGCTTAAGCTCTGAAAAATTATCCCCATTAATTTTTTTGTTGTGCAAACATCCTAGAGTATGCTTCACAGACTTTGATAGAATGGACCAATCACTGCATATGGCCAACTGACATAAACAAGAGTTGTGGTCTGACCCTTATGGCAAAGGAAAAGATTTCTTAGCTGCAAGGGCATTAAAGAACAAATTGGTAGATTGGATTTCACCAATATTTAAAATGTACACTTTTCAAAGAAGTTGAAAAGGAGAATGAAGGGAGGAGCCATAGACCAAGAAAATATTATTTTTATTATTATTTATCTTTGTACATGTGTGGGAGAATTCAAGCATGTGCATAACATGCCCCATAAATATAAGTCAGAGAACAACCTTGGGAGTCGGTCCTTGTCTTCCTCCTTGTTTGGAAGAGGGTCTCGCCAGTGCCCCTCCTATTTTCCCCACCTTGCATGCCAGGCTAGCTGTGATCTTGCAGGAATTCCTCTAGCTCCACCTTCTATCTCTCTGTAGGAATGCAGGAATTACAGCCATGTGTGCTACTCCATCCAGATTGATGTGGATTCTGAGGGTTCACACTCTGCTTCTCCCACTTGTATGGCAAACATTTATACACTCGGCCATCTCCCCAGTTCAAAACATTCCTAAGCTACATTTCATGAAAGGCTTATATCTGCAATGTGTAAATACCACTCAAAACAATAATAAGAGCATAAACAATTTAATTTTAAATTGAGTTTTAAGAAATCTGGCTTTACCATAGAAGGTACATCACACAAAAAAGAAGCATATGACAGATATTTAACATCGCTCTTCATTAGGGAAATGCAAATGGATACTACCAGGCATATTGGTGTGCATCTCTTGGAATGGCTAAAGTTAAGCAGCCTGAACGTACCAAGTGCTGCCAAGACTGTGAATCAATTGGAATCCTCATACACTGCTGGGTAATGTAAAATGGTACGACTAATTTAGAAGGCAGTATGGCACCTTTTCAAAAAGTTAAACAACTACCTAGAATGTGATCCAACCATTCCTCTTTTAGGAGTGTACCCAGGAAGAGGGACAGAATAGGCAGGTCTAGACTTTCACCTAAATGCTCTTAGCAACATGAATTAGAATAGTAAAGGAAAAAAAAAAAAGCCTGGAAATATCATGGGTCCATCAACTGGTGAACGGATAAACAAATCGCAGGATATTCATGTAACAAAATATCATCAAGTGAGAAGGAGTGAACTATCGATACATACTACGACACAGATGGAGCTCAAAATAATTATGCTGAGTGAAAGAAGACAAGCAAACAGCGCATAATACTGGATGCTTCCATTTATATAATTGTAGGAAATGCAAATGAGCCCGTAGTGACAGAAAGCAGATCTGGTTGCCTAGGGACTGGGGGCGGGGAGCAGGAGCCAAGGATTTCAAAGGAGGAGGGCACAAAGAAACTTTGGGGGATGATGGATATGCTCATTATCTTGAACACACATATGTCAAAACTCATCATATGATACACTTTAAATATGTTCAGTTTATTGTATGTCGATTAAGTTTTAATGAGGTGAAAGGTAAAGGCATTTGTGGAGAGGTACAGGAGCCGTAATGGAGATAATTGTTTCGTCTCTTTCCTTTTCCTGGTACTAATTTTCCAATCAAGGCTGGTGTGTAGGGAAAAAGGCAGGGGTAGGGGTAGGGAGGAGGTTGGCCCACACGGTTATCGAAGCTGAGAGGTTCTAAGATGGTCTGAATAGGAGATGCTCTCAGGAAAAAAAAAAGAGTTGGGATTGGTTCCAGTTGGTAGATCCAGTCATTGAAAGAGAGATTCCTGTTTTAAGGGAGTGGGGACGCTGTGTGACCTAATCCATGGATTTTTCCCTTGATGGACTCATGATGTGACAGCATTGGGAGGCAATGGAAACTTCCACATCTAGGTACAGCAAGAAGATCCCCAAGGATATGTCCTTGGGTGCTGTATCTTGTCCCAGGTACCTGTATTAACACTTTTCTCATGGCTGTCAGAAAACACATAGGAAAAGCAACTGAAGGAAGTGTTGATTTTGGTTCACAGTTTGATTGCAAAATCCATCATGGCAGGGAGGCAGTTGGTCACTTTGCCTCTGTAGTCAGGAATCAAGGAGAGGTTAATATTGGTGTTGAGCTTGCATTCTTTTTATTCAGCCTGGGATCTCTTCCCATGGAATGGTACCACTCACATTTAGGGTGAACTATTCCCCACCCACCTCCATTAACCTAATCGGGAAACTCCCTAAGAGGCATGCCTAGAGACTCACATCCCAGATGATTGTACGTGCTGTCAAGCTGGCAATCAATATGAAGCGTCAGAGCCTCTCTCTGTCTCTCTCCCACGAAGTGAGCGGCTTACAAGTCCTTAAGTTGGCGAGCTGAAGAAACAGAAAATCAATGGGGTAAGTTCCAGTCTGAGGGTAGAAGGCTCATGTCTAACTCAAGATGGTCAAGCATTTGTTCTTCCTCATCCGATCTCTTGGTTGAATAGCATATGGCTTGTTAGAGAGAATAATCTTTACTGCACACTAAATCAAATGCTAACCTCATCTAGAGACAGGACACACCAAAATGTCTGGACAAATATTAGAGTACCTCATAGCCCGTTCAAGTTGACATATGAAATTAATCATCACGCTAACTGAGGGAACTCTTCAAATACATGGGCAGAATTAAGAAGACATGACAAGGATGATACGGAACTGTGGGATTAGTGACCACAGGTAAGACTGGGAGGCAGTAGTGCCCAGAACTTGGACTCAGGATCTGTAACACAAGGGAAACTGGAGTATAGCCGTTTAGAGAGGGAGGCGGCCCACTCACAGCCCAGCACTGAGGGAGCAGGAGAAATGTATGCCTTAACCTTTTTGCCTTTCTAGGCTTTCTTGATCCTTCACTTCAGTCAAGCCGGAAGGGAGAAGATCTACTGTTGGGTATCTTATCCTTTCAATGTAGTCTATTGTGGTGTGGGTCTTCAATGTCCCTCCAAACACCACGTGTTGAAGACTTGGTCCCCAGCTGTTGGTATTGTTGAGGGGTACTGGAGGCCTGCCCTTGAGAGGGATATGAGAACCTTCCCTATTCCCGTCTTGGCTTTCCTGCCACCATGAACTGAGCAGTTCTCCTCCACACACTCCGCTTCCATCAAGCACTGTGGTTCCATAGACCCAGAGGAACTAGATCAAGTGACCCTGGGCTGAAAAACCACAAACCCAATTAAACTTTTCATCCTTTTGAGATGATTTTTCTCAGTACGTTATCATAGGGATTAAGAGCTGACTAAGTCACAGCCCCAAAAAGTCAACCTCTTAGAATCCAGAGAATCGTGACTAGAGTCATGGAGTGCTCCAAGAAGAAACACAAAGCACATCCCACTGTAGGTGAGGACACTAGATATCAGCGGCTAATTCAGGAATGTACAATTAGAGCTGGGAGCAAACATCTGTCTGACAATGAGTCCCCTTATAGGCAGTCCTGTTCTTCCCTTCTTCTGGGATGAACTGAACATCTTTGGTTTTAGTACCAAAGGACAACTTCTGAGAGTTTTATCTGTATCTCTGCTCAAGATGACTTATCCTTGTCCTGACCCGCTGCCTCCTAACCCTTACTAGATGGTCTGGTCACTGCTTCCTTCTCAGTCTCACGAGCCCAAGGGATGGGGAGAGGCAATGGCTCCTGACTATCCCCAACTTCAGTGCTGTATCATCCTTGTCATATCCCCTTAGTGAGTGTGGTGGTTAATTTTATGAATCAACTTTTCTGGGCCATGAGGTACCCCAACATTTATTGAGACCTTCTGCTGTGCCCAGCTACTGGATGAAGTTAGCATAATGTCCATCCAACTCCTCAAGGGCATCAATCCTCTTCCTGACCCCAAGCCTTATACACTTATTTCCACTGCCCAGAATACACTGCCTATCTCCCTTTGATGACGTCACTCCTAATCCTGCTGGAGAATGTTTGCTATGTAAACAACCCCCATTATTATCCTGTCTCCCCTCATCATTCCCTCACAGGCCTTACTGAGTATAGTGCTATATGCTTAGAGGTGTTACCTTTTGCTTTAAGACCTGTGCCTACAAGTTTTTAAGTTCAATTAGGGCAAAAACCTTAAACCCAAATGATTTACAAGTTATCCTATATATAGTAGGTGATCAATAGAGATTTATTTAATGAATGAGACAACTGGCTCTGTGAAAATGGTTGAGAGACATAAGGAGGAAGGAAGAGAGAAGGAGAGAGAGACATGGCCAGCCATAAGGAAATAGAAAGAGAAACACATAGACAGAGGGAGGGAGAAAGAAGGGGGAGAGAGAAAGAGAGAGATGAAACCTGCCATTAAACAAATTCCCAAACTGAGCTTCCTTTGTAAAGAACCCATTAGTGTCTAGTAAATTCTAAGGATCATATTTCTAAGAAAGATTAAGGAGAACCTCTGACTTGATGGCTGGTCTGTAGAGTATCTCTATTAGCAAGCCTTTGGTTATTAAGAAATTAAGCATTTTTATTCCCTTGAATCCTTTGAAATAATGTCAGTCCCCTTGAAGGGAAAAAAGCTTTAAAGTCATCAGTTACTTATCCCTCAATGTAGATGTCTGATTAGATGCTATGGTCACTGTTATTGTTGGAATAAGAACGGTCCCTCACAGGCTCCTATGCTTTTAACACTTGGTCCCCAGCAAGTGGATCTGTTTTCTGATGTTATAGAACCTTTTAGACTGGATCTCTGCTGCCGGATGTAGGGTTATAAGGACCAAGTTTATAGGTCACAACCTGGCTCCGGTTCTAGTGGAACCCTCTACTTACTGATTGACAACCAAGACATGAGCAAACCAGATATCCCACCCCCTGTTCACAGACAGAAGCCACTATGTTTCCCCTGCTGTCAGCTGAATTAAAATACATTCTTCTCCCTCTAAGTTCTGATGTGCGGGTTCTTTGTCCCAGAAATGAGAAAAGGAAACAAAAAGACAATATTTTTATGGATGGTATGAAGGAGGGAGAGGAAGGGTCATGGTAAAGGAAGGGTCTAGAGAAGAGACTAAGGCATGCACTGGAGTCACTGGCAGAGCTCTGCCTTTTTGTAGATCATAAACCACAAAGCAGGCATATGTCCAGTGTTTTAGAGAAGTTCCTCCCAACCATTCCAAGCAAAGAACACTCATCCTCCTCTAGGCAAGATGCCCTCAAGGGTCATAAAGGTAATTGACTTGCCTATGACAGTATTCAAGCAATGGGCCTGGGATTTGAACTTTCATTATTACAGCTTTAAAATGCAAGGCTTTCTCCCCTAATTCGTAATTTCTTCCCTAAATCATGGATCAATTTATGGAGGAAATTGTACATTTGATCCTCCTTGTGGTAGGAAGGCAGGATGGCTAGAAACTTCCATGAAAGACAATGAAAACGTGAATCAGAGAATTCAGTATTATTACATAAGAACAGTAAGAAAAACTATAAGGGAAACGATGACAATCACAGGATGGCCGGTATTTCTCAGATTCCCTAGAGCTAGGACCACATGAAACACGGTACACAAGTGCCCACGTGGACCTGCCCCCTCAGCCCCAATTCAGTGCCTTTAATTATCCTCATTTTACACGGTAGAATCCTGACAGTGGTTACAAACTTCTCCAAAGATACAACAACCAATCAGGAGGTCTAATCCCTGGGGTCTGCTCTGTGCCACCCATAGAGTCCAGACCTGAACCCTCATTTATCCTATGCTGTTTTTATTATGGGAGGGAGCAGTCTAGTTTCTCCCCAAACAGCTGCCCACCCCCTGGGGCACACCTTGGCTCCACCTCCCCTTTCCTGTGCCACCCCACAGCCATGTGGGCAAACACCCTGCCTTTCCCCAGGCAGGGGATGCCCGATTTGCATAACTTAATTAAATTCTGCATTCTCCTTTTCAGAGGAGCAGCCCTATGAAGGATGCTGAGTGCGTGGTCTTAAGGCAAATCAACGTGCATGATGAAAGGGCCTATTTCGGTTAAGCAAATTATGAAGAGGCGGGCAATGTCCTCACTCTAATAATTTCCCGTGAATTATTTATATGGAAACTGCAATTACATCGGGCAAAACAGTGTTGTGTGCATAAAGCTCACTTAATTACCCAACCACCTGTTGGGACCCAGGGTCCTCCACCAGCCCATTTCTTCCCCCAACAGGTCCTTCGTTCCTCTGACAGAACATGGGCATGAGCAGGTAGGTCTGGGAGAAAACCGTGGATGCTGGGATGTGAGGCACATTCTCTTCTCTGAGCCTCAGAACCCCATCTGCCTCCCTTGGGTCCAGCCTGATCCTACCTTGCTTTTCTCCAGAAACTGAGCAGTCCTGGCTCATCAGAGCCTCTACTTCATGCCTCTTTCTCTCTCTCTCTCTCTTTCACACACACACACACACACACACACACACACACACACACACACAAAGACAAAAGTCAAGGAGTAAGAAAGGCAGCAGAAAGAAAGGAAGGAAGAAAGAAAGGAACGAAGGAGCCCCACACCCTTCTCAAAAACCCTTTAACCAAAGCAAACGAGACCCCTTTCATCAGTGCCCGGTTGTTTAACTGGAAATGAGAGTTGCCATGGCAACCATCCTGTCACATAGTATTTCTTGCCACTTGCCAGTAGGAGAGGCGTTGATGTGTAGAAGAGAGCCCTGGTTGGGTGGGGAAGGTCAGGAAGGGAAGAGCCTTGTTTGTGATCTGTTTGCTGAAACACAAGGTCACAGGGGCTACCCCTAACCTGGGATATCTCAGTCCCTCACTCCCTCTCCCCTATCCTGAGGGGTGGGCCTCCCGGTTAAATCTCCCTCTGGTATTCCTCCTGGGAGGAAAAGCATCCTAAGTGTCAGCAGTGCAATGGAACTGTCAGAAATACATGGAACTGGAGACAGAATAAACGGTGAAACACACACTCTTCTTTGTTCTGCGCCTGTAAAACTCATGTGATTTTTTTTTCCTCCAAGAAAAAACAAAAGGGAAGAAAGGACCCTGAGTGTCATGAGACAGGAATCAGGAGTGTCTGTCCCAAGACAGGAGAAGGTGCCCCCACTTATCACAGTTCGGAATCAAGTTTGGTCCAGACCCAAGCAGTAGAGAACTGGGTTGCATTAAAAGGTGGAGGAAAAGCAAACTTGGTAAGACCCTCTTAGGGGTCACAGGTGCAGAGGTCACCTAACAACTAATAAATATTAATATAACTAATACAATATTTTGGTTACTAAGAACCCTGGATTCAAGCCCTGGTTAACACTTACCACTGTGCAACCTTGAAGGACTGACCAAGGGAGAGGTTTGTGGTCAGCTCTGGAGTTCACATATAGTCTTTGTGACAAGGTGACTTATTTCACCCTCGGTGAGAATGCATAGGGGTAGGTAAACTAATAATTGTGTTTAACATGTCTTAAAATGTTGATGAAAAAACTGGAGAGCTGACTCAGTGATGTGTTTGCTGTACATGCCAAGAATCTGTGTTTGAACCCAGGTAAAAAGCTGTGTGCAGCGGTGTGTGTGCGCTTGTAATCACAGCAATGGGGAGGAGGAGACAGGCAGACCCTGAGGCTCACTGGCCAGTCAGCCCAACCTAGTCAGTGAGTCCAGGCCAGCCAAAGACCCTGTCCTAAAGAGTGGGTGGTGAGTACAGAATGAAACTAAAGATTGTCCTCTGTCTTCCACATGCACATGTATGTGCATGCACACAGAGAGGAGGAACAGTGGTAATAATGATAACCATTTCCATGGGATAAGCACAGGGACTATACCAAGCACAGCGCTGAGCCAATGTACACACATCATGAATCCCATGTCTTACACTATTATGAGGCTAAGAGAGGTTCAGTGGCCAAGCTACAAAGTCAAGATGCATCCAAGACAGTCTAGAAGTCTGGCTCCTACCTGCTTAAACACCAGGCTCTTCCTGATCAAAATCAGCTTGGAGCTGATGACCCAAAAGTTCCCCTAAGCCAAGTTCCCAGTTCAGTGTTCCTATACTTGGTCTGTCTCCAGTCTGGGACCCGCTGCTTAACAGGGGTGAAATGGAGTGTTTTTTCTCCTTTAAAGATTTACCATGTATAAATGTATGAGAATATTAAAGGCAACAATTAACTTTATTGGGAACCTTATATTCTCCAGCCTCATTAGAACTGCCAACAAGATCTATTATTAGTATTACTATGCAGATACTGTAATAAAAAGGGTATTTAAAGTGGATAGTTTGGCAATGAAATAAAATAGCTTTTCTCTTTCTTTCTTTTTCTTTTGAAGATATATGTGTGTATCCGAGATGGTTTGAGCAAGGCAAAGGCCTCATAGGACCTGAGGAATGAAGAGCTTATAAAATTTCCCTTTACCACAGACAACCAGAGCGGTACGAGGTGTGGCTGCAGGGCATCAGAATTCTCCAGCCCCTCGGCCTGGCCCAGTACTACTCAAAAGAGGTGCGTTTCTGCAGGAGGGAAGACCCTGCTCACTGGAGCAGAAATATGCTTCCGGGTCCAGCTGCTGTCTTTGCATACTGAGAATGCCTCACCAAATCCCTCTCTGCAACCTCAGCCTCTCTCATCTCAACCCCTCACCTCAGAGGACAGACAGGAAGCCAGGGAAGAAATCTCCCCATCTCTTCTTTCTCTCGTCCTCTATTTCCCATGCACTCCTCCCTGCAGAAGGGAAGTCAAGGACAGGAAGAGTCTGTCTTCACATCTTCTGCATCCCAGTTTGCTTGTCCTGTTAGCTAAGCCCTTCTCTTATCCCTTTTCAACTCAGCCACTACTACTACTACTACTACTACTACTACTACTACTACTACTACTACTACTACTAATGGTTTCTGTGCCCTGCACACCAAGTGTTTACTCATTTAATCTCCATCACTATTCTAGAAGGTACTCTTATTGCCTTCATTTAGGAAACCGAGGTTCAGAGAGTAGATGCTACAAGCATTAAGGCTGGCCTGGACCCTTACCAAGACCTGTATTCCCTGCTTTCGTCTTGAGACTCTGTAATTCACTGTCTGTGACAGCAAAACTAGAAACTTGAGAGTTGTCCGTGGGTCCCTGTTTTGCATTCTAAGGCCTTGGCCTTGCTGTCTCCTGTGTCTCCATAGCATTTTCTGAATCTCCATCACTTCTTTATTCATCATCATCATTCAGGTTTCAACCAAGAATGGCCTTCTCTGCCCTTCACAGTGATGTTCTAGGCTCTGCTAGTCCTAGCACAGCATTTTTCTATCCTAGTCTACACATCATGCCACCATACGTCAATATCTATGTCAGTGTGTGGCACACAGTAGGTGCTCAGTAAATATTTATTGAATAAACATTAGCATATCAGTTCAAGGTTATACAGTGATGAGAACTTCAAGGTTATATAATGACGAGTGATGAACCCTATAAAGTTAAATTCATGGCCACCTTACCCTTATCAATAAAGCAGATTTGTAATGGATTTAGTAATTCAAGTAAAGAAAGAGAGGGGTGGGAATTCCACAAGGACACTCACAGATAACTCATTTGGAGACCAAAACCAAGTATTTCACTGAGTGAAACATTTAGCTATGTTTGAAAGTGATATCTAATTGAAGGGCAGACAAAGTGATAAATCAGACAAAGATTTGACAGAATGAGTCAGAGATAGAATACCCCCAACCTGCAGTAGAACAGAGGCTACTTAAGAGCAGAAACAATTTGCAGGAAAGAGAGGCTACTTAAGAGCAGAAACAGACAGACACAGACACACAGACAGACAGAGAATTGGTGGGTGGTGAGTGTGTATAGCAATTTACTGGGACAGTTTTACAGAGGCAGGTTACAGAAAACACAAGCTAGACACAGGTGAAGACAGAAAAATCAGAGAATAAGAAGGAGTCAGAAGATTAGAACATATTACCAAAGTTAGTATGAGGCCAGACACAGCAGTTCAGGCAGAAGCCAAGAGAAGCCAGATCAAATCATTAAGCTTGAGAAATTAGATTGTACAGAGGCTAGAAGCTTCCAAACCTAGGCCTAGGCCTAGGGATCGTTAGAACACAGAATCTGGACTCAGCCTAAGCTATGTATTTGCACAGCTTAAGTCCAGCTCTCATCTCATCTCCTTCATCTGAGGAAACAAAAACTACAGTTACACATATATGCACACACACACACACACACACACACACACACACACACACACACGAAGGTATTCTATATATACATTTTCAACTTCAAGCAAGGAATCTGACACACCCAACAATAATCTTGACTTTACTACTGCCGTGGCTTAAATATGCTTGGCTCATGGGAAGTGACACTATTAGGAGGCATAGCCTGTTTGGAGCAGTTGTGGCCTTGTTGGAGAAAGTGCATCATTGTGGGGATGGGCTTTGAAGCCTTGCTTCCTGACATGATCACAAGAGACTGCACCTCTGAACCTATAAGCCAACCCCAGTTAATTGTTGTCCTTTATAAGAGTTGTGTTGTTCATGGTGTCCCTTCACAGCAATGGGAAACCTAACTAAGACAACTACTGAGCAGAGTTTTAAAATAAGAGATGGGAAGAGTACAGAAAACTGTTTCTTCCTGGGACTTCCATGGTCTAATAGGACACACAAAGAATGTATGCTATTTATCTGGCTTAGCCTGTACTAGATCAGGAAGACTTGTGTCCAAATCCTGACTCAACTGTTGACTCTTGGAAAGCACTTTAAGCTGCCAAAGTCCCAGGTTCCCAAGGGTGCTTCTTAAGATGTCTGCCACCTACATCCATGATAACTGACAGGAGCTGTTGTCATTGTTATTGTTGTTATGGGAAACAACCCACGGGTCACATATTAAGAAGCATAAATAATTGAATTAGTTCCAGGATATTGCAGCTTGTAACTATTGAAAAAGACAGGATGGAAGGATGCCATTGTATAATGTTGTAGGGACAGATTTCTCAGAAGAGGTGAGTTTCGAAGCTGAAAGATGACTCACAGAACATTAGTTGTATTATCTCAGCAGAGACCTTGTAATGATTTCTAGGATTCTTCTAGGCATTGCTTTTCCTGTATTTATTTTCTTCACAGCACAAAGAGAAAGTGGGACTATTTGTTCTACATGATAGAGCACAGACAAAACTCAATTGGAAGAGACTCTACCCGGGGCTATCCCCACCCTTCAAAGAAAAGGCTCATTGTGCCAACATGGGCACCCTCTTCTTGGTTCAGCAGTGTGTCACAGTATACCTGCAGAGAAACTGACCTAGGACAACCTCTTCCACTGAGAGACAAGATTTGGAGAGCAAAGGTAACTTAGCTGGAGTGTTCCCTGGGCCAGGCCAGAGAAGATGGCTGGAGTTTCTTATATGATATCATCTTCTCTTGTGCAGAAAAATGGGACCTGGCAAGATGGTTCAGTGGTTACAAGCACTGGCTGCTTTGCTGGAGGACCTGGATTCAATTCCCAGCACCAATATGGTGTCTCAAAACCATCTGTAACTCTAGTTCCAGGGGATCTGGTGCCCTCTTCTGGCCTTCATAGGTAATAGGCACACAAGTGGTGCACAGACCTACATGTAGGCCAAACACCCATATACATAAAGCAAAATAAAATAGAAATTTTAAAACACAAAAGGGCAGGAAGACATTGAGCAATGAGAGACCAAGGATCCTACTCCAAGGAAAGAGAGTGGAGGCAAAATTGAGCCCTAAGCACCCTACTAAGACAGCATCCCATCTACCAGGTAAAAGGTCTGTTAACATTGCCCACGTTCTAACTGCCTCATGGAGTCACTGGCCAGGACTCCCAAGGACAAGAGTCTCACCCAAGGAGGTAAACCATCCTAGCTCATTAGAATGACAAATTCACTTGGCACACCTAGGATTGGACCCTTGCATTTGGATCTGCTAATCCCTGGGCTGGTGGGTTCAGCCCTTTGGCCCCAGTCCTTGGATGTCCTCAGGAAGGTCTGGTGAAATCACTTTCTTGGTTTATCACTGACAACCTCTTCAGCCAACTGTGGGGCTCCTCCTCCAAGATCCCTTTTCTTTTTCCCTTCAGATGGCAAAGGACTTCCTTGGACTAAGTGTCTTCAGAAGCTCCTTTCTCAGAACAGCCAAGTTCCCTGTTTCTACGGATGTTCACCACAGGAACGCAGCTAATTCAATCAGACCCCATAGTGGAAAGGAGTAAAACCCAGGCTCTTTTGTTGACCCAGGGAGGCTGTCATGTGACCTTGCCTTTGCCTTATCCACCCTTGCCCCACCCTGTTTCTTTCACTCTGCTCCAACATGCTAACTTTGACAATGAGCTGCTTCCCCTGGGCTTTGTGAAAACTGTTCCCTTGGCCCAAGACACTCTGTCCCTAGTTCTCTCGCTGGTTCTCCAACCATCATGTGAACCCAAATTTAAATATGGTTTCCTCATAGGGGCTCTTTATTTTCTGACCACTCTGCTATTTCCTTCATGACATGTAGGAAAAGACAAATAGGAATCGGTTTATTCTTCCCCAGTCCATGGCAAGCTCTGGAAATGAGGACTATGTCTTCTTGTCCTCTGTTGTCCCCTTGGTTATCATGGTTTCTGGATACCCACTGAGAGTTTACTACAAAACCTTCTGAGCACATGCGTGGATGATTTAGACAGCCTGAATTTCAACCTTGTTGCTGACCAGTTGTGTAACCTTGAATGAGCGCCTACCTGACTTGGGATCTCTTGGCCTCTCCTCAGTCACATGGGGAAAGGTTGGGAGAACATTGAAATGATCCTTAATGTTCTTCCAGATTAGCTCCTGCCACAGCCAGCAGCACTAAGAGAATGTACACTTGGGCCAGTGAGATGGCTCAGTGGGTAAAAGCACTTGTCATGCAAGCCTGAGGACCTGAGTTCAGTCCCTGGAAGTCACAGGAAAGTGAAAGAAGAGACCAGACTCCACCTAGTTGTCCTCTGACCTTCATACACATGTTGTGGCACATACATGCTCCACGCTCACATCATATGAATGCACATAACAATAAAAAATAAAATTTAAATTCATAAATTTTATAAGAAGATGCACGTCCTAGGTGGATGAAATATTCTCAACTCCCACGCCCCACTTCCAAAATAAGAAACCATAGACAAGTTTAAATAGACTAGTATTTGTAATGTTTTTTATATAGTTCCACTAAAGGCCAGAAGGCTCTCATCAACATGAGGAACATTACTGTGGGAAGCCTGAAATGGAAAAAGCCTAGGCTCTTTGTCCAGGTGGGTTCTGGCCTTTCCCCAGAGCCTTGATGGGTGTCCTCTATAGGACATCCTTGATGGGTATCCTCTATAAGACATCCTTGATGGGTACTCACTATAGGACTCACCCCAGGCCTTAGTATGGAGGAGGTTAGGGATCTAAGGTGATCAGGACCATTCCATTTACCGAGTTCAGCATCCTCATACAAAGAATACTCTGGGACTTGGGGTAGGCCTAGTGCTTAGCATTTTATAAAAAAAACAAATCAAAACAAACAAACAAAAAATATGTAGTCTGTGCTTTAAATTTCCAATAAATCCACCTGGTGCTAACTGCTTCCAAACCTACCAGCTCCCAGCCATGCATGCAAAGCTGTCAATAGATTCTATCTGTGCTCATAAATATTTGTGGGACAGAGTAGAGGCTAAGTCCTTTCGTTGCAAGCTATCCCTTTTTATTCTCCATATCTACAAAGTTGTTTGACATGAAAATTAACCCAGAAACCAGGCTGGAATTCCCCATTCACTGCCCAGTGGGGACTACCCAAGAGGATAACTCCAATCCCCAGTAAAGTCTCTGAGAGACAGAAATTCCCATTACTTCCACTATATAGGGTCCTAACTAAACTAGTACACACACTATTCTGTCTCTTTCCAAGCCTAGCTCATGGAATTATTTGGTGATGAAGCTATTTGGGACAGACATTGGCCAGGTGGTAAGGGTTGGGGTGGGAATGCTGGTCCTAGATGATAAAGCAATATTACTAATAAGTGCCCCTCTACATTTACTCTGTAAGCCTCAAATACACAGCGGACCTCAATACTTGGTCTTGAGTCTTTGATGGCTTAGATGGGAGGCTTCAAAAGAAGCCTCAGAGTCCTAGCTGTTCCTAGAGTCGTCAATGCTTCCTTGACTCCTGATCTCTATCTCATCAGCTGGAGTTTTAAAAAAAAAAGGAAATGAGGGCTGCAGTCTTGACTCTGTCTCTTCCTTATCAGGAGACTAGACAGGTCACAGCCTTTTCCCCACCCTCTACCATCTCTAGAGGAAGTGGGACTATGTGAGTAGGTCTTTGGTTTTAGGGTGGTTCCAGATGCACAGTGTAATCCTGCAATATATAACCATGGAGACTCAAATCTCAGAAGCTATTTGCTCAGGGTCCTAAGACAGTTAGCTGAAGACTCAGATACCTGTCCCTTCTTATTCCCAAGGGACCACAACGGATTCCACAAACATGGCACACCTATGTCACCTTAGCCATCTCCGTCATGGAGCACTGGTTTGGAAATAATCTACGTCTGCACCTCCTCACTCCGTTCGATCCCTCTCTTGAAAGGCAGGATTCCCTGCAGCCTCATCTTGGGCGGATGGAGTTGCCTACTGACAAGATGTTTACGTCCTAGCTAAGCCTGGGTCTGAAATTTAAAATGGGCCAGGGGAATAAAGAGGGTGCCTGGGAGAGACCCAGAAGCCAGGAACCCACAGCTGCAGTGGAAGGTGTTGCTAATGACTCTGTGAGCACAGGAAAAAGGAGCTCCCGACAGGCGTGGGAGCCCAGTGAGAGGGGAGAGAGCAGACACAACCAGGAGGGAGGCCTGCAGAGGGTGCTTCCTTAACCACCCCCACAGATGATTCCAGCAGGGCAGCAGCATCCTTAGCTCCAGGAGGCAACCCTGCTAATCACCATCCCCAAATTCAGCTTTGCATTTTATGAAACTGCTCACAGAGGAGGCAAATCTTTTTCCTTAAAAAAAAAAAAAATCAAGATGGATAGGGGGAGAAAAAGCTCATACCAGTACGTACTAATTCAATCTCATCTTGGTCATTTCAGTTTCCCTAAGAAAGTGCTTTCACAAAGCTACAAAGCTAACATCCATAACTCTCCAGTTTCCCTAGACAGGGTACCTCTGCATTAAGCTTCCCATTTATCTTCAGAGATGGCAAATCATCCATTTATAATGGGATCTAATAAAGCGAGCTCCCGTTGTAGTCCCCGCTATAGGAATACGCCTGGAACTGAGACACACTGTTGCTTGGGGTATCTGTTACATCTTCTGAAGGACCCTTGACTACATAGAATGGCTATGCTGTGAGACAGGTATCCATGCACCTGAGGGTGTCATGGCATATGTGTGTAAGGGGGAGGAAATGTGACCTGCAGGGCCAACTCCTTGTAATACACACTCACATGTGTGTGTGTGTACAAACACACACACACACACACACACACACACACACTTTCTGAGACCAATAGAGAGAGAGGTGGGCCTTGACCTCATTTCACCCTCTCTAAGGTACCATGGGCTTTCTGGAAGGTACAGTTTAGAAATTGACAATTTTAGGATTCAGCAGACTGACTCAGAGGTTCAAGCAAGTCAGCAAGGACAATGTCCCTCTGTCCCAAGGTAAATCTCTGAAAGCAACCTCTGAACTGAATTTTACCAAGAAGGTACTTACTAAAGAGTGTCACAAAATTCACACCCGTAACAACAACAAAAGATAGAAAGCAAACCTGGGCAGAGAGAGAACCACCTTCCATGCAGCCCAGGGGCTCCCTTACACAACCCAACAGGTTCTCTGGAGCATGCAAGGACTTTAAAGATTCTTTTATTTTTATTTTACGTGATTGAGTATTTGACCTGAGTGTATGTCTGTGTATTACATTCATGCAGGTGCCATCAGAGACCAGAAGAGGGCATTGGATCCTTTGGAACTGGAGTTGCACATGGTTGTCAGCCAGCATGTGGGCCCTGGAAACAACCTGGATCTTCTGCAAGAGCAGCCAGTGCTCTTAACCACTGAGCCATTGTCTATCCAGCCTCCTGTGAAAGGGCTTTGAAGTCATTCTGAATCCAGTAAAGATGGCATATCTTCCTACTTGTGTATCAATTGGTTATTGCATGTGAGCAATCCCAGAGGGTCTCAGCCTAGGGTAGAAAGTGCTCTGCCACTGAATTGTTCCCTAAAGGTCCCAAGTGTAGACTACTTTTCCAGCATCGGGACAGCGAGTTCCTCACTGATGAGGAACAGGTGGCCATCACAGTGTCCACCCTCCTTACTGAGTAAGCTATCTCCGTCATCCTTTCCGGCTTCTGTAAAAAGTAGTTTCATTATACTCTGTGGATGTACCGTATACACTGTACACGCTAGCTGTGCCCTATCTTGTGGAGTAGCAGGCAATTAGCCTGGCTCAGTTGCTTATTCCATTCTATGCCTTCTAGCCAGGTGACAAAGAAAAGACCTTCAGACTTGACTTGCCCAACCCTTGGATCATCAACTCTGTGAAACAGAGCTCTTTAGGAATGGTACATGTGGGGACTCAGCCCTGCCCAGAGCTATCGCAGACTGAGAGATCGGAAGATCAAGGAGAGCCATAGTCACAAGTGTCTGTGAGGCATCATGGGTCACAAAGCCTGAGCTCCAATGGGATAGATGATAGGGCAAGCATCTCTAAAGCAGTCCCAACCAGAGGCTCTCAGAGGACCCCCCCCTGACCTGGTGAGAAGGCAAGCTGAGCATCTATGTCAGATGAGGGATAAATGTCCCATGCCCGTTCCCCAGCAGAGGAGAGAAGCTCCAGGCTCAGTGTGACACTGTCTCTTAATTCAAGCAGAGTCTGGTGGAAATGGAAGGAAAGAATTCTCAGAGGTCTCAGCTTTCATGCAGACCAAGATACCCTTTGTCTTTCTCCAGGTTAGCCAAAAAGGAGAGGCCAATGAGCAAGTACAAAGAAAAATCAGGAAATAACCAGGAAGGAAGAAAGTCAGGGTAGGAAAGCAGCCAAGAGAGCTGGTTACAGAGAAAGTCTCCACTGTAGGGAGCAGCGCTTCTTGCTGTTAGGAACTCTGGAAAGCAGTGGTGATGGAGGGACCCATGCCAGACAGAAAGAGACTGGATCATTTAGATACTGGATCCTAGCAGACACCTGAGAAGGGCTGCTCCTAGGTGCCATCCATACCTTGAGACTTCCAACTTGTCATCAGGAAATGGACAGAGAGGGCTCTCACACATTAAGAAGTGCTGGCAGTTGAAGGATATCCATGTGCACTGGAAAATGGGGGCAGTGGGAATAAGTGGGTGCTTAAAGGATGTAGTATAGTCTCTTCTGCATCTCAGAGATCAGCCTACAAAGCCTCTACTCAAACTTATGTTTCCAGAGATGAGAAACTACTTCCTCACGTGGATCCCTACTGCCCTGTTGGATAGTCAGCCTCTCAGAAACTCATTGCTTAGGACAAGCCAAATCCCATTCACTGCCCAGTCCTTCCAGCACATTCCACTTGAACTAGGATAGTTCTGGTGTCTCTCAGCAGCAATAAAGGGCTATACTAAGCATGTGTTAGGCTTAGTAAATATATTCTGAATGGATGCACGGATGCACACATGTCTGCACCCTACCTCTATGGAATATGCAACTTTTTTTCTGTTTCTAGATTGCTTTTCCATTTTGTGGACATGTGTTTGGATCCCCTAACCCATGATCGGCCTACAAAGTCTCAAACATTTAAGCACAGTGCCTCAAACAGAGCTGAGTTCCAGCAAGCAGTTAGTAAATTCCTGCTTAGTGTTACTCTGGACTCCCTTCTTCCAAAGCACCAAGAGTTCGGATAAATTTAAAAGACAACAAACCATGAGAAGTTGTTTTGGCTTTAGAAAAGATCTAGGTATTTAATCAGCATCCATGAGAAGGTATACAGTACACATGAATACATGCACATGCGCACTCAAATACGGTCAAACTCCACTTGTGTATGTCTTTAGACAGAGTTAACTCTCCCGGTGCAGATACGGAGACCCACCCAGTCAAGCCCAGGGATCACAGTCATCAGGAAAATTAGCCATCTTGTTTGTTTCTGCTCCCAACACTCTTAAAGAGGCTCCCCAGAGTAGTTTAACCCTCAGATTCAGACACCACAATTCCTGTGAAGGTCTTCAGAACTCCTCTGGGAAAGAAGGAGCCATCTCCCTCTGTGCCATGGGTACTTCCTCTGCAAGCCTCTGTGTGTGGAGATGGGGTATGGATTAGCTCCCCATCCTGAATATGGCTCCCATGCCAAGAGGAACGAGTTAAGCTTTTCCGCCTCTAGCTGCAGGCTTAGTGGTGCAGATTACAACAGCAGGTGATGAGCAACGCAGGCACTGCTGTGGTGACTGTGCAAATCCCGTTACAGGGCAAAGGCGTTTTAGCTCCAGTTCCAAATTTCAAAGAATGATTGAGTTGGAACATGGCAGGCAGGAGGCAACTGGGGACCAAAGCTATTTGACTTAAACTCAGAGCCAGGCCTGAGGGGGATGCAGGGTAGAGGATTCCAGTGAGGAAACCCAGGTGTGGGCCTCTCCCCTACCAGCCCTCCAGCCTTCCTACCCCTCCACTGCCCATCTTTCTGCATAATGAACCCTCATCTGTTGCCTTCCCAGTCAATCTTTAAATTCTCGGAGACCAGAGCCCCCTATTTCTTCAATCTAGTGAGGTTCTGCACAGCTCCTGGCACATATGAACTGCTCAATAAAGTTTGCAGAATGACCCATCTATGACTGCCTTAAAACTCAATCTTCCCTTGCTCTGCCTGGTTTCTAGAGTTCTCCCACACCTCTTCAGGAAATCCGTATCCTAATACAGTTTCTGATTCCTGGGGGTGGGGGTGGGGGTAGTCCCTAGCTATCAGAACAGAGTCTCACTACAAATGACACAAGGCAAAATCAGCCCGGGGGAAAAAAATGAGCTTTTAGTGTGTGTGTTGCTGTTATGTAGGGAAATCACTAAGTCACAGGATTTATTGGTCCCTATTAATCCAACACCCCCACCAGTACATAATCACTCCGCACATACACACTTCCCCTGCCCCATGGCTACTACTGTCCCTAACTTGCCTTTAACAACACACACACACACACACTTACACACACATTTAATGTTTTGTTTTTGCATAAAAAATTGTCTGAGCTTGCAGACTATTGAAGACATGGATTCAAATCATAGTCTTGGGGTCATTTAATCTTTCTGAGCCTCTGCATCCTCACTTGTCAACTGTCCACTGCAAACAGTGCACTCTGAGACTGCACATAAAGAAACTTCTCAGTGGAAATTAGTCAACCAATGGTGGCAACATGGCCCTTGTTGGAATCCCCACAGCTAAAATCCGAGTCCTGCCCAGCACCTGTAAACTCAGAAAAATAACTCTGCTGGGTTGCTTTAAGAATCCCAAAGCAGACACCTAGGTACAGAGAGCAAATCCTGGACCACTTTCCACACCAAGGTGCTGCTAACCTCTGTCAGGAACAACTGACCACTCGTGTGTGTGTGTGTGTGTGTGTGTGTGTGTGTGTGTGAGTTCATGAGTATGAATGTGGAGACCAGAGGTTCACCTTAGTGTCTTCCTCAACCACTGTCCATCTTGTTTGTGAGGCAGAGTCTCTCTTTGAACCTGGAACTCTCTGTTTCAGTTAGACTGGTTGGCCAGTGAACCCCTAGAATCTGCCTGTCTGTATTGCTCCAGTGCTGGGTGAGAGTTACCCCCTCCATGCTCAGCTTGCACATGGATGCTGAGGATTCGAACCGAGATCCTCATGCTTGCACAGGACATACTTTACCCACGGAGCTGTTCCTCCTCCCAGCACTCACTGGTTGTTCTGTCCCTGGTGGGAACCCCAGTATCTAGTAGAGAAAAGGGTAAAGGCAGATCTCCTTTCCTCCCCCTACTTCTTTTCTTCCTTCCCTATTTCCATTCGGTGATTAAGGCTCACCATATGCTTGGCCTGCTGGGAGTGAGTACGTGGGATATAAAAGATGGAGATGATCTGGTCCCTGCTGACAGCAGCTTACTGTCCAGCTGAGGAAACGAAATGACTAATGTGGAGCAGCCAGCCACATCAGCAGCAAGTGTGAAGGTGCTCTGAGGGGAACGTCCGAGTGGGATCAGATGATAGATCACATGGTCTGAGTGTCTCAGGAGCCTCTGGAATGTTGGGTGGACGCTGTCATTACCCACCTGGAGGCAGGCCATTAGGAGGGCTTGCATGGATAAAATGGGTAACCCTGAGAGGGTAGCGAGGTTCCTGTCTCTGTTGGTAGTCAGTGAGTATCAGGTGATCCTCTCCAGACACCCCAAAGTTTCCTTTGAAACGTCCATTGTAAGAGAAGCAACAGCCTCTAGAAAGGTCAGCCCGCATTCTCTTCAGAGAAGCTGAAGCTTGTCTGATCAGGGCTCAGATCAACCGCTCCCCAGCTCAGCTTAGCGGGGCTTCTGTCTCCTCATCTCACATAAGCCATCCTCCCCTCCAATTACTCTTGCCCAGCTCCTCCAGGCCAAGATTTAGAATCGTGGCTGCCTCTCCCTCCAAGGGAAAACAAAGTAGAAGGCCGGCAAAGACCATCTGAAAATCCCCTTGTTTGCTTTCCTTTTCCTAGTCCCTGCAGAACATGCTGGCAGGGGCCCAGACAAACAGGAAGCGGCCTCACTTCTGCTGTGCCCTTTGCAAAGGCTGTGCCTACACCTCCTCCCTCAGCAACAGCCAGTGCTGTGAGACCCTGGGCCTCTCATTCTTCCAGGGAGCAAACATTAAGGAGTTCTATAGCCACCCTTTCTAGGAATCCTCCTGTCTGCAGGAAGATTGTCACCCTAGGATGCCAGCAGTGCCAAAGGTGACATTTAGGAGTCACCCCCTCCAGCCACCTCATTTGCTATTTCCTGAAGATGTCACAGTGTCCAACCTATGGTGATTTCCTAGAATGGCCACCAACTGAGCTCCTGGTACTCCTAAGAAGAAGACTAAGGTTGTTAAGGTTGAAATTTCTTTCAGTTTAACCACAGCCTCTCCACCCTGACCCATCAAAGTTAACACAGTCTGACAATACCCAAGCTGGATTCAAGTCCCGGTTCCTATAGCAGAGAACTATGTGACCAGTTTGTGATGGAGGCTCTTCTTGCGTGCCAGCATCTTTGTTGATATATAGAGCTAAGACTATCTGTGCTGGTGTTCTCATGGCCAAAAGGATAGGATACACACAGAGTCTTAGGCATCTAAGCAGTAACCAAGCTCACCTCCCTCTCTGAAGACCCTACTGAGGGCAGAAACAGCTCTCGAGACAGCAGTGAACTTTCCCACAGACCAGTTTCAGGTTCCTATTGGCCCTAGCTGCTTCTCTGGGGGTTTAACAAAAGAGTGGGACAGAGAAAACATTGCTATCCTGAGAGCCAGGTACTGACTCTAAGATCTCTGGTTATTGCAGTTCAGATGCATCTATCCAGGCCACACGCATGGCACGGAGAAGTGGGCAGGCAGACATCTTGAATGGCCAGCTGAGGCAAGAGGACCTGACAGCTACTGTATAGAAGAAGGCAACTAGTGGAAATGATGTCTCCCACCTGGGTGTCATGGTCCCTTTTGCGAAGCAAATGGCTAGACTGAGCACTCTAGGTTCATAAAGGACTGAGACCACACCTGTAACATAAAATAAGGAGGGCCAGACTAGTGGAGAGTGGCAGACAAGAAGTGAGGTGGTTATTTTAACTATACACTTGAGTGGACCATGGAAGGCCATATATTTAGTCAAACATTATGTGGGTCAAACATTATTCTAAGAGGTGTCAGCATGTCTCAGGGTAACAGTGTTTGAATTGGTAGCTTTGGTAAAGCAGACCACCTCCCCACTGTGAGAGAGGCCCCATCCAGACAGGGAGGGGAAAGTTGAGCAAAACAAACTCAGTAGAAAAGCTAAGCTGTTGCCCAAGGAAGAAAGAACCTCTCTGCCTGACACTTCCTCAGCTTCTTTATAGCTGAAACCACACCACCAACTCAAAGGCTCTCGAGCCTTTGGGCTGAAACTCACACCCACAGCTCTTCAGGGTCTCCAATGTAGGAGTTGTTGGCCTTGAGACTCATTCCAGCTAGTTCCTTATGCTATTATAATATATATATATGCTATTATAATATATATATATGTATATATATATGTTGATTCTGCTTCTCTGGAGAGCCCTGCCTAATCCAAGAAGACCCACACCCTACTCAGAGATATCCCAGCATGCCTAGCTATAAAGCCTAACAAAGACTGGGAGAAAGTCCTCCCGCCCCTGGGACTATGTGAGCAAGCCTCCGAGAAGCACTGGGACAACCAGCAGGGACATGAGCTCTGTGTTCTGCAAAGATCCTTCCAGTCCCCAGATTCTTCTTGAAAATGGTGAGGCCTAATGTAGCCTTTCTATGCAAGCATCAGCAGGGGCAAGTGCCCCCAGAGTGAAGTCACATGACCTGCATATACTTGGTCCATAAGCTTCTCTTTTGGCCCGCACCATTTTTACCACTTAGCTGTCACGTCAAGTGAGCTCTTCTGGTCCCCAACCCTTGCACAAGGATACTGACTGACAGATGAGGCTAGCCAGGGAGCTGAAGGATGGGAGGAAGCCCTACGGGAGTCCTGAAACAACAGCAGACAGGGTGACAGATGACAGATCAGCCGAAAGGATGAAAGTAAAGGCACCCCCAAACCCTGACCACTCCCTTCCCCAGTTCCATGACTCAGAGTCACAGTGTGGTGTGGGCTTCAGGATGATGGTAGCCACTCTTGAGTGTTTCTACAAGGAAATAATGGGGCACAAAGAACATGTAAGGGCTACTTAGCTCAGAAAGGAAAGTTCCAGTGTTTGTGTATTCTAAATGAAGATTTAAAACATCTCTTGCTCGAGATGTCCGGGGGATAATCCTACTAGGAGAGAGAAATATGAAGAGAGGTTTCCTTCATGACAGTGATGGCGAGCTCAGAAGGATGGAGAGTTAGATTAATTTTCAGCCCTGCCTTCTCTTGCTCCTGTCTTCATCTCTTCCCCGATCCCTAAACTGCAGGCCCATCCCAGATCTTCTTATAATGTGTTTCTCTCCTGCTCAGAATGGCTCTGTACTAACATCTCAAAGGATTCCTGAAATGACAACCACACCACTCTGTGTGTTTGTCTTCTACTGACTGAGTGGCTGGGCAGTGAAGGTGTGACTCTGAAAGCTGACCACGTGAGCAGTGGCAGCTGAGAGTGAATCTGGAAACACTGAGCAGAACAACCTTAAGGGCCTTGGGTACCAAGGCTCAGCCCAGGGAGCCCCTGAGGAGACTCTAAATGTACCATGTTCCCAGAAAACCAAGCAGGGCCAAGGAAAGGAATCACAGTGTCTTTTCTACTGGGGTTCAGTCAGTCTGTGGAAACTGGGTATTACAAAGTGACATTGTCTCCCACCAATTTTTCTGTTAACACCATAACGCCCCTGATTGTCTAAGAATGTATCTGTATATAGACACTTTTTTTTTTACCAAGAAAATCCCATTGAAGTAAGGTTATCAGTGTGTGTTCTAGCCCAGTATGACTGGCACCAAGGACTGAATTTTTTTTTCCCTGAAATTTTCTTATTTTGAAATTCAGCCCTCAGAGTCACCGTACTTGGAAGCAGGACCTCTGAGATGATGGGGATGAAAGAAAGCCATGAAGGTAAGGACTTAACCTGACAGGGCTAGTGATGGTACTGTCCCGGAGGTTCCGGGATGTCCTCCTTTTCCTGTGTGAAGACTCAAGGAGAAGACAGCCCTCTGACAACAGGGACAGGCTTTCCTACCTCGAGCTCAGGCTTCTCAGCCTCCCGAACTTAGGAAAATAAGTACTGTTGCTTAGTCTGTATCATGGCTGACACTTTGTTATGGCGGCTGAGCGTGCTAATGCAACTCATGAGCCCCAACAAAGAAAGCTGGAACATCAGTGTAGGAAGACAGAGAAGGCAGCCATCTGGAAGCCAAATACAAAGACCCAGACTACACCCACCCCCCACCCCCACCCCGCCGCCAACCGCCTTGCAGGAACCAAACCCTCAGGTCAAGCAACTTCTTTTGGCTTGTTTTGTTTCTTTGTTTTGCTTGAGACACTGTAGCTCAGGCTATCCTGAAACATACTATGTAACCCAGGCTGTCCTCAAATGTATGACACTTCTCCTACCTTAGCTTTCAAGGGGCTGGGATTGTTGGCATGTATCACCCACTGTGCCTGCTTTGTGCGTCCATGGTTCGAGAGCACCCTGTCTGTGGTTCTTCAAACAGGTAAGGCTGGGTTGGACATGAGACAGCCTGAACAGATTTTCTTACATGCAACCCTTCCCTTCACAGGAAGTGGGAACCCACTTCCACCCCACTGCCCACCATGCTCCCTCTCTCCTATGGACTGAGTTCTGACGCTCTGGAACTCTAAGTCTCTATCTCATTTTGGGGTGGACTCCAGACAAGACCCTATTTTGTCTTGCAAGAACGAATCATTTTTAATCAGGCAACAGTGAGTCTGAGAGAGAAACCCATGGAGACAGTGCAGGCCTAGAGCCAGGGAGAAGGCCGGTTGCCAAAGCCCAGCTCCCTGCTTTAATTCCCTAGCTCAGAAGGGAGGGCATGAATCCCCACCCTGCCAGAGGGGAAGGAAAAGACGGGACACTTATCAGTAGAAGCAGAAGCTTCCCCGAGGCTTGGCTGGTGCCCCGCTCTGGCAGGGCCTGTCCTAGCATTGCAGCAAGCCAGACTGGAAGGTACTGAATGCAAAAAAATAAAAAATAAAAAAATAAAAAATTATGTTGGAAGCAAAGAAAGAGGGAAGCCTTAAGAAAGAAAGGTGTCATTGTGGTGCCCATGGCCAGGAGCTCCCAGAACCCTCCCCTGCTCTTCACCTACTCAGCTAGTGTAGGAGGAAGGAGGGAGTCCTTGCTGTGTAGTTGCAATGGAGACTAGAGAGAGGCCTTTAGGCATGAAGAGACCTGGGGGACCACCAGAGGTTACTGGCATGGGAACAAGGGACAGAGACGGGAGGAAACATGCTTACATGGAGCTGTCTCTAAAGGCTGCAGAGACACTTAAGTTTACCAGGCCAGCTGTCCCACCTCTCCCAGATCGCACTGCTAGTGCCTCTGGTGCTCACCATCCCTACAAACAAGTGACAGTACAACAGCCTGGACCCCAGCCATCTGCCCTCTGGCTGACACACTCCCCATCCATCCCTAATGTTCCTGGAGTTAGACCTGGAGAAGGGACCCTGGTCCTCAGCAGCAAAGGGATGCAGGAGACGGGGAGGTCACATTAGCCACAGATCTCAGGGCCATAGAGTGAATCCCTCCACCATCAGATTGGATTTGGATTCTGGCAAACGAGCAAATGAGACATTGCTAAGGCAGCTTGACAAACCCATTTGAACCAATAGACAATAGGCACTGAGAACTGTCACCCCCTCCCCTCCAGGCCCTCTTAAGACAGCTTTGAATCCTCAGGGATGGATCCAGAAGGCAGACCAACATCTCAGCCAACAATGGTAACAGCCTGTGTTTTCAGTAGACAGGCACACTGAGTTCTGGCCCAACGAGTGCACAGAAGATTCTAAGGGCTCAGGGTCGTCTTCCATGCCATTGTGGAAGGTGCTGAACCTTGGAGAAGGCAGAGCCTCCTTTGGATCTTAGCTCTGGATACCACTAGCTGGTACGCTGGTGGTATAGAGCCCACCCCTGTGCTAAGATGGCTGTCCCATTTGGACTGATCTAGTGGTCAGCATGCTGAAGTAAATCAAAGCCAGCCTCTCCAGAATGCCTCGGTGAGCAGTGTACTACCTCCCACCAGCACCATAAGACATGGGCGGAGGAACCGGCATATGCTTACCATCTCCTGTAATAGCCATTGCTGTCACCATCTGTACCTTCTCCATTCATCCATCACTCCATCCATTGACTCTCCGGCTCAGTCATTCCGTGGGTAACTAACCAGCCTTGACACTGTGACCAGACACTAAGGCAGGAGGCCTGAGTTCTTCCTGAGTCAGGGACTCACCGCAGACTTAGTATCTCAGCCAAGCTTTGTAAACTTACTTTTGAACCCTCCGGAGGTCGAGCCAAAGCATGGAAAAGAATGAACTAGCTTTGGCAGTGCCTCTGGAAGGAAGGGCATGCTCCCCAAGCCTCCAGAGAGGCTGTAGATTGGTCACAGAGGAAGCACAGATCCCAACTTCCAATTCCCAACACCAGCTAAACCCATGGCATGTGCCAAGTAGCTGCTCTTTCCTCGGAGATGAGCTAGCTCAGCCTTATTCTCAAAGCAGTCTCGAAGCCTCCACTGGAAGTGTAATCTCCCCATAAAGAATTCTTATCTTCTCATGTGACTACTTCCCTCTCATTTAAGAACCAGTCTGAGTTTGCAGTGAGCAAGCCTCCGCCTCCCTCCCCTGCCTTTACCTGATATTATTTTGGCTCCTGATAATTACATTAGGTATAGCAACTGATTTTATGATGCTAATAATTATACACACTTACAAAACAGATGGGCCTGGGATCCGGAGGGGGGAGCGTTTATGGACTCGGAAATGAGACGTTTTGTAGGGAGGAAATGGATAGTTATTTCCAGGTTTTATTGCTGTGTTCCGTGGGCTTCTTCCTAAATCTTGTTGATAATACTTTGCCTGAATTGCCTTCCCTGCGTTTTGTAGGGCTTTTCTCATCCATTCAGGAATTGCTGGGAACAGAACGTGACATTCACTGCCTGGACTGGGAGAATTCAGAAATGACCGGAGAAAAGTCCGTCCGCTTGGGAGAGACACAGACACCACAAACATGAGTCTTCCCACCATTGGAAGATGAGTGACAGAGGGGTAGCTAATTCTGTCCTGAGGCTGGACTGAGTCATAGGACGTGGGAATCAGAAGCCTCAGAAATCATCTGGCCAGTGTTTCTCAAGCTAAGGTTCCCCACAGCAGAAATAGGGGTGTAGTTTGGAAGCCTGCTAAAAGTGCAAAGCCACAGGTCCTGCACAAGTTCAACTGTCCTTCATCCCAAGTGACTACTGACTACTAAAGGTCATCAAAGTTCCCTGACCGAGGCCTGGGGAGATGACTCAGTGAAGGGCTTACCATGCTAGCACTAAGTCTTGATTTTGAATCATCAGCACCCATGTAAAAAGATGTATGTGGTGAGAAACTATAATCTCAATCCTGGTAAGGTAGACAGGGAGTTCCCTGGAGGTCACTGGCCAGACCTATAGCCAAATTGGTGGGCTCCAGGTTCAGTGAGGGAGTTTTGTCTCAATAAACATAAAATGGAGCAATAAAGGGAAATTCTTAATATTGACTTCTGGATACACACACACACACACACACAGAGAGAGAGAGAGAGAGAGAGAGAGAGAGAGAGAGAGAGAGAGAGAGAGTTAGACACACACATATAAAGAGAGACAGACTAGACACATAGAAAGACAGAGGCAATGACAGAGAGACACACAGATGCAGAGAAAGAGAGAGGGGAGCAGGGAAGGGGAGGGGAGGGGAAGGAAGGGGAGGGGAGGGGAGGGGAGAGGAGAGGACAGGACAGGACAGGGGACAGGAGAGCAGAGGAGAGGAGAGAGGAGAGGAGAGGAGAGGGGAAGAGAGGAGGGGAGGGGAGGGGAGGGGAGGGGAGGGGAGGGGAGGAGAGGGAACTGGTCAGATTGGTCATCTCCAACCTGCTCACTTATCAACCCCAAGGCTCCTATGCCACCTTGAAGAGATCTGGTTATGTCATCTCTAAAATTCTTGGCAATACACAAGTAACAAAACCCAGAAACAAGGAGATATAGCTCACTTTCTTCCAAAAAAAACCTTCCTGTGTTGAATACTAATAAAATAATAAATTTCTAGAAGCCATGCTTGGCCTTCCTGAGTCCTCTTTCTCTCAGCCCCTTGGTAAGTGAGTCCCCCTGACATTTGACCTTGGTTCCTCTGCTTACTCTGGGTGTCACTCCTTCCTTTGGTGGGCATCTTTGGGTGCTTTGGAAGTAGAATCTTGGAGATACACAGCTCTAGGGGAAAAGGATATCATCTTCTGTGACTTCCTTTTTCTACCATTCCGGCCTTAAAGGGAGCTGTGTTCAAACCTGGCCAAGACTTTGTCCGTCCTGCACACGGCATTTCTTCTCATTGCTCTTGGCTCACTTGTTCAACCAGGTGGCTTTGTTTTATCCCCCTAATTGGGGACACCCCATCTCCAGCCCCCAAACACGCCCCTTGATCTTCTGCCAGCTGATCAGGATCAGCCTCTTTCGAATTCTGTCCCTCTTGACATCTCCCTCTCTCCCTCTTCAGTCCCCACTAGGTCCCTCTCATAGACACACATTGATAATGAATAAATCTCTTTCAGAGTAGGGAGTGGGCTAGTGTGTCCATGGGGAAGGCCCTACAGACGTGGACAGGATGGATGGCTGATGGGAGCCGTGCTGTCGACTCTAATTAACGTATTGTTCTCTGGGCTCCAGCAGGGTTATAGATGAGCTCCACAAAGCGGCCCACTTAACCTGAGCACCCCAGTCCCAATCTATTACTTTCTTCACTGGCTTCAGCCTGCTGTGGAAAGAAAAAAAAAAAAAAAGGTTGAGTGTGGGCAAAAAGCCAAAGAGCTTAATTTGAGGAGCTCCCTAAAGGTAGCTACCCACTTGCTTCTCCTGACAGGTTAGCCTATGGGACACCTGGGTTTGTCCCCTCAGTAGGCAAAGAAAATACAACCCAACGTGCTTGGAAATCTGAACTCAGCTCATGAACACAGTGAGCTCCGCAGACAGATGCAGGGAAATTGCAGGGCTTTTTGCCAAGGCTGCCTCCTTATGTCTAGTTGAAGTATTGTTTGGCCTCAGCCCCAAATCTTCCGTTTACGTACCACAGAGAGTCTGTGATCGTCCGTGTGTCTACATACCTAGGGGTGGAAATGACCACACACCAAGAAGCTCTCCAGGACAGAGGCTATCTGGATACCCAAAGGTGCCAACATAAGATTGAAAGTGAGCAGTGATTAACCCAGGGATTTTAGAGGTGGCACTGATGGACAAGCAAGGAGGGCCACCTATTCATAGGGCCACAGGAGGGTGAAAAAGGCATCTCAGTGAGAGCATCTGGTGTGTTTTAGGGGAATTGAGAAGGATTTTTTGTCTGGATGGGGGAATATAAGCTGTTAGCATTCTGTCTAAGCTCCACCCCCACAGTTACCTGGCAATAGCCAGGTATGCTCTGCCCCACAGTTACCTGGCAACAACCAGGTATGCCTGACACTATAAAAGGGGCTGCTTGCCCCCTCCCCTCTCTCTTGCTCCTTGCTCTGGCTCTCTTGCCCTCTCTCCCTCTCTCCCTTCTCTCCCTTTTCTCCCCATCCCCCTTCCCCCCCTTCCCTCCTCGTGCTCAAGGCCAGTCTTTACTCCTCTCTTCTTCTACTCTTCTCTCTCTCATCCCTCTCCCTTATCTCGTCCTCATATTAAACCTCACCACATGAAACCATGTTGGCCTGGTATGGTTTGTCCAGACATGAGCTGAGATTTCTACGCCAACATAAGCACTCAGCCCAAAGAAAGGCAGGGGCTCTGGACTTAATTTTATAGCAGAGGACAGCCATAGTTTATGGAGCAGAAGAGTAGTGTGGAGAAATTGCATGTGTGGCTTAAAAAAAAGGTTATTCTGTCATGGGTATGCAGGAAGGGTATGAAAAGAGGCACGTTGTAGTGTTGGCTGTGATGCAGACTTAAGAATGGGGGCTGCAGTCTTCCATTTTCAAGGGAAACGGTAGAGAAACCGAATTCCGGGAACTTTAAGTGATGTGCTCTAAGTTACCATCAATTACAGATCGTTCTTGGAATGAATGTTTTTCATCTTCTAATGGGGAGGGGGATTGTATCCAAGATTTGTACCCAACAAAATTGTATGACCCAGTGTTCCCAAGTTTATGGCTATCAATCCAGATGAACTACAACAGCTACAGGCTTCCAGGTATCCCCAGCACAAAGAGGCTGCAAGAACTTTACTCACTCCTGACAACTTTAGCAGTTTCATCAGGGTATCCTATCCTGTTAGACAAAAAGATGGCTCCCTGTCTACCCCACCACCAATCCTATGTCTGATGGGAGCCATAGCAATGTAGTGGAAAGGAGAAAGATTGAGATTTAAGAGCCCTAGACCTGCAGCCTCTTTACCTCTCAAACTCAGATGAGCTGCCTAGGATCTCTGAAGTGGAATGGCCAATCTACTTCATGAGGAAGTAGTTAAGGTTACATAGAGTGTATATAACAGAGCACACAGAAGCCAAAATAGCCATCAAACACAATGCTCATGATTGTTAATATGCTTATACATGAAAACACTTCTAGACCTAGGACAAAGAGCGGGAGCCAAGTTCTGTTGGTAAAGCCTAAGGTTTCACTGTAAACTATAGAACAGGAGATCGCTGAGCCTAGAAGACAAAGAGCTGTGTCTGAGAGTGGGCTCCAGCTGTGTGACACTGAGCACCGCTCAGCAATATCTGCATTCTCCCCTTCTTCCTCCAAACAAGGGTGTGTGACCCAGCCTCCTTGGTGTGCCCTACAGCCACATGACTATATTCTAGCTGTGGAGTGTGAGCATAGGTGACATGTGCCATCTCAGGGCATTGATCAAAAAAGGATGCCACATACGATCCTTGATTGCTGTTTCCTTCCTAGTTGAGATGCTCCAAGAACCTGATGGGCAGCAAAGCCTCAGACAGAAGCAGCCTGGATTCCAGACTAACTCAGTCAGAGCATCTTACCGACTCCCACTGAGAAGGGGCAAGCTGGAGAAACCGTGTGCCCCACTGAGATCTGGGGGGGTGCTCACTTGATAGACTCAAGTCATTCACCTATTTTGAGACCCATAACTCTCGCCTGTAAGATTGACAGCCAATACCTCTCTCGTTAGGACTGAATCGTGAGGGTAATGATAGAATAGCATTAAAGATGGAAGGGTCCATTCATGAAAGCAGCCAAGAATGAGCTAACGTCAGTAAGCAGCACTGTCCTGTGCACTCCACCCCTCAAGACACATCCTGAGCCCCTCATATACTTCATCCACTTCACAAATTTGAATGAGGTGACGAAATGCATAAAACAATGGTTCTCAACTTGTGGGTTGTGACCCCTTTGGAGGCCAAATGGTCCTTTCATGGGGGTAACCCTAAGACCATCTGCATATGAGATATTTACAATACAATTGATAACACTAGCAAAAGTACACTTCTGAAGTAGCAATGACAATAATTTTATGGTTGGGGTGTCATCAGAACCTGAAGAATTGTATTCAAGGGTGGCAACATTAGGAAGGTTGAGGACCATTGGCACAGGAGGAGGCCACAAGAAGTGGTTATTTCCTTCTACTTTCCTTTGGCAAAAATAGATAGATAGATAGATAGATAGATAGATAGATAGATAGATAGATAGATAGATAGATAGATAGATGATAGATAGACAGATAGACAGATGATAGATAGATAGACAGATAAATTGGTCACTTTTCCCTGTATCCCCATTCTTCCATTTCCCGACTCAATATCTACCCATGCAGGCTTTCTTAACTCTTGTTGTGTGTGGTAAAAATTCTGGAATTTGGGGTTCTTCAAAAACACAGAAATATAAGAATACGTTTTCATTTTAACCTCAGGTGTGGGCTTTGGGGCTGCTTCAGAGTGGCCGTAGCAGCTGACTATGATTGTTTGCCTCCAGCTCTAGCAGGGGCAGGATTTTTCCAGCTGCAGGTTGTTCTTACAATTGTGTAACATTTGGAATTGGGGGGCGGGTGTATATGAATGCTAGGGCCCCGAGAAGTGAGGGTTTGTAGGTTGGTTGCTGGTTGTCATTGCTTGCTATTGGTTGTAGTTTGTTACATAGTCGTGTGCAAAGAAGAGACAAAAGGAAGAAATTAGGTATCCTAACTGCAAAGATCAAACTTGCCCCAAGGAACTCAATGCCCCTAATCAGCCGGAAGTAACTAACAATAACATCATTCCCTTTCCAAAACCACCCCCCACTTTATTTAGGGATCTCTTTCCTTTTCTCTCTAACCTTTCTCTCTCCTATCTAGTGTTACGGGGTTGAAAAGGAGAAAGAAAAAGGGTAGAAGAGAGAAGAACCCCCAAAGTAGCAAAAGACAAGCTACAGAGGTGAACCCAGAGAGCACAGCACACTGGTCCAGCTGCAGGACCACACGTGATATGGAGTAAGTCATCTTTCACTTATCTTTTCAGCAAAGAATCACATGGGGCTGGGAGAGTGAAACTCAATGTTGATACATTTATTGCAAAAGTCAACAGGGATTCGGACTTCCAAGCACCCCCACACCCTCCTTGGAAAGACATTGAGAGTGGAAACAGGCTACCAAAAGAGTATCAGGATTGCCTTGAGAGGCAAGGCACCCCTGCAGAAGAACACGAATGTACACCTGGGTGCATAAGAGTGACTGTGAGGGTGTGCTCAAGATGTGTCAATACATGTGTGTGCACCTAGAGATGGTTATTCGTATGTTTGGGTCTCTTTAGAGCTGCACACACATAGATTTGCATGTGTTCGTGAGGTGTATACATGTGCATATGATTGATGTATCAGCACACACATATGCATGTATCTCAGTGTGTATGTGTGTGTGTGTGTGTGTTTGTGCATGCACACACATGGTTGGTCTCTTTAGAGGTATATACATGTAATTGTATGTGTTTGTGAGATGTGCATGTATGTGTATCTGTGTGGATGTATTTAAAGTACTTGCATCCATGTGTTTTAAAAGGTACATGCCTGTGCTTAAAGGGATGCATTTAAAGTATATACACACATAGGTGAGTAGGAGTGTTTGAGGAGGGTGTGGGTATATGTGCATGGATATGTTTGAAGACCTCACACATGTGTTTGTGCATATGTGCATGTGTGAGTGTGCACACACCTTGGGTAGGAGGTGACAGAGGAGAGAGCAGCAGAAATAATACCTCTAGGCAAGACCTTCACACCTCTCCCTTGAGAGGGTTCCCTGGAACTGCAGCAAACAAACAATGCTTTTACTCTTAACAATGGCCCTGGCCCCTTCTGAATCTTTATCCTAGAAAATTTGAAGCAGCCACACTGAAGAGGACACACTCTTTCCTCAGGAATGTGCTCTGCTTCAGGGTGCAGCAGACTCTGGGCTCGGCTTTGCTCCAGGACCTGTCCCCTAAGCCCACAGAGAGAACAGGACAGTCTACAGGAATGAACAAGAGAGTCCTCTAAGGAACAAAGACAGCTTGGAGGCCAGGTGGGTGGAGGAGCTGGAGCAGGAAGGCTGCAGGCCCTGGGAGGATCTCAATTCTCAGCCCTGCAGGAGGCCCAGGAAGAATGCTGGCAGCCTGGTGGGCCTGCCAGGTTAGGAACAAGCCCCTGACACAGGGGTTTGCACAGGCGCACAAATGAAAGAGAATCAGAGGAGATGAAACCATACAAATTTCGGGTAATAGAAAGAGAGGAAAAAGATGTGCGTGTGGCCTGGGTCTCGGCTCAGAAAGGTCGATTCCAAGAAGACACTGGCCAACTTTATATTACTTTTCAGAAAGCCAGTGAGCTGAAAAATAACTCACCTTTTTTTCTATTATTATTCCTATCTTCAGAGTTTCTTCTTCACATTGTTTTCTGCATCTCACTTGTTCATTTCTCCCCAGCCTGATTTCATTTGGAGATTTGGCCTAGAGCCTGGAGGGGAAGCCGGTCCCTCTTAGAGAATGCATTTATTTTGAATCTTCAGCAGCCCCTACTGTCGCTGCCCAGTCAGAGCGTGGAGGCAAGTGGCAGGGAAGGGGCTGTGACCTGAGGTAGGGAAGAACAAGGGTGGACAAGTTGCAAGAACCTGTCTGCTGTTCGCGCCAAACACATGCATGTAAACATGTGTGCTTGTATAAGCCTAAGGGTTTGTGGAAGAGCATACTTGTACCACAGCACATCAGTAGGCGTGGAGCTTGTTAGAGTCACAGGTGAGTGTGAGAAGCATCTCCAGTTATACATGTTGTATAACATGGGGGGCATATATAGCTACATGTGTGGGTATCTGCGTGGGTTTGCCCACCGTCCCTCGGTGGGGGTGGCAGGGACATGGGGTGGCTCTCCATTCTGTCTCATAATGGCAGTGACTGACTCCTTCACCTTTGCCAAGCTCAGCGAGGCACAGATGTTGTTTGAACCAGGGAAAATGTCAGCCCCCAGGAGGAGCCCAGCTTTAACTTACAGCAAGCCCCCTAGGAAGCAAGAGTGGCAGTGTATTCTGGGTATTGTGCTCTGGGTTCATTTGCCTTTCTTCCCAGTAACTGAGGGCTGGTGGGTGGTGTGAAGAAAGGGGCTCACTTCCTCTGTGCCTACAGCCCCTCCCAGCTTCCTTGAGCTTCTCCCTGCTGGGCCTGGCACCAACGGATGCCAAGTGGCTGCAAAAACAGAACCTTGATTAGCCCAGCCTTGCTCTCACCACTACACCAAAATGGAGACTTGCTCTTCCTGGCCTGCAGTCCCATCTTCTGAGTTAGAGGTAGGAGACCTCGCACTGCAGAGAACAGAAGCTGGGCACTCATTGCGGCCCAGAATAGGCACATCTGGATTCTGACCACGGTGCTCAGAACTGTCTTGTAAACAGTGACAGAGTTGGAGTTATGCTATCAGTGGAAGGAAAGGTGCGGATGCCCTTCCCTCCCTGCAAGCATGTGCCTTCGCTAAGCCCCTCACTTGGAAGCTCTGCCTGACATTCAGCTCTTTCCCAGGGGACCTCAATGGGCTGTATGGGAAGTCAGTGTGTAAAAAGAGATCCTTCTAAGAGAACTGCACTCTCAAGGCCCTGTCATCCAGAAGTCACCACTCGTTAAAAACACCACACTATTTAAGGAGATGGGGAAGCCTTGGTCAGCTGAATACATGGTGGCACAAGGTGCATACATAGAAAGGCCGAGTTCAATTTTGGCAAGGGGCTCTGGCACCATGAAGGCCACTGCTATGGAGAGCTGGGCAAGTTAGAGGAGAGAGTGTCTAGAGAGAAGAAGAAGCCATACCTTAAACCTAGATTCCACCAGATCACCAGCAGACCCAGGTCCAGGACATTTACAGAAAATGTGGAGTCATGGGTGTGTCAGTTGCAGGAGGCCTACAAAATGACTTCCTAGCCTAACTCTCAACCATGATCATGGTAAAACTGTAGAGTGCCAAGGGATGTGCTGTTGCGTTTGACAAGGAGATTCTGTATGACCACGCTGAAGTCACTTAAACTCAAGGTCTGCAAGACGGCGGGGTCAGTGATGTTTGAGCAAGACTATGGCTGTCAATGGATCTCAAGTGGGTGGATCTACTGCTTCAGGGACCAGAGTAACCTATGGGTGGGCCCAGCCAGGATCGCCTGTCTCTTAGTCCTGGAGCTAATGCCCTCATCATCATGGGAAACCAAAGAGTCAAGACACAGAAGAGAATCTACTGAGCTAGGACCCCTGTGCTGTGGGTCCATCAGGGAAGCTTCTGTCCTTCTTCCTGTACAGGACAGCAACCTACCTGCCACACTAGGAAGGTCACAGACAGCCCTAAAGAAGGTTCAAGCAAGGAGACAGCCTAGGAACACTGCCTTTTCCTTAGCACCTGGCTTCTAACTGCCCAGACAAGAGTTCCTCATGTTGCAGCTTCACCGATACTCATGAATGATAATAACAGCAAGGTTAGTCCTGTTCTGGGAGATCCGCCCTCACGTCAGAACATGTTAAGGAACTTGGGTTTCCGTGGCAATGAACTTGGATTTCTAGGGTGAGATTGGCCCGCTCCTTTCGACATGAACTAGTAGCAGTGGCCCCATCTCCAAGGCATGTCAAGGAACGGGATGAGGTAATTGATGAATTCATTTGACCCCTACAGCCTAATTAGTCTAAAATGAACATAATAGCCCTAGCTGTGTGACCTTGTGCAAATTACTTAAACCTTCTGTGTCTCCATTTCCTTATCTAGGAAATGAGACTAATAACAGTATCCACCTCATAGGGTTAAAGGGGGATTAAGCGGGATTAACGGAGGATTATGAAAGTTAATATTTATAAGGCACTTTAGACAGTACCTGCTACATGACGAGCATTGTGTGACTTACAGTTAGAGCCTCACTGGGATTATTTTTGTTAGCCCAGCTCAAGGAGGGGTGTTAGTCCATTTCACAGATGAGGAAGCTGAGGTGAGACATTGAGTCACTGGCCTGAGACTTGCACCCGAGACTTCTAACTACAAATGAGGTTCCACTGCCCCTTTCAGTGGCTTTTCCTCTGCAGAGAGTGCTAGGAGGATTCTGGAGTCTTTCTACAGCCAGCCAGGTTTTGCTCAGAGGAGACAGAAACATCTGCTTCTCCCAGACAATAGAGTAGAGTTGGGGAAATGGTGGGCTTGGGATTCCTTCCGCTTCAAGGCTTTCCAAGCATTTAAGATCAGCAGTCGTCCTCTGGGCCTCTGTCTATTGGTGAATTTGGAGGCTGTAGTTATTGTGGGGAAAGTGACTGAGTGTGTGTGTGTGTGTGTGTGTGTGTGTGTGTGTGTGTGTATGCTGTGAGTGAGTGTGTGTGTTGTGGTGCTGTGAGTCTGTGTGTATATGCATGTGTGTCTATGTGTGAGTGTGTGTACACATATATGTGTGTGTGTGTGGGGTGTGTGTGTGTGTGTGTGTGTGTGTGTGTGTGTAGTGAGTGCATGTGTGTTTTGCCGTGGTGTGCAAGTGGAAAAGTAGGAAGCCCCCTCACCCATATCATCTCCAGGGCTCAGGTCACAGGAGCATTCAAGAAGGGACAGAATGACATGATGCCTTTCAAAGGATCTCCCGTAGGTGCTTGGGGAACCTTCTCCAGCCACCTCCTCACACCCTGTCACAGTCACACACCCCTACATGCGCAGACACACACACACACACACACACACACACACACACACACACAATTGTACACAGAAGAAATGATCAAGCACCAAGTATCCTCGCGTGCTACTTTATATGGCAAATAATTGAACTGTACCCTTGTGGTCTCGGTGAGGAGTTTCATCCATATTCATGCCTCTCATTTCCTGTGGAAACAACACGCCAGCCATCCCAGCTCAACACAAGCTGGAAATCTCGGGCGCTAACTCAGCGGGCTCTGGGTCCCCATCTTCTGCCTGGAGAGCGCAGATTTAGACTGCGTGTAACTAGCAGGGAGACTGCCAGTCCTGGACACTTTTCTGGCTTTTGTGGCCCTGGTCCCTTTCTCTGCCCCTCTCCCCACGCCCCTGCGCGGGCTCGTTCTGCCTTCTCTTCTCTGTTTTCTTCTCTGCAATCCTCTCCTCTCTTTTTCCTTTTCTTCCCTTCCCACCATTCTCCTGCATAGCCTCCTCAGACTCAGTCTCTTGCCTCTCAGACCTCCTCCTCCACCCAGCACTGGAAAGTTCTGGTCTGCGTTGGGAGTTTCAGTTTCCTGCCTGGCTGAAATGGGGAGGGGGTGAGGCGGGGGGAGCTTAGAAGCTGCTTTGGAGTGTGCGTGTCTATGAATACCAAGCATGTTAATAGGTTAAAGTAAATCTAAAGTAACATTTGAAAGCAGAAGATGAAAGCGGATCACAGGCCAAAGATCAAACAATCTAGAGCCACTTCTAAGCCGTTTGCAGCTGGAGGTTATTAGCATTTGAGAGTGAAGAGCATTAGAGGGAGACAGGGGGGGAAAGTTGGAAGGAATTTTTGTTGTGGAGATAAAAACTGAAATAAATGACAGTGGAAGGGGAGAACTAGAAAGAGGCTGCCTTATTTTAAAAAAACTACATTAAGACAGTGGTGGGGAGGAAGCCTTGTGTTTTTAGCTTCTCATCCAGCATCAGTGCTTGGTCCTGGCTCTCGAGGCCTCCTCTGCCTCTTCTTCCTGCTCCTCCCTTTCCCACCCTTTCCTCCCATTTCTACCCTTCTTCCTTCCTCCTCCTTTATTCCAACGCTCCCTCCTCCCTCCCACTCCTGTCTCTCCCCTCACCCACTCCTCTTCCTCCTCCCTCTCTACTCCAGATTTCTAGAATGGAGGCTTCTGGTTCCTTCCCCTGCAGGCATGAGATAGAAGGCCCTTCCCCGGGTGGAGAGTGAGTGGGACTGCATGCCGGTGTGTGTGTGTGTGTGTGTGTGTGTGTGTGTGTGTGTGTGTGTGTGTGTGTGTGTGTGTGTGTGTGTAGGGGGGCGGGGTCAGGGTGACGCTGGAGCCAGACTGTGCCTCTGAGCTCCTGGGCTCACCAGGACCTTCACCTGCCTGGTTGGGGGATTCTGTTCAGAATATTTGAATGGATGGAACTAAGGGGATTTGGTTTGGTTTGGTTTTTTTCTGAGTGTGGCCAAGTTTCACTGCCAAGCCCCGAACTCAGTCCTGATTTTTATGCCACCAAGCACTCTTCCCTGTAAAACCTCCTTGCCTCCATGCTTTTATTTCGTCAACACTATTCCCTAAGCTGTCACTGTGTGTCCAGCACTCTGCCTGGTGCTGAGAATGCCGAGAAAGGAAGCTGGTAAGGGTCTATCTTCAGGGCTGTGCTAGGCTGTGGGGAAGGTAGATGTTAGGTCCACAGACGTCAGGTTAGATCCGGAAGGTCGGCCATGATTGTTTATCACAGTTCCCTCCTGATGTCCCACTAATGTGAGACTCAGGACACCAACATCCCACCAAGAAAAGGGACAGGGAAGTGACAGAAACTGGGAGGAAATGTCTTATTTGGGGGGAGATCTAAGCACATGCTCTCAGGTAATTGTCTTAACAGAATGGAAGAAGTCTGAATGGCCAGCTTGAGAAGGAAAATGTGGGTGGAAAAGAAGTCATGCCCTGTGGATCCCAGGAGGCCTGAGGAGCTAGGGGTGGTTGACATGGGGGACTGTGGGAGAGACAGAAGGCTAGCTCTGAAGCTTGTTCACCTGACCTGTGCAGACAAGCAAACGTCTCTCTTTCTGCCCAGGCTGAGAGGGAGGAGCCATTCTCAGAAGATGAGTGGAGGGAAGGCACTTTTCAGACAGAAGGAAGACATCATTGAAGACATCATCAGGACAACCTATGCACCACAGGGCCACTGTTGATCCCCTCCCCCAGTTGGCTTAAGGAAAGAAAGACATTACTGATCTAGGGTTGTCCTTCCAAGGAAAGTCAGTTCCCTAACTATTCATCTCATGAACCCACCAGTGGATGGGACCCACTCATGCCCAGAGAACTGCAAATCAGATTTTCTTTTTCTATTTTTGTTTTTAAAAAACATAATAGGGAATTAGTAATGCTCTAACTTTTATTTAGGGCTTAAGATTTACTTATTTTGATTCTGTGTATGTGTGAATACCTGCATGCATGTATATGCACCACTCACATGCCTGGTGTCTGCTGAGACCAGAAGAGGGCATTGGATTCCCTAAAACTGGAGTGACAGGCAGTTGTTCATCACCATGAAGGTCTTGGGAATCCAAGTCCCTTGGAAGAGCAGCAGGTGTTTCGAACCACTGAACCATCTCTTGGATCCCCAATCAGGTTTTCTTAAGGACTCCTTCACTGAGATATGGGCAACCAAGGAACTCTTACTATAGATCTCAATATATATTATATCATCATGATGCCACTCAAGCTGAAAGGAAGAGAAGGAAGTTAGAAGAAGTTGAGGCAATAGAAGAGTAGAAGAAAACTTGAAACACAAGAGTTGGCAAGATGGCTCAGCCAGTACAGTTCTGTCCTTACAAACACGAGGACCCAAACTTAACCATCAAAACTATATATAAGTATATGTGCTATATTTGCATGGTGGTGTTAGTCTATAATCCCAGTACTAGGTAGAAAGATATAGGCAGATGCCTGGAACTCCTGTCAGTAAGGTTTCCTACTTAATGAGCTCCAGGCCAGAGAAAAGTCCAGATATCCAAAATAAGTGGATGGTGCCTGAGGAATGACACCCAAGGCTGTCCTCTGGCTTCTGCATGTATGTATGTATACACCTGTGCACACACACCCACATCTACATATCACAGACATGTACAAATGTACACGCACACATTCATATATGTATACATAATGTCCTCACAGAAATAAAAGCAGAGCTCCCACCTGAAATAAAAAACAGTGGATGGGAGACAGAGAGGCAGAGAGATCACAGATAGGTGTAGATTCGGGCTATCATACATGGCAATCAAAGCACAGGAGAGAGCTCCTGGCTATTAAAAGTGATAGCAAAAATTCAAAATTCAATAAAAGGTTTGAAAGATAAAATAGATGAAATTTCCCCAAAAGTGGAACAGAAAGAGAGAGAATACGAGGGAGAGAAAGGCAGATAATGGCCAAGAAAATGAGAACATTAAGTATCAGTTCAGGAGGTTGGTCATTTGACCGTTAGGAATGCTAGAAAGGTTCAGAGAAAATGGAGGGGATAATTATCAAAGAAATAATAGAAGAAAATTTTCCCAAGCTGAGAGATGTTGGTCTGCAGATTGAAAGGGTCGTTAAAGGTCTAAGGTATATGATGGTGATGTCTCCCGCACCAGAGATGAGAGGCTTCTGAAAGCCTGGAGAAAGCCGCTCTCAACTGATGGAATGCAGCTTCTCAGGGGAAAATAAGTTATAGATTATCTAATACATTTGCTCAGGTAGCAAATAAGGGTGATATAATTTTCTTGTTCTGTTAAATCACTCTGTGTGTGTGTGTGTGTGTGTGTGTGTGTGTGTTACATAGTTAAAAAAAAAAAAGCTAACCAGAAATGAGGAAGAGAACAAAGTTGTCCAAGAGGACCATTGCACAGCGCTGTCTCAGGAAAGAGGTTTTTGTTTATCGTTGTGTATGAAGATGACACTGACTGAAGTTTTTAGATTGTGGTGTTTTCCTATAGGAAGGAAAACAAAGCTGTGAGCTAAGGCCTTTTTAAAATATGTAGTCTTACTTTATAGCCCAGGTTGAGTTGCACTTCCCTATCTAAGTCATGACAAGCCTTGTGACTCAACATGAGCTAAGATTTGAGGCATAATAGGAAGTCGGTAGATAGGGTCAGAAGCTGTTCACTTATATTTGATGTAAGAGGAAGAGGGGGGACAGAGATAAGAGCACAGGGAAAGAAGGACACACAAAGAGAACACACATTAATGGCCACCTACTTCCTAAGGTAACAGATGGCACTCTCTGAGGTAGATAAGAAAGCCCTTGGGCAATGGAGCACTTCTGATTTTTGTGACAATCTAGTTACATAGTAGGATGTATTTCTCTGAACCCAGGGGTTGGTACACTCACACTCTACACATTCCATTACAAGCAAAATTTATCTCAAAAGAAAATCAAAACAAAACAAACCAGAAGCAAATACTGACCTCTAATGAGACACAAGGTGAAGCTTCTGAAGATAAAGTGCATTTGTATCTGCAGCTGACTGACATGCAACAAAGGTAGGACAGCTGGGTGGATGGGTAGATGAGCTGATGGAGAGATGAGTGGGTGGCTGGATGGATGGATGGGTGGATGTATAGGTGCATGGGTAGGAGGATAGGTGAGTGGCTGGGTGGATGTATGGGTGAATGGGTATATGGGTGGATGAATGGGTGAGTTGATGGATGGGTGAGTTGATAGATGAATGGGTGGGTGGGTGGATGAATGGATGAATGGATGGATGGATGAGTAGGTTGGTGGATAGTGGGTGGATGGATGGATGGATGGATGAGTGGGTGAGTAGGTAGGTAGATAGTGGATGGATAAATGGGTAGATAATTTTAAAAACATTAATTGCAAAATTTAGAATTTATGATTTGTCACCAAAAATCCTTTTGAAATTTTTATGTATTTAAAACTAAACTAAATTAAACTATATAATAAAATTTTGGGTTTAAAAACATATTTTTTTACAGTGTGTTATTTAAATGAAAAGATCTAGATAACAGGAGAACCAGGCAAGAGTCAGAGTGATTGTCACTAGAGGATGAGGAAAGAGGAGTTACAGCCCAGATAAATTTTCAACAAAATCTTACGATATTATTTGATTTTAAATTTTTTGTGTATAAGTAACCCCAGCTATAGCACTAATTTGCAAAAGAAAAGAGGGCTTTTATATTGAGATGTCTATTAAATCATTTTAACTGTCTTCACAAAAATGTACAATTTCATTCTTCATGACTGTAATGAAAACCAAGAACAAGAGGTCATGGTGGTGAGAGGTACCTGGGGCTCCTTAGCTGAGAGTTCTGGAAGGCTCTGTGAGTAGGGACAGACAAATAAGAAGAGAGTCAGAAAGGTTCAAGGCTGGACTAAGGAGGGCAGTGGGCCAGGTGTATGGCAAAGCAGGGAAAGAAAAGGGACAAAGAGATACTGGATCTTTGAGCTTTGGGCTCTGCTCACACAGCTTGGCCACAGTACTGCCCAGAGGACTCCTGTGCTATTTGATAACAGTGACTGATACTTTTTCGTTTTCTCCCAATTTTACTTTGTGCTGATAATATTTATGGAAGCTTCTATCTGTGGGCCAGAGTCACAAAGATTGGAAAAGGGGCATTAAGACCTTGCTGTGATAGTGGAAGTGAGGGAACTCCCAGAGCAAGAGCTCTCCTTGTCTCTTCACACTATCCTGTCTACACGCCAGCTCCTCCATTCACTTGACCTTGGAATCCCTGCCATTTGTGTTAACAAGACCATTAACTCAAATGTCTCCATTCCTGGTCCCAAGGGTCATTTCCTGGGAGGACACTGAGCATGGAATCCAGGAAGCCTGACCCTTGTGCCTTTACAAGACTAAGATCTTCAAGGAGTACCTTGGGAAAGCCTGCTCTTGCCCTGGATAGAAAGAAGTTGAGGCATCCAGATTAGAGAGGAGACTCTGTGAAGAAATAGAGCAGAGCCTTCTAGGTAGATAAGAAGTGAGGAGACTGGAGAGAGGCAAGGCTATGGGCAGCTGAGGAGACAGCTAGAGATTTCCCTACTTCAGGCATAGAGGCTAAGGTGCTGGTGTGAGAGACAGCCATGCACCTTTGGTGGGCAAGCATCCACCCCTGTGACAGTGAGTGGTGCCAAGCGGGGGCACCGTAGGCTCTGGCACAGAGCTGGCAGCTGCCACTGTGGAGGTTCTTATGCTAATGCCACTTGTCAAACCGTCAACTCTCAGGGCAGCTGGACCTGACAGAAAAGCATCTGGGTCCTCTGGGGTTTGCTTCCCTTGAGCCTCTGCCAGGTCCTCAGAGATGGCCAACACAAGTTCAGAGCTGAATTCCCAGGACAGGGGTAGTCAGGAAGCAGATGCTGTTCAGGGTGACTCACACTTAGGGACTGCAAAGGGGAGGGGAGATCATTGGCTCTCTCTTCACTTTCTAAGGCTCCACTCTCTCCTAAAGTCCCATCTATTTAAAACAGGAGATAACTTCTAGAATGGATGATATACCTGGAGTTTCTTGAGGGGAGGGTACCAGTCAGCCTTTCTCCCCCTGAAACAGAACACTTAACATTCTAATAAGGAGGGAAATGGTCTATTTTTACCTCATTTTGGGAAGTCCCGGTCTATGATTAAGATGGACCCACTGCCTTGGGCTTATGCTGGGTGTCCTGATTGGCAATGATGGGAAGTGTGCTGGGGTCAATAGTTCACCTTGCAGCCAGAAATAAGAGAGAGAACGAGGAATGGGGGACCCATGGAAGGCACAGCCACCAATGACTATTGAGCTCTCTTGAGGCTCTAATGCCTAAAGATCCACAGGGCCTCCCAACATCGGCATCCAGATACAGCCTTTAATATATGCAGTTCTGGGAGATACTCAGCATCCAAACTGTACCAGAAGGCCATGGCGACTTCATTCTAGTTCATTTGGTTTGGCCACTCCGTCCCTGTCTGGATAGAGGGAAAAGCATGAGCTCACTGTTACCTATGTGAGCTTAGGCAAGCATCCTCCCTCCCCTGTGATCTCCCTCACCCGTGTGACCACTGTCCACCTCCACACACCGCCTAGGTGTCCTCATCTACCAGGTTCACAGACTTTGCCTCCTTCACCAGACTGTGGTAAGTGGTATGGAGATGACTTGGTGCGGCCTATGATATGAGTGAGAAGAGGGGGGGAGTGAGGGGAGAGAGAGGGAGGGGGGAGGGAGGGAGGGGGGAGGGAGGGAGGGAAGGATTCTGATGAGGAAATGCATGCACTTCAGATCAAATGGCCCAGGACTTGGATAGGGAATGCCTGGTGAAGAATGGACCATCTCCAGCTGTCAACATCCAGGGCACCACCTGAGCCTGAGACCTGTAAGATTTTTAAGAACAACATCTGGAGTGGAGTGGTAATGGGATTCCTAGGGGACATCTGCTTTCTGCCATCACCCATGGGACTTGAGGAAAGATTGGGTGTCTTGGAAGCAGAGAAAGCTGAACTCAGAGGCTGGAGGCCCTCTGGTGCCTCCCAGTTCAGTCGCTCCTGTGGCCTTGAATAAGGACTCTCCATGGCTGACCCTTCCTGTGGAGCCCTCCCACTGGAACCTCAGCATTGTGAGGGGTGAGCCCGACAGGATGCCACCAGCAGGTGGAACCTTGGGGAACACCTATTGGCAGGAAGGCACAGGTCCTCTTCACCCACCCACCCGCGAGTCCACGAGCGCTCTCCAAGGTGTGCAGGGAAGTTTCTGGTAATTGGTTTATAGATGGTTCGCTCAGCATTGTGTCTGGCCATAAAATATACTCACTTAATAGTCTCCAAGGAGCTGCGAAACCTTCCAGACTATAACTCCGAGCTTCCCATCCCTCCTGCCTGGCCTGACACCGAATTTGGTGACTCTGATTTGATTTTGACCTTAAATCTACCCTAAATGCCTCTGAGCAGTAGCCTTAGGGAGGAGGCAGAGACAGGGAGAGGCCTACGGTGGCTGAGAATTATGACTCATGCCCATTATAATAGAAGGGATGACTGCTCTGCAGGCCCCTTCTAAATCACTCCTAAGGAGATTGGGACTGAGCCTACAGTGGTTTAGACTGACAGATGGAGCTTCAGGGAGCGAGGAAACATGGGAGGTCCTTCATCTGACCTGAGTCTCCACTATCAGGGACTCCAGGGTTCTGAGTTCGCCTTCTGGTAGTTTCTGTCTTCTGGGTATCCTCTTAACCCTTTCTGGCAGTATCGTCCTCTTATAGAACTCCAAGAAGCTGGTCCCTGAAAGCTAGTGTGTGGCTAGAGAGATGGCTCAGTCTGTAAAGTGCTTGCTGTGCAATCTGGAGGACCTGAGTTCAGATCCCCAGAAACCAAGTTACTATTGCTTCAATGAAACCATGACCAGAGCAATTTAGGGAAGGAATGGTTTATATGGCTTATTCTTTTTTTTAAAAAAGATTTATTTATTATATATAAGTACACTGTAGCTGTCTTCAGACACACCAGAGGAGGGCATCAAATATCATGACAGATGGTTGTGAGCCATCATGTGGTTGCTGGGATTTGAACTCAGGACCTCTGGAAGAGCAGTCAGTGCTCTTAACAACTGAGCCATCTCTCCAGCCCTGGCTTATTCTTCCATATCATGGTTCATCCTCAATCGAAGTCAGGGCAGGAACTCAAACAGGACAGGAACCTGAAGGCAGGAGCTGATGCAGAGGCCATGGAAGGGTACTGCCTACTGGCTTGCTCCCATAGCTTTGCCCAGTCTGCTTTCTTATAAAACCCAGGACCACCAGCTCAGGGATGGCACTACCCACCATGAGCAGGGGCTTCTCCACTAACCAGAAATTAAGAAAATGTCTTATAGCTGGGTGTTATGAAGGCATTTTCCTAATTGAGATTCCCTCCTTTCAGATGACAATAGCTTGTGCCAAGCTGACATACACCTAGCCAGGACACCAAGTAAAGCACCAGGCACAGTGATAGCACATTCCTATAATCCAGCCACCCACTCTATCTGAATTGCTGAGTTCAGTCACAGTGAGAGAGCCTGCATATGCACACACATTTACGCACATCTGAACACGCATGCGCACACCCACCTACATACTTACACACACATATACATAGCTCACACACGCCAAGCACAGGAACCCCACCGTGTCTATGATAACATGTCCAAGGGCAAGGAGTATAGTCCTCCTGGGATGATAAACGTCTGCCCGATGCTCTGCTGGGACAGGGTAGGCAAAGGTGGAGTTGCTGCCGGCTCCCTTTCTTGGCAGAGGAGACCATAGCAACTTCTGGTCAGAGATGAGGCTTCTCGCCATGTGTATCTTCAGAGTGCAGACTAGGTTTCTGCTCTAGAGGCCCCCACTCACTAGACCTTGACCTTCCCCACCTTCCTCGAGGAGACCCTTTGTAGTCCTGTCTTGGAGATTAGATTTGCTCTTAGCTTTTGGGGTGTCAGATGATGTGATGGTTGAGGTCATCAGATCTAAAGGCAGACGGTCTGCATTTGAACCTACATTGCATCATCGACGCTCTCAGACCATGCGTCTCTCCTCCCCGTGGCTCCATTTACTAAGCAGCAGAGAGCAGGATAAGGGAAGTGTACGCCGCTATGGGTCGCTGTAAGGGTTGCACATACAGAGGCTACAGAGCAGGAACTGGAACCCGCTGAGACATCAGCTCATGTTAGCTGCAGTTCTCTTGTCCTTGGTCAGGGGGAGGTGGTGTGGAGAGGATCTCAGAATGCATACTGAATCATGGTGGACCCCCAACTGGATCATGTGTCCAAGGCCTAGGAATGAATTAGTGAGTATTGAATGAATGACTACTACAGATCATGGCTGCTGCATGCTAAGCTTAGCTACCATCACAGACAATGTTTCGATAGAATGTGACTAACAACACCATAAGTACTAAGAGAGGGACCAGGCAGTTGAGGCTAGGAAAGGCCCTCTCCTGGGATCACAGCACTCGGGAGCACTGAGAGACACTCACGTCCAAGGGCTTCCTGTGCTAAAGAAGAGTGTGTGTTTACTCAGAGTTAACCTTCTAAGCACCAACACATAGTGGAGATTGCCCAGGACACGTGGGTCCTCGAGCATCAGCAGTAGGATCATCTTGGTTCATCTTAGAGGCTGAGGATTTGAAAGTGTCACAACATAGTGACTTGGTGTGCTTATTTATTAAAACTGGAAAGCCAAGCATGGTGGTGCACACCTATGGTCCCACCACTTGGGTGACTGACGAAGGAGATGGCAAGTTAAGGACAGCCTGGGTCATTGGGTTAAAGGCTAGCCTGGGCAACACTGGAAAACTCGATCTCAAAATAACCCAAGTTAAAAGGAAAGTGGGTGTGGTGACAAAGAGGAAGTGAGGGGGAAATGGGGGCTAGAAGAAGGAAACGAGGAAAGGGAGGGAGAGAAGCAGGCCAGCAAACCTGAGAAAGTAAATAACCTTACCCCTCACGTTTGGAGAAAGAGAGCAAAAGCTGGCAGAGACAGCATGTCTTGCCTCAGTTCCCCAGACCTCTCTCCCAGATCCACGGAGTCCCGGTTCCCATCACTGATGAGGAACAGTGGTCTTTTCCCCAGGTTTGGGGGACTAGAAGAAAAAGTTGCCACTGGGTTCAGTAAAACGGTTTAGCCAAAGCCACAAAGAATGAGAGAACTGGCCACACAGGGGTCCTGACCCCCACCTGCTGTCCCCTCCTGTCAGGAGACCCGGTTCTAGGCGCCAGAAGTTCTGTAACCAAAGCTTGTAGACAGGTGTCCCTGTGCTGGGTGAGGAGAGCAGGGCGCTGGCCTTCCCCAGAACCTGTGTCAGCGGCACAGAATACAGCCCAAGCAGCACACAGCCTCCGGCGCCAAGGAGGCTCCTAGCTGGTATCAAGAGAATTTTCATAAACATAGCAGCCTGTGTCGGGGCAGCCATGTGGAAAGTTGCAATATAACCCACTGATGTCATGTGGCAGGGGAACCGATTTCCAGAGGCTGTACGCTGCTCTCTAACCCTTGTGGAGCAGAGCCTCAGACAGAGTCCTGAAAGGAAAGGAAAAAAACCTCAACAGCAAATCCCTCAGCAAAACCATCCTGCTCTGAGAGGGAGGCTTGAGGAGCAGGCTGAACCCAGGCCCCGCTCCAGGTGCTCCACTCTGTGGTTCTTAGGTCAGGGAGATTGGAGGAAGTCCCCCAACCGCACCTGAAATTCCAGCCCCAGCCGGCAGGCCTGGACTAGTCTGCGGGCCACAAAGCCAAAGTCAGTCGGAACTGCCTTGGTTTCCTCTACGCTCGCTCAGGCTGGCTTCATTCCAGCCCTGACCAGACTTGCACTCTCTTGTTCAGTAAAGACTCCAGGTTTCCTTTTCCACAACTGGCCACCTACTGCTTAGTACAGATCTGCTCCTGCAGAGAGGCACCTGGAACAGGGGAGGGGAGTGGGGCGTGACACCCTGGAGGTGTCTCCAGAGGTGGCCCTCCCTCACTCCCCGGGTCTTTCTGGCTGGCAGACCTTGGCTGGGTCATTGAACCACTCCGGGCTGCAATCTGCTCATTTTTAAATGAGGGGAGAAGAGGCAAATAAATGTCATTTAAAGGTCCTCTTAGCACAAAATGTCTTCTTTTGTGGCTATTCACACACAAGGAGCTGCACGAAAGAGCCAACCACAGAAAGGATGCTGGGAGGCTTTATGGATGGCTCTAGAGGTTTATTTATTTTAGGGGGGTCTTTAAAATTAGAAAACTCATCATTCTCATCGCGGAGAAGTTGGAAACAAAGGGGATGCTTTAAAATGATTACTGGGTGTACTTGATTTTGTTTATTTAGTCCTTGTATGTGTTCACGTGCCTGTGGAAGCCAGAGGACAATTTGTGCGAGTTGGTTCTCTCTCCTTCCACCCGGTGGGTCCCAGGGATCCAACTAACATCGCCAGACTCAGTGGCCAGACATCAAGCTTTGCCAGCCGGCTTGTCTTGGTTGTTGTTATTTTTCTTTAAATGGAGAACATATTTGATATGAAAACAGAAGGGACAGTCCAAAGATGGGGTTGGGGTCGAGGAAGATTGGTTGCGGGAGGAGACAAAATCAACCAAAACCAAATAGGTGTGAAAAGACCATAAGGAAACCTGTTGTTTGTAAGGTAATTAAAAAATAAAATTTAAAAACGTATACCTAGTTCCTAGTATCCCAGCTACGGTTTCCATTAACCTATGGGGCTTTTGCTGTTGCCCTCTTATTAACACTATTTTAATTGCATGTCTCCAGGCCTGTTAACCCTTCGGAATGTGTTAGGTCTTCAGTCTTTGCCTATCTATCTATCTCTATGTTTTCTTAAAAAAAAAAAAAAGACCTTTTAATGATAATATTATATAGACCATACTCCAATTATTTTGGAATTCATTATAACTATTTTTCTTAAATCAATATTCTTTTATAAAATGGCACTTTCTTCTATTTGTGCTTTATCCTCATGATTTAAAAATATTCCTATTTATTTAATTATTTATTTTGTGTATGCCTGCATGAGCACGAAAGTGCATGTGTGTGTGTGCGTGTGTGTGCGTGTGTGTGTTTATGTATGTTTGTGTGTGTAAAGGTACATGTGTGGGAGTCATAGACTGACTCAGGAGAGTTCTCTCCTTCTACTCTGTGGGTCCCAGGCTCAAACTCAGGTTACCCGGCATGCCAGCAGGTGTCTTTACCCGCTGAGCCAGCTCACCAGCCCTCGTGGTTTTTAATGTTCAAACAAATCACAAATGAAGAAATACAAATGGTTGGGAAACACAGAAAACACACAGCCTCTGCCATAATCCAAGATAAGGAATGAGATGGTTTTACACATCTGATCAGCATTGATCTTTCTTTAAAGCTCACAAATTGCACCTTGCTTATTACCCAGATGACAAAGTAGACGGTTCTCCTTTTGCATGGCTAGCAGGTAAAAACCTATACAGTTTTATCTATCAGAGTATAAACTGTGTATGATTGTTCATTTAATAGTTCTCGAATTTACCCTATGGGAATAATTGCCTAAGTAGGAAACAGTATAAGTACAAGAGTGTTTGTGAAAGCCTTATTTGTAACAGCAAAATTTTACTTACGTGCCAATCAATAGGAGAGCAATTCAGTAAAGCATGAGACATACAAGAGAGAGATGGTGCGCAATCATTAAAAATGATAATGTGGTTCTATACTTATTGACCTGGGAAGATGTCTTTGACATTTTGTGTCGAAAAAGGGAGTGGGGGGAAACAGATAACAGGGCAACCTGCAGAGCTGGGCTCCTTCGTGTGTGATCACATGCGAAGATGCGTACGAAACTTACAGTACAAAATTCCCCAAGCATTGCTGGCTTAGTTAAGAGGGGCTGGAAGGTTGAAATCTGGCTAGAGTGGGAGGGGGCTGTGGGGACAGCTTTGGGCTCTCACTCTGAGACTACAATTGCTAACCAACCATCAGGGGCTTCTTTTGTTTCTCAGGAGTACCTTCGATTAGGACAACAAGGGGGACCCTGTGGGAGCCTGGAAGCCCCTCAGTCTGCTGAAGGAAGAGACCAAACCATTAGTGATGATTAGCTCTTAGATGCAGGGTTTGAGTTGTTTTAATTTCCACTCTAATCTTCTGGTTATTATGTAAATATTTTACAGAACTGTTTTCGTAGTGTTTGTTGTTTTAAAGACTCACAAGCCTTGGGGCCTTTTGCTTTTGGTTTCTGTGGATACTCATATAGCAGAGGTTCCAGCAGCCTTTGGCCATGCCCTTCCTCCCAGATCTTTGGACCTCTTGGCAGGTACCAGATGTCTAGGTATGTGCAAGAAAGAGGGGGTTCCATTCGGAGCCTACCTATACAACAGCCCCACCACCACCTACACCACTCCCTACACAACAGCCTCACCACTACCTACACCATGCTCCTTGTGTGAAACCCAAGCTCCTGGCCTGAAACCCAGCCACTGTCAAAGGACAGCGCCCTTGATCTCTTCTGTTTGAATCACTCAAAGCTCCTCCCAAGGTTTGGCACCTCCACTACCCTCTTCTTGATTTCCTTCCTTTGATTCTGATTCTGCATTTTGTGCTCCCTGGATATGGAAACCCTACCACCACCACCTCCACCCCTAACCTCGACTCTGAATTCTGGCAGCCTCCTAGCTGACATCTGTCTTTGCTCTCACTTCCATTTTGGACCTTGCTGTTCCTTGGCAAGTTTAGGACAGCCCCAATGTAACTGCAATTTACCCTACTCAACCCGACAGTTCCAGTGTCTTGTACCCAGTTCTCATGGTGTCCATGATCCCTGGGCTGGACTTTCACAACATGGAAACAATGATTTCAAGTCCCTATTCCCCACAGTGGGGGTGGAGGGTAAGGGGGAGCTCAGTATGTCAGATGTCAGAGGCCACAACAGGAAGGCCACTGAGATGTCATGCAGTTGACACTGTAAGATTATAATTGCCAGGCTCTTCTGGGGACACTTTGCACATCATCTCATTCAACTCTGTTATTACCTTTAACCCAAGTGCCATTATTATACCATTCAAAGACCAGGAAACTGAGGCGCAGGACATAACTTCTTCAGAGGAACAGAGGAGTCGATGGCAGGAAGAACAAGAGTTGGAACCCAGGTCATTTGGCTCCTATGGAGTCTGGGGTTTTAGTATCAAGTTCCAAAAGGCAGAACTGCTGAGCACCGTGTTGGGAATTTACCCAAAGAGCTACAGAAACTCTGTAAAGTAAGGTGTGAGTTCTTCTTGCCCAGACTCTTGGCTTCCTTCTGTTTGTGGATGTGGGTGGGCAGGTAATGTGTGTGTGTGAGAGTGCATGCTTATGGGGGTGTGTGCATGTGTGTGCATGTGCTTGCGTGATTTTAATAAGTGGCAATGAGGCATGTGTGTGTGTGTTCAGATGAGCACACAAGTTTCTGTCAATACAGATGAAGGACAGAGGACAAGCCTGAGTTGGGTTCTTTCTCAGGTACCATCCATCTTGTTTTTCCTCACAGGGCCCCTCAGTTGTCCTGGGATTCGCCAGTTAGGCTGGGCTGGCAGATTAGCAAACCCCAGAGCTCTGCTATCTCTACCTCTCCAGTTACAAGGAGACAAGCTTCTATCACCATGCCAGGATTTTTATATGGGTGCCAGGGATCAAACCCTGGGCATCTCCTGACTTAGTCATCTTCCCAGCCATGATTCTTGGTTCCTTAAATAAGACCCTTTATGCTACTCACCTGTTCAACCAGTGTCCCACTGGGCCCAGACTCTGCTCACATCACCTCAGACCCAGCCAGTTATATCTGGGTCTGTATGCCAGGAGATGAGGCAGACCAGACCATTCCTAAGTTCAGAGCTATCCCAGTTGGCTCTGAGCTTTGTGCCCTCTCCATGAGCACCTCAGTCAGAAAGGAAGCCCGATGAACAAGACCCTACAGACATTTTGAGTCCACAGGCAAACTATGCCTTCCACAATAAAGGTGTTCCAAGGGGGCTTTGTTTAAACTAAATGCTTGCAAATTGAGTTCCATTTAGAATGTACTGGAATTGCCATCTGATAACACAGTAGCACTGACTAGCGTTGGGTGATTTTCATGTACTGGGAACTTTCTTGTGGTAACCACTTAATTCTTAACACACCTGTGTAAAGCAGAACTAATGAAGAAACTAAACCTTGAGAAGTCGCCACACCTGCCCAAGGGTCACCAGCTGACAAGAGGCATCTGACTCTTAAAGGGTCACCCAGCCAACTTTTAAGCAGGCTCTAAAGAATCAAGTCTTCCAAGCTTTGATTCGTGTGCTCTGAAAAGACAGACCACACTTTCTTAGCTCCATCTTTAGACTTTATACGAGGCTGAGAAGAAATCTAAGTATGTTTGAGAGGCTCTGGCAAGTTCTAGGAAGGAGACAGTAGACGGGGCTCACCGGAGTCTTCCAGCAGGGGGCTCTCTAGAGCTGCCCTGCTAGAACTAGGGAACAAAAGAGCGCTTCTGCACAGTGTCAGCGCCTTCGTGGTCCAGCTGCGAAGTCTGGCTGGTGAAGACAGCCGTGTGAGACCCCAGGTTAGAGTCTCTAGGAGCTTGAGCAGTCGCTAAAAGGGAACTGCACAGGGGCAGCCCACGCTCTGTGATACGCAGCTTTGGTCATAATAAACACTGCGGCTGAATATTCCCATGGGGCCTTCCTAATGGAGGAGATGGATACACTCCAGCGCAACCCGCAGGGTTTCACACGCGGCTCTGACTAAACTCCCTATAAAATCAATCCCGCCTTTTCTCCAGCTGCGACAGGGTGTTCTAATATTAATCCACTCTCCTTGTAGGCCACCACCACCCCATCCCCAGCAAAAAGGCTTTAATGATCTTTAGCCAGGCATAAATAAGGCCACATATTCAAGCAGAGAGTACCGGAGCTTGGGAGACTGCTACCTTTATCTACCACCACAGTGGCTGGCCCTTTTGCTCCCTTGAGCAGCTTTCTTCTCTCCTGCAGGTGGAGCTGCAGCAGAGGCCTGCTCCCAAAGCAGGATGGATGGGAGGACCAGGGCTTCCCAAGTTGTTCCACTGGGTCCTCAGATATTTGCTCTCAGTCCTAAGGGCCTCCCGAATGCTGTCTGGCTCTAGCAGCCCAGCTTCTAGCTCTTCCTCCTGTGTCTTGGGCATCTCCTTGGAAGCTCTGTTATCTTCCCCTCTCTCTAAGGGGTAGCTGGGTCTGGAGAGAGGCTCCTAGCAGCCAAAGGAAGAAGTGGAAGTGCTTGGAGATAAGCAAATGGGTAAGGGAAGAATCAGAGGTTCAGATGGTGGGATGAGCAAATACCTGCGTTGTTGAGAGGGTCTAATTGGTGAAAGCCATCCTCCTCCTATCTCAGGACCTTCTCTGAGACCTCAAGGCCCAGTGGTGTTTATGTGAGCCAAGCAGAAGCCCTGGGCTGCCTTTGGGAGGCACTGGGGGCTTATTTTCTAGCAGGGAGCCATTTTGAGAGTTGCAGGATCAGCTGCCCTCTGCATAAACTAGCTGCCTGGCTGCGTCTGAACCTCTCAGCAAACTCCCTCCAGCGACAGCAAGCTCGGAGCCTAGAGTCAGAGTTTACCTCCTGACTTCAGAAAACAATCCAAACAGTCCCAGGGTCTTTAAGCAGGCATACAGTGAGCTCTGTAAGGGGCAGAGCCTCAGCACCTTGGGGTGAAAGGGAGCTGAGGCTCCAGCTTCCCCTATAGCCTTAATGGTCTTAGACTCCTAGGTGATGTCAAGGAAGAGCGTGCTAGGTAACTGTATTCTGTCAAGATAACTTGGTTTGCTGGTTTGTTTCACATTACAACAAACATTTTACCTAAGAAAAGTATGGACAAAAATAAAGGCAGAGAGGAAGACACTACCTACATCAACTCACAGCTGTATTTGAGCATCTTTCACTCTTTCTCCTTTCAAGGCTTGGGCCGAGGCTTTGCTTTGGACTTGCCCCAATGCCCTGACGTGATCTTTTGCCTGCAGAAGACCCATTGTGAGGTGGAGAGATGACTTATTGGGGGTACAGTTCCTTAAAGCTCGTCCCTCCCCTTGCTCATCAACAAGAGGAGAGGATGAGGGCACCACCCTAATGGTAATGGTAAGGATTTGTTTTAGTTATAGAATAGCTTTCGTTTACTCTTTAACATTTTCAAGCATGTTAGCCTGTATCCTGATCACATCCACCCTCAACTCTCCAGAACCAAACGTGGTCGTCTCACTAAATGGACGCGTTGTCAAACTGCTTTCTAAATATGTATGTGTATTCCCAATGCATTGTGCCTCGACTGTGGCCAGAGAAGCCTACAGAAGCTTCAGTAGCAGATAATGTTCACAACTGTCAGAGTGCTGAGAACAAATGACTCTTGAGTGCCTAACCCTAAGGCACTCAACAGGAAGTCTATATCAATCCACTAACCCCAGTCCCACTGCACCAAGGCTCGGGGAACATGGAAGAAAAGGGGGACATAACATAAGAGCCAGAGAATGGGAAGGATGCGTGAATTGTGGTCGAGCCAACAAGACAGGCAACATTCCAGACGACAACACTAACCAGACTCATTAGGTTAAAAAAATGAGTTCAACACTTGGGATAGCACCAGTCACCCAGGAAGCAGGCAGTGAGCGTGGTAACTGTATTGCTAGTAGCGTTAGTTATTTGATCTAGTTCCTCCTAAGGAAGTGGGTGTGTGAACTGTTCCTTCTTCTTCAGGCAGCCAAAGTTACTCCCGGGAGTATCCTGAGTACCCATCTGTGCCTTGCGTGGAAAAACAGGGTGTCACCACGGGTAGAGTTGAACACCACCGTTCTGGGATTTAGTCTTTGTTGAGGTAAAATGTAGCAGAACCTTCCCCTAATGAATAAAGATTTCAGGGGACCAATCACTGGGCGAGAAGTAGGCAGGACTTCCGGGTTGGAAGAGAGGCGGCAGGAAAAGGTGATTGGCTTTTGGATGCGGGACAGGTGAAGGCCAAAAATGTAGGTAAGGGAGGCCCCCTGGTTCAGGTGCCTGAGATCTCTCTAGCAGGCAGCCCAGGAAGACGATTCCAAATAAATAAATAAATAAATAAATAAATAAATAAATAAATAAATAAATAAATAAATAAATAAATAAAAAATGCTGTCAAGAACCCAGAAGTTCCCTTGCTTCTGCCGAGTCTCAAATCCTACATCTTTCTCTGTAGCCTTATCTACAGATTGCTCCTAACGCCACAGTCCCTTGGCTCCTTCTGGAGACGGGTCTGGCTTCCTAAAGAGTACTTGCTTGCCCAGCCTTCGTAGAGCCCTTAATGCTTTCTAACTTAAAACAGTGGATTACCAGAGTGTTCTTGGAAGGAAGCCTAGATATCCCCAGTTCCCGAAGATAATAACAAATAAACATTTGTTTGCTACTCATTCCCAACATTCTGCTAACGGTTTCTAATGCCTTATCTCAATCCCCACAAGATGCTGGTAGGAGTCACCAGGATCTCCATTTCCCAGGTAAACCCAAGGCTTGGAGAGACTGTCATCTGCCCAGGACTGGTGGCCTGCAGCATCTGTCACCAAGGTGACTGGAATCTAACGACAGAGAAAATGTTCTTCTCTCTAACAAATGCCACGAGTGATCTTCTCGGTTTTCTGTTGCTGTTTTCCCCAGAGGGACCCTCATGTCATTGTGAAGCTCAGTGCCAAGTTTAAAGGTGCCAGCTTGCTCAGGCACGCTGCATATCCCTTGCTGGGGACAACAAGAGAGACAAAGGAGGGAACGAGACTCAGCAGTCAGCAGTCAGCCATGGTCAAATGACTAGAAAGGTACAGTGCTGAGACCAAAACCCATGTCCTCTCTGATGTGTTCTTTCTAGAGCATTCAGTTGCCTTTCTCTCCCTTTACCTGGAGCCAGAAACCACACCACATGTATTTTTTTGGTATTGGACACCCAGGATCCAGAGAAACTTACGGCATACAGTAAATGTTTACTTAATGCCTCATATCAAATCGGTGTCAAGCTCTATAGCAGCAGAGGTTGAGAAAAATACAAGCTGTTTCCCTATAAGCCAAATCGTCACTTCTGTTATCCACCTCCTCGACCTAGCCCATCTACCCTTTTCCTCTTTTCCCTTCCTAAGATTATATTATGTGGAAACTTAGCCTCATTCAAAAGATGCCCAGAGAGGTAGTCACCAACTTGAGACATTGGCTCTTGATTTCCAGTGGCCAGGGCTTCATTTCTTCCATGCCCAGGCTGGGGACCACTTTGTCACTGCCTGACGGTGCCTGTCTCAGGTTGAGGAGGTCCTCAGGATCCCAGTTGGAGGCAAGTGGCTTGGCCAGGCCTCCTCCAGCAGTGGCACATCAGGGTGCTGCTAACTGCATTTTTTCATCAGTTAAGCGAGTTAATGGGCACAGAAAACATACACAACTTGTCAGCCCTTTAGCTGCTGCTGCTGCTGCTGCTGCTGCTGCTGCTGCTGCTGCTGCTGCTGCTGCCGCCGCTGCCACAGAGGCTCTCCCGCCTCGGGCGCAACTAAATTGCTCATCCACTTGCCTGCTTCCTCCCTTTCCTTTTCCTTCTTAGCTTGGTTCTTTTTCCTCCCTTTTAAAGTCTCTCTCTCCCCTAAATTCTGCCCTTCCCTCCCTCTGCAAGCAGCTAAAGAGACCCGGGAACATTTTTATTTATTTAATTGTCTTCCTAGACAACCGGTTCTGGAGAAGTCTCTGATATAGATGCTCACTCACCTGAGTTAGTGCCCTGTCCTGTGTACCTCCTCAGGAGACCAATTTTCAAGGACAGAACAGCCCAGATAGAGTTTTAGCTGGAGGAGAGAGGAGCGCATGCTTGGGAACCTTGGGTAAATTCAGAGGTCATGGTGGTCTGCACAACATGGGTATTCTTTCAGTTGTACACACATGCTCAGTTGCCCACGTTGAAGGCGCTCTGCCAGTATGTACGTACCCACCCTTCCTAACCTGAAAGTTTACATGCATCTGCAGCTATGCATATTCTCCAAGCCCAATGTCTTTATGCACACATTCAGCTGTCATCCCAACACGTAGAATATAAAGTGCAAACAGACTTTCAAAACCCATGTTCGAAATGGGTGCTTCTAAATATTTACTCTGGAAAGAGCTCACAGCTGCAGACACGCCCTACAATGCTCTCCTCTCTGTATCTCCCTAAGACAGCCTCCCCATATTCATTCTCTCTCTCTCTCTCTCTCTCTCTCTCTCTCTCTCTCTCTCTCTCTCCCTCTCCCTCTCCCTCTCCCTCTCCCTCTCTTCCCCTCCCTCCCTTCCTCCCTCTCTCTCCCTCCATCCCTCTCTCCCCCTCTCACACAAACTTACACACACACACACACACACACACACACACACACACACACCATCCCATTACACATGTTTGTATAATGTGGTGGCGGTTGGAATGTGAAGTGTTCCCCACAGGCTCATGTGTTTGAACACTTGGTTCCCAGTTGGTAGCACTGTTTTGCAAGGCTGTGGAACCTCTAGGAGAAGAAGTAGGTCACCTTGAGACGGACAGCCCAGATCCGCTCCCTGTTCACTCTACTTCAGAACTGTGGATGCGAATGCGATCTATGACCACCACACCTGCTTCCATGTACCCTGGAATACGCACCACCCCACCCTACTTACCCTTGGGGGTTGGAGGTGAGGTGGCTCGGAGTCAGTGACAGACACAGACTCCAGGAACAGGTGAGAAACAGGGCAGCAAGCTCATCTGAATGCTGCAGCGAGCTCCTTTAATACACTCCACCCGTGTCCCCATTGGTTTCAAGAAAGCATCTTTTCTAAACAGCAGTTCCTGATTGGCTGGCATTGTCTTGGTCAACAATCCTTGGTCTCTCAGGCAGTCTTCAGTTAGGTCCTCCTGTAGGAGTTGCCTTTGTGGCTATGGGTGGGTGGGGGGGCTCCCCAACTTTTATGGAGAGGTGGTTGCCCCATTCTTCCTACAATGCCTCACCCACCATGATGGACTGCATCCCCTAAAACTGTAAGCTGAAGTAAACCTTTCTCTCTCTGCTTGTGCACGTCAGGTACATGGTCACAACAAGTAACTAAACCATATCCCATACACATACACTCTTAATTCCCATCTTGTATGACTAATATAATTATCCCACAATAGTTTACTGTTTGCATGTTCATCCCATGTGTATCATAAAGACCCTTATCTGACCTTGTGATCATATTCCAACATCCTTCTGGCCATAACACATCTCAAATCTCAAATATCTGCCTCCCAAAGGCCAAAAGGCATTGTGTGTGTGATAATACATGACATATGTGATAGATATGATCTTTATCATATATACCATATGCCTTACAAACATTCCATGTGCACTTATAAGCACTCTGCTGTAGGGACATGCACCATGCCTGGCATGCCCATGTATAAATGGCTGCGTGCAATCCCTTCTAACAGCCATGGCTGCGTTGAATGCCCAGCCGCTGCTCAACTAATTTAATTAGACAATTTAATTAAATCTAAACTATGGATGGCCCCTTGGTTAAGTATCATCAAACCCTATGCTAAGCACTGGAAATAATCAGATGAACAACAGCCCTCGCCCTCAAGGAGTTTCCTGTCTTGGGAGAGAAATGGACAAGAAGGCAGTTACAGAAGAACATGGTGAGCTGAATAATAAGTGTGCATACATGTAAATGCATTCATTTACACACACATACACACACAAATACACATACACACATACATACACATACATATACACACATACACACACATGCACATATACATACATATACACACACATACACACACACACATACACACACACACACACACACACACACACACTTCAGGAGCTCCATCTGGCTGGACCATCCTACATGCACACCTAAATGCAGGAACAGGTACATCCTAGTCACAGTCACACATATTCCTGCTCTACTCCAACCTCACAATTTTAAGCTATAACCAGTTGCTTCATCTGAATGTGGTGGCTCAACGCATCCCCATGAGGCTTCACCCTGGTAATATATGAGCCCCTGGTTAGGGAAGGATGCTCACCTCTTTCCGCTGTCTTTACTCAAGAACGATCTCCCCTCTTGGGCTGTAACTCAGTGCCAGGCTCAGAGTCAGGCCCTCAGATGCATGCAGTAGGCTCCCAAATGGAGTCCAGTTTCATCCCCAGCCTGACCTCTGACGAACCACGGGTCTTGTAGTTAACCTGCTTCTCTTTGCCTATTCCAGCCTGCTCTATGCCTACTACAGAGGCCATCATTGTCACAAAGGGCCAAGGACTCTTTCCTGCTAACCATTTCTTGCTTGGATAGTTGGTACTATTAGTTCTCCAAAGCTAACACGGTCTAGATTCCTAAAACTTTAGTTTGTAGAGCAAAGTGACTTACTTCCTATATTTATAAAGTTTTATTGAAACATGAAACATCATCACATCCATTCCCTTTCTTTAAAAAAAGATTATTAGCTGTGGCTGTTTTAGCACTGTAATGACAGAGTTCAGGAGTTAGAATTGAGACTTTAAATATTTATTGCCTGACTCTGTAGAAAAGGCTTATCACCCTGGAGCAATAACAGGTGTGGTAGGCCCACCCTGGCCTCCTTTTCAAAATACTGTGTAAGTTAGGGAGTAAGTAGGGAGAGTGAGGGTTCTCTGAGGAAGAAGAGAAAGAAACTGTGTCTTAATGCCTCCAAAAAACATTTGACAGGTGCCTCTTATTTACTGACACTCTGCTGCAGGCTGGATTACAGAACCCAGCTCCTACCCTCTAATCTATGGAGAGACATTAAACCACAACTTACACAAGTGACTATGTAGGGAATTGATATTAAGAAGAGGAAAATGGTATTACCAAAGCCGGGAGAAGAACTTTGACTGTACCTCAACAGTTAAACTTACTAGCATGGTAGAGGGATTAGACAAGCTCTCTGGAACCCCCAAAGTGTGTCCCAGAACCACTAAGTCAGAGGGGAGACAGGTGATGCTGGTTCAATGCAGTAATGAGCTCCCTTCCCCCAGCACTGCCCTACCATGGACTCTACTATTGTGGAGGTTGAGTGATCCTCTCAGGAAAGATATCCCTATTGTTAACAGGCTTGACTAGAGGGAGCTGATGTGTGATGGCCACCTGACCTCTGAGGTTCTTCTGCCTCCAAGAGGCTCAGTTCATGTGTGAAGTTCACCAGGTCCTCTCAAGACCATGCCTGGCTTAGCTTGGCCAAGGTCCCTCTCTCCCTCCCAGCATCCATCCCTTGCTCCCCTGTAGCTGGTGTAAGGGACCACCTCTTCTGACCTGTCCTCAAGTGTCCGTGCACAGAACCTTTCACAGAGCACAGTGAGGGTGTCTGTGACTCTTCCAAACATTATAGGCTCACACATTAGACATGACTGGTCCCAAGAACACGTTTCCATTCTGTTGTGAGCAATGCCCTTAAAATCCTCCATTATCGATGTTAATCTTATAGTTAGAGTTAAGTATAACTGGGTTCATGGAAAATCCCCAGCCAGCTGCAGAGGCTAATACATCTGACCTGACGGTGCCCAGTGATATGACGAACCTGTGACCTTTCTGAGAAACCAACATCTTGCTGACTAATGATATGACAAACTTGTAACCTTTCTGAGAAACCAACATCCTGTTGACATCAGCTGACCACAAGAGCTCTGTGTCCTTGGCCTGAATAAATTTTTCCCACTTACCCCCTTCCTCTGTTACCCCTTTTATGGTATAAATTCAGCCTTGGGAAAAAATAAATTTGACGCCTTGATCAAACTCTTGTCTTGGCATCCTTCTTCGCATCTCTTGTCCCCCATTCTCTTCCAGGTACCCTTTGGACCTTCGTTGACTGCCCTGTACCATTCCATTCGGCTTTGAGAAAGACCCTCAAGTCCCACCCCAACCCCATCTTCACATGAGATTCCAACCTCCTTCCACTTACTCTCACATGCCCACTTCTGAATTCTTCTGGCCCCATGTGAAGACTTTCCCGTTCCTCTCCAGCTCCTCAGCCTTAGGTCCTGCCTGTTCCCACCCAGGCAAGGGATTCAGAGGAGCGCAACCCTGGCCACCCTTAATCCAGGATCCTTGTCAGCTTCTCAGTCACTTCATGCCACCAGAAGCTGAACTTCCAGCTCTGGACACGGGACATGGAAGAAAGAGGGAGGAAGGAGAAGATGGTGAGAAGGAGGAACTCACATTCAGGAGTGGGGATGAAAACAGGAGGAAACAAAATGCAAGACAAAACCAGGACTGAGTGGGGGGTGGGGTGTCTCAGGAACTCCATGCTTAAGTGGCTCGATAATTAAATGATTACTGTTTAGAGAGGAAGCCCACCTCTCCAAGTCCCTGCTGGCAGCACAGCACATGAAAGCCTGAATAGCAAATATTTACTCGGAATTAACAGGGAACATCCCATAGAGCAACCTTGGAGCTGTTTCCGGAGTCTTCCCTTAATGTCCTGTGTGGCGGGAGGGCTCAGGCAGGCACTAGACCTGGTGTAATACGTTAAACAAATCTAATGGTGTGCTTTATTTCCCCCCTCAGCAGAACTCTTAATTATGTCTCTTGCAAATGCACAGAGAAAATGGATTAGCCTCAGCAGCTGTTTGCTGCTAAACCGCATCCTCCCCAGAAACTTTGCAAGGAGACCAGGAGTCAGCAAACCTCCTCCCTAGGCTGGCCAGGGGCCCCCACAAAAGTCTGAGAATACAGGGAGATGCTGTCGCAAGACTGCCCAGGAGATAGCTACTGCCTGGCACCAAAAGAGGAGAGGCAGAGCGTGAGTGAGGTGAAGGGTTAGTGGGGATGGACACAGTCAGCTCTATGGCAGAGTAAGCAAGCTTTGGAAAGACTCCTTTGCTAAGGCCACCACCCCTCATCCACCTCTGAGAGCCAGGTCTGAAGTACTCACCTGAGAGAAATAGCAAAATGTGGCTTTGGTGGGGAGTTAAGGGATGGGCAAGGAGTGGATGATGGGTGTATCTCACTGCTGCGCCCTTACGCCTCCTGGTTAAGGAGGGGCCCAGGTCACATAACAGACTCTGTGAAAGTTTAGGAGTTGGGGTTTTAACTGAGGGAGTCAGGTCAATGGAGAGCTAGCGAGTCTGACGGTAAAGACACGGGATGAAAGACACAGGGTCTGTAAGGAAAAGTGTTGTAGCCACTGCAGAGTACTGAGAAGCTCCACACCCCCCGTTAAGGTGCACAAGAGTCACTAAGAGTAACTGCCCTCTGAGCTCCAAGAAGTCAGACATGCTGGTGTGGGTGTGTACCTGTGCATAAGCGGGTACATGTGCATGTAGAGGCACACTGGGGACCCCATGCCTCAGAGGAAAAGTCATGGAGGTTAAATGTGATTATCAGCTTTACTCAGTGGAGCGATGGGATGCCCCAGAGATAAGTAAAGCACACATCTAGTGAGACTACAAGAAGACTACACGGTCATTGATGACTGATCAGTGGTACAGTAACTGAGGGGAGAAACACACTCTGGCTATTGAGGCATCATACGACTAGGGCCAGGGTGGAAGAAGAGAAAGCCAGCCACTGGATGCAAGCTCCAGTCTTCTGAGCATGTGCAGCTGTCACTGCTGCCACCACCCCTGACCATCAGACCTTTCAATGTGGGTCCACACAACGACACTTCGGGGCGCTTCCAGACCTTCAGTCCTGGATGGAACTGTCGCCGATGCTCCATGGTCTGGGGTTTCCAGATTCTTGGACTAAGCAGCCATCTTGTTCCCTAGCTATGCACTGAGTACACAGCCAGTGTTAACTACCCAGTCCCTGATGGGGCCAAACGTTTATGTATCATTTCTGGTGGCTTTATTGTTCTTGGGAACCCTGATGCAAAAGTCATCTTCAGACTACCCTTGCCACCATTTTCATAGACAGGGGAATGTCAAGCAGGCGTAGAAATCGGCCTACTATGACAAATAGAAGACTGTATTCCATACCAGGACCTAGGTCCCATTCTACCTCTCACTAGCAGATATCAAAATCTCTCCCTGTCTCAGTTTCCCCCTTGATAATATCATCTATTATTGTGATGTATCAGGCTTGCCAATGCTAATGCTGGACTTGGCTATATGGGGTGATTATTTCCTTTGTGAAGGGCTCTGGGTTTGATCTTTCTAAGGGATATAAGAGGGACATGAGTTAAAATTCATGAAGTGACATTATAAATCAAAATTACATCATAGCCCTAATGATGGTGACTCTTTCTGAGCACCTGCTGTATACCAAATACAGTGTCCAGTGTTTCTCATGTATTATTATCTCAGTTAGTCTTTCCAATGATCTGTGGCATAGGTCCTCTCAGCACCCTGCATATCCAGACAGAACATTGAATGTGTGGCAAGGTTGAAGGTGTTCCAGAAGGCTGCACAATTGATCCTTATGCAAATCCAGGACAAATCCATATGGTTTCACAAATGGTACCAGTCAGGATATGGGAACTTGGAACTGGAAGAATCTAGGAAGCAGGGGTCCATGCACTATTTAGAACCCAAGAAATTAGAGGCGAGAACACCGCTCTGGGCTCCAGTGGTGTGACCATCTAGGACCAGGTGTGTGAGCTTAATTTCTAAGTCAGAAGCAGGCAAGTTAAAGGCCAAGTGGGATCAAGAGAGAAGGCAAGGGTCCTGTGCCAGTGTTAGGTTTTTCCAAAAGAACAGAATGATAACATAACACACACATACACACACATGAGCGCGCACACACACACACACACACACACAGACACACACACAGAGACACACACCACATCATAACCACACACACACATACACACACATGAGCGCACACACACACAGACACACACACACAGACACACACCACACCATACCCACACACACATATACACACACATGAGCGCGCACACACACACACCACACCATACCCACACACATACATACACACACACTGAGTCATCACACACATACACACACATACACACACACACACTGAGTCATCACACACATACACACACACACACTGAGTCATCACACACATACACACACACTGAGTCATCACACACATACACACACACACACTGAGTCATCACACACATACACACACACACTGAGTCATCACACACATACACACACACACTGAGTCATCACACACATACACACACATACACACACACACACTGAGTCATCACACACATACACTGAGATATCACACACACACATACACACACTGAGTCATCACACACACACACTCACACACACACACTGAGTCATCACACACATACACACACATACACACACACATACATACACACACACACATACTGAGTCATCACACACACACAGAGTCATCACACACATACACACACACTGAGTCATCACACACACACACTCACACACACACACACACACTGAGTCATCACACACACCACACCATACCCACACACATACATACACACACATACACACACACATACTGAGTCATCACACACACACACACATACTGAGTCATCACACACATACCACACCATACCCACACACATACATACACACACACATATACACACACACATACTGAGTCATCACACACACACACATACTGAGTCATCACACACACACACACACACTGAGTCATCACACACACACACATACTGAGTCATCACACACACACACACACTGAGTCATCACACACACACACTCACACACACACACTGAGTCATCACACACACACACCACACCATACCCACACACATACATACACACACACATACACACACACATACTGAGTCATCACACACACACACACTGAGTCATCACACACACACCACACCATACCCACACACATACATACACACACACATACTGAGTCATCACACACACACACTCACACACACACACTGAGTCATCACACACACACTCACACACACACACTGAGTCATCACACACACTCACACACACACACACACACACACCACACCATACCCACACACATACATACACACACACATACACATACACACACACATACTGAGTTATCACACACACACACACTCACACACACACACACTGAGTCATCACACACACACACTCACACACACAGAGTCATCACACACACACACACCACACCATACCCACACACATATACACACACTGAGTCACCACACACATACACACACATACACACACATACACACACATATACACACACACACTGAGTCATCACACACATACACTGAGATATCACACACACACACACCACACGATACCCACACACATACATACACACATACCATATACCACACACACAAATACATACACACACCGAGACACCACACACGTATACACCCCCCCACACACACGCTCAGAGAGAGAGAGAAAGCGAGAGAGAGAGAGAGAGAGAGAGAGAGAGAGCTTATTAAGTCGGCTTATAGGATTCAGGATATGGTCCAGGTAGTCCAACAATGGCTGTCCCATGCTGACAAGGCTAAGAATCCAATAGCTGCTCAGGCTATGTCTCAAACAGTTCTGATGCTGAAGGCCTAAGAAATTCCTGGAGAGCTGCCCGTTTCCAGTCTATATTAGAATCCCAAACACAGTGGTCCTAATGTCAGCGAAGGGATGCTGCAGCAACGGGGTAGCTGAACTCGCCAGCAAGAGTGGAGGCAAGCAGGCAAATAGCAAAGCTTCCTTCTTTGATGTCCTTTTATGAGAAGCCACTAGAAGGTACCACCTACATCTAGGGTGGATTTGCCTGCCTCAAATAGTCTGATCAAGAAAATCCCTCTCAGGGGCTTGTGCTTTAGTAGATTCCAGATGCAGTTGACAAACAAGATGAGCCACCAGGCTGCTCAAAAGCCAACACTGCTCCCCATTCTAGCCAGATGGTGCTGCCAAAGTCCCCCAAAGCCCAGAGGTATTTCATGCAATCAGGGAAAGCTTCCTGGAACACCTGTTGGCACCGGGCAGAGGGGATGGAGTGACAGTGCATACTGCTTGCCCTCTCGGAGCTGGGCGACTATTGCAGAATGTCATCATCGCACAAAGACTGCAATCGTGATAAGCCCAAGGAAGAAAGCATTCACTGTGTGCGATAGGTGTCCCCAGTACAGAACGAAACGGGTTCCAAAGTGTATAATAGGTCACACCCAAGAATTTTATTTCTCACTCACGTCACAAGTCAAAGAGCATTTGGGGGAGTGAGAACAGCCTGTTCTCTTTATTCAAGACAGCCTAGCGGAGTTTCACTGCCTTCAGCTGGTTTCCTGAGGGGCTCTCATCCCATTTCACCAAAGGTCACCAGCCCAGGCACTTTCGTTTCTTCAAGAAGTATCCTCAAAGGTTCCCCTGAGCCAAGCCATGGAATAACAAATGCCCACTGAATTCTTCTTCTCATGCTTGATGGAAGTCATTTGCCGTGCCCAACTCCAAGAGCAGAGCTGTGTGCCCAGGATGAAAGTCAAGTCGTGACCTTAGTAAACCTTAGTGAAGTTCCGCAGTGGCCTACTTGAGTTTTGTACAGTCTCCCTTCCTCCAAATGCCACACTTTGACCAAACACCTCTCTTTTTACCCTCCAAATTTTGTGCCTTTGAAAGCAGTGGCATATAATACTCAAGACTAATTTTTTTCTTTTCTCAGACCTACATTCCCCCTCTGCTCTCGAAATCCTGGAAAAAATGTCAATCGTGGCATTAGTTGTCTTGGGAAGAGAGCCTTTGATCACTTGCATGGGAAATCTGGGCAGACAGCAAATGAGGGCAGAAGGCAAGGCATCAAGAGAGGCTTCCAGAAGTGAAATGGGGACGGACATCAGAACCACAAGGAGCCAGCAGAACTGGACCACTCAAGAGTCCTCCAGACTCTTGGGGAGAGTGACTTCCCCGAGGTGAGGGAGACGGATGCCTGCTTGGGTGTTCAGAAAAGGTGGAGAACCTTTAGTAACGTCTGGGCATGTAACGGAGAATCCAACTTTCGGTACATCACAAAGACTCATTGAATCAAACCTGACACGCTGGCACAGGCCTGTAACCCCAGGTAGTAAGGAGGCTAAAGTTTCAGAGTCCCTAGTTCAAGGCTCATCTGGGCTCCAGAATAATCTCAAGGTCAGTCTGAGAAACTTGATGAGATCCAGTCCCAAAATAAAATGGAAGAAGGTTCAGGTCTGTAAACATTTGCCCTTTGTGAGATGCCCTAAGGTCAATTCCCAAAGCCCGCCCAAAAGACTAAGAGACTCTAATGATTGATGTTTGCAACACGCTGCTAATTTTTTTTTTCTATTTTTTGGGAAAATCTTTTTTTAATTTTATTTATTTACTACATTGCCGCTATTTTCATGAGGTAAAAATATATATCCCCATTTAACAGATAAGGAAATTATCCCAGAGACAGTTGTAGGTCACGTGGAACAGATTAAGGACTCAAACGGGGGGGGGGGGGGGGGGGCGGGGGGCGGGGAGGGAGACGGGAAGAGGGAGAGGGAGAGAACTAGTGAGCAGGGTGCGGGGAGATAGTATTAGGGGCTAGGAGCTTGAGGCGGAAGTGGGCAGGCTGAAGCTATGATTGTGAAGAAAGGGCAGGCTTCCTGAGAAGAGAGTGAAGCAGGCCAGAGGGAGTAAAAGTGACTGGTGTCCTAGGGAGGGAGGCTGGGAAGCAGGCCTCCCTGAGGAGAGAAGACAGCAGCCTGCTCCGCCAGACTATAGACTGCAGGGGCAGAAGGAAGGGGGCTGTTGGCAATGCCTGACTTGCTAAGCCTCAGGGGAGAAAAACCAGGGAGTTTGTGAGAGCAGCTCCCTAAGGTGCCTCGGGGCAGGATGCAGTGCTTTCCAGCAGGGAGCGAAATCAGGAGGAAACGAATCAGGACCAGATGGAGTCAGTGTTCCAGCAACAGCACGTGGTTTCAGAAATAAAGGAGAAACGTGGATTGAGGCCAAATGCAGCCCTTGGGGTTCCACAAACCTGCAGCCTCTGGGGAATCGCTCAGACATAGGACAGAGAGACTGGGAGACACCTTCCGGAGCAGTCTGTCTCTACTGTTTGTTTTGCAATGTTGGAAATAGCGGCTTGGTTGACAGAAAGGGTGGGACCACAGCCCAGGTGGGTGGTGCAGAGCGATCTTCAAGCTCTCCGAGTCTATGTAAGAGCTTGTGGGGGTCCTGCAGTGCCAGTGCCTGTGTGTCAGCTTTTCACACCCCCTCCCGGTGTCCTTCCATTGGACCACAATCCCCTTTCGGCGTCTTCAGATATTTCATTAGTTGTGTGTTCCTGGCAGGATACTCAGCCTTTCTGTAACTCAATCTTTTTGTTTATAATATGATGGAGCTGGCGATGTTGCTGGTCGCGGAACACTCACCTGGCGTTCCTGAGGTATTGCTTTAGGTTCAATCCCCCAGAAGGTCCCCCGCAAATGAGGGAGACAAGACTATCCTCAAGTCCCCGTGGCTAGAGTCATGGAAGTCCCAGGTCCTTCATCACTGCCTCGCCATCCCAGCTGCTCACCAAAGGCTGTGATGTGGATGTGGAGCTCAGGCTCCTGGAGCTGACTAAAACTGTAGCACCGATCAGCCGAGCCTATCAACTCCGACCCTGGCACAGCTCAGAGCAAGAAGGCCAACAGAAGCCTACACATCCAAGCACTTAAAAGGTTCAAAAGAAGAATCAGAAACTATTTGGTGAAATGATTTATTCTTTATTAGAGACTGAAAACGTTACACCCCCTCCAGATTCAGAGGTTGAAGTCCTAGCCCCTAAGACGATTGTATTGAAGGGCAGCTGGGAGTTGTGGAGATGATAAGGGTGCGGCCCTCGCACTGGGATGAGAGTTCTTAGGAAGACAGCCCAGCTCACACGCCCTCTTCCTCCCTTTACTACCTGAGGATGCAAAGAGAAGGCACAAACCCAGAGAACAGATCTTGAGCAATTTGGCAGCCTTGGATTTCCCAGCCTCCAAAACTGTAGGGAATAAATGTGTGGCTTCTAACTTACCCTATTTACAGTATTTTACTGTAGCAGCCTACATGAACCAACGCTTCTTCCTACCTTAACAAAAACATCTTCCTGATGACAAAGTCAAAATATAAGTGTTAGCTGTGGATCCTTTTACTGTGAATGAAATTCAGCAAATAGCAAAGATAGATTAATTTGTTTTTGCACACGACTGTCTGTGTGCTAACAACTATTGGATGAATGAGAAAATAAAGATTAAATCATTAAAAAAAACTATTATAGATTTACTCCAAAATTATTTTTCTTGCTTCTGTTTAAGCAGACCCCCTAATTGTGTTGCCATCATCAAGGTATTCACACAATAATTGTTCGTTTCAAGCAATGCCAACACCGATGCCATCTCATGAGTCATTGTATTTCTTGGTTTTTTTTTTTCCCCTTCCCTACTAATTTCAATTCGGAGAAACTTGTACGCTGCAGCCATAGAAATAAGAAGTGACAATAAGAATTCTTCGAGCCATAATTCTAAGTTTTCAGAAGACAGCTTTAAATTTCGCTTACTTTTAAATACCACAGCGTGCTCTCCTCTGATAAATTACTACGTCAGAGAACACAGTAGCTCACCCCACCACTACTTCCTATCACTGAGTCTGCGTCGCTTGCTCTGCATGCTAGGTCTGGGCCTCCAGTCAGTCAGCACTCCACACCATGGCTTCTGCATCTGCCAAGTCAACCACTCTCACATCGAAAGTATTTCTTGAAAAGCTTGTATCTGTACTGAACGTGTACAGTCATCGATCTTTGAATAATACAATATAATGAGTGTGGATATATGTGGGTGTATATATAAGTGAGATTTAAAGTATACCGGAAGTGCGTTTTGCTTACATGCAAACACCGTGAAATTTTATATATGTGATTTGAGCATCTGTGCGTTTAAGCATTTGTGGGGAGTCCTGGAACCATCCCCTGAAAATACTGAGGGAGGACTGGATAGAGACAACCTTAGGGGAAATATGAGTAGCTTAATATTGCAAAATGTTTCTCGGTTTTTTTTTTACATTCAGCTACTGCAAATACCATGCTAATTAGTGAGTACTTCCAGAACTATGAATTTGAACACAAGGAAAACAAGAGATTGGGCACTCAGAGCACTGGATACTTCATTACGAGAAAATCCACTGCACCCGCTCTGAGAAGAAGGATTTGACAAGTTAATTAATTGGTCTTATATCTAAGCATTTCCACTGCTTAAATCCCCAGTCCCCCACTACCCACTCCAAAGCACGATGTCTCTGATGTGGGCAGTGGCATAATCCTCAAACCTTCATGGCATTTCCAGCTCAGCAAACTTTTGTCTCGTGTAAGGAAGGAGACATGGAGAAGCCTTTCCCAGGGGCCCCGAGCAGTGCTCATGAGAGTGGCTGTTAGAGCGATAGATCCCTCCAAGGCCGTGCTTCAAACAGAAATGTACTCCTTGATGAATGGATTAGTAGGAAGTGTGGGACCACTTGGAGCTTTCTAAAGTGTAACCCACATAAATCCTCCCTGTGCCCACATAGGAATGTTCCTGGGAAGTGCTCCCAGGCCTCCTGAGACCCCACCTTCCTCAAGCCACATGCACCTGCCTACCACCTTTACAGTCGACCCATACTTCCCTGCCACGAGGCCTCAGCATGAGTCACCTCTGCCTATAAGCCCCACCCCTTTTCTCCAAGAGATTGTTTATTGAGCAGTTTGTTATGGAATGGATATGAAGTAGACCCCCTTAGGGTAGACTTCAAACCACAAGTTGAGATTCAATGATGTAAGTGGTGTGTTCTCCCAGGCTCTCTCTCTCTCTCTCTCTCTCTCTCTCTCTCTCTCTCTCTCTCTCTCTCTCTCTGTGTGTGTGTGTGTGTGGTGTGTGTGTGTGGTGTGTGTGCGCGCGCGTGCGCTTCCTGGCTACTAATAAGTGAACCACTTTCTCTATCATATATTCTAGTCACTACATTGCTCTGCCTTACCATAGGACCACAGACAGCACTACAACAAGCCAGACACGAATTGAAACCCCCAGTCCTGTAAGCCAAAACAAATCTCTCCCCATTTAAAGATGTTTCTTTGAGATATTTATCATGGCAATGAGAAACTAAGTTTCTATTCGACAGAACATAAAACTGTACTTTTTATGGCTGAACATCTTTGAGAATCCTCCTTACAACTCCATGGGAAGGAATTCTAGCTTTCTAATCACTTTCCTGGCTCTGGATCCTCTGGTTGCTGGGAATGGCTGGAGTCACTGTAGGTAAACAATGGTCTGGCCACCTGCAGTAGCCTGCAGTGGGTCTAGCCTGGTTCCACTTCCTGCAGGTACTGACCAGATGACAGTCTTTGTGAAGGGGATACACTGTGATAGCCTTTAGTATGTGTTCAGCTATTCCTGCCCTAGGTGACACTGAGGGTAATGTCCTCACAGGTTAGCCATAGCTACCTGAGCCCCCTGCCTAAGTCTATCTCCAACCCCCTAAAACAGAGAGATTTCCAGTCATTGTGAGCTCTGCTGGATATCCACAGAAATCACAGCCACTCTTCACATCCTGTTCCTTTGCTGTTTCAGACACAGGACATGTCTGGGCTTTCTAGAACGGAGGAGAGTTGCAATAGAAAGGGCTTTGGACTTTCAGGATTAAGGAGAGTTGCAATAGAAAGGATATCACTTGGCAGACTGACTACATTCCAGGACCTATTTTCCTTGGTCCCAGTTGCTTCAACAAGCCCTTTCCCCACTTAGTTCCCATCATACCTTTTCCCACTTTGGAAATCTCCAAGGAAGGAGCAAGCAGAAGACACAACCCCACCCCCCAAGAACCCCTCACAGTCCTCAACTGTAATCTCAAGTCTTTCGTTTGGCTCTAAAGCGAGATGCCACCCTTACTTCTTGTGAGGTCCTCCTTTCTTGTCCCCATGAATAATCTCCTCAGAGTTCTGCTGCTCCCTCTGTCTTTGAAAGGGAGCGAGAAGTCCCCACTGTAACCCCTTCTTTGCTTTTCCCTCCTTCCAGTGACTTGAATGTTGAGCACTAGGAAGCTGGGAGGGGAGGCAAGGGCAGAGCTCCTTCCAAAATCCCAAAGAAGTCCCATACCTGGTGTTTCTTTAGGATAACGTCAGATTACAATTTCCTTGTATCAGCTGCTGGGCCCTCAGGGTGTTCTTGAGGGGTCAGCAGGTCCCTCCCAGGAGGTTGCTGTAGCTTCCCCTGTGACGAGGCCTCCTCTGCAGTCCCTCAGCAGTTCTTTGCATCCATGCTTGCCTTCCTGTGGTCAGCTTAGCAGTTTACAACTCTTCCCCGGCAAGGTTCCCAGTGCTTAAAGTGTCACATCCACAGATTAAGCTTCTTTTCACCTAGAATCGAGCTTGGGTCTGACATCCCTTGGGCCCATAATAAGCATTTATTGGATGAAAGAATGGAAGGAGTGATCCTAAGAAACAAGGGTTGACAGGAATAGCGTGAATACGTGATGGCTGGGTGAAGAATTAATGCTTCCCTGGTCCTGTGCCCGCATCCCCTTGTGCAGCAGCCTCCCCAAGTGTTCTCAGAATCCCACCCGCTGATACCCTCAGCTCTCAGATTCCAGGAGAGCAGGCTGCCCGGTCCACGATAATGGAACTGTTAGCTCAGGAGGCCACAGCTTCACCGTGTAAAATCACAGTCTATTCTAGTCAAATTAACTAGGTAATACTCTGCATTAGTGTAAAATTCTCCATCAAACCATGAAGACTGGCATTTAAAACATTCAGGACCTGAGAACGGGAGGAGAGAGCAGAGGAAGCAGGAGAGAGCCATTGCTTTTCCCGGCAAGTCATGTTCAAAAGGCTTTCCAGTCCAAAGAAGCAGGGGAAATCCCAGCCCCAAGATCCTCAAGGCCTGGTCAGAAGTTCCTGGCTGGGCCTCCTCACCCAAGACTTCAACTTGGTTTTGTTTTGTTTCTTTTTGGGTGTCACTGGCTACTGTGGTTCAACTAGGAAATGTCTTCCACAGAGACACATAGACATAGGATCATTGGTCCCCAGATGGTGGCACTGGTTGTGGAACCTTGAGTGAGTAAACCCTGACTGGAGGAAGTAGGTCACTAGGGGAAAGCCCTGAGCTTGTACAGCCTGGTCCTCCCTCTTGTCTACACTCCACTTCCTATCCGTGGCCATCTATCTAGCACTCCCACCTCATGGCTTTTCACCACGATGGACTATATCCCAACAAGTTAAAAGCCAAAACAAACACATCCTTCCTTATGTTGCTTCTCGGTATTACTCAGCCACAAGAAGAGTAATGGTACACTAACGCTATACCATGCCCTCAACAAGACATGCTGAATGAACCTGGGTGTATCAATCAAGAGAAAGAATAAGAGATGATCCATAAAGCAAACCTTACAGTGTCCCCAGTGCCACCTGCATCCATACCTTCTAGGAAGTCATCCCCACGTCCTCCATTCAAAAAAAAAAATTTTCAGGCACCTTACATTCCCAGAAGTGTTCAAGGGAACCCTGGTCACTGGAATTGAACAGATACAATCCCGGAAGTTTGATCGACTATTATTATCATCAGCATCCTTTTTCTGTCGACACATTTATTGAATACCTTCCACACTCCAGATGGACTAGAGGAGAGGACTTTGGAGAAGGATCATAGGCCTAGATGGCAAGTAACCTGTGAACCTAAGGGATGAGACTATGCTCCCTTTTGGGTCTCCATTTGGGGTCACCATTGAGACAAAGCAGTTGGTGCTCCGCAAACGCTGCAGTTGGTGACAAAAAGAGAGGTAGCAGCAGCAGTGAGTCAACGTACCACCGTGTACTCCCATCAAACTGGCAGCCAGTCATCCCAGCCCCTCGGGGCTCGGTCCTGGAGCCCCTGCAGCAAGGGGGGAGAAGGGGAGTCAGTCTCCCAGGAGACTTATTCCATGCTGAGGTAGCATACTGGCTGCTGTGCCCTGGGGAACCAGCTCTCTGCGTAAATGCACAGATAGACAGATAGAGCATATTAAGCACATAACGCTGAGGGGCCTCGTCTGGGAAAGACACTGATTCTAAGTGGCTGTTTGCCATTGACAAGCCACATCACGGACGCTAAAACAGACAGCTTTGGGTTATCTGGCTCCTATCTCCCTATCTCTGCAGTTGCCCCACGTGGGCACACATGCACCCCAGGGCCCCTGCTTGCTCTAGCCCTATGACCAAGCCGATGCTACATTCTGGGTGGCAGACTCGCTTGGCAGAGACCAGATGCCAGCACATCCCTCCCTGTCCCCTGGGGTTCCCAGGCCCAGCTGCAGCAGGCAAGCAGCCTTGAGACCCCATAGTCCTCATCCATCCTCCCCCCTCCCAGAGCCCATCAGCTCATCTCTCTGTCTCCTGGTCCCCTCTTCCACTCCAGCCTCCCTCCTTGCTGTTTCTGCCTGTGTGGGCAGGAGGCAAAACCATAGGAATACATTAACATTTCCTTAATTCTATCTGCGCCTCCAAAACTCTGAGTCACAACTGGGTAGGTTTTCATGCCTGGTGAACTGTCAGCCTCATTCAGAAGTGCCGTTTTCTACTTGGGTCCTAGATCAACAAAGGGACAACTGGCAGGCTCCTATGGGACTAGGAGATGACTCCCACCTCTGACTGGTCCTGCAGCGATAAAAGGACATTCTATGCTTTGCTTCCCCTGGTAATTTCCACCTTCTACAAAGTGCAGTTAACCCACCTCATTTTATCAATCATGCTCCCTTCTCATTGCTGTGCAAACTTGAGCACAAAGATCTGAAACACCCTCTCTGAATCTCAGATCATCACGAAAGAGGCAAGGCCAGTACCCTCATCTGTCAAGTCCACATTTACCCTATCCTTCCGACCTTGCCACTAATGGGAAAATTTCAGGCAATATCTAACCTTTCCCTAGACTTGGGAGAGGGCAAGCTCCACCTGCAGCAGGAAGTTCACAGCCTCAGATAAGCTTGCTTGGCTAGCAGTGTTTTAGGAAGAGGCATGCCTGGATGTTACATGCCTTAGCAGAGCAGGAGTTCTCCACCTGACCATGAAGCATCCACTTCTTCCTGCTAAATGTCTACTCAAAGGTACAACGTTGACATATGCTTCTGCCATCTCAGGCCAGCTCCATAGTCACACAGATGAGCCCCCATTGCTCAGAAATCACTCATTCACTTGGACACATAGGAATCTGTACTTGGGGTGGCCTGCTAGGCAGTGAGTGAATACAAAGATGGATGTGGGGGTCCTTCCCCTCTGCAAAGCAGGCAATCATAGAAGAGACACAGTGAGTATCTGAAAGCCGACAGTAGGAGTACCAAGATGTATCAGAATGGGCTAGAGGCCAGGTGAGAAGAAAATGTGGTGGTCCTAATAAAATGGCCTCTGTGGGTCCATAGGGACTGGTACTATTAGGAGGTATGGCCTTGGTGGAGTAGGTGTAGCTTTGTTAGAGGAAGTTTGTCACCAGAGGGTAGGTTTTGAGGTCTCAGAAGCTCAAAACAGGCCTAGTGGCTCTCAGTTCACTTCCTGCTGCCTGTAGATGAAGAGGTAGAACTCTTGGCTCCTCTAGCACCAAGTCTACCTGTATGCCACCATGTTTCCCACCACGATGATAATGGACTGAACCTCTGAAACTATAAGCCAGGCCCAATTAAATGTTTTCCTTTATAGGAGTTGTTGTGGTCATGGTGTCTCTTCACTATGATAGAAACCCTAAGACAGAAAGCAACCACATAGTGAGTGAGGACTGGGAGGGAACAGGACGGGCCATCAAAATAAAACCCATCTTCTCTGCCAAAACAAAACTTAACCTCAGATACCTAAATGCACATGTCTCCTTGCTTCTAGCCACACACAGCTCCCATTTGTCCCACCGCTCTGAGCCATTCCCTTTCCACAGGAGCAAGCCTAGGCTTCTGAGTTAAGGGCCATGTCTCAGGTTCAAGCTCTAAACACTTATGGCTGTGCTCCAGTGATCATCCATCCCGTCTCTGGATTATTATCAGGGAAAGAAGATCATTATCAGGTATTATTACCTGGGAAAGAAGAGACTGGTCCTTTTTGAGTACTAGGAGAATGCAGCAGGCAGAGACTGTGAGGCCTGCCATGTACAGGCATGGGCAGGACAGAGTACAGAGTGCATTTGTCCTCAGAAACCCAAGACAGCAGCTGTGCTCAGATCTGGGTTGAGCCTGTGACAACATTAGGAGTCCAACTCATTAGCTGAGCCCGACAGCAGGGACTTCATACCATGCAGATGTTCCTAGAGGAACTCCATCCCACAGTTGTCATAGATGTAACATGTTGCAGAAAACAACAGATTAAGTTTTACACCTTGGCGATGCGCAACTGTACCCTCATCTCTGGGAAGTAGAGACCAGAAGATCAGTAAGTTTGTGGCCAGTCCTTGCTGCATGGTGATTCTGGGACAAGCTTAGGCTGTAGGAGACCCTGTGTCAGGACAAAGATATAGACAAAAAGATCACCGTGTGCAGATAATCTGTCGAGTTAAATCAGGCTGGCTTCTTTTCAGTGTCGAGGAGCATTCTTCAGTTCACTCACTGCTAGATTGCTTTCAGAAGCATCAAGCTGATTGTAGAGCTGAGACCGTACCTCTTGTTCTTAACCTCCTCACTCCTAAATATGCCTTTGAAGCTTTATTGAGATATAGTTCATATGCTGCACAATATAATTTAATGGTTATATAACCATCAAATAAAAGGTTTTGGAACATTTTGTCACCCAAAAAAAGAAACCCTGTATAGGTTGGTTATCATGATCCAATCCCAGGCCTGAACGAACATGAATTTTCTTTATATTTCTATGGGGTTCCCTATGCTGGACTTCCATATGAATGAACTCACATGTGATGCTTTGTGGCCATGTTCCTTTCACTTAGCGTGTTTGCCGTATATTTCAACATTTCTGTCCTTTGTAAGGGCAGAGGACAATGCATAGTATGCATGTTTACCATTTGTAAGAGGGTGATTTTAGCATATTCTTGGCTAGTAAATGGGTTAAGAGCCCACTACAGGCATTATATGTGAGGTCCTAAGCATCATACTTACTGCATGTATGGTATTGAAACAAAGGTAAGAAAGACCATTAAAAGACACTGACCTCATTTCTGGTGTCCATCACCTTTTGGGGTATCTTGTAGGCTTTGTACTACATTGATGAAGTTCCAGGCCCAGGACACAATTCTTGCTGACATTCAGTAACTTTTCTTTACAAAACTAACAGTGTACACATACCCACCTTCTTCATCATGCCCCATGGTAGAACTCAACAGTTTGCTGTTCCTGGTCTCTGTTCCAAGACAGAGACACTCTCTGCAACTGGAGAAGCCAATAAACTTTCCCTGTGCGTGTTAATGTCCTGTACACAGAGCCCTGCCTGGTGTCCAATTTGAGAAAATGTTGGCTCTCTAAGGTAACTGGGAACCTTATGAAGAAAACTCAGATACATGGATGCTATCTGGTTTTACAGGTAAGGAGGCGAAAGCTAGGACCCAGAGAGGTATTTCCCAAGAATATTCCAAGACTGGGTAGTTACTGATCCAGTTAGCTACTGCTACTCAGTAAATAACTCTAGAATTTAGTACCTAAAAGCAACCCCATTTATTTAGCTCACGATCTCTAGATTGGGAATTCAGCCTAGACTCAGCTGGGATCCCTCGTGCATTCTGCGGCCACCTGCAGGCCAGTGAGGTGGCTCTGCTTCTAGGGTTCCACTGACTGATAATTCAGCATGAGAGACAATTGGGCCACGTGTCTCCTACCATTTCATCCAGCAGGCTGGTCTGGATGGCAGCAGGGTTCCAACAATGTGAATAGAAGCAGGTGGGCTTTTGCGAACTAGGTTTGGGACTAACATAGCATGGGGCATTCTGTTGACCTGAGCAAGTCACAGAACAGCCCGGATTCAAAGAGGTTGAGTATATATTCGACCCTTCGATGATAATCGCTGCAAATCCATGTGTTAACGTACGGGGATGTAAAGAACTGTGGCCATGTTTTACGGTGCTCTTCATACACAAGGCACAGAGCCACTTCTGAGTCCTGTACTGTCCAACCCTTCTCTGTTTCCATTCCTTTATCCTCAATGCCTCTGTAAAATCAGGAGCCAGAAGAAAGGTACAAAGCTAAGGCAGGAACGGTCAAGGTCTTCTTCGTGTAGGGTCAGGAGAATTGTTAAAAGCTTCCACTGGTCCCTACCAGTGTTATCCCAGTACTTCATCATCTTCAACATTTCCCGCCATCTTGCTTCGGCAAAGACTCAGATCCCAGATCCGAAATTTCACGATCATCCCGAAATACTATAAGCTCTCAGCTGCTCTGCTCAGAAGACCTGGAGCAGAGACAGCAGCCAGTTTTTCCAGCACTGAATGAGCTAGCCCCTGGAGTCACTTTGGAAACGCCACCAATGTGTTATGCCAACTTCTTTTCTGGGGGAGAACAAAAGCTATTTTTCTCTCCTTTCTTCCCCTGATGGAGCGAAACAAGACCCCCCCCTCCCGTTTTGAATTCAACTTTCTCCTCTCTGGCATAAAAAAAAAATCTGTCAAAATTCCCACCCTGCCTTCCTAGTTACAGTTTTTAATTCAGTTGGCTCCATGTGGGGGAGTCTTCTATTAATAGGTATACCAGGAGGCTTCGCGCTTCTGGCAGAGGAGCACCTAGGAGAAAGCGTGGAGGGCTGACGTCGAAACAGTGAGCAGGAATCAAACCGGGCTTAATTAGGAAAACATGACTTCCCTATTAACGTCCCTGTCCGTGTGACGCCGACGAAAAATGCAGAGAAGCTTATTTGTTTTGCAATTACGGATGAAATAAAAAATTACTTGGTCTAATTAGACCTCTTTTACTAAAAGGAGCGTGCAAAATAACTTCAGTTTCATTAGCAACTCAAAATGTACTATGCCGTGTGCTACATATGTTTAAGTGAAATGTGGAGGGTCAATTTGCTATGTAAATTTCCACAAATTTGGCTAAACTAAAACGATTAACCTAATGTGTATGCAAATTAACTTAATTGATAACGACTTTTCTCCGGGAACTTTCAAAGAGGAGAAAAAAAAAATACATTCAGACTCTAACAATCCTCCAATGTGTTCCGTCACCCAATAACAAAATGATATCTTGACAAATTAAAGGGAATATAATGAAATCAGATTAATTAATGCCAAGACCAATTAGCACATGCAAAGAAACAAATCTCACTAATAGACAAATCCAGCAACAATTTGAATGAGATTTTTGAAAGCTTTCCCTGTTTGTGTGTGTGTGTGTGTGTGTGTGTGTGTATGTGTGTGTGTGTGTGTGTGAAATGTTCCCTTTTGTTGAGGATCTAAGATGTCAGAGTTAGAAAGAACCATAAGGTCTGAAACTCTCCTTTAGCTGGACAGAAAGAAAGCCTTAAGAGGTATCGGGAGGCAGGGGACACTAGCCCTGCCTGTCGTCTAGTACAATACTACCAATGACTGGAGGTAGGGAAAGAGACTGGTAGGCCTTTTCAGCCTTGGGACTCTTTGATCCTATGGTCTACATTGAAATGTTTACCATATTAGACTGCCATCTGCATTAGAATATACCTATATATTTAAGAATTGAGGGGATTTTCATCTGGAGTCTCTTTCTTGACTCAAGCCCCTTTTTTTTCACACCAAAAGCAATCATCGAAGCAAACTTCTGAGCCTCAGCTCCCCCGGAGAGCTATTTTTCTAAGCCCGGTCCATGATGGGCTCACCCTGAACCCCCGCGCAGCTAGCTCTGAACTCTTCAGGCTTATGATTTGGCCGTTGAGTGCGTCAGCCCAGCTAGCTGCCCCTCCCCGCTTCACTGAGGATTCTGAGATCATGGGCTGAGCTCCAGGTTGGGTTTTTAGTTTTATTTATTTTTTCTTGTTATTCCAGATGGTTGTTGCTGAAAGCCTGAAGCCTGAATTGCTTCCAGTGGGATCCTCAGACAATGGCAGAGTGGAGGGAAAGCAGGCTCTGGATGGAGCTTGCGCACCAGGGAGCAGTCAAACCCCAATCGCACAGCCAGAAGCAGCACCTGGAAGAACATGCGCAGCCCCCTGAGGCTTCTCTCTGCGGACTTGTGTGGTGTGATACAGAACAGCGTACCTGGACAACAGAAGTCGGAGAACACTGTTGGGGAGGCAGAACGCCTGTCATGGGGCTGCTCGTCCCAGGACTCTGACCTTAGCCAAGCCACCCCTCATTTCTAGCTCTCAGTTGCTTATCTGTAAGACAAGGGTATATGAATATGAGCTAATACCCCATGTGACTTAAGGGGGCGGGGCTTCTGGGTACCATGTTGGGCTCTAGAAGAGAGGTAGGAGGAGGGAAAAGAGAAATAAGCAGAGCTAGAAATGCCTGGACAGTCCCTGGTATGTAGTGAATGATTAAAGAAATACTGTCTATCCAGCCACTAGAAGCACTTTACAATAGGGACGGCCATGATGGCACATCAATGAATGCTTAGCTACTAGTTAAGGGTGAGGGTGGAGCTCTGCCCATGTCTGTGGTGTAGAAAAATCCCACTCCAGCTGGTTTCGGCTTGGTTACATGCAACTGAAAGGAGTTAACACATCTCTTTAAAAAAGAGTTAAACAATTTGTTTTCACAAGCTGGTGTGAGCCAGCGCCAGTGCCAGCGCCAGCGCCAGCGCCCCACTGGAACTGAACACAGTCTTGTCCTAGTTAGATCATTTCTGGTGCTTGCATATATAGGGAATCACAAGACATGTTCTGGATGTGTTCTTGTGGCTGACGCCTCTCATGATAGTCTTTCAGGCTATCATACATTTTCTCCCTACCTGCCCACACTACCTCCTCACCCCAACCCTTCCAGCAGAGAGCGGTCTGGGTGAACTTAGAAACAGAAGCTACGATTATCATTAATCTAAGTCAAGCATCATTGAGAAAGTAAATCTGCTGAAAAGAAACGTTTATTCATCTTAAAATTCTGATGATGTGTCTATTAATCACTGTTGGGGATCACCCACTTTATACACCCCCCTCTGGCCATTTACCTTGTCCTCCTTCCCTCTGTCCCATGTCTTTGGCTCAGCCTCCATGCCGATGGTCAGTCAGCATCATTGTTAGGATTGTGTCACCCGGACCCTGAACTCGACATTCCCCCTGCTCCTCCAAAATGGGCTTTTTTAATTGACTGAAAATGGAGAAGGAAAAGAGAAAGAAAACACCTTTCCCAGCAGGGCCCATAAAAGGCTCGTGAAGTCATACTGACAACTACTGGCAGGTCTATATGGAATACCCTCTGTGCGTCATCTGTCTTCTGCTGGCAATAAAGGCACAAAGCAAATTAACCATGAGGGAGGCCCACTTGCACACCTTGCAATTAGACAGAGCTGAAAGGAACTTCCATCTCTGCTTCTCTAGGATCTGTCTGGACTGCAGATGGACTTGCTTGTAGGCCCGGGCTTCCCCTGTGATTCCGATCATATGAGTCAGGCTGAGAATCTAGGGAGCTGTGGCAAGGGACGGATGCCCTCCCTTCAAGACCAGACTGCGTTTGCAAGCATATCCCAGAATCCCTTCCCATGGGGCAGGGAGGTGATCCAATGAATAAAATGCTCTCTGCGCAAGCATGAAGACCTGAGTTTGAATCTTCGGACCGCATAAAAGCTTGGTGCAGGAATGTACAGTATATGTAATCCTGGCACTGAAGAGAGGAAACAAAATCTGGGCGCCTGCCGGTCAGCCAATTGAGCTGAACTGGGAGACTCTGGTTCAGTAGAAGACTCTCTCTCTCTCTCAGCATAAAGTAGAGTTGTGATTGAGGAAAACATGTAATGTTGACTCTCGGCCTCTGCATGCATGTACACACACACACACACACACACACAAATAATTTTCTTCTTTCTTCACTATGATTTTGAAGCGAGGAAAGATCTGCTTATCTTGGATTCCAGACCCTAGTTAACTCTTACTTCCCACTTTTTTGCACCATGCACTTATCCAAACCAAGAAATATTATTTAGAAAAGTGAAGTACAGAGTAGCGATAATAATAATACACGCTAGATTGGTGATGGTGCTTGAAGGGCTGAGGGCGGGGCATCCTCCTGAGCCAGGGATCACAGCCAAGGAAGGTCACTGGAATTACAGGCTAGATTCCTGCATGGGGCAGACGTGCTTCCTGTCACTTCTCCATAGGAGATAAAAAGGGACCAGGGAGACAAGTCTCTATGTTGAAGACATTACCTAAGACTTGCAGCTCCCAGAGGGCAGAGTCGGATATGCAAATCAGCACTGGCCCACAAGCACTACACTGGAACTAAATCTGCTAGAAAGAAGATCAACTGTCAGTTAAAAATGAAAGTCGATGGTACAACCATTCTGGAAATCAGTCTGGAGGTTCCTCAGAAAATTGGACATTGTACTACCTGAGGACCCAGCTATACCTCTCCTGGGCATATACCCAAAAGATGCCCCAACAAATAACAAAGACACGTGCTCCACTATGTTCATAGCAGCCTTATTTATAATAGCCAGAAGCTGGAAAGAACCCAGATGCCCTTCAACAGAGGAATGGATACAGAAAATGTGGTACATCTACACAATGGAATACTACTCAGCTATCAAAAACAATGACTTTATGAAATTCATAGGCAAATGGAGGGAACTGGAAAATGTCATCCTGAGTGAGGTAACCCAATCACAGAAAAACACACATGGTATGCACTCATTGATAAGTGGATATTAGCCCAAATGCTTGAATTATCCTAGATGCACAGAACACATGAAACTCAAGAAGGATGACCAAAATGTGAATGCTTCACTCCTTCTTTAAAAGGGGAACAAGAATACCCTTGGCAGGGAATAGGGAGGCAAAGTTTAGAACAGAGGCAGAAGGAACACCCATTCAGAGCCTGCCCCACATGTGGCCCATACATATACAGCCACCAAACTAGATAAGATGGATGAAGCAAAGAAGTGCAGGCTGACAGGAACCACATGTAGATCTCTCCTGAGAGACACAGCCAGAATACAGCAAATACAGAGGCGAACGCCAGCAGCAAATCACTGAACTGAGAATAGGACCCCCGTTGAAGGAATCAGAGAAAGGACTGGAAGAGCTTGAAGGGGCTTGAGACACCATATGAACAACAATGCCAAGCATCCAGAGCTTCCAGGGACTAAGCCACTACCTAAAGACTATACATGGACTGACCCTGGACTCTGACCTCATAGGTAGCAATGAATATCCTAGTAAGAGCACCAGTGGAAGGGGAAGCCCTGGGTCCTGCTAAGACTGAACCCCCAGTGAACTAGACTTCACTGTTGGGGGGGGCGGCAATGGGGGGAGGACGGGGAAGGGAACACCGATAAGGAAGGGGAGGGGGAGGGATTAGGGGGATGTTTGCCTGGAAACCAGGAAAGGTAATAACAATTGAAATGTAAATAAGAAATACCCAATTTAATAGAGATGGAGAAAAAAATGGAAGTTGAGGCAGTGCTGATGTTTTGTTTTTCTGAACTGGGTGCATTGGCGGTTAGAACATTCTCTTCCAGGACCCTGCTGGGGAGGGTGACAAAAGCAAGGAAGTAAAAAAGATGAAGATAAGATTGCACCTGATTTGAGGCCCTTTGGGGGCAAGAAGAATGAAGAGAAGACCCACAGGCATCCTGGGATAGGACCCAGGGGGGCCTGGCCAAGGGCAGAAGCAGAAGCTGATATCCCTACTTTGTGTTCCTCAAACAGCATATCCTTACACAGGGTCATATCTCTCAAGAGTAGAACCTTGTTTATACATCATCTATTAGTCAAGTCCACAGAAGCTGTGACTTCCCTAGCAGTCCCTCTTGGCAACTGATGAGTATGCTACACTAGACACTCTCTAAGGTAGGGCCATTGAGCCAAGAGATTTTAAGTCCTTGGAAGAGGGTAATTGTATGTAGTGAGTTAGGCAAAGAACCCAAATCCAGGACAGCCTTCTATCTACTCAGTACTACAGCTAGGCCATCAAGAAGTCTTTGTCTCCCAATAGTTCCCTTGGTCCTACTGAATTCTGCAGCAGGCTCACTGATGTGAGCACGACACAGCTGGATTAGATTGGCTTAGAGGCCATAGCTAGGGCCGCCTTGGGCAGATGGCTCCTGTGGGTCTCACTGGCTCTGAGCACCATGCTGTCATTTATTTCAGAGGACTGCCCAGAGAGGTAGAGCCCCAGGGGAGGAGGCATTGTTTGCACAAAGTATCTGTTATTGCCCGAGGCCTGTAGCTCACCTGGACTAGGTCCCCAGTCGGTTGGGGGTTGGATTCCTTGTGCTGAGAGGGAATGAGGACACTGTCAAATCCTATCCATCAGGATGTCAGAGTGGGCACTGCAGGCACAAGTGGCCCAGGGCTCTGCCTGCAGCCCAGGTGCTCAGGGACAGAAAGAAGTCTCTTCTTCCTGGCACTATGGTCTTCCCACAGTCCAGTGTCAGCGTCTACTTCATCTACACCATACCATGAGTAATGCATTTCCAAGCACAAAAGTTCTAACACAAGGACAGGCTAAGATCGACAAAGCTGCCACACAGAGCTGGCCCTAGTCTCTAGTAGTAACAATTCCATCTCTTGACTGGGCCAAGTGTGGGCTACTGCAGCAGGTGCAAAGGGCTAAAGAAACAGCCAAGGACTCAGCCTAGTGGCATTATTGAAAAACTGATGTGACGTTTGACAACCACAATGTCTTGAGCCTTAGCTGTCAGATCTCTAAACAGATGGATCAAGGGGAAGAATAAATGAAATAAACATGGAAACCATTCCACACAGTGTCCAGTGCAGAATAAATCCCCCACCATGTTGGTGATACTGCACGGTAGGAGCTCCATTCGTACCTCTGATTCCCATCAGCTTTCCAAGGAGGTCAAAGGAACCATCCCTGGCTACAGTGGAGATGAAAGCACTATGAGGAGCCTAAAAAGCTACATCTGAGCTAGGTCTGGTAATACAGACCTGAACTCTCATCTAACTATTCCAAAGGCAGAGGAAGGAGGAATGCAGGTTCAAGTCCCACAGAGACTAAAGATTGGGTTCAAGGCCAGCTCGAGAAGCTTAGTGAGATCCTGTATCAAAAGTAAAAGTAGGGGGCTGGAGAGAAGGCTCAGAGGTTAAGAGCACTGACTGCTCTTCCAGAGGTCCTGAGTTCAAGTCTCAGCAACCATATGGTGGCTCACAACCATCTGTAGTGGGATCTGATGCCCTCTTCTGGTGTGTCTGAAGACAGTGACAGTGTACTCATATATAATAAAATAAATCTTAAAAAAAAAGTAAAAGTAAGAAAAGAGAGTTGGGAGTATAGTTCGGTGGTAGAGTGCTTGCCTGACACACAAGAGGCCCTTAAAAGCAAGGGAGGGAGGAAAGAGAGTAGAAAGGAGAAGAAGAGGGGATGAGAGAGGGAAGAGAAGGGAAGGAGTGAGCAAGCCACCATCTGGATGACTGGATCTCACTGCCCTCTGTCAAGGGCTGGGAATCCAGGGCCACCATCTGCTTCTTGATGTGGTTCTTTCCATCCACGTTGTTCAGCAGTCCCTAGGCAAGGAGGAAGGCCAACTAGGCAGAGGCTTCCCAACTAACAGCTAGGCCTGCCACTCTGATGGTCTTGGAGTGTGCCTGGGACCCTTATCTTGCCCACATCTGCCCCAAAGTCTGCAAGGATCAGACACCAGGATCCAGAGCCAGAAGTCTCTGCCTCCAACCAGTGGTCACAAGATATGACAAGCTCCCAACAGTCATTTTCTCCATCTGTAAAATGGGCTAACCTAGTAAGAACTTTCTCAGAGTTGCTGTGAGGATGAGTTTGAATGTTGACAATAAGAATGTGCTTTCCCACCAGAAGGACGGTCATGTAAAAGAAATTGTTATACAGGGGCATTTGCTTGAAGAAATAGATTAAGTCCTAAGACCTAAGTTTCTGTGTGTGTGTGTGTGTGTGTGTGTGTGTGTGTGTGTGTGTGTGTTTAGGGTGGGAGGGGCATGCCTGTAGGAGTATGCATGCATACCTTGTGTGAGTGTGAGTATACATATATATATGCATTCGTGTATGTGTGTGCATTTATATTAATATGTGTGTATGCACACATGTGTGTATGTGTATGTATACATATATATGCATTCGTGTATGTGTGTGCATTTATATTAATATGTGTGTATGCACACATGTGTGTATGTGTATGTATGTGTGTGCATGTGTGTATATGCTCACATGCATGGGTATATGGGTATGAGTGTGTCCGTGTATGTTTGTGTGTGCATGCATGTGTGATGTATGTGTGCTTCCAGGAACTGAACTTGGGGCCTTACACCTACTTAGCAAGCACTCAATCACTGAGCTATACTTTTTACAGCTCCCTATTATTTACTTACTTACCAATTTTTGCTATTTATTGTGAGACAGGGTCTTGTAATGTTACCCAGGCTATTCTTGAACTAGCTGTGTCTCTCAAGTGGGCATTGAACTTGGAATCTCCCTGCCTCAGCCTCCTAAATAAGTAGGATGACAGGCCTGTGCTAGAAGGCCTGGCTCCACAGCGTCATTCAATAGGTGAGTGCTACACTCCTGCCAATCTAAGGTATGTATGGGACTCGAGGGGGAGGTGACAATAGGAGATGCAATAGCTTGAGGATACTCTGGGGCCACAGGACCACGCTGCGGAAGGAGGTCCTTCCAGGGATGTCCACATAGAGCTCTGGAGAAGTAGGGTGGCACATAAGAAGCCAGGGAGAATGTTCCAGGTGGAAGGCAGGCAGAGCAAAAGTTGAAGCAGGGAGATCAGGAGCAGACAATGCTAGAGGTGCTAGAGCCCAGTGTACACAGGAGGGCACAGGACAGAAGCTGTGACACTGGGACAGCCTGATTACACAGTGTCTTAGAGTTTTACTGCTGTGAACAGACACCATGACAGAGGCAACTCTTACAAGGACAAGATTTAATTGGGGCAGGCTTACAGGTTTGGAGGTTCAGTCCATTATCCTCAAGGCAAAAACATGGCAGCATCCACACAGACACGGTGCAGGAGGATCTGAGACTTCTACATCTTCATCTGAAGGCTGCTCGCAGAATGCTGGCTTCCAAGCAGCTAGAATTAGGTCTTAAAGCCCATGCCAGTGACACACCTACTCCAATAGGGCCACACCCACTCCAACAAGGCCACACCTCCTAACAGTGCCACTCCCTGGGCCAAGCATATACAAACCATCACACACACAGCAAGTGAGTGTGGCTAGAGTCTGGCCCCAGAGTCCAGGCTGACTGAGGGCCTAATGGGATGCAACCAATAAGAAGCCTGTGGAGCCCCGAGCATCTCATGGAACAAGAAGATGGAAGGATTGGGAGCTGAGGTGAATTCATTGAGAGCTGACAAGCCCACATCCAGCCAAATGTCCCAAGGCCCTTTCCCAGGCTTCCTGTAAAACACAACCCCCACACACTTGTTGCTTACTACCCTGGTGCTATGGGCACCCCAGCTGGAAGGAGTATTGTGGGGAAAACACTACTAATTAAGGTTGCGGTTGACTGTGACCAGATAGCTGCTCTGAGCTTGGTACAAACTAGAGAACTCCCTGTCCCAGTAGGGCTTCCCCTTCTCTGACCTCGTCTGAGGATCCCAACTCCCTACACCTTCTGCCTAGAGAAGGTTGAGTAGTCCTTGGCAGACCTGCACAATTCCTCCTCCCCCTGCCCCTGTAAGAGCCTGTGTAGCAAATGCCTCTGGGACTCTGGGAATGCCACTCCATACAAACAAGGAATTTGCAGAAATTTAAACTCTAGCCAATGGCTTACATTTGGAAACTCCTTCCACTCTCCAAGGTCCATATTGTAGGGAGCCATTCTGAGCTATACAGTCACAAAGGATGTGGGGAGCGGGTGTGGCGGCAGTCCCAAGATGGCACCCGGGACTGCAGCTAAGTCTCATGACTAGCACCTGACTTCCTCACACACCTGAAATTAGCCACGTCCATTGTGAGAGCTGCGCAGGTGCACCATGACGCAAGATCAGGCCATGTGACGTGGACCTATGAACTGAGATTACGCAGTCTGGACTGAGGAGGCAGAGTTGAGGGAGGATATAAGGGAGGGTGCTCGGGGGCTGGGAGGGGGAAGAGAGAAAGAGGAAGAGAGAGAGGAGGACGAAGAAGAGAAAAGAGAGATTGCTGCTTGCATGCAGAAAGAAAGGTTCCTGAATAAACTGCTTTGAGAAGAATGTCGTGGTGTCGCTCTTTTCTGCGGGACAGAGACAGAAGCGACACCATATATAGCCCTGATTCACTCCAAATAAAGGTATGTACACAAGCTAAGATCATGGAAGAGAACTGTTTCGTGGAAGTCCATCAGAGAAGGCCTTCCTCTAACAGAGCTGTAACACTAAGGTCACCAGAGAAGGACTTCCCTGTCTCCCCATCAGCGCTCACTCCCAGCTGGGCCAGGACCCTTCATTCCCCACCCATTCCAAACTCTGCTTCCTCCTACCAGCCCGACATGTAGCAGTGTCTGGAACTCTCAGTGGGAGGAAGTGAAGGATGAGAAGCCACAGTTGCCCCCCCCAAATGCATACCTCAGCGTATATTGAGCAACCAGGAAGCAGATGCTAACTTTATGCCCATGTTTTGCTTAGTGCCTTAGGAGTGGGCTCCGAGGCTGAACCTCTGTGCTTGGGTTCCCCCACGATCCCCAGCTCTTGTCCCTGAAACAGCCTTCTTGGAATTCCTTCTCTGTCAGTCTCGTGCAACCTGGAACGCATGCCACCCGTCAGAGTCTTTGCACGCCTGTGCCAAGGTGAGCTCCTTCCCGTCTCTTCTTGCTTGCTGGGTTTAGGAGTTGTGCAGTCAGAGGGGTTGAGTGGGAAGAATGGATGCTTTGGAGGTAGAGCACCGCAGAGTCCATTCCTAGCTGTGTTCCCCCTACGCTGGAGAAAGTCCTCCCATCTCTCTGAGCCTCAGCCTCCTAGCAAAATGGAGGTGACTCTGTCTCCCATGCAGAACAGATACCTACCGGGGCGCAACCAAGGTGGGTAAGCACTGCCTCTAACGTTACTTTGCACAGACTGAGACTCCATTCTAAGCCCCCTTCACAGAGGATGGATGCATAGAGAGCTCACTTGGTCTCATTTACTCTTCGCCCAGAGAGCCAACCCAGATAAAGACAGGTGGCCCCAGGCCTTGGCCCCCAAAGGTACAAGCAAATGGAGAAGCTTCTTTGCTACCTCGGAAAGACCATAGCTTCATCTTCAGCTCCCGAGAAACCCTTTGATATGGATGCAGGGCCTGGCCTGCAGCCTTATTGCTTATGAAGAAGATGCTGAAAGATTTATGGTCCGGAGGCACGTGGGACTTAGCAAGAAGAAGGCCAACAGAATAGCAAGAAAGCACATGTGCCTGGGGATGGAACAGCCTAAGGAAGAGGTAATTACAGCCGCCTCCATGTTAACAGAGACATGATCGGGGCTCCGATCACACCTGCTGGTCCATGGTCCTCTTGGGATGCCTGGGAGAGGGGACTAAAGAAACAGTGGCAGGCGTCTCCTGGCGCAAGCTTCTTGAGGTTAACAACCCGTTCAGCTTCCATGACATTTTTGTGGTAGCAGATACATAAATTGATACCAGAGAGGTCAAGGAACTAGCCTCAGTGGCACACAGCACTGCAGCAGCCTTATTTAAAAGTCTACACCATCTTCCCCGGGGACGTGGGTGAAGTTTCTAGAGAAGCTCACCTGGAAAGAGCACCATCCTCCTGCAGGACTAGAGTGAAACAGAAGTTCTAAGTGAGTAGGGAGAGATGGCTGAAGTACTCTGAAGTACCCTGTTCTGCCCTCCCCTTAATGGAACTAGAGTTGTTTGGGCACAGTCTGGGTCCTGGCAGCCCTAAGAAGTCATGCTTGGCCACCTACCCCCAGTAGACCAATTAGATACAAGGAGTAATGAAATACTGGGAGGGAGGGAGGGAGGGAGGGAGGGAGAGAGAGAGAGAGAGAGAGAGAGAGAGAGAGAGAGAGAGAGAGATTGATTTGATGTGCCCACATTGGGAAGAAGAACAAAGAGATTCACACACACACACACACACACACACACACACACACACACACACACCACCTTCAAGGTTCAGACATGAGGTCCGGTTTTAAACAAAAGGCAAGAAGTTCCAGTCTGTCCTGTAAAGTGTCAGATCTGTGAAATTCTAGCTTGGGACACACTGCCTCAGTAGTCTGAGAGGGGCACACATGTTTCTTCCGAATATCTCCACTCCCGTCAACAGGGTTATACCAACTCTCTGTACCCACCTGGCCCCACCTGCCCTCTATGTATCCTCAGTTCCCTGCATCCTTGCTTTAAAGGGACTTCTCCCTGGTGTCCCAGCCCGCAGGTCCTTCCCCAACTCTTCCACCCTGTGGCGCCTGCTCTTTATTTATATGATGCAATTGATCCCTACCACACCCTGTGTTGTTGCAGGTCCCACTGAGGCGATTGCTCACTCCAGAAATGCTTAGTGACCACACAGAGTGCCTGCTCCATCCAGGCACCAGGACTATGCACCGAGGACTCTGACCTTGGTTACACACAGGTCAGTGAGGAAGGCAGACAAGCCCGTGGTCCACCTGAGCACCGTTAAACCTCACTGTGAAGAGAGGCAGTCAGGAAGATGTGCTGGAGGGTGGGATGGCAAAACTGAGACTTTAAAAGCAAGCAGGACTAGGACTCAGGAAAGGGCAGGAAAGTTGGAGGCAGAGGAACAGCGTTTGCAAAGGCCCCTGGCCCTGAGAGCCGGCTGCCTGGAGGGGCTTGCTGCAGCTCAGCGTGGGTGATACACAGAAGCACTAGAGCAGGGCCCAGGGGCAGCTGAAGATGCTCCAATAGGCAGAGCAGGGCAGTTCTCCAAAGGCATCAGGCAAAGGCCTTCGCTCGAGTATGTACCACAGACTCCTTGGGCAGTCTGCAGAAGCCCTTGGACTCCTGCCCAGAACACTGCCTCTCAAGGTATAAAATAAAACACACAGGATTACATAGGAAATAAATTTCATTGAAGTGCAGTTATGAAAATATTTTTTAAAAACTAATTTGAGATACAGTAATATATGAGCTTTTTATTAACACATTAAATAATAAGTAGTGGTGGCAGGTCTAATTACATAATTTTGAAGTAGTGCGGGGAGAAAACAATATTTCAAGATAACCTTAATAACTGTGGCATGATGTAGAAACACCTGCGATTTCTGCTGGTGACAAAGTCACACGGTTGCTCACGAAATTGCTATGGGTTGGATGCTACGGAGAGGGACTGTCTTCATAATTAAAGAAACTGCTAAGCTTCACTCAGAGATTAGTCAAAAGGAAACGTCTTCCTCATCTATATTGATGTACCTCTGCCTAAAAGACTTCTTCAGGAGCATGCACTTGGCCCTGAACTCCCACCGAGTCCCCAGCAAAATATAACAGCACCTGAGACCTTGTCCTTTGGGGCTTGCTAATTAGGCTATGTTGACTTCCTGGTTACTCCTTGAACACAAAAATCTTGCAATGGCCTTGGGGTCTTTGAACATGCTGTTCCCATCCAGAAGAACATATTCAGATCCCTCTCCAACACAATGGTTCTCAACCTGCAGGTCACCACCTTTTTTGGCAAACCTCTATCTCTAAAAATATTTACATTACGATTCATAACAGTAGCAAAGTTACAGTTACAGAGTAGCAGCATGGGTCAGAAATGTACCAAAGGGTCGCAGCATTAGGAAGGTTCTTTTAGGGCTTGGCTTAAATCTCAAAATGTCGGGGCTGGGGATTTAGCTCAGTGGTAGAGCGCTTACCTAGGAAGTGCAAGGCCCTGGGTTCGGTCCCCAGCTCCGAAAAAAAGAACCAAAAAAAAAAAAAAAATCTCAAAATGTCTCCCAGCAATCGGAGAAGTTTCTTTGCCTACTTACTTCCCCCTATTATTTATCATCCCACCACCCAGGCTATGTCATTCAATCATGCATATGAGATCTAACTTAGACTGAATGGTTTTCTCCCCAGACCCCACCCAACAGGATGGGAACTCCATATCAGGACAAATGTTGATTGTTTTCTTTTGTCCTCTGCTGAGCCAGCCATTGCTGTGACACACGACCCAGAAAGGTATCACATTTCATACTAAGAAACTGTTGGTCTTCAGTCCACCTCCTCGATACTCATCTAAACGTCTGTGCTCAGGAGGAGAGGGCTGTGAGGGGTGAAGAGTTAGCCTGGCCCACCTACCTCCTGCACTGCCTGGGCCTGAAGCTGGGGCTCCCTAAACGAAGGTCAGAAAGGCCGATAACAGACAGTAGTCCCTGGGGGCTGTGCTGGTGGAGGCAGCAGGCCGATTGAGCTTGAGAAATTCATCTGCAGACGGCTGAGTGGTGCTCCTCAGGAGATGAGTCCTCGCTCCAACATTGAGAACTGAGAATGTGAACTTCACGGGGGGGAAAAAAAAAAAAAAAAACTTCACTGGTATCTTGAGATGAAGGGTCATCCTGGTTATCAGTGGGGCCCTAACAACTATCTTAGTATCTTATAAGAGAAGTGAAGAAGGGTTGATGGGGACCCAGAGAAGAAGAGAAAGCTGTAGGAAGATGGGGTAGAGGCTGGAGTGATGTGGTCTCAAGCCAAGGTATGCCGAGACGTTCTGAAATGGAGTGAGGTCAGAGAGTCCGCTCTCCCTGAGACCCAGACAAAGTATCAGGCCCTAGTGAAGTTTGGTCTTTGGGCCCGTAGACCTAGGAGAGACTCCACTTCTGTTGTTTGCTTTTATTATTCTAAGCCACCCATTTGCAGAAAACACTTTAGCGGGCACGGGAAACTCTCAGACATCTTGGGCTTTCTCAGCGGAAACGGCCCTACAACTAGAGCTTTCATACCTCTCCCCCAAAGAAACTGTAGGTTTAAGATCTACGAGGCTTCCTGATTTCTAAGCCCCAAAGTCTGAGTTCTTGGTTGTCAGTAAAGAAAGCAACGGTGGCTGGTAAGAAATTCTTTACTGGAGAGACGTGATGAGCTCCCTAAAGAGAAGGATGGTGGGGAAAAGAGAAATGCAGGGCCCACCCACCACCAGCAGACCCCAGACACAGCAGTGGCTACTTGGTGTCATGTGACTGTCAGCCACTGGATGCCAATGCCAAGGTCACACAGAGACATGGCTGGGAGGGTCTCGGCCTAAGCAGGCAGGCTCAGAGCTGTGTCATGCTCTTTCCCAATGTGATGAGCATTTTCTAGAGATGCTCTGTTGCAGGTGCAAAGCTGGGCAGGCGCCCTATAAAACTGTAAGATACTACGGCTTGTGGTGTAATCTGGTGGCCACCTCGCCCCTCACCTTCTGTCCCCTCCTCTCCTTTTGTTTCCTTTCTCTCCCTTCCTCTTCTCCACCCCCCCATTCTCTCCTCTTCTCTTTCTCTTCTCTGCCTTCCCCTCCCTGCCTATATCTCCTCTCTGTTTCACTTCTCTTCCTCCGTCTCTATCCTGTCCCCTCCCGTTCTATCTTGCCCTACTTACTTCATTCCATTTCCCCCACAGTGGTATTTATTATGAAAGTAAGAAAAAAAGTAACCACCCATGTATTAAGAGACTTGAAAAAATATACTAATTAAGTACTTGAAAATAGATATTTCCCCAAATCAAATTCTAAGCATGGGCAACTTGGGGTCTCCTCTAACCTGATTTTAAGACCCACTAAGGGGTTGTAAACCAGTTTCCAAAGTACTGCATCACAGGGTCTAATTCTACAAACAAACAAAGGAAGATTATGCAGCCAGCTGCAGTGGGAACAATCAAAAGGTGTGTTCGAGCTGCATACAGTCTGCCATGTTGCCTCTTCAACAAAATGATGCAATGTGACTAACATGCTGACACGCTTGTTCAGCATACAGCAGGACCAAGAAATAGAGTTCTTGGTTTCGTTTTCGTTTGCTGGCTTGCAGGCATTTTTGTCTTGTATGAATGAATGCCTCTGAGTGTGTGTCCATGCGTCACATGAAGAGGTCGGAAGAGGTGTAGGATCTCTTGGTACCAGCTTTACAAACAGTTGTAAGGCACTGTCCAGGCGTTGGGAACTCTGGGTCCTCTACAAGAGCAGCCAGTGTTCTATTGAGCCATCTCCTCGAATTCTATAATGAGTACTGGCTTAGCTTTTTAATATGAGCATTTGCTTGGCATCTATCCCAAGAGCCTGGCACACAGTAGGTGCTCAGGAAATGTGCAAGTCTGAATCAATCTGAAAAATTGATTCCCTCAGCTCCACGTGCTACAGTGGGCTGTAGATCCCACTGAGATGGGCATGGCTGTGGAAACTAAGGGATCTGCAACCGAAACTGCCTTGGACCGGCTTCTTCTATACCATTGTCTCTGCTTGCTTTTCCCACCCAGGCTCCATCTGCTGTCCTCAGCATAGCATCCAGACAACCTGCAGAGCCTTCTCTACCCGTCCCCTCCCTCCCTCTCTCTCTCTCTCTCTCTCTCTCTCTCTCTCTCTCTCTCTCTCTCTCTCTCTCTCTCTCTCTCTCTCGGTCTCTCTCAATCTCTCCCTCCCTCTCCCCCTCCCTCCCTGCCTTCCTCGCCCCTCTCTCCCTCTCTTTCAACTTCCATTTGTTAGGGCTGATGGCAACATTGTAGAAGCTCCCCAGGTAAAATTCTGTGGCTACAGGGTGTAGTGGGGGAAGAGATGGAAAGGGAGGAAAGGGAAGAGACACCTTTCACCTTTGCCTCTATGTCTTCGTTAATTGAATTCATCAGCTAAAATCATTTGGAGAATTTCTTTTTAAGAAAAGAAAGAAAAAGAATTGATCATATGCAGAAGAAATAAGTCCGATGTGAGGATGCTTCAGACTGTGAGATTGGACTATTTATTCATCCAAGTGTCCTGCTGTGTGTCTCAAATGCAGTGATTTAATGAGGTGCTGCGAAGGTATTTGTTATTAAGAAATTCTGTCTCTGCTTATTCTCCTCTGTGTGATTAGGATGGAGCCCAGCGGAAGCTCCTAACCAGTACCGCTATTAAAGATTTGGGAGGCTGCTGATCTCCCCATTGCCCCCTCTCACACGCGCCTTTTGAAATGGTTCCAAAATTAAATATTGTACAAGCCGATCAGCCTTGTTTAACGCAGATGCTGAGTGAGATTTAAAAAGAAATTAGAAAAGCATTTGTGTTAACAGATGTTCTCCCTTCTCTCTCTTGGAGTCGAGATGATTGGGGCTGGGTCCCTCCCGAGCCACAAAGAGCCAGGAGAGGAATGAGCCCCAAATTGGTAGAGAAAGAAGCTAAGCAAGATAGAACATCTTGGAAGGGACAGCTGGGTCCTCCAGACCCTCCGTAGAGTGGTCTGGGGAACAGTGTAGGATGCTTAGAGTAAGCTGCCAGCCAGGTGGGCTTCTCCCCAATGGTCCAGATCTTGCTGGAGCTTCCCCTAAGACCAGGACCAACTTGCAAGCAAGTGATTGCCGGAAATCTGCAGTTTCACAAACACCATTACCCAGGCTATGTGGAAGCCAACAAAGACATTTCTGTTCCCAAATTCACACAGTCATTGACCTTGGCAGTCAACAAGTCCTCCTGAGAACTCTACCCCAGGTGTTCCATCTACACAAGGCCAATCAGATCCTGCCCCCAGCCCTTCCATAAAGGAGACACCTCCCACCTACCATTAGTACCTTTTCCTTCTTTCAACTCCAGTTCTAGTGTCTGTCTGGGCTAACTCTAATTTGGGGCTGGTGATGTCTCCAACCTTCTTTGAATAGAGCCAAAAAACAAATGGAAGTCACCCTTTTGAATAAAACTGAATGTCTAGTGAGTCAAAACTTCTGAAAGCACATTATGCCTTCTTTGTGGAGGATTGCTATATCCCCCTGGAGGCACAGAGGTCCTAGTGGTAGCCCTCATAAGGGACGGATCTGGGGCTAAAGCCAGATTGACCATCCCACCTGATAAACTTGGAAGGCTGAAAAATAAAACAGTGGCCTATGGTAGTTCTGTCTTGTCTATCATCTCTAGAGATGACAGACAGAATGAAGTGGCTTCCCCGTGATTCCCGGATCATTAGGACAAAGCTAGATAAGGAACCTGCCTCTCACGGGATCAATCAAGTGTTTCTTCCTGCATCAAACTGATCATTGTGTCCACAAATATTTATTGAGGGCCCACTGCATGCTTTAGTTCTTAGTGAGATGATGAGAGTTCAGGGAAGGACAAGCTAGGTCCTTAAAGCAGCAATCTTCCTCCATAGTTGTCTTGGTCACTGTCCTATTGCCTTGAAGAGACACCATGACCAAGGTAACTCTTTAAAAAAAAAAAAACCTTTCCATTGGGGCTTGCTTAACAGTTTCAAAGGTTTAGCCCATTATCATCATGCTGGGGAACATGGCAGCATGAGATCCTAGAGCAGTAGCTGAGAGTTATAGTGATTCACAAGCAGAAATGGAGAGTGAGAGTGTGGCCTTCTGAAATTTCATAACTCACTCCCAGAGTCACACTTCTTCCAACAAGGCCACACCTAATCCAATAATACCATGTCTCTAATCCTTCTAATCCTTTCAAATAGTGCCACTCCATGATGGCTAAGCATTCAAACATGCATGTCTTTGGGGGCCATTCTTATTCAGAGTACCATATTGGCTTTTCCATCTTATCTTTGAGACAGGCTCTCTCACTTGAACCTAGAGCTCACCAGTTCAGCTAAACTGGTTGGTCTCTCCAGCTTTGGAATTGTGGACCTTTATCTTGTGTGACATTTTATGTGTATACTATAAATCTAAACTTAGGTCCTCATACTTGTATGACAAGCACCTTTCTAAATGAGTCACCTCCCCAGTCCCAGACATGTTATTGTAAATCATTAAATACTGACCAAAAAATTTTTTTTCAGAAGAGGTCTAGAGACTTAGGTGTTGTATAAAAAAAAACAAAAACAAAAAAAACAAAAAACAGAGGTCTGACCTCCACTGAGCCCAAGGCAAAGACTGGAATAACAAACAAAGCCTTTCACCATAGCCCAGAAACCAAAGAGAAATGAGACAGGTTGGCTACTGGCTGTCTCCTCCATCCAGAGACATTTTGGCCACATCCAACTGGCACCCGCAGGAATGATCCTCCAAATTCCCTCCTGCCAACTCTTAACCCATTAGTTGTTGAGTTCTGGCTGTCTGTTCCCTGGATCATCCCCAAATATAGATGGCAGACTGGGATTCTCCTCTCTAACATCAACATTTTATCCCTGCATCTCAGTCCTATGTGTCTGGTACAATGCAGAAGAAACCCAAGTAGCACCATGTAACATGAGCTTCCTGATGGGCACTCTTTAAAACAAACCTCCCTGCTAACCAGCGAGAGAAGCCGCCACAGGCAGAATGAATCATTCTCCATAGTTTCTGCAGAGAGCAACATAGGAAATGGTGAAATGAACGGGGGTGGCTCTGCCCTGGATAAGAGGTGCAGAGGCTTGAAGGATGAGGTGAGCTGCAGGGTCCAGACAAGCTCCTCCTTCTCCAGATCTCTTCATCTGCAAGGCAGGAGTCATACCTGTGACTTCCATCAGGAAATTCAACAACAGACTCCATCCAGCAAACCCATCCATCCACCTCTATCATTCACTCCTCTAAAATACACAGTTAGGGATCAGAATCATCCAAGGAGCTGTAAATAAAGGCTTAGGTACCTGAGTGCTACCTGCTGAGATCCTGAGTCATCTACTTTGACAAGTCTCACACACACACACACACACACACACACACACACACACACACACACACACAAAATGGCTTGCTTAATCTCAGCCATAATAATGACCAAAGAGCATGGAGAACTGTCTAAGTTAGCAGGCCTTCAGGGCCTCCCTAGAGGCAGATGAGATCTGTCTACTGAGCCCTCTCCAATCCCTGTAGTAGTGCCAAGGGCAAAGAAGTATTCATAAAAAGACTCTCAACCCCCTCTCTGTGCTTTCCTCCAATCTGTATTACCCCTTTCCTCAGTCTCTCTCTTCTTCCACACCCATGTCACCAGCCAAATCCATCATTCCTTCCACAGCAGCTCCCACATACATGTCATGTGACCCTTGGTGCCTTTCTTCTGACCTTCTCACTGGTTGCTGGTGCATTTGTATTCCTCCCTAGACTATGAATCAGTTAAGGCTGAGAGGATACACTTTAGTCCCCTCTTTATCCTCCTTTTCCCAAAGCCTTGTACATCTTTGAACATCACAGAGGCTCTGAAACAATAGCAACATGCATTCAATAGACAGAAAACCACAGTGTACATATGTCAGAGAGGCAGATAACCTCAGAAGGGAATGCCCCAGTGTCAGGCTGCACATGTTGCAAAGACCTGTGCATTCTCTAGGCCTGGGCCTTTTCAGTCATTAAGAGCAGGTGGCTAGAGTCAGCCATCTTTACCCAGAAACTCGGAACTCACATTCTGTTTTTCTTCCTCCAAGCCCCTAACTGCCTGGAGGCATTCAAAGCCACTTCATAGCCTTGTAGGACTGGAAGCATCAGCCAGGAGTCAAATCACTGTCTCATGCTTTTTCAGCCTAGGATAGAACTGAAAAAGTACTGAGACACAAGACATGAGGTTTCAACCTCCTTTCCTTTTAAAAACACATATACACATAGGGCATTGCTACACATGTATGTATCATATCTGCTTGTCTATGAATTCTCTACCATCATACCGTGCAAAACCCAGGATGTCATCAGGGTTACATCACTAATGTCTCAGAAATGGACCAAAACATACTAGAACCAAAAACTCTACTGTGATGGCGAGTCTCAGTTGTCAGCTAGACTACATCTGAAACCAACCAGAACACAAGCTGCTTGTCCCTCCTGTGGTAATTTTTTGGTCATATTACTTGAGGGAGAAAGACCCACCCTAAGTCTCAGCATCACTTCCTACAAGAAGCCCAGATAAAAGGACAGGGAGGTAGGGAAGAAGCGTTGCATTTTGCCTGCTTGCCCCTATGCTTACTGGCAACTTTATCTCTCCTTCACTGACATTAGAAACTACTTTTTTGGGATTCCAATCTGTACTGAACATCAGCAGCTCCCAAGGAATCCTCCAGGCTTCTCCCAAGTCTGTAGTATCAGATCAGGACATCTGAGGCACCCAGCCTCATGGGCTGAACAACTATTGGATTCTTGTCCTCTCCAGTGACAATAATAGCCACCATTTTTTGAGCCATCTGCATCATATCTGAAAGCCAACCTAATAGTCCACTTTTAATGTATATGTTCGTTGTATTAGTTCTGTTCCTTTAGAGAAGCCTAACCAATACACCTACACTACTTGCAGTCTGTTTAAAAGTCTGCTGACATCTTTACCATCCTCAACAATGTCCAGGAGACATTGCCAAAGAGAAGGGTGATTGTAAGAGATGGAGAAAGTAATGAAATGTTGTGTTGGCTAGTTTTAGGTCAACTTGACATAAGCTAAAATCAGAGAGAAAGGAGTCTCAATTAGGAAAATGCTTCTGTAAGGCCAGGCTATAGGCAAGCATGTAGAACATTTTAATTACTGATTGTTGTGGGAGGACTCAGTCCATTATAGGAGGGTCATCCCTGCACTGGTGTTCCTGAGTTCTATAAGAAATCAGGCTGTGCAAGCCATGGGGAACGAGCCAGTAAGCAACATCCCTCCATGCCCTCTGCATCAGTTCCTGCTTCCAGGTTCCTGTCCTGTTTGTGTTCCTGTCCTGACTTCCTTCAACGATGAACGGTGTTGTGAAAGTGTAAGCCAAAGAAGCATTTTTCTTCCCAAGTTTCTTTGGCCATGGTGTTTCATCACAGCAGGGATAACACTAACTAACTAAGACAGTTTCTGAAACTTTGCTTTGAGGACATGTTTCAGAGATTGCACTCCTGGACTAACAATAGGCAGCTACACTACCTACACAACATTAAGGCTATCCATATCTTGCCATGGAATGTGGAAGGGTTCATGAGGCCCCACCTCTCCCTGAGAGTCTAGAGCCCATGGTTGATAGAGTACAGGTGACATTTTCTTCAGTAGTGTAGTCTCGGGCAAGATGTTCATACTCTTTCGAATAACTCCTCACCCATGGTCCTGCAAGTAACCTTAACCAAACTCCTTGGTTTGGAAAAAACAAAATCCCATTGCACAGACTCCTCCAGATCTCACAACTCACTCCTTTATTTAGAGAAGACAAAGCCATGAAAGCTTAGTTTTCTACTACTTCAGCTATTTCATTGGATGAACATTTCTAGGGCAACAGATGAGCAAGTAGGATGTTGGCGACCAGTGTGGTGGTAGCCAGTGAGCTAGAGAAACATCTGCTAGTTACTTTCCAATATTTTTTCTTGTATTTTCTTAGTACAACTTCATTATCCTGACTTTTAACTAAGCACTCAGATAAAAGTCGGCATTTTCAAGTCTCCAATTTGACTAGTATGGTCATAGACTAAAATCTGGCTAACGAGATATATGTACTTCATGAATTCTTTAAAAGAAAAAAGACATCATAACAGCATCTTCTCCTTGTAGCTGTTCTGTGTAATGGTTGTAGCTTCAGAAGCCATCTTGAACCATGAAATGATCTTGGAAAGGAAGCCACCCATGACACAGTGAAATGATAGGAAGACTCTTGGTCACTTAACCTTGTGAAGATGTCATGGCTTCTGGTTTGTTTTACATCAGATTGGCAGTCTTCATTGCTTCCGATTTACTTCGTACCTCACTTGCTTGTTTCCCATTTATTTCTTATCAGAACATGGTCTTACTTTGTGGTGTCACAATTTTGGAGTGTCTGCTACAGCCAAACTAAGTTCTGTCACTGTAGGTGACACAGACAGGACAGTGGACTTGGAGACTCCTGGGTCTGCTGTTAGAGAGTTGGCTCTGACCTTGGGCCAGTCTCTAAATTTTCTAGCCTGAGTTTCATTATCTATAAAATGAGTCGAGGTGGAAAAGGGAATGAATTAAGAGTCTCAAAGGTGCCTTCAATCTCTAAACTAGATGCTTTTGTTAAAACTTCAAGATGTTTCTGTGTCTTGGGACCATCCAGGTGGAGACCTGGACTCTGAAATTATCAATGAGGACATTTTTCACCAGCAGAGACGTCATAAATGCCACTAGGGCAAGATGCCACTGGAGTATTCAGAAAGCCAAGACCACAGATTTCAGAGTAAGATAAGCCTGTCTACAGATTCCAGTACCATGCTCTGCTAGCTCTTGACCTTGGACAAGGCACAACTCCTCATGCCTAGCACAGACCTAACAGGGTATGTGTACATGAACCCATTTGTGTGGGGACATCCTTCTTATCCAGAGCACTTGTGATGGCTGATATTGTCAACTTGAAAGGACCTAGACTCACCTAGCAGACAAGCGTTAGAGCATTCTGTGAAATAGTTTCTAGATGAAGTTGACTGGAGTATAATGACCCATCCCAAGCGTGAGCAGCCCCAGACCACAGGTCCTGCACTGAATAAAAAGGAAAATGGAGCCTAGAAATGGAGATGAAGCAACATTCATCTCTGTTCCTGATCATGGGTACAACGTGCTCATGCCACCATGCTTTCCCTGCTGTAGTAGACCACATCCTCAAACTGTGAGCTGAAATAAAGCCTTCCTTCCTGAAGGGGCTTTTGCCAGGTGTCTTGTTGTATCGATGATAGAAGTAATTAATATAGTACCCAGGTGGCACAGTCTATCTAATGGATTGATTCAAAGCAAAGCTGAATGTCCCCAAGAGTAACTGCACTGGGCAAATGCCCCTTACTGCAACACACACACACACACACACACACACACACACAACATGGGGTCCACTGTTCCACTGAGGCCACCCATGTTGATGGAGAACGACAGCTTGGGGCTTTGTTTTCCCATAATGAAAAAAGAATGTGGAAAAGGGGTGATAGAGAAACAAAGATAAAATTGAGGAACTGGGAATTGACTTTCTGAGGCCTTCAGCAAGAAAACAAATATCTTTATTGGCTAAGGACAGTTTGCTGATCAGTCACAAAATCACCAGCTTCTCTAGTCTCTCTGAAGGGCTGGCACAGTTGCACACAAAAGCTATCAAAGGAACATCAAGACCTAGAGAGTAAAAGCTACTCTCTTGCCCAGCATAGGCTATTCTGCAGAGCATTGTTTTAGTCTGCAACAAGATCTGCAACCACAGAAAAGCCTTGCTGTTCCCATCTGTGAGTTTAATAATTTCTTTCTTCTCCCCTTTCCATTCATCATCTGTCTTCCCAACATGGGCTTGGTCCAGGCATAAGCCCGAGGCATAAGGCATGTCTGCTGCCCTCTCCAGAGCCCTGGGCTAAAATACAATTTATTAGACAATTTTAACTTCTTCCAAAATGGAGGAAGAGAAATCCAACCTCCTTGACATGTGCCTTGTTAGCTTTCCATAGCCTTTCCCCCCACCTCACTAGTTTATTCATTCCATGCAGGACCTATTATGTGATAGACATTGTTCTGGGCATTCTAAGGCATGTTCTATTATCACTGCACATCACTGGTGAGGATGGATGGATAGATAAATAGATAGATAGATAGATAGATAGATAGATAGATAGATAGATAGATAGATAGGCAGACAGACAGACAGATAGGTAGGCAGACAGATGGCAGGTATGCTGGCTTGCATTGCTTACAATGAAGATATGCTCCAAGAAATGTGATGTTAAGTCACAGTGTGACTATCACAGAGTGTACTTACACAAACTAAGGCTGCAATGAAGTTGTTGAGTGATGGTTATAGAAGCATCATTGTATATTCAGCTCATGGTTGGTTGAAGTACAGGACCTTATCTAGAGGCAGAAGTGCAACTTGATGAGAGAAGTGCACTTGACCATAGCCCTGAGAGTGCTGGCACCATGTCTGTTTAGGCTCATCTCATCATATCCAGGAACTGGTGACATCCGAACATCACAAGTGCTCAATTAGAGTCAATGAATATTGAGGGGGAAAAAGAAATGAGTGCCAAGACCTATATGTTTAATGGAAAGCAATTTGTTTGGTCTGGTAGGGAAGGAATGCAGAGAGAAGCCAATGTCATCGGAGCTCTAGAAGCAAAGGAAGCCACAGAGCTGGTCCCAGAGGAATGCATAACATCCATTGGATAAAAGAACTTTGGTGAGGAGTCAGGAGCCTCTCAGAGGTAAAGAGAGCATGAAGGACCCAGGGGCCCTGTGACTTCTAGAGTTTTGGTGCTGAGGTAGGAGACCAATCTGCAAATCTAGGGCATCCCAGTGACCTCAGGCTTTACTAAGAACAGGCTAGGGACATAAGGGGACCAAGAAAGGTTTGTCCTCTTGTTCCTGCTCCATCACTTGCTGCATGATTTCAGCCATGAAACCAGTCTTGACCTTCTAGCTTTGTCTGATGGTGAGAAGAGATGGTCACACACATGATACATAAAGGACTATGACGTGCACTGAAGTATGAGGGACTCAATGGAAGCTTGAGCCTGCTTTAGCAGAGCACCTTCGGTTCTTACTTAGGCATGTGTTAAACAAGGCTTTCCACAGCACCAGAACCACCAGAATGTATATACGCATGTATGTATGTATGTATGTATGTATGTATGTATGTATGTATGCCTGGAGAGATAACAAAGATATATAAATGATTGAGGATAGATACATAAGATGATAAGTGGGTAGATAGAAATTTAGCTATATATAAAAGATGCTATATATAAAAGATGAGAAATAGGAAATAATGTAGATAGATAATTGATAAGTGGTAGGTAACAAAAGATAAAGTATAATAAAAATAAAAGATGGAGCTATGGATAATGGATGAGATACATAATACATATTGGTGATAGGTAAATATACAATATGTAGACAGGCAGTACATAGAAATAGATAAGTGAGAGATAATAGACAATAAAGATAGATATAGATAAAAAGGCATATAAATATTATTAATGATAAAAAGAAAAGATAGATAATGAAGATGGATTATAGATACATAGATATATATGATCCACAGACAATAGGGAGATACTGATAGAAAAGAGATAATAAAGATATATGAGAGATGGGTAAGAGAATAATGATGGTTAATAAATGATAGATGGCTAATAGATAATTCACAAAAAAATAGTGGTAAAGATATATATCTATATCTATATATGATATAGATTATATAGGTATTGGGTATATATGAGAAATAATAAAGATAAATATATGCAAATGAGATGCAAAGTAGATAATAAAGACAAATAAAAAGGAAGATGACAAGTGGATGAGGATAGATGGGTGTACATTATGTGTGATAGGAGAAAGAAAGAAATGAGAGAGACGGGTTAGATGGGAGATGGATAGACATGATGCATGATAGGAAAAAATTAGAGAGGGAGGGAGGGAGGGACAGAGAGGGAGGCGGAGAGGGAGAGGGAGAGAGAGAGAAAGAGATTAGATGAGAGAGGGAAACAAACCAATGCTTCTGTTGAGGGTGGCTCATGCAATTACAGACAATTCTCACTGTCCCATCTGCAAGCTGTGGGCCTAGGAGAGATGTTGATGTGCTCTAATCAAAGCCACTGGCTCCAAATCAGGGCATCCATGGGTATAAACCTCAGTTTGAGTCTAAAAGCTCCAGAACCAGGAGTGCTCATATCCAAGGACACAAGTCAGTCACAGAGAGATTTGTCCTTCCCCTAATTGCCATTCTAACTAGCCCTCAACACATTGAGTGGTGGCACCAGGCAACATCACTGTCTGCCAGAGTCAGCTCTTGGCTAACCCTCAAGTAACCCCTTAATGTTGGTCTGAGCATCCCCGGCCCAGTTGAGTTAGCACATAAAATCGTCCAGTGTCCCTGAGCCCAGATAGGAATCAGCTCAGCATGCCCTCATGGGCACCCGTCTCCCCTGTCCTACAGCAAACACCAGCAAGATCTGCTACAAAACACCCAAGAGGAGCGGGGCAGCCAAGGCACAAAGGCTCTGAGCACACAAGTACTGGAGGAGCTGCTTGTGAGGGCGTGCGACTCAGGTCTTGACTTAGAACACAAGAACATATCCCCAGTGATGGTGCTGCTAATGCTGATGCCTCTTCCTCTCCCTCACACCCCTTCCCCGTCTATTTATACTACTGTCCCTCCAGTGAGCTCAGTCCATCTTTCCTTAATCCCGAGTGCCATTTAGAGTGCTAAGTCTACGAACAACATGAAAGTGAGATCTGGAATGGTCCCACATCTCTACCCTCAATGTATGAAGCAGACTGAGGCTCAGAAGTCAGGTTCCCTGCTGAGGTCAAGCACTAAATAGTGGAAGAGGCAGTGACACCCAGCAAACACTTACTGGTTGGTTGATTGTCCTTCATCCATTGAGAAGCTTCTAGTTGCCAGCAGTATGCCTAAGCCCAATGGGGTAGGGATGACCACACTTCTTATCTGCTATACTAACAAAGCATGCTAGATCAAGCAACAGCAAGACTCAATTCTTTCCTTTAACCGCTATCCTCAGGGGCGTGGCATGGTTCTTACGCTCGTCTGCACATCAGCAATGTGGCTGCAGCAGCTCAAAGCATTATGACCACACCTTAGTAATACTCCTCAGAGAACAGACTGTCCTTCTTTGGTGCCCATTTTAGGGGAAGAATTCCTCTGAGACTTGTGCAATCGCCACGGTGTCTCATTGGTTAGAGTCACAACAAAAACAGGCTCTGTACACTTGCCTGGCTTGGAGCATTGCTAACTCTCTGGGCCTGTGAGGAAGCCAGCTTTCCCTGTAGCACAGAGGTCTAGGAGAGCTGGGCAAAGTAAAGGCTCTGCCAGCGAGGAAGAAGCTGGGAATTGCTTGAAACGCAGAAAGCCCATAGCTGTACATGCTGCCCAGATGTGATGCTGGTTTCCACGGGGACCACAGGGAGACAGCTTGCAGGAATACAAGGCCCTGTCAGCGTCTGTCACCACCTGCCTCTGCTTTCCTCATCCTTCGCCAAGAACTTGGCACAGAAGAGCCAGAGTGGCGTCCTGAGCAGCTCTGCCGAGGGGAGCTGGTGCCTCATTACCCCACCACCTAGAGACACATGTCATAGCTATACCGCATTCTCCCATCCTAGCCCCTAGCGTGGTGCCCCAACCTCTCATAGATGCTCCAAGTGTGTTGCTGAGCCGGTAACTAAAACCTATGCACTTAGGGTGTTGATCTTCCAGGGCTGTCGCCGGATCCAGACGGAGCATAATAAAGCATTTTGTTTTTTTTTTTTAAGATTTATTCATTTATTATATATAAGTACACTGTAGCTGTCTTCAAATACACCAGAAGAGGGCATCGGATCTCTTTACAGATGGTTGTGAGCCACCATGTGGTTGCTGGGAATTGAACTCAGGACCTCTGGAAGAGCAGTCGGGTGCTCTTAACCGCTGAGCCATCTCTCCAGCCCATAAAGCATTTTGTTAACAGCACAAGAAAGTATCAAGATCTTCATGATTCCCTCTCTTCTTTTTCTTTCTCACTCAAAATCTCTCACTCTTTATAAGAAATTCCACCACGGACTTACCTAGTCTGGCTCAGAGAATGTGGAGGTTTCTGAGTAGAAGAAAGGATATTCAATGGCAAGTCTTAGGTCAGTGGGCGTTTTTGTGGCTCAGGGTCTATAACAAAATACCACAGGCTGGCTTTATGGCTTAGAAAACAAAGTTAATTTTCTCAGGACCTGGACACTGTTACTCCAAGATCAACATGCACTCAGGGTTGCTTTCTGGTCAGGCATCTCTTTCTAACTTTCACGTGGCCCCTTTCCTCTGTGTCCTCGTGTGGACATGCCTCTGTCTAGTTGTGGAGAAATAGAGGAAGAGGGGTACCCTCTTTGTATGCCACAAGTCCTATTGAATTAAGACTGTGTGGAAGAAGGAGGGGGTGTGTAGAAAGCCCCACCCCTAGCTAAGGATCCATTTACATTTTGCTCCCAGGAAAGGAAAAGTCAGTTTTTCCTCAGGGCAGGTCAGGAGTAGCCAGCCCATGTGAACTGGACTCCATGAGTTCTTTTTGGTTTGTTGGTTTGTTTGTTTGTTAATGAAACATAGAAATAAACATGACGTTGAATGGATAGAGAGGAGGGGAGAATATGGAGGAGTTGGGAGAAGGGAATGAACTGAACAACATACATAAAAATCTCCTAAGGGGGGAAAACACATTATGTTTAAGAGGACTGCATCTTTACAACTTCATTTAATTTCATTACTTAAAAGTCCCATCTCCAAGCAAACACAGTCATATGGTAGGGTTGAGCTTCAATGTAGGGCAATGAGAGGGACACACTATAACCTACACACCAGTCATATCCAGTTAAGGCCTGCTCTCCTGTTTATCTACAAATATCCTATCTCTGGGAAGGCCTTGGGGTTGTGACTCAGTGCATGAATTCAGGAAGATACAGTTCAACCCAGAACAAGGTTTAAGAAAATTCTGAAATTGTTCTTCTGGTCCTAAGACCTTAGGCATGCACTTCTGTCCCACAGTCTATGTCACAGCAGAAGGTCCATCAGCTTGATAGTGTCATGTGACCAAGGAACATTTTCAGAGTCTATCATCAAACCCTGCTCCTCTGACTGTATCTTACAGGCTCCTCGCCTCTGTTTCTCTATGTTAGCATTTGCTCCCTCTACTTACACAAGGGCCTTGTGTTCTGTACAGACTCCAGTTGCTGGCTTGTTAGCCCTAGTCTTTGACTAACGCAGAAGGATCTGCTAGTCTTCTGACTTTGTCCTCACAGAGAGACTGTGTGCTAAGACTTGTTCCTTACTAATGTATACACCCAACACTGGACATAAAGCTCGGTTCCACAATCACTCTTGGATGCAGGCTGATCTAGAGTCTTCCAGGTCATGGCATCACCAGTTATAACATCTCCACACGAGGCGGGGACTGAGTGAAATGCCTGCCACCTCTTCCGTACTCGGCTGCGCGTCTGCCACTCTCCATTGACAGAGAGCTGCACACCTGGTCTGACTCCTCCATGTGAACAGGAAAGGGAATGATCTGGAAATACTGACAAGCACTGATAGCGTTTATAATTCATACCTTCATTTAAAAATCATGAGTCCTCCCCAGCCAGGAGCGCTCTCGCCATTTCTTCTCCTCCTACAAGCAGCTCAAGGTCTCAAACACTCCCAGCACACATGCCACTGATAGGCAAAAGGCCACTTGTTATTTCTGAGTCCATAATTTCAACACGTTCCTAATAAGTCTCTCAGCAAGGAAGCGGGATGACGGATTCACCTGCCTAGATACTGGAAGTCCCTCTATTTCCTGCAGATAGAATTCCCGTAGTCACTGCTGTAGAAAGGGGTTCAGTCACTCAGAGAGCCATCCAGATAAATCCCATCAGTCTGGCCATGATCTTCCAGCTCCTGGCCGGACCTAAACTGGCGAACATTTGCATGTACCGGCTGTGTCCCCTCCTCCCAGAAGACCCTGTCCCATTCCGCCAAGGGAGATAAGTAATTTCAAGCCCAGAATGCCCCTGCACCACTGCTGGGATTTAGGGCAAGCATCGCTCATGCTCCTCTTGCTGCCACAAGAAAAATTACAAATTGATCCACAGGACTGGACTCCTGGCTCATACTTCTCCTCGACTGCCATGGCTTCTTCTCTCTATAAGTAATGGCTGAGCTGGCTGACAGTTGGATTTAAATCAGGTTTGGGAAGGAGGGAGAGATGTTGGGGTAGGAGGGTGGAGGGAATGACAGTGGGCAGTGGGAGGAGAAACTAAATAGCTGGATTTGACCACAAAGCAAAATGCTGGCTACCAGCCCCACATACGCAAGGAGAAATAAGGCTGGCATCACGGTGCTCACTGAGCAGAGTTCTTATCGCCCATGCCCTTCAGAGAAAGAACTAAAACTGCCGTTAGCCGCCATCTCTGGAGCCTGTGTGTTGTGCCAAGGACTGTTCTAAGTGCTTTGTGTGTAAGAACTCATTTGAACTAATTAGAAGTTGGCTTGGCTTAGAGTGGTGACAGTCCCCAAATCACAGAGGTGGGAGCAAGATAAATGGTTTACTTTCCGGGGAGGTTAAGCAGGTCAGGGTTAGTTCCAACGTCACAGGATTCTCTCTGGATGGTCTTCCTGCCTGGCTTCCTGTCCCAAAGTCACATTGCTTCAAGGTGACTGTTTAAGCTCTATCCTCTATGTTGGAATTGCTGCCAACCGGATGGAAATAAAAAGAGAAGAAAAAATTCCCTCTCTTCCCACTGAGAGGACAGGCATCCTAATACTTGCATTTCATTGGCTTCGACTTAGTCACGTGATCACACTAGCAAGGGAGACTGGGAAATGTAGTCTGGCTTTCAAGTAACTATAGGATCAATTAACATTTGGAGGTTCTGTTACTGTAGAAGACAGAAAGAAAAGTGACTGAGACAGATCCGGCACTATAAATCATACCATTCGTTTCACGAAAAAAAATGAGATAGTTTTAATCTCTAAAAGCCCTTACAAGATCCAGTAACCAATTTATAAGTTTTTTTGTATGAAACTCCCTGACAAAAATTATTGCTTTATCTTTTGTCTTCTATTATTTCCTTCTTTATCTCCTTGTATTTCTTTCTTCTTTTTCAAGATGGAGTTCTTTGTAGTCCAAACTCACAGCAATCCTTCTGCCTCAGCTTTCCAAGCACTGAGACTCTTGGCTTGTGCCACCAGGCCAGATTGGAAACCATTCTTACCTTTCAAGTCACTTAGTAAACATTAATGATATCTTACCTATCTTAGGTATTTAACTCCCAGCCACAGGAGACTCTGAGCTCCTCAGAGGAAGGGCTATAGTTTAATTCATCTCCCCCGCCACCCGGCGCCCAAAATCATGTCTATTATAAAGAGAATACTCGGCAAATAAACATTTGTCACGTTAGAACAAAGGCAGTCTCTTCCTTTGCTCTGTTATTACCATCCTCACTATCAAAACCCCATGAATTAGCGGCTCCATGTACTTAGCACTCATAACTCAAGTTAAATAGGCACAACATCCAAAGCCCAGATTTGAGAGAATCAGAAATAAAAAGAGTAACAGTCAACTCTCTCCACACCCTCTTATCTGGAGAAAGCTGGTGGAAGAGCATTCTATGGGCTTCCTGGGCAGGAAATTAATTCTTGCCTTCGAAGGGAGAGGTGCTGGGCGGCACCCACAATTAGGAGCTGCAGCTTAGCGGGCTTGGCAGAGCCACCATCCCCGGAAGCTGACAAAGCAGTGCAGTTCAGGAAGAGTTCATCTGAACTGACTCCCTCATCACCCCACTCTCAGCCCATTCTTTGCGGCATTTGCAATTTCTCTGCTCCAGGGGTCAAGTCTCCAGTGTGCCCTCCCTGAGTAATTGTGAAATTATTATGGTTGGTGATTTTAATTTAAATTGGATGGAGAAATGTCATACTGCGGTCGACTCATTTGCTATGGATTTTCACTTAACCAAATTGATTAGTCAACCAACTAGACTTAACTTGAGAGTTGTAATCATTCATTATTAGATCTCATTTTTTTCCCCAACGCACCCAGATGATGTCAAGAAATTAAAACTGCAGCAAAAACTTCAGCAGTGTCTTCTCTTTGAGGCAGTGGAGTCTGCCTTAAAGGCCTCAGAGATAGGAGTGACTGTGAAGATCTGTGGGGAGCTTGCTAGGACGGAGGTTCTAACACACACGTGCTATGGCAGAGAGATGGCCGTAAGAAACGAGGAGAACTTACCAAACCGGGTTCTCAGACTGACACATCTCTTCCCCCTGCTCTACATATCAACTGTCTAACCATCTGTTAGAGTTAGAATGTGAATTTTCTCCTCCGGGCTTATGTCTTTAAATACCTGGCCATTGCTTGGTGGCACTGTGTTGGGAGGTGGAGTTCAGCCAGAGGAAGTGAGCTACTGGGAATGGGGCTGGCAGGTCACAGAGCAGCCCTGTTTCTTGCATAAACACTTCTTCCTGCTGACCACCAAGATGTAACCAGAAGCCCCAGGCTCTGGTTTGTCATACCTTCCTAGACATTTTCACATGGACTGTCTCCCTTGAACTGTGAGCCAACACAAATCCTTCCTCTTTGAAGTCATGTCTATCAAGAATTTGGACACAGCAATGAGAGAAGCAGTTAACACACTTTCCAACAAGATTAAATAACACTTATTCTTTGAAGTCCCCCTCCCACACGTTTTCAGGCAGAGTAACAGCCTACTGTTCTCTACCGTAGCATGTTACTAGGATAGGAACTAGTAACTTCTTGTTCAATTGTTATTTTTATAATTTACTTTCCATTTTAAGATGCATCCCTTAAATTTTTTAGTGTTTATTTATTTACTTGGGTGTCCATACACCATGGTGTGTGTGTGTGTGTGTGTGTGTGTGTGTATGTTTGTGTGTGTATGTGTATTTGTGTGTGTATGTGTATGTGTGTGTGTTTGTGTGTGTATGTGTGTGTATGTGTATGTGTGTGTATGTGTGTGTGGTTGTGTGTGTGTATGTGTGTATGTGTGTGTATGTGTGTTTGTGTGTGTGTATGTGTGTGTATGTGTGTGTATGTGTGTTTGTGTGTGTATGTGTGTGTATGTGTGTTTGTGTGTGTGTATGTGTGTATGTGTGTTTGTGTGTGTGTATGTGTGTTTGTGTGTGTATGTGTGTATGTGTGTTTGTGTGTGTGTATGTGTGTGTATGTGTGTTTGTGTGTGTATGTGTGTGTATGTGTGTATGTGTGTGTATGTGTGTTTGTGTGTGTATGTGTGTGTATGTGTGTGTATGTGTGTATGTGTGTATGTGTGTTTGTGTGTGTGTATGTGTGTGTATGTGTGTGTGTATGTGTGTGTGTATGTGTGTATGTGTGTGTATGTGTGTGTATGTGTGTGTATGTGTGTATGTGTGTGTATGTGTGTGTATGTGTGTATGTGTGTGTGTATGTGTGTGTATGTGTGTGTGTGTGTGTGTGTGTGTGTGTGTGTGTGTGTGTGTGTGAAGGTCAGGGGCCAACTTGTGAGGAGTTGGTTGTCTTCTTCTTCCACGTGGGTCCTGGGAACTGAACTTAGGTCATTGGGCTTGATGATAATTGCTGTGACCTCCTGAACCATCTCAATGGCTCCTAACATTAGCTTTCTTAAAGGTTGGGCCATATATGATATCTTATTCAGGCTCCTGGGAACACACAGTAGGCCCTCAGTAAATAGTGTCAACATTCTGAATAAGTGAATTGTCCAAAGTGAAATTCTTTAGCACTAGGATGTGTGCTAAGGGTGAGGTAAGACTCACCAGTAGAAGCTACCAAAGACTGGGAGAGAAGAGGCTCGGCTTCGGCAGGTGAGTCACACTTCACGTTGGGTGGTCATGGTGATACAACAGAGTGGCTGTGTTGGTTGTCTGCACTGACTGCTGAACAGATTGATGTGATGGTCCACTGCTTCAACAACAGCAAGGACGCGTCCAAAAGGAAGTGACAGTCTTCTTATTACTACTCTGGACAGACTAACCATAGTCTATCGTCTCAGATGGGTAGCGCTGGGGTTGGGGAGATGGATCGGTTGGTAAGAGAGCCTGCTACACAAGCCTGGGGACTTGAGTGTGGGAGCCCAGCATGTATATAAATTTTGATGCACTGGAGAGGCAGAGACAGGAGCATCCCTGGGGCTTGTTAGCCAATCAGCCAGTGTAATCTAATTGAGGGGCTCCAGGCTCAGTGAGAGACCCTGTCTCAGAAAATAAGGTGGAGAGTGATCAAGGAAGGAACTGACGTCGGCCTCAGGCCTCTTCACATGTGTGCACACTTGTGCACATCCACTCAAATATACCTACACATACACAATCCTTCCCCCTGCACACACACAAGAGATAGTAGTGACGGAAATTTGAGCAAAAGAATTTCTGTGCAAGGATGGCTTCATGGGCATGCTACCTGAGCAGTCACTCAGAAGGGTCCTCTGATTTCATGCCAGAAGGGGTCACTGTCTTGAGATTCTCAAGCATTATTCAACAAAGGGACCCGAATTTTAACTCTTCACTGAGGCGCATTATAAATTACATAATTTGTCCTAGATATGGTGGAGAGACTTGAAACTATGCCACACTAGAAATGTACAAAGATGCAGAATGTGGCAGGGAGAAGGGAGTCCTCGCCATTGATATCTTAATCTTCAAAGTCAGGAGAAGGACAAGGCTGTTTCTGCACCATCCCGGGGAACAGAACTCAAGCCACAAGGTTCTGAGGGTCATGCAAGCTTGTTCGGCATTAGTGTTACTAGGTAGGAAGGGAAAGGCATTTTACAAACCAGAACCATGTTTGTCATTGGATAGCGTAGAGAGAGAGGCTAAGCACTGGGTGGAGAATCATTGCATCCTTCCTGGGACCTTGATTCTGTGCTCTGTCTTAACAGGCCTGTACTGTTGCAAAAGAAACCCAGGCTGGATGCTTTATGTTGAAGAGAAATTCGTTCTGTCAATTTTAGAAGCTAGCTAGAAAGTTCAAAATCAAAGTGTCAGCATTGGAGTGGAGTGGGGCCATCTTATCATTTCAGACTGTGGTGGAAGATATGGTGTGGTACAGCAGTGGGAAGAAGAGAGAAGTGGGGGGAGAACATCAGGTCTTCTCTAAGGAAAGTCACCTATTCAGGAAGGTGGAGTCTTTACTAGCCAAACACCTCTCACTAATCACTTCCCAGAATCATCACGATGGGAATTAAAATTCGACACGTGTTTTTAAGAGGACAAATACTCAAATCGCATAGCTAGGCAATCCTTTTTATTTCTTTTCTTAGTGTTTTAAATTGACAAAAAGGTGTGTGTGTGTGTGTGTGTGTGTGTGTGCAATATGATTATTTGGTGAGATATGTAATGTATAATGATCAAATCAAAGCAATTTCCTTTTCCTTAGATATTTATCATTAATGCATTAGGAACTTTGAAATACCTCCTTTTTCTTCTACAGAAAATATATAATACATTTCTATGAACTGTACTCACCCTTCTGTGCTGTAGAACACCAGAACTCCTATATCACTGTATTCTGAGACCCGCGATCTGACCCCCATCTGTCTCCTCTCTCCCTCCCCTTCTTAACCTCAGTGACCACAATTCTATTCTCTCCTTCCAGCAAGTAACTCTTGAGCTTCCACACATGAATGAGAACTGCAGTGCTTGTCTATTTCCTACAGCCTGCCCTTCATTCATTTCTACCCACGTTGTCATGAACGATAGGAGGCCGTCCTTTCTTATGGCTAAACAATTGTCCACTATGTGCTTATACCACATTGTCAATTCCCGCAGGGAGACAGCTCAGTGGATTCCACATCTCGGTTACGGTGCATAGTGTGCAAACCCAGTTCCTGAAGCAGAAAATGTGGAAAGTGGTCCACAGGCATCTGGGGTATATAGATGTGAACCTCTAACCTGGGGTCTGCAACACATGCAGCCACAGGCTTGCAGTTGGTTCTCCTTCAAAGGATGGTCTCAACTATGTCCTTTCCGCTGCCCCCATAGGATGCTCAGCCTCCGTGGACAATGCTACTTTATTCAATCCCCTTTCCAGCTAAGAAACATACCATGGATGAATTCTGTCACCCATCCTTGGTGTGTGTCTGGAGGCTGAGGATGTACTGGTTAAGGGTGATTAAAGAAAAGTTACCTTCACCATGGGCCCTCAAAGTTACACTAAGTGGCCGTGATCCAGAGAGATCCAGGGGGTCTCAACACAAGAAAAATAAGTTCCAGGCCAGTTGCTTCTTTCCTGGCTCCTGGAATCATTTTTCCAGGCCTGCTGTCTGCACACCCCATGGGAGCTATTCATTAACGAGGGTGAGAAATGCCTAAATTACACCTCTGGTTCATGTCCAACTCATTCAGATGGTAAGAAAGCAAGATAACTCACTCCAGCATCATCTCCCTTCCTTTCACTGAGCCATTTCCCCTTCAGCAGAGAGCAGCTATGAGAAGGGCCAGGACCTCAAGCAGTGCCACTCACCCCCCAATACAAGCCTGTGTCCTGTCCCACCCATGACCCCAACCAGTCCCCTCTGTTCCAGGTTTCAATATCAATGGAAACTGTTTCCCCTTCCTCCCCAGGCGTCAGATCTTATCTGTGTCCGCCTGGGTTTAAGAGCAACATCATCTAACCCTTTCCTTGTACCGCTCCTCTCCCAGAAGGAATCAGGACCTTCTGAGCTCTCACCCTCCTGGGGACCTGGCAGAGCAACTGATGCCCTCCTCTTTGCCCTGTCTGATACCTAGCACCACTCTGACTTCAGACAGACTGAAAACTACCGCCATTTAGGGGAAGAAAGAGGCAGAGAAAGGAAAGTGTGCTGAACAAAGGTTTTATTCAAGCTTCTGCACACTAACATCTCCAAGAAGCTTTTAACAGGGACCATCATTTCCCTCTGAGAATCGATGCATTTTAATTCATACGAAGATATTTGTCTGCTTGGTCCCCTTCCTTCCAGGCGCGGAGACACGTTTAACAAAACAACTCAGCCTCGCGTGGAGACGAACGCTCCGGCTTCTCTCTGAAATTACTGGAAGTTCATTTTCAAAAGCCGTCCTGTTTTCTGGGAATCAATGCATATCAACTAAAATCAATAGCTTCTCCGTGTGGATGGGCCGAGACACCAAACCGATCTAGCGCTGCGGTGCGTTTGTATCCAAATCTAGGCATTCTCAACAAGTCAATGCATTTAAACATCTGCCAGTGTCTTTTCACTTAAAACTAATCTGTTTGCTGATCGGACTGTACATTTCCAGACTGCGTGGTAATGTACTCTCTGTGTTTACCAGATCCAATGTACATTAACTCAAATCAAAATATTTCCACTTACCTTAAAACCAAGTTTGCCTCAACTTCAGCGGCACTCCTCACAGGAATTAACTCTAGACATGCTTCCTCCTCTCCATCCAGCCCCAGGCTGGTCTCACCAGCCTGACGAATAGGTGGTAGAAGAGAAGGTAATGTGCCTCTGGACCACACTTCCTTCAGAATTAGAAGGAACACTGAGGACCGTTAGATCTACCCTCTTCCTCACAAACTTTAAATCCCCATCCTGCCATTTTCCATAGGAGCCCTCTCCTGTGTCTAAAAGTTCCTGGGAGAATTTTCCCTGGCTATTCCTTCCCATTTAAAAAAAAAGAAAAAAAAACCAGCATCCAACCATGACCATTCTCTAGCCTGGCACTTGCTGAGAACCCACAAAACACAGGACCCCAAATCAATCCACGTAGATACCTGTGGTACCCACCCACCCCAAGATGGGCAGATCCTATACAAAGCACAAGAGATAGACACCGTGAACAAAGGCCACTCCTTGTAACCTTCCTCAAGGCAAACAACCAGTAAATTAGCATGGGAAGGTAAGCACTACTAACTGTGTGTACATGCCAAGGATTACAGTGGGAAAATGTGACACTAGAGAACAATTAATAACTCAACTATAGGCATGGGAGGGGTCAGGCAGGGGGAGAGGACAGGATCTGCAGACATCCCTGGGGTGCACAAGATCCATAGCAGCCTTGTCCAACTCGCTGGCAGTCATTGACTTGACCTCAAGTCCAGAAAACAGTAGTAATGCCCCATCTTGTAAGGGAAGAGGCTGCATCTCCCAGGCTATTAGCTCTGCAGGCCAACTGGCAAACTTTGCTCGTCCTCTGGAGACCATCAGCAAGTGGCCACGATTCAGGCCCCAAGCCTTCAGCTCGTGCTTTGCCCACTACCACTGACCTGGAAACGCAAAATGACCTAACCGCAACAAGGCATCCTGTGCTGCCCCAGAGAGGCACCAGGTACTGTGTGGATTCAGAAGGAAGACTGCCTAAAGTCAGTGGCTCTGGAACCAACTCCCTAGAAAAACCGAGGAAATTTAAGTCCCCAGGGAAGAGGTAACATTTGCAACAAATACATGAAGATAAGAGGGAACACCATTTCAGAATAGAGGATTGAGGAGGCCAAGCCGGGCTCCGGTAGCGGGTCACAGCAGAGAATCCTGGGTAGAGAACGTGACCTATCTTCTAGATGACCTCAAATGCCACACTGTGGATTAGCTGCTAGGTTTGAGCCCAGACCCCACCGCTACTGCTGGCCTTGAAGAAGACAGTGCCAGCCCCAGCTCAGCCCAACCCAGACCTCCCTTGATCTATCAGAGCACCTCTTGGCCACACAGCCCCCATGCTAGCAAACCAGAGAGGCAGGCGGAGGTGGAGGAAGGCTGGTCCCAAGCTCAGATCTCAAGGCATCACCATGGAGACGTTGCGCAGGCTGCCAGCCAGCCACACAAAAGGAACTGCGGGCTGCCTGGCTCACCTGGGACCTGAGCTAAGAAGGAAGTGGCAAATGTGTTTCATTTTCTTTCTTCTTTCGCTCTCAGTATAAAAGAAGAAGCCATTTATACCAGCCACTCACCCCACGCAGTCCCTGAGAGGAAATCCGAAGCCCACCCTTCTGTGACAGCTGGACTCCTGAGAAGCCTGGTTTGGGTTCTCTAGCAGAAAGATCTGAAAAGAAAGATGGGAGCTAAGAGCAAACACTATTGGTTCTTCTTTGCTCCTGCCTATGTGGAGGGACCCACTCAGAGCCTCATGTGTACGTTGTGAGTATAGGTTGGAATCTTTGAACTTCTGAAACCAAAAGCTTGTGTCATTGATTAGAGACTATATCCCTTTATATAGGGATAAAAAAACACCCCCTGGGTAACAACACTGGGATGTTGTCAGCCCCATACGCACTCCTCTGTCTCCTCATGGTCATCATGGTGGACCAAGCATACCAGTGCAGCCAGTTTCTCCACCCAGTGGACTAGAGAAACCTGCCAATTCAAGGAAGGGTCAAGTAAAGAGAGCACAAAGGAGTCAGGACCCTGGGAACAGGAGGGGCTGCAGCCCGTTACAGAAATGCAAGCTGCAAGCTGTTGCTTCTGGGTTCGGAAAAGAGGGAGTACCAGCCAGCAAGCAATCTTCACACATGCATTGTGGCTCTCCTCTGCAAAGGGGTGAGAAGAGGGGTGGAGGGAGGGAGGTGGTGCTGAGAGAGGGAACAAGCAGAAGAGGTGAGAAATCCAGCGTCTTCAGACCTGCCCACACTGCTGGCTTCGCAGCTGTGCTCAGTGCCTCATCTCACAGTCATTAGAGGGACCCCCGCAGGATGGATGGAAGCCGGACACCCCGAAGGGTGGGAAATGAAGAGAAGGCTTGCTGCTGATAGGCGTGCATTTGAGCATCTTGAGAGAGACAGGCACTAGCTGGGGGCTGTCCTGGCTCCCAGAATCCCACAGTCCTGGGGGAGGCAGACAGACAAGCAATATTACCACTCCAAAAGCCCAAGGCCAGCAGTGGGCCTAGACCTCAAATCTGATCTGAACTCTTTCTCTTCCTTCTCTTAGAACAAAAAGAGACTCCAATTCAACTTCCCTTCCAGCGTGCCCCAGCTTCTTCTAACTGGCGAGCCAAGTGCAGTCCACCAGCAGGCAGAGCCCACACATCAAGTGTTGAGGTTTGGTGTTTTGCTGTGCAAAAGTGCAGGCCCAGAAGTGGAATGAAGCCACCACAAGGCTCCGAAGAAAGGCCAAGCAGTGTCTGATTCAGACTTTAGTAGCAAGTGCTCCCCATAAGGATGGGCCATGAGTCTGCCCCAGCGTGCTGCTGACAAGAGGCCAGACGTTATAAATATGTATCATACTTTATAATTTTCATAATTGTTATAATTGTATTCAATTTATATCTGAGAGAAAAGGAGCCTTTTATCGGGCTAAAAAGGGGGAATTGTTGAGGTTTGGTCTTTGGCATGTGTTGTAATGCTAAGTGCAGGCCCCCAAGACCTGGTTGCCCCCGGAGACAAGAGAGTCTGCCTGTAGACCCAAGTGATGCTATGTGTCCTTGCCCCCGAGTTATTTCTGATTGGTAAATAAAGATGTCAGCATCCTATGGTTAGGCAGAGAAGACATAGGTGGGGTAGAGGGTTCCTGGGCTTAGGGCAAGAAGAAAACAATGAGGAGGAGAAGCCACCATCTGTTAGGGGAGTCATAAAAATGTGGCCTTGAGGGCTGCCAATTGAAGTTAAGAGCAGCCCAGAGGAAACGTAAGTCATAACTCGGAGTTATCAATAGAAAAGTAGGTTATAATAGCAGAGAGGGTAGATATCAGCCTAGCTTCTATGCTGTTTAAGTCTCTCTCTCTCTCTCTCTCTCTCTCTCTCTCTCTCTCTCTCTCTCTCTCTCTCTCTCTCTCTCTCTCTCTCTCTCTCCTGAGCAGACACAGGAGCAGCCATTGCTCCCTAATCCCCAGATTCATCCAATGCCCTTGGGCCTCGTGGCCTTTGCACTTGCTGGGCCTCACTTGGCCTGGAGTACACCTTCCAGATACCTCCGCCCCTCAGGTCCAGGTTTCAACGTTACATCCTCCCTGATCCCTCAGCTCATCCCTTCTGAAATTGCAGCCAGCAATCCCTCGATCCCTGTCTTTCTCCCCTGCCTTTTTTGTTTGTTTGTTCATTCGTTTTTCTTTTATCACCATCTTGGTGAACTTACCTAGGTGGGCAGATCTCTCACTCACGACTACATCAGATGAAGGCTATGTTCCGCTTTGCCCACTTTTAGAAGCATCTCTGGAAAAGATGGGTAGGTGCCCAGGAACCAGTTGCTGGATGAAACGGACACCCCTGGCTGCTCCCTCTGTCTCCTCTCAAGTGAATGGAACAGCGGCCCTTCCTCACATCTCTCAAAGGGCAAGCAGCCTCCCTAAAAGATGACTCAGGCCCTTGAACCCAGCTGAGCCCAGACAGAAGAAAGATGGCAAAGGGTGATAGAATGGAGGTGTTCTCCTGGCAGGCCCAGAGAGAGTGGGAAGCAACTGAGAAGACACTTCTGTGTGGGAGGGTCTGTCTGTCTGTCTGGTTGTTTAGATACTTCCTTAATGAGACAGGGTCTCCATATGCTGTCCTTGGTTGTCCTGGAACTCACTGTGTATCCCAGGCTGCTTCAATCTTGTAATGAGTCTTTTTCCTCTTGAATGGTGGGATTGCAAGAAAATGCCACCATGCCGGGCATCCCTCTTCTCCCTAGATAGTATCACCACCATTTACAGAGTGGACTCACCCTGCTCACAAGTCTCTCCTATAGTGAAAACACACACACACACACACACACACACACACACACACACACTATATATATATATACATATATATACATATATATATATATATATATACACCAGTTTTTTTCCCACTGAATACTAAGAGTTGAGAAAGAAAGAAAGCACAGCAGAACTCCCAGCCTCTCTTCCTTGTTCCTGAGCCATCGCCATGAGGCTATACAGCCTTGGACATCAGCAGTTTCCTGGCTCAACTCCAACGTCAGAAATGGCAACTCATTCAGCTATTCATGCACACCAGTCCGGCCTCATCCACATAGTCCTGCTGCAGAGCATCTAGTCAGTGTGGACAAAGCTCCTGCTGGTTCTGCCCATGGTCAGTGATGTCAGGGCTGGGGTGCTAATGAAGCACAAAGAGACAAACACCCCCAAGGAAGCAAATCGTGAGGCACTGACCCAAAAATACTTCAGCTGGGTCTCTTTCCAGTGGAGCGGATCCTTCTGCGAGTTTGGATGTCTGATGGGTACCAGGCTGCTGGCTCCCAGATGTAGGTGCAATCCCTGTCTACCCACCCTTCAGCTGGGCTGCTGGGAGCAGGGCCACAGCTTCTCGTAGTGCAGGCCCATTTGGCCGATGCAGTTATAGATGGTTTGAATCTGTGAAACAAAGGGCTGAGGATGCTGCCTATGCACCACACAGACTAGCTAGGTATTATTTATAATGGAGCTTTTATTGTGTGTGACTCTGACTGTCCCTGCCAGTTAAAACCATTTGATGTCCTGGAGCCTCTGGAAAAAGGAGAAGGGCAGGAGGGAAGAGGCACAGGCAAGAGAAACTAAAGGAGTTTCGTAGCAGGACTTCAAAACAGCCAAGTGGTTGAAAGGATCTCTGCTAAGGTTCTGACCTACTTTGCATGTCGATAAGCCATCTCCTTCACTTTAAAAGAGAAAAAGGAGGTGGGGGAAACACCGGTACAAAGTGGCCATGGCTCTATTCAGAAAAGCTGTGGCTGCACTGCAAAAAGGAGCTTTCTTGCTGTAATCAGGAGCCATTTAGGAGCCATGATTTGGGTAATTATGAGAGATTTCAGCTTCTCTCCTTCCAGGGCCATGCACAGCTCAGGAAGATGGGGCCGAGAGAGCAAGATACCAGGGCTGGAAGAGCCAGTGCCTGGCAAGCCAGGCTGCAAAGAGCAGACCTCCAAGCTCAGGGATGTGTCATACCTGTCTGGCTACCCTCCTTGTCTTTGATGGTCAGTCCTTGCTGAGCAACCTTGAGGCCTTTACCCAGACTCTTGAGATGCGCTTTCTCATTGCACACCTAGGATGATGAACCTGGTAGAGACGGTAGGTCTGCTCCTTAGTACACAGTAGGTGCACATAGTAGGTTTTCTAAGTGACCTGGGAAGGAGATGCCTACCTTGTTGGTAGGTTCCTTGGAATGACCAGAATCAACTAGGATTTCCAGTACCCAACGGTGAGAAGATAAGGAAATTCAAGATCTATAGAGCAAGAAGCTCCACAGGTGGAGAAAGTCTTAGGGGGGATCCAGAAAAGCACAGGAAGTCATGACAAGGCAGGACACGGGGCACAAAAAGTATGTGTAGGGGAATTCCTTTTCTTGTGGAGGATGGCCAAATGCCTGACAAGAGGCAGCTTAGAGGAAAGAGTGATTTACTTTAGCTCACATTTTCGCCGTCGGATGGCATAGCAACATTCATGTAGTAGTAACTTACAGTGTGGCTCTCACATCTCAGGGGACAAGAAACACTGTGACTGTAAGCCTCTAACACAGAGGTTCTCACCCTGTGGGTCAAGACCTCTTTGGGGGTTGAATGACCACTCCACAGAGGTTGCATATCAGCTGTTTATGATTCATAGCCAGCCCAAGTAGCAATCAAAACATTTTCATGGTTGGGGTTACCATAACATGACGAATTGCAATCAAGGGTCAAAGCATTAAGAAAGTCTAGAACCATTGATCTAACCCTTCCCCTGTAACTCAATATCTACCAGCAAGGCCCTGGGTCCAAAAGGTTGACAATTTCCCAAACAGCACCTCCACCTAGGGATTGTTCAAGCTGCCACTGCTCAAACAGGAGCCTGGAAGACGGGAGGAGAGCATCCACATTCACACAACAAGGAACAAGGAAGTGTTTGCAGGAGGTAGAGGGGACAGCTGTGAGCCTGCCCTTGGCTCCGTGCACCCGCTGGTGTAATGTCCAGGGGAAAATGCCATGGTGGGGTGGGGATCCCTTCTAAGACTGTTAATGATATTCAAGGCTAGTGTGGCCTGCTACTCATGGTCCTGTGAGAGTTGAGGAAGAAGAGCCCAGAGGACTGAATTTAAGGCCAGCTTGGACTATATACCAAGACCCGGGGAAAAAAGAAAGGAAGGGAGGGAGGAAGGGAGGGAGGAAGGGAGAAAAGAAGGGAGGGACAGAGGGAAGAAATGTCAGACAGAAGGAGAGACGGTAGAGAAAAGAGAGAAAGAAGGAAAGGAAATGAGTTAGAATAAATACCATATGGAAGAAAATTCCTGAGAAACTGGACTCGGGGTTATCAGCATCACAGCGCACAGTTCTGATACGTTCTACTCTTTGCATTCATAGCAACCCTACAGGGTAGCACTATTCGGGGGTTCTCTTTTCTGTTTGCTTTTCCAGTTAGTTAGTTAGTGTTAGTTAGTTAGTTAGTTAGTTGTGACTTAGGTTGTTGGCTTTTGTTTGTTAGTTTAAGAAGCCCACATTGAGCTCAAACTCAAGGTTTGCATATGTGCACGCACACACTGCCCAGTGCTGAAATGACGCCCTCTGCTACCTGCTCCCCGTTCTGTCTACCTCCTGGAATTCCACTGGCCTCATGTTACAGATGAGACAACTGAACTCTCGACACAGCCAGTCTGTGTCTGAACCACTCTAGGGGATTGTACGTCACCACTCAAAGCCTTTGTTTCCAGTTAACAAACAGGTGACAAGCACCTACTGTGGGCACCAGGCTCTACCGCAGGCACAGGAGACACAATGACAAGCTCAAAGAACTACTTTCATGTCTCTCCACACAGCATCTACGGAAGTCAGCTTGTAGGTTTTAGCTACAGCATGCTCTGCCTCCAGCGAGGTATAGTAAGACTACGGGGACATACCCAGAGGCCACAGAGCTGCCCGCTTACTCCCCATCACATTTAAGCATCAAAGGGCAGGTCAGTGTCTTTAGAAAAATCTAATGATTTTATGAATTCCAAACAAAGATGAAATTAATTGTGGATTACCCCAAGCCTCAGCTCCCCCTGTGCTAGGACCCACTGATAACACTCCTGCAGCCAAGAGGCTGCTGCAGTCTCCTGGCTCTGATCGGCAATGGTACTTTTGAGTATCCCAGAACTACCCTCTGCCTTCAGCCCTTTGCTAGTTGTTAGGGAGCCTCTTGTTCAATGGCAAAGGCCCAGCTCTCTCAGCGGCTTTTCCCATCTTCCCAGAGAGGTGAGGACATGGTTCTTGGGATGCCTGTGATGGTTCCTGGTGACTTGTTGGAGCAAAGAGACCTAGTTCCAGGCTCAGGCCCATAGAGGGAGCTCTTTTGGTTTTGATTTGGTTTGGTTTGGATGTTTTGTATTGATTTTGAGACAGGGGTTCTCTACCTGTCCTGGAACTCACTCTATATTCCAGATTGGCCTTGAACTCACAGAGATCTGTGGGTAGCTGTCTATATGCAGGTGAGGGCAGGCACAAGCTAAGGCAAGGGCCTATGATTGGGCAGTGAAAAAGGCGGGCTGAGAATTTTAAAGATGGGACAGAGTATGGAGAGGAGAAGGAAGGAAGAAGGAAGAAGAGAAGGATGACCCAGATCCATGTGGCTTTAAATAGCCCCAGGTAGCTATGAATATCATATAAGGAATGGGTTATTACAGGACAATTTGTCCAATGTAAGTGGGCAACTTATATCAATATCAATTGGCTCTGAGTTCTTTGTTTGGGCGTTTTGTGGGTTGAGAATTTACTGATATAAATCTGACTGATAAATTACAAGCCTCTAGACTTTTGATTTTACCAGATTTCAGGGATTTGTGGCAGCTCACCTCGAGATGGGTGATCGCTGCATGGGCCCAGCCATGGAGACAGTGAGACCACTTGGGGCAGAGAGTAGCTGGTGATAGTGTGGGAAGGTATATCCTTTTTTATTATTTAATGCAACAAAGATCCATCTGCCTCTGTCTCCCGGGTGCTGGTTTAAAGTTGTATACTGCTGCTGTCCAGTGACAGAGGCTCTTTTTAAGTTCCTTCCCTCCTGAGGAGGCCTGTTGGGCCTCAAGAAAATCCAGGCCTTGGGCCTCCTGGGACACCCAGGTTAGACCTCATCCCAGCTATCCCCTGCTTGCTGGATCCACCTGGGTCACAGACAGCGGAAGTGAGCAGCACACCATTCCCTGACTTCCATTGCCCAAAGTTCTACCTGCCTCTCCAAGGAGTCCTGTCAGCATCAAGAACATCCAGACCGCCAGGGACAACCAGATGGCTAAAGGCAATCGTCAAAGCACAACCAGCAAGGGCAATATGGTACCACCAGACCCCAGCTACCCTACCACAGCAAGCCCTGGATATCTCAACGCTGCCAAAGAAGCACAAGCTGACCTTAAGTCAATCTTCAAAAGATCATAGAGACCTTTAATGAGGAAATGAATCAATCCCTTAAAGAAGTGTAGGAAAATACAATTAAACAGGGGAAGGAAATGAATAAAACTGTTCAAGACCTGAACATGGAAATAGAAGCAACAAAGAAAACACAACCTGAGGGAATCCTGAGGATGGAAAACCCAGGGAAGAGAACAGGAACAACAGATGCAAACATCACCAACAGGACACAGGAGAGGGAGGAGAGAATCTCAGGTGTAGAAGATATGATTGAAGAGATTGATACATCAGTCAAGGAAAATGTTAAATATAAAGAGCTTCTGACACATATTATCCAAGAAACCTGGGATGCCATGAAAAGACCACACCTAAGAATAAGAGGAACAGAAGGGGAAAAGTCTCAGCTCCAAGGCCCAGAAAATATTCTCAAAAAAATCATGGAAGAAAACTTCCCCAAACTAAAGAAAGAGAGGCCTATAAATGTACAAGAAGCTTACAAAACACCAAATAGAACAGACCTGAAAAGAAAATCCTCCTGCCACATGATAATCAAAACACAGAACAAAGAAAGAATATTAAAAGCTGCAAGAGGGAAAGGCCAAGTAACATATAGAGGCAAAATTATACCCAACTTTTCAATAGAGACTTGAAAAGCCGGAAAAGCCTGGGCAGATGTCTTGCAGATCCTAAAAGACTACAGATGTCAGACCAGACTATTATACCCAGCAAAACTTTTAATCGTCATAGATGGAGAAAACAAGATACTCCACAGCAAAACCAAATTTAAACTATGTCTTTTTTTTTATTGGATATTTTTATTTACATTTCAAATGTTAGAGCTTTTCCTGGTTTTCTGTCCATAAACTCCCTACCCCATTTCCCCTCCCCCTTCTTCTAAGAGGGTGTTCCCCACCCACTCACCTTTCCCCACCTCCCCGCCCTGACATTCCCCTACACTGGGGGGTCCAGCTTTGGCAGGACCAAGCCATAAAGAAAATAGGAGATATTCTTACACAAACCACCAAAGTGGGTTTTGTCTGTTACAAGAAATTTGAGAAATTTTTAATGACCGATTTTCCCATTATCTTCATCTTATCTCACAGTAAATTGTGTTAGAAGAATACAATGGCTCTGTTTATAGGAAACAAATAGTAGCCTGAGATCACACTATGTCAGAGGCAGAAATTAAGCCAGGACTGCCTGTCTTGATACCCAACTTCTTTCTACCAGCCAGCACCGAGCCTGGAGCAGGGTGTCCTTTCTGGATGCAGCTGGCCACACTGCCAGGACTGTCCACACTCTTGTCTAATGGTATCAAGGAGGATCAAACCATAAGATGCCCCTTTGAAGGAACACCAGTCTTCCCTGAGGGTACATCCCTGTTAATTTGCATGTGGGGGATACAGAATCCAACAAGGTGAAGTAACTTTGTCCAACATCACCTAGTACAAAAGTAAGGTTTGTTTTGGAGTTGGTCTTAGGTAATAAATTGTGAACCCATATGTCTCTGGGTGAGCTCAGTGCTTGTCCTCTCAAGAGGCAAAGTGAATCCACAGGAAGAGCTAGGATGGTGGTATCTTCTTGTCAATCTTATGGTAGGACTTGGGTGGTGTAATTTTGCCTGCATGCCTGTCAGTCTGTCTCTTGTCTGTCTGTCTGTCTATCTATCTATCTATCCTCTATCTATCATTTATCTATCCATCACCTATCTATCTATCCATCATCTATCTATCTATCTATCTATCTATCTATCTATCCTCTATCTATCTATCTATCTATCTATCTATCTATCTATCATTTATCTATCCATCACCTATCTATCTATCCATCATCTATCTATCTATCTATCTATCTATCTATCTATCTATCTATCTATCTATCTATAATCTTTCATGGGAAGAAATGCACAAAGGGTTTTCAGCAAGAATATTGTGTGAAGTTGATCATGTTCTCTGCAGAACCTCACTTCCTCCAGGAAGGCCTGCTCAGTCAATGCTGGGAGGTGGAGACAAAGGAGGAGGACACATCCCCTTTCTGTCTGATGAGCTGGGTTCTCATAGGCAAGGCTATGTCCCACCCCCACCCCATGACAGCCTTGTTCATCATTTTCTGTCTAATAGTAATCTGACTTCAGAACTCCAAAATATCCTGTCATGGCACTAGATTGGAAGCCCCTGGGGCCTGGCCCCTGCTTCCTTACCAAGTGAACCCACAGGCAGCCTTGCACAAGTGATCCAAGTAATAGGCATGCCTGGGGCTCCAGCTTTGAAGGGACACTGTTGGCCTAGGTCAAAGTCTCTTGCAGCTCCATCACATGAGTTTCTGTCATTACACAAGGAGTGGAGTTAATTGCAGTTACTGACCAGGACATCCTTTAAAACACTGACTGCATCCAAGGATCCCTGCTAGAGCCTACACATGGTCTTTCCTTTGATCCTCACAGCAACCTTTTAGATACTATAAATATCTTCATTCTCCACATGAACAACTGAGACCCAGGAAGACTAAGTAATTGTTCAACGTCATAGACTCTATAATCAGTGGAGTTGTAATTATATATCTGCTCCTCACCTTCACCTTCTGAACACACACATACACACACACTCAAATATACACTCACATACACACTCACACACACAATCACACACTCACACACTCACTCACACACACCCATTCACATAAACACATACACACACTCAATCACACAGGCAAACACACTTCACTTTCATACACACTCTCACACATTTGCACACTCATACACACTCACTCATACACTCACATACACATTTCACTTTCACACACTCTCACACATTTGCACACTCATACACACACTCACACTCACATTCACATACACACTTCCACACACTCCCACACTCGCATACACACACACATACACACACACACACCACAATCACCCTCATCTACACCCCTCTGCTCCCCAAAGCGAGAATTCCATGGCACTGTTACAGACCTACAGGAGAGACCTCCTCCCACAGTTAGCCTCTGGGATGAATGGCCTCCCCCCAGTTCTTCCCATTTCCTGTTCCAGCTTCATGAACAGTCCTAACTTCTACCTATTCTCCTTCCCCATGGAACTCTTGCTGGCCTTTCCTTGAATGTTCTCCACTGCAAATAGGCCAGGCTTCCTTGGTGCCATTAAATCTCTGTGCCCCTCTCTACACCTTCTGAAATATGGCTCCACACCAGAATTTGCACCATAGACCCAGAGAATAGCTAACAGGCAAGCACCTAGAACCCTATACCTAGAACTCCATAAAATGGACACCAAGGAGAGTGTCCCTGTAGGCTTAACATGGATATCAGTGTTGGTAGGGTGACAAGAACAGACCCTTGAGGTCAAGGACAGACAATTCAGCTGAGGCAGATAGCAGAGGGGAGAGGGACAGGGAGCAGGGAGAAGAGGAATTACTAAGGTCAAATACCATAGGGCTTTGCTAAAAGATTCTAATTTGGAAGGTCAGAGGGAGAACAGCTGAATGGAAATCTGGGGGAGGGCTATTGAGAGAGGAGAGGAGAGAGGAGGAATGGGAAGGGAGAGGAAAGAGAAAGGGATGTAGGAAAGGAGCAGGAAGATTTTAGGCAAGGGCTGTGAAGAACCTTTTTGTGCACCAAACTCTGCTGTCTGAAAAACAGGAACCAAAACACCCACCCAAGCTGAATTTACCTATTCAGAAACTGGTCAACAAAAACCTGAGCAGCAAAGGTCATGGCCACATCTTGATTGCATCTGTGTACCCCAAAGAAGGCCGAAGTCCCTGTGTGATCACCAAGGACAAGGCAGGTCTATGCCCCTACCCCACCAGCAGCTGCACTGAGGGGTGGCCAACAATGTCAGCCAGAGTTATGGGGAAGCAGAAAGGGGAGGTGAGAAGGGAGGAGCCTAGAATAGAAGCAAGGGAACAAGGGTGACCTTGGAGAGAGAGGCTTCAGCTGCAAAGACTAGAAGTGCTAAGAAGCAGGAGCTTGGGCCCAGGAGGGGGAGGAGGGCAGGTAATCAAGTGTGAGCTGGAAGAGGTGGTCAGAGGGTGCTGGTGGCTGGGGTTTCGTTCCATTCAGCTGACACTTACTGGATGCCCATTAGACGCTGGGCTCTGTGCCAGGCAGCAGGACTGGGGATGAATCAAATCCCTGCATACCGTAGGGAGTGGGTGGGAGAGACTGACAACAAGGCAGGTGAGCCAGAAATGCATGCTTGTCCTGAGAGAGAAGGGGGCCCAGGGTGCCTAGACTCCTGAGGTTCTCGGGAGATAGCAGCCTTGTCTGCCAGACTCAGCCTCCTTGGCCTTCACTAAAACTTCTGCTTCTGAGACCGTAGAGTTTTCTAGAGAGGGTGGTTCCCCCTCCCTGGAAGTGTTTCAGTAGGTGTAGTCTATATAATAGATTATATCTACTAAATAAGTAATATACATATAATTTTCTCTCTAACACATACACAGTCATTTGCATCCACGTAAGCACTCATGCATGCACAAACACACACACACACACACACACACACACACACATGTAGCCACACAGCTGAAATGCAGCAAGCCCAGAAACAGAGCGGTTTCTGCCAAGGTCACACAGGACAAAACCCAGAAAGGGTCTCTGAGCAGATCAGATAGGCAGTGGGAAGGAAGGGAGCCTGTCCTGGGCACCTAGGCCTGGACCACCAGAGCCTGTGGCTGCTCTCAGAAGGAAGAAACCCACCACTCCTCCCCTGCCTTCCTCCAAACCAATCCTGACATCCCTTAAGCCCAAGTCAGCCCCAATGAAAGGGTGGTGCTGAATTCTGTTTACCAACCCGGCATCTAATTAAAATTAGCTGCTGCTTCTGGTTGGGTTTTTTTTTTTTTTTTTTTTTTTTTTTTTTTTTTTTTGGTTCTGACTATTTTTAAGCCGGAGCTGCTAGATCAGTGTGGCCACTAGTAAGCTGTCAAATCAAATTTTCAAAAGCAAATTGCTTTTATAATTAATTTAATTATTACTACGGCTCCCAGTTTTGTGTTGCCTTAATGAACACAATCAGGTTTCACCCTCTGGTTTCTTCCCCCACCACATACAAGTACCCCTCATTTCCACAGACCCACCTCACACCTCTCCCACCCCAAGATAGATTCATGGAGAGGGAAAAGGGATGGAGACAGGGTTTAGTCTCCTCCCTGTGTCCCTGAATAGCCACCTCCTCTAGCATGCCCCAGTCTTGTATGGGGCTTCCTCTCGGTGGGGTAATAAAGGTCTTAATGAACCCCCTCCCATGTTTTGATTACTCCATAGCCTACCCCAGCATCCTCTGTGAGTCTGCGTGGGCTGAGGAGGGGCAGTCAGGAGAGAGACTGTGACAGCGGTCTGTCACCCAGGGTCTGGCATTCACTGGGGAACTGTCAGTTACTAAGGAAACTAGGAGGGAGAGAGGCGGTTAGATCCAATTTGGGGTGACAAGTGTAAGGACTGAAGATTTTGGCCTCTCCTCATCTGAGCACGAGTGGGAGTTTCATGGACTGGGCAGTGAACAGACACAGGAGAGCCAGTCCCGAGGAGGCCACCCACCCCTTCTCAGGAGCCCAGGCAAGACAAAGGGACTCCATCAGAGGGCCGAGCAGCTCAATAAGAACCCCCATGCCTCAGAGCAGTGTGCCTCCCTGCCTGTGTGTGCCTGTATGTGCCTGTATGTACTTGTGCATACCTGTGTGTACTTGTGTGTGCCTGTGTGTGCCTGTGTGTGCCTATATGTGCCTGTGTGCCTGTGTGCCTGTGTGCATCTGTGTGTGCCTGTGTGTACTTGTGTGTGCCTGTATGTACTCATGTGTACTTGTTTGTACTTGTGTGTGCCTCTGTGTGACTGTGTGTGCCTGTGTGTTCTTGTGTGTACTTGTGTGTGCCTGTGTGTGCCTGTATGCACCTGTGTGCACCTGTGTGTGCCTGTGTGTACTTGTGTGTGCCTATGTGTGCCTGTGTGTGCCTGTGTGCACCTGTGTGTGCCTGTGTGTACTTGTGTGTGCCTGTATGTACTCATGTGTACTTGTTTGTACTTGTGTGTGCCTCTGTGTGACTGTGTGTGCCTGTGTGTTCTTGTGTGTACTTGTGTGTGCCTGTGTGTGCCTGTGTACACCTGTGTGTGCCTGTGTGTACTTGTGTATACCTGTGTGTACTTGTGTGTACTTGTGTGTGCCTGTGTGTGCCTGTATGTACCTGTGTGCACCTGTGTGTGCCTGTGTGTACTTGTGTGTGCCTATGTGTGCCTGTGTGTGCCTGTGTGCACCTGTGTGTGCCTGTGCGTACTTGTGTGTGCCTGTATGTACTCATGTGTACTTGTTTGTACTTGTGTGTGCCTGTGTGTGACTGTGTGTGCCTGTGTGTTCTTGTGTGTACTTGTGTGTGCCTGTGTGTGCCTGTGTACACCTGTGTGTTCTTGTGTGTACTTGTGTGTGCCTGTGTGTGCCTGTGTACACCTGTGTGTGCCTGTGTGTACTTGTGTATACCTGTGTGTACTTGTGTGTACTTGTGTGTGCCTGTGTGTGCCTGTATGCACCTGTGTGTGCCTGTGTGTACTTGTGTGTTCTTGTGTGTACTTGTGTGTGCCTGTATGCACCTGTGTGTGCCTGTGTGTACTTGTGTGTTCTTGTGTGTACTTGTGTGTGCCTGTATGCACCTGTGTGTGCCTGTGTGTGCCTGTGTGTGCCTGTGTGTGCCTGTGTGTACCTGTGTGTGCCTGTGTGTACTTGTGTATACCTCTGTTTTCCTACTCTCCTTCTTAACCCTTCTTTTCTCTTCTCTCTGCATCCCTTCTTCTGTCTCTGTAAGCTGTAGTTCCGACTCAGAGACAACAGGAACATTACGCTCTATTGTAACTCCCAACCGGGCTGGTGAGACTCTCCTAATCTCAGAGGAAGGGTGCCCTCCACTCAGAAATGAGGCACCAGTGGGGGTTGTGAAGATGGGACAGGGGTGGGGCTGGGAGACAGTCCAGGCTGGGGAGTGACAGAGCTAGGAGAGATGGTCTTCCTGGCCTCTTGGTTGAGAAGAACAGGAAGTGCTGCAGAAGAAGCCCGAGCCACCAGCTCTAAGGCAGTGCAGGCTTGGCTGGCAATGGGGCAAGGGACTCTGAACACTGGCTCAGGAATGGAGGCCACTGGAACTGCTGGAGACAAAGAGGCCAGTGCCGTATGCCTCTGCCTCCCCAAAGGATCTGATGCCTCCCCTTCACTTCCCAGTGATCCATGCCAGAGCTTGCAGCTCTCCCCTACTCCTGCAGCTACTCCTGGCTCGCGTGCGCGCTCACTTCTCTCTCTCTCTCTCTCTCTCTCTCTCTCTCTCTCTCTCTCTCTCTCTCTCTGGCATACAACTGACCAGGACTTGGATCTCTTCTTGATGCAGAGATGGTCCTACGTGTGGCCAGTGTTCTGTTTCTAGGAGTTACTCAGAGAAATCCCAGGGTGCTAGAGAAAGGATGCCATTTACATGCCCCTAAGAGGGTTGATAAGGTGGCTGACCTCGGCTGTCTGCTGTAGGTGGACACTTTGTGAAAGTCTGGTTAGTGAGTGGGAGAGGAATGAACCACCAGAGTAAACAGGCAGGCATCATCATGCCCTAAACCAGAGCCAGCAGCTAGGACCTACCTGCAGAACTAGAGTGCAGAGAAAGTCTCCCAAGATACCAGATCCCACTCTGGTCAAATCAGCAGTCCTTGCTCCAGGGGGCGCTCTGTTCAAACATCTGCCGTCTGCATCTAGGCACTTTGAGAACAAGGTCCCCCAGAAAGTAGAATCCAGTCCAATAACAATTTGAGAGATCTAGACCCTGCCTCCGAAGCCACACACAGGCTTAGCTGAACAATCCCGGGACCTCAGGCTGATTTGGCATCCTCAGACCCCTCTGGCCATTGTCAGGTAAGTACTCTAAGCAATGCATCTATGTAGAGCAAGCCTGCCACCTGGTGGAAAGGCCATTCAACTACAAGCCGGGGCTTCTCAGGGTGGTTCTGTCCAGTGTTTGGGGTTCCATCCACCCGCCCCTGAAGGCAGTACTGCCACAAGTAAAGGTACGTCCCTGTCCCTGTCCTTCTGAAAGTGTTTGTCAGTACAGATGAACAGAAGGTAGGGATGAGAGGGATTCCAAAGGCTGAGGCCTATTTGGAGCAGGTATTTGGTGCCACATGGTTGGCTCTTCCCTGGCTGTGAATAAGGAAGTGACAGACACTAGATTCCAATCCTGCACTCCTACTACCCATCAGCAGGACAACTGTTATCTTCCTTGGACACAGAGCCCCTCAGCAGATGCATGGACAGATGAGTAAACAAGAGGCTATTCCAAGCCTAAATGCTACAGCCAAGGCAGGCCAAGGAGAGCTCATGGGCAGATGGGACATATTAGAACAATCTTGTCCAATGGAGGCGGTCCCATATATCCCAAGTACTTGTGTCTTCCTGTTCCTTTCACACATACACATTCATCTTAAAATTATATTTTATTACTGATTTGACATAAAGATATATATGTATATATATGTATATATATATATTAGAATATTTATCTCAACCTAAAAGTTTCTCTTCCTCTGGCCTAAACAGAAGTTGAAACAATGTTGGCTGTTGACTGTGCCCAGTGGAGAAATCAGCATTGCATCCTATCACAGGTAAGGGAACCAAAACCCAAACAAGTTCTGCTAACTGCTGAAGCCACGGCTACATGCAGACTAGTGGCAAGCTGGAGCCACAAAAGGACCCTCCATGACATTTAACCCTTTGCAGGAGGCAGGAAACCTTCACCCCCTATATACATGGGTCAAAGTCTCCCACTCTTCTCCAGAGACCCTTGGCTTGCCATGCCATGGAAACAATGGTTGGGAATTCCCCACTCCTAGACCAGCAGCCTCTCCTTGCCCAGCCCTTAATCTGAAGAGAAGTCATCACCACTATGGGCCACCACCACCATTACCACCGCTGCCTCTGCTGCCACCACCACCGCCACCGCCACCACCACCACCACCATCACTGCTGCTGCCACTGCTACCAACACTTACATCAACACTACCCCACTGCCACCACCACCACCAACATTGCCACCCAGATATCTCCATGGCAGTTCTTTGGCCTGCTGTTTTATTAATGCCTAATTTCCAATTTTCAAGAAGAGAGAGAGAGCCTTAGACCTTCATCTCATGAACCCAGCAATCACACAGATGATTCAAGCATCTCTGGACAGCCTCTAATTTATTTCTCATTGTATGCAAGCACTACTGAGACTTGATGGTACCAGCTTAAATGTAATAAATGACTCAAGTACCACAGACTAGTTAATAAAGCTCCAGGCTCCCTCTCTGCCCCTGCTGTCTTAGATGGCAACACCAAAGATTCCTTAGAAGATGCCCCAAGTAGAAGATGTAGAGGCCTCCCCAAGCCTGAGGGAGCTTCATGGCCTTCTCAGGACCCTTGGTACAAGATGGAGGTTGAAACGGGGGCAAAGAGACAGAGGCACAGAGAACTCTGGGGTGGGCACAGAACTGTCTACCCTGGGCCTCAGCATGTCAGTGGGTGTGATGATCTGATCTAGGGGTGACAAATTTTGTACCTGAGCACAGCTTAGAAAGCTCTCAGTTTAGGGGGCTGGAGAAATGGTTCAACAGTTAAGAATGCTTGCCTCTCTTACAGAGGACCTAACTTCTATTCCTGGCTCCCACTTAGGTGGCTCCAGATCCAAGGGATGTTCTCCCATCTGGAAACTGGAATTCACCTGCTTCTAGTGGTAGTGAAACTGGTGAACTGCAGAGAGATATTGGGGGAGGAGGCAGGTGTGCTCACTTTCTGGGGGGAACTCCAAGAGAAGACTCATCTGCTTCTGTGGTCAGCAAACCCCTGAGAGTGAAATCATTTTAGAAAAACTCAGACACTAGTCTTAACCCAGGACACTGAGGCTTCAGCAAGATGCCAGGGTAATGAGGAAGATGGATGTCTACAGAGCGGTAGGTAGAGAGCCCTCGAGCTGTGTAGAAACTTGTCCTGACAGTGACTCCCCCACTGCCTCAGCTTAGGAGTCCTGAGTCTAATGATCTCAGGTGAACCCAGGAATACTATCTTCCTTGTCTCTCCTATGCCTGAAACAAAACCAACATCCCTGGCTCCTGGCTTCCTCAGTGTTCCCATAAACAGAGGGGTGCTTCCTCCCTATCCCTGCATGCCCTCATAGTGTTCCCAAGGCTGAAGAAATTGTCATGGGTTGCCTTTGTTCCAGGGTACTAGGATAACTCATTGTTACCAGCAATAAAAACCGTCTTTGGTATCTCTAATTCTTTCCACGGTGCTTAGAGCCCTGCCTACACAGGCTCTTGTTTATGCAGAGAGCCTCCCTTCACTGCTGAATATAGTGTAAATTGAATTGCATTATAAACGCACTAGGGGAACCTTATCAGGAATCCTTTTATAAAGGGAATAATTGTCCCCTAATTTATCATTAGTGCGAGCCTCGGTTTTTATCTAACAAGTTTGTTTGATGTGAGCAAAGTCTGAGTGTACACACACATACATGTGAGCACATACTGCTGGGGAGTAGAAGATGCAAGGTATGAGAGAGAGCAGGGTGTGAATTAGTTTGGGTAAGAACTTTCTGAGAGTGACGCTGGCAAGCCAAAGCACCGTGGATGAGATAAATCATGGTGTGTAGCCAAGACAAAGAGGAAAACAGAGACCCCCAAAAGGAGTGATGGTTTTTTCAATTGTTGTTCATCTCTAGAGAAATGATGTCCAAGTTTTCACAGGATTGCCAGGCACTCTGGGCTACCAGGAGCTGGTGAGGGCTGGGAAATGAACCAGTGGTGGATGAGTGGCAGGATTTGGGAGTTGCGGAGACTGGCACCCTTCCCATCAGAGCCATGGGCATCTGCAGTATGTGCGAGGGGAATGGATGCTGTGATCTCAAACATCTTTGTGTGTGTGCTTGAGCAGATGCAAGTGAGACTATAGCCTTCCCTAACCTCTGTCTCCAGGTCTTTCTCTCACCCTGTTGTCTCCCTATGCACAGAAGCAGCTGGGAGCTGATGTGAGGACAGAAACCTTGTATTTATCAAGTTGGATCCAAGATTTAAAATGTACTTTCTAAAGCTTTCTGTTTACTAGCCCCTGAAGCACCTGGACCCCAATCCTAAGGAAACTCCGATTTATGTTCAATCTGCCTGTTTGCTGTTCAGTTTGCACATGCCTCCCGGTTGACAAGGCTCCCAGCACGTCTCATAGGTTCTCACAACATCATCGAGAGGCATCAGTGGCAGACTTCCATTCTACCAGGGAGGTAACTGATCCACTAAGGCCGTGGCACTTCACAAACAACACCAGGACTTCTAAACTAAAGCTGCTCTCTTCCCCTTTTGGTGGCCCAGCTTCCAGAGACATCAGACAGGGAGGGCATCACTAAGTTCCCATTAGCAGTGATAACTCACCCTCTCAATCCGAGTTCATACTGCAGATTCGGCAGAGACACTACCTGCAATGGGCATATTTAGAACCATGTATAGAAAAGAGAGATGGGGCTGACTGTGGAAGAAGCCTGGGTTCTCTGTCTCTCTCAAGGGACCGCCCAGTATAAGTCCTTCTCCTTTCACATTCAAAGGAAACAGAGGATAATGACAATGGCAACCAATGGGTGATAGAAGATACCTCTGTAGCTAATGCAGGCTAAGATGGTGGATGTGTCCACAGTCATGACCTCCCCATCACTGTTACTAACACAGCCTGACAGATCTGTGTATCATGTAATAGTGGCCAATGGTTTCCCCCAGTGTGGCCAATATCACAGATAGGAGAAGGCACTCTAGATCCTAGAATCTATATGTCCTTACCAAAACCAATAGGAGCTTCATTGAACATGTCCATATCTCTCTAGATCACTAGCCAGAGAGTACACCTTCCTTCCTTGGAGCAGAGAAAGGAAGAACTAGATACAAGATGATAACCCACAGTTCTCTCCACACAGAAGAGATTACCCAGGTGGCTGAGTATCACCCCTCCTTACAAGGCTTACATCACCCTGGGGTCCAGTTGACCCTCAAAGTTCTCACTATAGGGGATTGTCCTATTACTGTGATTAGTCTCTACTGCCTTGCCAGACCACTGGAAAATCCACTTCCACTGTTCCCTGGGTCCAGAAAGCACAGGAATGAGGAAGATAGCATCATTTATTGTCTGGGGGTTGAGGATTCTAGAACTTTCTTTACCAACTACTGAATTAGACAGTGTGACATGACCTATGAGGACTGACCTGGAGAAACTTGTGTGCTGGGCAGAGAACATGTTCTACAGGAGCCTAGGAGCTACCGATATGAGGGTCCCTTCTTGCATCTGTGAGGACTGTAGGGAGCCTGAGGAAATGAGAGAAGTCACTGTGACACAGTTATTGGTATTGAAAGAGACGAGACCAATGTTGGGATGACAAGAGCACTAAATAGAACCATGTTGTGGCAAACAGCCATGCTGAGACTTCTCCCTTGAAAATCTCACTCATATACTTTTCCAACGTACCCTTAGGTAAGAAACCAGTTCTATGGTTAGTAGCACTGGGGTTAGTCACAACCCACTGCCAGTCTTTGCTGAACCTGTAATCTGCATGCATTTAAACAGCCATCTGTCTTGGAAAGAACGACGAAGAATTGTGGAAATAGCATTGAAAACTATCCTTATCAACTAAACAGTGGTTTTACATGCTGGCTGAGCCTTACCAGCACCATACGGGAACCTTTAGAAAATAGGTCATGACATTGAATCTAGAGCTTAAAGATGAATCCTTCCATGCAGGCTTGTGAATGTGGCATTAACGTGGTGTGAGGGTGTTCTCCAGTGCTTGCACACATGGGGGCCACAAGCTAACTCAGGTTTCATCATTCTCTGCCTTATTTCTTGAGCAAGGTCTTGCACTGAGCCTGGAACTCACTGTTCCTGCTTGACCAGCTAGCCAGCAAGCTCCTGGGATCTGCCTGCCTCTGCTTTCCTAGCACTGGAGTTATACGCACTGACCACCATATCTGGCTTTTATGTGGGTGCTGGGGATCTGAACTCAGGTCCTCATGCTTGTGCATCAAGCTCTTTACCCATGGAGTCATCTCCTCAGCCCAGATTCTTGTCACTCTTACAGCGATGTTCTGTGGAGTGAATAAGCAGATATTGAACAGTGCACTGTTCCTAGGAGAAATAACGAGTTAGGTTCAACGAAGCTCCGGCCATAGCATTTCCACTAACTGATCAATACACAACCATGTTTTATTGTGCTTCTGCTTAAAGACACCTTATTTTATACACACCATTAACATTGAGCTCCGGGCCAACAACACTATCATTCACGACCAAACCAAACTTCTCTAACCCACATATTTTCTCCACAAGGTAGAAATGTTCTTTATCATTGTGCTTAGGCGCATTTTAAATGGCAAAAATCACCAAGCAAAAGCACACGCAGCAAGCTGGCATTGAATAGATCACAAAAATTACAGGCTGCTTTCTGTTTTTCAGGATGAGAGAAGAAACAAGAAGGCAGAGGGTCACCTTGCTCAAGAGCACTGGGCAACTCAAATTCTGTGCTACTTTCTATGTGTCTGTAATAGACTAAAAATGTAAGCCGGGTGAGTTGAAGGCAGAACATTGGGCAAATTGCAAATATAGAATCCGGGAACAACAATTAACAGTATGCAAAGACTATAGAGTACTATGCAGCAACAAAAAAAGAGTGAGTTTGGATATACGTGGCAGCCTGGATAAACCCCAAAGGCATGGTGATATGTGAAAGAGCTTTGAAAGCTGACGCTACGATGTCACTGGTATAGAAAATATAGAGAGATAGCAAAGGGATAGTTCTGAGAGGTGGCAAAACTGTACCGTGTCCTTATTGTAGTGACAACCCAAATACATACACGTGTTAAAATATATAAAACTGTACCTCAAGGTGAAAGAGCTTGTTTTCTTTTGTGCTGGTTTAAAAACTGAATGCATACTTCACACTTACCATAAAGCAAATAGCCAGTGGTACAGCACTCCTACCCCTGATTGGGTCTGCTGCATGGGATAGGGTCTATGGGGGAAGTGACTGTATTGACTTGGGCCCTTTGTATCTTCCTAGCAGACTTGTCACAGGAAAGGCAATTACCAGCTGTGTTTGAGTCATGGTCTCATATCATATGCAAGTGGCTGAGACAGCTCACTAGTTTCCAAATAAGGGTGACCAGCACAGTCCGGAGGTGTGCCCATCACTCGCAATTCATTTATTCTTCTGTGATAGGACCCCTCTCCTGCAGAGGCCCAGGGCATTGGTTTTATATCCACATGCAGAGATCCCCACTTAGAAGTTAGTGTTGCCCCTAGCAACCAGCTCTCTCTCCACACTGCTTTGAATGCAGACTGCCTGAGGAAGACTGCTCCTCAGAACTGATTGCTGAAAGACCTCCTATCACAATGTGAACAAAACATTTTTAAACAGAAAATTTAACAAGACTTTAAAACAAAGATCCAAAGTATTTTTATCACATCCTGACGACGTGTTTGCCGAGTGACTGGAGGGGCACTCTCTGTACTTTGCAAAAGAAAAAAGACAAAGATGGGGGCAGATCATGAAGCTCCACCTGTTCTGAGACCTGAAGGGTGAAACCAGGAGGACATGATATCCCCAGGAAGCCCCTCATGCAGCTCTAAGCCCATAGTAGGCGCTATTCTAGTGCATGAAGAAATCAAGACAAATGCCCAAATAAAAGAAAGATTCACTGTTTGTGAAAATCAGTTACTCACATCATGGGTGTGAGAGGATCTGCACCAAGTACCACAGACAACGTAGAAGAGAATAAGAGGTGGTCCATGCCTTTAAGACAGGAGAATAATAAATAATTTGACTTAAACTGGTGCATTTGAGCAGCTACATTATACCTGTTGTTTCTGAACTGTACACCTCCCTTTCAGATCACCATCTCCAATTCTCAAGCCTCACTGCACTGCCAGACAGGAAAATGTGAGGAGTATGCTGGGGGGGGGGGGTTCTGGTGAATAAATGCAAGGGTATTTGTCAACACTCCTTGGTTGCCAATGACAAGTCCCCAACTCATAGGAACATAAACAAAGCAGCAAACGCACTGACTCACATAATTAGGAAGAATGTGAGACCCAAACTGACAACAAAAGAACCTGCTTCTTCTATGGCACCTTGTCCTTCTGTGCTTTCACAGTCTTAAGTCTGACGCCAAGTATGATGGCTGTATTTAGTCCTTCCCTAGTTCTAGGACTCAGGTACCCATGCCGATGCAGCAAATTTTAAAAAAGAAGATCTTCTTTCTAATGAGGATTTCAAGAGCCCATCCAATTGAATAGATGTTCAACACGGATGGAGAGGAAAGCTATGCTAGATTGCAGCCACCAGTTCCCCGCACACACCTTGGGCCCACAGGTCTCTGAAGGACAGCTTACACTCCAAGCAAAGCTCAACTCTAGACATCGTCAAACTGTGGAACTACATAGCACGCTACCATGGAAGCTGAATAGAGGCCGGTATGTTCAAGACAGAATAGATTGAGGCTGCTGGGATGGATGTTTCTAGGACAGTGAACAAAGTTCAGGACACAAATGTGGACTTGGTATGAATCTTAGCTTAGCCTCCTCCTGATGGTGAGCTTTTCTGGGGTGGCAACTCCTCAGCCATTAAATGGGATAATACCTACCTCATAAGTGGTAGGGGCCCCTAAAGAGCTAAATTCAAACACAATTGTGTTTTTTAATTCCATATCCTTTTTCATCTTCAATATCCTGTCTTGTAATTATCAAGCATTGGGTTATCCATCCACTCATACTCCATCCCATATTTATTAAGCACCTGCCCTGAAAAATGTGCAACATGTTAGAAATACTGCTATTAATAAGATAAACCTCTTGACCTTCTCAGGGGTATCCAAACCTTTGACCCTTTGACATTGCAATATAACATTTTCATCTACAAATGTGGTGGGCCATATTTGCAGCTGTTCTAGGATGTCCCTGCCCAAGTACTGAAGCAAATAGGAGTAACAAAACAATTCTGAAATACAATGTATATGGAAGTATATAAACATAGAAAGAATCCCCAAAATCTGTTAAGACTGTGTTCTTGTTTTTATACCCAGCACAATAGTCCACCTTATTCACTGTTTCACTCTTCATGGTTATACATACATGGTTGGGTCAACTGTGGCCCAAAACTTTACATGAAAACTTCTAGAAATAAATATTTTAAGTTCTGCATTTTTCTGTGTAGCATGGTGATATCTGAAGCAATGATCCAGACTACTAGAATGTGAATCACTTATTGCTTCGTTCATATAAGAAGTAGAATTGTGGTCCCTAAGATCAACAGTATGTGTGAACTAACCTCCCTTCAGAGAAATTGAGAAGGAAAATGTTATACTAGTTTGGCAATTGCACATTGGATTGCAAAAGTTATGAGCCCTATGTGTGACAAATGCTTGCTGAATGTGAAAAAGCTTGAAATTTGGTTATGTAGACAGAGCAGAAGCATAATGAATATAAGATTCTGTCTTTATCTTTATTTCAAACACCAGTGAGGTCTTGAAGTGTATCTTCTGCTTATAAGGGTGGACTACTGCCTCTCACTAAATTCTCATAACAACTGGATAAAGTGTGTTGTAATTCTCTTATTAAAATCCTGACATGATGTATCAGGAGCATGGCTAAAGTGTTCATAGTTGGTAAAAGATAGGAATAAATTCTAGTTTCCATGTTGTTAGAGTCTCATGTCCCATAAAGAGCGTATTGATGAAAGATGAATAGGAGGCCTGTATTGATGTTATTTTCCTTCTTTTTTCCCTTCTTTCTTTTTTTCCTTTTTTTGTTTTTGGTTTTTTGTTTTGGTTTTGGTTATTTCTTTGTTTTTCAAGACAGTCTACCTCTGTGCAGCTCTGGCTGTCCTGGAACTTACTATAGACCAGGCTGGCCTTGAACTCAGAGATCCACCTGTCTGTACCTCCCGAGTGCTGGGATTAAAGGAGTGCACTACCACCACCCAGCCTTGATGTTATTTTCATGTGTTCACAGTGACAAATAAAGAAGTTGCAACCACAGGTTGAGAACTCAGAAAAGGTAGGGAAGGTGCTGTGCTAATTACCATCTGTCCTCTGCTATGACAAAATACAAGAGCAGTTTAAGAAAGGAAGGATTCATTTTAGCTCAAGGTTTAAGAAAGGATACAGTCCATCCTGGTAGGAAGGCATGGACACAGGAGCATGAGGCAGCTGGTCATACTTTATCAGTTGGGAAAAGTAAAAAATACATGATTATGCCTAACTTGCTTTCTCCCTTTTATTTAGAGATGGTATTGCCTGAATTCAGGATGGGCCTTTCTTCCTCAATTCAACCTCTCTAGAAACATCATCATAGATATATCCAGAGGTGTATCACCCAGGTGATTCAAAGTCCCATCTAGATAACTATGAAGTTTAATCATCACAGGAATGACGTATAATATAAATTACAGAAACACGAACATGGCGAAGCAGTCAGGGCATGAGTCCAGGCTGTTTGCCACCTGAGCAGAACTATCTAGAACGAAGTGTGGAATGCTGTCTCACCATAGTGCTTGGAATCTTGTTTCCAGTCTTGCCAGAGGTTTTGCAGAATGCTGCATTTTCACAGAACACTTAGAACTCTGGCCCCAATACCCAAGATGAACACTGAATCTCGAGTCTGGTATATCTTCTGTTTCACTTTCTCTTCTTTGAAGCTTTAGGGTGGTCTTTGGTTCCATTTTCTTAGTCTCCACACTGCATTCACTGAAGGCAAATACTGTACATGGTTTGCTCAGACATGTCACAACCCATGGACCAAATGACACAAAGAATGGCACAGTTATAAGATGTTACTTCTGCTAGCCATTGCTTGTGAGACCTAAGAACATAGGCATGGTTCACTTTTCCTTTTTCTTTTTCTTTTCATTTTTGTCCATCTCTCCATCAAGAAAATTAGCCAATTTTCAATTCTTTTCATTTAGAGGAGTGAGGTAAATATTTGCTTTATGATCTTGAATCATCAAGAAAAGGATATGAGGTGCATCAGCTCACAGGAAGCTGCCTGATCCACCCAGAGGCATGATGGTATCTGTTAATTGTGCTACAGAAGCATTATGCCTCCTTTGCATTCCCAGAATCAGAGTCACCTTCTGCCTTAGAGTGGCCTTCATTTGAACTAGGGAGGAGGGTTGGCATATCAGAATAAAATCCCACTCTGTAGCCAATGGTCTATCTGAGTTGGAATCTTATCTCTGCCACTTCTCATGTGTATGATCTGGGAAAGTCCCTTAACTTTCCTGGACCTCAGTTTTCTCATCCAGCAATACTGGTGACCATGGTAACGCTGTCTCTTATGCCAAAGGATGAGTTTGACTCGCAGATGGTTTCCTCTATGCAAATACATTTTGTCAACTGTAATGGTGAGTAAATGCTTCTTTATGTTCTTTGTGACTGTTGTTGATAAGCTGGGATATGGGCGTCGAGGGACCTAGAGACCCCATGGGACATTTCCAGAAACACTCTGTGACAGAGCAGAAAGGCTTTGTACAAAGTAAAGTCATAAACAGCCCTGTTACCAGGGACAGCAGAAAATATTGGCCTTTGAGATTAAGGTCCTCCCAACCTCCTCCCATCCCAGAAAAACTGTAAAATAGTTGTAGAAAGAAGAGTAGGGGGAACAAATGGGACATTTTCCCAGCTGGGCAGGAGGACGCTGATTGAGTACAATCAATGCCACCAGCCTGCTAACGAGACCCAATCAGGCGGGGCGATTAGAGATATTCTTCAAGGAAAGAAGCCTGACAGCTGCAGGAAACTCTCCGAATTTCTAGAGGGGAGAAGACTGGAAAGATAGTGTGCTAAGGCACAAAGATGGGGAGGAGAGGGTGGGAGGAGTGGAATCAGCAAAGCAGGCATTCCCACCCAACCTTTCCATGAAGTCAAAAAAGGGAGAAGGTGGGGTCCTGCTGCTTTCTCCACTTTTGTAGGGATCCATGTTCATGGTCAATCCCTGTCATTTCCCTCCTCCTGCTGGATCAGCATAGCTATACTTCCCTGTAACTGCCTGAGACAGCCAGGACTTAAGCACCTCAGGAGGACCCCAGCTCACATCTGCAAAACCCATTACAAGCTACAAAGCTTCCTCATATACAAGATCTTTCGGCCTAACAGAACCCCGTGGAGGCAGGGATTTTCAATATCTTCCACATTTGAAGGGTGAGTTTAATGCAGCTCACTTCAATACAGATTTACTGAGCATCAATTTTGCACTTAGCATTTATGGTAGCGTTGAATTATATAGTGTCTGCTCTCAGGGAGCTCATCGCATGGTGAGCAAGACATAGTCTGTTTGCTGGTGTGTGGTAGCTCTTCCTTCCAGTGGTATGGCAACTAATGCACATAGGAGGAATTACTCATTTTAAAAAGTCATTTTGCAAAAATATCAAAACATCATTGATTCAGGCATGAATCAGTCAATAAGATACTAAAGCCACTGAGTGCAAATTGGATGAGGACTGGAGTATTTATGATCACAAAGTACAGAAGTCAAACTATCACCCCATAGATTACTCATTCATCACCCAGAAGCAAATGGTAAACTTATAAGAAAGTTTGGAAGACAATGCATAACCAGTGATTGAAGTAAAGGAGGTCAGGTGTGGGGTGAATTGATTCCACAGGCTTCTCAATGTGACAGACTAAAGCATATAATGCAATTTATGTAGCTCTCTGGCTGAAATTACCTGTGAAGAAACATGGACACATGACCATACTGAAAGGCATACAACTGACAGGAGAAGCCGTTGATATCATGAAAGACTGAAGTTGAGAAATAATCCCAGATAAGGAAATTGGGATCTCATGGCCAAAGGCAACACATGCTATGGCATCAAGCCCTGTACCAGGCAAAGAATGTGTCCACATATCTTAGCTACCATCTTGCCCTAGTGTTAAAACACCTTGACCAAAGCAATTTCAGGAGAACCAGCTTGTTCTGGCTCCGATTTCAAAAATACCATTCATCCTAGTGGAGAAATTTAAGATGGCGGAGCCTTAAAGCAATTGGTAATATCATGTGCTTGATCAAGAGCAGAGGTCAGTAAACACTTTCCTAATGGTCAACTCACTTTTTCTACTTTGTACAGTCCAGAATCCCATGCCCAGGGAATGGTCCCACCCCAAGTCACCCACTTCCTCCAGTGAGACTCTACTTCCTAAAGGTTCCGCAATCCAGAACCAATGGCTGGGAATCAAGAGTTCAACCACAAGAGATTATGGGGGACATTGCACATTTAAACCACAGTGCCACAGGACATTTGGGAGATAATTTGTCAGATTTTAAGTATGGACTATATAAGAGATTCATGCTTGGAGTGAGTAGATGAGTGTATGGCAGAACTTAGCTACCTGCTCGACCCCTACTCAATGTGCAAGAGACTGCTTATTCTTTACTTTTGAGTCTTTCCTCCTTAATCTCATTTCCTACAATGGCCAATGTCACCATCACCTACCCAATGCTCAGCCCAAATGCCTAGAAGACATGAATGATTCCTCTTTTTCTCTTATCCCACCAATTCCTTAATGACTTAATCTTCAATTTATATTCCATATCAATTTATTTATTTTCATCTATATTGCCACCACTGTGGTCCAAGCCAACATCATCTTACAGAAGGACAACAACACTAATCTCTTCAGTCCCTCCCACAAGTTACCATTAATATTCAAGCTAAAGAAAGTTCATATCAATACAGTAATCACTCTTCCGACAACTCTCCAAAGTTCCCTTTATCCTGAGAAGGAAACCCTGGCAGTGACTCTCTTCTCTGAAAGAAAACTTCATGTCCTTTGTTCTTAGTACTAAATTCTGAAATCCAAACCTAGAGTATTATCGTGCAAGTGGCTGAAATATAGCACAAAATGTATTCTCAAATTTCAGGGTATCATCTGATAATACTAGAAGATCAGATGGGAAGACACATGATTTTAAGAACTGAAATGAAGGTAGATAGGTGGAACATAATAATGTGAGGACATTATGCCTCTAAATTTTGTAGTACTCTTAGCAGACAGTACAGAATCTATAGGAGTTCTACTATGCTTGACTAGGGGCCTCCTATATGCACAGCAATCCTACTATGGGCTTCTCTAAGATAGCACTTCCAACTCTCCTATGTATCTATCCATGTCAATGTACTTTTCTTCTAGATCTATAACCTAGACTCATGTCTCAACCTATCCCAAAGGGCAAAGTGCCAAATCTGAGTTGTGGAATGGTTATTATACATTTAAGAGCTACATAAATTTTCCAATTTACACAAATAGGAGTCTGGGGAATATCTGTGGAAGTAGATATTAAAAGACTGGGATTGGGGTGGAGGGACTATAATGATAGGTCTGGGTAAATTTATTGATGTGGATTCACCCAGCATGTTTAGCTTGAAGGGCTGGGAAGGGTTTTAATTGTTTACTGGGTAGATGTTTATGAGCTGGTGAATTGGTGAGTCGTTTGGTTGACTGAAATGTGGATCCAGATGTGGCCTGCAGTAGTTGAAGACCAGATGTCAAAATTGCCTTGGTATGTTATAGAGAATGATATCCAAGTACATGGAGAAATATGAATATTGATGGAATTTATCATCCTATTTACATATCTCAGAAGGATATAATTCATATATATACATATACATACATATATATGCATATATATGTATATGTATATATATGTGTGTATATATATATGTATATATATATATGTATATATATATATATCCTCAGAGATCCATGGCATTACTCTTAGAAAAGAAATAAACCTATAGTCTTCTAAACTGTTATATGATCCATATGGACAAGAGTTTTAAGACTAGTGAACAGATGTTTTATTTTAAGCATAGAGATAGTCAGGGCCCCTGAATCAATTTCTAGGCCTTAAGAAACCAGTTTATAGATTCTTTGAACGAAAGAGGAGAACCAAGGTCTCTTTAGGGAAAGACCTCATTACAATTGCCCCAAAATGTATACTTTTAATCTTTCTCCCAGCATTCCCTACAAGGATACACAGTCTTTAACCAAGGTTAAGTGTGCACTGATGAAAGAGAAATAAATAGTCGCTGTGATGGTTTGTATATGCTCCGACCAAGAAGTGGCACTATTAGAAAGCGTGATCCTGTTGGAGTAGGTGTGGCCTTGTTGGAGTAGGTGTGGCCCTGTTAGAGTAGGTGTGGCCCTGTTGGAGTAGGTTTAGCCTTGGAGTAGGTGTGTCACTGTGGGAGTGGGTTTTAAGACCCTCGATCTAGCTGCCTGGAAGCTAGTCTTCCACTAGTAACCTTCTGATGAAGATGTAGAACTCTCAGCTCCTCCTGCACCATGCCTTCCTGGATGCTACCTTGATGATAATGGACTGAACCTCTGACTTACATTGGTCATGGTGTCTGTTCACAGCAGTAAAACCTTAACTAAGACAATCACAGTGTTTAGGGATTTGTGGATATTGGTTCTGAACTGACACTCATTTTCAGTGCACTAAAACTGCCACTATAGTTAACAAGTCAAGGTAGGACCTTATGGAAGCCAGATAATTTATCAAATCTGAACTCCCAACCATCTCTCTGTGGTTCTGGACAACCCCTGAACTTGTCTTGTAGTTATTTTTCCAGGCCTGGGATCCACAATTGAAGCAGACATACTCAGGAGCTGGCAGATTGCCCACAATGCTCCCTGTCTTGTGGAGGAAAGAATATTATGGTGGGAAAGGTCAAGTGGAAGCCACTAGAACTGCATCTCCCTTCAGAAGCAGTAAAGCAAAACTCATGCAGCATTTCTGGAGGAAGTCCAAGACTAATGCTGTAGGGGAAAGAGAGATGCCTCTTACCTATCCTAAGGATCATGCTAACACCTTTAACAAAACAGATCAACAAGAGAAAAGGCTAACAATTCGTGTAACCATATTTTTACAAAACACAAGAGCCCTCAGAAATGAAATTCTAGAGGCCCCAAGAAAACTGGATGTTTACATAAAATGTCATGAAACAAAGAAACACAATTTTACAAAAAGACATTTTGGACCAATGATAATAATAGGGCATGGGGGACAGACCTTATTTTCTTCTCCTGCCACTGTCACGAAATGCTCTGATGAAAGAAACTTAAGAGAGAAAGGTTGATTTTGGCTCACAGGTCAATGGCCCATCATGGTGAGGAAGTCAAGGCATGGAGGTTGAGGCAGCAGCACATCCTACCCATGATCTGGAAGCATAAACAATGACCATTGCTGCCCAATTCCTTTCCCCCCATTTATCCAGTCCAGGACTCCAGGCAGGAATGATGCATTCCACACTGGCCAGGTCTTCCCACCTCAGTGAACTCAATTAAGATGATACCTCAAAGACATACCCAGAGACTCACATCCCAGGTGATTCTTAGGTTCTGTCAAATTTACACTCTGACCCTAAGTAAAAGGAAAACTCTTCTAGAATGGGTTCTTATGACCTACTTCAAGTGAGAAAAGTCAGAGAACTTCCTTGTGGCTTCAGAGGAGAAATATGAGGGAGGATAAGAGTTAACTCCTGGAGTCTGCCCTTTCCTGGACTTCCAACATACCTAAGTTACCTTGTTCTAAGGCATCAAAGGATGCAGGAGTGTGTTTCCTATCAGAGTTCTATATAACTTACCTAGACTGCATATAGAGGGCTCTTAGAGAATGACAATAGATTATCATAATTATCTAAGCTTTGTTTATGGTATCCACTAGATGGTAATTTCATGAAGAGCTGGGGCAAGGGAGGTTCATCAGAAGGCTGTACTCTAAATCAAAGATTAATATACTGTGGTGTCTTCCCTAAAAACAGGGTACATGGAAATCAGAGAGTGAAAGTGGGAGTGGCCTCATTAGCTATTACACTTTCATCTGTGGCAAAATAGCTGTTTCTCATCCCTGTCACTTTAAGCTATGGTGGTCTAGAGGTCTTATATCTGAAGGGAACAATGCTTCTACAAGGGAAGAAAATACTGATTCCATTGCTAACAACTGCTACACAATCTCATATCTCTGAGTCAACAGTGAATGTGCAAGCATAGTAGCTTGAATGATCACCCATAATTACCAAGGGGAATCTGGGCTGTTGATACACAATAGAGATTTTAAAAACTGTAGTTAGAAGACAGGAGATCCCCTGGGGTTTCTCTTAAGCACATTTATGCCCTACCATTGAAGTCAGTTGAAGTCAACTACATCTCAATTCAAGAAGGTTACTAACTTTCAGTTAGCAAGGGGTTGCTAGACCCTTCAGAAATGAAAACTTGGGGTGCCTTGCTAAGGAAGATGCTCACTGAAGGCCAAAGAAATATGAACTGGCCAGTAGGTGGAGGTAGTTGTAGATGCCAGCTGTCCCTTAGGATCTTACAAAGATTATACAGGACATGAGTATGTCTCCCTAAGTTTATAATTTGTATATATTTGTATTGAAACTGTGTATGAGAGACAGAGATATAGATAGATAGATGATAGATAGATAGATAGATAGATAGATAGATAGATAGATAGATAGATAGATAGATAATAAGCAGGCAGGCAGATTTATTTTGTTAGGTGGCTTAATATTGTTCAAACATTATAGATTATATATATACAAACTAAGAAGTCTACAATATTACTAGATGATATAAACTTTTGGGGCCACCAACATATGCAAAATTTGTTGACCTAAATATTTTCATCTGGCACACAACCATATTCTAGAAATAAAGCTGCAACTAGGAGAATTGAAAAAAACTTCCACCAACACTGGAGTTTTTTTTATGGTATCTAAGTGACAGTCCATATTACATTCCTTTGTCAATTTACCTATCTTGGTCCTCTGAAAACATAGTTGATTGTGACAGGTAATGATATACTACTGTAAACTTAACCAGATGGTAGCCCTGACTGCAGCTGATGAGGCAAATGTAGTCTCTATACAGGATTATGAACTCACACTGAAATATAACTACAGACCTGGTCAACAGAGTTTTGATCCTATTAATAGGGAAGAGATTTAAAATTTGCATTTACATGGTAATGGCAGCAACCAACCTAGTCTTTTCCGAGAGCAACATTGTCCACAAGAACCTTCTATAGGTTATTAATGTGGTCCACTATATTGATTGGGCTAAGTGTACTGGAGTAGAAATTACCCTTAAAATTGCTTTCTAAGCATTTTGTAAAGTATAGGAGATTTTTTTCCCAGTTTATTACAAACTGATTCTTAGATTTTTTTATCGTTCTTCACTTATAACTAAATAAAAAGTTAAGGGTGAAATACTGATTCAAGACGTAAGAGCCTTTGATTCCTGTTTGTAAAATTATCTAAACTAGATGGGATTGATTATGATCCTTTTCATAGGTAATAACGTCTGTTTAAACACGTTCTATGACTTATTTTAATGATAAAACACTCAGAGTAGGAAACCAAGCTCAATCTTGTACCGAAATAGAAAAGAGTTTAAGACCATTTCAGGCACCTCGTAGAGTTTTTTCTTTCAATGTTAATCCAAAATACAGCATGCAGTATTTTCTCTAGATCATTCTTCAGCTTTTCATTAATCAGCCTTAATACTCTGTCTTATAAACTTATAAGTGAACTCATATTCTTTTTTTAATGAAGGAAATAAATTCATGGCTAACCACACAGAAGTCACAAACATCAAGCTAACCTACAAAAATTAATATCACATGTAACCCTTCCTGTGAGTTCAAACACACCATGATGTATCTAAACTAGTTAGGTGAGTGAAAGTGATTGATTGTTAACATAGATGTCACAACAATATCAAATTGCTACTAGATCTTCTAAAGTTTCTAAAGTAAAGGAAACAAATGCTCTGAGAAAAATTCCATGAAAATCAGATCTCTGGTACGTAGACGAAGGTTTTAGGATTTCCTTTCCTGAGATGCAAACATTCTGCTAAGACATAAGACAAGTTCTGTTCCTCACACTTTCTATCATTATGAGGAAAGCATTTGAGATATAAATCTCACTCAATAAATTGGCTTTGACCTATTATAAATCAAAGATATATTAATCAGATTTCTTTTCCCTGGAACCAAATACTTGATAGAAACAATTCAAGAGAGTGAAGGTTTATTTCGTTTCTGGTTTCAGAAATTTTAGTGCATCCTGGGAGGGAGGGTATGGCATAGAAACACCCATCATGGCAGACAGGAAATAGAATACAGTAGCAACAGGAAGAGTAAGGGAAAGACATAGTCTCCAAGGATTTGTTCCCTGTGACCTTCTTCCTCCAACCTGGCCCAACCTATAGCAATTTCATCACCTCCCAAATTGTACTCAAACTCTGAATTCTATCAATGGGCTAAACCAACCATTAGATCATAGCCCGTGATCTAATGCCCTTGTGATCTAATGTCCTTTGGAATATCTGATATAATGCCCTTATGATCTAATGTCCTTTGGAATATATGATCTAATGCCCTTATGATCTAATGTCCTTTGGAATATATGATCTAATGCCCTTATGATCTAATGTCCTTTGGAGTATATGATCTAATGTCTTTATGATCTAATGTCCTTTGGAAATGCCCTCATAGACACATACTGTCAGGGACTTCTTTAACATCCTAGGCATTCTCAGTCCAGTGAAATAGATGTATCTAGTAACCACCACAGAAGCCTTTCAACAGGAATGGGTTCTCAACACACCCAGCAGTACGTGAGCCACCCAGGCTACACAGAGAGACGGAGAGGAGCCAAAGTGTATAATGACATTTTAGAGAAGTTGTTCTGTTTTTAATATTTTAAGTATTAATGGAAGTGACCCGTGGCATGATACTGGGCCACAGCTCAGACTGAGCTGTTGCTAGAACAGAGAGCAATGTGTCCAGTGACATTTTGTACTGATCTGGGTATTATCAGATTGACCAAGTTATGCATTGCAGAACACAGTACGCATGCGTCACACAATAGACATGTCATGGTTTAGGGTTAGCCAAAGAAGACGAAGAAGGACACAAGTGAATTATTAATTCAGTTTTAATGAATTTTTCTCCACTCAGAACACTACTGACATTAAATATGTGATATTTCTTTTATACTAAAAACCAGTTATCCAACTCCCTGGACACAAAGCAATATTCTTTCATTCAATTCCAACCCAGAACTGTCTAGTGATGGTATCAGACCCCCTGAGTCAATGGCTCAGTTTTACAGACTGTCACACTTGGGATGTCAATTGTAAGTCCCAGAACTTTGAGACACCTGATCCAGTTGATTAAACATTGGGGATTCACACAACTGCCACCACTAGAGATTATGTAGTTTACTCTAACACCTCACACAACCCTGGAAACTCATTACTTACTATAATGACCTTATTACAAAAGCTATAAAACATACAAGTAAACATTAAATAAAGAATTACACAGGGCAGCTATATAGGCAAGGGTCTATGTTCCCAACCCTCTTCAGGGGCTCTGCTCTTGTATCTGATATATTCACCAGCTCAAAGCACTGTATTTATAAATTTTGTGGCATTCTTCTTGTGCAGACACAGGTGTTTGAATTGTTGGCCCATTACTGACTAAATTGACTATCCAACTTCTCTCCTCTTTCTGGGGATTAGGGGGTTAGAACTAAAATTTTCAACTAAGAACAATTCAGTTCCCCTAATATGAGTCCCCCATCCTGAAACCAGTGGGACTCTTAGGTACCGTAATTTCATTAATGCAAAATGCCCCACTTATCATTCTGGAGAGTCCAAGTGCCTTGGAAGCTCTATGCTAGGAACTAAGAGAAAAGTCCAATGTATGTTTCTAGTTATATCACAATTATATTAGCTAGTGTGCAGGACATCTCTATCAGTCATAAATACCTTTGTTTACTGATGCTTCAGTTCACATTTATTACTTACAAGCTCATAGTACCTATGGCCAAGGAGGGGAAACAGAAGATTGCAGGATGCTTTGCTTAAAGTGCAATATGTTAGTATCCCCCCAGAAAATACACACACAGAAAAGTGTCCTGCTTAAGAGTGACTGAAGAACATTTTCCCAGTGTTAAAAGTCCCTGGTAACTGAAAGTTACTGGTAGGTATACAAGCAGCATTGGGCTTTGTCTTGAACTGGAGATAGAGGGAAACAAGCCTGAGCACAGAACTCCTGAGTGGCAGTTGGCTCAATTCTTAAGAGCAAGGAGGGAGCACAATTAGAAGCCAGGCAGAAAAAGGCCTGGTGAAGAAATATGTAAATTACCCAAGACAATACCCAGTAAGCATGAAGACCTTTGCTTCTCCTCACACCCACTAAAGATGAATTTCCTCAGGGGAATTAGTCTCCTCTGGTGCTGATGTGGTAATCCCATGAAGGAGGAAGCAGTGGTCAAAGGGAGTGAGGCTACGAGAGAGTCCAAAGCACATACTCCTCACCACACAGTTGCTTCCACCAATGGCTGCCATTCTAGCAGTAGAAACCCACCCTGAGGCAGGACAACTTCTCAAGGGGACCAACCAAACACTTGGAGATTCCTTATTCTCAGAAAGAACCTTAATTTGTCATCACTGGACTCATCCACTCATTTGGAGTTTGTCTTCCGTTTTAGTTCATTGTCTGCTACTGTAACAGAGTATCACAAAACTGGGCAAATTATAAAACAACAGAGAGTCACTTGGCTCAATTCTAGAGGCTAGAAAGTGAGAGAGTGTGGTGCCAGCATTAACCTCGCTCCCCCTGCAGCTCTCTTCTTGTAACTCCTCACTCATGTCCCTCTCACCTGTGAAAGGTTTGACCTCTTAACACTGTTACAGAAATGATTAAATGTTAATGTGAATTTTGGAGGGGACATTAGAACCATGGTAACTTCTTTACCTCCATTGGCATCCAAGAGCTTACATTATGCACTATCCACTAAGCTCGAATTTTATGACCAAGGAGAACACATAGTTTTTTGGGCCATAACTATGAGACACAGGTGTAAATCAATGACTCTACCACCCAGAAACAGCCAGCCCAACCGAATAATAGAGTGGTTTTGTTAGAGGTACAGCTAAGAAGCTGGTCAAAGGGAAGTATCCTGTGAGCTGAGATATTTATTGTTCTCCAAAATTCACTCGTTGTGCTAAAGTAAGGGCCATTTTTGGTGCATCAACCCTGGTTGCTAAAACTCACAGGCCTGGGGATTACAGAATAGAGATGGGAACAGTCACACTCATCACTTTCTAGAAAACACATGTAGAGTTTGTTCTCTCTAACTCCATAACGTTTCAGCAAGGCAGTTGTAAGACAGAGCTCTCAAGTCTGGGAACGGAGTGAGCATGTCACTGAACTAAAAACTGTGAGTACTACCTGCCTGGGTACTGGGGGTTCCACGTGTCACTGGTCCAGTAAGGGTAGATAAAAGTGGCAAGCTATTGGCAAAGCATGCCCAACACAATTTCTTTGAGAAGTTGAGGTTATTGCTATCTGATAAAGACAGGGAGGAGAGTGACTATTACCCATAGGTTCCACCATATGTCATGTGGTCATTATATTTCCAAGATAATATTAAATCTGAAATTATAGCAGCAGCATCCAGCAGTGGTTACCACATTCTTAGCCCCCTTGGGTATTATCCTGGTTAACTTTTTGTTGACTTGACACTGGCTAGAGCCATTTAACAAAGGGGAACTTCAATTGGGGAAATGCTTTCCCTTCGGGCAAGTCTGTGAAGCATTTCCCCTGACTGTGTGTAGGAGGGTCTAGCCTGCTGTGGGAAGTGCTATAAGAAGCAGGCTGAGCAAACCAGAGCTAGCAGTAAGCAGGAATCTTCCATGGCCTCTGCATCATTTTTACCACGAGCTCCTTCCCTGAATTCCCTGGATGTTCGGTTATAAGCTATAAAGTGAAATAAACTGTTTCCTCTCCAAGTTGCTTTGGGGTAATGCTTTATCACAGCAATTGGCACCCTAACTAAGACAGGTGAAAGACTAGGTGTTCTCCCAAGCCTGATCAGAATGCTCATCTTAGAGTGAGGATTATCCAGCATACTTAAGTCAGGGAGGACAATGAAGAGTATCAACCAGAAGGATGAGACCAGCGGGAGCCTGGGGAACCAAAGCAAGTTTTGTAACTTCAGCTTTGAGTATTCTCAGGTTGTGACTCAGCTCTAGCCTGAGAGAATTCTATGATTGATTGGATTTGTTCCTCCCCTAAGGGAGACAAAGGTATCTCCTTTCATAAAAATGGAAGACTAACAGAAACATAGAAGCAAGAAACATCAAATAGTGGTGTGCTGCTGGGGCAGAATATGGGTGGGATGCTGGGAACGGTGCTGAGTTTTGTCTGAAGAAACACAGAGACGAAGTCCAAAAGAAGGTCTCAAACCCAGGACCACTCTTTATAAGTCAGCAATGTCTCTATATCTTGCTTTTAAAATTGACCAAGAACCGCAGAGTTAGAGTTTATTGGTGTGAAAATATGCACACCCTGCCACATACAGGGACCAATTTAAACTTGGCCTTCATATATATTTTCAAGTAAAGACAAGTAACACAAGGAAGCCAAAACTAAGTGCCAAGAAAATTATCGTGAAATCATGCTGCTAGGCTCCCAAAGAATAAACACTTCCACAAAAAGAGGCAGGTAGACAAAGACCCACCTGCCAAACTTGACCATAACGTTGGCCTTTCTAACACACACAGCCTCAGAAGCTCCTCTTGGGGATGGGCATTCCCGATTGTTTCGTTTCATCAAACATGGTCTCACACAGATTGTGACACAAGGTGTCATATTTATGTCCCATATGAATCCCAACCAAGAACTTTCAGTGCAAATGAGAGTCTGATAGGCAGCAGAAGAGTATAACATAATTTTGGATGGTCAGTCTCTTATGAGTCACTCCAGTACAAAGAGACCGTGATGGCATGGTGGAGTCTATTCATGGGATTGAACTAACTCTCATCAAACACCTAACCAGCTAGAATCATATGTCAGCACTCACCATTTCCAAGGGTACCAGTCAATTATCTGGTGGCAGGTTGATTATACTGGATCCCTTCCATCAAATGCAGGCACGATTGCCCTCACTGAGACAGATGCATATCCTGGGTTATGGATTCACTGGCCTTGCTTATAATGCTTCTGCTAGCTCTACTATCTGTGGGCTTAGGAACATCTTCTTCACTATTATGGTATTCTTCACAGCATTGATTCTAATCAAGGAATTCATTTCTCAGCAAAAGAAGTGTGGCAATGGGCTCAGGCCTATGGAATTCCTCTTATTATATCCCTCATCACCCAGAAACAACTGACCTAAAAGAATGGTGGGATGAGCATCTAATGTCCCAGTTCTGGTTCCAGTGGGGAGGCAGTGCTCTGAAGTGATGGGGCTCTGTCATGCAGAATATAGTATAAGCTTTGAATCAAGGACCAAGATACAGTGTTATTTCTCTCATAGCCAGAACCAATAGATCTCAGAGCCAGAGGGGACTGTAGGAGTGGCTCCTCTCATCATTACCCCAGTAATTCACTCCACCCATACGATTTTGCTCCCTGTCCTCAATTATTTAAGCTCTGCTCCTCTGGAAGCCTTGGATTACAAGGGAGAAAAGCTTCCACCGAAAGAAAAAAATGAAATCAAAAGAAACAAAATCATGGTGGGACTGAATTAGGAACCGGGACTCTTCTCTGGCTTCCTTGTGCCACTGAATCAACAGATAAGAAAAGGGGATTAGGTAGGCAAGGTGTCACACGTCTGTAATCCTAGTACTCTAGAGGCTGAGCTGAGAGGATTGTGAGTTCAAGGCTAGCCTGGCCCTATATAGTGAGATTTTATCTCAAAAGAAAAAAAAATCTCTCACTCGCACAAAGGAAAAGAAAAAGATATTCCTCTATTAGTTCAGGGTGATTGGTCCAAAGAACAACTATGGTTTTTGAAAAGATTCTGGAGAGACCAGGGCATTTGCTGTGGGCATTTCACACTATTTCCACAGGTAATAACAAGAGTAAAAACTGATGGAAATTGTAGCAACCAAAAATATACAGGAACTCTCAGGTCCAAATCTCTCATGAATGAAAGCTTGAAACACCTACAAGTAGTGGGGAAAGGAGGGTTATACAGATGCACGCACACACACACACACACACACACACACACACCACACACCACAAAGACACATAGACACACACCACACACACAGATACACACAAATACACACTTAGACACCCACAGAGACACACACACATAGACACACCACACACAGATACACACAGACATAGACAAATACATACACACTTAGACACCCACAGAGACACACACACAAAGACACACACACACACACACACACACACACACACACACATACACTTTCAACAAAGCTGACAGCAACCATGGTATACTTGCTTCTTTCTGTGGCTTATTTTATTTCATGCTCCTTTCCCTTACTACATTATAATATGTCAGAGATTACCTTCACATTTACTCTTTAAAGAATAAAGAAGTCTAGTGGAGGAAGTGTGCTACCTTGCAGAAGAGTTAACACAGCCTAGTGACAGCATGGTTGTCGCCTAGAGATGGGCACAAGAGCTGAAATTTTTGTGTCTTTATTTTGAGGAAACAATGAGAATATCATTTTCAGTGGTTTCACCCTGTTAGAAAAAGAACAAATTTTAACATGGTTGCAGGAGTTCAAATCACATTGAAAGGGGTGTGCGAATGTTGAGTATCCAAAGGGGTGATCTGTGAAACTGTTGTCCCTTTACTGAAGTATATCCTTCCAAAGTCACAACAGGGTGGTATTGCAGGATATTTGATCACATTGGGAACTCTGAGACTGTGAACTAGAAAAACCTGTTTCTTCTTGTGGGGTGGCTCAGCCCTAGCACACACCTTTAACCCAAGAGCTTTCTGTAAACAAGAGCTAAATAAAGTCAACAATAGGTCAAGAGGTGGAGCAAGCAGACAGTTGCCAGGGAGTGAACATAAGAAGACCCAGGAAAGAAAACAGAAGGTCTTTGGGTTGAAAGGTATTTAAGACAGTGGAGAGAAGGACATCAGTAGAACAGAAAGGTCACCTGAATGCTTTCTCTGCCTCTCTACGCTAGCAGGCTTTCACCACCGCATTTGGTTCCTGACTCTTCATTTGGCAAATCAAATGTTTGCGATTTTGTTTTAAAACCAGGGTGATTTCTGCTTTGCTACCTTCTCCCGTCAGCAGAGGCTTCTCAGTTGAGGCTACTAAAGGAAGACTATACAGACAAGAAGAGGAGGGGGAGGAAGAGGAGGAAAAGAAAAGAAGGAGGATGAAGTTATGATATCCCTGTTGAGTTCTCCTCTGCTTTCTGTTTCTGTCAGACTAACCCAGGGTTGCAGTCATTTCACAGTAGCAGTTGGTTGATTCAGTTGGAAGCTTCTCCAGTACAGCCCATGGTGTCCTTCAGCCAAGTAGAACTCCTCTTTAAAAGGTTTGAGTCTTAACCCCACATTGCCATTCTGCAAACTCAGGCAAAAACCCTCAGAGGTTTCCAGAGCTATTTCCATGATACTCCACTGTTTTTTGTTTTCTTTTTTTTTTTTTTTTTGATTCTTTTTTTCGGAGCTGGGGACCGAACCCAGGGCCTTGTGCTTCCTAGGCAAGCGCTCTACCACTGAGCTAAATCCCCAGCCCCGTTTTTTGTTTTCTTAACCAGGTGTTTGAAACTTTGAGCCTGGATATGAACTTGGTACATTTAAAATGTTTTCTGTAGTTGAGAGGCCTCCTATCTTTTGATGAGTCCTGGATGAGTGCAAATCTTAAGAAGAAACTGAACAGTGGACAAAGGTCAAGTAGGGCCTGAGCAGTGTTATTTATTACAAGCTTTATACCAGTCTGAGCCCAGTACGCCCATCTTACGCATGATGCTCTGGCATCTACAGATACAGAGATTTCTGCACACCTACTGTTTATGCATCTCTGTTCTGTATTCCACTTCTAAGTGTCATAGCAAGGCCACTTCTTTGGACCAATGGTGCATAGTGAATATGGACCTAGAGATATGGAGGAAGACAGGCTTTGAAGGAAGCACCAAGAATATGACTTTATGCTACCCAGATAGTAACTGGAAGAATTTTAAACTCAAGAGTCTGTGGAAACAGCATTACTTCAGGAGCTATACTAGAATGTTCTCCAATCCATCAATTTTATTACCCCATCCTAAGATTCTTATAGGGTGCCCTGATGCTGTTTGTATTTGATGCTGATTACGTTTCCCCTAGAGGGGCTGTCTAGGATGAAGAGTGAATCACGTATTCGGGTTGACTTCATCAGAACCTTCTCCCCATTTTTAACTTGCAAAATAAAGGTGAGAGCTGGTGACTGGGCAGAGAAAGAGAAGGTGGAGCTGAAGAGTTAGAGAGAGCGAGAGAGCGAGAGAGCGAGAGAGCGAGAGAGCGAGAGAGCGAGAGAGCGAGAGAGCGAGAGAGAGAGAGAGAGAGAGAGAGAGAGGAGAGATGAGAAGAGAGGAAGATGGAGCTAAAGTACGTGGCCTGGAGAAACCACAAGTTATATGGAATCTCATAGCTAGGGAACAGTGTTGTAGTAGATATGCCCAATCTAAGCATGAGCTTGTCTTCATATTAATTGAGTTGTGTTTTCTTTGCACAGGCTTATTTGGGTTGGAGAATTTATGGCAACAGATTCTTATTAAGAAAAAGATGCACCACCCCCCCCCAAACACTGTAATGGCAAGGCTGCCTCTGTTTGACACTCAGAAGAGACACTATCCACACCTATGCCTCTACTCTCACCATTGCCACTGTATGTCCAGGTTCTCAGAAAAGGGAGGTAGTTAGTTAAAGAAGTTGAAGATAGAGAAAGGGAGCTGTAGAAACTACTGGGATAGAAAACCTGAAGAAATTGTTGAGCAAGAAGGAAGTTCATGAGAGGAGAAACAAGATTTGAGCCCAAGGTGCTCACATTACTAGCTCGACATCATCCGTTTAATGCCTGCTGGAGTAGAAAGACTGAGAAAAAGAAAGGAAGAAAATATTGCTCACATATTGCTAACACAATGCTACCCTCTCTTCTTTGGGAGCAATGTGATTGGCAAATTGATACAGAGAGTCTGATGGGAGGGAAGAGAATGTCTCCAGGGATAAGTTTGTTCTCTATTTACTCCACTGTAGACCAGTGAAATCCAAAGGTTAACTATGGGAAGATTGGGTTGATGGTACAGAAGGAAGACCATGTGAGACACACTCTTTACTCCCTGTAATCTTAAACTTCTCATCCACTATACAAGTGAGTCCGCCTGGACTAGATGTTGGATCCAAGGTACTAAAGATAAGTGGACTCTCTGAGCTTCATGGGCTTTACAGTATAGAACTGAAAATTCATACACAATCTAAAGTGACAGTGTCCTAAGACAGAAAGCACTAAAGGGCTGAAGGGAATGTGAGAAGTTTTTAGAACTATGTAAGAAGAAAATCTGAAAACTTTTTTGTGAAAGAAAGAAATTGAAAACATAGAGAAAAAGAAGAAGAGAAAGAAGAAGACAAAGAAGAGGAAGAAGAAGAAAAGGAAGAGGAGGAGGAGGAAACAATGACAATGACCTTGGGGCTTGGATGGGAAAAGTCAAAGGATTAATCAGATGGGGAATGACCAATCTATTTCTCACTTCTCCATCTTCACCCTCAAAGCGTTTCTCTAGTTCATCCAATGCTCTAGTTTTTCCATCTCTTTCTGCTTGAGTCTCCCCATCTCTGCCCCCAGGGGAACCCTCAGTCCAAATGGAGGGATTTATGAACAGAGATACTCCCTTCTCCAGATCAATGGCCAAAGATCAATAGCTATAATGCAGAAAATGAATCCATATTCATTAGAATTGAATTGAACAAATGATATTATAAAATGTCCCTTGGAAATCTATGTAAAGAATTACAGGGAAAGTTGTTCTAATGTCACCGCTGTCTGCACAGCCAGGGATGGGGGAGCTTCTGCTCATGTTCAACAAACATTCTAGAAGATTCCTTCTTAGAAAGCAAGGGAAGGAGGCTCCCAGGTTGTTGTTGTTGTTGATGTTGTTGTCCTTGTTGTCATCATCGTCGTTGTATTAGCTTACATTTGGAAACCACACTCACAGACATGGAGGTGGCATACCCCTTCTAATCTGCCTGACTTTTCCTTAGAATCTGTGAGGATCCTCCAAAGGACAGAAGCTGATATTGGACTCAATGTTGTGAAGCCATCATTGGCAAATTATAAAACACTCTGTTTCTACTTTGCATGCCATTTTGTTCTTTACTGATGCCTCAGGCAAATCCTGAAGACCCCTAACTGACATTTACCCAGCGTCTTGGATGGCTATAATCTGAAATTAAGAAGTATGGATACAATTCATGTCTTCACACTTAATCCCTAGCATAATCGTATTAAGGATCGGGCATGTAGGAGGTGCTTAAAAGGGGGCAAAGTTCTTATTAGTGGAGTTAGGATCCTTCAGACAGGGCTTTAGAAAAGGGTTTGCCCCTTCTGTCCTTCTACCTTGTCTTCCTCTTGAAGCATTTGCACCCTCTAGAGATCCCCCCCAACAATGCCAACCTAAAAGCAAGAGTAGACCATGCCAACACTCAACCTGCTGCCTATCACCTTGTTCTTAGAATCCCCAACATGCAAAACTATGAAAAAGAAATATCCACCATTTACAGATTACTTAGCCTAAGACATTTTGTTGGCAGTTACAGCTCTATATAACACATATTTCCAGGAAGTGGGGAGAGCATTTGTCCCTGTCCCCACTGTGGAGAACCCCATTTTTCTTCTTTTCCTGAAATGTTCTTTTGGTGAACATTCACAAATCTCCTCTTCAGAAGACCCAAAGCTCCTTCCAGGGTTTCATACAAGATTCTCTAATAATACCATGTGAAACAGATCACAGGGTTTTAGGCTTGCCCCTTTCCTACTCCAGCTTTCCGTCACTCTCAGGGCCCCATTAACTACTCTGAGTCTCTTTGCTTTCTCTGGGATGTATGTATCTTTTTCTGGGAAACTGCCAAGCATTTGGGAGAAGCTGTGTGGGCAGAAAATGACCACAAAGCTAGAGGGAATGCTTAAGGAGTCCAACAACCACTCAACACGGATTTATTGAGCATCTGTCATGTTCCAGGAACCATGCAAGGTTGGAGCAAGGGAAGATAGGCTCTGCCTAAGCTAGGCTAGCCTTTCTCGCAGCCCAGCATCTGAGTGGGAGCTATGGCATCAGCAGCTCCACAAACTCCTTCTGTTTTTAAAAGATTCATTCTGTCTTATGGCAAGGAAGGGCCACCCAAGTGTCCTGCACTTATTTGTTGAGTTAATCAAAAAGGAATCCATGCCCTGTCCACCCTTACCTCTTGAGATGGGGAGCAGAGTTAAATAAGAAGTGACAGTGACGATGCACAAGGCTCCTGAAATTTTCTCCTCTATTAAACGACCCCCACCACCGCCACCACCAAGCACACATGTGCGTTTGCTGGGATGCACATACACACGTGCCTATGCACTCAGAAAAGACTCACTACTCTCTACTGTAAATGCAGGCTTCGAGAGACAATTAAATATTGATATCTTTACATCTCAGTATTTTCTTTTCAAATCCAAACAGCCCCAACAGGAACCATTGCTGATACTTACTTAAACTCCTTAAAACATCCACAAGGGGTTTTATCCTTTTAAAGGGAAGTAGTTACAAGCAGAGAAACTGAAACAGGCTGAGATGGGAATGGGCTACTTCCTCAGAAACAAGCGCCCCCTCCACCCCCAGGGAAACTTCCACTCACTTTCTTAGACTCCGCCCCAGAAGGCCATTTCTAGGAGCCCAGCTAGCTTTGCACAAGCAGGTCTGGCCTCCCACATCGCACCCTCTCAACGACCTGAAAAGACAAAGACTACTCTCTTGCCAGATTCCAAAATAGGCACTTGAGCGCCCTGCAATCAGAGGCTTGGCAGAATTATGTAAATTGTCCATGCATAATGACACCCCTGCTGAATAGATTAACCCAGCAGGGGTACTGGACAGCACCAAGCAGGTGTTAGCTGCTGGGCTCTCAGGCTCTACCCAGCACCAAGACTGAAGAGCCTTCCTTTACAGCTAAGGGCTTTTGGCCACAGGACATTCACTATTCTCCCAACTACCACACACTCTCCTCTCAACAGTCGGCCCCAAATGTCTGTCCACTAAAATCATCAGGGTCAGCCTGAGTGGGAAGATAGACACAAACCTCTTCCCCGGGAGTTGTTTCTTCTAAGGTCAGCAAGGGGACTCTTCAAATGGATGAACCTCAACTGTAACCTCTTGAGTCCCTGCCATGTGTTTTTGTGTCTCATTCTCTGCCCTGTAGGTGGGACTCACGTCCTTGTATTCTCCACAGGATCCAGTCCAGAGCCTTCCACACAATAAGTACTCCCCAAATGCTTTTTGAATAGAATTGAATTCTAAACAGACAGAGCTGGAACGTGTCTTTGAAGTTATTCTAGCCGTCAGCAGACATATTTCTATTGTGATTCACAGGAAGTGTATGGTACAAACCCTGGTATAGGGATCCCAGCTTCGTTCTCATTAAATTCTTTGAAATTTTGAAATCTCAGGGAAATTTCATCTTTGCCATGTCTTAGGCATTTATTTTTGTTTTGTCTTTCGGGATTATTTTGTTTTTGAGATAGGGTCTCACTGTATAGTCCAGGCTAGCCTCAAACCTCTAGCCCCTGCCTTTGTGCAATCACACTTAAGCTGTGGTGAGCTCTTCTGTGGGCAGATAGATGGTCAGAGCTTTCACCAGCCTCTTAATGGTGCCATGACCCTTCCCTAAAAAAAAATGCTGTCAACGATAGTTAGCAGAGTGGGAAGTGTAGGCTTGAAATCCCGCAACCAATACAACATGCTAAGAACTGGGGGTATGGGGGCAGGGCAACCTGCAGAAGACAGAAACCTGAAACCAAGATCACTTCCATGTAAAGTAGCTCCCATAGGTCCCTAATAGTCACCAATATAGAAAATGAGGTCTTGAGAGGGTTAGCTGCCTCTCCCAGGGTCACATCTCTCCCACAGCTGCCTTGGCATTTGACAGCCTGGCCAGGACACCCTTTTATGTTCCCACAGGCACGGGACCCCTGCCATCGTTGTCTGTATTCTGAGCAGCCATGACAAGGGCTTGTTGGCTAGGCCTCTCTGTCCCCAGTGCGCACATCTCTGCATGCTTCAGCGGACTTTGTGGAGTCTATTTACCACATCTAAGACCAATTTCCTTCCCTTCAGTTGCTTTGAAGATAATTGAAGGTACTTGCATTGTCTGCCTGGGAATGTAAAAAGCCAGCTAATGCTGCAATCGATGCTTCCTGCTTAATGCTACGCCTGAGCCCAGCCCGCCCTGAGCACCAGCTAACACACCGTCCAATGATGGCTTCGGCAGATCTTCCCGGCCGGCTACTTTGTTAATCAGAAAGGGGGTAGGGGGCTGTGGGGGCCCTCAGGATAATGGCAGGCAGATTGAGTTGTTAAGCCTGAATGAAATATTTAGTAGCGCCATTTGCAGGATGCTGCTGGTGGGAGCAGTCCTCTCAGTACTGCCTAGGGATGAGAGGGAGGTGCCCTCCTTGAGCTCCCCAGGCAGGGCACTGATGAGCCTGTTACAGCCGGCGGGGAAGCAGGCTGTGGCATCAGCCTTAGAGGTGGAGGAAAGGGGAAAGAGCCAACCTGGATAACCTTCCAGCTGGCACACCCCCTACAGGGCAGGCTCAGAGAGCCTCAGGAGGGCCGACCCTGCTAAACCTCTACTGGGCATGAAAAAGGAGCGCCCACCACATTCCGTACAGCGGTTCTGCTTCTTGTGTGGATTTAACAAGGGTGTAAGGCTGTGTATGACATCAGGTAGGGAAAGAAAGGCATTCTTGTTCCTTTCTCCTGACGTCAGTAGGAACCCAGAATTCCTGTGATGTATTTTAGTCCACACCAGATTGATGTTCTCACTTCCAAAATTGTGGAATCGAGCGGACGAGATTCCCAGAGGAAAAAGCACTTGCTCCCAAGCAGACAGGCTGAGTTTGACCCCTGGTTTTTATGTGATGGATGGAGAGAACTGATTCCTACAAATTGTCCTCTGACCTTTGCATGGGGTAACCCCATATACACACATCAAACCAACAAACAAACAAATAAATAAATAAATGTATTGCAATATATAAAAATGGCACAGTCTTTCTGAGGTGAAGCTTCATGGTTCACAGGTTTATTCAACATTTATTTAGCTCCTAATCTGCTATGAGGAGGAATTTATCAGGTATCTTAGTATCTCCAGAGCACTCACCCCCTCCCCCTTCATGACAGCACAATGCTTTAGTCCTTCCTTGGATGAAGAACACAATGCTTCCTACCATCTTTCCCCACCTCTCCTCCCTCTCTCCTCCATCCTCTCCCTCTCTCTCCCTTACTCTTTACCTTTTCTCTGTTTCTCTCTATCTCTCTCCCACCTCCTCTCTTTTCCTATCTCTCCCTCCCTCTCTCTCCCCTCTTTCTCCCCACTCTCTTTCCCCATCTCCCTCTGACCTCCCCCCTTCCCCTTTGCCTGGTGTCTCACAGTCAGATTGCAAAATATATATATATATATATATATATATATATATATATATATATCCTCAATAATCTACCAATATGGTTCAATGCAGTTACAACCAACAAGTAAACTTCAAAGCAAACTTCGGCTTATATAACACTCAAAGAATAATTCACATACATATGGCCTCACCAACAAATCCTATTACACACTGAAGGGACAGGACTGGAGATGTAGCTCAGTGGTATAGCCCCTGCCTAGCATATGGAAGGTCCAGGTACCACACACACAATCCTGCAATGCCTACTCTATTTATGCTGTCCAAAGACTAGAAGAAGAGATGATACCTCTTATTTACGAAGCCAATAAAATCTTGGTTGTAGAATCTGATAAGGATGCTTCAATGAGAGAGAAACTACTAATCAATCTCTCTCATGCAAAGATCCTACACAAGTTACCCACAAAGAGCGCAGCACAATGAACCTGGGCTGGCTCCAGGAAAGAAAAATTTACTATTTGAAAATCTACCAAGATAACGGTCCCTAATTTGCCAATTAACAGGATAAACAGAAAAGGGGGAGAAGTTACATGATCACCTCAAGAGATAAAGAAAATTCATTTGATAAGATTAAGCATCGCTCATGCTTAAGATGAAAAGGAAAAGAAATGTATGAGCGCGAGGAGGGAATGTTCCCATGCCTGCCTTTGTTACAGTACAGACTAGGCATGTCTGATACAGGATAGAGTTAACTTACCAAGCCAAGAAAATTGGAGTTCAATGCACACACATGAATTGCATTCCTGTATAGAGCCAACAAACAAAAATGTTTTTAAAAGACATTTTTAAAACACCCCCAAACACAAAACACCTAAAGTAAATATAAGATGTGCAAGGACCTCTAGAAAAAAGAAAATCCTCTGATCTCTGAGGTGGGTGGCATGATGTATTTTTGGATTGGGAGAAGCACCATTAAAGAGCTCTCAGTTCTCTTCCAATTGATTTAAGTTTTAATCCCATCCTAAAAAATATGCCCACCTTTCTTTTTTTTTTTTTTTTTTTGTTCTTTTTTTTTTTCGGAGCTGGGGACCGAACCCAGGGCCTTGCGTTTCCTAGGCAAGCGCTCTACCACTGAGCTAAATCCCCAACCCCCTTTTTTTTTTTTTGAGACAGGATCTCATTATGTAGCTGTGGCTGGTCTGGAACTGGCTAGGTAGACCAAGATGGTGTCTAATTCACAAAGATTCACCTGCCTTTGCTTCCTGGGCATAAATTACCAGGCCTGGCTCAACATAAATTTTTCCTAATTTTGTAGAAATTGACAAACTTTAAAATCATATGAAAATATGAAGTATTGCATTTATCTTATCTTATTAATTAATATCAAGACATTCCTGAAGACCATGCTATATGTAAGTGATAATCTGAATGACTTAAACTATGAGATAGTGAGATAGCATACCTGAAAAGGGAAGGTCCTTATGAGTTAGCATAGGAGTTGCCAAAGTACAGGTAAGTCAGTTATCTGGAAAAACCATCACATGTGCTGTCACATGAGTTACCACAAGCACCTTTGTCCATTGATCAACCTCAACAGCCCCCAGTATGTGCTTCTTAAACAGGGCTATATTAACATTTAAAGCATCTATTTTTAAAATGATGCTTTTAAAGCAAAAGGGCTATGCATTCAGTGAGAGAAGTTATTTTTAGTACACATGTTTGACAAAAAACAAATCTTATGTCCAAAATATATCAAAGACTCCCATGCTCACCAAGGAAAGGTATGGAAAACCCCCATGGAAGAAAGACAGTTGTGTGATGAAAGATGATACCCATGGGTGGAGAACTCACCTGGAAACACACAGTTGTATTAGTCTTCTGAGGATTGCTGATTGAAGCCCCAATGAACCACTAGCACACATATGCCAGGATAGGACAAAATAAAACAACAGTGAGAGTCCTCAAAGATGAGGAACAAATGGGTCTTATAGGTTGCTCGCATAAGTGTGATCAAGGAAAACCACTCCTAAGATCTTCCTTAGAAAGTGTGATATAGACATGTATGTAGAAGCAGATGCGCATGCTTCCCATAGCAGCAGCACACTGGGTGTGAAGCCGGGTGTCCATTGTCAGTAGAACAGAGAAAGCGAGAGGTAGTCGTGAAGTAGAGTGGTCTAAAACACAGAGTTCAGGAACTAGCGGCATGTCAAACACTACCAATGTACTGTAAGATTACCTATCGGGTGGAACAAAAGAAGGCTCTCAGTGAATAGCACACATTATGATTCCATTTAGTGAAAATGTAGAGGCTGGAAGATGGAAGTCAGTGGAGTGGCTGGGCCATAAGCATAAAGACCTGAGTTCAGATCCCCAGAACCCACATAATAAAAAGTTGAGCACAGCTCTGTGTCTGCAATCCCAGCGCTGAGGGTGGGTCTCAGAGACAGGGGGTCCCTGAAGCTCATTGGTCAGCCAGACCAGCCAAATTAATGGACTCTAGGTTTAGTGAGAGACTCTCTCAAAACAGAGATGAAGAAAGACACTTGGTGTTGACCTCTGACTTCTACATATGCAGGTCCACATACCAACATGGACACACACACACACACACACTTACAAACATAAGCAGGCCTGTACTGATGGAGTCAATGTGACCGGGTTGGTGACTAACAGAGGTTTGAATACCTTTTTTTCTCTTTTGGTTCATGTGACGTGACAAGTGAAAATGTGTTGGCTTGGACCCTTGCAATCTGTGAGGTTCTTTCTGTGCATCTTGTTCTTTAATTTTAAATATACTATTGCAGTATTCTATATCTTAAGTGTTCTTTAAAGGCCCATGTGACAAAGGCTTGGCACCATGAACAATAGGTGAAGCCTAGAGGAAGGTCTTTAGACCATTTCGGGTATGTCCCTGAATGGGATGATGGAACCCTGCCCTTTCTCTTTCACTTTCTAACCGTGAGATAAGCACGTTTACTCCACCCACTAGTCTGCCATGATATGCCTTTCTACTGGCCCAGAGCTGTGAGGCCAACCAAACGTGGGCTGGAATTTCCAAACTGTGGGTCAAAATAAAACCTTTTCTCTTGATTAACTGATTATCTTGGGTACTTGTTTTCCTGGCCAACAAACAAACAGAAAAACAAAACAAAACAAAACAAAAACCTGACAAATGCACACATCAAAAAATTAAGGGAAACAAAATTAGAAATACTAACTGTAGCGTGATTCTATCCATGTAAACTTGTATAGGAAACATATACCAAGCATAGCGCACATAAGCAAATACCAAAAGGTGTGTGGTAATTATCTCTGGCTGTTGATTTGATTTGTGAGCCATTTTCTCATTCCTCTTCATACTTTCGGTCTCATCTGAATATTTCCAGTGAGAATGTATTACTTTCGTAAAAGCTAAAAATAATAAAGCTTTAAATAAAGATTTCCTTTTTAGATAGTAAAGTTCTATTGTGGTTGTGTTTAAGGAAGAAAGGAGTCCGTGTCTCTTAGAAATGCATAATTGGAGCATTCGCAGACGAAATAATATGGTGTCTGGCAGGGGGTAGGGAAAAGCGGAGAGCATAGACTTCTTAAATGGCCATATGTTGGTAATTGTTAAGGCTGAGTGATGGTCCATGGGGATTCATTATGCTTGCTCCTCCACCTATGTGTGTATGAATAATAAAATGCTGACAAACAAACAAACATCCCTTCATAAGCATGGAATTAATGCATGCCAGATATTACCCATTGCAAGAGTGATACATAGTCTGTAGATAACCCAGGAGAAGTGGGATTATTATAGAACACTTTCCCAACATTTGGTGGGTGGTAGCAGCTAGACTTAACTAAAAGTAAGTCACATTAAATGTCCCCTGAAAAATCCTGGTGCAGTGTGCATGCTGCAAGTCCCAGTGCTGGAGAGGTACAGGCAGGAGGATCCCGGGGTTTGATCAGAAGCCAATGAGGCCGATTCTGTGAGTTCTGGGTACGGTGAAAGACCTGACTCAAAAAATAAGGTGGAGAGAAGTGGAGGAAGATATAGACATCTAAAAAAGTGGTGGAACGGATCCTGGTGGTCGTTAGTTCCGGTTTCTTTTTTTCTTTTTCTTCTTTTTTTTTTTTCCGGAGCTGGGGACCGAACCCAGGGCCTTGCTAGGGCCTTGCTCCTGCTAGGCAAGCGCTCTACCGCTGAGCTAAATCCCCAACCCCGTTAGTTCCGGTTTCAACCAACCATTGGAACAAGCACTTCTTTATCTCAGACTAGTATCTCTCCCGGCAGCTCTCTGCTAGCCTCGAACTCCCTGGTTCCAGCTACCCAGTAAAATCATGGTTCTAGAAATCCAGCGGTGGCTGGCCTATCGTGGCTCCCTGCCATGGACTCTGCCTACACGCCCACCAACCGCCCCCTGGTAGTTAAAGTATAAACTTCCAACTACCCAGTAAAATTAAGACTCAACAATCGGATTTATATGTTAAACTCTCAATCCACAATACCTCCACACAATAGACTTACAACCAATTGCTAAGGATATAAACCGCCCACCTAGATAAGATAAATTTGTCTACAGAAATTCATCCCAACTACCTTGGCAATTTAAGACCACCCGGATCTGTGCCATCCTTCCCCATCTCCATCTTGATTCTTCCTTTCTCTTCCTTCTCTCCTGCCTTACAAATCTTTGTCCCCGCCTTACCTTGACCCAACTTGCCTGCCTTCACCTGCATAATGACATCAACTTACAAATATCAACCTCTACTCCCTGTAGACACATGCATACAATACGTGCACATACATATATGTGTATACATACACACATACATGAGGGACAGGCAAACAGGCAGGCAGGCTGGCAGACAGGCATCCTCCAAGCAAAGCTTGGTCAAAAATTCACCTGACAAAATAGTTGCCTCAAAAGAAAGAAAGCCTCAATGGGGCTCCAATATCTCACTAACACAGAGCACATTTAAGACCCAATGGGAAGCACATACATTCAACAGATAAGACAACAATATCTGCCCCTCTCCTATGGTACAAACAGGGAAGCAACCTCTATTATGAAGAATCAAGACATTCCTTATAACCTTCTTGCCCCTTCCAGCCTAGGAGTAAAGTACCAGAAGGAGGAATTGATACAGAGATGGATAAGCTCTATTGCCCTATAAGGAACGGTGTCCTGCGTTCTGGCCAGAGGCATGAGGTCATGGATGTAATCGGCAGTGGCTCTCAGGTCCTATCTCCATGTTACCTGGTCTGCTGTAACCCTCACTTGTCCTTGACCTTTGTCAGCTCCTAACCAGGTCCTCCTGCAAGATCAAGATGTGAGCAAGACCACACCTCAAACTGTCTTTTGGGCCAAACGGACTTTGATGTTCTGGGGCACATAGTCTATTTTATCACAACTTCCGTTAATAGATGAAATTACCACTAGCTGAATGTTTCGCAGCTTCAAGAACAGGTCAAAGACCTTAATTTCTTCTGAGAGGGTCATTAAGTAGGAGGAATTAGGAAGCAGAGAAGAAACCTTCTCCATGGGAAAAGATTATAGTGTCTCCTCTCAAGTCACCCAAATTAGCCTGCTACCTAAAATCTCGGTTTTGGTGTAAGTATTTTGTTTGCTTGTTTGTTCTTTAATTGACATGTAATTATTGTACATGTTTATAAGTGTGATATTTTGATACATGTATAAAATGTGTAATGATCAAATAAGAGTAATTAGCATACACAGCGCCTCAAAAATGCATCCTTCCTCTGTGGTGACAACATTCCAAATCCTCTCCTCTGCTCATTAAAATTTAAATGCACCATAATTGTCAACTCTACTCACCCTTCTGTGCTGTGGAACAAGAGAACTTACCCTTAACTATAATGTCATAAACATCAACCAAGTATTCTCTGGCCTCCTCCCGACTCTACCCTTCCCAGCCTCTACTAACCATGACTTTTGGCTTTCACATAGAGAGGAATTCAGACAGCATTTGTCTTTCTCTGCTCTCAGCCATGTTGCACCAAGTTACAGGATTTCCCTCTTTGCACGGAGGAATTGTGTCGTCCACTCATGTATATGAAATACTGCCTTTCCTCAGTCGTCTCCATCAATATTTCGTCATCTGTATTTTACCAATACCTGTTGATGGACACCTGGCTACATTGACTCATATCTTGGCAAGTATGGATGGCCCCACAATCAACATGGACATGTAGGATCCCTCTGGTGTGCTGAGTTAGATGCCGTTGAGTAGATAAGCAGAAATGCTGCAGTTGGTTATATTATAACCATAAACCTACACCTACATGTGCATACAAATTTACATTCTCACCATCCGTGCCTAAGGTCTTTCCCTCACATCCTCACCCTTTGTTTTCCTAATGCTAGCCCTTCTGACCAGGGCTCAATGGCAATGCAATCTCAAAGTAACTCTGGTTTGCATGTCCTTTCCCCTATGAAAGTGATCCATCCATCCATTTCATTTGATATTTGTTGGGTGCTTTATTTTCCTTTAAAGTGTTTAAATTTTTCAATTTGCATTTAGCCTCCCCCCTCCTGTGTATGTGTATGTGAGGGGGGTGCCAATTTTTTAAGTTTTCATATTCTAGATATTAGTCCCGTTTGACATCTAGCTGAACATTTGCCCGCTCTTATTCAGCTATTTCTGTGGTGTTATTCAAGTGTCTAATAAGTTCTAGGTAGGGCCCTCTTGTTAGTGGGACAGTGCAAATGTATGTCTCCCATTGTGTAAGCTCTTCATTCTGCTGATGGTTTCCTTCACTGTGCAGAAATGCTTCAGTCTGATGTAATCCTATTTATCCATATTTGCCTTTGTTCTATGTCTTTTAATTTATAACACCATAAGCATTGCCCATATATCTTATTCTAGTATATTCTTAGTCCACTTTAACTTTGTCTCGTACATATGGTTTTGTTCTTCTGCATATGAATACCCACACCATGTATTGACAAGACTAACTTTGTTCATACTTAATGTATGTTCTTGGTGCTTTTGCAAAAGTCAAGTTGGTTACAAATAAATGGATTTGTTTCTAGGTTCTTAATTATTTTTCAATTAGTCCATGTATCTCTCATTCTAGTATTTACTGCTTAGTTATTCTAGCTTTGTCATATATTTTTTTAAATTTCAGGTAGTATAATATTTCCATATTTGTTCTTTTGTTGTCAAGTGCTATGACCACTCAGAGTCATTTTTATCTCCATACCAACCTTAAAATTCTTTTGTATTTCTGCAAAGAATTTTTTTGGAGTTTTTATAGAAATTGTATTAAGTCTGCAGCTCCCTCTGGATAGGATGGACATTCTAATAACAGTGAGTTGAGGCTGTGGAGGTGGGTCCAGGACAATATGCTTGCCTAGCATAGCTAAGGCCCTGGGTTTGATTGCAAGCGCTGAAAAAGAATCAATCCTCCTAATCCATGAACATGGGCTGTCTTCCCATCATATATGTGTGTACATGCGTGCACCTTCTTCAGATTTATCAATAATATTAAAATTTTCACCATAGATATCTTTCACTTTCTGGTCAAATCATTTTTAAGGGGGGGGCGCTTTAAAAGCTACTGCAAATGAGGTTGCTTTCTTTATGTTTCTTTCAGATAGTTTTCCACTGGCATATATAAACGCTGCTCCTTATGTTAATTTGTATCTTGCAAGTTTACTGAATTTATCCATTCTAACAGATTTGGGTTTCTTCGATACATAAATCATGTCATCTGCAAACAGGGACAATTCGACTTCATCCTTTCCAATTTGAATGCCCTTTATTTCTTTTTCTTGCTGAATTATTTTCTGGCTAGCACTCCTGGTACTTTGTCAAATAAGAATGGTAAAAATGAAAAAGTTCTTACTCTTGTTTTCGATAGCAAAGAAAAAGATCTCAGCTTCCCACACAGGCTATGATGTCAACTTTGAACTTTTCAGCTATGCTGGATGGATGGGATGGAGAACATTTCTTCTAGACTTTATTTTTGAGACTTTCTTTATCATGAAGGGATGCTGAACTTTATCAAATACATGTTCTGCAGTTACTAAGGAACTTTCTTAATTCTGTTAATGTTATACATATTTAATCTATGTGTATTGAGCTAAATACCACTTGACTGGGATATATGATCTTCTTGCTGTGTTCTTGGATTTTACTTGATACTGTTTTGTTGAGAAGGGTTTTTTTTTTTTTTTTTTTTTGGCTCATAGTCTTCTTTTGCTGGGCTCTTATCTGGCTTTACATAATAATAAAACTGGCTTAATGGAAGAATTCTTTCCCCTTTGATATTGTTTTTAGTAGTTTCTGAAAAAGAGTTTTAGTGTGCCTTGTGAGTAACAGACTTAGGCAGTGAAGCCCTCCAGGCCTGGGCTTCCCTTTGTTGGAAAAGTGGGTGTGGCTATGTGATCTACTTCCTCATTGGTCTGCTTGGTTTTCAAACTCTTCATTGTTCACTTAACCTTGGCAGGTAACTTATATCAAGTAATGTGTCTGTTTCTTCTAGAACTTTCAATTTGTTAGATTGGGTTATAAAAGCCTTTGTACTCCTGTGGTACCAGCTAGAATTCTCCATTTTTATCTCTCCTCGTATTTCTGTGAGCGTTTGCTCTTTCTTGATCACACTTGCTAAAGTTTTATCAGTTTTGCTTGTCCTTTTAAAAAACAATTATTATGTGTTGGTATTTTGTTTGTTCTTAGTCTTGATCTTGTTTATTTCTGTTCTGAGTTTAATGATCATTTTCCTTTGCAAATTTTCTATTTTCATTTCTTTCCAGAAACCTCTACGTGTTCTTTTTAATTTCTTCCTCCATCCCTGGTCGCACAGGTGCACACCATTTAACCTCCATGTCTCCATGCAACTTCCGAAGTTCATCCTGTTAGTGACTCATAGGTTAATCCCACTGGGATTCACAAATGTTTGGTTTTGATTTTTAAAAAATCGCTGAGACTTATTTGGTTCAGCATACAATCTGCCCTGCAGAATATCCCACGTGCTGAGGAGAACATTACTTGTCAACATCAGATGACATGCTCTGTAAATGTCTGGCATGTCCACTTGGTCTAGAGGGCAGGACAGTTTAACTACCAAAATCCTTTGCTGATTTTCTGTCAGAATTGGCTGCCCATTGCTGAAACTGGAGTGCTGGAGTCTCCTGCAAACATTTTAGTGCAATCCATTTCTCTGCTAACACTTACTTTGTGTGTCTGGGTGATTTGGTGCTAGATACGTAATTATGTTTAGTTATTATTCCTTCTTCCTGGATTGACCTAATGTTTTTTTAAAAAAATCTGTGAACAACCTGGAGCATGAGAATTAATTAAAGACAAAAACTAAGTCATTCTTAGAACAGCCCTACCCCGCTAAAGCATCCAATTACAGAGATAAAACATCTGTAGTTTTAAATTTTCTTATGGTTGATCTTAGAAAGAAAACTGAAACTAGCAATGTGTTTTACTCAAATAAATACTCCCAACGAATGGTTACCTCAACATTTAATAGACATAAAAATATTGATGAGATATTTGATGCCATTTTTTCCTGCATCTTCAAATACACTGTGCATTGTTCTTAGGGCACAATTCACCTCTGACTAGCCACATGTGAAAAACTCAATAGCTACGTGTGGCTGGCTAGTGCTTGTCTCATTAGATGAAGACAGCTCTGGGAGTCAAGGAAGGAACTGATCCCTTCTCACTATTGTGTTTGGGGAAGTGGCCTTGTGGCCATACACCATCTTAACATCCTAAGGTGTTAGCTGGGCATAGCCCTGGAGCTCAGTGGTGAGCATGTTCCATTCAAGTTCTTAGATCAGACCGAATCTACATGAAGCAACAACTAACACAGAATTAGTTTAGGGGAGAAAAGTCATCAACGTGTCCCCAGATCCTACTTTATTAATTCTGAATGGTGATAGTTGGCTATCCCAGTCAAACTAAATAATGTATGTACCCAAAGCATCATTGACATGCAGAGGTGGACTAATGGTCACTGGAAGCCTGACTGCTCCAACCACACGACCCTTTTGATGATAATGAGCAAGGACTCACAGGAAAATCTAATCACACTCCCACGTATTAAATCTGCAGAACTGATCCGGCAAAATGAAGAGCTGAGCGAAATGCTGAAAAAGACACATCTGGGAAAACATAAAGCATGGCGCAAATCAATTACAGTTTCCAAGTGAAGTGCAAGGTGACGTGACGAAGATGCATGGGCTACGGAGCCACACTGACTCTCGCAGTGTCTCATCTCAACTCTCTCATCTATAATGGGATAATGGTGTCTGCTTCTGAGCTGAAGCAAGGATTAAATGAGGTAAAACAGGGTGCCCAGGAAGTGTCTTACCCAGAGTGCATGCAAGCAAATGCATTATTTCATTTTTGCAATCAATATTTGTTCAACAGTCACCACATACCAGATTTTTTTTTACAGAAATCAACATGCAAAGAAGTATTAGTGGCTATGAAGTGATGGAAACCATTCTGAGGGTTGAGCCTCCCAAACATGAGTCCCAGCTCAGATCTGACTAGACGTGTTGCTTATACAGTCTCCAGGACAACACAGTAGCTTCAAGGGTTTTAGCCTTGTCTGATTCATTCACCATCATTCTAGCCTTTGACAAGCATTTGACTCAAAGATTTGATGGGGACTTTTCTGGAAGGTTCAGGGAGCCGCTAAGAAGCCAGAGAAAGTATTATAGAAACAGGAGAGAGAAGGGGGAGAGTGATACCTGCATCTGTTATCTTTGTTCCTCATTCCCCATTACTGATTAGGGGACCACAGTGCTTTGATGAGCCAGTATGTTCTGTAGAGCATCTTCTATACAGCATTTCACCTGCCACGTGTTGACAATTCACAGGTTCCTAACTAGAGACATCAGAGTCAACCACTACCTAGAAGTGATAGGTGTTTCTATGCTGGGGCTTATTACGTTTGCTTGTTTATTTCTTGAGATAGCATTTCTCTTTATATGCCAGGAACTTGTTATGTAGTTTGTGTTGGCTTTGAACTTGTGATCACCCTGCCTCTGTCTCACACACACCTAGATGATGGGTGCACATCACAGCATATAACATAGTTTTGTTCTCATTCCAACCCCATTGGCATCACAAGGGGGATCCCAACTCTCTCCCATTCATTTCCCTTTCCAATGTCTGAAATCTGCCTGCCAGATTTCAGGCACAGAATCTGCCATTCTCTGGCTCTCTGTAAGACGCTACCTTGAGCTTCTCCAGGCAAGCCTACCTCCTAAGAAGTCCTAAGTGCATGAAAATTCCTAGGGCTCTGGATCTTACCCATGGGTACCAAGGAGTTGTCTGTCATGCTACACAGTGGAGACATCAGCACAGTTCTAGGAGAGGAAAATCATAATTTATTTTCCACAGCTAGGAGAATCAACACATCACAAAGTAGACAGAGCTGTATTCAAAACTAGGTCTTTCTGACTCCACTAATGTTTTCAGTGCGAATAGTGTCTACACTTTGTGTAAATATCTACCTGCTCCCAAGAATCCAGCAAGAGATACATGTACTGGGACTTTCAGTCAGTTAAATCTCTCATCAGGTCTAGTGATGAGGTTCTCACAGAGGGGGAGGTCATCCCCCTGAGACCATCACCTGAATCATCCCAGAAGCCTTTGGGAACTGTCAATTTGTTTCCCCATGAATGAGGGGGTCACCAAGGATGAACCCAGACCCATCTGGGAAGCTAACTAGTTTATTCCTCAGCCTCCTCAACTCTAAGAAACTTAACAGCTACAAATAGCCTTCAAAGTTATCAGCACTGCCCTCTCAACTACAGTTGGAGGCATCTCCAGGGAGACTCCACTGGCTTCCGTTCTCTCTGTTCTACTTGGTGACTGGGAGCCCACTGCTAGTGAGCAGGAGCTGACCACCCTCCTAAAAACCCAAGGTTGCTCTTGCCCCCACTTCCTGTCTAGCAAGAATAGAGGAAGAATAGAGGCTATCTTCCTGATGGCTTCTACGCATGTCCTACATGCAAACACACCCTCTCTTGCTCACAGAACCTTCTGAGGAAGATTATAAGCATCCCTGTAAGTCTTCAGCCCTCAGAGTAGATGACTGCATTTCCCCCAGTTTCTCCTCACAAGACATAGCCACCCTCTCACACTCCATCTCTGTCTTCCTGACTAACCAATCTCTCTAGAAGTGCACAGTAGAAAGCCTTCTGTTAGGTATAATTCTTTCTCTTCTCTCATCTCCTTTCCCTTCTCCTCCTAATGTTAACCATGGTGTGAAAGATCTGATCTGAGAGCCTCATCCCTAGGCATTCCCAAGATGCTCTGCCTTCCAATGGATCAGACTCTCTCTCAGAGAGCACTCCTAGTCCTCTCCCTTTAGGTCTCCATCACCTCACTCCAGAGAGTTCTCCCATCAGTCACTGCTACAGCTGATGGGCACAGACAAGCAGAACAGGCCGTATTGTCAGGAGTCAGCATGGGCTCAGAAAACCTTCAGAAATCCACACACAGTGCTGTGGGGCAACCTGCCTCCCTTCAGTGTGCCTGCGTTCCCTCCCTTTCTCAGACTACAATAAAGCAAGTAAGACTTTCTAAATCAACTGTCTCTGGCTGTTTACGAAGACATTGCCCTGATTCTACCACAAGGGCCCCTTTTTTGTCTTCCCACACACAGCATAGATGACAGACAGGACCTAGAGCTGCAGAGCATTGAAGGAATGGTGGGGCGAGGCTCTGCCTACAACCTGTGCACCTAGTGCCCTGTGCCACCTAGTTGTTCATCTCTGTGACATGCCTAGAAGAAACAATTTTAAGGGAGAAAGGGTTTTTATTTTGGCTCCTGGCTTCAGAAGCTTTAGTCGATGGTTAGCCAACACCATTATTGTGGACCTGAGGTGAAGCAGAGATCGTATGGCAGAGGCTGCTCACTGCTTAGTGTCCTGAAGACAAAGGAGCACAAGACACATTCCATCCTCAAAGGCGCATGCCCAGTGTTGTACTTCCCCTAAACAGGTTCTACCTCCTAATGTTTCAATTACCTCCAAATAATGTCATCAATTAGGAATCCACCAGGGGATGAATTTATTTACAGATCACAAGCCAATCACTCCCTGAAAACCCTTCAGTTGGCAAACAAGCCTCTCCTAATAGAAACCTATAGAGGAAATTCCATTATCAAGCCATAACATCACCCTCTGCCCAGTGTAGAGAGATGGCGGGGCATGACGTGGTGCACAGATTTGGGGAAAGCCCCCCATACTAGAGGGTACATCCTGAAATCTACAATAAACCCAAGCGCGAAGCTCACCGCTCAGTAGAGTTCCACAGCCAGTTTCTGTGCCTGCATGAGAGGCTGAGAAACACATGACAAAGCCAGCTTCGCATTTTCCAGAGCTGGCTGTGACCTTGCCCAGTTCCGGCTCATGTTGCAGAGGAAGCAAGATGGAAGCAAGAGCCTCTCCATGGGCAGGAAAAGCCTGGGACCAGTGGCTGGCCACCTGACTTATTTTATATGCCATCAAAATGGATCCCCACGCTTTCTCAGACCACAGTAGTGAGATGTTAACTTGTAACATAAAGACAGAAGGTAAGGAAGATGTCCAGGGACTCAAACTTACAGGAATGGCTAGAGGAAAGACGCAGAAGGGGAAACGGGCTTTTCCAGAAGGAACCATATGGGATGTCTGGTCTGATGATGATCCGGTAAGATGTTGGTTTGGATAAAACTCTCAGATCCAGCATCTACTCCTCATGCCCCCCTCTCTCAGCCTTAACCTAGAGGCCTGGGAAATGGCCAAACATGAAGGCCAGCCCTTTTCACAGCCTCTGGGTTCCCTCTGTGTAACTTTCTATGTCCCAAGTTTTCCTCCTTTTCTATCTCCTGCTTGTCCCAATGGATAAAAACACAAGTCTGAAAGTACCAGGGTAGGGATCTGCTTAATGCATTCACATCCGTGTGTTGCCTTGCAAAGAATGAGGCTTTAAACGAAGAGAGAGCATTCAAACAGTGGAGTCTAGGCATCAGAGGCTTCACAGGGGAACTAATTCAGGCTCAGAAAGTAGGAGGAGATGCTTCCCCAGACATTTCAATCCCATCATGGTGGCTGCCTCCTCTGAGTCCCAGGACACCCCTCAATACCTCCTACACAGGAAACCTTACTAAATTACATGTAGCAAGAGGAAACTCCCATAGTCACTTTTCCATATTTACAATGTATATTGTGAGCAATTCTTCTCACTAAATCACAGACATGGACATAGAACCCATGGCAGCCGACCCATGGTGACCAAATGAACTTTTCTCCTCAAACTAGCTGTCTCATTTATAAGACACACCTCCCTTCTTCCTGGCTCTCTGGGTACCTGGTCTTGACTTACAGGTGGTCCAGGCATTTAAGAGACAAGGCTATCCTCCCTGCCTCACTACCTGCTATACTGAGAGCCTGTATTACCACCCTCCACAGATAAAATTTGAGAAATCTTCACCAAATGTCCATCTTATCCTGGTGGTAACAGATCAGGTGGGAACAGATACTCCAGAGGCTGAGGCAGAAGAACCACAAGTTTAAGGCTTGCCTAAGTCACAGAGTACAGTTAGAGCAATTGAGTGAGACTCTATCAAAAGGAAAAGCAAAAAAGATGTAGCTTAGGAATATGGTGCCTGTTTGGCATACTAAAAGTATCTCCAGGGCTAGAATGATGCCTCAGTAATTAAGACCTCTGTGGGCTCGTCCAAAGATTCTGAGTTCAATTCCTAGCACTCACATGGGGCTCATGACCATCTATAAAAGTAGTCTCATGGGATCTCATACCCTCTTAAGTGTGCAAATGTATATGCATACATAATATACGTAAGTATATAAATAAATAAATATTTTAAAGAAGGAGGAGGGGAGGAGGATGAGAAGAAGAAAGGAAGGAAGGAAAGAAAGGAAGAAAGAAGAAAGAAAGAAAGAAAGAAAGAAAGAAAGAAAGAAAGAAAGAAAGGAGGGAGGGAGGGAGGGATGGAGGGAGACAGACAGACAGACAGAAAGAAAGAAAGAAGGAAAGAAAGAAACAAAGAAACAACAAAGAAACAAAGAAACAAAGAATAACTCTTCAATAGCACTAATGAGCCCCTTAGGTACTTTGCCTCCTACTGCAAGATGAGATGGGAGGGTACAGAAAGTCTAGATCCCAGGCTAGACAGAAGGCAAGGACCAAAAGAACCTGAGAGCCCACTTCCTTCCAGTCAGACCCAGATGTACTATATTTTCCACAGCAGATAGAGATGGCCTGGAAGGAGCCAGCTTCAAATGGGCTTCTCTTAAGTACTCCCTGTGCTGGACCCCATGAGAAGAGGAAGAGCAGTGGTCATTGTCCTGAAATGGTAGCTATTTCCGTTATGATTGCCTGCTAGGAGCCCTCTGATAGCCTAACAGAAGACCCATTGTCAGGGTTGGGTGCTTATATGGGTCACAGTCAACCACGCACACACACACACACGCACACACGCACACATGCACACACGCACGCACACACGCACGCACGCACACATGCACCCCACTTCTCCTTGGTGTACTCACAGATTTAAGAACATGGGAAAGGAAGCAGGCTAGAGAAACAGCCATTTCAATGCAAAGTGTCCTCCTGCAATCTGAGGGGTAGAAAGCAAAACTGTCAAAGTGCTCAGAAATTGAGGAAGCTGGAGTTTTCCTACCCAGAAGCCCAGAAGAGAAAACCTGGGTCACCTAGGCTGACCTAGATTTGAACTCTGTCCCTGGATTCTAAGGACCCATCAGGCTGGGAAAGAGCTGTTGTCTGTGAAAATCAGCAACCCCATTTGGAACAGTGCTGTGCCCCAGTGACATACTGTGCCACTCTAGCACCATGATGCTGGCTGGAAGCAGCTTACCCTTTGCTCTCCTCATGGGAACCACTTCTCCAAGAGGAGAATGGATCCTGGTAGCCATAGGATTGATTTGTTCAGCTATGCTTCTCTTTGGACCTCAGTTTCCTGTCTATATGACCCCCAAAGGCTCATGCCACAGCATGTCCATCATGGTGGCATCTGATGGGCTTCTTTAGGGTGAGGTGTGTGTGAATGATAAGGTCAAAGCACCACCTCTTCCAACTGAGGACCCACTGTCTTCTTACAGGGAAGGAAACTTCTGCCCAGAGCATGAAGAGCCATACAGGGCTTCAGATGGGAGAACCGGCCCTTCCTGGACCTTGTGAAGAAGTAGTTGTATGCAATGAAGTCTTCTGACAAGGGTGAACTATTGACCTAGAATAGGGACCGGACCTTACTATTTGAGGGCAAAAATAAACAGAAAGAAGCAGCCATTAGTCTAAGCCCAGCATAAGTATGGATGCCCCCCCAGGAATGGACAAAGCAGGCATCCCGGGATTCTCACTGCCCCAGAACTGTCTCCCGTGGACCAAAGAGCCAGTTACTGCTAGTACTACAACCGGAAGGGATGTAGTGAGGAATCCCATGTGCCATCTGCTGCCTAAAGGGAGACTGAATTAAAACAAACACTAAAGGTAGCCTTATAGGATGAAAGTCAAAGAGGGCGTGTCACTCAGGGCCAAGGGTGGGACAGTGTAGGAGTGAGAAAAGCCTACACACACGCTTCCATGACCTAGGTTGGATTATGGGCTATGTTAGTATCTGCTCCTGTTTTGTATTGGCTGAACTACCTAGTGGTCCTGCCTAGTGCCTAGCAAAGCTCAAGACTTCCCCACTCTACCACCTTGGGGTTGCACTGTCCAGCCTTGATTCATTATTTCATCCTCCAGTTCTAGAAGGTTTTATCCATCCATGCTATCTCCTTTCGATTCTGTGATGTTTTACTTAGAAAGTGGGACCTAGAAATATTGGGAAACGCAACTCAGCTCACATATTCAATGCATGGACTTGAACCCAGACCCAGACTTCCTTTAGAACTCCTCCTACTGCTCCAGTGCTGATGGTATGAGATGGTCTCAGTCTACTCCTCCAGGGCAGGAGGGCAGGAGGGCAAGAGGGCAGGAGGGCCAGTGTTGATGAATGCCCGGGAGTTCATAGCATGGCTGGGAGTTTTCCCGCAAAATGGGGCAGGCCGCCAGCATGCTTATTACCCAACCTTATTCCATCTCATAATAAATGGAGCCCCTGGAGGGCCAGGCATGATGGGGTGGGGTGAGATGGGGAGTGAAGACTATTACGGGATTTTAACCTCCGTCTTCTCTTTCCGGGCCTCTGGAACAGCTGTTCGACAAAATGGATCTGTGCAGACAATCATTTTTGCTGCATTACTTAATATACAGTTGCTCTCGGCAAGAGATATAATTGACTTGCTTAACTAATCAATCTTTCTATAAGCATAGCTGCCTTTTCTCTCCCAGTGGGGGGAGGGAGGCAGGGGGAGAGGGTGGAAAAGAGAAATTGCAGGGAACAACCTTTGGCATGAATTACAGCGCTCTAACACCCAGCTGAGCTCTTGGAGCTGGGGGCAGAAGCTGCCGCTAAGTATTCCCATCAAGACTCCTTTCTGGACCAGATGTGGTCTATGGTGGCCTGAGGTAATGGTGACCCCAGCACGAGACGGAGGCAGAGTGCCACCTGAGGTCAAAGGAATCACAGCTCAGACGATGCAAGAAATCACTCCAGATTATCTTGGCCATAATTCGCTCCATCTTTAGTGATAAGTATGTTCAGTGACTAGAGACATCACAACTCCCAAATCAAGTCATGGAGCTACGGGTACAATCTCATTTGGCTGAATAAGAAAACAATCCCGCTCCTCTTCAACTCCCGCCCTCCCCATCCCCTCCCTCCCAACTCCATGCATCTCCCTAGTATCACACAAGGCCTATCTCCACCACCTTACCACCATGCACATGCTAAGCACCAAAATGACAGAGAAAGAGTTCGTTAACAAGGCACCAGTTGTGAGGAGGTGGAAACCCTGATTCTCAAATGCAATTTCCCAAGGATAAGTTTTAGCGATATTTAGGGAATAAAGAAACAGGTTGAACACTGAAGAGATGGCTTGGTTGGTAAAGTGTTTGCCATGGAAACTTAAGGACCTGGGTTCAAATCCTACACAGAAAGATGGACATGTCGGAGTGCCTATGATTCGGGGCTGAAGAGACAGAGATGGCTGGGATCCTGGGGCTCACTAGCCAACCTGCCAAGGCTAATCAGTGAGTTCTAGGTTCAGAAAGAGATCCTGTGATGCCTAGTATTATCTACTTGACCACATCTAGATTTAGCTGAGAGGCAGGTCTCTGGGTGTACCCACTGAGGCAGTGGTGTGAATTAAATTCACTGATGCAGGAAAACCCATCTTAACTGTGAATCTTGTCATTCCTTGAGCTGGGGTCCTGAGCTGACTAAAATGGAGAAAAAGATCTGAGCTCAAGCATACATGCTTTTTATCGTCCTGTTCTGATAGTGGCCATGAGGTGCCCAGTGGTATCAAGCTCCTGCTGCCTCTCCCCAGAGATTGTACCTTGAGTCGTGAGCTGAAACAAACCCTTCCTTCTGCAAGTTGTTTTTGTCAAGGCATTTCATCCAGCAACAATAAAAAGGAAACTAAGAAAGACCCTGTCTCTAAAAGTAAGGTGGAGAGCTATGAAGGAAGCCACCCAACATTGACCTCTGACCTCCGCACACATGCATGCGCTGTCAGGCACACGGATACAAACACACATACAAAAGGAACGGAAAAGGTAGTAGGGGGCAGAAAAGGGAGAGGTGATCCATCAGTGATCTCCCCACGCACAGTCAACCTTCAAAACTCTTCCTAGGACCCATGTTCAGGAAACAGCATTAGTAAGGTCTAAACACTGGAGGCCTCAGCTCACCAGACCCTCCATGCATCCAGTCTGAAGACTTGGGGGGTCACCAGCTGTCTATGAGTGAATGTGTTTCTCTAGCTATGTATAGTAAACTCCCTTAGGACCCTGAGAGAGCAGGGGCTTTGACTCCCAAGCCTGGGCTTCCCTCTGCCCGGAACACAGCGAGGCATTCAATGCAGGATTAAATACAAGCTCTGGGAGTTGAAAATTACAGTGTGGATATTTCCAGAGAATGAGTTTTTTGGGGTTGGGGAGATGCTTGGTTTTGTTTGTTTGTTTGGTTGGTTGGTTGGTTTGGTTTTTGGTTTTTGGTTTTCGGTTTTGAGGCTTGGGTATTTGGTTTTTGGTTTCATCACCAGATAGGAAATCTTTCTCTAGAAGAAGGCCCAAGAGCCACGTTCTGTTTAACTAGTATTTTTATCACTGCCATAGATGAAGTTTGAGAAAGGACGATGGCCTCATTTGTATATGACAAAATTGGAAGAAATGAATTACATAGCACAGTTCATCTCAACAGAACCATACACTACCTTAGAGTCTGACCATCTCTGCAGACAAGAATCCATTCCCAGACAGCACAGATAAAATCCGGTGGTGTTGGGTGTAAAATCTAGTGTTTGGAGTCAAAGAATCAATTGAACTAGTACCAGATAAAGGTGCTGTGGGTTACCAGAGACACATGAATAAAAGATCTTAGAATCTGAGATGACCACAAGTTCAATAGGAAGTGTAGTGGCTAAGCAAAAGAAACGTGAAAAAGACTCAATTAGAGAGAGGCACCGTGGCCTCTGTGCATTTGTCTTGGCTGGGTCCGTCTGGGCCAGAGCCTGACTGTCACTCTCAGCTTCAAAGGAACAGAGGCAAGGATTCTGGGAGAGGGCTCCACCCAGAACAAATAATAGTTTCCTTGATCTAAGGCTATCCCTTAGAATAGCAGTTCTCAACCTGTGATTTGCAACCCTTTGGGGGGGAGGTGTCGAACAATCTTTCACAGGGAAACACAGATAATTACATTATGATTCATAACACAGCAACATTATAAAAATAACCTTATGGTTGAGGTTACCACAACATGAGGAACTATATTAAAGGGTCACAGCACTAGGAAGGTTGAGAACCAATCACTGCCTTAGAGGAAAGTGAAGTTTAGGACCCCTCTGACAGTGCTAAGATTTAAAGGGCAGGCTTGAGAGCCAGGATGCTGCTCAGGGTTTTGTTGTCATTGATGCTCTGACAAACAGCAATTTGAGAAGAAAGAGTTTATTTGGATTTTTATTCCAGGCAACAATTCATCATTTCAAAGAAATCAAGGGAGGAACTCAAGAAGCTAGTCACATCACACTAATGGAAAAGAACAGGAAGCGAATACATTACCCTTACATGCTTGCTTCACTCATATAATTCAGAGCCCTGCCTAGGGAATGGTGCTGCCAATAGTGGGGTGTGTCTTCATCTATCAATTTACACTCAACAGGGTCCCCGTAGTCATGCCCACAGGCCAACATGATCTAGATAATTCCTTTACATTTTTTAAAAATTTTGTTTGTGCATGTGTGTGTATGTGTCACTTATGTGCAGGTACCCTCAGTCCAGTGTCCACACCACACAGCTGTGCTTGCACAAGATGATCTAAAGGCACAGACGTTTCCTGAAAATTTACCTCAGGGATGGAAAATGTATCAATAACCACGACTGCTTTGGGGCTCTCAAGGGTACAGAAGAGGAAACTCTTTTAAGTGTTAGAAGTAATCTGAAGTCATAGAACCCGACAGCAGAAATGAAACTAAATCCCAGATGCACGTGGAGTGGAAGAGGAAGAATTCCTGACCATGGCTTAACACAGTGCACATGTCTCTGAAGGCTCTTGCAACCGCTAAGACACAGAGCCTCCAGGAAATCTCTACTCCAAACCCTCTGAGGAGCTGCCAATTTATTCCTTTTATGGGAAGAGTATAAGAACAATTAGAGATGTAGTGGCAAAGCACTGGGCTAGCCTGCACTAGGTCCTAGGTTGAACTAGCATCAGTAGTGGGCAGGGTGGGAAGAATAGGAAGACAACACTTTATGGCTCCAAAGCCAGACTTCTGAGTTGCTTCCAGTATAAAGCCAGTCCTCACTCATCAACAGAGTCGCAGAGAATTTGGAGGTGGGGCGGTGCCCTGAGCACACTCCAAGAGGCAAGAAGCTCGAACAGAGGGCTCTGGAACTGACTCTCTGAGCAATGAATGCATACAAGTAAACGCCAGACGCTTCTGGGCTCGGAGGAGAAACAGAAATGGGATTTAATTATAGGAGGCACCAAGCTCCCCTGGGGACAGGAGGCTTCACACACAGCCAGGGTGACATTTTGGGAGGTCCAGCATGTCATTTCAGCAGAGTATCCACCTTAGGCAGCTGAGGCTCCAGTGAGAACAAACAGCAGGACACAAATGATTGAATTTCTAAGGCAAAGTGGGCGTGGCCAAGCGCCCTGGTGGCTATGGTGGAAGTTTTGTGCAGATGCTGCCAGGACTCTGTTCAGCTTTGCCCTTGGTTTGACATGAACAAAGGTGGTTTTTAGCCCTCTCATCCAGGGTGACCTTGAGTCAAGTTGTTTATTTCCTGGAACCTCCATTTTCATAAATGAGGGGCTGTGCTGGGTGCCCTGAAATGTCTTTTTCTGTGGAAATACAATTTGCCAAAGAACCTAACAACTGTGGGTCCTTTAGCTCTCTCCACCTTCCACTAGGGTTGGCAGGCCAAAATTGGCAGCAGCAGGGGAGCGGGAGGGGTGATTTCGGGGGGCGGGGGCAGGGGAGCAGGGGGAGTGTCGGGAACTGGGGGGGGGTGGAGTTGGGAGGCTGGGGGTTGGAATGTAGTAGAGGAACCCTTGAGGAAGGGAAAGGAGCAAATTCGTAAGCTAAAGCCCAAGTCTATGGGATCTCCACCCCCAGTGGGTAGTACTGTCCCCCACCCAATGGCATCTTCCTCACTCCACACAGAACACTCCATCCACATGGCCAAGCCCAAGTGTTTCTCTGCAATGGCGACCCCAGTGAACAATGGAGAACGGAGAAAAGAGACAAAGGTTCCTCATCTTCATCCTTCCTAAGAGATAGCTTCCTTGTCCTAGGGAGGAGATGGATCAGGGTTTGATGCCGGGAGTAATCAGGCATTGCTTTAGCACACAAGCTCTGAGCCCTTCTCCTCCGCAAATGGATGTGATTTTTTTTTTATGGTGTTGTTTATGGATCTGAATATTCAAATTGATTCTCTTGTCTCTTTCTCAGAGCTGGGAGGAGCGGGAACAGCCACAGATATTCCCCACCCTGGGGTGAGAAACTGCCCCTGTTCTCCTCCAACCAAGCACACAAAGGCTCAACCCTCCCTCCTTCCTGTAAACTTTTCCAGGTCCCCGGGTAATGCCAGGGGTGGAATCTTGTCTCCTGGCCTCCTCCACTCCCTCCTCTGAAACCTAGAAACCCGTGATTAGAGAAAATGAGGCAAAACAAACCAGAACAAAGCAAATAGGAGAAGTGTCTTTGTGCATTCTTTATAGCTGGGTCATTGCGGCTCTGTTTTTCCAGTCCTCCATTGAGAGGCTTATCTCTAGGTAATCTCTGAGCAGGTGCCTTCCTGTTAAACCATCCGGCTTCAGCCTTTTCCTTTGTTCTCTTAACAGAGCAAAGACAAGCTTCCTTCTATTTCCTGGCTAAGTTCTTGCCAGAGGCTGCAGGCACTCCTCCAGGTCATGTTTCAGTATTAGTTACTTTTCTTGTAGCTGTGACCACATACAGGACCAAAAGCAACTTAAAGAAGAAAGGGCTTCTTTTAACACCCGGTTTAAGAGGCAAAGAAACTCGGCTGGGGAATGCGAGGCGGCTGGTTACATTGTAATCACAGTGAGGAAGCAAAGAGATCCTGGTACTAAACTGGCTTCCTCCAGTTTTCCTTTCTATTTTACCACCACCCTTATTTAGGATGAGTCTTTCTTCTCCTATGAAACCTCCTTGCAAACATATTCACAGACAAGCCCGAAGGTGTGTCTTCTCAGTGATTTTAAGTTCAACCGACTTGACAGTGGAGAGTAACCATGGCAGGCACCAATCACTGGCCTCTTGCTAAGTCCTCAGCTTCTGACTATAGGTTTATTTTGTAGGTAATAACATACTATCACCTTAAACTGAACCCCACACCCATTCCAAGCACTAAGTCTCCCTGTGGGGCTGGGAGAAGCAAATGGAGAAATAAATCAACTACTACTAGCTACTCCAAGTGTCCTCCACACACCCCAGTCTTCCATTTACACAAAGAACCGGGGGAGAGGGAGCTGCTCTAAGCCAACAGTCTCCAAACCTGTGTAAGTATAGATTCCTTTCCTGTCGTTATAACCCCTGCCATGTTTAGAATGTGTGTTTCATGGGACCCACTTGGGGAAGCTTTGTATTGGCTGATCCTTTGATGCCTGAGAAGCCCTGACAATTTATGATCCTGAAATCCACACCTTGCTGACATCACCAGCATGGCTGAAGACATGCACGGTCTCCCTTGGGTCCCCATGACACACTTCTATGGCCATCAAACCCTATCTGTGGGTGACTACCGTCTCTCTTTGTTATTTGTTGGCATTTAGTCTAGGCTCCGCCCCATAGTTACCTGGCAACAGCCAAGTATGCCTGATTCACTATAAAAGGGCTGCTTGCCCCCTCCTCTCTCTCTCTATTGCTCTCCTGCTCTCTCCTCTTGCTCCTGCTCCCCCCCCTCCCTATTCCTCTCTCCCCCTCTCTCCATGTGCTCATGGCTAGTCTCTATTCCTCTCTCTCTCTCTCTCTCTCTCTCTCTCTCTCTCTCTCTCTCTCTGCCTTTCGCTCAACTCCCCTTCCCATGCCCTGAATAAACTCTATTCTATACTATATCATCATATAGCTGGTACATCAGAGGAGAAAGGGATGTCTCAGCATGGGCCCACAGAGGCACCCCTCCCCCCACACCATACCATGCCTCTACCAAACGTATCCCTGCCTTCCCTATCTTTTTATAAAACACAACTTATTTACCTGCTGAAAGGGGGGAAGATTTCAAGATCTGTGTCTCTAATCTCTGCTCTACCATTGTTCTTTCTTCTCTTTGGTCCTATAACAACCATAGGACCTTAGGAGCCAACCTTCAGTCTTGTCTCTGCCACTTATGGCCATGGAGACTTGGACAAGTCACTATAGTCCTTCAAGCCTCAAGTGAGATGTGGACTCGTAACATCCCCCAGGATGCCCACCTTGGGCATACGTACTCTGTACAGTCCCCATCCCTGGAATAGAGCATATATATCACTGATACAATTAAGCTTAAAAAATCAACTGATTTCTGAGTTCATCAAAAGCGAGGTGATTTAGTGTGGGCCTTCTCTAATCAGGTGAGATCCTTTTGAAAAAGCTTGTAAGGGAAGATGTCTCCTGGCAGGCTTGGAGAGCGGGGCAGTACAGTGTTATATGAATTTCTATGCATGAAATCACTTGACTAGATGAGGGAGGCTTTTAATTGTGTTTTTGCACTACTATAACAAAACTCCTGATGCTGGAAACTTTATGAAAAAAGGAAAAGGGCATGCTTCATAATTCTGGAAGAGGAATTCCAAAAGTATGGAGTCCACTCAGCTACTAGTAAGAGTTTTATATAGTGTTCCAACATAGAGAAGCAGGAAAGGAAGTGTGAGTGAACTCTGTGCAAAGGGGAATAAAGGGAAGCCAGGCCTGCTGTAGAGACTGAGCGGTGCTGTGTGTTCAATAAATTCTCATTTTAAATTGTGGTAGTGAGCATGCTTAGTATATGAGATTCTGGGGCAGTGCAGCATAGAAAGATGCTCAAAATGTTTATGTCCACAGAGGTTGCTGCTGTCAGTGGAACACCGGACAGGCTGCCAGAGGTGACAGCACAGTCATAAAGGTCCAAGTGTGCCTTTTATCCATTGCCAGCATCTTTTTGGGTAACTGACTCCCTCCCCACCAGCATGCTTCCACATTGCCAGCCACAGCAAGCTGCCATCTTGGAGCCTGCGCACTTCGACTTGCCCCTTCTCTTCTCTATCCCCTCAGGACTGTCCTGATGCTGTGAGCTGAGCCGATCGAGCCAGAACTGATTGCCTGTAAAGAGAGATCTCTTAAATCCAACAATAGATTGACTCTCTTGAAAGTAGGAAGGTGGTGGTAGCTTCAAGTTTGAAGCTCTAATCTTCAAATACCTGTAGCTAGGAGAGAGAGAGAGAGAAAGAGAGAGAGAGAGAGAGAGAGAGAGAGAGAGAGAGAGAGAGAGAGAGAAAGAGAGAGAGAGAGAGATGCTTAATCCCCAATGTCAAACATTAATGATATTTGGAGGTTGGGCTTTTGACAGGCTATTGGTAGTATATGAGGTCACAAGGGTGGGGCTCCCAAGGATTGCATCAGTGTCTCTGTAAGAGGAAGAAGTGTACTAGCCTAGTGTACTTGTTCTATCTTGGAGTGATACCCATGATTATATTCTATATGATAAATGTCAAGAAGATGCCAGTACCAGAGCCATAGCCAAATAAACTTCTACTGTTTATAAATTACCTTCTCTGGGTATTTTATTATAGCAATGAAAACCAGACTAAGAAACCAAGTGGCTGAACTTGACTCACCAGTGATCAGGTTCCTTATCTTGTCAACTGTGATTCCTTGCAAAAGCAATAGTGGTCTATGTACCCAGCACATGTTATGTCTGTTAGGTGCCACGAATAAGACACTCTCCTTGGGCCTGTGCTAGAGGTACAAATGAGTAGTGGCAATAATACGATTTCTATCAGTGATCCTGTGTCAGATGGGAATTCCACAGCCTATTTGGCTGTATTGAGGGAGAGACGATGACTATTTATTCCTTTGAAGTAGAGATTAAATGTCCAGTTATAAGATTGTCAAGAAGTCTATTACCAAAGCTTCTCCCTAATTTTGAAACATCTGCTACCCAGTTAGGGGAAGAACACACCCTGCATGGTGACAAAGTCCTTGGATCTGGTGGTTCTGTCAATCTACAGAGGGGCTGATGAGTGAGGAGAACAATATACAGAGTAGCTGTGTGTGTGCGTGCATGTGTGTGTGTGTGCATGTGTGTGTGTGTGTGTGTGTGTGTGTGTGTGAACAACCCCCATCCTGTCAACCCCTCCTATTGTTCCTACTTTTCACTATGCGTAAATACAAAAGGCCTTACATAGATGTTTTAGGGAGATACACACACACACACACACACAGAGAGAGAGAGAGAGAGAGAGAGAGAGAGAGAGAGAGAGACAGAGACAGAGGCAGAGGCAGAGGCAGAGGCAGAGGCAGAGGCAGAGGCAGAGACAGAGAGAGAGTGGACACACCAGATGCTGCAGATATATGCTGCACCGGATGCAGGAAGGTGCTTACAGTTTTCAGAATGTGGTCAATTGGTATGGTCTCGTGAAAAGTTTCCTGGAAGAGCTGGAGAAATGGGAGTGTTTGCTAAGCTTTTCCACCGAGGAGTTAGAGCAAGGATTCTAGAGAGCAATGAAATCTGAGGGAAAGTGGGTACAATTCAGGGGTTCGTAGCAGAAGAGTGACACCATCTTTGTCACGACTGAAAAATGTCTTTCTGGTCATCGTATTGGAAATAAAGGCAACAGAAGAATCAGGGAGACCTGGTAAGAGGCTAATGGAGCAGCACGGCTGTGTAATAAAGGTGTTCCCTACTGGGGTGAGAGTAGTGAATGTATGAGAATCTATCAGATCCAGCATATTTTTCTAAAGTAGGGCAAAAGAGAGCACTCCCTAGCCGATTTTATGAGAGGTGCCAGAGAACAGGAGTAGGTAGCCACCTTGACACTTTTCCCCAGACAAGTGAGAAGTTGCCCCCATGGAGGTACAGAAAATAGCATATTTAGAATGGGGATGAGGGAAGGTTCTGTTTGAGATCTGTTGATGCTGCACATTTTCTTTTCTGTTCCTCCTTATCTCTGGTTCATAAACAACAGGCCAGGCCAGGGAGTCCAAGAGAAACAAGGTGGGCTTATTGAGAAGAAGGAAAAGTCAGGAAGTGGCCAGGAAGGACTGGCTGAGAGGTGACCCCCCCCAAAAGAAAGTTGGGGGATTTTTAGTCGGCTTGGGTGGGGTCTGACTGGCTGTACATTGCAAGAGGTGAGAAGAAAGGCCAGCAGGCTTATTAGTGGAGAACCTTCCTAAACCAGGGAGGGGACTCAGTTTGAACCGCTTGTGCCTGCTTCCTCAGTCCTCCCTTGATGTCACAGTGGATATTAGGGAAATGAAACAAGGAAAGAGGTGTAAGCGGGTGATACTCCTGAGTACAGTTTCCCATACTCCACTTCTGGCCAGCAGCACCTCCTGCAGCCAGGTCCTCTCCTTCCTCTGTCACTGAGTCCAGGAAACCCATCCGATGCAGAAAGGTTTAAACCTCCGAACACGTAGGTGCAGGTGTATCCAGTCTGTAAGGTATGTGTGCCTCTGCCTCAGGAGAGAGGTTAACATGGACGTCATTAGTATACAGCTGATATTTCCAGACTAGGTGAAGTCAACAGAGAAGACAAACACAGAGCGAGCCCCAGGGATCCCAGTCAGGTTAAGAGTAGGGGAGCTCAGAGGAGAGATGAAAAATAAATAAATAAATCGTTATCTGGGAGGTGGGGAAAGCAGACATGTGGTCAAATGGAAGAATGACACCCCTACCAGCCAAGGATTGCTGATGGACTGAGCAGGATGCTGCAGGAACAGCATCCCCTGGGTGAAGCAGCATTGGTAGTAGTTTCCATGGAGAGGTCGGGTAGGAGGCCTTGATAGGTAATGCCATCTCTGTTGAAAAGCTTGCTGTCATCATCAGGAAGAAGGTATGGGCAGTAGCTCAAGAGAAATGGGACCAGGCGAAGGATTAATCGTCATAGATGAATATTAATTAATATGTTTATATGAAGATGGCGCTAAGCTGGTATAGAACTAAAACTGAATCAGTGTGTGGGGGGATGGTTATAAGCAGAAGAGTGGGAGTCTGGCTTCTGGTAGACACACAGAAAGCTCAGGGGGACATTTGTGTGAGAAGTCTGGGGACAGAGGGTGGATGCTGTCATGCGGTAGATACAGTGGCAGACGTCTGTGGAAGTCATCTTTTAGTTACTACCATGTTCCCAGTGAAGCAGTGAGCAGGCTGAGAGCGAAGCCAGAGTATGTTCTATGAGAAACCTGGGGCGCACCGCCAGGATAGGACGTTAAGATATATAATGGTCATCAGACTAGGTCCCACAGAGGTTTGAGTTCATAGACCCTTGAAAAAGGGAAAACTAAAAATGGGTAAAAAAAAAAAAAATACCTTTGCTCAGCGGGCTGACGAGGCAGGAGCCAAAACATCAGCCCAACCTACTGTGCCTTGGGCTGGGCTGGGCGGGGCGGGGCGGGGCGGGGCTGGGCTGGGCTGGGCTGGGCTGGGCTGGGCTGGGCTGGACTGGGCTGGGCTGGGGCACAAAGCAAGGGTAGAAGTTGGAGAGGAAAAGGATGCTTTGCTTACCCTAAATCAGTGAAAGACAGAAAGGATCTGCAGGCTCACCTCAAAGATCCCTCCCCTCCCCTTCCCCACCCCCAAACAAAAATTGTTGATCATTGAATGGCTCAGATGTTCTTCACACCTGCTAGGTTCCTTTGAGGGTCTCCCGCTATGTTTGCATATAGCTTAATTAAAGACCGCATTTCCCACAGCCTATTAGACTCCATTATCGTGTTCCTTGAGCCTCTCTTTGATCTGCCATGCATATCCAGGCCATCTGAGACGCATCAGGACGTCTGTATGAGGTTTCTGTTGCTGCTGTAACAAGTGAAGCACAGCGGAGTCAGGGTGGAAACCACGCAGATGTACCATGGACAGCGAAACCGTGCGGATGTACCATGGACAGCGAAACCAAACCTTGTACCAAGATCAGCACTGGCGGTCAGCAGATCTATAGAGATCTCACAGACTACAGGGTGCTAGAGAGCTCTAGAGGAGAATGGACTTCTTTGTCTTTTTAAGGTTCTAGAAGTCAGCTGAATCCCTTACCCCATCTTTAGACCCAGCACTGCAGACTGGGTCTTTTCCACAGGAATCACTCTGACCTCTTTTGTCTTCTTCCACTTTGAGGAGTCCTCGTGAACACACTGGGCCACCTACATGCCCCCCAAACACTCTCCTTATCTTCAAAACATCAAACCAGCAACTTCAACTGGCTCCGTCCCGTGTCCAGGTTCCAGAAGATACACAAGGGGGTGTGGGTCTGCCTCCTGCTGCCCCCTTACTAAAGGGACTCTAAATTCCCAGCTCCGAGTCTATGTCACACCTCTGTGCAACTCTAGCCTTCAAATTCTTATTGTCCGCATCCCATCACTCGTTCAGTCAGTCAGTCATTTATTCATTCATACAAGAGTTGGGGCTTAAGAAGTCAGCCTGGTCTGGTAGCTATTCTTCTGCCTCTCCTGCGGTGTTTATTAATGAATATGTTATTTCTCCCAGAAATCTTGCGAAGTAGATGAAATGAAAATGCATTTTGCATCTAATCTACAGTGTGTGCTGGAAGGGTGTGAGGATGGAGGAAAGGGGGGTGAGACTGGGGGAGGCACAGTCCTCTCGTGTTCCCTGCACCTTGTAGCTAAGATACAACAGATGAAGGGTGAGCTCCGGTGGATGGTAGGGTTTCACCTGACAAACTTCGTTCTAGGGCCATTTAAATCATTCTAATTGCTCAGAAACACCCCATTAAGTTCCTCAGTGGAGGGTGCTGGGGGAAAGGGCAAGGAAAAATTAGGAGAGGCCAGAAGGAAAAAGCTGTTTCAAACCTGCCATTTGGCTCCTGCAGCCTTTTGCAGTTTGCTTAAAGCAAGGAGGCAGGGGAGGGAGCCAAGGGCAAGAGAGAAAACAAACAGATAATGTCAGGTCCTGCCCTTCGAAATGCAAAATTCATTAGAAAAACATTGATTGCGAAGAATTGATTTGATTGTCAGACACACACTACATCCAAGGGAAAAAATCTTTCATTATGATTCAGAATTTGTTAAAAGGAAAAGCGGAGAGGACGATGCGGAGTGGAGTGAGGGCAAGCTGTTGCAGGTGCCTGCTGTCAGAGATGCAAACCTGGCCTGCTGTATCCAAAGAAGACCCATTAGGTGTCTCGTGGAGGGGATTTACCTGCTTCCGTCCTGGGACCCGCAGTTCTCTGCATACTCTGTATAGAGACCTGAATCTGCAGCCCTGCACTGGACCAGGAAGAGCAGACCATGCTCTACCTGTCTGTAGCCCCTCCCCCACTTTCCCCTCCCCAGCAGTGAGCTTGTGTAGCTGGTTCTGGTTAAATCTGGGGAGCTCCAGGTTACTAAGGACTCTACCAAATGCTACTCTGGCTTAACTACCACTCTCTGGAGTCTGGAGAGCACTGCTAAGACCTTGCTCCCACCTCACCGCAACCCAGGACTCTGAGGCTCCTTCAGGTCGTGTCTCCTCTCACTCCTCCATATCTGGAAAGGCTAAGCCCTTTCTGCTTGGAGCCATGACATGTTGCTTTTGGCTTCTGGTCTTGGCTTCACCTTCAATGTCCTTGATATGGGTTCTCTAAGAAAGTCTTAGCATCGGCCATGCCTCTGCCTTTAGCTTCCTCTGGTAGATCCCTCAGTGGCCCCACACAGACCAAGGTCCTGCTCTCCCCGGCATCCAGAGCTGATGCTGATGCTGACTTTTTTCCTCCTTCCCTATCCTGGCTCCAACTCTACTAGTCAATGATGACTTATTTCATCAAGTCTAAGACTCCGTTATTTGAAAAATGCACCATTGCAGGCCACTTCATGTAACACTGTCAAATAAAACATGATGTGCCACCCACGGTAAGGTGAGTCTCAATTGTTGACATGCTAAAATGCAAACAAAGACAGATCAATAAAGTGCAATTTTATCTACTGATTCCTCCTCTTGGCCTTCATTATAGAGCTGGCCTTCCTTGACTATGCCTATAGAAATGACCCACTCAGGCCTCTGGGTTCATCTCCCTCTGTAATTCCTGGGAGAGTTGCTGGGCTAGTGAAAACCATGGAACCAGATCAGCCTGCAATCAAAGGAAAACTTCAAACAAATCACCATTAGAGTGCCTTTGCCCTAAAAAGGATAGCCTCATCTATCTGGGCAATATGTATGTCCATACACACTAAAACCAATTACCGGGATACACAGAGAATGAACACTTGATCTCAAACCTTGAGTATTCTAACTCAGGCTAGATAAGCCCAAACTTTTAACACATGCAGAAGGGTCTTGACAGGACATTGTTATCTTCCTCAGGATGGAAGGTTTCTTCCAGGAGAGAGAGAAAAGACTCATGGGGCTTACTAAACTCACAAGAAACTCCCAGGCTCAAGATGTTCATAAAACAAGACTCCCCAGGCTCCTCCCTGGGATTGCATAAGCTATAAACAATTGCGGGGGTGGGGATGCTTAAGTAGTGTAGCTGCCCATACGTTTCACAGAGCACAACAGTCAAATAGCATATATCACCATCACCATCATCACCATCACCACCACCACCCACCACCCACCACCACCCACCACCACCACCATCATCATCACCATCACCATCATCACCATCACCACCACCATCATCACCATCACCATCATCACCATCACCACCACCAACCACTACCAACCACCACCACCACCATTATCATCATCCATTGCTTTGGTGAGTCAGTATCCATGCTGGGGCAATGTAGCTGCCTGAGTCACCTGTAAATAACCTCAAGAAACTCGAGCTGTGCATGGGTGGAATAATTTCTTTAGTCTGGCCTTACCTCCCTATCTGGAGTGAATAGATACAGGACCCCACCCACCATCCCCTTGTGAAAGGCTGGAATGAAGTGACAAGGAGCCATATCTATGATAAAGAGGACATTTACAAGGTGAGACCATTATAAGAGCTTCTAGACAGAGAGAAGCACACAATATAAAAGGCAAAAACATATAGAAGACCTACAGTAGGCCCTGGTGTGCTCTAAGAACACACGGGATGTACCAAGGGATAAATTGAAGCCAGGCTACCAAAATTCTGCACAATACTCTGAAGAGTGGAGACTTTGGAACAATCCTAGGGAGTCAAGAAAGGAGTCCAACAGGAGTGTGTCCTGCTTTCTGTGCAGACATGCTCCACAGCACATGAAGGCGTCTGCTTAATGAAGAGGTCTCTGTGAGTTGATGCCTGAACACTCAACCGGTCCATCCCTTCTGCTCTGGCCTCTGCCTCTGCTTCCAGCACAGCTAAATTTCCAAAGATGGCAGAGAAACCAATGCTAAAGCTAGCCTAGGGGGCTCCTCAGAAGCACTTAATGAGAGCATTAGCACTGACCAGACAATCACAACAGAATCTGCCTGCTGCTGTGTCTGGTGGGGTTGGAGTGTGGAAGAACTATCTGATTAGTTGGGAAGAGGAATGGGTCTGGAGTTGGCAGAGTGTTCGAGAAAGGAAAGTTATCCGTGAGCTTTGGGCTACCCATGTCATACTGATCTGTCCTCCAAGAGTCAGAGCCTCTGGCTGAGTGAGGATGAGTTTGGTGTAAGCTAATTCCATCCCAAACTAAAGTGCTAGTCTCAAAGGATCCTGATTTAAAAAAACCTATGATACTTTGAAGAGTGAAGTTTGCTCAAAGGGCAGTTAGGTCTGTTGTGCCAAGAATACCAGTCATCTCATTACACACTTCATGGTAATTCATGTTTCCCTCCCCTGCATTGAGCTGCCCAGGTGGTCAAGTGGGTTCCCGATCTGTGGTTCTCCTGGGATTGGAAGACAAGGTCAGTGAGAAGGGTTCAAGGAAGTTTCTTATTTATTTATTTTCATTTTTATTTATGTGTATGTGTGTCCGTGTCTGTGTGTGTATGTCACATGGGTGCGGGAGTCCATGAAGACCATGGAGGTGGTGGGAACTGAACTTGGGTCCTCTAGAAGAGCAGCAAGTGCTCTTAACCACTGAACCATCTTTCCAGCCCCTGGAGAAGGTTTCTTGAAGATCATTTGCCAAAAGATCAGAGCCGGTGTATTATTCGTGTTAGAAACGAGTATATTACTAGTAGGTGCTGTAACAAATAAACCCAGATCTCAGTGATTTAACACAATGGGAGTTTGCTTCCTCCCTTCACAGGGGAATGCTCTGGTTCAGGGATCAATCGCCATCTTAGATTGATAAAGACTTGGCTGCCATTGCTGTAGGGCATCTTGGAGTCACCTTGGGTGCTGGTTTCCAACCAGCAATTACAGAAAGATTGAAAAAATGTATGCCTAGGAGGGTATTAGGAGCAAGGTCTGAAAATGACACCTGTCTGCAACTTCTTCTCAGTTCTGTGGCCCATGTTGATGCACAGGGTGATGGAAATGAGATCCCTACATACACAAGGGATATCCCCATGGCAACTGTTGAGCCATCCACCTCAGATGCTGATATCCATGAAACACCCATCTCTGTATTTGGAGTCCAGCAGCACTGAAACCACTTCAGGCTCCCATCAAAATCAAACTGGGTGGGCTAGCACAAGCACCTAAACTCCTAAGCTTCAGTTTCTCTGTCTCTAAAATGGGAGAAGGGCCCCGAGCAATGGTCTCCAGTAGGCTTCGACCATAACGGTGAGGTGGAGGTTGCACTCTGTAAAAGGAATCGTTATCTGAACCTGTAGGAAGTTTCCTCTCAGCAGGCTGCTTGCCCCCCTTGGGCACAGAGGCACACTGCTTTAGAAAGATGCACAGGGCCACAGCCTCACTTTCTACCTGACATCATACAAATGGGACCCCAGAGAGGATGGAAATTGAACAGTCCCCACAGGAGAGGAAACATGAAAGGTTATATGATTTGAGCCTGCATGGGGGTCCAGGCGACCTTTCCTTGAGTTAAAAGACACAGGCTGCTAGGCCAGTGACCAATAAGGCAATCAGCGCCGGGAGCTGGGCTGTTCCCACAGATTACAAGGATTGAGCAGAAGGATTCATGCTGCCTTAGTCACAAAGGCAAGCACAGGCACACAGGTGGGAAATGTCAGGTCTATGCAGTCACGGACACACAGCCCACCTGTCACCACAAATTTGTACAGCATCTACATAGATGGATACCCACGGGCAGGTATGTGACATTATCTAAAGCCATGAATGCACACAGATGTGCGTAGACAGATACGCATCTGTCCAGGGAAGACAGAATGTGCAGCTCTTAGTATTTACAGTTCTCTGCAATTAGATATACACCAAGAGGTGTTTAGATGCTAAAACAGAACCTGGGCTGGATGAAGAATCACGTTTAGAGTAGCTGGCTCTGTAAACTTGTTAACATGGAGAAAACTTCACTGATTCATTGTTCACATGTGTAGTCATGCACCTCCCAACAGGCAGAAAAGAGCCCAGAAATACATACATGGCCACACACAAATGAAGTCACTTTCATATGACTGCACTACACATATGCACATATATGACTACACTAGTGCACACAGATGGACATCACGCAGCTCACCACGTGATTGAGGATTCATACAAACAGGACTTGGAGCCTGCTTTAAGCCCTAGTTAAATGTGTTGACCTGAGTAAACCATACTCTCTCTGGGTGTCTATGTCCTTGTCCTTTGGGTTTCTCTGTCCTTGTCTGTAAACCTCACAGGCTGAACAAGCATGGAATGGCTGGGAAATACACAGACAGCCACCACTGCAAGCTAAGCTAATAACAGCCATTCTGCAGGTAGCCAGGGTTTGAGATCAGACAAAGATAGCCCCAGAACTTCCTTCCTGATGGTACATGCCTATAATATCTGCTACTTCAAGGTTTTTACAAAAAGAACACAAATTCAAGCTTTCATAGAAAGACCACAAGTTCAAGGCCAATCTGAGTGGTGTTGTGAGCTACTGTTTCAATTTATTTTCCTTTTAATTAAAATAGGGCTGGGGATATAGCTCAGTGGTAAAGTGTTTTGCTTGTATGCATGAGATCCTAAATTCTATTTCTAGCATGAGACAGAGACAGGTAGAAAAGGGAAGATCTTAGTGGCTTCAACTGGACAGTTAAGACATAGCACACCAGGGCCTTCCTTTCAGTAGTGTCCTGTTAGTTCATCCTGCAGAGAGAGGTATTGTTAGGGAAACTGAGGAAAGAGATGGTGAATGAGAGCTCGCTTCCAAACTTCAGGACCAGTGAAGATGGACCTGTCTGTCTAGGAACCATCCAGCAATTTACAGCCAAACGTATACTGGTGACATGCTGTGAATTGTAAGAAACAGCAGAGGTGATGGGCTAGGTGTAAGCTACTCTTCCAACTCAAAGTCCACTGCACGGAGCCATATTGGATTTGGGCCTAGCCGCTTTTTGACTGCATGGCTCAAAGTGGCTAGGTGACTTTGGGCTGTTTGGCCACAGAGACTCACCCCTAAGATGACTGCATTAAGTCTTAAGATTGTTGAATGAAAGCCTCTCCCATGAATTTACGGCACAGGAAGATAACATTCAAGGGATGCCTCAGCTCCCTTAGCAGATACCTGTTACCTCCTGAATCAACACCCAGTGTCTCCACCGCCTGACCTCATCGTCTACCGCCTGACCTCTTTGCCTCCAGCTATCACTACCTGTATCCGCACCTCCCCCTCCTCTGTGTTTCACAAAGGACACTCCCCCTACCCGAAAGCCTTAAAAGCTGTAACATTCACCCCAATAAACGAGACCTTGACAACAGAATCTTGCTTGGTCTCCTTCTTCTCTCGCCCCCCATTTAGGCCCAAGGGTAGCGCCCCTTCGGGACCCTGAATAACTGGGTCCCTGCTGGCGGGGACAGTCCACAGCACCTTCTGGCACACCATAAAGTGGCCTCAGAGATCTGTGTATTCCATCTTCTGTAGCTCCCTCAGAGCAACACTGGGAGGACCCAAAGGTGAGTACATATGTAGGATGAACCCTGGATACCATGTATGCTCAGGATGTGATGATGTAGCTATGCATGAAGCTATGCATGTGTTTTTACTCAGTCTCTGTCACACGCTTAATTATCTGCACCACATAACTGTTGACTTAAGCATCTCCAAGCATTCAAGCCTCCTGCACAACACATACTTGAATAATCTATCATCCAAGGGTGAATGTCTCAGGTATGTTTTGACTCATTCGTGGGGGCCAAGGCATATCCACCTTAAAGGAAGAGCCATTTTTTTCTATGACCCTGCTCTGACTCATACAAGGTAGGGAGAAAACCTCTGCCCTCCTCTGGCCCTGCCTATATTCCCTGGCCCTCTCCTACAGGTACAGCTGAGGAAACCCTGACTGGTCAGGGCTAGGAACAGAGTACTAAGAGGCACAGATATTCCCCCTACTCCTTAGTGAATAAGCTGGTTCAAACCAGCTCTTCCAGAGAACAGAAAAACCTATAGGAGTCTGTGTTCCTGGGTTGTCACTTTGAGCCACTGCAAAACAGAGGAGAAAGATCCCTGTGAGTACTTCATTTTCCTGGATCAACTTTACTAGTTAGGAAGTTGTTATAGCGACAAACCTCACTAATATGTGCTTTGCTATGTACAAGATATCTATTGTAAAACCTACTCAAATTCAGAAATGTGAAAATACATGTTTTTAAAAGAGATAAAAATATAGAAATACATGCATTACCATCTGCCTCTTGTGCCTGCTTCTTGGTCCAGAAGTCGAAGGGAAGAGGGAAGCAGTTAATTATCACTCTCAAACCTCTAGACATTTGCATACATCTGTATGGGAAGGTAGCTGTGTGTATCCAACCAATATACCTGAGCCTATGGCATCTCCCTTCTGTGAGTTACTGGTTGTAATACTGGTCACTGAGAACATGCATGTGCATGGTTCTCTGAGACATAGTGGCTACACACACTGGTACGTTATCATGGATGTGAAGACGTTTATGTACTTGTAATCGTGTGCTGTCTTTACTGTGACTGTGAGTCACAGCCCCAACCCTAGACCCCTGGCTAGCATCCCACAAAGGCCCCAGGTATCAACAGCAGGAGGAACAAAAGCAAGGCAGATCCTCTTCTTCCCTCCTTCACTCTCTTGTGCTGACTGCTTCCTCTTAAAGAGAGGCCATCCAGAGCCAAGGTCCCTCCAGAAATAGGCCCTGGCTGCCTTGTCTGAGAACAACAGACACAACAATCTAGTAATTAACAATAATCATGTCTCTCTGACAAGCCTTTGTTTCACCAAAGTAAAGAGGGAGCTCAGGGTGGGATATGGGGTGTCCTTGAGGCCAGGACCCAGAGGATGGAGGACTCACTCCTCTGTATCTCTGGAGCAGTATGTACCCTCACTGCCTCAGAGTGAGTATCCCCTCTAGATCCCCACACCTACCTTCTATCCTCTCTGCATTCTTGCTGATCCTTGCTCCCAAGTATCCAGGAAGCCTTCTTTTCTCAGCTCTGTTCCTGCCAGGGGGTGATGGACAAACTCACGCAGGAAGGGGCCTAGATGCCAGCTCAGAGACAGAGAGTGCAGCAATGGCTGGAAGATGGACTGTCCTGGCCTTTGCCAGTGGACGTGGACTCCGCAAGATACAGCACAGCTGAGTGGGTGTGGGGCTTCTGTAGGAGATGAACTAAAGCCTATGCCTTTCATCTCCTGATGCTTTCGAAAGAGAAAGAAGTTCTCCTCCACTCCCATCCCCAGCGTTCATGGTGGCTTCTTGGGTACAGGAGAAGTTAACAAGGATACCTAAAGAAAGAGCCAGGGACACAGTCCCTTTTCTTGAGGAGAGTCAACGCAACGGAAGAGAAATAAAATGTCTGTCAATTAAATCACTGTAACACAGAGTACAGTGAAGAAGTGTGGTGACAGAAAGGACAAAGGCAACCACAGTGGATGAAACCACTGCTACTGAGGAAAACTGGGAAATGCTTCCTGAAAATGGAGAACGTTTGTACTGGACCTTGAGGAGTAGAGATGTGAAGTATTCAAAATGAGGTAATGGCACAAAGGCATTTGAGTTCAGTAAGTTATGAAGTGAAAACTGTGCTGGTGGTGGTGGTGGTGGTGGTGGTGGTGGTGGTGGTGGTGGTGGTGGTGGTGGTGGTGGTGGTGATCATGATAACGACAATGGTTCTGATGGTGATGAGGAGAAGGTAGAGATGACAATGGTGATAAACAGCATCAATGGCAATGAAAGGATCTTTTGTCTCCTTCTATAATCTGACCTGGACTCGACTGTTCTGCTCATTCCTGCCTAACCCACCCATAGCTTCTTTCTCTCTGGAAAATGCTTCCAGGAATTTCTAATAGATGGGGTCCATCTGCCCTCCTCAGCAGAAAACCCCTGGGAGATGGTTGTAGATAGGTCTGTGGTCCTGGTTCAATTACAGGGCAGGCTGAGAGCAGATGAGAAGATAATAGGAGAGGGGAGAGATAATACTCTGCCTCTGTATAATGCTAATTACGTTGATATACATTATTCCATGCTGAGGTGAAAGGCGGTATTGACCACACTACAATGATGACACCCAGGCACAGAGAGGTGGGAGCTCATTGAGATCATATAGGTGGACTTTATTCCCAATTGCTACCATGCACTGTGCCCTGAGGGACCACTCTGAGCCCATCCAGAGGGGCTAGGCATGCGTTCTGAGAAATAGTATCCACAGTGTAACTTTCTACTCATGAGTGATGAATGGATGTCTCTGTCACCCACCAGGGGACTTGGGAGGCATCAAGAAACAAAGAGTAGACCCCTTTGGCTTCTGCATCTCCCATGAGCCTATATATACACAGAAAGAAAGAAGGAGAGAAAGAAAGACAGACAGACAGCAAGTAGACAATATACATTTATTTATTGAACATTAATCATCACAGTGGTTCACACCAGTGCTGCTGCCTCCCCTTGCACTAGAGAACAAAATCCAGGCAGAAAGGCCCAAGGTCGAGCAGACTGACAGAGATGTTAACCTGGGTTGGTCACAGACCTGGCTATTTGGAGACAGTGAAGTATCAATGGGAAAGTGTCAGAAGTCTGTTAGACTCAGAAAGACTCAACTGGGAACCAGCACTAACCCCAGCCTCTCTCAATCAGGCCTGCCTGGGCACGGAAGACTGTGGGTCTTTCACAGCCCCAGAAATGTCAACACTCCTTGAAAGAGGTCTCTGCTGGCCTGAAAATCTCCAGGCTGGCTGCACTTGTGATAAACCCAATAAATAAAACAATGAGACCCATTTGAAGGCACTTGTGAGACAGTGAGGCTCCGAGAACTTGACTTTGATGAGTTTGAAAGGCAAAGGGAAGAAAGGAGAATGAGTTTCCTCTTGGGCCCGGGTTTGTTTATCCTGCTTCTCAAAAGCAAGAGCCTCCAAGCTTGAAGTTTCAAAGGCCCTAAATGTTTCCCCAACTCCAGAGCAGGAAACAGTGCGCCAGAGGGCACCTGTCGGCCCTGGGCAAAAAAGAGAAGTGGCCACTGGGTCCCTAAAGGCTCTCTGCCACACTACAGAGAAGCAGACATGAGGAGGGGGGGACCAGGCTGACTCCTCCCTTAGGAATACACCGAGAAGGCAGGGAAATCAAGCTACCGGCAGTGGTAGAATTCTCATAAAGAAACTTGTGGGTCTGTGGACCCTAGTGCCTATCCTGAAACTGAGAATGGTCCTCCACAAAGAGCTTGGAGTCAGTTCATGACTTGTGTCTAGATTTGCCCATGCGGCATTCTGCTCTGCTTTGCATGTTGTTCTAAAATATCCTCTCTGAGGTGCCTCTGAGCCTCTCTGGCAGTGGCTTCAACACAGGCCCTAGTACCTGCCAGACCCCTCTCCTCTACAACTCAATCCAAGAGTCTATTCTGTTAGGACTCCATTGCCAGCACCCCCCAACTCAGACTCACACCTCCAGAGACCTCACGAGAACACCTTGATGAAGTGTTTCTCTTCCTCAGGGAAGCTTGAAACATACCCCTCCATGCCCCTGTGTGGCCAGTACCCACGGTCACCAGCGGTTCCAGGAGAATTAGAATCTCCACAGTCTCCATATGTCCTGCCAATTCACTCAAAACCTTTTCTTAAAACAACTAAACCACAACCCAAAAGCATGTGAGGACTAAGGAATTAGTTTTCCCCTTGCCTTCACAAAGGCCTCAGTGTCCACTTCACCCTGTCAACAGCTGTGCCACGTAGGCAGCCACACACTCCTACAAGAAGGGAACTGAGGCTGGGAAGGATGAGGAGGAGCTTAGATGGCTCTGCCACTGCAGTGGGGTCCTGCCTCCCAATGCTCTCTCCCTCTCCTCCTAGCTGAGTGACCTTCCAGAGAGCTATCTCTACTCTTACATTCCCTGAGGAAAAAAATGACGATGGCTTGGGAAAAACCAAAGGAGAACAGCCTACTGCCTGTTGCCCTCCTTCAGGGTCTTGCCCTCCTGTAATTTTGCTGCAGTAAGACAATCAGCCAACCCCTTCTCCCCCTGGATTGTTTTGCAGACTGTGGCCAGACAGACACACTAATTGGCTCTGAGAAGTGATTACTTCAAAGAAGGTCCCATTGGACCAAGATTTCTTGGAAAAACAAACAGTGAGCCCTGTCTCTCCCTCACCTGGAGCACAGAGATGAGCTTCCACCTACCTGCAGGTGACAGTGAGGTGGAGACACTTGTGTGTAACTGTGCCACAGGCTGCTTGTCTTCTAGCCAGTTACAGTGGTCAGGGGGCCTTAGAGCTGAAAGGCACAATAGAGGAATCAAATCCTCTTCACAGTTGTCATGCCTATAGTCATTAGAGAGGTGGCAAGTATCCACAGACAAGGAGTATGCTATCTTCCTCCCATACACATTGTTCTGAAACACTACCCTCTGGGTTCACACAACATTGAACCCAAGCCAAGACAGTTACAAAGCAGGGTGGGTTTGTGCATATGCATGTGCATGCGTGCATGTGTGCATATGTACGTGTGTGTGTGTGTGTGTGTGTGTGTGTGTGTGTGTGTGTGTTACGGAGATAGAACCCTGAGCTTTGGTGTACTGTCTAACAAACTGCATGCTAGTTCCCAGACATCCTCTGCACCTGCCACGCCTTCTAAAGAAGGCAAGGCTACAGAGGCAGTTCAAGAAACCAAGCAAGCTTGAATCAAAAATCATAATTACCTACATGAGCAGCTATTCCACAAGGAGTTCTTAAGAATGTATTTTTTTAAACTAGTGTCTAATAGTTGTATTTCTCATTAAGAGTTTGAATCCTTGGGGCTTGAGAGATTGCTAAGCAGCCAAGAACCCTTGCTGCTCTTGCAGGAGACCCATGTTTGGTTCCCAGTGCTCACACGATGGCCCATAACCATATTCAGCTCCAGTTCTAGGGAATCTGACACCCTCCTCTGACTCCAATGGTACAAGTGGTGCACATACACACATACAAACAAAAACACTCATACACATAAACTAAATAAATCTGAAATAAACAAAGATATTCTAAAGATGTGGTACAGTAATGCCTCGCACATACAAAGCCTCCGAATTTGTCTTCAGCATGAAGGAAAAGAGGAGGGTGGGGGGAAAAAAAGAGTGGAAGGGAATTGTTAGATTCCTAGACGCTTTGTTGTTGCTGCTGTTGTTGTTATTGTTGTTGTTGTTGTTTGCTTTGTTTGTTTGTTTGTTTGTTTGTTTGTTTGTTTTGAGACAAGGTTTCGTGTAGACTAGCCTGACCTCAAATTCACTATCTATTCAAAGATGATTTGAACTCCTAAATTCTCCTACCTCTGCCTCCCACGTGTATCCCACGTGTATCAAATGTATCCCGCCATGCATTGTTCATATGATGCTGGAATTAGTTCTGGGGCTCATGCAGGCTAAGCCAGCATCCTACCTCCTGAGTTACCTCTCCTAGCCCAGGTTTTCTGTGTTCTCTTAATAAACTCAGAAACCCAGGAACCCTGGGCCTCATCCCTTCGTGCTTTCATTTAACCATTTGTAGTCTGAAATACTTATCTGTCTGTTCTGTGGGAACCAGATGAAAAAGAGGCGAAAGAGATGCGGGGAGACCGGAGGCCATTCCCTTAGACTAAGCCAGCGACGGTGGTCAAAGGAAGAAGGAAAGTAGCTCAGCCTTGTGTCCCCAGCACCTACCGTGCGTCCTGATGTTCAGGATGAATAGTGACTGTTTACTAATTGGATCCATAAATAATCAAAGGTACAGATAAGCAATATATTAGGTAAATGCTGGTTTATAAATATTAGCTTGCCTTTCTTGTCTGTTTGTTGCCCATGCTGACCTCAAATTGTCTCTACCTCCCCAGTGCTAGGATTCTAGGTGTGCACCGTTGGGCCAGGTTTATGCTACTCCAGAGATCCATTCTCGTTAGCCCCCTTACACTTCATCAATGCATTCCAGAGTCCAAAGCAAGTAGCTATGAACTTCTGAAGGTCAGCTCTGCTCATGCCCCAGACAACAGCATTGAGTTGACTCATAACACCACAGAATCATCTATAGGCCTCCCCAAACCCTTGTGGCCCAGGTGGGGTTATTCTCATTTAGCAGATCAGGAAAGGAAAGTTAGGCTCACTTGCTCTGGTCCTGGGGGACCGGAAGTGGGGATAACTTCTCACAGAGGCATGCCTTTCCCACCTCTGATAGAATCTTAGAATGACTCTCTTTAGGCTGAGGTGGCCCTAGCAAGTCGTTGTACATTCCCCTCCCAATTTTTACTCCAAGTAAAAGGGGGCGGTTACACAGTGAACTTTAAGGTCAGGAAACATGGATTTGGGAATCTAGAATGTCATCATCACTAATAACAAAACAAAACAAAAAGCACTTAGCGAGTGTCTGCTGTATGCTATACACTATGGGGGACACCAAGGATGCCAAGACCTGGATGTACTCATCGTAGGGAGAGACTGGGAAGGAATGGAGTTTCTAGGACAGTGTGCACAGGTTCACACAGATTGGAACATCGCATCAAGAGACAGTGACTGCTAAGGGACCTGTAAAGGAAGAAGATGGGTGAGAACAGAAAGGTGGGTTGGTGAGCACCTCAATCAGAGCCATGGCAATGGAGCAATGGAGACAAAGAGAACAGGGTCAATGCTGAAGATGCTTCAGTGATGGACCAGGAAGAACGATGGCCACTTGGGCAAAAGAGCGGACAGACCAATGTCCACTTGGATGTACTAAAGAACCTAAGTGTTTCAGACAGAGGAGCTCCCCAGTGGATCCTGCCCCTGGCCACAGCATGACTGCTCTCCCAGTTAGTCCCTCAGGTGCGGGCAGGGAAGGAGCTCCATCTCTGCCCACTCCCTATGTCAACATAGATAGACTCTTTCTTGCCTTTCCATTCCCTTCTTACCTGTCCTGATTCACAAACCTGATCAACCCACTTGCCCCTCAATCTAAATAACTCTGTCTTCGGCTAAGTAGAGAAGAGGAGATCGAGGATTTGAAGAGACACTTATTTATCTCTTTACCAGACAGTCTAATGAATAATTTCATGTTTGCAAAAGCTCATTTTGAAATTTGAAGACAAGAGATATATTGCCAAGGCGGCTCTAATACTGCGACATTAATTTTGCACTGAAAGATTTACTCAAAAATTAGATTTTACAATTTTAATGCCTCCATTCTTTTCTTTAAATAAGCTGTGAAATACAGTTAATTAGACTTAAACCCTGGAAGCTTAGACGTTTGAGCTTTGGTGTAAGCTACAAAAGAAAGCAAGCTTTTTCACTTGCAAATTAAATCTAAATTCATTACAGGCCTAAACCTACAGTACTTGCAGAAATCCTACTGGGCTGGGGAAGGGTCTTCTCCAGGCTCCAGATGTCTCCCTGCAGAATTCTGGCTGAAGAGAAGCATAGGGGGAAAAAAATGAAAGCAGAGGCAGACGGGGGAACAGAAAACACTGGTGCCATCGGACAACATTGTCTCAGCAATATCAGTATATTCTGTGGGCATCAGCCATGAACCTTGCTCCTTGGGCAAACAAAGACTCTGTGCTCAAAAAGGACGTAAGAAGCCATTGCACACAACCTTTGTAGAAAGCTACAAGGTTCAAGAGAGGAAAACAAGCAAACAAATTGTTTAACTCAGTTTCAACAACAACAACAACAACATACTTGCCCCAGAAGTCCTTTTGTTGTCAAAACACCCAACATTTGCGTCAAGCCGCTGCGCTGTAGAACAGTCAACTCTGGGCTCTAACAACTCCACAAAGCTGCTTTCTCTTCCTCAGACACAGTCTGGGAGTCCCAGCCCAAATCCTCTATTCTGCTCCACTGCCTGTTAGGGGTGAACTGTGAGACACACATACAACCTGCTATGAAATACAAAATGAAATTCAGAACAGTTGGAGGAAGTGAGGGGCCGGGGTAGATACTGTCCAGGTGTTCAGCTATGTGCTCTGGTCTGCTAGGGACTTCTCAACTTATCATCCAACAAAACAATTCAAAGGTATAAGGAAGCACAGAAACCTTTTAGTGCCTCAGCCTACTCATGTTTGTACACTGATGCTCAGGAACTCTGAGCCTGCTAAATGAACATCTCATTGCTGAGAAACCCTGATCACATGTAGACATAAGGCTCCTCCTTGTAGGGTGCTACCCTCGACTGGAGAATATCTTGTCCCAGACTCTTTGTGAGAGCCAAACTGGCTGGACCAAACACTCCTTCCTGGTAACTCTAACGACTACTGTATCTGGCTCACATTTTTTGAAAATAAGAGACCCTCTTTTTCAGCACCTAGCCTGTGTCAAGACATCATGGCCAGAGCTCTGTCCTTTGTCTATGGCTTCCTAAGCTTTGGGAAGAGCACAGACCCTATTATGACTATTATAAAAACCAACAGAGTTTCCTCCTAGAATTGCCCAATAGTAAAAACTTCTGGCCAAGTGTAGTGGTTCACAGGCCAGATTTGGCAGTTCATGCTTGTAACCCCCAAACTTGAGAAACTGAGGCAGGAGGATTTCTGTGTGTTCAAAATCAGGACTGAACAGCAAGATCAATAGAACCAAATAACCTGGACCCTTGGGGGCTTCCAGAAACTGAACCACCAATCAAAGAGTGAGCATGGGCTGGGTCTACCCCCACCCCCAGACATATATAGCATTTGTAGCAGATATGCACCCTGTTCTTCATGAGAGTCCCCCAACAACTAAAGTAGAAGCTGACCCTGAATCTGGTGCTTGTCTGTGGATACCAAGCCCCTAACTGGGCCATCATGTCTGGCCTCAGTGAGAGAGGAAGTGCCTAGTCCTGCAGTGACTTGATGTGCCATGAGGGAGGGGTGTGATACCCAGGAGGGGCACTCCCCCTTCTCAGAGGAGAAGGGGAGGGGGAAAGGGCAGGAGAAGTTCTGAGAGGGAGAGACTGGGAGGAGAAAGGGGTTGATATTGGGATGTAAAATGAATAAATAATTAAGGGAGAAAAAGAAATGAACACAACTCATTTAAGTTGGGACTTAGCATAATAAAATAAATAAAAAATAAACAAAATCAGGGTTGGTCAGAGAATAAGACCCTGACTCAAGAGGAAGAGAGGGAAAAGAGGAAAAGAGGGCAGAGAAAGAAGAGAAAGGGCGGCGGCAGCAGGAACAGCAGTACTTCTCCATCACTTTGAACTTTGTCCATCAGCCCACAACGATACCCAAATGAGATTGTCAGCATTGGCCATCTCTAACAAGCCTTAACAGATTCAATGCGATTTTCAAAATATCACCTCATATGCCTTCATGTTATATCTTTACAAGACTCCCTCTATGCCCTCTGCCTGTTATAATTAAGTAATTCATCTCTGAAGGGTAATAATAAAGATGATTACAGTAATAATAATAATAATTCTGCCTTATTTACAGTGCACAGAGCACTGGCATAAACTTTAATTTGACCCCTACCAAGGCCTAAGTCTTACATAAGAGTTATTGTTTGCTTTTAACAAAGAAAATAACAGGTTCAGAAACGTGAAGCAACTTGCCCGGCAGCAGCAGAGCCAAAGGACAGACAGTGGATCACAGGAAACTGCACTGCCTCTCAATTAGGAGCCCTGACTTCCACATATCCACACTTTCACGTGCTGTCCATAGCCCTGTGTGTCGTATGAAGACACTAGGTGATACACATCCTTTGCATGACAAGCCAGAGAGACAACAGACTGCTTTGTGTGTGACAGGGTGAAGAACGCTGCTCTGGGCTTTACAGCATCTGGGGTTTGATACCAGACTCCACTGTTTTCCAGTCCTGGAGTTGCTTTACCTACAGCGCTGAGAGCTGACCTGAAGTCACAGAGCTACTGGGAAGTTGAAATATGAGGAAAACGCATAGCATGCTTGACACATGGTACACACCCAACAGATGTTAAGCTGAAAGGGGGCCCGGGGGCCCCTTCAAAGATCTTTCTGGGAGAAGTAAGGTTTAAGTTGGGCTCAGGAAGCAAATGTAGGTGTGGTGTATGCAAGACAGAACGAGGCTTCTAGAAAGGTGTCCAAGTAGGAAATCACACTGTGCATCCGAGTGGAGGGAGTTATAAATAAGCTACATCGTGTACAGTAAATGCTGTGGGAGTAGAGGAAGCCAGGAGTGCAGAAATTAAGTAGATCTGGATTTTGGAGTGTAAACTCCCTTCTTAGCTCCAGTGGGAGCATGGAGGGATGCTTCGCTGGGGTTGTTGTCGACGATGACGATGACGATGATGAAGATTCGGGGACTGCTTTGCCTTGGAGGGGAGGAGGATAAAGAGGAGAGACAATTTCAGAGACAGTGGCAGTGGGCTGGTGATAAAGAAGTAAGCTAATTTCTTTCCTTGTGTCTAGCTCTAGCAAGCAGACTCCTCCCTTGTTGCAGGATCCTCTCCCACCCTACCCCCCACCAAGTGTTCCAGGCATAATTATGGAACCTCTGCGATGGACCTTAGTATAAGATTTCCATTCTGATGTGTCGGCTTATACCACAGTTCCAGTCTATGTTAGGTAGATCTTTAAGTATCACCTTCCTGAGGACTGGGTGAACTGTCTCCTCCTCACCCATGATGTAGCTCATTGTAGCAACTGGACAGTGGTACAGGCAGCAGAGCACTTGCAGACCTGGCATCGGGCAAACCAGGCACAAGAATACTATAATTCAAGGCCAAATATGGTTCATAAGCTTTTCAGAATTCTCTGGCTAAAAGCTACAGTTGTTCTGATAAAAAGTGGGTGGAGAACCTGTCACAGGCTCCCCTCCTTCAACCAATACTATTTCTACTGTGTTACCTATCTGAAGAGTCAGCTCATGGAGACACAGTCAACATGGCTCCCTGACTCGTTAGAACCTCGGCCTTCATTTCCCTACATGCTCCAGATACTGAGGTTGGCCCTTCTTGACTAATGTTAAGACCCTCTCATGACCCTCATCCCTTTCCTCATCCAGCCACCCTTTCCCTTGCTGTGTTTGCAAACCACAGTAGAATCAGAGAGAGGGAAATCCCTACTATTAAAACTAAAGAAAAATGCCATACACCATTAAAAGAAACCTGTTTGCCAAACGTTTGTCTCTCTTTGCAACCTGGGTATTTAACAAAATATTGACTTGGGCAGGCACAGCCCGTCAGAAGGATCTCCAGCCTCTCCTTAGTCTCTCATGTCATTCCAAGTTTTTCTTCAGTAAATACTTAAGAGACGCTGGGATTTCTTTTAGTCTTGACTCTGCTTCCAGATAGGTGAGATCTTCTCAGTACATTCTGAGCCTGCCTTGTTGCTGGATTAGGTCCCCAGCTACACTCACTGGATTAGTGCCACTTCTCTGACAACCCTCATGCTGTTAGATACCCAGAGCCCTGTTCTCTGCCTCAGGCTCATCCTTGACTTCCCTGTACTAACTCAGCTGGGACACTGCTTTCACTCCAGATAGTTACACTTTGGAATCCAAACGTTCTCACCACCTTCTGGCACTAGGATGTGACCTCATCTACTCTGCAGTTCACACTTCAAACCCACACAACTGGGTTTTAAGAACAGGAAAAAAAAATTCACACAATGTTTTAAGTATGTTGATGGTTTTGTGTAGTGTCCCCTTCATGCCTGTCCTGGGTCATGCACATGGCCTGCAAGCTGTGACATGTCTGGTTTTGATATTAAATGTCCCGCTAACAGCTCCTGTGTCCTGGTACCTTAATTGATGGTACTATTGAAAGGTGACAGAACTTTTGGATTTGGAGCCTAGTGGGAGAAAGTTAGGTTGGGAAGGTAGCTCCCTAAAGATGTTAAGACAAACTGCTCCTCCTCCTACCCTCCCACTTCCTAGCCACCATGAAGTAAACAGGCTCACTCCATCGTATACATGGATGAACTATGACCCCCACAGGGCCAAAATAACAGATCCTGGAAGCCTCTCACACCATGAGCAAAATCATTTTCTTCCTTTAAGTTGATTTTCTCAGGCATTTTTTCATAGAAACAGAAAGCCGGTTGGCCCAAAGATCCTCTCGATTGAACTCAGATATTCTCTAACCCGCCTACCCCTTCGTTCCGTGTGCTCCATTTGATGAGGAGCTGAGAACTTAGTCTCTTCCTGGGAAGTCTCTGCTTCCGTAGCCCTGTTCCTCCACACCTCAGCTTCTCGGAGGCCTTGAATGTCACAAGTAGCTCAATCGTTTTCTCTTCCAAGTGTCAGAAACACGAACCCCATCTCTTTGTGCTCAGAAACTTATGACCGGCCGCCAGCCTCCTTGGGTGGGCAGCATGTGAAGCAACAGGTTGGCAGTGGTGGTGGCAGCTTCACCATCCCCCCAGTCTCAAGCCTTCCCCTCCCTGTTCCAGATTTCATAACTCAGTAGGGGAAAGAGACTCCCAAGAAGCTTATCTGTGCCCTTCCCAGCTTCATACACCTAATTTCTCACAGCAAACCCACTGTGGCAGGCACCCTGCACAATGCCTTACTCGCTTTCTCTCCCAGCCTCACCCCTGCGCACCCCAATCCTATCTCTGGCCTCTAGCTAGAGTTTCCCACATGGGCTCTGCTTCTGACCTCCCCTGCCCCATCCATGTAGAGAATGCCTAGTCAACCTCCAGATGTAACAGCCTCCACCAGAAAACCCTTGGGTAGTCTCCTTAGTGACAGCTCATGACACTGTGGGTCCTACACTGCACTTGAACGTGCACGGCAGACTTCAGACTCTGCCTCTTTCTGTGTGAAATGGTAATGAGAACGAGAACCACCCTGTGCAGCTGCTGTGAGGATTAAACAAGTTAACACATATAAATCACATTGCCTACTTATACAGTGAGCAACCATTAGTGGTTGGCTGATTCGATCTTCCACTCTAGGACTCTTAAGTCCTTACCACATAGGAATAATAACTATATTTACCTAGCATTTACAAACACGACTTTTGTCAACTCGCTTCATGCTCTTAACCTGCTGCTTTGTTATGCCCATTGTGCAGATGGAAAAACAGTCTAACCAGCTTGCCTAAATTCATACAGCAAGTGAGGAGCAGATCCAAAGTTAGGGAGTCTGGCTCTGGAGACTTCTAATGATGACACCCCAGTTGTCTCCTTGCACATGCCTTCAATCTGTTCAATTTCATAGCCTTAGCGAAGTGTTGGGGGAATGCTTTGCATAGGCTAAATGTATAATGAGTTTTCGTAAGCAGGAGTTGCCTGGTGAGAGGCAAAGTCTCCAAGCGCTGAGAATCAACCTGTCTTCGTTATCCTTTCTACCCACTTCTCCATGTGCTCTGATGATTCTTGACTCTGGAGCCCCAATGGGATTGGACATCCATCACCCGGACGTTTCAGTCTTCATAAATGAGTGCAGTCAATAGAGCCAGTTTCCCACTTGCTGGGGAGAGGGAAGAAAGCTCCTCATCACCCCACATGGTCCCAGTCTCTGTTCTTCCCAACACAACCTCTGACATTTGCAATCGTCTGAGCAGAGGGAAGAGGGAAAGAGAGACAAACCTTGGACAGGGAGAGATAGAGAGAGCATTTGACTCATTAGCTGCATATTAAAGTCTGACATTTGAACCTGACGAGATCTGAGTGGGACTGGAGTTATGAATTAATCCCAGGGAGGAAGACAGGTCTGCAGCTACTGGGCCATTAGCAGCCAGCTGAGAAGGACGTCCTACAGAGATGACATGTGCCACAGAGTTTGTTCCCTGCCACCTGGCACCCTTTAGAGGTGCCCGGCCAAACTCCAGCAAGACCAGACCTGGGACACAGTCAATATATATTTGTCCATGAAGACTCTGAAGAGTGAGAACTTTCCCTGCATTTATTGAAGTAGGACCAAGCCTCCCATGACATGTTCCCCAGGTAACAGGCCCCACATCTAATAGGGGACATTTCACGGTCCTGCCTTTGGACTCCCATTCTGGGGTTACAGATCAGAGTATCTTCCAACAATAGCTAATCAGAGGAAAGTGAGCCTCCATCCGTCTCCCTGAATTTATCTCATTCCTTCATTTTCTCATTTACTCACATGCATACATAAACACACATGCTCCCCAAGTCCTTCAGGCTCTGACTCCCCACATTTCCATGACACAGGATCCCAGGACAGTCACAGTGTACTGTTGGCATGAATCTCCTTCCAAAAATGAAGACAAGAGAAACAATCTCTCCAGTGCAGGATCCCGAAGCACCGGCTTTCTCCTCTGGGCTGGGCTGTCTCTAACCCCAGGCCACAGAATTCATCGCTCACTCTGATTCAGTGGGACAGTTATTTTATATTATTAAAATAAGAGATTATCACCACCACCAATCTCCATCTCCTTTCCAATCTCGTCTGAAAAGCAAGCATTGCCTCCTGCTCCCAGACCCCTAATTCTCTCTGCCTCGGCTGTTAAATCATTTAACCTGGCAAAGTGTCGAGAGATGCATTTTACATGAGAGACACAAGGAGGGATAAATCTGAGCTGACTGCAGTGTCTGAAAAGAAATGTCTGAGGTGTGGCCAGGGTCAAAGGAAGCTTGGATGGGATGCAAAGTTGGGGAGAAGATTCTTTCTCCCTCCCTCCCTCCCTCCCTCCCTCCCTCCCTCCCTCCCTCCCTCCCTCTCTCCCTCCCTCTCTCTCTCTCTCCCTCTCTCTCTTTCTGCTGCCGAGGATACAAGAGAGCTCAAGCTTGGTCCCTAAGTGCAAAGAACTGAAACTTAAGGCTGATTTGTAGCCTAGAGAGACAATGAACAAACAAATAGTCAGACCTTCCCGGGGCTTCTGAGCTGCAGCCTCACTGTGCCTTGTGTTCCCCTAGACACTGGGCCTTTCCACGGTCCCAGGAGGCATCATTCAGGTAGACCTTCTTGAATATGGGCTGCAGAGACTGACACCAACAGGGTACTACAGCATGTCTGGGCTGCAGACGCCTAAACATGATCTCCTAAATTTACGGATGTGGAAATTGAAAGGACAGGGACTTAGTCAAGGATATGAGATCTTAACTAAAGCTAAAACTAGTGTCAGGATTGAGCCCAAGAATCCTGGGCCCTGGTCCAGTAGGTTCAAGACTGGTTTTGATTCTGGCCAATTCACTTTATCTTTTGAAACTTTAAAAAAATGACAATTCTGGATACTTGGTATGTGGGGTGAGAACTTAGGAAAGGTTTGCTTCATCATAACTCACTTTCAAGTGGAGGTGGTAAATAGAAGAGTTAGGTGACTGTTGTGGTGAAAAATAAAATAAAATAAAGAAAACATCAGGCTCCCTGGAGCTCAAGTTACAGATATTGTGAGACTTCCCAACACAGGTGATAAGAAAGAAACTTGGTCCTCTGCAAGATCAATAATCATTATGTGGCTCTGAATCATCGAGCCATCTTTCTAGCCCTTATGAATTCATTTTTAACACTTCTGTTCAGGGTCTGCCATATGCCAGGCTTGGCTGGGTTCTGGGGGGTGAAAATGTAGCTCAAACACAGCCATGCTATCACGGTTAGTGGTTAGACCTACATCAGGATGAATGGAGCTACTGTGGGACTCTGAGTTCCAGGGAGAACAACCATCTGCTACAAGCCATGCCAGCCACATTCTCAGGATCACACGGGCCAAGAATATAACTTTTCTACACAACTTATCAATCAAAAGAAAATGTTCTTCGTCCAACAGCATGGGAATTCCATGGATGCTTACACACCTCCAGCAATCTAGGCTGCTTGACCATTGGCAGCATCAGTACAGAAGCAAGAGGTCATTCAGGGTTCCCTGCGTATTTCGCAGGAAGCAAGATGGCCAGAATCAAAACCAGTCTTAACCCTACTAGACCAAGGGCCAGGGTTTCTAGGCTCAAACCTGGTTGCAAGTTCTGGCTTTTGCCAGGATCTCACATCTGCCCTGACTAAGCACCTAGGAGTCTTGCCCAAGTTCCAAGAGCATGCTTCTGAATTCCACCTCCTATACTAAGAATGGCCCAGACACTTTACCCAGGGTCACCAGATTGAGAAACTAACAACACAGGATGCCCAGTTACATTTAAATTTCACAGAAACAACCAATAAAGTGATTTTGTAATATCAGTATGTCCCAGATAGCGTGCCAGACACCGATGGAAAATTATTGTTTGTCTCAAATTCAAAATCAAGTGAGCAACCTGTGCTTTGTTTGGGGATGGGGAAATGAAAGGACTGCTTAGAAACGAGGCAGACAAGACTAGAATGAGCGAACAGGGGCTTAGGAGCCAGAGAAAGTGCCAGGAGCTCAGTGGGTGTCCCCCCAGTTCCCATGGGAGCCTGGGCTCTTCCTCCAGCACCACCTCTCCCAACCCAACAGCAACTTGAGCAGTGTCTTGCAGCTGTGCTAACTAGAAGGCTTTTTCACAAACAACAGATTAATTGATTTAAAACTTTTAATGCCAGATGCTTGGTGGAAGCATTTTAATAATCCTCGAGTCAGAATTAATCACGTCTCCTGATCTTTAAGGAGGGCAGTTATTAAATCCTGCAGAGGCAGGGGGTGGGGACAGGGGGAGGAAGATGCCCGTTTTCTCCTGAGTCCTAGTCACAGCTCTGCTCTAATTAAGAGTCCCAGGGTCCACCTGAGGATGTGGATGGGGAGCCTGGGCAGGAACATCTCTGGGTGTGACATGTCTAGGATGGCCCCTGAGAGACAGAGGGCTACTTAACCTAGCCTTGATTTTATGAAGCTCAAGGCCAAGGCAGGACAGAGGGAAGGCTTATGCAAGAGTCACCTTCTAGGCAAGGCCAGAGACCCAGTTGACCCATGGACCTAAGATTCATTCCCTTAGTCCCAGGTCAGGACTACACTGGAAATGAGACACCCATTGGCAAGTTCCTCTCACCCACTCCCTTTGTACTTCCTTGGAACTTTAGTCAAATTTTTAGATAAGGATAAAGGAGAGAGTCCCCTCTCATAAAATCAGGAAGCCCTCTACCTTCCCATGCTGCGACTGTCTGGACTCGATATTTCTCCCTCCCAAGACAGCTCTCCTCCACCAGGATAGCCTCAATGTTTTCTCCTTTGCCTCTGTAGGAATGGAATAGCTCAGCCCCAGGGACCCACTTGCTCATCCATTCTGACTGAAACAGACACATTCCTCTCCAGAAGCTGGACCAACACTAAAGCTGTGTTCTTGGACTTCTAAGCCTCCAAAGTAAAGTAACATACACCTCTTTTCTCTCCTTTTTTAAAAACTGGGATGTGTTATATTGTATATATGTGACATGTGTACGTGTTCCTGTAGGTGTGTGCACATAGGCTTGCAGGTGAACATTTACATGTGTGTTCATGCTTCTCCCTTGCTAGCCAGTGAGCTACAGCGCTCGCTCGCTCTCTCTTTCTCTCCTACATGTAGCACTGAGGTTACAGTTGCAACTGGCTGCTTATTGACATGAGTAATTTGGCCCTCGGGCTTATACAATAGGCATTTTATTGACTGAACTCCCCCATCCCCAGACCCTGAACTTCTTTTCTTTATAAATTTTCCAGTCTCAAGTACTCTGTCCTAGCAACATAAAACAAGAGCCACCATGCTCTCTCCAGTCTCCAATCTCTTCCCCTTCTTTACCATAAGCCACCTAAATTCTTACTCTGTATCTTCAAATCCCACCCACATCTTCTTTCCTCACTTGTTAATTCTGTCTCTGGTGCCTTTCAACCAATCTCCTACCTTACAATGTTCCAAGCTCTAATCTTCACAGCCCCCCTATACAGCTTGGTTTACAGAGGGGTAAACGGAGGCTTGGTTATGTCCCATGGCTGCATTGTGCCAGCGTCAAGTACCACGTCCTAGCTTCCTCGTTCCCATGGGTTTTTCTTGGTTTCCTTATTTTATAATAGCCCAAAAGAGCATATTTCATGGCATGGGATAATAACAAGGGGTTTGCTCCATTTAAAACTCCCGGTGCTGACAAGATGAGAAGGGAGCCTGTCACCAAGTCTGATGACCTGAGTTAAATCCCCAAAGCCCACCTAGTAGGAGGAGAGAACCAACGTCCACAGTTGACCTCCAACCTTCACATGCTGGTTGTACACACACACACACACACACACACACACACAATCAACCAATCAGTGTAAAAAACACACACTCCTAAAGGTCATGTCCTTCTTAGCTCCCCCCTGTTTACCTCAGTATATCAAGCCACCTAGAAACACGTCCTCGACAACAGGAAGGTCATGGCAATGGTGACCCTGTCTGGGTACCAAAGCTTCCTGATAATGGAGCTTTAGGGTCCCCACTTCCTTTGAGGGTCACCATTGCCACTTGTGGTGAGAACCACACCCACCTGGCTCCAGATGCCTCAGCACTGCCACATCAGCCCCAAGTAGTCAGGGGCCTGCTGGTGATCCCCACCACACACGAGGAGCAACTCAAAAGCAATTGACAGTCCAGAACTGCCTAAGGGTGGTACACAGTGGCCCCCATTAATGCTGAATACCCAGAGCTCCCCTGGTCCCCAGATGTCCCACTGTCAAGCTAAATCGATACTCTCTTTTTTCTCTGCAAGAACATCTCAGTAATCCTAATTGGTCACTATGGCAACCTCAGCTGCAGCTTCTCGTGGCCTCAATGAAGAGACAGAAGGATGAGAGGGGGTGAGATGGAGGTTAAGCCTACTTATTGTATAATGCTCTGCCTTTGATATCACCTAGATCCACATGCTAAGTACCTGGAAAGAAACAAAATCCCGTGTAAATTAGAATGATACCATCCAATCCCCTGCTTATACCCTCGCGAGCAGCCGCCGATAAGGCCATTGTCTGCAGACGCAAGGCCTGACCTCCTCTGTCTTGGCAGCTGATGAGGTTTCAGTGGTAGGTCACATTCATCAGGGAGTCCGGGCTGAGAATCCTGAAGGGCCAGCTGGCTGAGCAGGGCCACACTGTCTGCAATCCCGCTCACCCCCATAAGGAGTGCGTCTCAGGGAGGAGGGGAGGTAAGCAGACCACAGCTTCTTCCTTGGCAGAATCGGGGCACTGACACCCCATACCCTCGTGTATCCCTTCCTATTAGTTAAGGTGTTGCCTTCAGTCGTTTCCTGTTGCTACTACAGAGTGCCACAGACTACGTAATTTGTAAATGAAAGAAGTTTCGGCTCACAGCTCTGGAGGCTGACAGGATAAAGCAAAGAGATGGCTTCTGCAGATGGCCTTTGACAGTGCCACATCACAGAGAGGTAAGTGAGGTTCAGCTCCTCCTTCGTATCGGCCACCCACTCCAGTGATAACTAATCCACTTCCCTCCACCTTGACATGAGCTCTAGAGACCGGCCTCAGGTTGTCAGGTTTGTACGGCAGGTTTTCCTTCCCACTGAGCTCCTTTATCAGCTCTTACCGTGGCTAATTTTGAGTCACCTTGACTGGACTAAGACATGCCCTAGACAGTGGAAGAACGTTATTCCGAATATCCTTGTGACAAGTAGAGCTCACCTTGTCCAGTGTGGGTGGGCGTCACGCAATGCTGTGGGACCTGAGGACTGAGAATGCAGGACAACACAGAACCAACCTCCTGCTCTTTGACCTTCATGTTTAGACCTGAACTGAATCTCAGGCCTTGCTATACTCATAGCTTGCCAGCTGCAAGGAGATCTTCCCTTTCCTCCTCTCACAGATCCTGTTCTCGCTGAGAAGGAATCTCTTGTCCCTTGCCAGGCGACAGTCATGTGCCTTCTTGACCCTTTCCAAGTGTACACAGAGTAGGTCACTGTGGATAGAGAACTCAGAGGTGGGGTCCTTCCCATCACTTCTAGAATGAGTCAGGAAACAGCCTGGATCATGTTATAGCAGTGGTTTTTAACCTTGCTAAAATGCTGTGACCACTTAGTACAGTTCATGTTGTGGTGACCCCCCCCACCATAAAATCATTTTCAATGCTACTTTATAACTGTAATTTTGCTACTTTTATGAATCGTAATTACCTATGTTTCCCAATGGTCGTAGGTGACCCCCCCCATGGGGTCACGACCCACAGGTTGAGAACCTCGGTGTTGTCATATGCTGTGGTGACTGTGTTTTCCTCTCTGCAACCCAGTCTCACCAGCTCAGAACACGACCCTTTGTGTACGTTTGTTTGTTCATTTGTTTTGATTCAATAAGAAATCTAAGTACAGGCATATTTCAGATTCATTCCTTGAGCCCCCAAACTACTGAGAGGTAAATGAAGCATTGTTTTGTGTGTGTGTTCACTATGCCAACAGGGAAACTGAGGGAAAGGAATGATTTGACTTCTCCAAAGCCACAGAGCCAGTGAGTTACAGATCTGAGTCTTCTAATTCCAAAGTAGAAAATCTGGGCTCACTACTGTGGTGTTCCAGCTGTCTGCCTCCTGGAAGCTGCTCCCCGGGCCCCCCTCATCTGCTATTCTGGCAGGGTAGACACTTGAAGAATGCCCTGTGCTCAGAGGCCATGTTGAGTGGAGTATCAGGTCAGGGTTCATCTGCATTTCTGGCGGTAGAAGGCTGCGGTGATAATAGGAGCCCCTTTGTGCTCTGTGGGGCTGGATGGGAGCAAGCGGATGTCTGAAGGAGATTACAAGCCTTTATGGATATTGCTTGTCATGCAGCCATCAGCAGACGCCTTCTTCAATTGACTAGTTGCTTGTATTTCCAGAATAGGGAATGCCAGATGTATTTACTGCAGTGAAAGAGAGTGTTGAAGGCCCTTGGAAAGACACCCAGCTGCCTAGTATCTAAGCATCCATGAAAGCTGGGCTGGTTTAACCCTTTTTGGCCCAGTAATCAGAAATCCTGGGAACCAAAGACAAGCAAACAAGGGCAACCTGAATCTGACAAACGACTTGAGACTTGACGTCCCTTTCTAAGTTGTTTGCTTGACGTGCGGAGCTGACTTTCCTATGTAAACAATGCAACCAGAACTAACATATGTTGAGTCCTTGCCGCGTGCTAGACGGAATCGAACAAGACATTGCGTCACCCTTCTTTATTAGTATTATGGCAATCTCATAACAAACTTGCAGTATGGAAGTGTCAGACGCCGGCTGCTCATTCAGCCACCAGTAACCCTTTCCTCTTAGGCACACTGTCGCTTCCCAGCCTTTCTTCCCTACATTGATGTAAGCATGGGACTATGGAATCTAGGTGGAACTCCTTTATACGGACCCAATCCTCCAAGCTCCCTTTCCCTGTCACCTGCAATGTTACATGCCGAGGATGCAGTGGAAAGCCCCCAGATTCTGTAGAAACACACCCCTGGGGAGCCGGGACAACTGCATACAGTCAGACCTCCCTTCACTGGCCCATAGTCATTGCACTGCCTACTGGTTTGACAGGTGTCAGCACTAAAGGTCACCCATCCTAACTAATTCATTAACATCAGTACATATCAACTGCCCCAATTTTTTGAGTGAGGCAACATAGGCCCAAGGAGACAGTCACCCTGATGTGCTGTCACCACAGAGCAAGCACACAGTAGAGCCAAGTCCCAAGTCCATTTCAGGCTCCAAAGTCTACTGGTTTTCAGACTCCCTATAACAAATGGTGTTCAGCCACAGATTCTGTTCTACCAATGAATTCCTCAATAAGCTCTTCAATTACCCTTAGTTGCTGCTCACGGGAGTTCCCTACTGAACAGTGATGGGGGCTTCACACCTAACTCAGAGGACAGAACACATCCCGACACTCCCACCTCACCTCCAGCAGTTTGATTCACGTGTCTAGATCTATATAAAAGATGTTTCTAGAGGTGTAGAGGATTCACGGTCAGCTTCTTCCTAGAGACTGTGAATTGGGATAAAAACAGCTGTCTCTGTGGAAGGGAAGAGAGTGGGTTCTCATTGCTAGGTCAGATTATTGGTAGGTAGGATTTTTTCATGACAAAGAAAGTTGTCTCTGTGTTTTAGCATATGTCCTAGTGTTGTCAAACTTAGCACAGTCTAGAGTCATCTGAAAGGAAAACCTCCATCTAGAAATTACCAAATTATTCTGTGGGTATATATGGAAGCTAGGTCTTGGTTGTTAATTGCTAGAAGAGGGCCTGTCCCATTTCTGGCAATACTATTTGTTGCAAGTAGTCCTAGGCTGTGTAAAAAAGCTAGCTAGCTAAGCATGATCCTGTGCACAAACCGGCAAGCAACATTCCTCTACGGGTTCTTCAAGTTGCCCTGACCTCCCTCGGTGACTATGTAAGTCTCTTCCCTTAAGCTGCTTTTGGTCAGAGTGTTTTATTACAGCAACAGAGGAAACTCGAGCAGCATATTCCTGAATTGATCCTAAGAGCACAGTGACCATTTCTATAAGTCTGACTACCTGAGGTACATGTTCAGTGGCAAGGGAAAGAATAGCTAAACTTGCCAGTGACCTGGAAACTCTGGAGTGTCTGATTGCTTCAGGCAGAGGAAAGCTCTTGCTTCTTAACTGAATGGGACTCAACCAGAGGAAACAAATCAACTTGACATGAGGGAGAAGGGAATGTGAGGCTGTGTGTGTCCCGGGTATGTGACCAACGTGCCGGACCACAGGAGGGAAGGAGAAATGAGGCCCCATGCCTGTCCTCTAGGGTGACAAGGTGATTAGGGAAACCGAGCATAAATGCTGGAGTTCAAATTCTAGAGGGTCTCCACTAGCACACCCTGCAGAAAAAAATTCTCTCCGGCAGTCACTGCTGATTTGTGCGTGATCACCAGTAATGCACAGCGCTCAGTGGCTGAGCTCCCAAAAAAAGCAAAAAGGAAAATCCAGCATACATAATGGTGTGGGCTTTGCTGAACAACTGATAGGAAAAAGGAAGATGGTTTTCTTCTTATGGTTGTTGAAATCTCTCTCCTTCTCCCCTCTCCTCCCTTCTTCGTCCTCCCTCCCTCCATTCTTCTTTTCCTCTTCTCTTTCTTTCTCTTCTCTCCTCACTCCCCAGGGATCTTTCCTTTCTCAGAAATCCCACATATTCCTGAAAGTTTCTCCCACATTCAGCCACCGTAGCCCCCAGATCATCCATCACTGTTTCATTACTCATAAGATCAGAGTTCTTTGCCAAATTCCATCTGCAGACTTGCACATTCTAAGCTGTTCCCCAACCCACGCTACCAATTCCTTAAAAAAGAAAGTGTCCCCTTGTTATCAAGACTCAGTCTGGAAGATGGAGTGTATTATAAACAACGCCCTGGAAAACATTTCTAGTATTCTGCCATTCACTCTGCAGAAACCTAGCCTACACTGCCAGGGGGGGTGTGCCGCTGTCCGTGGTGCTGAACCTGTAGGCGATGGCTGCTCGTTTTTCTACTTCTTATTGAGCTAGCGAGCTGAATCCTTCTGAGCTTCACCCACTGTAGCTAAAATGGGATTGATGGAGCGGCGGAGATTGCTGACTGGGTAAAGCACTTGCCACACATGAGGACATAAGTTCAAACTCACAGAATCCATATAAAACCGAGCACAGCAACACTTGTCCATAATCTCACTTCTGCTATAATGAGAATTCCCCAGAAGCTCACAGGTCTGCAAGCTTGCCATGTATAGTGCAGCAGCAAACAACAAAAAGACACTGCCTCAACAAGGTGGGAGGCGAGGACCCTTGAAAGTGTCCTCTGACATGCACGCACACGCACACGTGCACACACACACACACAATAAATAAATACTAAAATGAAATAAAAATCATATTATTAGTAATACTTGTCTCGTGCAAAGCAATTAGCATAAAGAGGTGTGTAAATGTTGCACTTGCTGTTATTATCGTTCTTATTGGTATGCTGTTTTTCTACAGGCTCCAGGACTGTCCGGTGTCTTTTCTTTGTTCACTATCACTTTCTCATAAGAATTCTGACCTTGGTCTATTACTCAGTACTACTTGTGTGGATAACATTGTCACCCTCCTCTGCCTACTCCCTCCCCTGGCATCTTTACCTTTTAGCTACTAATGACAGAGAAATGGGAGCTAACAGCTGGTAGAGGCTTGGCGACAAACTACAAAGAAGCCTAACTGTCTAACACGACTGATCGCACTGGTTGCCTGTGACAGGAGCCAGCCGAAAACTCTTCCTAGTTTCGTGCTTTTCCTCTGGGGCCCACGTGGTGACTTCGCCCTACCTCCACCCCACCGTCCTTGGAAGCCACTATTCCCAGAGTTCTGCACACTTGCCTTCCTAACATCATTATTTTATGCTCTGCTAAAACTGCCTGCCCATGGAGATTCTTACTTCCTTTAATCCACAACAGCTTGAACACTGCCAGCCACATTGTTTGGACCAGACTGAAGAAATAAATTAGCAAACAAAATGACAGATAGAACAGGGTTGTATTTGTCTCTGCCTTTTGCTCTTCCCTGAGCCCACATACCCTTTTCTATGTTTCTCTCAATTATTCCTTCCCTTTGACTCTGGGTCTACACATGGAGGTTTCTTGAACAGGCAATGAAGCAATAGTAATGGCGGGCCAGTTTTAAGCATAAGCCTTATAGTGTCTTCTACCTCTTGCTTCATAATGAAAAATAAAATGGTATAGATCCCCACATGGTCCCAAGAGGCGAAGCAGAGCTACTTGGAGCATTGCTACCAGAAACAGCCTTAGTTAGAGTCATTATCTTCGTCACTGTTCTATGCTATGAAGAGGCACCATGACCAATGTAACTTGTATAAAAGAAAGCATTTGATTGGCTTGCTTGAGGTTTCAGAGGTTCAGTCCATTATTGTTATGCCATGGAGCAAGGAGGCATGAATGGAGCTGGAGCAGAGCTATATCCTGATTCATAGGTAGAAGAGGTAGGGGGAGACAGACAGACAGACAGACAGACAGACAGACAGACAGACACTGGGCTTGCCACAGGCTTTTGAAACCCCACAGTCCCCACCCCACAACACGTTTCCTCCAACAATGTCTCACCTTCCAATCCTTGCAGTCTTTCCAAATAGTGCCAGTCCCTGGTGACTAAGCCTGTGTGGGGAACAACCTTATTCAAACTACCCCAGCTATGCTTAAAAGCCACAGACACGACAAGGCCTAAACTCACTCTAGGTGAACCTCTTCGCAGCTGACTCGCGGAGCCGTAAACAACAAATGATTATCAGTTTCAGCCGCTGAGTCTGAAGTAAATTTGTTACATGCCTGGCATTTTGATAATAACCAACCAAACACATAAATAAATGCACACAAGGAATTTTATTTTTAATCAGGAGGTTGTGTTTTATGGGTCCTAGTGTCTCCTCCCCCACCCCATTGGAGAGTTAATTCTTGCTCTATAAAGTCTGGATAACAATCCCTGTCCAATCTAGGGCACAGATCATGCCTGGTCTGAATGAGATTAAGTTGGGGGGTACTCCACAGTGAAGTAACTAACCAGCAACACAAAGATGAGGGAGAAATATTACCAGAGGATGCCATTCCTAAGTCTCTCCAACACCCCAGACTCCCAAACTAGCCCTGGGCCTACATCAATTGGAATGAGACAGTAAAGAGTTAAAAGTGGGTATTTGGATCCATAGAAGTATGAATAGAATCTGTTCACTAACAAGAGATGGTGTAAGACAACTTTTTTTTTTCATATCTGACCAGGAAATTTAACTGAGTTCTTAGACTTTTAAAATAAGAACCTGATACTCTATCCTCTGATCAAAGGAAACTCGGTGAGAGCAAGCAGTGCTGACCCTGGACAGCACTGCCTGAGAGATCGCTTCCTTTTCTTCCTGAACCTCCAAAGGGGATCTAGTTCCCTAGTCACCAGCTTCTTGCATCATTTTATCGTTTTCCTTCAAAGCCTGTTATAGATTATAACTTAAAGGCTATTTGTGGAGCTGGGGGTGGAGCTCAGTTTGTAGAATGTTACTTAGCATGCGCCAACCTATGTTCAAGCCCCAGACCTGCAGGAACTGGGTGAGGTGGGACACACCTGTAATCTCAGCACTTGGGCAGTAGATGCAGGAGGATCAGAAGTTCAATGCTGTCCTTAGAGTGAACTCAAGGCCAGAAGGCTGTTCAAGGTCAGTGCCTTACAGCACACTGTAAAAGTCAGAGGTGGACAGGAACCGCATCCTTCATCATCACCACCGCTGCCTCAGCGCCTAGTATACAGATATACCAAAGGCAGCCAGTTCCAGGAAAGCAGTAGATTAAAAGGGAGAAGTAGTTCTTATCCAGATACATAAACAAATCATTTTAATATTATTTAACAATCTGACATAGTGCTTACTTAACCAAGATTAACTCCCTCAAGAATGAATGAATGAATGAATTAGCGAACGACGAATGAATGACAGTGTTTGTCTTCCTGAAGCTTTTACCTCTCCATCAACTGGAGCTAATTTTGTCTCTTGGGGAAACTGCAGAGCCAGCTTGTACCATTCATGAGTATTCTAAAAGCTACGTCTTGGGGGATTTCTCATTAGAGGAGATAAAAGATGGAGAGTGGAGGGTTGGCGATTCGCATAGCCATTATTTATTGAGTGAATACCGTGTGTCAGACACATTTATGAGTATGGAGGTTCTAGCCCTAAGTATAAGAGATACCCAAGAGTCCTTCCCCGAGTGGAGTTTGTACTCTGATGGGAGGAGAGGAAAATGAAACACTGTGCCTCTGTGTCTGATGGTGTTAAGTACATCAGACACAAACAATGCAGAATAGGGGCCTGGCGGGAAGGTTGCTTCTGTAAATGGGGTCGTCAGGACAGAGTCGAAGATGTGGAGGGAGTAAGCCATGCAGACATCTGAGGGAAGCACTGTCCAGGCAGGAGGAAAACAAAGACCTCAAGAATGCCACAGGCACATCAGAACAGTGAATGGAATGGCTGGCTGGCTGGGTGGGTGGGTGGGTGTTGAGCATGCCTGGCAGGAGGCGGGGAACGTGTGGAAGCCAGTGTGAAAGAAAAAGGATGAGCTCAGGCAGGTCAAAGGGAGCCTCAGAGGCACTGTAAGCATCTCCACTCAGTGCAGTGAAATTGAACCCTCACACCCACACCACGTGCATGCATACACACATACACAGCACCCACAGGCAAGCATAGAGTTAGATGTTCTAAGCACAACATGGAGAAAGAGTCCATCACCATGACCAATACAGACCACACTGGGAGGGGAGTGGCAGGGGAGGGGGTCGATAAAGGCCAGAGGAGGTTGGCAGATGTTAAGGAGCTGAGAAGCATTAGGATGGTGGGTTGGTTCTCTTCTGCACCCCCAGTTCCTCTGACCTTCTAATCCTCCTGCCTCTACCTAATTACACACATGAACCACTACACCCAATTTATATGATGCTGGGACTTGAACCAAGGCATCAAGGAACCCACCCTAGAGAACAGTGGATGAATGTTGGATGCAGGAATCTTTTGAAAGATATGTGGCAGAAATATTCAGCTTTTTCTGAAAAAACTGGATTTGGTTCAGCATTCCAATATTGAATAGGGCAGGTGGCACAAGCCTGTAACCCCAGTATTTAGGAAGCAGAGGCAGGAGGATCTCTGTGAGTTTGAGGCAAGCCTACTACTGTATTAGTCGGGATTCTCTAGAGGAACAGAACTGAAGAATGTCTCTATTTCTGAGATTTGCTAGAATAGCTTATAGACTGTGGTCTAACTATCCCAACAGTTGCTATCTCCCAACAGAAGTCCAAGAATTCAATAGTTGTTCAATCTGCAAGACTGATTATCTCAGCTGGTCTTCCATGCATGACTGAAACTTGAAGAAATAAGCTCTAATATCAATGAAGGAATGAACTTGCTGGCAAGGGCAAGGACGAGCAGGTAAAGAACAGAAGCTTCCTCTCCCATGTCCTTCATATAGGCTGATACTGGAAGGTGAGTCTTCCTACCTCAAACGTTACACAAAAGAAAAATCCTTCACAGATTTTCTTCACTAAGCAACTTGAGTTTCAGGTCACTCCAGAGGTAGGAAGTTGACAACCAAGAACAGCCATCACATAAGCATTCCCAGTCCAGGCAATGCTACATCGTGAGGTCCTGCCGCAAAATACAAACAGAAACAAACAAACAAACAAACAAACAACTCAGAACTCTACTGTATGTTTTCTGTAGAATTCTCCCTTCTAAAGAGGGGAATCAAAGTTATTAAAGCATGTAGAAGAATGGCCAATTCAGCTAGACACAAGAGACCACATCTTGTACAATTCCATTTATATGAAATGTCCAGAAGGGGAAAATCCATGGAGACAGAATAGATCAGTGGTTTCCAGGGGCCGGGAGAGCTGGGACTGAGCATGAGGCTGCGATGGCTGCATAGCCACAAATATTCTAAAAGTCCTTTTATTTAGTGTTTCAAATGGGTGAGTTTTGAGGTTTATGGAACTTTCTCGGTTTAAAAAAGAAAAATCAGGAAATATGACATGGCGTGACCTGTGTGCTATCCCAGAAGGGACCCTAAACAGAACACGGAAAGTCGATAAAACCAAGGAACTGTGAATGAAGCCTTGGCTTTAGTTGGTCATGATATGGAAGTGCAGGTCTGTTTCCTATAACAACACTGATAATTCAGAGAGTGACTGTAAAGGAAGTGTGTGAAGCATCAGGGAGCCCGGTTCCAGATCACAACTTTTGGGGGACTTTTGTTTTGTTTGTCTTTTAACTAGCACAGGCTGGCCTTGAACTTGCTCAGTAACCACAGATGACTCTGAACTCCTGATCTGCTGTCTCCACCTCCTGAGTCCTGGGATTACCCCCATGCATTACTACACCTGATTTACAAAGTGCTAGGGTTTCAATCAAAGACCTCAAGGAACTCAAGGGCCTGGTGCATGCCGGGGAAATACTTCACCAAGTGAGCTGTATCCCTAGCCCCCAAAGTCTTGCTTACAGGAGGTGCCCAATGAAGCCTGTGAAATGGAACAGGCTGGGTACTCTCCACCAGGCAGCAGGCACAGCAGAGAGAGCTTCCTCCACCTGCAAAGTGGATCTCCTCCCTCACTCCCTCCCACACCACCTCCCATATCGCCACACCTCCAAATTCAAGGCGCCCGGGTGATCTTCCATAATGCAGCCTCAGATCTGTTCTTTCTGTGTGTGTGCCCTGGGCAGTAAACTGATTGTTTAAAATAATTGTTATAATAAGGTAAGAATATATATGTGTGTGTGTGTGTGTGTGTGTGTGTGTGTGTGTGTGTGTGTGTATATATACATATATATATATATATATATATATATATATATATATATATATATAGAGAGAGAGAGAGAGAGAGAGATATTTCTAAATGACTTTAACTAATGTCCTCTGGGCTTCTGGGTGGGTACTGTGCACCCTGTCTTCTGTGCACAGGCAAATGTGATTACAGCAAACCCTGTATTGGCCAGTCTCAGCTCACCCTACTCCCCAGGCCACTGCCGGCCCCTAACCACATTAGCAGCAAAGGAGCCATCCATCAGGCTAAATGGGGACTAGGCTTGGCCCTGCTGCATGCCCCTGGATCCTCCCAACAGAGCATCTGCTCCAATTTCTCACAGTGACAAGATCAGGCATGTGGCTGCAGACCTGCTCTGTCTGAGCTTGCTTCTCTCCTGCCAGCCTCAGCCACCCCGGAACATCCTCAGAGTTTCTTGGCTGGCGGTGGAGAGACTCTCTGGTTCCTGTGGACAGACCAAATCTGGCTGGGGGTGAAAGGCCATGTTTTCAATCTCCATCTGCCTCCCACCCCCAGTTCAGCAGGTGCCAGTTCTTCTGCCCCCACCATCAACTCTCCAGTCTCCTGGGCCCAAGCCTGTCAAAAATAGAGCTGGCTGGCAGCAGGAGAAGGAAAGTGGAAGGGGCAGGGGGTCTTGTTTACCTAACGCACCGCTAGTTGCTACAAAGGTCAGGGCCCATCTGCCAGGCAGCAGGTGCCAGGAAGCCAGCTGCTTTCATGGCGCAAGTACCAAATATTACTGAGGGGCAGGTGGATGGACCTAGAATCTGCCTCTCCTCTCAGTGCTCTGGCCTGCAGCAGACACGTGCACATGGGTTTGGTCTAGACCCAGAAATGACCGTGTAACTGGCTCATTTGACACTATGACCCATGCAAATGTTGAGTTCTGTGTTGACTTTTCCTTGTTATTTCCCACACCGCAAGCCACCCTTCCTACTTCCTGCCTAACCCCAGGGAACCTATTTTACTTTTAGACAAAGTTCAGATTAATTAAGACTCCTAATTATCTGTCACAGGGGTTTGTCCAACAATGCTCTAACTTATTCTCATCTGAACAAAACCAGTTTTATTTGGGGGGGTTCCCGTTGGTCTGGGAAGCTCATTTTAGTTTAGGGGGCTCAACTTGGCTTGTGGGGCTCACCCCAAGTGACAGACTGAGGCTTTTTCTGGGTATAACTGTGTCATTTCCCTATATTCTGCTCCTTTTAATAAAATTCTGTTTGGTTGTGACACTGGGCAAAAGTGGAGACACAGGGAGAGACCTGAACGCCCCTGAAGGCAGGTACAAGCTACATCCCAGGAAAACAGTCTCCCACCTCAGGAAGAAATGACAAAGGTTTCCCAGGCTGCCCTGAATAAAGACACTGATTCTACTATAACTTAGGAATGACCCTTTGGTTTTTACCAGGAAGCCAGGGAAGGGAGTAATATCCCCCATCGGTCTCACCTCCTTCTTCAGAGCACTTCCCACAAGCAGGAAGTCAGAGCTGAAGACAATCTGGGATAATGACTCCTATGCTGATAGCAAAGCCTGGGCTTAGAGTCCAATGAAGACAGAATGCTAGAATAAGACTCTGGGTGACCCAGGAGCTTCAGAGCTCCACATGTGTTCCTAATAACAAGCAACTCCAGGGAGGAACTAAAGCTTAAAGAAGGGCTGTACCAACTTTCTGACCTCTGCAACTGTGGTGGTTTAAATATGCTTGGCCCAGGGAGTAGCACTCTTAGGAGGCGTGGCCTTGTTGGAAGAAGTTTGTCACTGTTGGAGTGGGCAATGAGACCTTCCTCCTAACCACATGGGAGCCAGTCTTCTCCTAGCGGCCTTCAGATGAAGATGTAGAACTCTCAGCTCCTCCTGCACCATGTCTGCCTGGACTCTGCTAGGCTCTTGCCTTGATGGAAATAGACTGAACCTCTGAACCTGTAAGCCAACCCCAGTGAAATGTTGTCCTTATAAGAGTTGCCTTGATCATGGTGTCTGTTCACAGAGGTAAAACCCTAACTACGACAGCAGGTAACCTTTTTTCTCTAATACTGTTTTAAGGCCTTAAGCTGCCTGCCTAGCTCTTATTCAACCTCCATAGTGCACGAAAATCGCCTAGAGAGATTTTTTTAAAGTTCTATGAGGAAGCATAGAGATCCCTAGGTTAAGTGGCTGCAGCTGAAATAATTAACACTTTTTAAGGTTTTCTAGGTGAGTCCGAAGTTTAGGCCTGAAAAACCCTAGCTCTGGGGTTCCGCAGCCACAAAGCTTCCATCCAAACAACGTAGAGGGCTTGTGAAAACAGACTTCAGGTCCTGCCTTTAATACTTCAGACTCAGTAGGTCCATTTTTAGTAAGTCCCCGGATGATGGCTAGAGGGTGACACTTTGAGAACCATCATCCTACAATGGTGCTTTTCCTAATCTGATCCCCCCACCCCCCAGTAGTGTCGACAGCATTGCCAGGAAAGTTGCTAGCAACGCAGCATGCTACAAACATCTTTACAGGAGTAAGGAAGGACGTTAGCAATGATGGCAATGGAAAGTAGAGGAATAGTAGGAGCCCCTCCTCTCAGTGTATGACAGAGGTGGGAGGGAAAAGAGATCAGGGTCAAGTATGATTGTCCTTGCCAATCATCAGGGTCATGTTTGGTTGCCCCTGACAATCAATCTATTCCTTTGTTTTGCTTTTCCCCACTGTTATGGGAAATTTAGGGAATGGAGAGATGGCTCAGTGGTTAAGGGCATGTATTGTTCTTATAGGGTACTGGAGTTCAGTTCTCAGCACCCACCTCAGGAGGCTCACGATCAGCTCCAACTTCAGGGCTAGAGTATGATGCCCTCTGCTGGCCTCTCCAGGCAATGCAATATGCAACTCTCATAGGCACGCATCCACATACAAGTAGTTAAAAATAAATCTTCTTAAAGTATAAAAATGTACGTGTCTTGAAACTATTGCATTAAGTGAAATGACTCAACAAGCTGGTATTTTCTTTTAAGTCAGGTATTATTTTAGGCAAAGTGTCAGAAAGACAAATACACTTTCTCTCTCTCTCTCTCTCTCTCTCTCTCTCTCTCTCTCTCTCTCTCTCTGACATGTGTGCACCCTAGCATTCCATGTGTGTTGGATATGACTATGTATGTGCGTATATGTGGGTTTGAATGTGGGTTTAGGCTATACAGTTGGGAAGGGGAAAGAAGCACTGGGAAGGCAGCTGGGCAATAAAAAACACATGCGTGAAAACCGTCAGGAGGTCTCAGAGAATAAGTCTACAGTGTGCAGAGTGCAAGGGCCAATGTAGATTATGTTTGAAAATGCCATAATAAAGTCTAATGTTTTATACTCTAACAAAAAAAACAAAAAAACAACAAAAAAAAACAAGTCTTAAAGGTGTCCCTGCCCCGTTTTTTCATAAATTAGTGGCCCAGCCAGCTCCTCCCCACCCTATCCTACAGAGGCATTCATCACCAAGTCTATCACCTCACTTACATCAAATGGAAAATAACCTGCCTAGAGTCCCCAGGACAAGAGCTTTATTGCCCTTTGAGCCTGGCCTGTGTTCCCCCCTTGGAGCCATAGATGTGCCCAGAAAGACAGACAGACTATGTGGACTGAGCATACTCTAAAGTCCAGGAAGCCAACCTCCTTCCTTGGCGAGCTGACTGATTTCTACCCGACCATCTCCTTAACCTTTGAGCTGCATAGATGTTAGTGAACGTGGTGAAGAGAGAGGAGGTAACTGACCCAGGGAGGCAAGCGAATGCCTTTACTATCCTGAGCCCGATCCCAACTTACTGTGAGCCTGGCACAGCCACCTGCTCTCTCTAGGATTTAACTTCTCTCTGTAAAACATGACAAGGACCCCTGGCTGGTTCCCTCCCACAGGACAGTAAGCTGTACCGTGAACATTAGATTACACTTTGTGTCAAGTTTTTCCCTTGTATTATTAGTAAGGAGTGGATCCTGCCTGTAAGGTACCCCAGAATTTCATTCCCAGCAGCCCCACTTTAGGAACAAGGCTTGGCCAGATGACTAATCATGACACAGTATCTATTCAAACTGAGGCCGATGGCTTATTCCACATGGTTGCCGTACCCACCCCATTGCTCAGCTCCCGTTCGGGAAGCTGCTGGAAGCAGCTGTTACGACTTTAAATAGCCTCGCTGGTGGCAGATCTTCAACCACGGAGGGTGGATTTGACGGTTGGAAGCAGCCCAAAGCTATCCGGAGCCAAGAGTGGTGAACAGAGTGAGCGATTAAGGCTGGGAAACACCATTTTTAGTCTGAAACAAGGTGTAAGTGTAATTAAATCGATCTGGGGGGCTGTCTGGATGGTCGCTAATGTCTCCTCCAGCTCCAGTATGCTATGATTTTCTTGTATAAATAGAAAATGGATTTTGAAGGTAAAAGAAACATTCCACAGGTTAGAAACAAAGCCACTTTAAAGGAATCTATGAAACCACTCCTTCCGAGGGACTACTTTACGGGGCAATTCTTTAGAGGCAAACCTTGTCCCAAGGAGTCAGAGACTTTCTTCACACTTTATCTCTGAAAAATGGAGTTGGGACATGGATGACAATGGAAGGCTGCAATAGGCAGACATCTTTTTCCCATCTTGGTGTATATTCAAAAAGTGGTGCCCTTTCAGCCGGTGGCGTCTTAGATTAGATGAAATGCAATACAACCAGGTTGACTTTACCGCTCAGCAAAATGTCCCTGGGATGGTGATTTCCAGGTGGGTTTTGTGGTCGTCGGTTGGGTGGTGGTGATGGCGGCTGCTTGTGTTTTAGTTTACTTTGGCTTTCCTGGCATCGGGCAATCTCTCTACCATTGTCTCACTGCCTTTGTCTTCTCTTTTTATTTTTACTTGGAGATAATGTTTGTGGGTTTCTATGCCTGGCCTTGAGCACTCCCTGTAGCCCAAGGAGGCCCTGAACTTAGGGATCTTCCTGCCTCAGTCTCAGAGTAGATGAGATTGCATGGCCGTGCCATAAGCCCAGACTCAGGCTAGTCTTGACTCTGATGTCCAGCAGTAAGACTCAAACATCAGCAGACTCTAAAGCTCTCCAGCTGCAGGCTTAGAGTATCAAAGATGCTTCTGAGTCTGCTGCTTGCCAAACACACAGAAAGGAAGTGGGCCAGCCATGGTACTGTGTGTGGTGAGCTGGGTTAAGAAGATCACAAGAGAGCATCGAAGCCATCTTGAGCCAAGAGGATGCTAGTCTTTATTTTGAGCAATGCTACCAATTAAAGTATAGCTTTTCCCCTTGTGACTTATACAAACATACAATGGATTCACCAAGGTCGCCATGTACCCCAAGTCATTAGAGAAAGCTCAAGCGTCACATGACGCAGGCTACTCTCTCGAGCTCTCAGTGAGGCTTCCAAGGGCCCCCACCTGAAGACAACCTGAGAAGAAAATATGGATTTGCAAAGAGAAGCCCTTTTTAGTTTATGGTGTGCAATCTATACCGCCCATGGGGCAGGGAAATTAACAATTAGGTTTGCAGAATGGGCAAAGCCATCTCCTATTCTTCAAGCTCAATTTCTTGCAAGCAGAGTCAGGAAGTAAAGAACTCAGCAGAAGACACACGAGCACCCAGGAGACATCCAATCCCCCAGGGGCTTCTCAAGTGTGCCTATGAAGCGAACACAGAGAGATCGCTCTCCATTGATTAAAATATAGCTGCAAGCAAGATTTGGAGATGCAGCCTTGCCTCATCTGAGGCTTTCAGTTGCCCCCAAGTTCAGCCCACATGGGACTAGGGAGTGTGTTGTGTGAGACACTGTGCAGAGTGAGGCCAGGCCTGGCTGTTTAAAAGCAGAAGCATCCAGACCCTGGTCAGTATCCCCACATGAAATATACCTACTTTGTTCAACAGTCCTTGACCTGGAACACAGAGACCCGTGGGCTAAAAGATCTTCTAGGATTAAGTTTGGCTTTCTGACCACAGCTGCTTCTCCACAGAATGAGTTGACCCTTCCCTATCACTTTCCAGAATGCAAGATGCTACCAGGCATCGAGGAAAGAGCTAGGAAAAGGAATAGATGGATCTAGCCCCAAGAACTGTGAATGCCACTCAGAGTACGGAGCTCAAAACGAAGTGAGGAGATGCACAGTTTGGGTTGGGGAAGAGGGACCTCGGATAACGTCTGAGCCTTAGTCACATTCTTCCTCGTCTCTCAGATGAAGCTCAACCTTCCCTGGCAACAAGCCTACTACTGAGGATGCTCTAGGTCTTATACTAAGAAGGACTGACTCGTGATTCCTGGAAACCCGGAATGGGTCAGGTAACAAACAACATGGATGAATCCAAAATCGTTCTCTGTGGGAGATCGACAAAAAACACAGAAACGAGGCCTCTGGTTTATATGGAGACCCACAGAACCCAGAGTAGCCGTGGGACTAGAACTGCTGGGTTGTATATCCTACTCTATTTGCATATCTTATGTGTTTCGCACTTAACATTTTAGCACGGTGCCAAGTTATTTTCCAAAGTGGCTGTGTGAATCTGACCCCCACCTACAATCTACTCTCTCCAGGTTCTTCCCATCTAACTGGGGCGGGATGGGCACAGCTCAGTGGGGGAGCGCTTCTCTACCAGGAGCAAGGCCTTGTGTCCAAGCCCCAGCAAAGTGGGGGCAGGGAATAAGAAATGCTTTTGAGGAAGTCAAAACAGTGCAGCTACTTGTCACCTCGATGAAAACCAGCTCCATGCTTTACTTTAAAATGTTAAATACAGAATACACAATAAATGTAAATACAGAAAATATGAGTATAGTCCATCCCTAGGTATTTACCCATAAAAGAGTAAAATGTGTGTCCCTACGAAGGTCCGCACATGAATATTCATAGCAGTGTTTTGCATGATGGTTGAAGAGTGTAAAGAAGCCTCCTCTCAAAAAAAAAAAAAAAAGAAGCCTCCTCTCCACAGTATTATGCTCTTGCATTGAGCCATGCCTGACTTCTTCCTCCTCCCTTAACGTTCACATCTGTCTAGACAGCACACCTTTGTTATTGCTTAAGATGCTTCAGAGTTTTCTGGCACTTCTAGCACATACAGAAAGAATGTGGCCTCAGCCCTGATACTGTGCCCCATCAGTGCATAGATAAAGTTATAATAAATAATACGGAACAAATATTCATACATACTGCATGGGCGGACCTCGAAACCGTGCTAAGTGAAAGAAGCCAGGCACAAAGGGCCATTTAAATTAACCGCCCAGAATTAACAAATGGGAACTGGTAGAAAGTGGACAAGTAGTCACCTGGAGCTGGGAAGGGCAGCTAAGGACACACAGACTACTCAGACCATATCGTGGCCCTTCAGGAGCCTTTCGCCTCATCCAATGGCCAAGATTACAGGTGTGTATCACTGTGCCCAATTTAACAATAGTCTTCCTTCTTCCGTTTTCTTTTTCCCCTTTTCTTTTCAGTGCTGAGAACTGAAACTAGGGCCTGTTATCTGCCACCCAAGTGCTCCACCACTGAGCTGCATTCCCAGCCCTTAGCCTCCTCCTATTTTTTTTTTTGTTGTTGTTTTTGTTTTTTAAATTCTGAGGCAAGGACTCACTAAGTTGTCTGCACTGGCTGCGAACTCACTTTTTATACCAAGCTAGCCCTTGACTTATACCCCTCCTGCCTCAGCCTCTCTAATGCCAGGGACCTGAGGATAGCTGGCCCACGAGCTCCCAAGTGGTTCTGTTTCTATAGGCATACTGGGTTACAGATGGAGGCTACCACATCTAGCTTTTACATGGGCTCTGGGTTTGAAATGCATGCAGTGCGTGCTTCTGCCTACTGAGTCACTTCCCAGGGCCAGGAACTGTGTGTTCTGTTCAGTCCTGGGCATGTTCAGTAAGAGCTTCCCAGAAAGAGCAGAGCATCTCTTTTGGGAAGAGCTCCTCTAGGTAGATGAGGCTGGGGAGCGAGTTTGCAGGAGAAAAGAATATGACAATGATCTCCACACTTCCTAGCCTGAAAACAGGACATATGGGAACATCCTTGGGGGACCGGCATGTGGGTTAGATGGCAGAGTGCTTCCCACAAAGCCCTGAGTTCAGTCCACAGAATTGTACATAAACTATCTGTGGTGGTTCGTGTCTGTAATCCCAGCATCCAGGAAGGCAGATCAGAGGTTCAAGGTCAACTGCATTTCACATAGAGCTCAAGGCTGGCCTGGGATTCATGAGAGTCTTTGTTTGCTTTGGGTTTTTTGTTGTTCATTCATTCATTCATTCATTTGTTCATTCTTTCATATGTTTGTTTGCTTGTTTTGTTTGTCTTAAAGTTTTAGGGTTTTTTCTTCTTTGTGTATAAACACTAATATGATCTCTTGGCCTTTAGTAATATACTCAAGAAGAGTCACGTAGTCCAACTTAATGAAGCCCATGTCCTTTGAGTACCGACAGAAAACTTCCTGCACATGTTCAGCCCATATTTCCAGACCAAGCCCTGGCACGCTGAGCAGACACGGCAGGAGAGAACCCTGGTCAGACATGCAAGGGTTGATTCCAGTACAGCTGCTGGTGACCCATCTTGCCTTCAGACTGCCAGTGAGGGAAAAGGTGAGGGGCTATGTTTAAAAGGAGGAGGGCGAAGAGGATGAAGAGGGCAAGGAAGAGGATGAGACCTGTCAAGGGCAATAGGATAAACCATATGACATCGGGTGAGGCAGGAATGGCCCTGTGAAGCTGTGCCTTACAGTCTTCCCCACATAGGTTCAAAGAGAATCCAGGTAGCTGGTTCTAAAAGAGCAGGGTGTCATTTGCAATACTTTGAAACCAATGGTAGCATGTGAGCAGACAGGGAAGTCATTCTTGAAGGAGTAGCCTGTCCCCAAAGCAAGGACCTAAGACGCTTACATCCTGAGTGCCTGAAACTCATCCTCATCCATCTACCCCCACACCTGCGAGGGAAGGTGCTGTAACAAGCATCTTGATATATACTTGTCTGCAATCTGGTTATGAGGTTATCAGGCAAGAAAGACGCCCCGGGGGAATGCATATGCTTCTCTCATAGAGGAAGCTGTGAGGAAATAGCTGAAATTTATCTTGAGGGAGATAATAGAAACACTTTTTTAAAATGTGGAAAAAACAATATTTTCCCCTAGAGCATTAAAGCCTTTCCAGGCTTAGATCATGTTTCTCATTAATGGGCCTCCTGGCCAGATCCATCTAGGGTCCAGGAGACAAGGAGAGAAGTGGATTTGCCTGGTCAGTGGTTTTAATACAAGCTGGGCTGGGGGGTGGGTGTGGGGAGGAACACATACCACATCAATCTGAACATTTGCTACTCCCCAACTCAAAGCCCCTTGGAGGGTGACCCAAGGATATCCCTTACTTATGATAAAGGGTTCTAGAATTTTCGAGAAGAACCTACTGCTTCTGATCTATGCCATTCCTGTCTTAGTGAGAGACTCAGCCTCTTTGCCTATGTAATTTAAACAGTGACTATGTTTACTTCATTGACTTGTTTGTGAAGGAGCCAGCTTTGCTGCTGAGATGGCTGTCCAATGTCCCAATGCCTGTGAACAGAGAAGCCTTGGAGGGGCAAAAAGAGAGAAGGCAACACAAGCATTTATTGAAAACATGACTTTCAATTCCAGAGATCCAACCCAGAGCCCCACATACACCAGGCAAAGGCTATCCAGTGGATTACATCCCCAGCCCTCCTTTTACTATTATTTTGAGACAGGTTCTCATTCTGTTTTCAGGCTGGCCTTGAAGTCATTCTGTAGACCAGGCAGGCCTTGAACTTGTGATCCTCCTACCTAGGTGTCCCAAGCAACTGGGAAGGGTGGCAGGCCTTTACCACAAGGCCTGGTTTTGTTAAGTTCTTTTTTTTTTTTTTTTTTTTTTGGTTCTTTTTTTCGGAGCTGGGGACCGAACCCAGGGCCTTGCGCTTCCTAGGTAAGCGCTCTACCACTGAGCTAAATCCCCAGCCCCTTGTTAAGTTCTTTAAAACAAAATCTTCATGGAGTAGTCAGTGGCCATTGGCTCAAGAATCACGCCTGACCCTATCTGTAGGAGGCGGTGTAAGGTGTGATGTGGGTCTAACTGAGTCTGACTCCACATGAAAGGTGGCCGTGATCGGTGTGGTGAGGTCAGGGGGCCGGAGTCGGGTTTGCTCTCTGTCTATGTAGGTAAGCTTGGTCTGAGAGATGGCTCCGCCTTTATCTGCAGCTACTCAGTAGAAGACCCACTAGTGCCTGCCAGCAAGAAAGCCCCCATCTCAGTGCTCCCAAACGCCCTCATCCCCAGGGAGGGCAAGGAAAATCCTGTCCCTGACCCAACTACCCACTCCCTTTATGGGTACATTCTATCTGAACCTGCATAGACGCTCTCTGAGTCTTGATTTCCTAGTTAAAAAAAATAAAATAAAATTAGGCCAGATAGATGCTTTTCAACTTTATTTCACCATAACTCACAGTGAGAAGGATATTTATTATAACCCATTTTATATGTAAATATGTTTTTTTCCATAAAACAAAGGTTATTCTTACTCTATGGGATGCACCCTACTATTTTTTCTATTTTATTCTGTTTCCTGTGTTTGTTAGTTTCAACACCGGTCACAGCTCATTAATCGATCTCACTACCCCAGTGGGTCATGACCTGCAATTTGAAAGCCCCTTCTAGAATGTTCTCTAATGACCATTCCAGCTGTGCCACTTGATGGCTCTTTATCTAGGCTTCTCCTGCTCACACCCTGGGAGCTGATGAGCTAGCTCTCCCCACTCATAAGGCTGCCCCATTCTGCTTGCTCCCTCTCCTTTGGCCACGTGCTTTATGTGAAGACGCTCTTACATCTATCCTCATGAACTTCCTGAGATTAAATGACTTGTTCAAGGCCACACACTTGTCTATGCAGCATAGCTGGAAGGCCAGAGCTTCATCTGCCTCCTGAGACGGTGTCAGTGGTCAGAGGGTGTCCAGGCCTCCTGGAAGAGGTCTTTCCCTTATGTGTGTACTTTCACTCACACACACACACACACACACACACACACACACACACACACACACACACGAAACACCTCTCACCTCTCACCCTTCTGTATTCAGCACTTCTTGCCTTCCCTGGTTTCCAGGGGCATCCTCTCGAGGGTGTCTGTCACGTCAGTTTGAGCACACCTGACACAGGCATGTGAATGGGGCTGAGCGACAAGTATGTGAGCCTCTTGATCTGTCTAGTCTGTAGGCAGATTTCAGAATCTTCGTTCCCAATGAGCAGACATTCTACCTCACACAGATTTTAATTGGACAAACCAAGTGTGAATTGTTAAGGCTGAGTCCCAGGAGCGGACCCTCGATGCTTCCTGTCAAATATGCCCTCGAATCTGTGAGGTGTCAGCCAGAAGTCTAAGGATTGAACCAGCTGAGGATACTGAAATGGGCAGGGAGGGCCTATGGCCTCCTTACATGCAGTGCATAGGGACGCCCACGGAAACTCACAGATCCGGTGTCAGAGAGGAGCCTCTGATCCCAGAGGGACATCTGTAAGCAAAAATTTGGGCACAGGATTTATAATGGCTATTAATTACCATGCTGAACTCAGGTAGAGAGAAGAGATGAAGGCTGATAGGTGGATGGCAGCTGATGGATGCTGAATCATAGATAGCAGCGGGGAGATGGTAGGTAACTGTAGATAGCCAGGAATAAAAAGTTGCTCCTAGATTGTAGCACAGCACGGATCATAGATAGTAGCTGATAGCGGATCACAGATAACAAATGGAAGATACTGGATAATGGCAGAAGATAATAGAAGCTGATAGTAGATAATAGTAGATGGTTGATAAGAGCAGCTAATCATAGATAATGGGAGGTAGATGCTAATAGTACCTAATGGTGCCTAATAGTTGGTAAGTGATAATAGCCACTAATAGAGGGCAGCTAATAGCAGGTAATAGTGGCTGGCTTCAGATCAGAGCAGATAGCTCCTAGCTAGTGGCCGGAAAGACGACTGCCTATCAGCATCTCCTAGTTTCCATCGTTGCTCTGAATGACTTTAGCACGCCCTTACATAAACCTGTCCTAAAGTCTCTGGAGCCTGAGGTAGAAGAAATGGGGTGGGGGGGGAGGTCATTCAACACATTCACCACAAAGCTTTGTTTGTATTATGTTTACCTAGATATGTGTGTTTGTGTGGGCACATGTGTGTACACATTGGTTTTGAGATGGGTTTTTTTCCCCATTGGCCTAGAACTCGCCAAGTAACTGGCTGCCTGACCAGTAAGTTCTCCTCACATACACACACACCCCACTTTGAGTGTCTCTGACTTCCCTGGCACTAGGGGAATCATATAACATCCCATACGATGATAACCCAGGTCCTCCTGTTTGTACAGGAAGCACATTGACCCCCACCTCATCCTTCATTTGTAATTTTCTTCCCTTCTTAACTAGCTACAGGATTTTAAGGTTCATCATGTAACCCTAGAATTCCTTACCTCTGATGGAGGGATGGGTCATAACCCAACAGCAGGAGGCAAACTGTCCATCCATGATAGACTTTGATAGTTCACAGTGTGTTACCAGAATCAGGCAGTCCAAACGGCAAAGGCAGCCCCCTCTGCAGGAGGCAGACCATGGGCTGACCGTGGACAGAGAAGATTAGTGTGCCTCCCTTTGGAGGCCAGCAGGAGGCTCACCAGAGCTGGGTGCATGGCTACCTCCTGACCATCCAGACTACCTCTAAGAAGCATTTAATGTTACCTTAAGCTATGTCCCCAGTGTATTTTACTGTTCCATGGCTCTCTACTTGACTCGGGGGCGATTTCTGTGAAGTCCCCAGCCCCTACAATAGTTCCTGGCACACACAATATCCCAGGGAATATTCATCAAACTGATAAATGGATAAGATGGCAGTTATGGGGCCAAACAGGCTGGGGGACACAGACTGTCCCACTCCAAACTGATCATGGCAGATACCAATAAATCCCTTAGCTGCTCCTATTATCGTGGCCTAGTTGCAAACCTCAGGGTGATCTCAACGTTGATTTTGAACCTTCGATGTGGAATGTTGAGAAATCTCCCCATCCCGCACCCCTGCCTTTAATGCTCTTCAAAAAGCTGATCTCAAAGGACCATCCTTCTCCCCAAGACAAGACCCACCTCCACCCTTCCTCAGCCCCACAGAAAAGACAGCCTCTAACCTTCCCAGGACTCCCATGGGATTCCCGGGGTGCTTCCCTGTTTGCCTGCCTCTATGAAACTCTAGGCCCCTTCCCCCTTTTTTTGACATACTTTTCCTCATTCTCCCTATTCAGCTAGTCTAAATAGAAGTAACTCATTATCTGGCACATTCTGTCTTCCACAATGTGTTTTCCCCTTGCAGAGTCAACATGAGGATCAAATGACGTGCATGTGTGAATATTGCACCATACCACACCCTCAGAGTCCTTTTCTTCTCTGGTTCTCCAGAGGTCACAGAAAAATTAAGCAAGGGTGTCATCATGGTCACTCAGGAATCCTACCCCCTTACATCTACTTCAACAAAAATGTAAGGAAAAATATGTTTGCTCTGGTTTTCTGTCTATACATCCATGTACATATGTATTCTCATATAGACCCATATAGGTCACATATCCATGTATGTACACACTTCTATGCATATCTATCTACCTCTGAAAAAAATAGATATAATCCAGATATTTTGTGCACATGATGCACATTAACATGTAAGTTCCATCCACAGTTCAGAAGCCATTTTTGGATCTCCTGTGTGTCCCATAAGCTCTGCTGATTGTTAGTAACCTCATTTTCAGGTTCGGAAATAGTGTGAGAGGAAAGGAGGTGACTTGTTGGTTCAAGGTCACACATTAGTAGTGTCCAATGTGGTGGAAGAAGCCAGAGCTAACTGGCTGTAAAGTTCTCCCTCACCTTTGTGTCTCCCTAACTACTAACTACCATTCACTGAATGCGTTTCCTATGCCTGCTCTACACTCGTGTGCAGGTCACAAAAGGTTGTTTGTACAGCTGCACCCCTTGGAGTGTCCCCAATCTGCTTTCTGAAACAAGACTGAGATCCTTGGACTAACAAGGAGACCACCCAAGACAGTACTAACAAATAAGACCCCGAGGTGAGGATCACAGGAAAGTAAGATCAGCACACACCGAGATGCTGGCTATGTGCTACCCAATGTGTGTGCTGAGAGATCGGCGGGCTGACTGAGCGGTTTAAAAGATGCTTAAAGGATAGATGAAGGTACTGGAGAGATGGCTCAGCGGTTAAGAGCACCCGACTGCTCTTCCAGAGGTCCTGAGTTCAATTCCCAGCAACCACATGGTGGCTCACAACCATCTGTAAAGAGATCCGATGCCCTCTTCTGGTGTGCCTGAAGACAGCTACAGTGTACTTATATATAATAAATGAATAAATAAAAATTTAAAGAAAAGGATAGATGAAGGAATTTTAAATGGTATCTTTTAATGGCCACCTCTGGCCCTTTGTTTGGATAAGGATGGGAATGAGGAACATCGTCCTGCCTTTGTGGATTCCTTTCTGTGGGGTCACCTGCTGCTGCCGGCCATGGGCTAGGTTTGCATTCCAGGGTTCAAGACCCTGAACTATGAGCCAAGAACTCAGATCCTTTCGCAGGCAGCTCTGTTCCTCCCAACTCCCCATGTGTTTCTTAGGAGCCTCCCAAAGAGCTAAAGATTTCTAAGATATGGAAATTAAAGAGCAGGCACATTCTTAGTTTCTTGAATGGTACAATGGCCATTAACCAATTAATGGCTGGGCAGATGCCAACCAGCACCAGGGTAATTATTAGATGATAATTGCCATATCATTAGAAGGTAAATATAGGGTCGAACTGTCATCCACCCTGTAGAGGGCAACTGGGAATTCATTTTATTCCTATTAAGTATAATTATCCCCCAGTCTCTAGGAACCTGTGATTTCCAATGTAATTATATAGTGTTTGCCAACTCCATCCACAAGGGAATGAGTTCAAAAGCAGACAATGAAGGGCAGAGTAGGAAGTAGTAGAGCAGAGGCTTAAAGCTCATAGCCGAGTCAGGGTTAGGAGCTAAGTCAGTTGGATAAGTCCAAAGACAAAAGGACGAGGGAAGAGAACAGGCGAGAAGAGGAAAACACGTCAGTTACTATGGTGGGCTGAACAGGAAATGCTCCCATTGGCTCATGTGTTGAACACCCCTGCCGCTGGTGGAGTTCAGTTGTAGAACCTTTAAGAGGCGGAGCCTCACTGGAAGAAGTGGCTCTAAGCTAATGGGCCTTAAAATCCAAGCCCCATCTCCTCCCCCGACCTCTGCTTCCTGCTCCAACCATTATGCCTTCCCTGCCTTCTGCCCCAACTTCCCCATCATGACAAAATGTACCCCTAGCCCTAGAAATGTGGGCCAAAATAAGCCTTTTCCCCCCTTAAGCTGCTTTTGTCAGGTTTATTTTATTACAGCGGTAAGAAAGTAACCCTCTCACTGCAGCGACCACGCATCAGACAGGAAGCACCTCAAAGCCTGTCATGGTGCGGGAGGCTGGGTGGAGTTCACAGTGGGAACTAAGGAGTGGGTAGCTAAGATGCCTTACCTATTCACACCTACATAGAACCGGAAGCAGAGAGGGAGTAGGAAGCTGAACCAGGCTGCGAACATCAAGACTTACCCCCGGCACAGTGCTACCAGCTGCGACCAAGGTTTGAAACATGAGCCTGTAGGAGTCGTTTTATGTCCAAGCCACAGCAGATGGTTCATTGGGATTTAATGGAGAACTTGTCCCTGAATGTTAAAAGCAATCATGGGGCCCTTCATTACTCTCCTAAGCGTGTCATTTTCCCTTGTTGTGATATCCAACGTTGTTGGGAGGCCATTAGCAAGTGTGGCTTGTTAGACAACTGCTCCAGGCACAATAACCATAAAATAAACAAACAACAAAAATAACAAGGTATCTGTTTTTTAAGAGTCCAAATACAGGTAAGGAACATGGATATATTCCTCATTTTAGAGGTGAGGAAAGTAGCCGGGCTGATTGATGGTGCACTCCCTTAATCCCAGCACTCAAGGGGCAGAGGCAGATGGATCTCTGAGTTGGAGGCCAGTCTGGGTCTACAGAGTGAATTCCAGGTCAGGGCTATACAGAGAAAGCCTGTCTCAAAAACTCAAAGAAAAGAAAAAGATAGAAATTCCCAGTTAGATAGCATTGCTTAACTGGTTCCTAGATAGATAGATAGATAGATAGATAGATAGATAGATAGATAGATAGATAGATAGATATAGATAAATGTAGTGATATTAAAAAAAAAGGTCATCTATAATGCTAAAGGTACCGTCTCACTAGCCAGGAAGGAGCCACACAGGTTTGACAACAGGAACATAAAGTTGATAAAGAACCCTAAAGGCTGTTCTGTGAAAACAACTACAAGCGATGTCCCCTGCCATAGAAGACACGCGGCTCTGACCCAGTGCAGTCCGAGAGACCCAGAGACACCATTTTTCATGCTAATGTGTATTAACACCATATATCACCTCTAAAGAGAACCCGACCCTAATAAACATTTACACCAAAACTATCGCCTATAAATCAAGGAGCAAATCCCCAACCCCGCCAAGACTTCCTTTGGATCCAGGAGTCGCACTATTAAATCAAGTATCATAATTTGCTTCAAAAATGTTTTGCCAAAAGGTTAAAATATCCATCCTTGTAGCTTGTCAATCTCGCGGGGTCATGGGAAGCCCGTTTCTTTTGTTTCTCTTTATTATGCGGGTCTCCTTTCTGTTTTATAACCTACTGGCTGCCCAGTAGCTCTCTCCGGCTGCAGGACCTGAACCAGGGGAATGGTTTAGTTGGAAGAGGGAAGGATTAAAAAGATCAGAAGCTGTTTAATACCCTGCCATGGTTTAAAAGAAAACAACTATAGTACACTAATTGCTACATTAATAAACCTATTACACGTAAGACGCTGCGGTAACACTAGGGGTGAAACACAAAATAAAGATGGACAGGAGCCCACCCCTCATGGAATTTATTGTGGAGCAATTTACAGAGACCTTTACCCTCCTCTACTCCTCGAGTCGCTTTTAATCCCCACCACCCGGTAGGATTATCTTCGTTTTTTTTGATAATGTTAAGCAAATCACTCAGCCTTCCATACCCAGAAAAGGACAGAGGAAGGATTTTAAACCAGATCTGTCTGGTTTCGGGCCCAGGTGTTTCTACTGCCCCACCTCCCTCTTTGTGTATGGTGAAGATTGTTCTCAAAACACTAAACAATTGTCTACCTCAACTCCCAGGTGACCCTGGCAGTGTGACGTGTTGTCTGCTGTCTACCCGGACTGCCAATAACCACTCTCCAATTATGTGTTTATTATCTCTGTGGCACCGGGTTACTGCAGCAGTAAAAATTTACCCTCAACAATACAGTACCTACCATGACTTCCAACTACTAATGGAATTGCTATTTTTGTTTGTTTTAAAGCCCCAGCAATAAAACAGGCTCCCAACGATATCCTGGCAGGTTTTTATGTCTTTAAAATTTACTGGAACTGATAACTGCAAGAACAGAATGCCTGTAAGATGCAAATGGTCTTCCTGGAAAAGGGAACTTTGGCGTCAATCACGGTGGGGCTCATAGAAATCAGAGATTGGTGAGAGTTTACAAAGCTAAGGTGGTCAGCCATAGTAAGCTTGGAGGCACGCAGGAGTCTGAGTCACACGAATCCGATTATCCTCGTTTGATAATCTGGGGCAGAAAAACCCACCCCTTCTCCCCACCCGGAACAGCCAAGGGTGTCCTTGCTAAAGAGAGAAGTCTGGACGGTTGGGTATACCAGGAATCCTGACTGGGCCTGTCCTGTGGGGAAGGATGCAGCAGTAGATGCCAGGCCCTGTGGTTCCTATATGCTGCTTCCTGGTACCTGGTCCTAGGTCCGAGGGGAAATCAGAAGGCAAGGTAGATAAAGAAAAAGCAATGACTTTGCCAAGGTTAAAATCAACTAAAGGCTAGGGGTGTAGCCTAGTGGATTATCACTTGCCCAACATAAGCAAGGCCCTGAGTCCAAGCCCCAGCTCTGGGGCCAAGGGGTATAAAACAGACACCAGAAATATGAGCAGTTTCAGGGTACACACACCCCAAGAATCCCAGTCTCCGGTTTTGAACTTGTCCATTTCACCAAGTTAATGCATAATTCCAGCAAGGTCATGTCAAACCATTCCCACTGACATAGCATATCCATTCTAGCAGGGGTTGACTTGTCAATCAAATACTTTCAAGAGCAGCACTCCAGACAAGAGAAGTGTGGTGGGATCTGGGGAAGTGGACAACTTTTTCTAAGTTGAAGGGTAAAGAGGCCTGGCTGGGCCACAGAATGAGGGACACCAAGACAAAAAGCCAGCAGGAAGGAAGAAGGCAGTAGAGGAGGGGGAAAGGTAGAGACATCTCTCACTAGAGACAGAGAGACTAGATGCAGAATTGAAAGGAGAGGCAGGGGCCCCTGGAGTGTATCCAGATCTGGGGCCACAATGGCCCTCAAGGCTTAATCAGAAAGTTCTGAATGCAAACCAGGGAGGGCAATGAAGAAAGCTCCAGGCAGATATTCAAAGACAAGATTGAGAAGAAGAAAGAGCTTTCAAAGAAAAACACCCAGCATCCCAGGTAGGAGGACAGACTAGAAAAGCTCCAAGAAGTCAGCCAGCCTGACTAATGTGGAAGTCAAGCTGAATTAATCACTATCACTCCAAACTAGGAATTTTCTTACACACAACTGATGGCTGATTCTGGGTCCATGGTCACTATAAGGAGGTGAGACAAAATACTCTAAGTAAGGCTCCAGAAGTTATCCACTGGAGATCCTTAACCTGCTCCCATTCTTGAGCAGCATAGAAGTAGGACACAGAAGCAGGAGTTAAAGACTTTCCAACCTCAGTCTGTCCAACATATACCCTGAAAGGCACACATGTAGTACATGGGCCCACTCCTAAACACACAGTCTACTTACAGTGTGTTCAATCTCATTTCCATGTAGACCTGGAAATTCTCTAAGCCCACCCACACTTTTCCTGCAGTATTCAAGCCTAACTCTTCCATGGCTGGAAGGTGGTGAGAACCAAAACTTTCTGGGAGTCCTCAGGAGCCCTGCTTAGCTGTGCCAAAGCCTAGCCATGCACATGCCTCCTCTTTGGACCCCGACTTTGGAGGATATCAGGTTTGATTGAGCTGAGCTGGAGCATAACCACGAGGGTAGGGCTAGGAGCCACCAGCTGGACCATTTGAAGAAGCAAATGCAGCAGGAGCTGAGCAATCCGAAGAAGTAATGGAATGTCCACTGTGCTCCCAAAGACAAGAAGGCACCAAGAAAGCAGGAAGCCAATGCCGTATGGGTGCATGTTTGAGCACACATGTGTATCTGTTGAAGTTAAATTGGTTTGTGTAAGCAACAGGCTCCCCTCTGCAAAAACACGGGGAAAATAATCAAGGGCAAACTTTCAACAGCCGCTTCTTCCCTCCCCAGAATCTCCCTAGGACTCTATCCAGATAGTCCAAATCCCTACCGGGATTGCCAACCCACCTCCTCTTTCTCTTCAAATCCTACTCACTCTGTAACATCTAGCTCAAGCCCCGAGCCCTCTAAGGACTCACACTGCGGACCTCCTTGTGTAACATCTAACTAGCGCCCCTCTGCTCTAAGGAATCATACGATGCTCTCCATGCCTATCTCCATCATGGCCTTCCTATGTAAAGAAGACTGATTCTTCCTGTGTCCTTATCACAAGTTGAGTATTAACTCCTCAAGGTCAAAGGAGACCCTGTCATCCCTTCAGCGCTCAAGTGTCCCCTGCAGACTCCCACAAGTAAGCAGTTGTGACAATGAACCCGGGGTTGCTCATTTAGCAGTATTTGGAGTGTGTCTGTGAGGTTCCCTTCCATAGGAGGTTATCAGTGGACTGACTGAAGATCACCCTCACTCACATAGGAGAGCACTGTCCAATCCTTGAGACCTTGAATAGAAGAAAGGATGGGAATTCACTTCTCCAGCTGAGAGCGTCTATCCCCTGCCCTGCGACACCAGCACTCATGACCCTCTCTGCTCTTTAGACTCAGACTGGCCATTCTGTCCACCTTCCTGCTCCTCCAGTTTGCAGATGGCAGCTCATGAAACTTCCTGGTGTTCATAATCTCATGATCTTCCTGTTTCCCACATACCTGCGAACTATTTATTCTGTTCTCTTGACTAACAAAGAGCTCGATGAAGGACTCATACTCAGGCCAAAGAGTTGAAAGTTCAAGGCCAGTCCAAGACACACAGTGAGACAAACAACATATGCTCACACTAATGCATGCACACTTGAGTGCACACTCACACACATGAACGCACACACAACATCACGCCCTCAGTGAATCCATAAGAACAGCCACACAGCAGTGTCTTCCAGGGTCCTACGTGACAACAGCAAAGAGACATTACACAATTGACCTCACTTCTCTAGACTGGTTACACAATGCTTAGAACCCAAAGAAGCACTCTATGTTAAGAGATTCACACAGTGATGGACTAAAGACAGTCGCTCAAGCAGTACCAGACCCCACCCACTGCCTCGTTCCCAAAACTCTTTGTTACAAATCCTCCTACGTTTCCCCCACAGCAACCCCTTGAGGTAATAAGCATTTTCCATTTGCATGACCCATTCTAGTTGTAGATACACTGAGGTCTGAGGAGCTTGTGTTGCTGCAATCCAATCAGTGAATCCCAGAACCAACCTTCTAATAGCACCTGACTTAAAAACCCAAGCCACCCAACAGTTCACAGGATAGGACAGTGCCTAGAGATGGTGCCTGTTAGGCCAGTTGGCATCAACACCTGAGGGCAGAGAGAGTAACAGAAAGTCATGGATTTGGGGGGGGGGAGGGTGTGATGGCTGGACAGAAACAGCCTCATTTGGAGCCATATTCTCCATTAGCAAGGATACAGGGGGTGTAAGACTCAGATGAACCCACTGTCCTGCAAAAAAAAAAGGGGGGGTAACTTGCTTTGCCTTAGCCAGGATGCTAAGGAATTCCATCTACAGTTTCCATGGCAGTGGTAATGAGGAAGGTGGGCAGAGTTCTTCCTGGCCTAGTCCTTCCACTCGGAACAGAGAAACAAGACTTCCCAGGATTTTTCTGATCCCTCATCTCAACTCGCCCACCGTGTTCCAGATCTGAAGCCCACCATAAGACGCCACCATCACAAGACAGGAGCGGAGGGAGAAAAGTGAGAATGTTCAGGACCACCAAAAAGGCCTCCATTGTCCCATTCTGAGCGGCTCTATCAGATGCCCATGCAAAAGGCCTCCATTGTCCCAACAGTCTCCTCTAACATTCTGAGCGGCTCTATCGGATGCCCATGCTAAGGTTTTAAGGTTTAGGTGGGTGGAAGGCATGGAAGGAGGCACCGTCTATGTCAAGCGTCATGTGCGTGCATATGTCCACTGTCCCCTTCACTCCACGCAGCGTCACTGGTAAACAAGCATGGCTGTCTCCAATTCACAGGCGAAGGCATCAGCGACTCAGAGTACATGGAACAGAGCCTGGGGCTTTAGCTCACTGGTAGAATGCTTGCCTGGCACACGGAGAGCCTTGCTCCAACCTCAGCACCCAGAAGTAAATAAATCACTGTGATTTTGAAAAGGCAACACATCCTCATTTTACTGTCTGACCCTATGGGAAGTGGGGCTTGTAACTGAAGGATGAAAAGCTGACAGAACGGAGAACATGCTGTAGCAGCAGCAGGTCACAGGTGGTAGATGGGTATTGCTAATGGATGCATGGGGTCAGAGTTCAACTAAAAGCGTGGGACTTACTCTGTCCTCATCCCCTCATATCCCCGTATTACAAAGGCAAGTGAGTGACATATAGCAACACCTGACTGGGCAGGGCAGGTTGATGGAATAAGTTCACCCCTCTCCTTATATCCTTGTCCCCCTCCCCTGACATAGCCAGGGAGAGACCATTCCTCCACCCTCCTGCAGGCTTACATTGAAGAGAATCAAGGAAATAATTATGGGATGGAGAGGATTTATTAAATTGGATAAATCTTGGCTACAACCATCCTTTTAGGCTTCGAGTGGTTTGGGTTTTTTTTTTTTTTCATTCTGGCTGCATAATAAAATAATAACATAATTAGTAAGGAATTTGTTACCTTTCAAGGAAGAGACTTTAATTCCCCTGAAGAACATCTCCCCACCCCCAGGCTGTCTCTATGACAGTGTGAGGAAGAATATGGGGAAGGAAAGGAGGGCTACCCTACCCACCGTGTGCAGCTGCTCGGGTGGGAGATCAGGTACCCATCCACTCCCTCCAAGGCTCCTCTAGCAGAACCAACAGAGGGCTGACTGCCGAGGACAGCCAGAGCATCCAGGAGTCATTCCTCCCGTGAGGCTGCCACAATGACCTCTAGTCTAGTGCAGCCCATGCCTTATCCGGATCCAGATAAGGTTCACACCCCTGGGTTCCATTCCTATGTAATCCAAGGAAGGGAAGCATCTATATAGAGCATCATCTAGCTGCCAGTGTTTTGTCCTACTTTAACTTATTTTGTGATGGTCTCATGTATGATGGGCTAGCCTCAGACTTAGTATGTACCTGAGGATAATCTCTTGCCTTTGTTTTCTGCGTGCTGTGATCACTATACCCCATTTACACAGCACTAGGGATTAAATATATAGCTTTTTCCATACCAGACAAGCACTCTACCTACTGCATGCATCCCCAACTCCTCCCACACCCCTGAATTCATATTAAATCTTGGGTGGCATTGGCCACCCAGGCACCAATCTGAGTGAAGTGAAGTGTCAAGGAAAGGAGGACTTGGAGTCACAGGACAAGAGCAGAGTAGATCCACTGTGTCCTCCACAATGTGAGGGCAGGGAGATCCTTCTCCCCTATCACTAACAGCCCACCACTTAGTTCTCACCTTTCCCATGTGTATAATGGGTACAATGTGAGTAATATGCCTTGTCCCCTTCTTTGGCTCAACTTCCGCATTGACAGATTCTTTCCCATCTCCCTCTTCTGTGACGTGTTATCCATCCTGGTCCAAGAGGTGAGCCTGTGACGTCAAGGAAAATGAAGAGAAGTGGAAAGAGTCAGTCACAGAACAGATTCAGTTTTATAGATCCTAAGCTCCGGTGCTTAATGGGACCCAAACATTCCAGGAAAAAGATGCAGCCGCGATTTAAGTTGTCACCTGTTTCTCTGTCCTTGACAGCAGTTTACCTGGGACAGAGAATGGAGAGAAGGATGTTCACTGTTCAGATGTGAAAGAAGTAAAAGCAAGAAAAAATACGTAAGTGACCTAGAAGCCTGGAGCCCTGGCTCTCTGCCCTACCCCAGCAATCTATAACTGCCTGGTTACAGTCGGGTTTCAGTTACTGTAACACAATACCAGGCTCAGGCTCCTTTGAAGAAAACAAGGTTTATCTGGTCCATATCTGTTCCAAAGCTAAAAGTCCAAACAGCATGCTGTTGGCTCTGGTTGGGTCTTATAATCAATGGCAGAACATTTGCAAGAAAGAAACCAAATCAGCAGACAGGAAAGCTGGGTATGGCTCGGGGCCAAAGTAAGGCTTCTACCTCACTACCTCAGGACACCAGTGTTCCCTTCTGAGGTCCCGGTGACTAAAGGGTTCCTATCAGGACCCACCTTTTAAAGGTCTCAGCACCATCATATGTGAGCCTTTGTAAGGAAATCTTAAAACCATGTGCAAACCACAGACTATCTGATGGTTGAGATTCACTTTTGCCTACCTTGTCATACTAGGAAGTCATGACAGATAAGTCATGTGTGGCCATCCTTTGTGTCTTGGAAAACAGTGCTTACATGGGCATGTATACATGCAGGCATGTACACGAGTTCCCTGGGTCTGTGTGGGTGCATGTGCAAGCCAGAAGGTAACCTAGGATATATTTCGTCTCTCTCTCTCTCTCTCTCTCTCTCTCTCTCTCTCTCTCTCTCTCTCTCTCTCTGTCTTTTCTCAAGACATGGTCTCTTTTTGTCAAGTAGCCAGCAAGGCCCCAGGGTCTGCCTGTCTCTGCCTCCCAGTCCTGGTATTACAAGTACATGTTACTGCAACCTCTTTATACAGTCTCCTCTTGCAAGGCAGGCACTTTACCAGTCTTCTGGGTTTGTTTCTCACTTGATAATGATGACCGGGAAGTCAAGCCAGTCTGCTGCAGTTTCCTCATCTGCAGAAGATAAAAAGCATGTCACTAAGGTATAAAATCTAATACACCACTGTTTCTGAAAGCCATAAGAAAACGCACTGCTCTAGAGGATGCAAGGTTCTCAACCTTGGCCGAGATTTTCTTCTCAGAGAGGATGCTGGCCCTCCCGCCTGCTCAACCATTCTCTGCTCTCTGACCTCAAATCATCCAGGCTCCCTCCCAAACTCCCGGTCGGTTCAGTTCAGCTCCACAGTTTCCATCCAGAAATGTACCACTCCCTTCCCCCCCCCCCCCCCCCCGCGCATCCATCCCTCATCCATCACTGTCACATCCCACAGAGGACTTTTATTTAACAACCAATTTATTTCCAATTTAACTAATCTGGGGATGGGCCATCTCTCTCTCTTACGCAAACCACCAATGCCTGGGTTGTAAACAGACTCACAAACGAGGGTGCTGGGTAATATAAACTCTCATCAGAGCAGCATCAGGAGAGAGAGCTGCCGGAGAGAGGGGGGTCACAGGAGTGCAGACCAATGCAATATACAACTGCCCCAATATAAATAACCCCACAGCCCTCATTCCTGGCCCCTGCACTTGGTACTGCTTAGAATTATTTATATATGTATCTGTTGATTCCCTGGCTCACCTTGAGTCCAGGACAAATGTTTCATCAAAGATGTATGAGATTCTAAGTAACTTCGGGCTAGGTGGGAAGGAGTGGGTAGCTGGGTAGGTAGCCACCATCTGTCCCCTGACCAGCCCCTCTCTCTATTTTTCCTGGTTGGAAGTCTCCTCTCAAAGCCCACTTCTGTGTACTATGCTTGGATGGAACAATGGCCTCCGTGAAGGGTAACCTTGCTTTGTGAAGAGACCACCAGAGAATCATCTACATGGCCCAGCCAGCATCAGGAACATACATGTCTACTAGAGACAACAGGGAAGACCTGCACCAGAAGCTGACACCTAGGATAGGTTCAAGGGAGCAGCAGACTGGATGGTCTAAGATCTGTCCCCAGAAGGCCTAGAGGCTGAGTGTCCCTGCTCCCAACTGCCCCTTCTTCCAAGTTCTAAAGCTATGTTCAGGCTTCTAGATTGAAGCCAGGGATGTAGATGTGAAAGGAAATCATGCTCTCTGTCTCTCTGTCTCTCTGTCTCTCTGTCTCTCTGTCTCTGTCTCTCTCTGTCTCTCTCTCTCTTTGTGTGTGTGTGTGTGTGTGTGTGCGCGCGCGCGCGCGTGTGTGTAGGCCAGAAGACAACCTTGGGTGTTATTCTTCTAGAGTTATCCACCTTGTTTTGGGGACAGGATCTCTTGTTGACTTGGAGCCTGTCAATTAGGTTACACTGACTCTCCAGTGAGAATCCAGAGCCGCAGCTACAAGTGTGGACTGCCACAGCCAGCTTTTCACAGGGTTCTAGTTATTCAATGAGGTCCAAGTGCAAGGCAGCCACTGTGCTCAGCTGTCTCCTTGGCCCTGGGAAACCACACTTTAGAAGGAGCAGAGTCACTCTCTTCATCTCTCCATTAGTTGGTTCCCTTCCCCACAAAGGGAAGCTTGAACTCAGGCTCCCCAGATCCCTTCTAACTCTAACCTCTTCCAGGTGGAGCCATGAGAGACTGACCTGGCTACTGAGAGATGTATCCTCTTCCTGGCTAGCACACCGAGGCCTGCCTGCATGACTTTAAATCACACCTCCTCAACTCTGCTGCACTCGGCACTTTCCTGGGCCACCTTAGAGGGCAGAGAGAGTTTATGTTAAACAAACACCTCTTGGTTATTAGAAACATATTTATAGTGGTTATGGGGCTCCAGAGGTAGAGACAGATTCATTCCCAGGCTGGGTCTCCAGGGAAGACTGTGGCTACAGAATAACTTTCTCCAACCCCAGGGACCATCACGGAGGGTCACCCCCCAGCCTCCATCAATCCCACCCTTGTTTCTTCTCCCTGTGACAATAATTGCAGGTCTGAATTGTGCTCCTGGTGTTGGTAGGGGCGGAGAGCTCATGTGAGAGCTCGAAGACAGGCTTTCAGGGCTGCTGCATCCATTTAAGACGGATGATGGATGTGAGGCCTTTTTGAAATTGGAGACTCAACTCAATCCTAAGCCAATTAGAAAAGGATGTGTTTATTGAAAGCCTACAGCATCTCTTTTAGGGCTAACTTCAAGATCCTGGTTTACATTAGAGATACGGCCTGTATCTCTAGACTATGTGAAGGGCTTGGGAACAAGGAAGAAGGAAGGAAGAATGCTCCCCAGCAGTGCTGTAACCCTCAGAGGAGGAAGGACAAAGAGGCAAGGAGCCTGCCTGCCCCTCCTCCCCTGCATCCCAGTGCTACATGGCTGCATTCCTCTAGTGGCCAGAAATATTTAATCGAATACTTTTGTTTGGATCTCACATCCCTGGTAACCTGAAGATGTTACCATGGCAATCCCCAAGTAATACATCTCGATTATTTATGGCCTTTGCAGATAGGGTGGGGAGGCACTGCAGGCCCCACAGAAACAGCGGGAAGGTGGGAGCTTCATTTCCTCTCTCACTGTTCCTCAGCAGCCCTGGAGGAAAGGCTGAAAGAAGATGTGACCCATGGTTGGCTCGCTTGAGTTCAAAGCCTTTTAACACGGAGGGCCTCACCTCTGCCTTCCCCCTGTTATGTCCCTAGAATGTTCCCGTTTCCTCTATCTCCATTCCAGGGTCTCTCAACTCTTCTCCATTGCCCTTTACTCCCTCTGCCATGGGTGCTGGGAAGACGGGAGAAGCCAGGGGACGTATGCATGACTTGTGCTCTTGGGGGCAAGTGTGATCCGAGCCAGAATTCCTATTCACACCACCTATCACATATGTGGCCTGCTATCCTGAAGGCTTTGTTTCTCTGAGCACTCGGATGAGGATGAGAAATGACCACGTCTGAGATTCAGTATGAGAACAATGAAGTAAGGCATGTGGTGTTCTTTTACATGTAGCAAGTGCTCAATAAAAATCCTAGCTGTTGGATAATCACCACACTGTCAGTCATCCTAGCATATCCTTGTCTGTGGGTGGGAGTCAGTATTGCCAAGGGAACAGAGCTCTCGGTGGACAAAGTACAGGGTTGGGGCTGGGGGGTAGATTTCTAAATATCTCTCTTATCCAGTCTTCCTGTGTCCTATGTCCTCTGAGGCCCTGACAGAGCAGTACACCATCCTGCTCCTCAAGCAGTGCCCACGGTTAGATGTGGAGTCGTTCCTCAGTTTGACTCAGCTACTGTGCTCCGTATCCCTGGCCTTAACTCCTTCCAGCTGTGAAGTGTCCTGCCTCGCATCCTCCGCCCACACTGGACCAGCTTGTCATGCCAAAGGTCTCAACTGTGCAGGTGGCCTTCTCTAAGAGGTCCCTAGGCTGTGAGTGCTCCAGCTCACGTGCCCATCCCCCTGCTTAGTCACCGCTCCATAATTATTTCAGTTAATGATCATTGATTAGCCTGGCTCCCTCAGGTCACAAGTACCATGAGATCAGAAATCTTCACACACCTTTGTCTATAAGAGATCCTGAGTCCTTCACACCTCCCACCATATAGAGCTGTTAAATATATTTCCAATGACTGAGCAATACATAGAGGCTCATTGTACTAAGATTTGAGAAACAGAAGCCAGACGCACATGTTCAGGCATGAAGAACAACTCTCCTTGCTTGCCTAAGCTCACATCATTTTGTATCTCTAGCACGGTGAGGTTTGAAACCTTTGCCCTACATGCAAACTGAACTATACCTGTTAGGCAAGAGGTCAATGTTAAAGGACGATCGTTTGAACACGTTTGCATTTGTGCATGTACAGGGTGGGTACTCGTGCATGTACTTGGGCATATATGTATAGAGAACGGATGCTGCCCTCTCTGGCTCAGGGCTGCTACTCAGTCCCTCTGTGTGGCAGAAGGCCACAAAGGCAGGTCACAGATGCTGACACTGGAACACAGCATATAATGAGGATGTGGAAGACGGAGGCCACGGCCCAGATCTTTGGTCCTCAGACCCCCCTACAGGTGTCCCCAGGGAGTCATGGGGACTTGTGAGCTATTTTAACATTTCTGTCTGCCTAGCAGAAATGACACATTTAGCAGCGATAAAGCCACACAGACTACTAACTGAGACTTCATTTCCCCGCTTTTGGCTGGAATTACATCAACTCAGTGTGATAAAGCCACTAATCTTGTGCTGATCGGAACCCCTGATTGTCAGTCATACATGGCTTTGATTAATAAAAAATGGGAAAACAAATTATTACTTGATAAATGCAGTTCGTTTGGTAGACAAAAATCTTTGAAGATACACGAAGCATGGTGCAGAGGGAAGGAGAAAGTACCTGACTGTTAAAACCTCGGGCTCAGGAGCCGCTTGCTCTTCCAAGTTCTCACGGTAAACTGCACTAGTGTCCTAACGGGATAGGCCTCAGTTTCTTCACCTGAATGGGAGTCAGAGTAGTGTTCATGTTGTAAAAATAAAAAAATAAAAAAAGTATAGTTGTCTTTTACCCCGCTAGGTCCTGCACCGCGGTGTCCCAAGATATCTGCTAGATATCTCTGCGGGAACACATCCCAACTCCAGTGTCCCCTGTCACCGCACACTTTCTTACATTCAAACCCTCACACAAAGGAACACACAACTCAATAACCTTTGACCCAATTGGTAAGATATAATTGCCCACTTAAACATAAAAAGCCCGGTACCATCCATCCCTTAGGAACATTGATAACAACCTGTAAATACACAGAGCAGAATCTTAACATCACCTGCCATGGCTTCTCAACCTCCCTCTCTCCTGTCTCTCTCTCTTTTTTTCTTTTCTTTTCTTTTTTTTGGAGCTGGGGACCGAACCCAGAGCCTTGCGCTTGCTAGGCAAGCGCTCTACCGCTGAGCTAAATCCCCAACCCCTTTCTACTGTCTCTTCCTTTCTCCTCTAGTCTCCTCCTCTTCCTTCAAACTTCTCCCACCATCCTTCCTTCTCCTCCAATGACAGGCCTCCTTCTATCCTGTACCTGCCCCTCACTTGTACTTTACAAATTCAATGGGGAGGTGGTTCTGGTGAAGTCACCTGAGTTCTGAGTATGTGACTAGGCAGCTGTCCTTGGGACAGTGGAATTAGCATCAAAATACAGATAACTCCAGGGCAAACCACCACATGTTCACGGGGATGATCTTGGGAGATGATATAGAAGCTATTCGCTCTTTGCTGGGACGTACCAGGTAAACCGTTATTGAGATTCAAGATCCTTTGTCATCACTGGTCCTAGGGTGAAATAAAAAGGAGAGATAATGGACCCTCTGTCGCAGGTGGGAACTCATCGAGGGCTTACAAGGTCTCTGAGGACCTAGACGATTGCAAAAGAAACATACACTAGGCTGACCCACTCCTTACCAGCGAGGTAGAAATGTGGTATGCCAGGTGAGGCATAAACCAAGCAAGATAGATGCCAGGCCTTTCGTGGGCTCACTTCCTAAAACCTCAGAGCTGGTGGTTTAAATCACACCAAGTTACTGTTTTCCAGGCCAAAGTGGAGGTGACAGGTGAGTTCAAATGAATTCTCTGCTTAGAGCTACAGAAGGCTAAAGTTACAGCCCCTTATCTGAAGTGCTGTGAAAGAACTGGTTTTTGGGGTCATTTGGGTTATGTCTGACTTGAGCTTCTGTGATTGCAGGACTGAGGACCCAATGTCCTTGCTAACTGTCAGCCATGCACAGTCCATGGGCTGCAGTGCACCCCATGCAGCCTGTCCACACTTTCCGAGTCGTAGTCAATCACTGTTCTATTGCTTTGAAGGTACACCGTGACCAAGGCATCTTATAAAAGAAAGTATTTAATTAGGGGACTGCTTAAACTTTCAGAGGGTTAATCTATTGTCATCATGACAGGAACTACAGCAGAAGATGGGCAGGCACAATATTAGCAGGCTTGAGGCAGAGAGAGATCAAGAATGAAAATGACTTCTGAAACCTCAAAGGCTACCCCCAGTGACTTACCTCCTCCAACAAGGCCACACCTCCTCCAATAAGGCCTCACCTCCTCCAACAAAGCACACCTCCTCCAACAAAGCACACCTCCTCCAACAAGGCCACACCTCCTCCAACAAGACTACACCTCCTCCAACAAGGCCACACCTCCTCCAACAAGATCACACCTCCTCCAACAAGGCCACACCTCCTCCAACAAGGCCACACCTCTTAATCTTTCCTAAACAGTCCACTAACTGGGCACCAAACTTTCAATCAAGTATATGAGGCTATGGGGGCCAATCTCATGCACACCACCACACACCATAAGTGTCTCCCTCTTTAAGCCCTTCCATGATTTCTTCTTGACTGTGGCCTGAAGTGGCCGTGGTCCACTTGAACCAGAAGATTCCACAGAAATCATGCAAATCAAGAGTTTGAAATTTTTGTGTTCACTTTAAAAACACTCACAACACTACCAAAACCATCAAGAGTAAACAGATCCAAAAGAGCTACCACATATCTAAAAGTGTCACTTTACAGAAGTAGAATCTGCCACCCAGTGGTTACAATGGTGGAGTTTGTTGGTGTGCCAATGCCAGGTGGCAGGACTGGACACACGATTAGTGACCCAAAAGGAGAGCTGACTTTTTTCTGTCCATGCTTAAAAGCAGAGCTGCCACTCAATGGGGAAGCATGCTCATAGCACAGGTAAGGCTCAGGAGCCAACCCCACAGCCCAAGTGCAGACAGTGGAGCAGCATGGACCCTATTTAAAGGCCAAAATAGAGATTCTCAGCTGGGTGTGGTGGTACATACCTATAATCACAGCAACTGGGGTGGGGTGGGGTGGGCAGAACAGGAGGATGGCAGCCTGGGCTACTCAGCAAGTCCTGTCTCCTTCTCCCCTAAAAAATGTTCTTGTGTTTGTTTTTTCTCCAGACCATGGTTTATCCATGTGGCCCTGGCTGTGTGTCTGTGTGTCTTCCTAATATACATCAAATAAGCCATCCGACTCTGCTGGCCTCCGTTTCCACATCTGTAATAGGCTCTCTCTCTCTCTCTCTCTCTCTCTCTCTCTCTCTCTCTCTGTCTCTCTCTCTGATACAAATATAGGCCAGATCAGACCAGATCTAAAGCAGATAAATGTAGGTCTATTAGGTGCTGCTCCCACCAGGTTCTTTGGTCCCAAGGAACAGGGCCAGGGAAGTCTCATATCCAGGCTAAAGCAAGGAGGGGGTATTTTAGATCTTAGGCAAAGGGGTGATTGTATGTCAGCTAGGAGCTGGGATTGCTCCCATATATGGTCAAAAGCTGAACCCCTGGGTAGGCACTCCTGGGTAAGTCCTCAGAAACACAGAGTTTTCTCCTTGTGGGCGAAGTTGAGAGGAGGAGGACACACAGGGTTTCCTAGCTTGTGCTGGGCCAAGCAGGGGTTCCAATCAAACACTGGGCACAGGGACAAGACCAGGTCAGCAGTCCCTCATTTACGCTGCTTCAGAATCACCCATGCATGGACAAAATACAGATTTCTGGCCCTTACTCTAAGAAATAATTTGAAGCTCTGAGGTAGAGCTCATTTGCTGTATATTATTACTAGGCCCAAACAACTAACAGTCCTGTGTCCCACCAACTTAGGAGTCCTGGCTGGTCGGGATGTAAGTTCCTATCCTTTTGAAAATCTCTATACCCCAAAAAAGCTAGCTAGAAGGCCCTTTACCCAGATACAGGCAGCTCACGTGGGGACAGGGTGGCTTCTGTCATCACCTCTTCAGGGTAGATAGAAGAAGCCGTTACTTCATGCCTGATTTGCCTCAGCACCAAGATTCCCCAAGCACTAAGTTGATAGAGTGCTTGCCCACCATAAACAAAGCCCTGGGTTTGATTCTCTAGGATCTACAGAATGAAGAACTCGCCGGGTTGGGTTAGAGAGGCGGCTCAGCAGTTAGCAGCACATACTGTTCTTCCAGAGGTCCCAGTTTAGTTTCTAGCACAAAAGCCTGGTATCCCATGACTGTCAATGATAACTCCAGTTCCAGAGAATCTGACACTGTTTTCTAGCCTCTGTAGGTACCTACCCATATGCGACATATAATCACATACACAGATACATACATAAAAATACTTTTAAAGTTCCCCCCAAGTGTTAACACATCCTCCTGTTATCTGGGGTGAAGGTAACTGTCCTTCCTGCCAGGCAGTCTGGTTAGGGAAGGACAAGACCCTGTCTACTGGGGCTGTCTCCCAGGCCTGTTCCTGAAGCTTGCTGGGAAGCGGCTTCCAGCCAAGCTGCTTGGAACAGCTGGATTGTCTCGGTTGCCTGGATGTTAAGGAGCAATGCATACTCAACAGTCAAACCCCTTTAGCTCACTGACAAGAAGAACCAATCAAGAGAATGACGAATGTAACTGTGGAGAGAGAACAGACATCTATGCCTCTCTCCTCACATCAGCCCTCATGATGAGCTCTACTGGCCAGCTACTCATTCGGCTCTGCTCGCCCAGGTACAGAACTCCCCACTCAGCCTACTCTAAGCCAGATGGGGCTTACTGGAGTGGCTATCTGCTATTCCAGGACAGGTCTGAGGGCACATCTTTGCCTGCCTGCCTGCCTGTCTGTCTGTCTGACTGTCTGCCTCCAGCTAGAAAAACCATAGGAAAACAAAACATCCCTTTGACAGGAGACTTATTCCCTGTGAGTATGAGGAGAGTCTTCATTTCACATACAGAGAAACTGAGGCATCAAAGTCAGACAGGAACTGTAAAAGATTGACCCCTGATTGAAGGTCTATCCAGCAGACAGACTTCCTCACAACACCTGACATCCTACAGTATCCCAGTACCATATACACATTTTAGTGCATGTACTTTGAAATGCAGAATGGTCAGGGGTGAGACTAATCAGGACGCTGGCAGAGGCTTCAGGGAGGAGAGGAGAGGAGAGAGTTAGCCTACCACATGGTAGCTCATGTCAGAGTTCTTACAAGGGAATAGTCAGGATCTGCCCACTCAGACGGGGAAGGGTCAGCCCCAGTCATCAATATCAACTATCTTAGCCAGCCTCTGCCCCACTTAGAAGGGGCAAGTTTAGGTGAGCAAGTCAGACTAGAATCGGGTCTCTAGGTTTCTAAAGATCTGAAAGTTTTCTACAAGCCAGAGAGATGGGGAGGAAAAGTCCGGCAGGCAGTGTTCCTCCTTCATTAACATCATGTTGCTATGCCCAGCCGCTCAAACAGCACTCGGTAAATTCCTGGAAGAGATCTTTCTCTTTTATCCAGTTAAGATTTTCCTTGCAGACCACCCCAGGAGCCTGCAGGATGCAAACCAAAACACAACTATCAAGTCTTTGTTTTCTTTTCCTTCCCTGGAGCAGAATAAACCTACCCACTGCCCCTCTGTATTGCAGCACCAGTCAGCTAGAGTCTCACTTCTAGAAAACAATGCTCTGGAGAGGGAAGACCTGAGGAAGGTAAGGAGAGGAAAGACCCTCCTCCCTGCTGGTGACTTCCTAGGACCACTGCTATTGGCTCCCTATGTGGGCTTCTCAGCCAAGCTGGACCAATGATATACACCCAAGCAGGCTAATTTAGACCAGGGACCCAGCTACAGATTACTAAGAAGAGGAAGGGGGGAGTGGGGAGACAACCTGGGAAAGCAAGAAGCAGGGACTTGGGAGAAATCACAGTGGTTTCTGAACATTAACTGAGTTGGTATTCAAATGAGATGCAAATGAAATGTAAATGAGCATCTAGTATTTTTAAAAAGAGACACCAGTGGTTTGGCTAAGGGAACAGCATTTAATCTCTCAGAGGCCAGGGATATCCAAAATGACCTCTCCTAGAGGAGCATCCACTGCATCTAGGACCTGCCTGAAGTACTCAGAGCCAGATTCCTAGCCCACGAGGCCACAGTGTACCCCAGTGCCACCTGGCACCATGCATGGATCCTCACAGAGCAGCTGCCAAGGTACCTTGCTTTTCTTAGTTTGGCACAAGGTGACTAGGGAAAGCACAAAGGTCACCCCATGTCTGCAGTGCAGGGCACTATAGGATCTAGTGAGGAGGGATAGGGCGGTGTCGTTGTGACTGGAGCTCTGCAGCTCCCCTGCCCCTTGCAGCATGCCATCTTTCCCAGCCATCACTTCCTCGTCAGTGAGAGTGGACTTTCTCTTCTGAGGATGCTCAGTGGCAGACAGGCAGCAGGAAGAGATGTTACCCATTCTTTCTGAGGAGACTGGGAGGTGGGTCTTCACCGGTAAGGATGAAGATGTCCCTCACTCAACTCCTGACATTTCTGGAATCATCCCAGGATTCTGAATTCTATGAAGCCATGAACCAGCAAAGCTTCCTCCTCTGCTACCCTTTCCCTTCTAGACCTGCGTAGACACTTCTGGGAGGGAGCCTCCATCCCCTCTGGGACCTCAAGAGTCCCCAGGTAGGGTCTGGAAACACCAGAAGGAAGACAGAAAGGGATGAAATGGCAGGGAAAGGTCTCGTTCTAGCAATGAGCTTTGTCTTGCCTTTCTCAGGTCCTTTGGGTGCCTGAGGTGCCAGAAGGGCCCTCCAGAGGGCACAGGGGAGCTGGCTGTACGGCCTCAGAGACAGCAGCTAGAAGGAGAAGCAGGCAGGAGAGGTGGTTGCATTCGGGGAAGAGACTTTCACAGTTTGCAGCTGCTCCTCAGAAGAGCCCCCACAACAAAGTACTGTGTGCCCAGAGGATGAGGTAGCTCCCCCCGCACCACCACTCCTGGCTTTGCTGTCCCCTGTCTTGGTCCCAAGGGCAGAACTCAGGGTCGGAATGAATCTAAGTGAGATGGAGCAGGGAGTAAATGAGGCACGTAGCCCTGATAGTTCCAGGCTCAGAAGTGCTTTCTAACAGAAACCCTTTGAGTTCAAGACCCATTTGTCCCAACACAATTGGTGAGAGCTTAACAAATACAAATGTGAATTGATTAGTTAGTTAACTGTGGATGGAGACCTAGAGAGTGGAACATTCATATGTGTGCATGTATGTATATGTGCATGTGTATGCATGGGGAGGTGCACATGCACACCGAGACCAGATGTTGACTTTATGTATCTTCGTCTCACTTTACACCTTACATCGTGAGACGGGGTCACCCAGTAAACAGAACTTGCCAATTCAGTTAGTGGCTGGCAATCAAGCCCTATGGATCCTGTTTCTGCTGCCTCCAACCCAGTGTGGGGTTACAAGAGCATGCCTCCCATGCCCGATAGGTCACATGGGTGTTGGAGATCAATTCAGGTATGCATCTCAATTCTTCATGTATAAAATGGCCAGTCTGAACAAGAGCTCCTGGCACTCCTCTTCAGGTTCATCTGAAGAAATGTCTGACAGTGGAAACCTAAGGTACTCAACAGACATGACTTCCCTCTTCTCTTGTTTACAGATTGGTTTAAGCAATCCATGCCTTCACTCTCCTCTTCTCCCAGGCAAACGCTCTACTTCCCAACGACACTCCTATTCATCCTGCAAAGCACAAATGACTGATTGAAAGACAGCGTATACTGGCTAAGGGCTCAATGTTTCTGGACTCGAATTCTGTCTCTCCTAACTGCTGTGTGATCCCAGGCAAGCGATTTAACCCTCCTGATGTTCAATTCTCTCCACTCAAGGACAGGACTCCTGCAAATATAAGGGGTGTTACATGTAATATACTTGACAGTATTTACTTTGTAGAAGGTGCTGTGTGAAGTTGAAAGATAATAAAATAGGCAACTCTGATAGCATCTCCTCACAGCTGTCAAACGTGGAAATGCTTCTGAATTAAGCTGGACACACTTGTGCCACTTGTTACTATACATAACTCTATCCTTGTGAAAGGACACCCACATTGCCACAGTGGCACATGTCCCCTAGAGCAGCAGAGGAGAGGTTGGCAGACAGGCCCCAAAGTATAACCTTGAAGGGAGAAAAATCACACCTTGACCTGACTTGCAGAATCTTATCCGTAACCGAGTCTAATTTCCTCTCCCTTCTGCAGTTCATAGCGAGGCGGCTTAAAAGAAGGAACAGGTCCTCTTCTGAAACGACTTAGCCATCGCCTTTTGGATGCAGCTTCTCCAAGACACAGCAAACCCATTAGTTGGACCTCCATGCAGCCTCTGTTTTCCATTGTAGGAAAGGTCCATCTCTACCTTTAAGAATTAAAAGGTTGGATTTCCTTCTAGATCCTCCTCTGCCCATCATCAGACATGCCCTTGGCCCCGGCTAGCAGCAGCAGCTGTTAGGAGATCCTCTCTAGCCCTGGCTTGACATTTAAATAGCCCGAGACCCTGAGATAAAGGTTGTCACTGAACAAAGTTCCACTGCCCTTGCCCTCACCCTTCTCTCTTACTTCCCAGAGACTCACGAGGCATCAAGTGGGCACTGAGATGGTCGCTGCCTCTTGCCACTGCTGCTATGCCTACTCTGGGGGTGGGAGGACCTTCAAAATGAATGAATACGAAGAAGCCGTTTATCACCTGTGCTTTTATGATTGCTGCGTCTTGGGAGGGAGGGGGCAGAGATGTCCTTTCAGATAAGCATTTGAAGGAGGGGGAGAAAGGTTTTCAAAGCTTCCTTTGTTCTCCTGGAGAGCCGAGCCATGGAGTTCTGGCAGACAGCCCAGGAGAAAGGAGGATTTTAAAACACAGTCTGAGCTGGCTTCCAAACTGCCTCACCATCCCTGTCATCAATTAGGGATGTTACTTAACAAGGGTTTGGGCCAATGTCTCACCCAGCCTGCTCTCCCTAATTGGATATAGACTGGGGATGAATTCCTGGGGAACAAAAAGCACTCTACACTACAGAGGCCCTCTCTGTGTCGCCCCAAATTCTAGGAGAACGCAGGCTGGGCTGGTATAGTCCTCTACGGGTGGGGCATATTCTGGGCCAGAAAATAATAGAAGGTCCTTTCTAGGGCCACATAATGCAGACCAAGAGGACAGATGCAGGACTCCAAGCATACAGGTCGCCAGCTAAGCTGAGAGCTAAAAGTATGCAGGCAAGGGAAGAGGAGGCTGATTCTGTGTGGCCTGCAAACCTCAGCCCTGTTCTACACAACCTGATTTTTTTTTCCTCCATCGAAGACCTAAAACCCCAAGCTCTAAAAACATGGACTGAACCAAAAAAAAAAAAAAAAAGTTGAGTCTAAAATTGGATTAAGTTGCTATTGACTCAACAAATACTGTGCCCAAAAATCTAATGAATCCTAAGTCATGGTCTTGATACTACCGAAAAACAAGAAACAGTCATGTTTACCAGACAAAGTGGTACACACTCATCTGTTCTTTCAATTCTTAGAAGGCTGAAGTGGAGAGTGCCAAGTTTGGGGCTAGTCTGGGCAACATTTTGAGTCCTTCAGTAATACAACACCACCTTGTCTCAAAAATCCAAACACAAACTATATAAATAAGATGGCTACCTTCCTCCACGCAGTAACTGACTCCCACAGTTACTCAGGAAAGTAGGTCTCCTACTGTACTAAGGCTCTCTGACCTTCAGAAATGACTGAGCATTGGGGTTCAGGGAGCTTCCAATTTTATCCTGAGGTTCCCATGAGAGGTGTAGCTATTTTCTGTCCTCTTAAAAGGAAAGCTCAGGATAGATTGTTTACATAAAACTTGGCTAAATTCTTAGGAAAGACCTAGGTTAATTCTAACCTAGACAGTTGCGTTTGAGAGCTCATGGTCGGCCCAAAGCCTTACAAGATGCTCCTCCATCATTGAGGCCTCTAGGCTGGTCTTCCTTTCCAAAGGTACTTTATTCCAGGCCACCAGGACTCTAGAGGTTCAGCATGAGGGGAGTGAGGTAGGATTCCCCTCAACACTGTTGGAAAACTGCTTCTAAGTTGTTTATGCCTCTGCTTGGGTCTCTTGGCTGGGTAATTAAGGGACAAAATGTCTACTGGGTATTGTCCTCAAGGATCTTATGGCCTCACAACCTATAAACCATAAGCATACCAGCATGTGGTCCCACAGGGCCATTGGAAATGCACATGTGCAAAAGCGAAGGGACTGGTCTCTAGTTCAAGTGGGCTGAGCCTTCAGCCTCAGTTTCTGGCTCATCTTTCCAGTACTCTTCGGCAATTATGTCCTGCCTTGCTTGGCTGGTGCCCTAATGCATCCCTGCCTGCCTCTTGCCAACTTCCTGCTGAAGTCCAAGAGTCCCAACACTATTCCCTAGAACTTCTATTTGCTGGCAGAGCTTCTGCGCTAGGCAGATGGACCAACTGCATTTAGCCTACAGATAGACATCCACTCCGTGCAATGACCACTCCCAACCTTGCCCTACCTACAGCTGTGCTCCTTACCCCAAATCACCAACCCACCAAGGCTAGTGACCTGATACCAAGCTAAGGTCATCCCCAGTCTTCATGGAACTGAGGAAGGAACAATTCCAAAACCCTCATAGAGAATCAGCCATACCACTAATTCAGTCATACTAGGGACTCTTCATTCTCCAAAACCCTCCTCAAGGTGAGTAGTCCATGAATTTCCACAGCACAGGAGTTTACCAACAGTAACCTAGAGGAGGGTAGAACTTCTACTGCACATGAGGCAAGGGTTAGGGCTATGGATATACCTTACTGAGTCAACTGAAACCTTTTGGAGTGTTGGTGTCCCCAAATCACCAGTAAATCCACGAAACCCACTAAACACTGAGGTATGCCCAGATGGTAGAGAGAAACCAGGAGAGCGGAAGATCACACAGGATACACACAGGACTGAGGGCAGATCACACAAGTTTGCTTAAAAGAGGTCTAGAAGTCATGGGAGGTCCATGTTGCAGAACCTCCCAGAATGAGAGTTCCGGTTAGAATTAATATATCTCTAGAGGTTGAGTTCATATCTTCTTCACTTTCTTTCTTGTTCATTGTATAGGGATTGGATCCAAGGGCATTGTGCATGCCCAGTAAGTACTCTACCACTGAGCTACACTCCCAGCCCTTGGGTTTCAGGTTTTGTTTGTTTTGAGAACAAACAAACTTATCGCTTAGATCAGGCCAGCTGAGGACTTCCTATTAAGCCCATCCTGACCTCAAATTTGTAATTCTTCTGCCTCAGCCTGTCATGTACTGGTTTGACAATTTCGCGCCATCATACCCATCCCCGGACACATCTTAAAGAACAATCATGACTCCCATCTTCTACTTCTGGGACCAATTTTGTATGCTTTGCTCTTGTAAGAGCTTTGTTCTTATAAAATCCTTTAAGATGGACAATAGTCCCCATCTTAAAGATAGGGAAACCAAAATTCAGAGTAATTAATCCTCCCCCCTTTCCCCCAAGATCATATGTAACTTTTGGATTGCAAAGATAGGATGTAAACACTGGTGAGCTAGTCTAAAACTCATTTTATTTCTAGTGTAACATACTGGCCTCCAGAATTTTCTTGGTTCCCTTCTCTCCTTATCTTGGTATGTTATCTTTCTTTCTTCATCCGGTCGTCTAAGCACAGGTCTATACTGAGGTTATATAAGTTACACCAACAGTCACTTCACAAACATTTCTCAAACTGCTACCATTTGCCAGATATTGTGGAAGACACTGAGGGCACAAACACACAAATAATTACTAAGTATTGAGTATGGAGCTACTGGACAGCACAGAGCTGGCCCAGGTTCTGCCTTGGGACAAGTAACAGAGAAGATACCGTTAAAAGTACACAGTACACAGTCCAAGTGGTTTTGTTTGCTTGGTTTTTGTTTTGTTTTGTTTTGTTTTGGGGGGCAGGTTGCAAGGGCAGAAGGTGATATAGAGGGATGCAGAGCTAAGTAGGGTACATGATGTGAAAATTTCAAGGCATCAATGAAAAGAAAAGGAAAGGAAAGAAGGGAGGAGAAGGGAAAAGGAAAGGAAGGGGAAAGAAAAGGAAAGGAAAGGAAATAAAGGAAAGGAAAGAAAAGGGAAAAGGGAAGGGAAGGGAAGGGAAGGGAAGGGAAGGGAAGGGAAGGGAAGGGAAGGGAAGGGAAGGGAAGGGAAATGCAGATAGCCCCTTTGGCCAAAATCCATGGTATATAGTCTTTCCTATGGCAATTAGTGGATCTAGAAACCCCTAGAAATACAAATAGCATTACCCCAACCCTCCACCATTTAGTCTTTTGCTATTTAGGTAAAAGCAGAAAGTATAGAGTATGGACTCGTTATCACATTCTTATGAAAGGGAAAGAAAGCCAAAACAGTATTTTGAGTGTTGCCTACAGGCCAGATCCCCAACAAATTTCTACTTTCCCTGCTGAAGAAATGACAGGAGGCTTAAGTAACTTTACCTAGGTCATTGGCTGCAAATGCCCACTCCAAAACCCTGGAGTGCATGAACATTTGAACGTTTGCTAGTTCTGGCCTCACCATCCAGGCCAGCAGTTGCTGGATGTGCACCTCGATGACTGGCTGATTGAGCTGCAAGCACAGCAGGTAGCAAGTACTATACTAGATTGTGCCAGCCCTGCTGCAAGCTGCCAGGACACTCCAAGTCAAAGGACAGGAAATAGCACAAACTCTGAGGGCTTAGAGTCCATGCTGTTCGCTCCCCTTTGCACCTGAAGACCTTCCCCCTAAGCAACCTTAGTTCTTTGTATCCCCACCTTCCCTTCCCAGCCAAGAAGTCTGAATACCAGCCTCAGGAAAATGTCAGGCAGACCTGGTCAAACATATGCTTGCATCAATAGCACTCATAGGGAGCATCAACAGTCACGAGGGGAAAGAACCCAGGGCCAGGGGTGGGGCATATGGCATCCCATCAACCCTGTGACTGCTCTGAGGACCCTCAAGCCTCTCTGAAACAAGGGTTGTCTATGAGCCTTCATCATCCATCCCATGCCATGCCCATGGCAACTCACCCAGCTTTCAATCGCATGCCAACCCATGAGCTGGCAGAGATGCCAACAAGGCTCGACTCCCTCTGCCACCTGCCTGTTGTCACTCTTCATTGAATATCATTGCCCTTCCACAGGGCTGTGCTCCCAGGCTCCAGGCTTCCAATCTGCTTTCTGGGAGGCTGACAGAGGACAGGCAGGCAGGGGGAGGCTGCCCTGCCTTACTCCCACCAGCTCCTTGCCCAGGGCATGAATGTTGGAACAAGTGCTAGGAACCCAGATGGTAATTGCTGCCATCTAATTACGCGTGCATATGATAGTAGCCAAAAGCATTTGACTATCTCCTGCAGTCTTAAGCACATCAAATGGAGAGGCCGCACAGGTTCGAGGATTACTCCAGCAAGATAATGGCTGACAAGACTGCCTGCTGCCACTCAAGCAGTCACTGACAGGCTGTCATTGCACACCAGAGACCTTACTAACCATCCAAGGAAAGAGAAAGGGCTGAGCTGAACTCTCTTCGGCCAGCAGGATGTAAAATCCTCCAAGGCTCAGAGCCCTAGGCATTTCCAATATCCCGTCCTCATGGTTCTAACATTGATGAGCAGAGAGCCTAAAGTCTCTGATCAACAACAACAACAACAACTACCACCCCATAAAACAACCCACTGTTTTTGTTCATGTCTTAATAATCAGAAGCTATCCCCCTGTTCTTCTAAAAGCACGATACCTGGCTCACCTAGTGCAGTCTTTCTTACAGCAATAGAGAAGCCACTTGGACACCAGATGCTTCTCCTTCATCTACAGGAGAGCATCTTCTCATATGGCTTCCATTTGCAGTTAATAGGGAAGAAGTTATTACCTTTCCCCGGTCCTGTTTGTGGAAGAACAGACATGCTCTTTGGGTTTATTATCTTTCTGGGACCTGAGATACTTAGCACAAAGCCTTGCCCACATTGGGGTTCAAGGAAAGTTTCCTGAGCTCACCTTCTCCTTCCTAGTTGGCAACTTTCTCTTTGTCAACTGGAGCAGACAACATGTGAGAGAGTAGAAGCCCAGGCATGAACAAACCACAGCTTCCACCCTAGAGACACGGTCCCTGTGTCTCAGCAACATTAGACCCTAAGTTGCATTTTGGACCATTGGGCATTTGGAAGGGAAGAAGAATGCCAAACAAAGAAAAAGTTGGGTAGAAGCTGAAGGCAGAGTGAGCCCTATAAAAAGCTGATGCTTTAGTGAGCGCTCAGCAAGGCCTTCTCAGGATGCCAACGCCACACCTTTCACAGCATTTCTTGGACCAAGTATGCAGGAGGTAAGTAATTCACCCGTATGTGAGTGGATGTTCTATGATGTGCTTCAAGATTCAAGACAGTGGTATGGGAGCCCTATACCACCAGAGTCCACGCACACACCTCAGGATTCTGCAGAGCTGCTGAGGGCTTTCCAGAGAGCTAGAAGATGAAGAGGGGTGTGGTTGGAGATGACTCTTTCTGCCCCTTGGCCTAGGCGAGCTGCTGCTGAGACAGCACAGTTGAGGGTGGGGCTAATACACAGCAGATAACAGTGGGCTATAGATATCTATAGTCAAGATAGAGTTCCAAGAAGATCTAGGGCAAAGCTCTGTGAAGGCTTAGTCTAAGGACTTGAATGCAATCTGAGTGTGGGGATGGCTTGGGAAGACGAAATGTTCTGAGCCCACAGCCCAAGTAGAAATTGAGGCACAACACCAAGGTCATCTCCAACACCAAATGACAGCAAAGTAAAAGTCACAAAGAGGATGTGGCAGCTCCCCTCTGGGTCCCTTTAGGGGAGCTCACCTCACTGCAGCTGAACCCAGGAGGGCATCTTTATTAGGTAGGTGGAACTTGACTTTCAAAGGGTTCATAGAAAGTGGAAAGCACCTTGGACAGCAGCAGGGCGTGCAAGCCAAAGGCAGGATGGTCTACAAGGACAGCGTATTATATTGAGGATACGGGAGGCAGTCTTGTAACGGGACTTGCCAGTCAGACTTGGGAACTTTGGAATCTTGGGGGAATTATAAAGCCAATGGAAGGACAGAGATAAAATGGAAGAGGGGGAATGAATATAGCTAAGATGGCCTCTCAGGAGTGTAAAGTCTTTTACGAAAACCCCAAGGAGACAATAGCAATACCCCCGTGTATGACTGCTGACCAGGTGGGGTGTTGAGATAAAACAGAAAGAGATTCGGCAAGTGGCAGGTACAGAGTGCTGAAGAAACGGGTGCAGTACTTAAGCCTCCCTTCTGCTGGTTCATCTCCTGCCTGGCTTTAGGTTAGGTTTACTTCAACTCCGCAGACTATACCTGGAATAGAGAGAAATCAATGCCAAACTTGGCTCGGCTCCTTCTTTTCACCCTAGCCGCCATCTTCTCTTTCTCCTCCTGTTCTTTTCTTATCTCCAGAGAGGATCTTTGCTTTGCTTCTCCCCACCCCCCACCCCCACACACCCCACACACACTTCCAGCATACAACGACCTCCCCGACACTAGGAAGTGGGTGTGTCAGACTGTAGCTCAATGAAGGTGAACAGTTGATACCTCATGGATGCTGAAGAGAGAAAAGACATCCTGGGTGGTTACAAGATGACAACTGATCAGCGTCTGCCTCCTTCCTCAGATGCATTTTGTCACCTGATCACCCAAAGCAACCAAGAGAGGGAGCCCACTGCAGCCCCCTAGGTACAGGAGAGTTGGGGGCTCTTTTGATCCCAGATGTGATTAGCCCTGTTCTGGCTGCCCTCCTTCAGCTCCCCTGCTGTGAGAGAACACAGAGAGGGTCTGGACTCCCTTTGAAGTCCATCCTGGGAGAGGGCAGTGCTTCCTTTTCCTGCAAGCCCTGTGTGCTTAGGGAACCCACTTCCAAAGGGCAATGGACAGAGGCTCTGGACAAGGGTGTGCAATAGCCCTCATTGTTCTAGGACCCCAGGGTGTGTAGGAGACAATATGGTCAAGCGACCTTTCAAAGGCCATTGAAGCTCCCTGAACTGCAACTTCATTATCCGAAAAGCAGGGATCGTTCCATGCATACTGTATTAAAAGATGTCATTGACACTTCAAGATTCACCACCCACCTTCTTCTGTTACCAAAAAAAGAAAAAAAAAAGAAGAAAGAAAAGAAAACAGGAACTACCAACTATGCTGTGTCATCCACCATAACTGGGATCCTGATGTCAAAGACGATAAAAGGATGGGGGTGGGAGGGAAACAATTGTGAGAATTCATGCAAGATGGTCATAATAATTCTTACTGCACAAGGAGGGCTTTGGAGAGGACCCAGTGGGCTAACGAGCACCATCATGCTTGGCAAACCAGGAAGCTGGGTGAAGGCATGAGGTGTGTTTATTATCAGAGTGTCGTGATGGTCAAGTTCCCAAGTGACATGAGGATGTGAGCAGCCTGAAGCCATCTGGTTCATCACCTTCAACACTGCATCCCCAGTGTCCAGAAAAACTCAGCACACGGACAGGTTCTCAATGCACTCATAATTAGATGAATGAGGTCTCGCTCCATGGCAGACACATTGGGAATATATGATCGAGTCTCTCCTGGTCCCCTTCTGGTCCCCTTCTGGTCTCCTAGCTGTAGTCTCGGTGAAAGCCCCAGGTCAAGGCCCCTTGAGATTAGTAGGTACCATCTTCCCCCGTGAGCCTTGATTTTTCTATAATGAAGATGAATACTAGCGCCATGAACAGACAAGGACTGTCCCTCCTTCCCAACAACACAAACAGTGGGAGCATTTATAGAGCAATGACTGTGTGAACAGCCAGAGGCTGAGTTCTGCATGGGAAAGACAAATGAGGTCTTCTCTTCCCTGGAGTTGATTGATTGAGAAGAAAAGATATAAGAATAGAGAAAAATTAAGGCAACATGAGACCTGTGCACAGCGTTAGAGACCTGCTCTTTGGTTGGTATATTTGTTTGCTAGAATTACCATAACAAAATGTCGTAGACTGGATGGTTTAAGCAACAGAAATTTATCATCTTACAGTTCTAGAAGCTTCAAGTCACAAGATCAATATGCCACTGGGGTTAATTTCTTCAAAGGCCTCTTGACTTGGCCTATAAATAGCTGTCTGTTATATCTGTGTCTTTAAATGTTCATTCTTACGCGTGTATACGTATTCTAATCACTCCCTTTTTTGTGAGGGTGCTGCTTTAAGGCTTCAGCATGAACTTGGCAAGGTTAAAATTCAGCCCATGACAGTTATTTAGCCATTTAACAAGTACTTCACAACCACCTACTGTATGCCAACTACTGTGCTAAGTGAAGGAGAGATAGGTAAATAATACAGCTCTTAAGAGCATGACAATCAAGTCTGGAAAGCTGACAAAGGAACAAGTAACTGTCATCCTTTGTGGAAGGGTAATGGCAAAAACACAGAACCAGCATGACTGGTGTTCCAAGGAGGAAGGACACTGTCCTAGCCTGGGAGGTGGTCAGGGAAGGCTTCCTTGAGGAGGCAAATCCTAGCTAACCATGAAGCATTAACATGAACTACACTCTTGATGGTAAATCAGGACAAGGGACAATGTGAAGAAGCCACACAACAGTCAGGGAATAGGGTGAAGGACGATGACAATCTCAGAGGATGCTGAGGGGTGGGTGTCTCCTTTGGTGTGATGCTTTGGGAATGATGTTCACCTCTTTCCAGGCCTAGCTCTATCCCAGTGTTTCTGAGAGAACACAGATAGCTCATCCATGCTGGCACAGAGGCCAAACAAGTAAGGACTATGTGCTATACAACAACCAAACGGAAGGAGCTAGATGTGGGATCTGGATGGCCTGTCCAGTGGGCAAAGGAGATGGATCTCTGTCCTCTGAGTGATGTGAGGTCAAGTGATCCAGGGCTGAGCCTTCCCTTCCTAATTGGGCATGCATGTATCCCATCTGGTGACAATGTGGTTTGACCATAAAACACATTGCCCAGAGCCTGACTGGAAACCCCACAGGTCACCACTGTCACTATCCTTATGTTGCCTGGGATGGTTGCTTATCTGTAGAGAAGGGATGATACAAGCATCCTACAGTGTCCCTGGAGGCTTAGAGGAGATGGCCTGTGTAGTGAGGACTAAGTGAGACACACAATATAACAAATCATGATGAAACATAGCTTCGTTGTGTGCAAGCCGGCATGTCTGTATGCACTATTAAATCAAAGATTCCTTTGACTGTAAGACCCACTGTGCTTAGACTTCTCATTTGGGAAGAAATGCACATTAAATGCAGTTACATGTGACATGGGCTCAGCACTGAACTTAGAACATAAGGAGAGACAGAAAAAGAGTGCGTATAAAGGGAGAGACACGGGAAGAACCCTTGGGCTTCTTGCCTAGGTTGGAGACCTGACCACCTTGACATTTTTTTACTCTTCTGCTTCCTCACCCATTAGCCACCAATTCTGGACCTGCTATCTCCTTCCTTCTCTAGAATCTGTCCACATCTCTTAGTCTAGTCTCTCACTAGCATTATGGAGTCATTGCACAGTGACATGTGTGATGCTAAGTTCAGGTCATAGGAGAGTAGAGGCCCTGATCCAATATGGCTGGTGGACTTGGAAGAAGAAAGATATTTACATAGGCACATGCATTGGAGGAGATAGTAGGAAGCAGTACAGACAGGGAGACAGCCATGGGACAATGGAGACAGAGGCTAGAGTGATAGTCCGCCACCACCAGAAACTTGGAAGAGGCAAAGATGGACTACTGTACAGAGTCCCAGAGGAAGCAGGGCCCTGCCAATGCTTTGATGTTGGCCCTCTGATCTCTGGAGCTCTGAATCAGTTTCTGTTGTTTTAAGCCATCTGGCTTGTGCTACTTCATTATAGCAACCCTGGGAAACTAGCACAAGTACCAACACCTGCAGCTGTTGCAGCGGTACCAATCTGCAGTAGGACAGAAGGACAGGAGGCAGGGAGGAAAAGAAGATGTCATTGTCTTTTCCCGTTGTCTCAGCTCTTTCGAGACAGTTACCAGGGGGTGGTTTGGTTTGGTTTTGTCCCTGGGCGTTAGAAAAGATTTCTTACAGAATGTACTGTAAACACAGGCCTTAGCCATCCTTCTGAAAGAGGAAGTGAGTGGTGCAAAGAGAAAGCTTCTTCCAGATAACCAATTGACAGAATGATCATGCGAGCATCTACAGCACCGCCATCCCTGCGGACTCATAAACTTGAGAGAGAACGAAGCACTTTTGTAGAAAGGGTATAAAAGGCAGTATTGTATAATTTCTCTTAAATGTCTGCTGGGCATCAGGGGCCTATAAATAGGCAGTGCATCTGCTTGCTGTGCAGAGTAAGGATGGGGTGATCTCTTAAACAGGATGCAAACTCTGGATCTTTCCAGATCCATCTAAGCCGCAGGGGTGGGGTAGTGGCAAAGGCTGAAGGGCCTCTCTCAGCACCTTGGGAGGGAGGCTTCTGGGCAGGATGGAGGCAGAGGTGGAAGGCCAGCCTGCTGACCTATAAGGAAGCAGGGAAGAAGAAGGCTATCTGTCCCCAGGTGGTGCCCAGCCATGATGACACACTGGGAGCCGAGGGATTAGGGCTTGTCCTTTTCTGTGTTACTGCAGCAAGCAATTGTGAATTTAGTGGCTCACAATGACACAATTTTATTATCTTACAGTTCCAGGGATCGGAAGTTCAAACTGAGTTTTATTAGATTAAAATCTAGATGTCAGCCTAACTGTGTTCCCTCTAATATTTAAAGGTAGAACCTAGATCCAGGTGTTTTCCAGCTGCTAGAGGCTCCACTGCTCTTGGTTCCTGTGCCCTTGAAGGCAGCCACACTGAGCTACATTTTCCCCACATAGTCATCTCTCTGGTTGGCCTCCTTTGCCTCTTTCTTCTGACTTGAAGAGTGCTTCTGATGAGTGGGTCCACCAGAATCCCTATTTTAAGATCAGCTGGTCAATAGACTTAACTCCATGGACAGCCTTAATTCCCCTTTGCCATGGGGAGGAACATATTCACAGGTTTCAGGAAGCAGAATAGGGACATCTTTGTCCTGGGAACACTGATCCGCCTGTGTACTGCTCTTCAAAAATACATGCTCACACTACAAGCAAAATGCAAATACATTTACCCCATTTCTGGGACCAAAATCTATTAGTCAAGATTCAGTCGGGGAGCTAGAGAGAGAGATCAGTGATCATTTGTTGCTCTTGCAGATGTCCTAGGTCCAGTTCCCAGCACCCACATTGCAGCTATAGCCATCCATTCCTCTAGTACCAAGTGATCCATGCCCTTATACATATACTGAGATTTGTGACAAGAAATGGGCCTAGAAGAGTGTGGTCAGGGAAACAAATATGAAACCCATTAGTAAAGACTGTCAGTTAGTAAGGACACACCTGAGCGCTAAGTCTGAAACCCATTAGTACAGATTGTCAGTAAGGACACACCCGAGCGCTAAGTCTGAAACCCATTAGTACAGATTGTCAGTAAGGACACGCCCGAGTGCTGAGGTCCGAGCTAAGGACACAGGTCCCAGAAATGTGTGCTGCTTCTCTAAGGGAAGGTTCTCCCTTCATCAAGGCTTTTCATCCAACTGAATCTGGCCTTTCCAGGAAACCTAAAATAATTTCCTTAGAGTCACTTAATTATGAAATTTAACAGCATCTTCAAAATACCTTTAGTACATTGGGGTCAGTGTTTGATAGGATAGTAAGACTACAGCATAGTCAACCTGACACATCCAAGAGACCATCTGTGGTGTTTGGAATGAGAATGGCCCCTATAGACTCATATGTTTGAATACTTGGTCCCCAGTTGACGGAACTGTTTGAGGAGGATTCAGAGGTATAGCCTTGTTGGAAGAGGCTTGTCACGGTAAGCTTTGGGGGTCCAAAAATGTGTGAGTGTGATTCTCTCTCTTTCTCCCTCCCTCTCTCTACGTGTGTGTGTGTGTGTGTGTGTGTGTGTGTGTGTGTGTCTGTCTGTCTGTCCGTCCGTCCGTCTATCTGTCTGCCTCCATCTCTCCTTCTCTTTCTGCATTATGACTGCGATGAAGATATGATCTACTCTCAACTGTTCCTTTGTTCCAGCAACATGGCTCTAACCCTCTATAAACCAAATTAAACATCATCTTTCATAAGTTGCTTTCTTCATGGTATTTTATCACAGCAATAGAAAAGTGCCTAAGACACCATCCCAGGATGAAGGTGGCTTACTAAGGACTCAGTCCTATGCCCAGACACTGATCAAAAGCTCTTGTAAACCTCAGAATGGCTGGCAATTGTGAGGCTGTTCCTTTGCACAAGGTTAAGAGCATGTGGCTTCTCTGAGCCACTGTCCCTGAGATTAGGAACTGCTTAAGGGCAAAGGCCAATGTTTTGTACTTATTTCTGCATCTACCAGGCCCTAAGTTTGGTGTTAACCATTCTTGGAGATGCTCAGAGTTTCTCTGAATACATATACACATACATATACATATATACATATATATTGTCTTAGGGTTTTACTGCTGTGAGCAGACAAGTCTTATGAAGGACAATATTTAATTGGGGCTGCCTTACAGCTTTAGAGGTTCAGTCCACTATCATCAAGGTGGGAGCATGGAGTATGGCCATATCCAGGCAAGCACGGTGCAGGCAGAGCTGAGAGTTCTATATCTTCATCTGAAGGCTGTTAGTAGAAGACTGACTTCCAGGCAGCTAGGATGAGGGTCTTGAGCCCATGCCCATGGTGACACACCTACTTCAACAAGGCCACACCGCCTAATAGTGTCATTCCCTGGGCCAAGTGTATACAAGCATATATGTGTGTGTGTGTGTGTGTGTGTGTGTGTGTGTGTGTATATATGTATGTATGTATGTGTATATATATATACTCATGTATATATTGTGTGTATATGTATATTACATACATAATCTAATTATGTATATATATATAATTATAGATAGTTTTAGTTAAATAGAGATAGTCATAGATTAGATATAGATACCCCTCCCCACCTCCTTTCTGGTCAGCATGTGTTAGGCACATCTGCTGCACTGCACCCTCTCCGTCTTTATGATCTGACTCACCACAGGCTCAGAAGCATCAAGCTAAATCCCCATGGATGGAAACGTCTAAAAACGTGAACTAAGACAAATATTTCCTCTCTTAGTTATTTTTTCCAAGCCTTTGTCATGGTGGCTAAACACTCACATGCACTACGAGAGTGTAGGAAATCATCCAGATGGTGAGAGTGTGGAGGTGATGGTCACACGTGAGAGGGTTAGATGACGTGGCCTCTTTCCGTAGAGACCTGGGAAACAGAAGAATCCATAACATTGGCTATTCACACCACACAAGTAGTAGGAAGTAGACTCCCTTTGTCAGCTTTGTAAACTTGGTAAGTGAACATTGTATACTTTGTAAACTCAGGACCCTACCTGGGGAGCTCCAGCAGCCAGGTCCCTCCCCCAGACCTCCCTAGGTTGTAACTGTCTCAAAGGCCATCTCTAGCCTCTCAGCAGGACCCTCCCCAGATTATGCTAATTTTGGGTGAAAAGTCTGAACAAAAAGCCACCAATCCCTGAACTTCACACAGAAACCCACCAATCCCTGAGCATGAAAACCTACCAATCCCTGAACAGGAAAAACCACTAATCCCTGAGCTCCCCCAAACTCAGGACTTGAAATCTCACCAATCCTCACTCTGGAAATCTCCACCCTACAAGGCTCCACCCCCTAAGAAACCCAATATAAAGACCTGTATCTACCCAGTTTTCTGTCTACTTCCTCCAAGGAGCAGAGACAGCCACTTCTGAATTCATCCTCCATACCCTGGACCCTCCCAATAAATCTCTTCTATGAGATTTGCTGCTTCCTGTGTCTCAACAGAAGCAATGAAGAAATGAAGAAAAGGAACAGAGCTGAAGCTCCTGAGCTCCCGAACTGTGCTGGAGCTGCCCTCCCCGGGAGCTGCAATGCCTCTGCTGAAGAGGCTTCCTCTCAGAGCTGGGTGGTTCCTGCCCACTGCCCCCTTATCTCAGAATGCCCTTCCATTGGGGTACCTTTCCTTCTCAGAGCTGTGGTTCCTGGGATTCCGAGTCCCAGAACACCTTCCCATCTGAGCAGGAGGGCCCATCTGCTTGTGATAGCACCACACATTGATCTATCTAAGGCCAAGTAGTCTGCCTAGAAGGGAGTATTTCCGATCTTTGTGAGTTCTAACATGTCCTTGAAGACAAGAAGGATTTTTGGAAAACACTTAGCCTCTGTCTCCCTTCTTTCCAGAGACTTGGAGAGGGAGTCGTAACCATTCATAGATAGATCTAGAACTAGAAGTCAGGGCTTCTGACCTAGGATTCTGATGTACTTGTTAAGCTGTGTATCCCCTTGGCAGCCCTGTGTGTCAGAGGACCCTGAAATCACTCTGCATATCTAGAGATGTTGGTGATTTTCTCTAGAGTTCAGCTGATAACACTTGCTTGGAGAAAGACAAGACATAGAAAGCATGACTTAGACATGGCTTTAAGGCATGGGGTTGAGATATACTCTAGGTCCAAACAGACTGCAATTTAAGGATAGTTCTCCATTCCCTTTATCTAAGTTACATCTGTTAGAAATAGGCGACATGGTCACAGACAAATCACACCATGCAGCAGGTCTCACGCGATGGGTTTACTGGGAGGGAGAGTCAGAGGCAGCCTCTGGGGGAGGGAAGAAGGAAAGGGGGAAAGGGAGGACAAGTCTTTTATCTGGGTCATGACACATGCGCAAAGGGTCATGTTGGGGTAGGGTGGGAGGGTATGGAACTTGTGTGAAGGAACAGACTCTGACAACTTGTCCTGTCGCTGGGCTGGAGAGCTGGCTATGAAGATGCCTAATTGCTGTGAAGTCACTTCTAGGAGTCCACAGATGCACCTGATACTAACAAGTTCCCCAAAATCACACTCTATTCTGGCCCAGACCAGCCACCACACACTTTCTTACACTTAAATCGCTACATGAAAGAACACACAACATAATAACCTTTGGCCCAATTGATAAGATATAATTGCCCACCTAAACATACAAAGCCCAATACACATCCATCCCTTAAGAACATTTGTAACAACCTGTAAAGGCACAGCGTGGAATCTTAACATCACCTGCCACATTCTCCTGCCTCGGTTCTCTCCCTCTCCCTCCTGTCTCTTCCCCTTTTCGTTCCAGTCTCCTCCTCTTCCTTCAAACTTGTCTCCCGCCCATCCTTCCATCTCATCCAATGACAGGCCTCCTTCTATCCTGTACCTCCACTCACCTGTATTTTACAAATTCAATGGGGAGAAGGTTCTGGTGAAGTCACTTGGGTACTGAGAATGTGACTAGGCAGCTGTCCTTGGGGCAGTGGAATTAGCACCAAAATACAGATAACTCCAGGGCAAACCATAACAAGTCCCTAAGACAGACTGTTTAATGGATATACTTCCTCTAACTAGGCACCTCCTACCACATTACACCACCTCCCAATAATGCCATCAAATTATGAACCCAACAAGGGAGAATCCATCGTTTAGATCAGAGTCCCCATGATCAAATTGTCTGAACAACTGCTCAGGCACACGCAAAGGTACTCATCACTAACTTGGTGGCTATGTTAATTCAGTCAAGTTAACTGATAAGACTGGTGATCATTTCAACCTGCAATGAATACCAAAGTTCCCTGTTTATGCAAGATCATTGGACTCGTGTCGTTTACTAGATCTAGCACTCATAAAACCCAAGCCAAAGTGCACATAGTTGTGGTGAGTGTAATTATATCACTGAGCAAGAGTATTTCAAGGGATACAATAATAACGCTCTATTATTCGTTTTCCACTGTTTATGATTCATTCAGCAAGTGAAGGCTCCCTCTGTCTGTGATTATACTCTTAGTCCTAGAAATAGTCCATAGTTTCATGTCCCTGACAGAGTTCTGAGCATCATAATTCTACTTTCTGGTGCACATACCCCTGTGCAGTCCTCTAGCTGGAAGGATCCAGACTAAATATAATGGTCATTCCTCCATGGGTATGGTAACAGAGCTTTGGGATTGTCCTCGACAGGTCCTTGTTCTAAAAGATTGCATCCCCTCCCTTCTCCCCATTATTTCTCTTTTGTTCAACATTCAAAATTCTAAAGAGAAGCCCCACCTAAATAGTAAAGATATTAATTTTAAAATAATCTTTCTTTGGAATTACAGGGTCCAGAATATCTGGTGACCTCTGTAATGCCTTAGCCTTCAATCATGGCTGTTAATTGATATAAAGTACATAGATTGTTGTGAGGTTTAACAAGCAGAAAACCAAAGTGTCTGTCTTAAGAAACATGGGGGTGGGATCTGGGGGATGGTCCAGTCAGTGAAGCGCTTGCCATGAAGACCTGAGTTCAGGTTCTCACCACCAACTTTTTAATCAAGTTCAATGCTACACAACTATAAGCCCAGCACTGGGGAGATGCAGACAGGGTCCTTGGAGTTTACTGACCAGACAGTCTAGCCAATCAGTGTGCTCCAAATTCAGTGAGAGACCTGGTCTCAAAAACCGAGGTGGAGAATTTATCAAGGAAGACATCTAAGTTCAGCCTTTACACACATGAACAGGCATGTACATACACACCTGCATACATAAACACACAAATATATACACACAAATACACAGGAAGGAAGGAGGAAGGGAGGAAGGGAGGGGCAGGAATGAGGAAGGAGGGAAGCAAGGAATGAAGGTGAAGGAAGGGAGGGAGGGAAGGAAGGATAAAAAGGAAGGAAGGAAGGAAGGAAGGAAGGGAGGAAGGGAGGAAGGAAGGAAGGAAGGAAGGGAGGAAGGGAGGGAGGAAGGAAGGGAGGAAGGAAGGGAGGGAGGAAGGAAGGGAGGAAGGGAGGGAGGAAGGAAGGAAGGAAGGGAGGGAGGGAGGGAGGAAGGAAGGAAGGGAGGGAGGGAGGAAGGAAGGGAGGGAGGAAGGGAGGAAGGAAGGGAGGGAGGAAGGAAGGGAGGGAGGGAGGGAGGAAGGAAGGGAGGGAGGGAGGGAGGGAGGGAGGGAGGAAGGGAGGGAGGGAGGGAGGGAAGGATAAAAAGGAAGGAAGGGAGGGAGGAAGGAAGGGAGGAAGGGAGGGAGGAAGGAAGGGAGGAAGGAAGGGAGGGAGGGAAGAAGGAAGGAAGGAAGGAAAGAAGGGAGGAAGGAAGGAAGGAAGGGAGGAAGGAAGGAAGGGAGGGAGGAAGGAAGGAAGGAAGGGAGGGAGGAAGGAAGGAAGGGAGGAAGGGAGGAAAGAAGGGAGGAAGGAAGGGAGGAAGGAAGGGAGGAAGGAAGGAAGGGAGGAAGGGAGGAAAGAAGGGAGGAAGGAAGGGAGGAAGGAAGGGAGGAAGGAAGGGAGGAAGGAAGGAAGGGAGGAAGGAAGGAAGGAAGGGAGGAAGGGAGGAAGGAAGGGAGGAAGGGAGGGACTCTTTCCAGGGGAGTTAATGTTTCCAGGAGAGTCTATGATGTTTTGTTCTGAGACACGAACTAGAGACTACCTGGGTAATAAAGAGCCTCCACTCAGCATGACCCTTCCTGACCATGTCACGCTGCACCCCAGTTCCTGTCCTGTAAAAAGTTCTCTATACTCCAAGTTCCCCAATATGGAACGCAGGAGCCGATAACCCTCCATTTTCTCATGATGTCAACATTTTCTTGCTTGACCTTGATTCCTTCTTACCTAGAGCAGTATCCAAACAATTGATCCCAGCAGCGGCAGCACGATCCTCACTACCTACCCAGACGTTCTGGATTTCCAAATGAAAGACACATAACACACAGCCTTTATATTTTGATATGCCTCAAACAGTTCAATGGCTGGGCCACTTTCTAACCTCTATGTGGCTAATCCACCTCCCTCTGATAGTTCCAAGTCATTACTTACTAAAATATATATTCTATCTTAGTCGGCCTGGACCCAATTGGGCAGCCCTCTGCCACCCCCCACCCCCAATCCCCAGCTCCTACATGGCAACTATGCTCTCTGTTCCACACCTTCTCAGGCATGGTGTCTTGGTTCTCCTTCTCTTCCCTCCTTCCTCCTTCCTTGGTCCCTTGACCAGAAATCCTAAAACTACCATTTTTGTCTCCCTGTCCTGCCATTGGCTGCCAGCAACTTTATTTACCAATCAAAACCAACTAGGGACAGGATCCCACAGTGCCTTGCTTGTGGATGTACAGATTCTCATGTAATTTTGGGAACCCAAATTAACATAATAGAAGCGGCCTTAAACCAAACCCATTACACCTACCAACTCCAGTCTTCAAAATGCCAGTCTGAGCAGTGAGCAGTCAGGACCTCAGTTTGCTAACATTCCATAAAACTCCTTTCTGGGGAGCAGACACATGAGGTATCTGCCATCAAGAAAATGGGGCTGTCAGTCCTACTACCACAGGAACTGAATTCCCTCAACAGTTCAGAAGAGCACTCTCTGGGCTCCACTTGCAAACTCACAGATACCTCAGTGTTCTCCCTGAATAGAAAACCCAGCCAACTGATGCCTGACTCCTGGTCCATGGGAACTCGAGGAAGGAAATTAAAGCCATTAGACTTGTACTAACTTGTTACACAGAAATTAGAAAACATAAAAATAATTTTCTCCATTCTACCTACAGACTTCAAAACACAAATAGGAAACAGTGACAGCTACAGGGTTCACCTTTGAGATCATGAGTAGAGACATAAAGACATCTCCCAGACCCACTCTGTCACAAGGGGCTGAGGAAATGTTGTGTAGTCTCTCCTGTGAAGAAGCTAAACAGCATGTCTGTGGCAGGGGTGAATGAAAATGGCTTCCCGGGGCTGGGGATTTAGCTCAGTGGTAGAGCGCTTGCCTAGGAAGCGCAAGGCCCTGGGTTCGGTCCCCAGCTCCGAAAAAAAGAACCCCCCCCCCCAAAAAAAAAAAAAGAAAGAAAGAAAGAAAATGGCTTCCCTAGGCTCAAATATTGAACGGTTGTTCCCAGTTGGTGGAACTTTTCAGGAAAAATTGGGAGGTGTGGCCTTGATGAATGACGTGTGTCAGGAGGAATGAGGTTTCCAAACCTCATGACCTTCTCATTCATTCTCTCTCTCTCTCTCTCTCTCTCTCTCTCTCTCTCTCTCTGTTATAGCCTCAACACATAAGCTCTCAGCTACTGCTTCAGTACCATGACTGCCTGCCTGCTGCCATGCTTACCACCACGACGGTCACAGACCTATTCTCTGAAACTGTGAGCCCCAATAAATTCTTTCTTCTATAAGCTGCCTTGGCCGTGGTATACCACAACAACAGAAAAGTAACTGAGAGAACACCCTACTAGCAAGTTAAGGCATAAATACAACCTTCTCTCTAAAATGTATAGAGACACCATGACCAAAGCAACTCACAAAATAAATCACTTAATTGTGACTTGCTTTCAATTTCAGAGGTTTAATCCATTATACTCATGGCAGGAAGCACGGTGGAATGCAGGTAGACATAGTAGCTGAGAGTTCTACATCCAGATCAGAAGGTAGCAGGAAAAACAAAAGCCTCTGGAACTGACTTTGAAACCTCAAAGCCTGATCCCAGGGACATAGCTTCCTCCAACAAGGCCATACCTACTCTAACAAAGACCACACCCCCTAATCCTTTCAAACAGTGCCACTCCTAGATGACCAAACATTCAGATCTACGAGCCCGACGGGGGCCATTTTTGTTCAAACCACCACAGGCAATAAACACAATTCCATTTGATTTGATGTCAAAACTCTTTTCTAACTCCAATGGGATCCTGTTGACAAGGGATGTGGGAGAGTTATAGAACCTTTCTTTGCCTATAGAAGGCAATAGCCAAAGGCAAGGAGAGGCAGAAACTTCTAGGTCCTTAGTCTTAAGAATCTGAATAATGAATTTCATGGACAATGGGGAGGGTGAGCTGTTAGAAAGGAATTTATTATAGACTCACGGGAGACCTTAAGAGATGAGAAATAGGTAGAGTTCTTGTGTAGCAAGAGTGGCTCTTAGGAAACAGCTTATCAGCAAGGGTCCCATCTAAAGGTTAATAAGGGTTTACTGGGTTGAGGTATATGGGGTGAACTGGTTGCCCACAGGCTTCAGTTTCAATCACGCCCTCACAAACAGCTTCCAGACAGCTATGGACAAGGAAGAAATATAACAAGAAACAAGGCCAGAAACCAGAGCACCCCAGTACCGCTGCCATTTCTGGCCTTCAGAAAGGATAGAACAAAAGGACATGCTCAGCTCATGTTCAAGGACGAGAAATGGAATTGTTTTCAAATTCCTGTAGCTCACACTGCCTCACTGGCTTCTAGCTGCTGTTCCCATCAATACTGCCTCTGGGATACTTACATCTGGAGAGAGAGACAACGTCCCCCTTTCATGTCAGACTCTGCATTCTTCTCAATGTGGACAGCAGGTACAGGTGACCCACACTCAATAGCCACGCCCTCCCTGGCAGTGATAGACCTCTTCCCACCATCTTTCATGGACTCAGGTTGCTAAGGAATTGCAGAAGACTCTTCAGGCCTACATAGGTGAAACTGCCTTCAAGCTACTTATGAGGAGTGGACCTGGTGGACATGCCTACACTCCGGGTTGCAGTCAACAGCCCTTCTCATTAAGGAGTCCCTTGCACCAAACCCACAAGCCTGGGTTTTGATAAACACTGCAGCCGTAACCTAATGGCTGGTGCCTCCGTCCTCTCCCCAAGGCCTTCCCAGTTAAAACTGGAATCAAATTCAATTCTCCCCCCTACATAGCTCTTCACTCTTGGCTGATATCTTATCAGTTTGGGGACGGAGAAAGAGACTGTTCTCAGGCACATTCTGGTTTACAATATAAAATCTGTGCTCTGAGCCCTCTGGCTTTGCCTTTTGATATTTAAAGCCACGCTTTTGAAATTCAAAAATACCCTTTTTTTCCTCTCAAGCACCTTGCCCTTAGAATTGAAATCTGTGGCTCTCAATACCGTTGCCTCTACAATAGATTTACAAAAGGATACTTAAGAGCTCAAAAGGCAAGAAAGGGATGCTTTGTTCTCTCTGCCTGGTCCCTGCTCTTGGGGCAGAGCGTGGAGAAAGCCCAGTTGAGGCTCAAATTGTAAGGTGGAGAAGTGAGAGGGTTAAATGGCAAAGGCAAGGGAGTTTAATATCAGAACTTTACTGGGCAGCACTGATAAAATGCTGAGGTAAGCTTCCCCCAAGGCTCAGCTAAGTGCCGTGTTCAGGACTCATTCTAGGCAAGGTACTAATAAAAGCAGGCAATTGTGAGTTCATAAATATTGACACAAAGAGTTGACAGGTAACTTTATTCTGCTTATTATAATCATTTGTTGACTGAAACTTTAAAAAAAAAGAATCTTAGAATGTCTACAATCTGAGATTTTCAGAAAAATCACTTATACTTGAAGGAGCACATTTTAAACAATAATTTTTTTATTTATCCTTTGACAATGTTTTTTATGTATATAATGTATTTGGGTTATACTTACCCTCCCCCCACCCCCCACCCCCCACCCCCGTTCTCCTCTCTATCCTGTTCACACTCCCTAAGGAATGGTTCTTCATAACACATCTCTCCTAATTTAATGTCTTTTTTTTTTCTTTTTTTTTTTTTCCCCGGAGCTGGGGACCGAACCCAGGGCCTTGCGCTTGCTAGGCAAGTGCTCTACCGCTGAGCTAAATCCCCAACCTGTCTTTTTTTTTTTTTTAAGTAACCCACTGAGCTTAATTAGGGTTGCTGCATGTTCATGGGTTTGGGGTTGTTTTTTGAATCATGGAACAAATACATTTAAGATAGATTTTAGAGGGGCTGGGGATTTAGCTCAGTAGTAGAGCGCTTGCCTAGCAAGCACAAGGCCCTGGGTTCAGTCCCCAGCTCTGAAAAAAAAAAAAAAAAAGATAGATTTTAGAAATTATATATATTGATGAGATTCAAGACACTCTACTAAAATAAGGTGCCTTGGCATTTAAATATCAGCAGAGGCTGAGATCACTCTGACTTTACTGTTAGAGTGAAGGACCCTAGTTCTTACTGAAGTGTAAGATCTATTAGGAGGCTTGGCCCGGTAGAAAGTAGGTAGGTTATGAGGACCTAAGGGCTTTCGCCAGCTTTTCACCCACCGTCTCAGGTCAAGATTAGGCCAAGTACCAGCTTACCCACCTCGGGTCAAGGCTAGGCCAAGTTCCATTCTCCACCCACAGTTCTTGGGAGGATCAGGGACATTCTTGAAAATCCGAAGAATGTACTGACTTATAGTTACCTGACCCTCTGGTCCCAGATAGCGCTCAAAGGCATGTCATATGTTTAAACTGTAAACTTGCTGATGTAACCTGTACCTCTAAGAGTTTAAAAACTGTTTGTTATAGTCATTTGGGGTCGCCTTCCAGTCACTTGCCACAAGGGGCTGATTGAAGGTCAATCCTGATGCACCAGAAAATAAACCTCTTGCATTTGCATCGAACTCGATTCTCGTGTCTCACTTGGGCGGGTCTCCCAGTAGTTAAGACTCACTTCAAGCCTTACAAGAGAACCCAGCCCTAAGCAGAGAAGGTGGTGAAGCACATCTAGGCCAGGTGCTGCCCAGGGGTCAAAGGCAGCCCAACTACCATCATGCTCCACGAGTTATACTCCACTCCCTACATAAAAAACAAGTGACCCTTGTTACATCCAGGACCTGCTAGCTGCCTTCCATCAAGATTCCTGCAACTATCTCTCTCTCTCTCTCTCTCTCTCTCTCTCTCTCTCTCTCTCTCTCTCTCTCTCCCTGTCTCTCTCTCTGTCTCTCTCTCTCTCTGTGTGTCTCTCTGTCTCTCTCTCAACTGATGAGAAAGCAGGCTGTGCTGTGTCCATGCACCACCACCACCACCTCACATACACCTTGCTAGAAAGTTTATGGTTCTTTCTATACCTTCCTGTGTGGCCCCTTGGTGCATAGTTCCTGTTTATAGTTTCCTGCTGTACTGACTAGTTTTGTGTGTCAACTTGACACAAGCTGGAGTTATCAGAGAAAAAGGAGCCTCAGTTGTGGAAATGCCTTCATGAGACCCAGCTGTAAGGCATTTTTTTTTCAACTAGTGATCAAGTGGGGAGGATCCAGCTCATTGTGGGTGGTGCCATCCCTGGGCTGGTAGTTTCAAGTTCTATAAGAGAGCAAGCTGAGTAAGCCAGGGGAAGCAAACCAGTAAGAAACAGCCATCCATGGCCTCTGCATCAGCTCCTGCTTCCTGACCTGCTTGAGTTCCAGTCCTGACTTCCTTTGGTGATGAACAGCAATGTGGAAGTGTAAGCTGAATAAACCCTTTCCTCCCCAACTTGCTTTTTGGTCATGATGTTTGTGCAGGAATAGAAACCCTGACTAGGACACCTGCTGAAAGACTACACTTCCCAGCTTCCCTTGCAGCCAGGCAAAGCAGCTCTGGAAAGGTCTATGTGAAAGAATTTAATGTTTATGTGGTAGCCATTTACACCCCATAAAAATGGTAAGCATTTTGCTCAATTACACATGGGGTGGCAATATGCCTTCTTCCATGAATAAACATGGCTCCTACTAAGGTCAGACCAAACTTCTCTTTCCTCCTTCTGTCTCTCTACACCTGCTTTAAGAACTCTTTACACAAGTCAAGCTAGATCATGTGGTATGAAAGTTGTCTTATCCCTGAAAACCTTTAAGAGTCAGAAAACTTTCTTTTTCCTTTTGGGATAAAGGAGTCTGTTACTTCCTATAGTCAACAGGTATCTCTGATACAGCACCTCTCTGGATTTGAAGGGAATCCTTCCTTGGATCATATATAATATCATATTCTATCCCTCCTCTATCAAGGCCTAATCATGGCCATATGAGGTTCCCTCCCTCTCTCCCTTCCTCCCTCCTTTCCTGTTCTAATAAAGCATACCTGCTGGGTAATTTTGTGCAGGTTCCTTTCCATGAACTTACCCTGGTTTTTTTTTCCCTCTAACAAGAGCCCAAGTCACATATATCCCTTACTCCTGCATCAGTAAGGTAGCATAGCTCAGATCTTAACCAACCCTGCCTCCTTCCCTTCCTGGGAAACCTTAAGAGAGGATACCTTGCTTTGTCTGAGAGAACTTCTTATTCAGCCATATTGTTTGTGGTGGATGTAATAAATCTCTTGCCTGATAGACAATTTGACTCAGGCTCCCCTCTTTCATCTCCTCTGTCTCCCTTAAACCTAAAACTTTCCCCGTGCTCCTTCTCTGAACCATCCATAAATTTATCTGCCCTTCAGGTTGGTTATAAAACTAAGGTAAACTTAATGATTGGCACGGTAGCTGGAGGCTCATACAACCACAGGGTTGTACCAAAGCGATATCATGTGGTCTCTGGAATAGTACATATGTAAGGTCACCCAAAACTAGCAGGGACCAACATGGCCAACAGACCAAGATGACCATTGACTGTCCTTTGCTTAGCTGGAATGGCACTTTCATGTCACATCATTTGAGCTGTGGAGACTACCTTGATCTAAGTCACACCATGTCATATAAAAAAAATGGCTTTTAGACTGAATATTGCTCTGAGTGGCTTTGTTTCACCCGGTAGCATTTGATGCAAATTCACACATAGGATGGAATCTGCACTTTCTTGGGCACATAAACACTACCCACTTGATACAACCTGTGAAGGACAAGACTGATAATTTAGTCTTAAAAAGTACAAAGGGGGGCTGGAGAGATGGCTCAGCAGTTAAGAGCACTGACTGCTCTTCCAGAGGTCCTGAGTTCAATTCCCAGCAACCATGTGGTGGCTCACAACCATCTGTAATGGGATCTGATGTCCTCTTCTGGTGTGTCTGAAGCAGCTGCAGTGTACTCATATAAATAAAAATAAATAAATCTATTTTAAAAAAAAGTACAAAGGGTACCGACCACCCATAAACTTATTGAAGTATATTAGGCACACTTGAACATAGAGGTATATTAAAGTCTGGTCTATGTTTGAGATCTCTCCTAGCCTTCCCCATTACCAGCAAGACTTTCATTCCGAGAATGAAGAAATATACTGTATTATAATGGAGAAAAGAAAAGAACTTCTTTCCAAAGTCACAAGGGCACCAAAAAGAATATGGAGAAAGCCAGCCTTGCTGGCTTTAGTGTGTGACTAACACCACACTTTGTCATGGTAATAAGATCTTCCTTGTCTAATCATACTTCTGCACACAGACCATACCTCACAGACAGAAGCACCAAAAAGGTACAGGTTTGGCCTGGGTACTAATGTGCTCACCAAGAATGTATATGGTCCTATGTTCAAGACATAGAACTGTGAAATAGATAAATGTTTGAGACCTAGTTAAAAACAAAATAAAACTGTATTTTGTTCCTTTGTCTTCTAGTTCTCATTTTGGAAGGCTGTCATGCCATATAACATATTAAGGTATAAAAATAAAGTTTCCATGTTTTTCCCTTGTTAATCTGTCTTTTAATACAGCTGTCACAGCTGTGAACCTACCAATAAGTGAGAAAAAGATATTGCTGTTTCCTCCCCTACATTCTCAAAGGTGTAAAAGCAATTCCATAGAGAAAGGATAGATTTTTTCAACAAATAGTGCTTGAACAGTTGGATGCCCATACTCAAAAAAATTTAACTTTGATCCACACATCCAAGCAGGTACAAAAATAACTCAAGAGTAAGTCATCGTCATACATGCAAAACCAAAACCGAATAAAACACCTAGAAGAAAACACAGTAAACACCCTGTGACCTAAAAAATGGATCAAGATTTCCTAGCTATGGCTCTAAAAATCCGTTCATAAAAGAACAAATTAATAAGTTGAACTTCTCCAAAACTAAAGCCTTTTGCTCTTTAGAAGACATTTTTGAAGTCTCCGGGTTAAGGAAGGGGACCCGGCACTGCCTCTGTGTGATACAGTGAAAGGTGGATTCTTTTCCAAGGAGACAGACCAGAAGAACATTGTAAATCACAAAGGAAGTAGTCAAAGAGCTGAACAGTGTGGAGAAACAGAAGGTGCTACATGTAGGGTAGGGTAGAGGGCATGGGGGTTCGGTAGAAGCATTATCCAAAAAATACAGAAATACCCACCAATAAGATATGTCTGTTATAAATATATCTGCCCCAAGTGTTGCTGCACCCAATTTCATAAAACAAACACCATTGGTCATAAATAAACAGACTATAATAATTACTTCAATATCTCATTCTCATTAATAGATCATTTATACAAAAAAAATCAATGAGATGTCTCAGAATATTCTAATCTTATTAGGAACACGTGGAGTTTTCTCTAAAATTGACCACATTTTAGGCTAGAAACCAAATCTTAACATAGATTAAAAAATCAAAATCATTTATTTTATCTTGTTAGAGCACAATAGAATAAAGGTAGAAATAAGGAAGAAGAGAAAATACAGAAACTGTGCATTGAGATTAATCCATAGACTCATGAGTGACCAGTAGGCCACTGAAGCAATCAGGGGGAAATTTAATTCCTAGATTTAAAGTGAAATGAAACCACAACTTATCCAAAACTTTGGGATATAGGAAAGGCGATTCCAAGAGGAAAGTTAATGTCTATGAGTTCTTGTATTAAAAACCAGATGAACGTCAAGTAAATGACTTAAGATTATGTCTCACTGACTGACAAAGAGAGTAGATAGACTCAGTCCTGCTAAGGCTGAACCCCACAGTGTACAGGAATATCAGGGTTGAGAGTGGGAAAGGGCTGGGTGGTTTGGGTGGGGGAACACCCTTATAGAAGAAGGGGGAGGGCTGGAGAAACAGCTCAGAGGTTAAGAGCACTGACTGCTCTTCCAGAGGTCCTGAGTTCAAATCCCAGCACCCACATGGTGGCTCACAACCATCTGTAATGAGATCTGATGATGCCCTCTTCTGGTGTGTCTAAGACAGCTACAGTGTACTCATATATATTAAATAAATAAATAAATAAATAAATCTTTAAAAAAAAAAAAAGAAGAAGGGGGAGGGGATTTGGGATAGGGGGTTTATGAACGGGAAACCGGGAAGGGGGATAACATTTGAAATGTAAATTTAAAAAATCCAATTAAAAAATAAATAAAATTACATTTTCAGAAAGCAAGGAAGGAAGGAAGGAAGGAAGGAAGGAAGGAAGGAAGGAAGGAAGGAAGAAAGAAAGAAAGAAAGAAAGAAAGAAAGAAAGAAAGAAAGAAAAAGAAAGAAGAAAGGCAGACAGACAGACTCCAGATCAGGGCAGATATTCATGAAATAAAGACTAAAAGAAAAATACAGAGAATCAATGACACAGAGTCGGTTTTTGGAAATGGTAACACTGGGGATAAACCTTTAGCCAAACTAGTCCAAAGGAAGAGACAGAAGACCCACACTAGCAAAGTTAAAGATGAAAAGAAGACCCTGAGACAGAAACCTGCAGGATTCAGAGGACTGGAGCTGGGGAGGTGACTCCGCGGTTAGGGGCATGGAGTGCTCTTGCAGAGGATCTAAGCTCGGTCCGAGTACCCCTATTAGGTGGCTCACAACTGCCTATAATACCACCCTAAGAAAAAATTAATAAGTAAGATTCATAAAGTAATAACAAAATAATTTAAAATACATTTTCAAAGAAAAACAACCAATGGATACAGAGAAAAATCACAGAAGATAACCGTAAAGACTTTTGATCCAAGCTAAATTAAAAGCTTTAAAATCATAATAAACAACAGTTCATTCTCAAATAAGCAAAAGATCTTTTCTCTTATTGTTTGTTTCTCTGCTTGGTATTTTTTTGTTTTTTGTTTTTGTTTTGTTTTGTTGAGACAGAGTATCTCTCTGTAGCGAAAGCTACCCTGGAACTTGCTGTAAAACCTGGCCTTCCTTGACTCCTGACTCTAAGGCACGTGCCACCGGGATCGACTTTTCAAATGAGCAGATTTGAAGGTTACCTCGTGAAGGAGGTATGTGAGTGACAAGCAAGTACCCGATTAGATGTTCATTACTGAAGTGTAATTAAAACCATAATGAGATCCCACTGTATCTCACCATAAAACACAAAAGGTATGTGCTAACTTCTACTGGAAAAGTGATTCGTCACTTGGGACCACAAAGTAGCTAAACGCACTGGGAGAGCTTGGCCTTAACTCCTTACTTATCTGATTCAGCTCATCAGTTTAACTCAGCCTCTGGCTGTTAAATACTCAAGGAAGGTGTGTCTAAACATCGGTGATGTCCCAACCCCTTCTAGGCTGAAGGCACAAAAACAAGAGTAACTGAAGCATCTGAGTTGGCTTTCCAAGTCCTATCCTTAACTCCTAACAGGTATCCTGGCTTAGTTAGGGTTTCGTTGCTGTGAAGAGACACCAGGCCCATGACAACTCTTACAAAGGAATACATTTCATTAGGGCTGGCTTACAGTTTCAGAGGTTTTATAGTCCATTATCATCACAGTAGGATGGTGCGGGGGAATTTTACATCTTGATCTGCAGTTATGGAAGGAGACTGTGACACTGGGCAGAGCTTGAGCATAGGAGACCTCAAAGCCCACCCCCACAGTGATACACTTCCTCCCCCACAGCCTTACTTACTCCAGCAAGGCACACCTCCTAATAGTGTGCTATGAGCTAAGCATCCAAGCACTTTTAAACCTATGGGGGCCATTCCTGTTTAAACCACCACACGACCTTATATCGCTGGTCATTATAAGATTGCAGTCACCTTGGATTCTAAGAACAACAGAGCCTCAAAAAACAAACAAACAAACAAAAAAAAAATCTGTGGTAAATACCACCCCTACATACGCTCAAGAGAGAACAGCTGTCCCATAGGAGCCAGATGTCCCCTCAAGCAATAAGGACTTCTTCCAACCACACAGCAGGACAATAGTTGATAATAATCACCCAACCCATATCTTTTTTATAATTAATTTTTAATTGTATATGCATTGGTGTTTTACCTGCATGTTTATCTGTTGCAAGTGTCTTACCCCCACCAAATTCTTCCTCTATTCCTTCCTGTTCGAAGATGAAGTAGCTGAACCCTTTCTGTGTCTCCCAGTGTGATCCTGTTGATTAAATCATCCTGATTTTCATCACTTCACATCTCTAGTGGCTCCACAGAGCTGGGTGGCTGAGTCTAGTCCTTCTAGAGTCTTTGGGCTTTTGCCCTAAAACTCTGGCAATGTATCTATCAGATACAATGTATCTATCCTCTGTATCTATACAAATGACCAACCATGAGAAAGCTGAATGAAAGGGTTGGCGAGGAATGCTGGTACACTGCTGGGGAGGTAAAAGGATACAAATACTGTTTCCAAAGAAACCAAAATGTACCTGCTACAGAGTCCAGCTGTTCTTTCCCTGTGTCTCAAAAGATAGTTCCACTGGTGGGGGTCCCAATGTACTGCTTCCCTCCCAACACTTGGGAGGCAGGATGAGAGATAGGAGAGGCAGCCACGAGACAGACAGAGAGAGAGAAATAGATACACAAAGAAATGAACACACACACACACACACACACACACACACACAGAGAGAGAGAGAGAGAGACAGAGAGACAGAGAGACAGAGAGACAGAGAGACAGAGAGACAAAGATATAACTATAGATACACAAAGAGATAAACAGAGAGAAAGACAGAGATAGAGACACAAAGAGACAAACATATACACAGAAAGAGACAAAGGTAGAGACAAAGAAAGATAGAAAGAAAAAGAAATAGCTATAGATACATAGACACACAGAGAAAGATGCAGACAGAAACAGAGAGAGACACAAAGAGACAAATACATACAGAAGCAGACAGACAGAGACAGAGAGAGACAAAGAGACCACATAAAGGTCTGAGTTGACCTTATTGGCAATTCTAGAATCAGGCAACATTTCCTTCCATCAATTAGAATGTGTGTTCTGATAAACTGATTTTACTAAGAAATGGAGAAATGAAACAGAGAGGTGATTGGCTATTTCAAAGCCCTCTTTCTTGTAAGGGCGAAAATTGAACAGCCTTGCATACCACTGAAAGGGGCTTGTCTGGGGAATTGGGCTACTACCTATCACGTTCCTAGTTTGTCTGGAACCAGGTAATCAATTTGATTTCAGCTCTGTGGCTAGAACTTCAGGGCCAGGGACTCTATTTTGGTCTGGTCATTTGGGACTAGTGCCAAAGCCAGCCCCAATCAAGGGCTCCTAGAGATCTAACGTAGCAGGGCCTCTCTTGTGGTCAGGCTCTTGTCTGGGAGACTAGAGCTTTCCGGCTTGGATAGTTAGGATCACCTTGAGTTTCTGCTCTTGACGTGTCAATCACAGGTTGTGGGGTCTTTCTGATCAGACATTTGTTTGAGTTTTTGTCAATTCAGACAAAGAGTGACCATTTGACATTTGACAGATGGGCTGCATACAGACATTTAAAACTGTTGATAGAATGGCACTCTCCAGAGATAATACACTCATGAATGTCTGGAGGAAAATACCAAGAAATTGGCATTTGCTGCATACATCCAGGGTATCTTTGAATCAAACCAAACCAAATCAAATAGATCAAAGAACTAGCTGGGTGAGGAGCTTACTCACCTATCCAAGTGGTTGTTAGGTTTCACATCTGAGTCTCCAGGATATCTGAAGATGTTTTGTTTGCTTGATTTTATTTGGTTTTCTTTTCTTCTTACCATTATTTTTTATTTCCATTTATTTATATTTCGAGATAAAGTCTTCTGCATTGTATTTAAGGCTATGCAGCAGAGGATGACCTTAAGCTTCTTCTGATCCTCCTGCTGAAAATATAGACATGAGCCACCATGCCCAGTTTTAGGTAGAGCTGGGGATAAAATCCAGGAGCTCACACATGCCAAACAAGTACCCTACCAACTGAACTACATCTCCAGCTTACCTGAGGTGTTCATCTCTGTGTAACAAGAACTGGCAGCAGCTTCCAAGTGTTCTCTTCACTCAAGCAGTAGGCTTCCTCAGTTGCCATGCATGACTAAGATCAAATAGAGCAGGGAAAGAGAACAAGCCACCTGACTCTGTTACAAAAGGGCTGCTAGTATAATATGACTGCAAGTTGCATCCCCAATATTTCCTTGTGTCCCCTCAAAGCTACTGCTTATAAAAGTCTAACCACAGCATTGTTCTGACACAGAAAGGAGCAAATACGTGCAAGGAGAGACTGAGGGCAGGTCTCACATTCCAAGCTCCAATATATTAGGGAAGGCACCCAGGGATTCTAAACCAAGCTTCTGTTCTTGGTTTAGAGTCTGAGTCTCTCCGACTGTGGCACCAGGTGTCTTTGTGATGTCCCTGTGTGGTCCACACTCAGGCATGAGACATCCCCTAGGCCCTTGAGATTTACACAGGTGTCCAGAATCAAACCATATGATGTCGGTGACAAATCAGTTTTTGTTCTTAGGGATTCATAGGAGTTTAGGTCGCAGGGATGTAGAATACACCATTTAGTCCAGTGCAGAGGTGATGTCTTACTTAAGGTTTCATCGCTGTGAGGAGACACCATGGCTACCACAACCCTTATAACGGAAAATATTTTATTGGGGCTGGCTTATAGTTTCAGAGGTTTACTCCGTTATTGTCATGATGGCGTGCAGGTGGGCATGGTGCTAATATAGGGCCAAATCAAAGGGTCAACAGAACTTCAGGAGCAGAGCAGACACAGGAAAAGTAACATAGCTAACACAGCTTAGATAGATCTCGACTCTTTTTTTTTTTCTTTCTCTCTTTTTTTAAATTTCTTTTCAGTTTTCAGACACACCAGAAGAGGGCATCTGGTCCCATTATAGATGGTCGTCAGTCACCATGTGCTTGCTGGGAATTGAACTCAGGACCTCTGGAAAAGCAGCCAGTGCTCTTAACCACTGAGCCATCTCTCCAGCCCACAGCTCTCCACTCTTATCAGTGAGAAGATTCATTTTTCTTAAGTAATCAAAGAGCTGATTAAAAGCACAAAGCAGAAGAAACAATTATCTTCATTTCCGAGGCTTGCCACCTAAAAGACAAATACTTTCACTATTTCCTTCTGAGAACAAATCAATGCTCCAAGAGAAATCTTACCATTTTCATAGCACAGAACACAGTCTAATTTTGTATTAGCATTCTTTTGATATTAATGCTCAATTTTTAAAATAACTTATAATTCCCTTCTAAGTTTAGATGGTTTTGACAGATGTAAATTCCTTTCACAAGGTTCTTCCGTGAGGCTTCTATAACTCTGATATTTCTTAGAATATTTGTCCTGGACCTTCTCTTTTTACTGCAGTCTTGATTACTTTACTTTGACTAGAATTACTTTAACTTAGAAACTGTCTTGCTATAACAAAAATATCTGAGGTTCTATACTTAGTGAAGAAAGAAGATTGATCTAGACCCTAGTTATGGAGGCTGAAAGTCCAAGCCTGGATAGGCCTATCTGATCTGCCTTCATGAGTGTCGGGATGATGGATCCTAAAGAGGAGACTGGAAGGTAATCCAGGAAGCCAGAGAAAGGAAACGGGCCCCTCACTCTTAATATAGCATCTCGATCTTACTAAAACTCAGTCCTAAGAGCAGCACAAAGGTCCTTCCAACGGCAGTAGCCTGTGATTTAATTTCCTATGATCTGATGCATACTCTGTCTTCTGTGGGTACCCGCATACATCTTTAATAAGTGAATTCTTTCTCACTTTGACTTTTTCAGGTTTTAGACAGGATCTCACTATGTAGCCCTGGCTTGCCTGGAACTCGCCATGGAGACAGGCCAGCTTCAAACTCACAGCAATCCTCCTGCCTCTGCCTTCTGAGTGCTGAGATTACAAGTATGTGCCACCACACCCAGCCTAGGTCTTACTCTTTAAATCTCCATCACACTCTGTCATACTGGGGATCAAGCATCTACCATGTAAACCATGGAGGACAAACTGCATCTAAACCTCTTACAAACAGAGACAGTAGACAATTTTAAATTGCCACATACCAAAATTTCGCAAACACGTATTTAATAATTTCCAGCAGCATGTGCTTCCTAACAAAATAAATTATTTGTGCTCAGTAGCAGACTCAGATACATTTAGCTTCTATATAGCATATAAGAACAAGTTTGCAGCCAGCCAGGCATGGAGCTGAGTCAGAAGGATCTTAAGTTCAAGAGTAGGCTGGCCTCTGTAGTGACCTCAACTTCAAAAGGCAAAAACAGGAGGCCAGGAGGTAGCTCAGTGGTTAAAACGTGCTGCTCTTGTAGATTTTAGTCTCCAGCACCTACGGAGTAGCTCGTAACTATCCAAAACTCCACTTCCAGGAGCTCTGACACCCTCTTCTGACCTCCTAGGGAACTAGGCATTTACATGGTGTTGGCAAACCGCTCATATGCGTAAATAACTGTTTTAAAAGATGCTAAAGCAAATATACTTCAGTGTTTACTGGTTCGTTATTATTTCTCTTACTTAAACATAATGTACATACATATTTCATGAATGCCCTTTAGTTAATAGAAATGAGCAAAACTCCGTGATCTAGTTTGTAAAGAAACATGGGGAACTTTTGCCCATGTCTTTATTTATTTATTTATTTATTTATTTATTTATTTATTTATTTTGGTTCTTTTTTTTCGAAGCTGGGGACCGAACCCAGGGCCTTGCGCTTCCTAGGTAAGCGCTCTACCACTGAGCTAAATCCCCAGCCCCCTTTTGCTAATTTGTTAATTGTCTTAACAATTACCCAAGACATTTTCCTGTGCTCCTCAGAAGCACTAGGCAGCCTCCCTTGTAGCCATTTTTACAGCTTATGGGTTAGCCTTCACCAAAGCAAGGACCCAGACTTGTTACAGGTTGTGTGTGTGTGTGTGTGTGTGTGTGTGTGTGTGTGTGTGTGTGTGTGGTTGTTGTTGTTGTTGTTGTTGTTGTTGTTGTTGTTGTTGTTGTAAAGCAAGGACCCAGACTTGTAACATGCTCTGTGTGTGTAGGCCTTTCCTCGATTAAGTTGTATTTGCTGGGTACTTTCTATCATGTTCCAAATAGGAAGTTTATTTAACAAGTGATTCAAGGTAAAAATTGATAGGCTCCAAAAAGGGGTCAGAATACTATGCAGTATACTAAGCAGATGGAGCACCACCCACATATCTCTCTGGCCATTTATTTTTTTTTAAGTAGCATGCATGCAAAGTGTTAAGCATCATTATGATAGTTTCAAGCAGAATTTGTCTAGTCGAGTCTCTACCCCCAACCCATCCACCCACCTGTCTCCTTTCTCCTTTCACTTCCCATGAGTCCTTCTTAAATTCTCATTTTGCCCCCTTCCCCACATTGCTTTCTTTCTCTAAATACCCGGCAAATGCAACTTAATTGAGGAAAGGCTTCTCTTGGCTCACCAGGTAACAGTCCATCATCAGTGTCACAGGAGTTTAGAGGACCTGGTCATGCCGCATCCTCTACCAGGGCAGGGAGCAATGAATGGCATGCATACAAGGGCTCTGCTCACTCTTTCTGCTCCCGTGTGCTGGGAGAATGCCCACCATCAAACTATGTCTCTGGCTTTCAGAACTGCTCCCCCACAGACCCTGATTATCCAAGAATGGTTTTCCAATTTCTGTCTGACCAAGTCAGACACCTGAGGCCTCCCTTACCTAAGATCTCAAAGAAGATGTCTACAAAGAGGATGAACCCCCAACATTGCGACCTCCCAAACCTGGAAACACATGCTGTCGCAGCTGCAGCCACTTCAGGCAGCCACAGTTACCTGTAGACTTGCAGCTTCCTGGTAGAGTCTCAGGGACTCCAGACCCAATGGTCAAGAACCTACTCAAAAGATAAACTGACCCTGAATTCCACAGACAGAAAACTAGGCACTCCATACAACAGAGCAGGGTCAGGACAGGAGGAACTTGCCTCCCACCCTTGAAGCTCTGTCAAGAAGACAGGAGGCCTCAGAAGGTCAGAATCCCCTGTTGCATTCTTAGAGCTTCATGGTTGTCAGTGTTGCCCTTCTGGTCACTTTGTCAACTGTCAGATCATCAGAAGACAAATTAAAATGAATTTAAAGGTCTCCATTGATCTTGTCTACATTTCTAGAGTCAGGCAACGTCTAGTCCCATCGGCTAAAGAAAGGTTCTAATCAGCTGGAGAGGGGAGATGTCTTCATTAAAAGAGAAGACCGAGGAATACAGAACCAGCAAAGGCAGCTGGTTGCTTGGTCGCTTCAAAGTGAGCCTCCTTTTATAATGGCTAAAGCACAGGGCTGGGTGGGGGAGGAGTCATGGATGAGGTGCCAAGACCTCACTCACTGCCTGCGAGCAGAGGGAAGCACTTGACTACACTTTTACAAGAATCTGGCTATGACCACTCACTCTCCTGATTTCTCCAAAACCCAGATTAGCAGTCTGGTTCCACCTCTGTAGCTGAAACTTCAACATAAGGACTCCTGTTTCAGTTTACCCAGCTGGCCCTGGCACGGAAGCTCCGTCCAACCTGTGGCTTCTGTGGAGCCTACATGAGTATTTTCCCAGGAGAAATTACAGCATACAAATTTCTAAGGCTTCTTTTCATCATTTTAAAGCATATGTCTATGTGTGGGTAGGTAGGTATGCCTGAGTCAGTGCCATGGAGGCTAGAGGTGTTGGATTCCCCAAGGGCTGGACTTACAGGTGGGTGTGAGCTGCCTGACTTGAGTGCTAGGATAGGAAGCCTAGAGGGGTGGCAGGCAAGAGGGGGCACAGGGGGACAGAAAGAAGGACAAGTTATAAAGCACAGAAGGAAAATTTCAGGGGTGGTGAGTATTTTCTTCTTATTATTTAACAATGAATATAATCATAAAGATAGATGTGTCAAAGTTTACCAAGTGGCACATGTTGGCACATGCGTCTTATTGTATGGCAAGTATACATCAATAAAGCTGTCAGGAAGGTGTGTTTACAAAAGTGACATGTGTTACTGGGTCTGCCACAGTGACAGACTTCTAACACAATCTGTGTGTACCTTCTGAAACTGAGTGAACTGCATGTGGCTCTCTCACAGATTTGCTTGTCCCCCTCTTTAAATGCTGTACTTAAAGTGAGCGTGTTTGTTTGTACTTAGACCGCATAACTAGCTTTTAAATGCTAATGTCTAATCAATAGCTATTAAAATCTGTGGCTATTAAAGTCTCTCACTCTGCACTGGTTCAGGATTGGGTTTGGAGTGTTGACATTAAACCCAGGGCCCTGCACATGTTAGGCAAGCAGCTCTATACAGAGCCATGCTCCCAGCCCCCTCTCCCGCATCATGCTTCGGTATCTGTCACCTGTGAGATGCTTCCTGAGTCACTACAGGAGGTTCTAGGGATCTAAGTGAATCAACTAAGCTTCAGGCAAAATGAGGAGGCAGGGCCAGGGAGTCACAGGCAGGATTGAAGTGTTGAGACCTCATTGCCCTGTAAATGAGTTCCTAGTTCACCATAAAGTTCTCAGAGGCCAGGACCAATCACCTAACACTTGATACCTTGACCACTTTAAAAAGAATGACAAACTGAAGTGTGACAGAAAATTTAGATGATTTGGCCTTAGATTCAATGCCACATGAGTGGAATGGTTTCCTCCAACTAAGTGGCTTAGAACAGCACAAGTTTGTTCTCAAAATTCTCAGTCCCAGATGAATCCCACACAACTCAAACCAATGGGTCAGCAGCACAGCCTCCTGGAGGCTCCAGGGAAGAAGTCATTCTTGACTTCTTCAAATGTCCACAACCTGCCAGCACTCCTTGGCTGGTGGCCACATCATTCTAATTTCTGTATTCATTGTCAAACAATGAATACTCTCTCCTGACTCTCCTGTCTCACTCTTATAAAAAAAAATGGTGATTGTATAGGACCCTCCCCCCAAATAATTCAGGGTTATCTCCTCCTCTCAAATCCTATGTACATTTTAATCACATGTAGTTTATTTGACCCTGAAAAGTAATGCATTCACAGTTCCTGTGTATGCCAACAAAAATGTATTTTTACATTTTTAAACTTTGTATTGGTTCTTTGTGAATTTCACATCATACACTCCAATCCCACTTATCTCCCTCCGTTCATACCCTCCCTGTCCTGCCAGACCTGTGTGGTACATCTCAGGCTAGCTTCCTGTCCAGGCCAGTTCTGGTGACTGTCTTCTTTGGCTTGCTCCTTATCCTGGGAGCCCCTTGAGGCCTGCTCTGTACCCAAATAGTGGTCATCTCAGGTTAGCACCCTGTTCGGGCCCCCTGGTACTAGATTGGCAGTCATCATAGGCTTGCTTTTTTCCAGGAACATCTTTCAACTGTCCACAGAAATGAGCATTGGCATCGCCTCTCTCCTCTCTGCCACCTACACATGTGATCCAGCAGTCCCACCCACGATGCCTCTAGGGGCAGGCTGAACACATACTTTTTGAGGGGAGACTTTAGGAACAATTTTTCATTGACCTGATGACAATTGGATAAATTGACAAAAGATATGAAATCAATACATTATGGGGAAAAGGCATACATTTATTTAATGTACGTATGTGTACATTTTTACATGTAAAGTATGGAAACCCAAAGAATGTCCAACTGGTTAAAGCTTAAATAGGAGGGCAAGGGTGGCATCATCAGACAATTTCCAAAGGCTTGTAGAGAATTTCCATGAGAGGTGACTGAGCCCAAAGAGAAGACAATGACCTGAGGCAAAGTTCCTTTGGGTTCTGGCAGGGATGGCAAAATGACAAGCACAGTGGTCAAGGGTGAAATCTGAACTCCATTCAAAACCCACTGCCGTGCAAAGCAAGTTTCCCAGGTGACTTCTCAGAGCTGCCATAAGAAGAGCAGGTGTGAAGTCCGCTCTGACCGGCAGATGCTTGGTTACGGTGAGATCTCCAGAGACAGGGCGTGGTCATTACCTTTGTGTGACTGTGGCCAGAACACCAGACAGAAGCAACTGGAGGGAAAGGGGACTCACCTTGGCACACCAAATCAGACACAGTCCATCACAGTGTGGGAAGCACGGGTGGGACTCCTGGTGGCAGAACCTGTTCACATCGTGATGGACCAAGAAACAAAACGTGGCCAGAAATAAAGGCCAGCCTCTAACTTCAAAGGCCTGCCCTAGTGAGCTAACCTGACACCAGTGAGGTCTAACCTACCAGTGAGGGCTCACCTCCCAGAGGCTCCAGGGCCGGAAGCTGAGGAACAAGCCTGGGGCTGAGGGAGGACAGTTTAAGATGCAAGTGTAATGGGGATCACTGGCTGCATTTCTTTTGGGAGAAGTTTCCCCAGCCAGATGGCAAACCTCCCCTGGGAAGGCAAGAGAAGGTTTTCTCTGCTTTGAGGCAGAACCTCAGGCCTTCCTATTTCCTTTGGTTCAAAAATATTGACACTCTCGAGTATCAGTTCCATGCACAGTAACTGATCAGGGTTTGCCTTCTCAACCCCACAGTAGTTGATTATAGAAAGAGATTTGCAAAAGGCAGTTTATTCATGAAGCAGCCAATGCAGAAGGTGCGGGTGCTTCAAAATTCTAACCTACCATCCATAGTCTAGGGCTCAGGGTATTTGGAAATGGCTTCTTAGCAACCAAGTAAGGCAGGCACCATCGGTGACAACCACCCATGTCAGTGTCCTCCTGAATCCTTTCCCAGCATACAGAGGCATCCCAGCCTGCCATCTTTATATCACACACTGAGCATTCCCAACTGTCTTTCTAGCTTCTACTTTAACCCTTGGACCATGTGCTAGGTGACCTTGAACCAGGCACATCTCAAAGCGTATCTAACTCCTCTCCTTCTTGAACTATGACCTCAACCCGAGCATGTTCAGGAATGTGCTCCTTCATTGAGCATGCTCAGACATGTACTTGCCTCCCCTGAAGTGCTTTCCCATATAAACATAATAGGTCCCCAAATAAAATCCCTAGGCTTTCTTTGTTTCCAGATGGCATTGCCATGGAAATATCCCTCCCCCCTCCTTATCTGCCACAGGTAGCAAACCATTCTCCACTCTCCTTTTCTTGCCTCAGCTTGATTTGTTTATGTGGGGCTCTGCTCTCATCAGGATGTAAATCCATCGAGTTTTGTTACAGTCTGAGAAAAAGAATGGGGACTGGAGAAGGAAAAGCAAAGGAATAGATGGTAGGCACATGCACAGCCAAGCCACGTGGCTTTTCATAAGGCAGAAGTTGAGAGTGCGATGACACCAATATGGTGCATAGACTGAGGCACTGGATGTTCTGAGGGAGCAATTTGGAGCCCTCTGAAGGGCCCTCTGAAGTCAAATGGTTACCCAGTGGATCCTTGCATAACACCTAGGGAAAGGTCTGTGGTTTCAATGGGGTTGAGTGACCTTGGCACTCCTGAGAAAGAGGGTAGATGACCATCATCACTATGATGGCTATACCCAAGGTGACATGGACAGCAAGGCTGTGGACACATAGCTGCAAGACCTCTTAAGATGGTGAAAAATGAGAGTGAAGCTACAGAGGTCATTGGGATTCTCCATTACTTTATCCACCACACCCACCCTGCTCCATGAGACCACTTTGATTGCTGATCAGCCCCTAAGATAACTTCTCTCACTCAGTTTTCCTTGCAGCTAGACGTCGGGGATTGCCCCCCCAGGCCACTCTGCTCTCTCCCCCATCTTCTTCCTAGTAGCTGCCCTTTGCTGGACAGCTCCTCTCAGCTCCTCCAAATCTGCTGAAATTCCTGCTTTCTGCCACCCACCAGTTCACACAGCCTCTCCCCTGAGACACCTTTGCTCATCTCTGGCTAAGGAGTACTCCCTAGTCCCTGGAATGACAGGGGATTAGGAAATTGCATTCAACCTGTCCTGGAGAGCAGTGTTACAATTTGAAATGTCCTACATAATAAGCTAGTGCTTGATCACTTGGTCTGCAGCTGCTAGTGTTGCCGCTGTTTGGGAAGATTTCAGAACCTTTAGGAAGTGAAGACTGACTAGAGGAAGTGGATCACTGGTGGGTGGACCTTGAGGTTTTACAACTCAACTCCACTTCTTGTCCCATATCTACTTTCTGGTCTGTTGAGATATGAAGAGTCTCAGCCATGTGCTCCCATTGTCACAGAGTTGATCATGCCTTCCCTACCATAATGAGCTGCATCCCCTCACACGATGCAACAAAAATAAACCCCTCTTCTGTTAATTAATTCCTTTCAGGCATTCAGTCACGGCAAAGAGAAAAGTAACTACTTCAGTTGGTTGTAAAATTATTCCAGGCCAGGATCATGCCTCATTTTTCTGTGCAGCTCCCACAGTCCATACCACAGAGCCCACACAGAGGCTTAGTGAGTGTTTATTCAATGCATGAGTGGATCAATGTGTGGAAACAAGGCAGTACCCAAGTGGCCATACTCTGCCTCCTAGCCCCATGGTACACTGGTCCTCCCAAGTCCTTCGATCCCAGGGCCTGCCATGTCTCACAGCAGAGGTGGCAGCATTGCCTCGGAGCAATATTGACTTTACTGGACACCTGTGGCCAGACTGAGCACGTTTGTTCAGAGCTGTTCCAACTTGGAGCGTGGGCTGGACAGAGAAGATGATGTAAGCAAGGGAGAGCAGAAAACTCAGGCAGAAAGCAAAAACATCGTTTATCAAAGATGCTCAGTCTAGGAATGTGTTGTCTTTGTCTGATTCAGGCTCCTTGATCAGTCTTGTTTTTTTCATTTGAGAGCCTCCTGGTGTGTCTGTCTTCAGCTAGAGACCGAGCCACCAAGAATAGGTTGTTGAACCTATCATTATCTTGCAAATATCACTGGGGTTAGGAACCAATTTATTTTGCTACAAAGAGCCCACAGGAAGAAGTCCCCATCATAAGTGAAGCAAACCACTTCCATTTTCATCAGCCAACATTAATTGACACAAAGGAAGGGATCCCTGTCATTGGTGACACCACTACCACTTTCATTTGGCCAACATTCATTGACCAGTGGGTCAAATGCAGCAGGGGAAGGAAGCACTGGCTCACATACTCCAACCCCTGCACACAGATGTAGTTGTGTGTGTGTGTATGTGTGTGTGTTTGCACATGCATATAAATAGTCCATGCACAAGCTCATAAATACTTCTACCAATCCATAGGAGATCTCTTTTTTTTTTTTAAAAAGAAAATCCAAGTTTCCATTTCTTATCAATAAATCCACTATTTTGCTTACTACCTCCTAAGTGGGCACAAAGCTTTCAGGTCAGAGATTTATCATTTAAACTATAGACAATGGATACTGAACCCAGACTTCAAAAGCTCCTCCAAAGACTGAGGAGTATTGGAAGCCAAGAAGTTGGGAAGTCCTTGAACAAGCGTTTTGGATTTTGATTTTGGTTGAGTAGTGATATCGACCCTTCCTCATTTTCTATCTAACAGGACTTTATTTGGGTTTCTTAGGTATTTGGGATAAAGTCATTCTCTTGAGCTCTTTGACAGTAGCCATTGGCTTATTATGGACTATGGGATTGGTCACAGTGAACAACTGAGCAAGACAGTGCAATATGGGCAAGCAGGTGGCGCATTAAACAAATCCAAGGACACCCTTCACATCGTGTCATGTACAGCTGCACACTTATGGTGACAATTTCCCAGCAGATGACAGTGACAGGTCTTGAGGAAGAAATCACCCTCTCTAATTTGTACCAGGCATCCGATGAGCTAGGACAGTTGGCTTGTCCACAGTGTCAGCTTCACCTGGGTGAAGTTCTTTCCCATAGGGAAACAATGCTAAGAACAAGTTCAAAGAGCTGGGCTGTCTCGAGCTGTGCCTGTGTGGTCTAGGTTTGGGACAGACAAGTATCTTGGGCCTGACAAAGCCAACTGAGTACGCAAGCACGTGATGACCTCCCTCCTGAGCCGAGACCATGTTCTAGGGTAGGGAAAAGCATAGGTTGAGTTTCTTTCCCAGAGTTGTGCTCCCAGAACTAAATGCAGAGGCACAGAGAGTGTATCTAGCGTGCACTGCAAAGGAAATGAATGATATGTATCCGCAGATGAGCGAATTCTCAAGAGTCAAAAAGAAGCCCAGGAGGTTTTCTTGTCATCAGGTGCATCCTCTGAGGGGTGGGGGTGGAGGAGGGAGTTCTACTTCAGAGTGCAAAGACTGCTGACTGAATTTGAGGGGAAAAAATGTGTCACCAGGAATTGGTCCCCAGAGAGCCCCTGTCTGAGGTAGCAAAACTCTTCTAATCACCATGTGCACACAGCCACTGTCCTCCCCTGCTCAGTCCAGCTGACTGCCCCACCTCTCAGCAAAGCCTATTTACTAAACCCATTTGCAAGTCTAAATTGCAATCACTGATTTCCTCCTCAGAATATTAATACTCCAGTAGGAATTCCCGCAGCCAGGGAGCCCCTGCTGGATTCTCCTGCTGCCATCCTACCTGGCCACACCCACACTACCCAGAAAGAGAGACAGACACAAGGCCTGAGCTGAGGTCTAGGCTTCTGCTAGCATCCACGAAATACGAGACTTTCCTTAGCCAAAAGCAGACTCAGTGAGAAATGTTGGGGGACCAGGGTCAGACCTCGAATTTTGGAGAAGGCTGCAAAAGAGCTATCTCACACCACGCTCCCTGATCTGCCCCACACAGTGACAGCTCAGGAAGAGTTCCCTGGGCTTACTGGACAGTCTAGTTCACTGAGGAACTCAAGGTCATGTGTGTTACCTTTCGACCTTGAGACACAACATTCTTCTACAAACTTCACTTTTGAGAACTGTACACTGGAGTTACCAAAATAAAATCACACACACACACAAAACTTATTCACAATGCTTCAGGTAAATTATGATTTTTGTCTTGGGCAGCATTGATAGCCATCTTGGTGACTAGAACAGCTTTGAGCTACGTGGCCAAGGCAGGGCCCATTCCTTGTTTTGAGACAAACCAGCTCCCTCATGTTTCCAGCGGTAAGAGTTTATTGAGAAGTTGTCATAAACCAAGCCTATGCTAGAAATATGACAGCACACAAAACAGGTAGCCCCCCCCCCAGCAGAGCTCACAGTCAGTGTGGATGATGCTGGTGTATGGGCTTTATACACTAGCAGACACCAAAAGACCCCTAGGGATTTGCTGATGCTTATGCATGTGTCTTCAGTGATATGTTTCCAGAGATGAATAGATCCTAAGGCTCTGATCTCATCAATAGATTCGTAATATGATGTCATTTTTGGGAAGGCTCTAAAGACAGGAGGTGGGCACTAACTGGGGGAAGTAGGGCACTGGAAATCAATGGAAAGTGTGTCCCTGGGGGTTGGATCTCCTTGGGTCTCCTCTCTTTGCTTCCTTATTGTCATGATGTGAAGTCAGGTTCCCCCACGACCTTCTTGCCAAAATGGAGTAAGGCCTGTGAAATCATAAGACAAAACAAATAATTCCTCCCTTTAAGTTTTCTCTCAGTTATTTGATCATGTTGATTTTTTTTAAAAGAAAAAAAATCTCCAACTCATACAAGTGGGAAATGATAAAAGATTAGAGCAGGAAGCCAGTCTTTTGCGAGCAGCCTTCAGGGGAAGATGTAGAACTCAGCTCCTCCTGCACCATGCCTGCCTGGACGCTGCCATGTTCCCACCTTGATGATAATGGACTGAACCTCTGAACCTGTAAGCCAGCCCCAATTAAATGTTGTCCTTATAAGACTTGCATTGGTCATGGTGTCTGTTCACAGCAGTAAAACCCTAAAACCCCCACCATCAAGCTCTTTCTTGGCTCACTGCCTGGCCTAGGATTGGGTGATAGGCAGGGATGATAGTGTTTGGAAAATATGCAAGGTCAAGCACATAGAGACCAGGAGGAGACTAGACACACTAGTTCTGACCATTGAAAGCAAATTCCTTCCTATTCTGCTTTTATTATGTAGTAGACACACTTGGGCATCAAAGAAGGTTAAAAGCCCACCCCTGGGATATTTTATACTTCAAAGAGGACTTTCGTGTCCATTTTCTTGTATGCTGTATGATTCTTCCCCCTCCCCTGTTGGGGATTGAGTCTGGGGAGGGGGGCGTCTCATGCATGCTAATCAAGTGCCTAACCACTGGGCTACCTCCCAGCCAGTTGTCATTTCCTTGCACAATTCTATAGGAATTTCCAGGTCAGCCAGGCAAGTAAGGACAACCTCCATCCTCCGGCCGAGGAGACCAGAACACAGACACTCACCAACAGCTGCATGATAACATAGTGTCATCAAGAATTTTCTAGTACCCCAGTTGGGGAGCCTTTTAACTAGCTTTAGAAAAAAAAAATCACCAAAATCAGACTTCCAGGCATTTTCTAGGCTTCCAGATATTTATAAAAACTTAAGGTTAGGAGGGCTTTTCAGTAGGCAAAGGTGTCCCTTGTATGTTCCTCTTTAAACATCCCACTCTGTCCAGAGAGGAGCCAGCCCAAGGGCTCCCTCAGTGTCCTGGCTATGCAGGTCATATCACATAAGACAGGCCCTAGGAGCAACCCTGCTCAGAGCTGAGGGAGTCACCCAGAAGCCCTGCAATGGGTAAAACCAGGAGGACCTGGTGTCAGTGGGGTGGGGACATAATCCAAGCCAAGCCATTAGCAATGCACACAGATGGCAAGGATTCCAAGCTCTGTACTGTTTCTCCATCCCTCCCCCTATAGCTGGGTCCCATGCCATCTGAGGGGGAGTAATTACAGGGCCACCCCTTGGGCCAGTAGCTCCTTGCCAGCTTCTGCATGCTGTCCCCGGCCTGCCTGTGGGTCCCTGTACTTCCCTGCTGTATCAGGCTAGGAGCCCACTCTCTCTGGCTTGCTGCTTAAGCAGGGAAATAAATATTCCCACTTCAAACAGCAGTGATTTGGGGGCCTTCTGTCTGAGAACAACTGTGCCCTTCACCAGGTCCTGAGCATTCTTCTAGAATGCTTTTTCCTAGGGAAGAGGGAGAGACAGGGGACTGGGGAAGAGCCTGGAGATGAACACTATTCTTTTCTTTAAGGGGGTCTTTGTTACTGCTATTTCCCTCCCCCTCCTCCTCCTCTCCCTCCCCCTCCTCTCCCTCCCCCTCTCCCTCCTCCTCCTCCTTTTCCTTCTCCTCCTCCTCCTCTGTGGCTGCAAGGGGCTCAGTGCCATGGAGACAATTGTGTTATCAAAGAGAGAGGATTATGGCTCCAGTGGGGAGGGAGCACAGAAGGAGGGAGCAGCAACTGACAAGAGGAGATGACAAGTCACTTAGGCCTGGTGGCAGGCTGTGAGATGCAGAGGCAGGTCTTGTCACTTCTGAAGGATTGCCCATGTCACTGGAGACATGCTCTTTCAAAAGGAGCCATCCCCCTGAAATGGGGAGACAGGCATCACAGCAGCTGCTGCCTGGGGAAGGACGGGGGCAACTCATGGAAGGTTATCCCTGACCCAGGCCACCGCATCCTGGCAGTAGACAAGAAGGTGACTCTGGAGCGAAAAAGTTTGGACACAGTATGAACTCACTTTGTGCCCAAACCTAAATGATTTGTCAGATAAACAGCAAAGTGTTAGACCTCAGCAGTTAATGTACGCAGAGGCTTGGCTTCTGAGGGACCGTGAATGGTGGGGACTGGCTAGGCTCCAAGGCACTCAAGAGAACTGGACACAGGAAGAAGCCAAAGGACAGAAAAGAAACACTCTTTCTTTCTTTGGATGTCAGCTTCCCTCCAAACACTGGACTACCTTATGCACTAGGCTCTCTAGGGTGCTTGTACCAGAGGCAATATGGCTGCCTCTCACCAAGGTTTTGGCCTCTGCTTTTCCCCCAGCAACAGGAAGTAGTTCCCCTGGCAGCCATATCCCTTAGCCCAGAAATAACCTGGGACGTGTGGGTTACCAAAGTCAGAGAAAAAAAAATGGCCTGGTGCCTTCAGAGCAGCTGGTACATCTTCAAGAACTCTCCGCCACTCTTCAAACTTACCACACCCAAAATAACCAGGGGAGACACATTTTCTGGGCTTTCCCAACACATCTAATGGATATCAGATGGGAGCGTCCGCATAGCAAATAGGAAGCTAATCTATCCCCTCATTCAGCCAAATGGAGGCATCAGGACACCCGCTGCTGAGCCTCTAGCTTCTGGCTGGGGACACGGAGAAGGAAAATGGAAACAGATTACAGTCAGCCTGATACCCAAACAACAAATAGGTGTCCCAGAGAGAAATTTGTTTCATTGATGTTCGGGAAGAGAGCCACTGATTTCTTTGTCAGCTCTGCCTTGCCGCTTTAATTGCAGAAGTGCTAGTTACAAAGCAAAAGGGAGAACACAATGAAAGCAGAGGCCAAGGAGCTGGCACGAGCTTGGCACGGGGCTGGCACGGGGCTGGCACGGGGCTGCTCACTCACGGCTGTGCACATGCCACAGTGGACTCCTCTACTGGCCACTCAGTGCCTGCTGAAACGACTCGCTGATGGGCCCAGTTGCATATCCAGGGGTTGACAGATGTTCTAAGCCTTCCAGGCAGATAAATGCAGGGAACTAATTGGCTATTGGGGTCAAGCTTCATTCAGGTTGGGGCCAGGAGGTATCCGGTGTCTCTAAGAGGAATTAAGAACAGCCCTAAGGAACATGGATGCTACCCTCAATCAACCCATATTCTTCAACTGCCACTACTACCTCCTCTGCTATCTCTGTGCCTTAAGAATGCGTACAGACATCTTACTTTAGGGCTAAGGATGTAGCTCAGATAGAGTACTTGCTTAGCATGCTGGAAGCCACGAGTGAAAGCCACGGCACTCCCTACCTTTTGGGCTGGGTATGGTGTACACCACTGAAACCCCAACCCTTGGGGTATAGAAATGGGAGGATCAGAAGTGTGAGGTCATCCTCAACGACATATCCAACTCGAGGCTGAGCTACAGGAGACCATGCTCGAAGGAGGAGGAAAGAATCTCATTTTGGATCCTAAAAAATCCAGGTGAAGGTGGAGGTCTCTGTGGCACTATCATCAGGACCACAGTGCACATCCGAAGATACCAGATAGGAGGGTAGAGTTTTGTGGTGCTATAAATATAGTTTATAAGCTTTAGTTTGCCTTTATGACAGGCCTATTAAATAATTTACTAGTCAGTAAAAGATCAAAGGGACTGCCAGAACCGAAGCCTGAGACATCAGAATCTCTAATGTTTATGTGGAAGCCGCACTGACCTTATAGAATTGATGAGACGTTTTTATAACTGTGAGCCTTTCCCTGGTCCCCCAAAGCAGAAAGCATGCTCTGTTGTGGTTGAGGTATTTTTATTTGGAGACAAAATCTCAAATATAGCTCAGGCTGGCCTTGAACTTAAAAATCTCCTGCCTCAGCATCCCAAAGCCTGGAGTTATAAGTATGAATTCATACATTCAGCCCAAAATAAAATAAATAAAACATAAGGGCAAAAATACACCAAAATAGGTGTGTGTGTGTGTGTGTGTGTGTGTCTGTGTGTGTCTGTGTGTCTGTGTGTATCTATGTGTATGTCTATGTATGTGTATCTGTGTCTATGTATGTGTGTGTGTATGTCTATAAGTCTTCGTGTATGTCTGTGTCTGTATGTGTGTCTGCGTGTTTATGTCTGTGTGTGTGTCTGCAGATGTGTATGTCTCTGTGTGTGTGCATCTGTGTAAGTGTCTGTATCTCTGTGTGTGTGCCTATGTGTGTGTGCCTATGTGTGTGTCTATATCTGTGTATCTATGTCTGTGTGTATCTACGTGTATGTCCGTGTCTGTGTCTATATGTCTGTGTGTGTCTGTGTCTATGTATGTATGTCTGTGTGTGTGCATCTGTGTATGTCTATGCTTGTGTGTGTGTCTATGTCTGCTTATCTGTGTCTGTGTGTGTGTCTGTGTCTATGTGTGTGTGTCTAGGTGTGTGTGTGTGTGTGACTGTCTGTGTGTGTCTATATGTGTGTGTCTCTGTGTGTCTGTGTCTGTATGTGTGTCTGTGTTTCTCTGTATGTGTGTCTGTGTGTGTGTCTGTGTCTCTGTGTGTGTGTCTGTGTCTATGTGTGTCTGTCTGTGTGTCTGTGTCTGTGTCTATGTGTGTGTGTGTGTGTGTGTGTGTGTGTGTGTGTGTCAAGTACAACAGGCAATGCAGGTGACACTACAGGGGCTCACACTGTAATGGAGAAGAAGCTGCTGTGAACACACACCTCCCTCCCCACCACCATCTGCCACAAAGAGTCCTCAAAAGGAATGTGGACATGTGTAAAAGCCAATAAAGTGTACATGATGTAATTAACCAAAGAAGCCATTGGAGGCAAACCTAAGATCTGATGAGCGGACCATGAATGGTCCCAAATCTGATCAAGGGGACGTGTGTAATTTCCCAGGAACACTGAATGTGATCATAGCTAAGATCTACCTGGGCCCCATCCTGGAGGGCGAGCTCCATGGTCCCCACACTCTACAGAACAACAGCTCTCCTGGGGCCTCAGCACACACCTGCCAGCTATGGTACCAGCTTGGGGATTACAAGAACCAAGGAAGGAAGGGGGACAAAGTGGGGCTCCCTGAAGTATGAACTTTGAGGAGCGAGTCTCCTTCCTAGGACTTTCAGTGGCAGTAACCCGAATAATCAGTGCTTGCTGGGTTCACAGCTGTAGCCAATAGGGAGGACATGAACTACAAGAAGATTCCGATCTCAGACAAGTGAAGCGTTTGCTACAGGGGTGAGGGAGTTACCAGCTTGTGGAGGCTTTACTCTGAAAGCTTCAGTCACATTCCCAGTGTTCTGTATAAGAGTACACTCCAAACACTAGGCAGAGGCCTCTCTGCACCGCAGAAACAATACAAAGCGCCACACAGCCATCTTTGCAGTTCTTTACCACTGGGAGTCTGGTTAGAATATGCCACTCCCCGTGCGTCCAAATTAACAAAATCAAAAATGAAAAGGGAGACATAACTACAGATTCAGAGGAAATTCAAAAAATCATCAGATCTTACTATAAAAACCTATATTCAACAAAACTTGAAAATCTTCAGGAAATGGACAATTTCCTAGACAGATACCAGGTATCGAAGTTAAATCAGGAACAGATAAACCAGTTAAACAACCCCATAACTCCTAAGGAAATAGAAGCAGTCATTAAAGGTCTCCCAACCAAAAAGAGCCCAGGTCCAGACGGGTTTAGTGCAGAATTCTATCAAACCTTCATAGAAGACCTTATACCAATATTATCCAAACTATTCCACAAAATTGAAACAGATGGAGCCCTACCGAATTCCTTCTATGAAGCCACAATTACTCTTATACCTAAACCACACAAAGACCCAACAAAGAAAGAGAACTTCAGACCAATTTCCCTTATGAATATCGACGCAAAAATACTCAATAAAATTCTGGCAAACCGAATTCAAGAGCACATCAAAACAATCATCCACCATGATCAAGTAGGCTTCATCCCAGGCATGCAGGGATGGTTTAATATAAGGAAAACCATCAACGTGATCCATCATATAAACAAACTGAAAGAACAGAACCACATGATCATTTCATTAGATGCTGAGAAAGCATTTGACAAAATTCAACACCCCTTCATGATAAAAGTCCTGGAAAGAATAGGTATTCAAGGCCCATACCTAAACATAGTAAAAGCCATATACAGCAAACCAGTTGCTAACATTAAACTAAATGGAGAGAAACTTGAAGCAATCCCACTAAAATCAGGGACTAGACAAGGCTGTCCACTCTCTCCCTACTTATTCAATATAGTTCTTGAAGTTCTAGCCAGAGCAATCAGACAACAAAAGGAGATCAAGGGGATACAGATCGGAAAAGAAGAGGTCAAAATATCACTATTTGCAGACGACATGATAGCATATTTAAGTGATCCCAAAAGTTCCACCAGAGAACTACTAAAGCTGATAAACAACTTCAGCAAAGTGGCTGGGTATAAAATTAACTCAAATAAATCAGTTGCCTTCCTCTATACAAAAGAGAAACAAGCCGAGAAAGAAATTAGGGAAACGACACCCTTCATAATAGACCCAAATAATATAAAGTACCTCGGTGTGACTTTAACCAAGCAAGTAAAAGATCTGTACAATAAGAACTTCAAGACACTGAGGAAAGAAATTGAAGAAGACCTCAGAAGATGGAAAGATCTCCCATGCTCATGGATTGGCAGGATTAATATAGTAAAAATGGCCATTTTACCAAAAGCAATCTACAGATTCAATGCAATCCCCATCAAAATACCAATCCAATTCTTCAAAGAGTTAGACAGAACAATTTGCAAATTCATCTGGAATAACAAAAAACCCAGGATAGCTAAAGCTATCCTCAACAATAAGAGGACTTCAGGGGGAATCACTATCCCTGAACTCAAGCAGTATTACAGAGCAATAGTGATAAAAACTGCATGGTATTGGTACAGAGACAGACAGATAGACCAATGGAATAGAATTGAAGACCCAGAAATGAACCCACACACCTATGGTCACTTGATTTTTGACAAAGGAGCCAAAACCATCCAATGGAAAAAAGATAGCATTTTCAGCAAATGGTGCTGGTTCAACTGGAGGGCAACATGTAGAAGAATGCAGATCGATCCATGCTTATCACCCTGTACAAAGCTTAAGTCCAAGTGGATCAAGGACCTCCACATCAAACCAGACACACTCAAACTAATAGAAGAAAAACTAGGGAAGCATCTGGAACACATGGGCACTGGAAAAAATTTCCTGAACAAAACACCAATGGCTTATGCTCTAAGATCAAGAATCGACAAATGGGATCTCATAAAACTGCAAAGCTTCTGTAAGGCAAAGGACACTGTGGTTAGGACAAAACGGCAACCAACAGATTGGGAAAAGATCTTTACCAATCCTACAACAGATAGAGGCCTTATTTCCAAAATATACAAAGAACTCAAGAAATTAGACCGCAGGGAAACAAATAACCCTATTAAAAAATGGGGTTCAGAGCTAAACAAAGAATTCACAGCTGAGGAATGCCGAATGGCTGAGAAACACCTAAAGAAATGTTCAACATCTTTAGTCATAAGGGAAATGCAAATCAAAACAACCCTGAGATTTCACCTCACACCAGTGCGATTGGCTAAGATCAAAAACTCAGGTGACAGCAGATGCTGGCGAGGATGTGGAGAAAGAGGAACACTCCTCCATTGTTGGTGGGATTGCAGACTGGTAAAACCATTCTGGAAATCAGTCTGGAGGTTCCTCAGAAAATTGGACATTGAACTGCCTGAGGATCCAGCCATACCTCTCTTGGGCATATACCCAAAAGATGCCTCAACATATAAAAGAGACACGTGCTCCACTATGTTCATCGCAGCCTTATTTATAATAGCCAGAAACTGGAAAGAACCCAGATGCCCTTCAACAGAGGAATGGATACAGAAAATGTGGTACATCTACACAATGGAATATTACTCAGCTATCAAAAACAACGAGTTTATGAAATTCGTAGGCAAATGGTTGGAACTGGAAAATATCATCCTGAGTGAGCTAACCCAATCACAGAAAGACATACATGGTATGCACTCATTGATAAGTGGCTATTAGCCCAAATGCTTGAATTACCCTAGATCCCTAGAACAAACGAAACTCAAGACGGATGATCAAAATGTGAATGCTTCACTCCTTCTTTAAATGAGGAAAAAGAATACCCTTGGCAGGGAAGGGAGAGGCAAAGATTAAAACAGAGACTGAAGGAACACCCATTCAGAGCCTGCCCCACAGGTGGCCCATACATATACAGCCACCCAATTAGACAAGATGGATGAAGCAAAGAAGTGCAGACCGACAGGAGCCGGATGTAGATCGCTCCTGAGAGACACAGCCAGAATACAGCAAATACAGAGGCGAATGCCAGCAGCAAACCACTGAACTGAGAATAGGTCCCCCGTTGAAGGAATCAGAGAAAGAACTGGAAGAGCTTGAAGGTGCTCGAGACCCCAAAAGTACAACAATGTCAAGCAACCAGAGCTTCCAGGGACTAAGCCACTACCTAAAGACTATACATGGACTGACCCTGGACTCTGTCCCCATAGGTAGCAATGAATATCCTAGTAAGAGCACCAGTGGAAGGGGAAGCCCTGGGTCCTGCTAAGACTGAACCCCCAGTGAACTAGACTATGCGGGGAGGGTGGCAATGGGGGGAGTTTTGGGAGGGGAACACCCATAAGGAAGGGGAGGGGGGAGGGTGATGTTTGTCCGGAAACCGGGAAAGGGAATAACACTTGAAATGTATATAAGAAATACTCAAGTTAATAAAAAAAAAAAAAAGAAAATAAAAGAAAAAAAAAAAAGAATATGCCACTCCCCTTTGAACCCAATGGGCTATCAGCATCTTCATCCTGCCATCCCTGTGTATACCACTTCATGTCATTGCCACAAATATCAGAGAGAAAGAATTAAAAGAGAAATATATATTTGGGTTCATCGTTTTGGAGATTTCTACTCATGCTTAGCTGGCACCATTGCTATGAGTCTGCGGTGAGGCAGAGTATCATGGTGGCCGTAACAGCATGTGACAGAGGACTCCTGTGACAGAGGATCGTGGCGCAGGACATGGTATGGGGAAACAGAGAGCAGTGGAGCATGAATCAACAGACCTCCTCCTCCACCCAGGTCCAAATCCAATTGGATAGTGCTGCCCATATCCAAGGCAGAACTTTCCCATGTACCTGTCAATCATCTCTGGGAATGCCCTCAAAGACATCCCCAGAAGTGTGCTTTACTAACCTCCTAGGTGTCTTTCAGTACAAGCAAGGTGCCAATCACGATGTGCCCTTACTCTCCTTGCTTTTAACAAGGCTGGCATTTGGGGTAGGTTGGGTCTTTGTTACATGGGATTTAGCCTGCACATGGCAGGAAGTTGAGCATTCTTGCTGCCTGTCCACTGATCACTGACAGTCAACAATGGCTCTTTGTCACCGAGATGACAAGAGTGCCACTCATTTCCAAACACCTCTTCCCAGTGCACACTACGACTCCCTAGGTGGGAACTACTGCTCCAGTTACAGCTAGGGAAGGGAAATGTGGGGACAGACTTGAAAGATCAGGAAACATGCAGACTGGGAAGAGACATAAAGACGGGCAGAAATGTGGACAGGAAGGGGAACAAGCCGGAAGGCAGGACAATGATCAACCCCACCCGCCCTGGTAAACCTCAGCCAGAAACTGGCATCCCATGCTTTCTTTCCACAGGAGATGAGGGTACAGCATGCTGTCACAATTAAACCATCTACCAAGGAGCCCCCTCCCCTAATCCTGGGGACTTTGGAGAGCTGTGAAGATGAGAGTTTAGCAGAATTGTTACACTCTTGCCTACCCTACCCAAGTCTCCTGCCCCATCTATCTTGTTCCTAATGGAAGCCAGTTGCTGGCAGATTTGGGGCAGGCTGTGTCTTGCTAGACTCTTCTCTCAGCAAGGGTCAGGGGTGGGACTGTCTCATCAAACTGTGAGCTTGCCTCTAGTCTGCATTCATTCAGCCAACTCAACCCAGGGGTTTCTATCCAGACTATAGCTTCCCAACCCCCAGGGCATGAAATGGTGGCTCCCTCTGTGCCTACTACTCTCCTCCATCGATGTCAGGCTCTGGCCCTCCCCAGTGCTCAGCCCCAGGCACAGCCTGCTCTGATGGAGCATGGAGACAGGAGACAGGAGATCTTCCTTCACTGTTAAGAGGGACAGAGGACCTTGAGGAACAGACTTGATTGTGCACCCTCTTCTGTGCCTGGCCTTGTCATCCTAGAGCACAAATCTGCATGCCTCTGAGTCCCAGGCCTGGGCCCTGCCTGCATTCTGCCCTCACGGCTTGTGTCAGTTACCTTGTGTTACTATCACAGAACGCCTGACAGAACAACTGTAGTGAAGAGAAAATGATAGAGTCTCAGTGCACGTGGTGGGGAAGTCACGACAGGTCCAGGTCACTTCATGGTGGGGAGAGTGTGAAGGGGAGAACAGCCCGCATGGAAGCAAACCAGGAAGCAGAGAGAGTAGAGGAGAGACAGGGGCAGCTACAACCTTTGTACTTCTGCCCCAGCATTGTATGTCCCTCCCACAAGGCCCTTACCTTCTAAAAGGCCACAGCTTCCCAAAATAGTGCCACCAGTATTAGAAACAGGACCCTGTGGGAACACATTCAAACCACAACGAGGCCCATCCAGGCAGCTAGCTGAAGGGCACAAGGACCCCAAATCCCCAAGAACACAGAGTGGAGTCCCTACTAGAGTGTGACCTCTGACCAACCCCCAGGATCTCCAGCGACCCTTGTCCTATTGTTACCTAATGTGAAAGGGAAGGGCCCTATTTTTAGCTAAGACTTCAACAATGCAGTGATCTAGTTTGCTTCTTTCCCCTCCTCTGCCCTAAAAGAAGTCAGCCATGTCTTTCCCTACTGACTAAACTCCTTCATTGCTGGCTCCAGATCCTTAGGGTATGAACCACACATGAGAATCTAGCACAGGGATTGCCAATTATAATACTTCCCATTTACAACACCCACCACACTAGCGTCTATAGCGGCCTTTACAGATGTTATCTTATTTAGGCCTCCTAACAATCCGGCAAGTCAGGTGTTACCATTATTCCTCACTGTGGAAGCCAAGGCACACGAGGCTCGGAGAGGTTAAATAACTTGCCAAGAGCTACATGCGCACAATAGTCAACTCCATGGAGTGCCATCCATGGACTTAATAAATATTTGACAAATGAAAGGGTGGGTTAAATGCTCAACTTTGTCTTCAGTGATTCAACCTTCTAACCCCACCCTGCAGCCAAACGGGGCCAGCTAAGCTATTTGTTTATTCGATAAATACTTATTGAACACTCAGTCAATTTTGTTCACTGCTGTGAGGGGGGACAGAAAAGCAGTCATTGGGAAAGTTAATGGAAACATTCAACTAATAAAAAGTTAGCAACATTTAACATTAACTCGAATTAATTTCAAGGTTATCTGTTTTCACATTCAGCTAATTAAATGTTAGTTAAATGGTCCATAACTGGTTGACTATAGAGTAACGGAACAAAGAGAAGACTGGGGTAGAGGGATCCAGGGTCCTGGGTTCCGAAACCTTTCCATGCCTATCTGTGTATGACCCAGACAGGACTCTTGACCTTCACAAGCGTCGCCGCTCCACACTGGGCTGAAGAGAGCTGCCATGCTAGTCTTCACTGTGAGCATTCCAGAGAAAAATGCATGCCAGTGAGATTTATGAACCTTGAAGCTCCAGAAATACTTGAGATGATGTTCCTTTTTGAAGGCTGAAAATTAGTCAATTGACTTAGTATTTAATTTTTTTTGAAAGCAATAATGGGCAATTTGTCCATAGGCTCATAAATTTCCTTGAAACTCACCCTGAAAACAGTTTGTTCTCGCCATATAATTTGCAGAATGACATTCTAACAATGTTGCTAGACTACCATGGCAAAGATCTTTTTTAATTTGATGATAGCAAAGAAGAAAATCCATAATTAAAAGAAGGCAGGTCAGAGACACAGTTTAACGCCGAAAACCTAATCGTTGCTTTGGAATCTCATTTCCAAGCTTCCATACTTGGTACTTTAGAAGGATCTGGTCTCTCTCTCTCTCTCTCTCTCTCTCTCTCTCTCTCTCTCTCTCTCTCTCTCTCTCTCTCTCTCTCTCTCTCTCTCGTCCAAACATAGTATAAGCTCTTTGAAGACAGAGACATGTCCATGAGATTTTTTTCACCCCAACACTTCCTATGGCCAGCACAGCCCCTTTTCAAAAGTCAAGAGGGGTGAATTTTTATTGCACACATCTGAATGCTAAAGGAATCTTGATTTAGGATCACATTCAACAAGAAATGCTAAGAAGAAACTTTATGTTCTGGTTGAAATTTCAGTCTAGTTGAGAGGTTATTTAGAGAAAAGTGGCAAAGAAATGAGGCTGATGTGATGCTGATTTTATGTGTCAGCTTGACTGGGCTAACTAAGGTAGACCCAGAGAGCTAGTAGAATATAACTTACAGGCGTGTCCGTGAGACTGTCCCCATAAGAGACAACTCGAGACTGCAGTTAGCAGGCCAGGGATGAACTCGCTCACCAAGGTGGACAGGCATCACCAGAATACTGAGGACCTCAACAGGACAAACAGGCAGAGGTAGGACAAATTTGCTCTCTCTTCTAAAGCTTGGCCAAGCATCTCCTTCCCTCAGATATCATGGCTCTCTGCTCCTCAGACCATCTACATTGGACTGGAAATGGCTCTACAGGCTTTCCTCATCCTCTAGTTTACAGATGACAGATTGTGGGACATGGGCTTCCAAAATGACAGGAGCTAATCCCTCAACCTCACTCTTTCTATATGTCTTGTCTTAGTTAGGGTTCTATTGCTATGAAGAGACACTATGACCATGGCAACTCTTAAACATTTAATTGGGGCTGGCTTACAGTTCAGAGGATGGTCCATTGTTATTGTGGTAGGAAGCACAGAGACAGGCAGGCAGACCTGGTTCTAGAGAAGTAGTTGAGAGTTCTACATCTGGATCCAAGGCAGCAGGAAGAGAGAGTGACTCCAGGCCTGGCTTGAGCATTTGAAACCTCAAATCCCACCCCCACTGACAACTCCTCAATCAAGGCCACACCTACTTCAAAAAGCCTTACCTCTAATAGTGCCTCTCCCTCGGAACCTCTGAGAACCACTTTCATTCAAACCACCACATGTTCCATTGTTTCTGTTTCTCTGGAGAACTCTCCCACAAGGGATGAAGGGTTGCTCACAAATCAGTAAAGGCTGCTGAAGTGCCATTGGCAGTTCCAAGTCTAGTACTAGATCTTGTCTGCTGCTGACTTCCTTTGTCTGACACTGCGTTTAGCGCATCTAATTCTCAAGACAACTACAAACTACTATCTTGCTTTACAGATACAGAAACAGAGACACAATAGGATCAAGAAACTAGATTGCCCTCCTGCCTCTCTTGCCACCACCATCACCACCACCACCCTGCAAACCTCCAAACTAAATAGTGATTTTTGCAATGACTCCAGAGCCCATGATTTTAGCTGCTGTAAACTGTGCATGCTTGCAGCAAATGGAGAGAAAAATCACCTTATTACTTAAAATAGGACTGTTGAACCAGGTAGGGTAACATATTCCTGTAATCTTAGGAGGCCGAGGCAGGAGGATCTCAAGTTTGAGGCCAGCCTAAAGTACATACTGAGACTGTCTTCAAAAAATAAATAAATAACTATTCTCTAACTTTCAGCAAAGGAAAAAGAAGATTATGATATTTCTTCTTGGGTAGGTCTAGATTTGTGCAAAAGAAATTATTTCACTGGGAATTACTTGGCTTTTGGCCAGAATCAGAAAGATTGTCTCCCTAATTGACGATGACCAATCTAAGCTGGGGAAAGGCTGACTTAATTTTGCAAACCTGCAAGTATGTTAAGGGACAAGGTAGATGCCAAGGCTGCTGTGCACACCAGAAAGTGGCTTTCTGTGGTTGGGAATTTCTGTTTCTTCTTTCATGAGCAAGTACAATGTGGAGCTGGAGAGCAGGAAAAATTACTTGGCTTGTGACCAAGCATTTTTCAAAGCAGCACCGTTCACTTTCTCTTCCTTGGCTTGAGCCAACCACGGGGAGAGAACAATATCTGGTAAACCATGGATCTTACTCAGAAGACTACTCTACAAGTGTGCACACAAGTGCACACATACACACACACACACACACACACACACACACACACATCAGAGCTAGTAGCCTTAAGGAATTTTAAAGGCATGCATCATTTGCAGTTCCTAAGAGACTCAATCTCAGTAGAGTAAGTGTACCTCTGTGCTGGTTTGTATATGCTCGGCCCAGGGAGTGGCAATATTCAGAGGTGTGGCCTTGTTGGAGTAGTATGTCACTGTGCGTATGGGCTTAAGACCCTCAACCTAGCTTCCTGGAAGAGAGTCTTCCTTCAGTTGAAGATGTTGAACTCTCAGCTCCTCCTGCACCATGTTTGCCTGGATGCTGCCATGTTCCTGCCTTGATGATAATGGACTGAACCTCTGAACCTATAAGCCAGCCCCCAACTAAATGTTGTCCTTATAGGAGTTGCCTTGGTCATGGTGTCTGCTCACAGCAGTAAAGCCCCAAGACAGAAGTTGGAGCTGGGAGAGGGGTTTGAAGAGGTCATGAAGAACAGCTGAGGCTTGGCACTGTGAGAGGCCATGGAAGGACAATGATGAAGGAAGGTACAGCTTCAGTTGCAGATGATGGCCCAGGGCGGAAGGGGTAATGCAAAGGATTTGAGGCTTTTCACCATGAAGAGAGCCTATGAGAAGCTCTTAGTGAAGCCTAGTTGCAGCAGAAGACCACAATGTTTTGGAGATGCAAGTACCGTGGAATGATCACGGAGAACAGCAGCAGAAGTGGACTGGATCAACTTGAGCTTAGAGTGCTACAGAGGGCAGAGCTGGAGAAGTGATGTCAGCCCTTTGGAGAAGCCCATAAGGTCATGTGTGGATCCCAGACATTAGAACAAGAAGCTATAACATTGAAGTTGCCTTGGAGACTCCAAGATGCTTGAGATGTCAGAGTCTTGAGTTATCTGCTGAGAAAAGCTGCTAACAGGGAGTGGAACCAGTCCAGGAGAAAGAAGTTTGTTGTAGTCAACGAAGATGAAAAAGGAGTTGGAGATCTGAAGACAGCTTTGACATCAGCCTCGGAGATGCAGAGTTTGGAGTTTGTCCAGCTCGTTTCCTGTCTTGCTTTGGGGATTACAGTTAAGTGATTGGATGGATCTCAGAAGAGACTTTGAAACTTTGGACTTTTAATATTATTGAGGCTGCTATAGACTATGGGGACTTTGGAAGTTGGACTAAATGTATTTTGCATTATGCTAGGTTTAGGTATGGCTCCCATAGACTCATGTGTTTGAACAAGCCTATGGAGACCAGGGAGTGGAATGTGATGGATTGTATATGCTCGGCCCAGGGAGTGGCAATATTCAGAGGTGTGCCTTGTTGGATTAGTGTGTCACTGTGGATATGGGCTAAAGACCCTAGCTACCTGGAAGGGAGTCTTCCTTCAGTTGAAGATGTTGAACTCTCAGCTCCACCTGCACCATGTTTGCCTGGATGCTGCCATGTTCCTGCCTTGATGATAATGGACTGAACCTCTGAACCTGTAAGCCAGCCCTAATTAAATGTCCTTGTAAGACTTGCCTTGGTCATGGCATCTGTTCACACCAGTAAAACCCTAACTGAGACAACCTCTAATGGTGTAATTGAGGTTTCCAGGGGGGAGGGGGAAATCTACAATCTTTTTTTCCTCCTCCTCCTCCTCCTTCTCCTCCTCCTTCCTCTCTCTCTCTCTCTCTCTCTCTCTCTCTCTCTCCCCCCCACACACACACACACACACACACAAACACACACACACACACACACTTTTTCATTCTCTTCTGCACTGGTTCGTTTTATGGCAATTTGACACAAGGTGAAATCATTTTGAAAGAGGGAACCTCAATCGGGAAATCTAACAGATTGGCCTATTGTGAGTCTGTAGTGCATTTTCTTGATGAATGATTGATGCAGGAGGGCTTAGCTCACTGCGAGTAGTACAACCTCTGGGCTAGGGCTCCTGGGTTTTATAAGAAACCAGGCTGAGAAAGTCTGGGATCAAGTCAGTAAGCTGCTCTCCTCTATGGCCCCTGCATTAACTCCTACCTCCAGGTTCCTGCCCTGCTTGAGTTCCTGTCCTTACTGCCTTCAGTGATGGACTATGATGTGGAAATATAAGCTAAATAAATCCTTTCCTCCCCAAGTTGCTTACGGTCATGGCGCTTTGGTATAGTAAGAGAACTGTAAGACTCCTTCCTTCCCTCCTTCCCTTCTTCCTTGTTCAGCACCAAGGATAGAACTCAAGGCTGACCCACGTGGTAAGAAGAGCCTTGCTCCTAAGAGGTACCTCTAGTCCTACACTGAGGGTATTGAATGAACAAATGAATGAGTATATGTATTTTTTTTTTTACAAATATAGTCTAGTTTTCAAAATGTTCCAAGTATATTAACTTTTAAGCAAGTTTGAGGTACTTTTAAATTATTGAATTTGAACCTTCCCCTTGGTTTTAATTACAGTGATCTTAAGGTATCAGCAGCCTTTTCTGCTCAGGAGACACCAGTTAATATGCTCTCTGTGAGAGCACAGACTATCACCTCTGCCCACAAAGAGATTATCTGTAGAGAGCGGCGCGGCGAAACAAAGATGGCGCCGAAACAAAGAAGAGCTGTAACACTAAGAAGAGCTGTAACACAGTAAAGGCTTGCTCGCAGAAGAATTCTGTTGCCGCGCGTCGTTCTTGCTGGCGGGACATTGGGCGCGCGACAATTATCCATAGTGGAAAATGAGACACACACGTGATTAACGCCAACTAAAGGCATTATGTGGTCAATGTAAAGAACGACAAGTAAAGATGCTTCCGAGTGGACATTCAGAGGATGTCTCATGGATGAAGGCACCTCAGACATGACTGATTAATCAAGTACACTGGGAAAGTGTACTCGAAGAGTGAGCAGGGATTGGGTGTGTACATTTGGAAGGCAAGTGGAGGGAAGGAGAGAACTAAGCAATCTAAAACCTTGGACTGAGCTCATAGGAAGAACAACAGTTTAACTGGGGTGCGATGGTTATGAAGAGGGTTGAGGCTACCAGGCAACAGATTTAGGAAGGTAAATTGGAAAGTAAGACTTAAAGTGAGCCATGTCTGGTCATCCATACCTGTAATCTCAGCACTTGGGAAGCTGAGGCAGGAGGATCTCAAGCTTCATAATGAGGCTATTCAAATTTTTTAAAAAAAAAGATTTTGAAGTAAAGCTTATGGGGTTTGTTTAGGCTACAATGTGGGGGGTGGGGTCGTTGAAGGTTAGTGAGCGAGGAAGAGAAATGACAACCTCATCTGCTCCTGGCCCCTGGTTTTGAGCACATATGATCATTTCTGGCAGATACCATTTGCAGCCCAGAATGATGCCAAGCCTGGCCTCTCAGGCAGCCCCAACCTGGCTGTGCCTCCTGCTTACTCTCCATGCCCAGCAAGCTCTCACAGTGTCCTCTCCGGGCACTCAGCCTGGGTCAGCTTCTCTGCACTGGTCTCGCTAACTCCTGATTTATTGAACGCTCTCCATGGTGCTTAGGCAAGATTCGTGGTTCCATTGCTGGTAAAATTCAATCATAGCATACCTTTCTCCAGGCCCAGGAAAAAAAAAAAAAGCTAATTTATGATTGTCTTAATTGTAAGTTTTTCAACTATAAATTTATTTTTAAATTTTGGCCTCTGCTGCAACTTACCTTTAATAGAATCTAGGATGAGCTGCTATTCAATTTAGTACAAAATTTTATTTTTAATTAGCTTGGAGTTTGGAATCATGTCCGTTTGGATAGGAATCCTTGATCCAACACTCACTCGTTCCATGACCTTAGGCAGATCAACTGCCATTTCTAAGCCTCGATACACTCATCCACAAAATGTGGGCAATTACAGATTTGCACTTGGGTGTTGTGAGAATTAAATAAGATTAAACCATGTGGTGCCTAGCCAAGTGGCAGATGTTTTGAAGAATTCAACAAGTACTCCACCTCATAGCTCCCTCTCCTGCTCTCTTCTACTTCTCTACTCTTGGGATGAGGGGTACATTGTATGCTAAAGAAAACTTATCTATCCTTCAAAATGGGTAGAAAAGAGCCAGTATCTTGGTGTTCTCTTGCTGGGTCAAACGCCTGAAAGAAATTGTTTAAATGAGGAAAAATTTATCATGTCTTTGTTTTAGTCCAGTTCTCCTGCTGTGGGGAGGCGGAGCACAGCCAAAAGAGTGTGGGGAGACAACACTGCTCACTCCTTCACAGCCAGGAAGCAGGGAAAGGAAGGGGCCCAGCATGACAGCTATTCCTCCAAGAGCACACCCTAGTGGTCAACCTCCTTCAACTAGGCCTCACCTTCCACAGTTCCACCATCTCCCAACAGGCCACTGAAAATCTTAATCCATCCACAGATTAAAACATCAGTTAGGTCAGAGAGCTCGTGATCCAATCATGTCTAAAAATGCCTTCACAGACACAACCAAAGAGGGGCTTTACTAATCTCCTAGGCAACTCTCCATCCAATCAAGTTGGCACTCTGTATCAACCATCCCACCATGGTTCAAATTCTGACAACTCTCTTATGGGCAAGATGTCTGTCCTTGCTGAGCCTTAGAGAAAAGAGTCAACAGGAGATAGGTCTACACTAAATTCATATCCAGGAGAATTTACTATGGGGAATTAGAGAGTACAGTTAGATGCTGGGAGGTCCCAGGATTTGTATTCTGCAAGCTAGGGAACCCATATTAGGCAGTGAGTGAGAAGGAGATGACAAACCTGAGTCTGAAGGCCCTGAGGCAGGAATACCAGCACCTGAGGAACTATAAAGACGCAGTTCTCAGCTGAAAAGGACAATTTGCGATTCCGCCGCCTTTTGATTATGTCTGAACTGCTGGTGGGTTGGGTACTGTCTGCACACATTGGTGAAGGCAATCTCCTTTACTTGTCCTCTGGACTCAGATGTTAATCTCCCAGAAAGAGAGATCCTCATAGACATGTTTCATGCTTTACCAGAAATGTGGGCATCCCTTAGCCTAGTCAATTACATAAAACTAACCATCACAGGGGATAGAGGTGACTCAGAGCGCCTACTGCTCTTACAAAAGACCTGAGTTCAATTCCCAGCACCCACATCACATGGCTCAGAACCTCCTGTAATCCCACAGGCACCTGCACCCACATGGACATGAACCCACACACAGACATACACACATACACATATACACATACGTTTTTTCATTAATATATTTTTTAAAGTAAGCATCATAAACACCTATCGTGTGTGATCAATTGTGAGGTGAACTGAGGGGGACATGTGCTCTTTAGCCCTGTGTCTCTTGTAACAGAAACTCGCCTAAGGCTGAGGAGCATTAGAGCTTCCCCACAGCCACCTTGGCCACTTTAAGAACTGCTAGGACTGAATCCCTTCCCCCTTGTTCCTGTTCTCCATGTTTTCTAGCCTTTGTACATTCTATTTGCCCGGGAGAAGGCACATTGAATGTTCATTCACACTGCCACTCAACCATCTTAGAAACTTGGTAGGATTCACATCACCCTCAAGCCAAGCAACCTCCTCAGGAAGGAGTTGCGTAGATTTAAAAAAAAGGATATGGGAAGAGCCTGGAACAGCGCTCCGGCACGGCCCGCAAGAGAGCGGACATACTAAGCCATACAAAGTCTACAGGATGCCAAGTGTCTTTCTGAACTCTGGGACCTACATCCATCAGCCACCCATGAACTCGATCTTTGACCCTTTTCCAAATTAATATTCACCAAGTGCACAGCAGTATTGATTCTTTTATCTATGATACCAACAAACAAAATTGGCCTCTGGAAAACACACCTGAAAAGGAATCCTCTTATCTTGGGAGATGCTAGGAAACAAGGGGATCCAAGCAGGACAGAGGGCAAAGCTAGGCCAGCAGGCCCAGGAGTCATGTAGATAATTTCTCCTCCAGCCTCTGTTTGACTTGAAGCAGATCTCTTTCCCTTAATCAAAGCAATTACTATTTCTGCTAACTCTCCCTGCAGACATTAGCTGTCTGCCAAGCATGGCAGGATCTCACAGAAGTCAGTTCCCCATTAGAGCAGGAACTCCCCAAGCAGTGGCCTCCAACGGGGAGCGGTAGCCATTTATCCTGTCTCTGTTCTCCTTGACGGTAGAGAGAGAATTGTGGATTGTGGCCTCAGAAACTTGACTCTGAAGGGAAATAATTCTGTCTTCTTCAACTCCAGAGAAATGTCCTTGCAACAAAAATATCCCAAGTATTAAGACAATAACTTCTGTTTGTGTTTGCAACTCATTGACCTCTAGGCCTCCTCCTCACCTTAGATTGGTAAGATCTTGGGGGCGGGGGTGGGAGGTGGGGTAAGACTTGCATTTTTCATTTTACTGTGAGGAAAGAAGGTTTGGAGCATTTGAGACTGGTTCAAGGTCAGCTACATTTGGCTGAGGTCTCAGGTCACCCCGCAGCCCCTTCTATAGCCCACAACAGGAGACTCAGCCTGTGTTCTGGAAGCAAGCACACCACAGGGTAGTCACTGAGTTCATCCCTTTCTCATTTAGCAATTATGTGGCACTTACTGTATGCAAGATAAGGTGCTGGTCACTTTCATGGCAATGATTTCATGGAGGGTTATCTGGCTGAATTTTGGCTCCTTGTCAGCACCATTCCTCATAGTATTTGCTCAATAAATGTGGTTTCTCGGCTGTGGCTGTCAGCTTTTGTCCTTACCTCTTTAATCCTCAGGGTGGGTCATCTCTAACACTAAGAACTGCATTGAAGTTTGGTTAAAGGTTTGAAGTTGTTCTATATGAAGTACCTCGTGCCTATAGGAGACAGATGCTCAGTCAATCCTAGTCTCTCCTGTCAGTTAGGCCCCTGTCACTGATATCACCAGTATTCAAGGATCTGAAAATCTCAACTGTCAACACACATGCATAAATAACCAAAAGCAAGGACTATGAAAATTCTGGACCCCAAAGCCAAGCACACTGATGTGCTTGAAGGGTGACATGCTCGGAGAGCATGAACAGCCCTGGAGTCTGGCCAATGCCAGCCCCCAGCCCATTCAGCTGCTCCTAAGATTTCCGTATTAAAACCATTATCATGTGTGTGTGTTTTCCGTGAGCTCTGTGAGTGGTCCTTTACAAAAGTGATTGATCAGGGCATGGTGGTGCACACCTTTCATTCCAGCACTCGGGGGGTGGAGGCAGAATGTGGAAGCTCATGGAACCTCCCCAGTCCTCAGGCAAGTGAGACAGAAAGACCAGTAGGCTAGTGGTAGGGTGTAGGATGTTCTACCTAAAATATGACGCCTTGGCATGCTGCATATTTTAAGCTGAAGGAAACTGAGAAAACTATAGGAGCATGAGGTTCTCTCTGACCTCCTGCCATCTTGCTCCTGAAGAGGACCACAGGAAATAGAACACCCTGTCCCTTCTTGGGAAAGGCCCAAAGAGCAGGCCTGAATTTATCACTGTTCTCATGTCATGATAAAAGCATCATAAGGGTGGAAGGGTTTATTTTGGCTCAAAGTTTCAGAGTGTAGTCCATCATGGAGAAGATCTGGGTGTCAGGGCTGTGAGGCCACTGGCCATACTGAAAAAGGAAGCAGAGAGAGAGGGGGAGAGAGAGAGAGAGAGAGAGAGAGAGGGGGAGAGAGAGAGAGAGAGAGAGAGAGAGAGAGAGGCAGCTCACTTCCTTTTTACTTCACCCAGGACCTTCCCTCTTAGGATGGTACTACCCATAATCTACCCATAATCTACCCATAATCTACCCATAATCTACCCATAATCTACCCATAATCTACCCATAATCTACCCATAATCTACCCATAATCTACCCATAATCTACCCATAATCTACCCATAATCTACCCATAATCTACCCATAATCTACCCATAATCTACCCATAATCTACCCATAATCAGGGTTGGCCCCTCCCTCTTCAGTTAAACCATTCTGGAAGCATCTCCACAAACACATTCAGAGGGGTTTCCATGGTGACTCTAAATCCAGCCATGGATGTTACAAGGAAGATTAGCTCTCATCAGGCCCTGGGGAGGTCACAATCTGACCTTCTGCCTCACTCCTTCCCTGAAGGGCTTCATGTGGTGGGTGTCCTGCACTCTATCCAGGTGGGCGAAAGGACACTCGATGACATCAAGAGGAGGCTGAATAACCACGCTGCCACCCTGGTTACCATGGTTACACCTTTTCATCCTCTACTGACATTTCCTTACAACTACCCACAAATACATCGTTTCATTAAGGATTTGGGCCTTTGTTTCTGCGAGTACCTATGACACGTAGAACTGTTTTTGAGAGGTGGTATCTTCTGGATTGAACCCAAGAGCTTCACTAACGTTACACACATGATGCTCTACGACTAAGCAGTTCCATTAGTGAGAGAGAGAAAAAAAACCTGAAGGGAGTGCTTACTTTTGTTATAGACCATTTATAAAGACAGTGCCCTTTCCGTCCCGTATTAGCCTGTGGGCCAGCTTTCCCCAACTGAAACAAAACATCCAAGACAAACAACAGCAGGAAGCCAGGTAGGTTTTGGCTTCTGTCCATGATCATGTTGGCCCTGTTGTTTAGGGGCTGTGGTGGAGCAGCTTACCATAGTGGGAGAGTGTGGTAGCAAGAAAGGAGGAAAGGAAGGAAGGGAGGAAGGAAGGGAGGAATGGAGGGGAGAGAGAGAGAAGGAGAGAGAGAAGGGGGTTCTGGTGTGGCTGGGGTCCCCATATCTCCGTCCAGGATATGTTTCGCCAGGCTCTACTTCCTCAAAGCTCTGCCTCCTCGAGGATCAAACCTGTAGCACACAGGGCCTTGGGAAAACATTCCAGAGAGCACATCTGTGTCTGATATCTGCTTCGAGTCATCTTGTTGGTGACCTTCCTTAACTTTTGCAATCCGGCTAATGTTAGAAAGAATTACAGGGCAGGTCCTCGGGCTAGAGTGCACACTGTGGGTGGAACAGGGGAGCCATAGTCCCATGTCAGCAGATCTCAGCCCTGTGAGTTACGCAGCAACATTACGGATAGGGAGAGTAAAGCACAACACGGAGACGCTGATGGACTCCCTCACAACAGCATGAATACAGTCTCGGGCCACGTCCCTTCCCTCTAGTGTGCAGATGCCTAATGATCTATCCTGCCCCAAAGTAGTGGTGAAACCAAGAAGCTGGGGAGGCTAACACCTGCCTTGAGGGGTCTCCTCAGTGACCCCCTCAGCACCAGCTGCCAGGTGGCGATACCAAGTAGCTGAGGCTCTCGGCCCTTTAGAGTTTAAATTACGCCTTTCTGATTGTGTGCATCTGCGTAAGCCTCGAAGATTTGTAATCGTGACAGCCTAGGAAAATTACAGGTGACTTGAAGCAATTTAATGATAATAAAAATAAAATAAAAACAGTAAACAGCATTGCCGCTGCCTCTAATTTCCTAGCTTCTTTATCATATAAATGCCCCTTATTCTTTTCTCCTGCAGACGATTAATGAATCTGCAATTGCCACTGGATGCTGAGCTCACTTCTTAATTCTCGGCAGCTACCCCTTCAGGTGATGGCAGCTCTCACAGGACCAGCAAGAGCTCAGAAGCACCCCACCCCAAGATGCACCCATCTCTCCTCCTGCACAGAGCAGGCTCCTGCCCCCATGGCCCAGAGCTGGGTTCTCCAGCCAAGTTTCTCCAGGAGCCCCCGCTGATTTGAGCAACCACAAATTGACCTTCTCTCTAGGTGTCTCCTTGCCTCCCTCCTGGTGTTAATATGCGCTTTAAAGAGCTGCAAACTCAACAAGTCTCCGTTTATGCAGGTTAATTCTGAGGCAGCCAAGCTGTGATCAAGTGACCTTTACCCACTTCCCTGCTAATTGTGATAGGCAGGTCCATTTTCCAGCTCCCTCCTCATCCCCCCTTGCTCTAAATTGGAAATCTATCAATTCTCGAGGCAAATGGAAAATAAAGACACGGGGGCACATACAACACACTCTCGCAGGCACTGTGCATCAACACAACGCACAGTTGTTCTGACTCCAGCCATACTGAGCTAGTCTTTTTAAATCCTGGTCTCCTAGATCTTAGAACAATGTTACCTTAGGAGCTGATGCCAAAAGAAAATAGAAATCCTGAAAAGAGAATTACCTGCCCCACCCCTTTCCAATCTTATTTCTTGCTTTATTGATGTGGGTACAATAACAATAAATTTAATAATAATAATAATAATTATTATTATTAAAAAGAAACATTTATCAAGTGCTCACTATGTACCAGTCCTGTCTCAGGGATTAACTCATTTATTATTCTTGTCATTTGAATGACATGAAATCTGTGATTATTCTCAAAGCTGCAAGAGAGTCTGGAAAACACAAATGTGTGCTCACACAGAGAAAGAGGCAGGAGGAGAAGGTGAACCTGGGTGAGCTGACTCCAGAGCCAAGTCTAGCCTTGCAACTGACTCCGAGACCTGCCATACCTTAATTTCCTTGTCTACAAAGTGTAGACAGCAAGACCCACCTCACTGGGCCCTTGGAGGACATGCTCAGTGCTAAGCACATTCGGAAAGCTGTTCATCGCTGCTAACACACCATTGTCAGAATTATTCTTAATTCCTTGTACAAATATTTCCTGCTTGCCTGCTATGTATCAGGCCCACTCTAGACTTGAAGGTCCAACAGTGACCTTATAAGATAAATAGCTTGTCCTCCAAGATACATACACTCAAGCGAAGGAGATGAACAAGAAGCAGTAAGCTATACAATATGTCAGATGCAGCTTCCTGTTGCAGAGGGACTAACACAGGAGACGGGAGCAGGCAGGAGGACTGCAGTCCTACACTGTTGGCCAGGGGAGGTCTTTGGAAGAAGGGAATCCTTGGGGAAAGAGCTAGGGAGGAAGAGGAGGAAGATAAGTCCTCATCCTGGGAATGAACGGTAGAAACAGCAAACCAAAGAGGCAAAGAGCCAAGAGGAAGGTGGAGGAGGGGCAGGAAGATGAGTGGGTAGAACAAAGGTATATAGAACACAGGTATATAGAACACAGGTATATAGAACACAGGAATATAGAACGCAGGTATATAGAACACAGGTATATAGAACACAGGTATATAGAACACAGGTATATAGAACACAGGTATATAGAACACAGGTTTATAGAACACAGGTATATAGAACACAGGTTTATAGAACACAGGTATATAGAACACAGGTATATAGAACACAGGTTTATAGAACACAGGTATATAGAACACAGGTTTATAGAACACAGGTATATAGAACACAGGTATATAGAACACAGGTATATAGAACACAGGTATATAGAACACAGGTTTATAGAACACAGGTATATAGAACACAGGTTTATAGAACACAGGTATATAGAACACAGGTTTATAGAACACAGGTATATAGAACACAGGTTTATAGAACACAGGTTTATAGAACACAGGTATATAGAACACAGGTATATAGAACACAGGTATATAGAACACAGGTTTATAGAACACAGGTATATAGAACACAGGTTTATAGAACACAGGTATATAGAACACAGGTTTATAGAACACAGGTATATAGAACACAGGTATATAGAACACAGGTATATAGAACACAGGTTTATAGAACACAGGTATATAGAACACAGGTTTATAGAACACAGGTATATAGAACACAGGTATATAGAACACAGGTATATAGAACACAGGTATATAGAACACAGGTATATAGAACACAGGTTTATAGAACACAGGTATATAGAACACAGGTTTATAGAACACAGGTATATAGAACACAGGTATATAGAACACAGGTATATAGAACACAGGTATATAGAACACAGGTATATAGAACACAGGTATATAGAACACAGGTATATAAAACACAGGTATATAGAACACAGGTATATAGAACACAGGTATATGGGCAATCTCATTCCCTGCCTGTGTTCCATGCCCTAGAGATCTCCACATGGCAAGCCGTGGAGAGCCAAGAGGAATGAGAGCCTAGAAGTGATGCTATCCAGCGGTGTTTACTGTCCCTGTGGCTCCTATAGGGAAGTAAGAGCAAGGCAGAAAGACCATCAGAGGGCCAATGTGACTAATGCAGGTGACGGGAGACTGTAGGTGTGCTGCTGGAGTCTTGGGCGATGTGTAACAAGGAGAGTAGAGCCTAGTGGTACACAACAGGGTAACACAGCTACTCCAGAGACTGAGAGGAAGATCATGAGTTCAAGGTCAGCTTATGTTATACAACGAACTTAATAGTAGCAGCCCGTATAATTTAGGGAGAACTTACCTCAAAATTGAAACAGAGGCTGGGGCTGTTGGTTGATGGCAGAGCATGTGTAAGATCCTAACTTCAATCTCCCACACCTCAGAAAAGGAGGAGGTGTGACTGATGGCCACACGGGTGGAAGACTGGAGTCTCAATTTGTCACAGCGGGCTAGAGTGGGAAGGGAGGATGCTATGCGCTGAATCATGTCCCCTAAAAATGATGCATGTGGATGAACTAGAGAGATAGCTGGGTGGATGAAGTGGTTGCCATCCAAGCATGAGGACCTGAGTTCAAATCTCGAAGTTAAAACCTTGGTGCAGTAATATACATGCATCCGTAATCCCAGGGAACCCACAGCAAGACAGAAGGCAAAGAGAGGAGAATCCCTGGTATTCCATGACTCAGCTAGCTATGAGTGAGAGACACCGCCTCATAAAAGGTACACGGCAAAGACCAACACCCTAGGTTGTCCTCTAACCTCCACGCACTAGACATGGTAATCACACAGCCCCACTAACACACATGCGCACACATACAAACACGCAGAAGACTTTTTAAAGGGATGTTGAAGTCCTAACCCTCAATATTTGACAAGGTGATCTTATTTGGAAGAGGGACGTTGCTGATATGGTGTTAAAATGAAGATATTCGGTGGGCCCTGGTGTAGAATGAGTAGCATCTTTAGACAAAGATGAAGATACAGAGCCCGATGCAGGAAGAACATCACATACAGACTTGACTATGCTACAACAAGCCAAGGAGCCACCGGAAGTTGTAGCAGGCCTGGAGACAGGTGCTTTTCTAGCATCTTCAGGGGGGGGGGGGAACAGGGCTGCCAGCACCTTGAACTTCAGAACTGTGAGACAATATATTTCTGGCATATAAACCACTTGATCTGTGGTGTGTTTGTAGGGCAGCTCTAGGAGGCTCCTTCAGCAAGTGTGGAGGGGAGGGCCTGTAGCTCATTTGTAAATATCTAGATGGAGATGTAAAATACCTCATGGGTGTGAGCCTGGCACTCAGGGGTGAAGTATGGACCAGAACTGTATCCTCCACAGTCACCTTTCCTACCGTGAAATTAGAGCCATGGGGCTGAGTGAGGACACAAAGAGGTGGGGACCAAGAAAGCAGTGCCAGTATTAGGCGCTAGGAGACAAAGGCAGACAGTAAGAAACAAGGGATTCTGGAGAAGGTCTGAAAGTCAGGACAAGGAAATGTGAGGACAATCGTCAGCTCTGACTAATGTCACCCATGAATGACGTTAAAGGAGGATGAAGAACTGACCACCGGCTCAAGTGACTTAGAGCCCACCACTCCCCTGAAGTGGCAGTTTCAGAGGCAGGAGGAATGATAGAAATAGGTGGAGGAAGAGATAGATCAAGGGGAATTAGATGTACGTCTCGAGACAACTCTCCCGTGAGCTCTCACTAACGGGAGAGATGGAGTAAAGAGAGAACGTTTTCTTTTCTTTCTTTTTTTTTTTCTCGGAGCTGGGGATCGAACCCAGGGCCTTGTGCTTCCTAGGCAAGCGCTCTACCACTGAGCTAAATCCCCAACCCCAGAACGTTTTCAAATAGGGGAGAAATTGTAGAATGAACCGCACTCAGAGGCATGACAAGGTTGCTGTGCTCTGCCTTAAGACAGTTGTCTGAACCTGAGGTGGGTCTTCGGAGACACTGGCAAGCACAAATGTTACATAGTTACTCAAAAGTATTTACAACAAAGAAGTTATTTTCTATTACTTGTTTTGTCTGCTGCACAAAGCAATGAGTTTTATTATGACATTTTACATACATGTAGACCATCATGCCTTGCTCATATGCAGTCCCTCTGCATCACACACACACACACACACACACACACACACACACACACACACAAATCCAGATTCTGCTTGACAGAACATTCGACATTATGCATCTTCCTCCCACAACACTCATCCCCCCTCCCTTTAGACCCCATCTTCCCCTCTAACTGCCCCTTCTAGTTTTGTGTACCATGCGTAATTAAGTTCTGTATATGGGAGAAATGTGATACATGTCTTTCCAAATCAGGCTTACTTCATTTTAACAGCGTGTTCTCCAGTTCCATCCCTTTTCCTGCAAATGACATAATTTCATCCTTTATGGCTGAATATGTATATATTTGTCATGTATATATACCATATTTTTATCAATTTATCTGTCAGTGGGATTCTCATCTTGTGCCCTATCTTGGCTGTTTTGTACATTAATAAACATGAATTTACAGGTATCTCTGAGATACACTGACTTAACTTTCTTTGGAGATGTGCCCAAGAAAAGCACATCTGGATCACATGACAGAGCTATCTAGCTCCCCAAGGAACTCCCACAATGACGTCTGTACTATCTACGCCGATTTTTATTACAGTGAGTTCTCTTATTGTTTTGTCTGATCTTTGCAAGAGAGAAACAGGAAGGAGCACGTGTAGGCCGTGCATCTCTCTCGCTTCTCCCAGGAGGTCCCCAACCTCCCAGTGAAGTGGGAAATGCAACTTCTACCCAACATGTGGCCAGGTCTCCACTTGCCATAGCCTTGATCTTAGTGGGAACTGTAGGTAGTAACAGTCTTCCCAGATAAGAGTGGCCTGCTTAGAGATCCCTGCCCCCTGGGCAGCCTCTGAAATCTGGAAAATCAATGTGCTACCAACAGTAGTTACCTACAAGATCTCAAGAGCCAGATTCTAAGCCTTCTCTTTGCATAAAAATCGCTTGCTCCTCAAGAGAAGGTGGCCATAAGACACACCACATCGAAGGAAACAAGTTTAACAAAAACATTAGTGTCTTATTCGTGACTTCCTGCCTGCCTACCACCCCCTCCTCCTGGGTATGAGGCACCACTTTCAAATGTGCAGCTCTACAGCACATGACTGTATGCCACGCAGATGCCACCACCTGGAGTTGCGCAGTGCACAACCTGTACGCTTAAATACAGAGTCCCTGCTCACTTGGTGCCAGGGTCCATTTTTACCCACCTGTATTACCAAGTCTGGTAATCATAGTCTTTTAAGTAAGAGCTCCTTAGGGTCAGGGAAGATTTCCTCTCTGTATCCACAGAGAGTCAGCACACCGCCTGGCACATAGCAGGTGCACAGTAAATGACGGCAAGATGAAAGGCTATGGAAGGCGAGCATGAATGTGCTCATCAGCTCCCGAATCACCGTGTCTACGGAGGCACCACTCGAAGCTTGAAATAGGTGGTGGGAAACAAATGAAAGGAAGAACTGCTGCTTCGCACAGCTGGTTGCCTGCTCACAAAACTCATTAACCCAAGAGGTGGCATCAAAGCAAACACTAATGGGTCCAGGTGTGTCTAGGAAAGTGTGAGTTTCCTGCACTGTAACTTATGGGGAGAGAGTGCGTAGACTGGGACTCTCTGGAGCAGCCTTGTCTTCCAAATGCTAAGCAGGGAGGGCCAGACAATGTTACAAACTGGGAGGGCCAGACAATGTTACAAACTGGGAGGGCCAGACAATGTTACTACTCTCTTCAAGTCAGTTTCCTCCCACTTAAAACAGAACTGAGGTTTACCCTCCTATGTTGTGATCGTTAAATCAAATAATGCATGGGTAGATGCTCAACAAATGCTGTTAGAAACAATAACAGGATTACTAAGTTTACATTTCCCTTGTAAAGTACTTCCCCAAAATTGCGTCTTATACCAAGAACCCAGGTTTAATGATTCCTTATTTGGGCACCTACTTGATGGAAACTTTTTCAAAGCTGCCTTTCAGCTTTGGAGACTTGACAGAATAGAATGGTTTGAGTGTGTGCCTTCCTCGTGATGTTTGGCATGGGCTACCTGACCAGAGGAGCAGCATTGTGATAGTCTTGAGACTCCAACATGGCCCAGCTTGCAACATTTCTACCAGACATTTACAAAGGCCAGAAGTGTGTCAGTTACTAATGAAATACTCACAGACGACTTCTACAGGCTACAGAGTGTGGGGGTATCATGACAGCTGAACAGCATGAAAATGGAGCCATGGTATTAGAAGCCAGAACTCAGAGAAATCCAGCCCCAAATGCCCAGCTTAGTCTTGTGTAAAACCATCTTTCTTAAAAACCTCAGAGGCCTGACCTCCCTTACTCTCCCTTGAAGGTCACAGTTCTTTGAAAAGATTCGTCTCTTCTGCACCCACAGACTTCAAAGGGAAAGAAGAGAAGGAAGAAGGGAAGGGGAGAGAGGGAGAGAGGGAGAGAGGGGGAGGAGATGATGGAGAGGGAGGAGAGGAAGAGGAAGGAAGGAGAAAGGAGGGAAGAAGGGATGGGAGAAAGGAGAGGAATGATAGAAAAGTAAGTGGATAAACAAAGAAGGAAGGGAGGGGGAGGGAGGCTTGGGAGTTTAGGAGCATTCAGAGCAAGAAATGGTCAGAGCAAAGGGCCTGGGGCAGAAACATGTCCAATGCCCACCATGCAGGGGAGCACAACCCTCCCCCAGGAAGGTGCTTTTAAAGTGCTCCTTAAAAGGCTGGGAGGCTCCAGAATGTACCAGAAACCTGGGAAGTGAGAGACTCTCAGGACTCAAAGCAGAGGAATGGGGGGGGGGACCCTAGATGAAATGCCCTACAGTGGGGAGAAGGAACTTATTGAACCCACCTCCAACAGAAAGACGGGGCATCAAGTGAGGGATGGGGTTGCTATCCCACAGTCAAAACTCTGACTCATAATTCTTCCTGTCTGAAAGAACTGCAGGGGTGGAAATGGAGAAGAGCCTGAGGAAAAGAAGGTCCAGCGATAGGCCCAAAGTGGGATTCAGCTCAAGGGGAGGCCCCACGACCTGACACCATTACTGAGGCTATGGGGCACTTGCATAAAGGGACTATATCCTGACTGCCCTTCAAAAGACCCAACAAGCTGCTGAAAGAGTCAGATGCAGATATGTGCACACAACCAATGGACAGAAGCTGCTGTCTCCTCTGGTTGAATTAGGGAAAAGCTGGAGGAAGTTGAGGAGGAGGGTGACCCTATAGGAGGACCCGCAGCCTTAATTAACCTGGACCCCCGAGATCTCTCAGACACTGGATCACCAGCCAGGCAGCGTACACCAGATGAGATGAGGCCCGGGTCTGGGTTCAGTCAGAGAAGATGCACCTAACCCTCAAGAGACTGGAGGCCCCAGGAAATTTAGACGTCTAATGGGGGTGGGTGGGGCGGGGACATCCTCATGGAGATGGGGGTGGGACAGGGGGTGGGGAGGAGGTATGGGATGTGGAACAGAGAGGGTGGACCAGGAGGGGAATAAAATCTGGAGTGCAAAAATAAATTTTAAAAAATAGGGGGGAAAAGTGCTCCTTGAGAGATGTCTCCTTCGTAACTGTCATACAGACTATCCTTGGCCAGAGACATGACACACTGTCCCCAAAGTCAGTGACGTCTACAAGCTTCATATGAGCCCTGACCTGATATCTCTTCATCTTATTCTCCCTCTATTATCCTTCTCTTCTTCCTCTTTTTCCTCTTTTTCCTCCTCCTCCATCTTCCTTCTCTTTCTCTTCCCCTCCACTTCCTCTTTCACTGCCTCCTTTTTCCTCCTCCTCCTCCTCCTCCTCCGCCTCCTCCTCCTCCTCCTCCTCCTCCTCCACTATCTTTATTAGCATCACCACTGTGGGCAACAGTGTTGATTAATAGACTGCTCCTGGCTGTCACAGGCTCTTAGCATCAGCTACCTCACTCTGCACAATCGTCTGAGCAAGGTGCTGCTACCATACAACTCAGAACCAAGAAGTGCACTAAGTTCCCCGGGCTCATACAGTTGGCACAACAGGGATAAGTCTGCTGTCGTCTGATTTCACAGCCATTGTCTTCTCTGTCTGCAACTGCTTTTTTTTTTATCCTGGAAGCCATTGTCCTTATTTCTTCTGCTTGTCTGAAAATGTGGTCAGCAGAATGCAGAAGAGGAAGAATAAAAAGGCAAAGTGGGAAGGACAGGCAAGCAAACATGGCTACATCCCCCAAACATGTGTTAGGCCATGACTCAAACTGTGTACTGTTGCTCATCCAAACATAAGCATGAGCAAATAAATGATTGACAGGTAATACATAGATAAAAGATAGATAGATAGATAGATAGATAGATAGATAGATAGATATGATAGATAGATAGATAGATAGTAGAGATGATAGATAGATAGATAGATAGATAGATAGATAGATAGATAGATAGATAGATAGTAGAGATGATAGATAGATAGAGATGATAGATAGATAGATAGATAGATAGATAGATAGATAGATAGATAGTAGAGATGATAGATAGAGAGAGATGATAGATAGATAGATAGATAGATAGATAGATAGATAGATAGGATAGATAGATAATTGTTAATATTTGGTGGGCAGATGATAAATACATTATAGGTATATAGAATCTAGATAGGTATATTGACTGGTAACAGGTACATAGATGATTGATACATAGATAAATGATTAGCAGATATATAGAGGATACATTAATAGATGATAGACAATAAACAAGTAGATAGAAGCTAGAAGATCTGATATGTATGATTGACAGATATATGATATGTGACAAATAGAAGATAGAGACATATGCTTGATTGAAGATAGAAGACAGACAGACTGACTGACTGACAGACAGTAATACATTTGATGTAGGTGTGAATGTTGAATTTGGCTGTGACAAGATCATCATGAGGACAGTCAAATGGGCAGTATGGGAGAGCCTGACCTTGTGTCTGATCATCTGACAGATTCTGGAAGACCTTCATCACCTCATACTCAAGTTTTCTCATCTGGGCAGTGAGGGTAGGCACCTTGCAGGCTTGTTAAGAGAATTAAATATGCTCAGACCGTGTAAGGGGAAAATCAACATTTTCATTTATAAAATGTGCACACATGACCACCTGATACTCGGTCCAGATGTGGCTGGCTATTTACTGGCCAGAATCTTAAGATTGAGCTACACAACAATAACCTCAGTGAGGAAGACCAGGAGTTCAAGGTCAACCCCAGGCTACTCACTAAGTTCCAGACCAGCCTGGGCTATAGGAGACAAGAAAGAAAGAGTTGAGTTATAGGTTAAAGGGTTCTCTAACTTTCCTCAAAGGAAAACTGTAATGAGAATTCTGAAATTTAGATTTCTTTAAACAAACAAACAAACAAACAAACACACACACACACACACACACAGAGAGAGAGAGAGAGAGAGAGAGAGAGAGAGAGAGAGAGAGAGAGAGGAAATATTATAAGAATGTTTTCATTTTAATCCAAGGCGTGGGGATATGGGGCTGCTTCAGACTGTCCGAAGCAGCTGACTATGATAGTTTCTGCGATTGTGTGGTGTTTGGAACTCTGGGAACTTTTCTGAGAATGTATAAATGCTAGGGCCCCTGAGGGGCAGGGTGGGTGGTTGTTGGTCATTCAGGAGGATTGGTTGAGGTCTGTTAGTAGTCATGTTAAAGAAGAAACAAAAGGAAAGAAATTAGATTCAGGAATTTTCCTAATTCCCCTCTTCCCTCTATCCTTGTTTCTCTCCTATCCAGTGTTAGGGGTGAACGGGGGGGGGGGGATAAAGAATGGGAAAAAGAAGAACCCACAAAGACCAGCTATAGAAAGCAGATGCCTTGGAAGCCTGGGCTCTACCTTTGGAACTAAAGCAAATTGACTTTTGGGTTGCCCATGGCTCTGATAAGATACCCATAAACCCTTCATGAGTACAGGAAGCTCTGGCTTCTTCTCCTATTTGAGCAAGAACGGCTGGGCTTTTTGACACTGTGCTGGGAATAGCACAGTGTTCCCACAGGGTCTGCAGGGTCTTAAGGGAGTGCCTTGCAAGCAGTCTGGTCCTGGTCCGGTCCGTGTGTCTCAGGCTGCATTAGAGCTGAGCTCCTTATTCAGGATCCTCTACTAAGGGACTGTAGCTTCTCACAAAGAGTGCGGGAAAATGGGGTGAAGAAAGCAGCCCCTTGACAGAGAGCTAGGGCTGTGTTGTTTTTTACCTGGCTCCCCGCATATGTATGGCCTTAGACCTGGTACACAGCAGACCAGCATTTTTTTTTCCCGTTTTTAAAGCACCAATGATTCCATAATATTTATGTGGGGGGGGGAGGTATGCATCTATACATGCTCATACACAGATGTCCAAGGGGATCAGAAAAAGATTTTAGATCCTCTGTGAGCTGCCCATTGTGAGCGCTGAGAACTTAATTCCAGACCTCTGAAAGAGCAGCAAGCACTTTAAACTGCTGAGCCATCTCTCCAGCCCCAGCCTTGCAATTTCCATAGAAGGATGGCCATGCTGTTCGTAAATATAACACCTTGACTTCTTTACCCAGCCAAACAAATTTGTCAACCTCTTTGGGAAAGTAGCATTGATGTCTTGGTCAAAAGCAGTGTGCAGTTCACCCAGGGAATGGGAAAATGACTCCCTATCTCCCATCCCCACCATTAGCCCATCCCTTCCTCAGGGCAGTCCCACATCCCCAGACATTCCTCTAGAAACCCACCCCTGTTGAGTATAAATAGAGCAAACTGCCTTATAGCAGGAGACTCCATCTGTTAATTAGTAAATAAATCAGTCCTGTCTCACCAATTAAGAAGGTATCTTGGCCTGCAAAATGTACCTTATTCCTCTCTGTAATATTGAAAGGTGTTTGGCATAGGCCTTGAGGTGACAGTGCTGTCCACCTGTGCTTCATACATGCCCCTCCCCATATCCCCCACACCCACTCCCCCCCCCCATGCCGGTGTGTTGGGGGAGGGGTATTTACCTTTCATTCTTCTCTTCTTTCTCCAACCTCCCACTCCACCATAGGCACCCCATGTCTTAGGGGAGGACAGCCCCTGAGCCCTTAAACCAAGAAGTAAAGCTATATGGGTTTTACTGGAGACCCAAGGACCACTTGCATCAGACATTTTGAGTCAAGAATCATGTGAAAAGTAGATCCTGAGAATACCATGCTTGGATCTGGATCTCAGAGAACAGTGTCACAATGCCATTAACTTTAGCCTCCTCCTTAAGAGATTTGTACAGTCTCTCCACCACTGGGGCAAGCAGCCTGTCCACCTGTCCTTTCTTCTGGTCAGGAGTTACAAGTTTCTTTATCTTTTAAAGCTTTTATTTTATGTGCAGGGATGTTTGGCCTGCATGTATGTCTTTATACTATGGGTGCACAATACCCAAAGAGGTCAGAAGAGGGCGTTGAATCCCCTGAAACTGGAGATAATTGTGAGCAGCCATGTAAGTGCTGTTAATCAAACCGGGGTCTTCTGGAAATGCAACCAGTGCTTTTAACTGTTGAGACACTCTCCAGTCCCCATCTAGTTATCTACCCATCCATCCATCTATCCATCCATCCACCCAGCCATCCACCTATCTATCTAGCCATCTATCTTTCTTTCTTTCTCTTTGTCACTGACAAAAAAGTAGAAGGAGGTGCTGAATTCTAGTGTATAGCACAAGACATAAAGGCCCATGAGGGGTGGGAGCTAATTTAAATTTCATTTTGCAGGTAAAGAAACGGCCCATGCTACAGGTTGAATTATGTCTTGCCCCTGACAAATATGATGAAGTTCTCATCCCCCTGGGTTGGGGGCACAAAGGTCCTTGTGCCCACCGAGCACTAGGAAACCAGGAATGTTAAGCACGAAGGGCCTCTCCTCTAAAGAAGAATGCCTGTTTTCTGCCCAGAAGGTTTGTAGTATGTATTGTTAACAACCTGGTGGTTCTTTTGCTATCTGTAGGGGCAGACTTCACCTTAATGCCTCAGAATGTTTATCCCAGGCACTTCCCTCCCGAGACTTATTTTTAGCTCACAGTAAATACAACCTATCCTTAGGGTAGATGTCACATGTACTTTATGGCCTGCCAACCTCTGTGCTATCTTGATCAGAGACTATACTAGATTCTGGCCCTTTTAGCTACAGAACCCACCCTTATGGTCGCATGTAGGTTCTAAGTAGTCACACCTTAAACTTTATTGTGTACCTGGAATTAGAAAGATTGTTGCCTGGAACTTTCCCCCCAGTTGTACGGTGTTTTAAGGATGCTGACAGTGAACAGCCTGGTATTGGGATCCCCAAATCTGATCCAACTGGATGAAGTTAATCTGAACTAAGTTTTTATTCTCACCTCTTCATGGTTTGCTTTCCCTGCCTGGATACCTGCAGGGTCCCGCAACCCTTGGTCCTCGGTATGTGAGCTTACTTAGAGCCTCTGGAAAGAAGTCATCAAGCTAAGTGGGGTCATTAGGATGAAACTTAACTACTATGAATGATGTTCTAATGAAAAGGGACAAGCAGGCACAGGGGGCACCCAAGGAGAATGCCTTAGAAGGATTAAAGTCATGCAACGTCACAAATCAGGACACCCGGAGAACCTGGAGTTGGAAGCTGCAAAGAAGGCCTCTTGCCTTACCCTGGAGATTTCAGATAGAGCACCTACCAGCACCTTGACCTTGGGCTTTGACCCCTGAGAGCTGCGGAATTAACTGTTTCTGTTTGGTCTAAGTCACCTAGTCTGTGGCTCTTTGCTATGACAGTCCCAGCCAATGGCCTACAAAAGACCATGACTTGGTCAAGGTCATGCAGCTAGACTGCCCCATTCATGCCACATCGCTGCCACATAGGGTAAGCCTTCATTCCATGTGTACACGATGGGATATATGCCCTTTAGAATGGGCCAGGCAAGGAACCACTACGCAGGGGCCAAAAGGCTAAACATGGGAGCTGCGTGAGGTTTTCTTGCATGGATGGCCTCTTACTCTGTCAAAACCTAATTAGCAGTCAGAAAATATGCCAGGGCCCTTTCCTATGAACCTTTTCGAAAAGGCAGCCTGTGGCTGGATTTTTGAGCTGACCAACAAAGCCAGTATCTGTGGGGAACCCAGATTCCATAACCTCCCCTTTTGACTTTGGAAGGACCCGTGAGGCCATCTCTAAGAAGGTAGGGCCGGAAGCACTGGAGGTGCACTGGGCTGTACAAAGTCAGCCTCTTGCCTACCCCCAACACCGGCTAACATCTAATTTCCACAGGATGCAGGTTGTCTCACAATAGACAGAAATTGTCTCCCAAGCCTCTGGTCCAAATGGCCTAGATTGGAAGAGAAGGGGAGTCGCACCCTGGCACCTGAGAGGAGAACCCCATAGGGCCTGAGGATTCAGCACTCAGAAGCCATGTGAGCTTCCCCTGCGCTCTTTTTGTTGCACTCCTTGGAAGAGGACACAGGATACCTTAGTTCTACAAAGGTATCCACCTGGCAAAGGCCAAGGGCCCTTTAGGACCCCTTCAATCCCAACACCAGTACAAAAGACACTGAACATCCATCGCTGATTCTCTGCCACCAGCTCTGAAGAGAAAGGAGTCATCCTTGTCTCAAAAGCTTCTGCCACATGGAAACTTGTCCCCCCACCCCCACCCCCATGAGTGACATATCCTCAAGAAAGTCATTTGCAATAAGAGAGGAGAAAGAGAAGAGGGAGAGTAAGCAATCAAATTAATTCTAATGACATTGATAAGTCTAACGACATTGATAAGGAGAGCTGGAAGCCCAGCCAATCTCTCCATTAAACTAATGACTTTGGGTCCCTTCTGTCATCACCTAGGGTCAGTCCCCCTCCCTTACTGTATCTCATGAGTGCTGGCAACAGCAGCTGGGTTGGGAAAGAGGATGGTCAGTGGAGCTGGAAGTGATGTCACAGAGGGGGACACCCTCTGCCACCCACCAGGTCTTAAACCTCCGTGGTCAGTCCTCTCATTGGGAGAGAAATGAATCCCATCAAGACTCCTCAGGCAGCAGACAGGAATAAGGAGGCAAACCCTGTGTCAGACAGTCCCCTAGAGCTCTGTACACAGGACTGTCACAACACACTGTCCCTGAGAGATGGAGATAGTGGGAGCCCTACTCGACACATGACTGTGGGGCAGCTTCCTAGGAATTGAGGATGACAAGATGCAGGATTAACTTCACCAGAGATGCTCCAGTACTAAAGTCGCATTGCCCCGTTCTGTCTGTGTGAGTGTTCCGTTTCTATTTTATTATGGTGAGATTCACATATGCTGAAATCAATCATCTCGAATGAAGACTTCAGTGATATTTAGCACATTTACAATGTTGCCCAACCACCTCCTCAGTCGAGTTCCAAAACATTCTCATCATCAACAAGAGGAAGTTCTATATTAACCGCTACCTCCCCCCCACTATTCCTTCCTCCCAGTCCTTGGCAACTCTCAGCCACTGCCTGTCTGGGGGTTTACGTATTCTGGGCATTATCATACAATTACATGAACTTTGTGCTTAACTTCTTTGCCTTCCATGTTTTCAAGGTGCATCCACACTACTGCGAACCAGCTGCATGTACTCATAGACACACATGCATCACAACTTGTTTATGAACACATGCGTCGACTCTACATTTCAGGTACCAGGCATGGTGGCACACACCCAATACAAGCAACCAAGAGACAGAGGCAAAAAGATCATGAGGTCAAGGCCAGCCTGAGCTTCACAGCAAGTTCAAGGCCAGCTTAAGCTATAGAACAAGATCCTGTCTCAAAAACTCAAGGAGATAGCTCAGTTGTCCAGTACTCGTATAGTACACATAAGGCTCTGGGTACAAGTGCCAACATCAGAAAATAGTCAGCTATATTTTATGTGACTCGTAGCTCTCAAACACAGCTTATATCACTGTGCCTGTCTTTGCTTCTGTTCTCTGATTCTTGCCCCCAGGTGAGATCTAGCCCATCTGCCATAAACATTCTACCCAACACAGCTCCCAGACCACATCTTTTGTTCTCCTGAGCAAGGATGGACCCTATTCTCCACCAGGTGTCCTGGCTATCTTTGGGTAAGTAAGATAAAAATGTTTGAACTCCAATTCTCTTTGGGTCTCTGGGAAAGAAGAGAAGAACATGCCACCAGGTCCGTTTCAACACCAGTTTCAGTTTTTCGATTCCAAACTCACAAATTCGGGAGAATTTGAACACAATTCTTCGATGTGAGCTCGATCTATGGAATGAAGAGAGAGTGGGGGGGGGGGCACATGAATCCTAGGGAGAGCTCATCTTCTAAATTGAGAGGCTCCTTCCCAGGACGTGGAGTGGAGCCTTAGGTCAGGGTTCAACTTTGTCTAGTCCATCCTCTCTGGGTACCTGCTCTAAGCCAGGTGTGGCATACCCAGGGGAAGACAAAGATCACTAGACATCACCTGGGGATGAGATGCAGGACACAAGCAGGGACAGCAGCAAGATGGGCAGAAAGATTATGAGTTGACAGCTGTCTTTGAACAGAACGGGGAGGGGGGTTCTCAGACGATATCCCCTTTGAGGCTATAGTAGGTTGTGCAATGTCTGCCTTAGGGGTGAAAGGCTTCCTTAGAAGGAAACCCCAAGAACGTGTGTTCTGAACTCCCTGCAGCTGAGTCCACAATGGGAGTACTTGGAGAAAGTGTGAAAGGACAGGTCTAGAGAGGGGCAGGTGACAAGGGCTTGTGACACCTGTCCTAAGGTATCTACAGGTTTGGGTCCTGAGGAGAGGCAAAAAGGGATTAAAGGAACAAATGCTGGGGGCAGAGAGGGCACCAGGAGGCTCAGACAATGACAGAAGCCTTGATCTCAGCCTCAGAAAACACCAACTAGAGACAGTCCCCAAGGGCAGTCTTCTCGCTGGAAGATAGTGAGCATCCCAAAGGCATTGATGAGATTAATAAATGCACAGAGAGCTACTGGGGTCTGGAAGACTAGAGCTCTCACACCACCCCTACCTTAGCACCACGCCGGTCTGGACTCGACTCTGAGCAGGAGGGGTCTCCTGGCTACAGGCTGCAGTCCTAGCAGCTCTCTGCCTCCTGTGCCTATTCCTTCAATCTCTACCCAGACACCGTGGCTATTGCCCCAGCAGGGTCCCACCAAGCCTAAACCTCCTCCCTGAGCTGCCACTTGTCACCACCAGGCGAGAGAGATACCAGCTTTGTCCCCATTCTGAGAGCCCATTCGGGGCTCTGGAAGATGAATTATGTTTCATTTATATCAAAGAAGCAATCTTGGAGCCCATTTGTGATCAAATTTGCTGTCAGAGAAACTTTGCTTTATCACATTACATCTGATATCTCTTGGCTTCTTGTCCTTGAGACTATTAAAGTTTAATGTCAAATTCAAGATGAAATGAAATCTTTGCTGTATCGTCTCATCAGGGTCTGAGCATCCCCCCTCCCATCTAAAAAATTTTGACAACTAATTACAATGGGGGTGGGAGGGAGACAGACCTGCTCCCCTCTCATTGGCTGAAAATGCCATCATTTGAAGGGGGTCACCAATGAGCACCGTGGCTTTTTTTTTTAGAACAGAACAAAGAGTGGTACTCGTCTCCGTCTCCGTTCATCTTCTCGGTCCCTTCACCCGAGACTCACATCTCCTGGACTAATGACATCAGCTTTCATTCTTAGCCAAACAGGGCATTCCTGCAAGGGGGCCCAGGGTAAGGCTGTCAGAGGAAGCACACAGGGCTGGGAAGCTGAGGAGAGCGTGATTCGGCCTCTGCCTCTGTTCATTTGGAGCCTCCGATTCCTCAACTGTTGAGCTGGGGTTGCACGAGTAGCCTCGGCCAGAATGGGGAGGATGAGAGACAGGCAAACAACAGCAGACATTCCCGATAGACATCCCACTTAAAGACGAAGACATACACCAAGAGATCCCGTCTCAAGGTCTAATTTAACCATTGGAAGCTCAGAAGCAATTGATCACCGAGGACTGTAATGGTCTCTAAGAAACACACCCATGGGCACAGTCTTCTGACTGTGCTTTCCTCTGGGAAGAGTGGGTGTGGTGATGGCCACCCACTGAGGCAGCACAGGATGGTGGGAAGGCCCAACAACTCACAGACCAGAACTTCTGAAAAGCCATGTGTGTGAGAGACCCCTAGAAAGATACAGAAGGGGCTGGAGAGATGGCTCAATGATTAAGAGCACTGACTGCTCTTCCAGAGATTCTGAGTTCAATTCCCAGCAACCACATGGTGGCTTACAACCATCTGTAGTGAGGATCTGATGCCCTCTTCTGGTGTGTTGGAAGACAGTGACAGGGTACTCACATACATTAAATAAATAAATATTAAAAAAGACACAGAAGAAAATCTTTTTTAATAGATCGATATTTCACTCCTTCAATAAATATTTATTATGCATTTCTGTGTGCTCCCACTGTTCTGGTTACTTGACATTCTGTGGTTAATAAAAAGAAAGTCAAGAATTTGGGCCTCCTGGCACCCAGGCATTAGAGGGAGGTCAGGTGGTAAATGTGATTAGGTAATGAATTCATTTGGATTAATCTGTGAATTCTTTCTTGGTTCTTTTTGTTTCTCTAAGGCACGTTCTCTCTTTGTGGCCAAACCTGGCTTCAAACTCATGATCTCAAGATCCTGTTACCTTACCCTGGAGTGCTGGGGTTACAGGTGTGTGTCACTGCTGATCTGTAAAGCCTTACCTGAGTGGAGTCCAAGCCTGAGAAAGCTGCTAAGATGGTCTCCAGTACTCCACTTCTGGGATACAAGTCATTTGCCACTGGGCAGCCACATAACGCTCACCCCCCAGGCCTCAATCATAAAGCAAGGCCCAACAAAGCACCTGCCTCTTAGGGTTGAACAAATTGATTTGTCCCTGACAGCTGAGAGGTAATCCAGGCCCTGGCTCTAATCATGTTCCTCTGGGAAGCTTTCTAGATCCACTGGGTACAGATCAGCAAGAGTTAAATGTCAATGCCCAGGGAAGGAGTATCGGGACTATTAGGCTGCATCCACAAGCAGAGCCCAAAGCCGAGGAGAAGGACCCATTGTCTTTCAAACAGCTACTCTGCAGCGAGGAATAACTGCAGTGTATGTTAGGAATCTTGTGGTTCCTGTGACAAAATACCCAAGTGAGTTGAAGTATAGAGAAGAAAGGTTTGTTTTGGCTCACTGTGTTGGATGGAGGTCTCAGTTCATATCAACTCTGTTGATTTGGGGCCTGTGGTGAGAGAGAACTTTGTGTTGGGAGCACACGGAAGAGCAAGGTACTTACCTCATATCAGCTAGGATGCAAAGATAGAGGAGGCAGGGTCTCAAATGTCCCCCTCAAGGACATGCCCTCAGTGACCTCACTGTGGTCTCCCACTGGGCTGCTCCACTTCCTGAAGGTCCTACCACCTTCCAATGCTGACACAAGCTATGGCCCAGCTTTCAACCCATGAGCCTCTAGGAGACATTTAAGATCCAAATCACAGCAGTGCACTCTGCCAAGCGAGGCTCTCTCTCCGCGAATGATTCCTTCGTCTTGTTCATTCACACATCCTGCTGGATAAACCGCCCTCAGACAACATCCTTCCTGAGATGCAGCCCTGACATTTCACCAGTCAGCCCTGCTGCTCCCTTTGGAGAAATCAGAGCGTCTTACACACCAGTCTATAATCTCAGTCTCCAAAAGCTTGAAGGCAGCAAGTTATTACCTCCTCCTCCTTTCTCTTGGGGGAATGATAATAATCCAAAATGTTTGTGGAAGCTTTGTTTGGAATCAGAACGGGCGTGTGCCAGAGCCAGTGGCCACCTCTGCAGGAGCTCTAGAAAGAGCACAGCAGCAATCTATGGAGCAGGGAAGGCAAAGCAAACCCCGAGACGGTCCAGCCAAACCACAAAGCCAGGACACTATGAACGCTATGGCAATCGAATAGCATAATCGTAAGCACACACTATACTACCCACAGTGTCAGAAGTGTTCTTGAATATCAACAGAATCCTAGAGAACGTGTCCTGTTTTGTTTTTTGTTGTTGTTGTTTTTAGACAGAATCTCTTGAAAGGGACAGATCATGCTTAAAACCTCACAATCCTTTAAAGGACACACACCTGCACAAAGAATGACTTAAATGACAGGGAGAATGAGTCTTAACAGACACCCCAGTGGTGGTTAATCTTTGTTAATGAAATTTAGAGTCACCTAAGAGATACGCCCCTGGGCGGGTCTATAAGGGTGTTTGCAGAGAAATTTTACTGAAGGGAAAAGCCTTAACCCCAAGGGATGGCGGCACCATCTTGTGGGATGGAGTCCTGGAGTGGGCATAAAAAGATAAAAGGAGGCAGTGGGTATCAGTGTTCATCTATTTCTGGCTGAACACAGTGGAACCAGCTGCCAAATACACACAGTGCCATGCCTTACCACCATGAGGGATTGTGTCTCTTCAAACCACAAGCCAAAATAAACCCTTCTTCCATTAAGTTGCTTTCATTGGGTATTTGGTCACAATAATGAGAGATGTAATTAACACAGTCCCCAGCATTTGCCACCCCAGGGCTTGCTGTCCCTTGCAGGATGGACTTTGAGGAGCCACCATTCCAGTGCTATGACCACTCATGCCAGGGTCTCCATTCTGCATCACTTTCTGCAGTTTGCATTCTTTGTTTGCCTTGTTGTGAATCTGCTCCAAGATAGTAAATCTTTAATGTCCTGAGAGTAGATTTGATTTCTGGAAAAAGACCAAACTTATTTAGAGCCAAATCTTGCCAATAAGGTAGACAAGTAGTTTATATTAAATTTTTAAGAAAACAACCTTGTGCCTGGAGCTCAATAAATATTTGTTGACTAACAATGACAACAAAATGAGAATTAAGTACACGTTGTTTGAGTCTAAGGAAAAGAGACTCATTTTATTCTTCAGCTCATAGATCTTCTGAAAACATTTGAGCAAAGAAATTCCAGAAGCAGTTTAAAGAGTGGTGGGGGGTCAGTGAAATAAAAAATGGTGCGTCAGGGGAATTCCTCCAGGAAGACGATCCATGGCTGGAATTCTAATGGACAAGCGTTTAAGGTGACCCAATTTCACACAAGAAAAGGTGGTCCTTCTAGTCTGTTTGGTGTAACTACATACTAACAAAACTGCTAAACTGGTGAAGTGGGGGCAGGGTATGAGACCTGGGGGATGGGATGTGAGGCAGGGGTGGGAGGGATGGGGGTGTAGTGTGAGATGTGTGGGGCAGGGTGTGAGGGGTGGAGGCGGGACATGAGGGGTAGGAGGGTACATAGGAGAAATAGTAACTACCAGAAAAACAAACAGGAGACTCAGAAAGCTATCCAGACTGTTCAGAAGAATGGGTTGGAGAAGGTGCCTAGGGGGAAGGTCAAGCCTGCTAGCTGGAGGGTAGGAGAGACGTGTAGAGGAGGCAGCTGGGCGCTGAAGCAGAGCTTCCAACCCTCTTCACTCCCAGATGATGACCCCAGCTGGATGGCTCACTGAGACAAACATACACTGCAGAGAGATGGGAAGGCTTTCCAGTGGCCCCAGGCCGACTTGCCACCCCTCAGAAGGCTATGAATTCTGCAGTTTTTATTCACTGCCACCCTGCGGAGGGAGAAGGGCTTCAGCAGGTGGGTAGAGGAAGGTGCAGCAGGTTCCAGGGCAAGGCAAAGGGAAATGTGGGTGTTGGACGTCTGGTGACAGCTTGTCTCCTCTTTGGAAGCAGGGCAGAGAAGGAGTGTGAGAGAGAGTAGACAATCAGCAGAAGTCAGCCGAGTGACGGCCTCGGCTGCTGTGTGTTTGAACTTAATTCTGTGGACAACAGAGATCCTTCAGAGTTCCTGATCGGGGGCTGAGGGGTATATTTTTAAAATTTAAAAACTTCACGCTTCTTATGGTTTGCTTAAGAACAGCCATAAATAAACTAGAAACAGAGATCCCCAAAGCTACGATACAGGCCTTTGTCCTGATTCTAGCTTACTAGGGTGCCCTGCTTCAGAAAAAAGCCTAGGTGATTCAGGCACGAGATGAAGACCCCCCACCCACCCAAGTTTTGTAAAAAAAAAAAAAAAAAAAAAAAAAAAAAAGATGGAAAGCTAAAGTGTAAAGAACAGCCCGGAGACTCTAGGAGCGGAGAGCAGCCAAGGAACCTAGGGAGCAGAGAACAGCCCGCCTCCTTTGTGTGGTTTAGTCCATCTTGTCAGTGATGTGAGCTTTTGCTGTTGTCTGCCCTGCCGAAATGAGAATAAATACATACATGGCTTATGCCCAGGCAAGCCACCTGTCTGCATGAGAGGGATGGCAGAATGTTAAAATCGGGCTGGGGGGTGGAGGGGAGGAGTACTTTTTAAGATGGCTGCCAGCGTTGCTATGGAAATGTAATTCCCGGCTAGAAGCAAATCCCATTCAAAAGGCCAAGAATGGCCATGTTAGGTCAAAAACGGAACATGAACTGGGGGAAAAGATTGCTTTTCAAGAGAACCAGACAATTAATTTAACAGAGGAACCACCCTACAAAGAGAAAAATTACAGTTACCTTACATGAGGGACCTTTCTTCAGTTAAAGTCCAATTTAAAAGCGTGCACCAGGGATAAGGTGACAAGACAATGTTCTCCATTTTAGCAGAGAAGAAGTTTACAGGGAGGTGGGAGGGGCAGGGTTGAGAGGTCAAGAGGACTGTTTCCTGGCTGGAGATCCGCAAGACACTGGGCTAGATGGCTGAGGAGAGTTATAGGCCTGTTTTCCAGAGTAGGTACGTGTCTCAGGCGGTTCAGGTTAATGCCTGCCAAGATTTTTCATCCTCAAACTCTGTAGGATCCACAACACACCATTCTCTAGCAACTGACCTAATTCAAGTCCTTGCTGCACCCGGTCCATCTGTGTGCCAGTAAAAATAATGTGAATACATGTGGGTTTGACCACAGAGGGGTGTGACTGCCTACACAATTCACAGTCAACAAGTAGAACCTAGACCCTCAGCCGCCAGGCACTCTCCCCCTCCGGTCTCTCTCTCTCTCTCTCTCTCTCTCTCTCTCTCTCTCTCTCTCTCTCTCTCTCTGTTTTTGCCCTCCATCCATCACCCACCAGCTCCACCAAACAAAACACTTCAAGGGGAGTGACAATCCAGTCAGCAGATATTAACTGTATGGTTATTGGGCTTGAGAAGGTGTGAGGTACCGTGGTGGTGGTAGGGGAACAAAGGGGTAAAGATTTTATCCCTGCCTTCAAACAACTTGTCAAAAAGGGATCTCGACCACCACAGGAAGAAGAAACCGGTCAGCGTATTTACTGGCCCAGCTGCTAAGAGAGTAATCGCGATGTTAAAGAGTTCAGGAAAAGGTGAGCTTCCCACGCTGGGCTGGCCAGAGAAGGCAAGAACAACATTGGCTTTTTTTTTATTGTAGTTAAACAAACTTGACATAAACTTCTCATCCTAAACACGTGTAAGCATACAGCTCAATAATTGTGTCACATGCATGCTTGTCATACGACCCGTGTCCAGAATGAAACCTGAGGTCGATGTTTGTGGAACAAGCTTCCATTTCCTCTCTCCCCACTTCCAGATACCCCCATTTTATTTTCAACCTCTACAAATTTGACCGCTCTAAATTCCCCATTGCTGTGCTGTCAACGTGAAATGTTCCCCCAAAGACTCATGTGTTCCCCAACTGGTATAGGGGGAAGTTCTGGAACTGTCTGCAGGAGGAACCTAGCTGGAGGAAGTGGGTCACTGGGGAAGGGAGTGAACTCTTAAGGTTGTTTTGTCTTTGATGTCTATTTCTCTCTCCTCCTCACCCTCCTCCTCTGCTTCCCATCATGAGGTAAATATCTAGATAGTTTCCACTCCACAGACTCCCTCCATCCTGGCCCAGAATGAATGGAGCCAGGAGCTGGGAGTGGAGCCATTCAAACCTGTGAGCTCAAATCAGCTAAGTCAGACATCCGGTCACACCAACGAAAAGGCAGCAGGCTCACGCAATTGATCTGTCTTTCCGCATGCTGCATTCTTCTCTTAGGATAACGTCGTCAAGGCTTACCTTTCTTGGAGCATGGAGGAGTATTCTCTGCCTTGGGGCTGAGTAGGATTTCTTGTTATGTATGGAACACATTCTGGTTTTGCATTAATCTGTCTGTGGATGTAAGGGTTGCTCCCGCGCCTTGGCTGTGGTGAACGCCACTGCTGCAAGTTGAATATATAAGAATCTCTTCAAAACCCTGCGTCCAGTCCTTATTAAAATGTCCCCAGAAAGGAAACTGCCAAAGACAATGGCGATACTGCTTTTTAGTTTTTAAAATGTGGTGTAGTTTCCTATATAGGCCCTTACTATCTTACATCCCTACCAATTTAACACAAAGGTTATAATTATATCATCACCAACTCTTCTCTCCCCCTTTTCTCTCTCTCCCTCCTTCCCTCTATTCCACATTGTCTCACGTGGCTTCCATTTATATTTCTCCAGTGGTCAATGAAGTTGAAAATCTTTTCATATGCTTGCCATCCGCTGATTTACATCATTTAAAAAAAAATGGTTCTGTCCTTTGTAATTTTTTTTGACCTTGGTTATTAGGTTTGTTTTGTGGAGTTTGAAGACAGACAAAGCATAGTCAGATAGAAGTGGGCTCCTCGGAAGTCAGCTGGCCCGATCAGAATGCTTCACAGGAGGCTAATGTGGTATGCAGATGAGATGGAGCTGGAGTCTTGCCTTGTCCGACAGTTATTTGTTCAGGGTTTTGAGTTGCTGAGGGTCCCAGCCTATATGTTCCATGATACACAATGACCCCAAGGGGTCCTGTTCCTTTTCCGTTGCTGTGACAAAACTCTGCAACCAAGGTAACTTATAAAAGAGAGCAGTTGCGTGGGCTTATGGTTCCAAAGGGTTAGAACCCATGATGCCAGAGCAAAGGTATGGAGGTAGGGAAAACTGAGAGCTCGCATCTCCAACTACAAACAGGAGACAGAGAGAATTAACAAAATGATATGAGTCTTTTGAAACCTCAAATCCTGCTCCCGGTAGCACACCTCCTTCAACAGGCCACGCCTCCTAATCCTTACCAGACAGTTCCAACTGGGGACCAAGTACACAAGCATATGAACCTCTGAGCGTTTTTATTCAAACCACTATACCTGTTATAGTATTCGGCCTGTGCTATTAGAAGTGTTTTTAGCATTCTTCTTTACCCCAAGGAACAGTTAAAACAGACCTTCACCTTTTTAGCTGTATTTGTAGTATACAGTAGAGTGCTTTCTTTTTATTTTATCATTGAGGGGTGTTTTAGGTTTGGCTTGATTTCATTTTCTGAAGCAGGGCTTCGTTATATTGTTCAGGAGACTCTTGGACTCAAAATCTTCCTGCCTCTGTCTCCTGGGTTAGTAAGCCTAGCCTCTAATGTCATTTTGTTACAGCCTAGCATTGATTTTCACCTTGTGTCCTGCCTACTTCCTGCTAGCTTGCTGTGGCCAGGACAAGGACCTATGGAAGAAGGTGGCCAATGCAGTAACCGGCCTCTAATTCTGTGGCTAGTCCAACTGCCACAGACCATCTCAGGTCATGGGGTTTCCTGATGTCTGCCACACGGGCTGTCCTTTCAGTTGATGGAGTTGATGGTCTAAAAGCCAGAAAGCCAGATCTATCAGCGTTGATATCTCCTTTGATAGTCCTCCTGTCACGTCCTCCCCAACCCCCACCCCGTGCCATTTCCCTGACCAAACACCTACCCATAATCATCAAATGGCTTTTGTTGTGTGTGAAAATGCTCTCGTTACACTGTCACCAAGTAGGTGACACAACAGTGTTGCTGCATGAAGCTCCTGTTAAAAGACAGAGAGACAGGGGCTGGGGATTTAGCTCAGTGGTAGAGCGCTTACCTAGGAAGCGCAAGGCCCTGGGTTCGGTCCCCAGCTCCGAAAAAAAAAAAAAGAACCAAAAAAAAAAAAAAAAAAAAAAAAAAGACAGAGAGACAGACACCCAAGAAAGGGAAGGACAAGGTGAACACCGCAAATGTTAATAATGGTTGCTTCCGGAACATAGAATATGAATGAATTTTTTTTCCTTTGTGCTTTTCTGTATTTTCCAAAATTTGTACCATGAATATGTATTGCTTTTGTAATCAGAGGAAAAGACAGCACATGGTAATTTTTAAAAGCCTTAGTTGGGCTGCCTGCCCACTTGGGCTTGTAGCTTTTGTGGATTCCACACAGAAAATTATAGAGTCCTGTCTCCTCTAAACTCATCTCAAATACAGGGACAGAGCTGTCCAAAGAGTCCAAGACAATCCTGGGGAGTACAGAACAGCCCTTGACCTCAGAGCAGTCCTGAGTGGATGGCCTGGCTCGGGATGGAAAGAGATAAGGACATGAGGTAAGCATTCTTGGAAACCTGGGGTCACCCTCATATTGCCCCCTATTCTCTAGAAGGCCTTCAATCTTCCCAAAGTGGATAGAGAGAAAAGCACTTATGCCAAATACAAGAAGATAGTCAGCCTCATGGACAAGGTTAAAAAACGGTAGTAGGGACCAGGCGGGGTGGCACAAATGGTCACCCCCGGAGGGCTCAGTTCCTAATTTCCCTCTCTCCCTGGTGATGTCACCACATGTTTGAAGGCCAAGTCCCATGGTAGAAATGTGCTTGGTAAAGAAACTGGAATGAGTTCAAAAGATGGGAGGGGAGATGGGAAGACATCATCTTGATTTGAATCACTGCTACAAACCCTGGCACATCCTGGGTTCCATGTCCAGCCATTCCTCCTCCAGGAGGGAAAGCATCATGGGCCCTGATGACAGCCCCATGTAAGTATGCTGCTTCTAAGGCAGTGCCAAGCAAGGGTGATGATAACATCCCTCTGCACTGTTCCTCAGAAGATGGGCCCAGGCACTGCCTCTGTCTGTGCAGGAGAGATATTCTAACCCCAATGCATCCTGCTCGAGAGCATTTGTTCAATATATCCTATGACTGGACAAGAGAAGGAAACTGAGGGTCAGAGACAAAGGACATAGTATATCTAGAACTGCAGTCAGGGGTCTGGGCTCCACAGTAGTTGTGTCCTGGAAACCAGCAGTTCCTTGCACGAGTTCACTTTCAGATGAGACCGCGCATGCATTTAGGGTGGTATGGCCACAGACTCATGCCTTATTCGGATCTCCAGGATGCTCTTCCCAGGACAGGGAGGTGAACTGGGTTTTAAGATTGTGCATCTGAGAACCTACATCACCCTCTCTGCTCAAGCCAGTGGGCCAACTCCTCATCCTAGGCCCCAAAAGCCTGCAAGTCTGAGAGCCCAGGCCTCCACCCTGACACAGCTCCACTGCTTCCAAGTCGCCCCACCTGATCACACCACGCCCACTCCTTTAGAATCCAAGGCTCTGAAGGAGAGATCCCTGATTCAGGCATGTGGGTCCTGCTCGTCTACAGGCACAATAGGATAACCGCTGGAGTATTCGCCATGATGCTTCCCTCTTCTCTGTGGAGCATGCCTTTGAGAAAATTAGAAGAGGGCGCCCTCTCCTGGCAGATGAATTAGAATACAAAGCCTCTCTGCCCAGGCTGTGTGGACCTTGATCCCAAGATTTCAGCCCTCACTTAAGCTCAGAAAAAGGATACCTTGTGCCAGTGATGCAATGGGATTCATACACAAGGATCCAGAATACCCTGAAAGCTGCTGCCACCCAGGCTGCTTCTTTCCCAGGTCCTCCACACCTCCTGTTGTCTCAAGCTTGGACCTTGTTCTGGTTCACCAGGAGGCCTCCGTCCCCTGGTCTCCACCTCTGTCATTGGCCTGGATTGGATTTCCCCCTCCCCCTCCCCATACTCCTCCGCTGATGAGGTCTCATTCCTCTGGGGAACCAGAGCACTTTCCCAGCCTCTGCCCACCCCCAGCCACCCCCCTTGGAGAGCTTCCTTTACGTTCTATTTTTAGTTTCTTGATTGCAAGTGAGAAGTCAGAATCAGAGAATGCTGGGAAACTGTAGCGATAACCAACCCGAAAAAACGGGCAGCCACATGGGGAGGGTTGAAGGGGTCTGAGAGATAGAGATGGCGACCATGGCACCCAGGCTGTAGCTGAGGTGGATAATGAGAGCAGAAGGTGGGCTAGGTATCCTGTCTCCAGGCCAATGGCCAAGGACAGTTAAATTCAAACCACTGGGCTACAAAGGACCACTCTGGACCATCTAGTACAATCTCCTCCCTCTCCGGGAGGAAACCGAGTCGCTCAGTAAGTCGTCCTATTCCGGAACCTCTGTTTTGAGATGTGTGCAAATTTGGGCTGGGAAATGGGTACTCCCCACCAAACCATAGTCAAATCAAAATGTGCATCGCCTCTGTATCAAAACCTGAGCCCAAATCAGGCACAGGCCAGATTCATCAGGCTGCCCACCAGGCTGGGCTGCTCTCAAGCTGAGTAGAGTGTCTTTGCCTCAGCCAAAAGCATCCTCTCCCTCCTGGAGACAGGAGTGCTTCCACCACCACCACCCCCCCCCCCCCCCCGCCCCCGACGTGGCACCGCACTCCCTGAATGAATGAACTCACGGCTCCAAACGGTGCAATTGGCAGTTATTGCTGGCAGTTTATCAGTATTAACTGATTAGGCCCGAGATGATGGATCCCCTGTCTCAAAAAGCCTGCTGCCCTGCGCCACCCCCAGGCACCCCCGGGCAGCTCATGCGACCTGGCTGCTCCAAGATGCCTGGGGGCTAGCCTTCACTCCGCTCCCCCCACCCCACCCCACTCTGTGCTGCCCGCCCCATCCCCCAGCATAAGAGACATTTAAATAAATAAAACAAAATTCAAATGAAGATACTAAATCTCCCCAGCGTTTAATTGATGATCATTATGCTTAGGAACCTAAACTCTTTTAATTTCACTCCGCAGCAGAGATGAATTATAGAATTACAGTCACCAATTATCAATCACGCCTTTGCTAGTGTCTCCTGGCTGCCCAGTCAGTTCCTGCTCCCTCTCACAGGCTAGGGGTTGGAGAGGCAGGATAATGGCATTGGGAATGTGATTGCAGGAGGGGTCTGCTCCCTTGGTGCGGGCTCTGGTTCGCGTTCTCTCTCTCTCTCTCTCTCTCTCTCTCTCTCTCTCTCTCTCTCTCTCTCTCTCTCCTTTCTCTTCTCTCCTTCTAATCTTTCCCCCCCCTTTCTCCTTCCCTCCCTCCCTTCCTTTCTTCCCTCTCTCACAATTCCATTTCTAACACGCTGCTTTTCCTGACTTAATAAAAATAAAAAACCAGACAATTCAAAACATAAAACCTCTTCATTTACAGCCCAGCATTTAATCTATTTTGTTCAGGGGACAGTGTGCCATCCCCACTGTTGGGCAGAATTCCAACGGCAACTAGTGTCCAACCCTAAGCAGCTGCAGTCGGGCTGCCTAACCCAGGAGCCTGCAGAGGGAGATGGAAAGGTTCTGGTAGCCTACAGAGCGCCACCACTGCCCAGGCTGCAGCCTGAGCTTCCAGCGGCTTTGCTGGGTGCCATGGCCTCTCCCTCCTCTTCTCCTTTACCGTGAAAATAATAATAATAATTTGAATAATAATTTCCACCAAAGCTGGGAGTGATTTGCATTTGTATGGTGCTCTGCAATTTACAAAGTGCTTTCATGTGCATTATCTCATTTGATCCTTCCAATAATCCTGAGAGGTCTGTAGAGCAGGTATTTTTGTTATTCAAACGTTTATTCATTCATTTGACTAACGTTTATTGAGTTTCTACTTTATACCAGACCCTGGGGATAGAAAGACCAGAAGAAGAAGAAGAAGAAAGACAGGAGCCTTTTCCCTCGAAAATGCACAGCCTGTTTGGGACAACCTACTAAGTGTATAGAATGCACAGCCTGTTTGGGACGACCTACTAAGTGTATAGAATGCACAGCCTGTTTGGGACGACCTACTAAGTGTATAGAATGCACAGCCTGTTTGGGGTGGCCTGTTGTAAATATTAAAATACCCCAGCATAGGATTCCTTCACATTTTAATGGTTTATAATTTTGGATGAAAGACATATATATATATATATATATATATATTCTTTATATTTTAATATGCCTTAAGCAGCACAATAGCTGAGCAATTGTCTGCCCTCTGTGTTAGAATCTACCTCCTATCCACAACCCAAGTTATCTGGGCTGCTCTTAGCTCCAATTAGGCAGCCCTCTGGTGGCCCCTAGCCCATGGTGGCTCTCCCTTCTCCTCTCCTGCATGCCTTCTCCCTCTATCCCATTGTGGCTTCTCTTCCCTCTCTCCCCGTCCTCATACAGACTCCCTCGTCTTTGGGATAAACAGTTTTGGGGGACTCAAATTAGTATTATAATACAAGTAACATTAGGCCAACCCAGTGCGCCGGGCTAAGTGTACATACAGAATATACAGCCTGTTTGGGACAACCTACAAAGTGTACAGAATATGCAACCTGTTGGAATGACCTACTAAGTATACAAAGTACACAGCCTGTTGAGACAACCTACTAAGTGTACAGTATATTAAAAGGCCCAGGGACAGTGCTCCCCTTCACAGCAGGGGGCTGAGACTTAGGGGACTTGGTAGCCATGACAGACCATGTTTGCTGTTTTGAGCTTTGTGCCCCTCCCCCAAGTTATTACAATGGCACAACTTCCCTCTACTCGTCTACCTACCTAAAAGCACTCCTGTGAGGGCCCAGAGCCAGCCCTGTAGGTAGAGCACCTGCTGTGTAAGCACGGAGACTTGGGTTTGGATAGCCACCACCTACATTTAAAAAGGCAGTGAGCAATCAAGGAAGACACCCCATGTTGATCTCCTCTTCACCTGACACGCACATGCATGCACACACAAGTGCAACCACATCAACATGTGTACATACAACACACACATACACACACACACACACACACACACTGTAGCTAGGTGAATTCACTGCTATCCTTGGATCACCTGAAATATATACATTGTAAGGACAGGGGAAAGGAGGGAGAAAGGAAAAGAAAAGAAGAAAAAAAAAGTTTGGGGGAGCTGCTAACATCAGCAAATCCCTTAAGACCAAGCACATGACATCATATAAAAAAAATAAAAATAGGCCAGAGGCTCATCTCCTAGGCATCTAATATCATGGAATTCCTTCTGACTTTGCTAGGGAGCCTCTGGTCAAGTCTTTATAGTTGATTGGTGGTGGTTGTAAGTTTTTTGATTGTTTTGTTTTGTTTTGTTTTAAAGACTATGCCTTATCTCCTACAGGAGTTGGAGTTGGGTTTGCCTGGAACCATCCATGGCTCTGATGGCTTACCTGCCCCATCCTTGGAGGAGCCAACTCTCACAGTCTCTCTCCTGTCCTCAGCTGGCTTGTCAATCACCCAAGACCTTCAGCTATAGGACCAGATGGAGGTGAACCTAGCCTGGACTGAACCACTTAGCCTACTCCTCTCAGAGTTGTGTCCCTGCGCGCTGTAAGCAGCAGGTCATAGTCTTGATGGTGCTCGGACTATCTTTGTCTCTTCCCACTGAGTTAAATTTATTCAAGCAGAGGTTCTTTAGGGACCACCGTCTGGGTCAGAATCCACCACTCTGCTTGGCCAAGGCCAGGACAACTCTATCCTGTCTCCAGCTGGCTTCACTGGCTCTAGGCCACTGGCTGCTAGCCATGGGCCAGGCACTAGGCCATGCTACAAAGCCAAGTAGCCTTGGCATGGAACAGCCGTGTAACACTCTCATTGGTCTTGGAAGGCCGAGATGCAACCTGGACACTGTAGAAATTATGACTCCATCCCTAGATAGGGAAGACATCCCAGTCTTTCTCTGGTCCTTATGTTGTCCTTCTAAGTCATATCCCACAGCTGCTCCATCACTACCCTATGTTGCAAGGACAGAACAAGAGTCCTTTGGCTTCTTGATCTCCATCTCCAGGTCATACCACTTTGCTCCCGAGATGAACCATGTCCTCTGCACCCCTCTAAGCTCTGCCTCTCATGTATTATCCCTGGCTCTCCCTCCACAGTCTGCCTCGTGAGCATCTAGTTATCCATAAAAACCCACCTCAGCACTACCACCTCCCCCTGAGAAATCTTCCAAGCCGCTTCAACACCACTACCAAACCAGAGCTGACCTCTGCCTTCTCTGGGAGTCCTACAGGGTGGTTCATCTGTCTCCATGGCTGCCCTTACCTCTTGACCTGAAAAGGAGGGCCCCCGACTGGTATTAATCTTCCTGAACTGAAATTCTGTCTTGGGACTTTACCTAAGACTCTCCCAATATTAAAACTAAGAGTCTCATATCTGGAAATACAAACAAACAAAAAAACCTAGTCCTTAGCAGACCAGGGTGACCTATGCTGCACCTGACACTTGGAGCTGAAGTTTGTCCTTCCCTACGAATATGAAACCTGTTTTCAAAACTGTCTTGTTGACCCCCAAGGCACCTCCAGAGAAGCATGAAATGCCTCTGGTCCTGTGAAGAGTTTTCATCATCCAGGCTAAGAGTCCAAAAAGATCTAGAATACAGTCATGTGACTAGAACTGGGACACATTAGAAGTCACTGAGAATAGGTAACTCTTCTCTCTTTCTCTAGGGCCAAACAGCAACCCATAATAACATTTGCTTCTAGCTGAGCTCATAAAATGGCCTCACTCTAGCTCCTGTCTCATGGACAGTACGGATGTCTCTAACCATAGGAATATGGTAACCTGGACCTTGCTCTCCCACCCTAGAAGCTGGATGAGCATAATGCTTGGTATGTAGCCCTTCTGGAGTACAGGGTGGTAGCAGGTGCTGTGCGAGGGCAGGGTAGCTATGGAAGGACTCTGCAGGACTCCGGTAAAGCCAGCTTCAGAGCTTCAGAGGTGAAAGATGAGCTATCAACCCAACACAACCCAACCCCCTTCTTCCCCAGGCCCCTCCTTCCAACCTATCTCTCTGGCCCAGACCCCCATATCTTCCTCAGAGCTTCAAATAGCTGTGTCTCGGAAACGTGAAGTGCTGTTTTCTCCTAATTACAAAACTAACAGCTGACAATGCGTGCCCCGTCGTTTCTCCAAGCTAACAGCCCCATTAGGACAGATCCTGTTATCGCCCTTGCCCCTCCATATATTTTATGAAGCTGCCTCAAAAGTACTCAGTGTCTGGTCCTCCCCTCCTCCCCTCTCTCTTTTAAGACGGTGGCTTTGTGAAAGCAGAGGGGGGAAATAAAGCTTTTTACTAAAATGTCACTCTGGGAAGTGGGGTGGGGGTGGGGGGGAACTTCCTAATAGGCCATTGCAGGCATGCTATTTTTTTAAAAGTGTGATAAATTTGACCCGTCTTAAAAAGACAGCCCAGTGTTGCTTATCAGCCGTGATTTGACCAGATAGCCATTTCAAAAAACAGACACTGGTCTTTTTATAATAAATGAAAGCAATAAAATCAAGAGCTGGGCCAGAACTGTAATTAAGAATCAAGCCCAGGGAATGGGGGTGTATCAGTGGAAGGCAGTGAAATCTTTGGACAGGCTGCTGTGGGCACCACTAGTTGGGGGCCACCACAAGGGGAAACTGGGGGGGCCCTCACCATAGGAAGCAGGGGTACTCTTGCCCTCTACCCAGTTCTTTCTCCTAATAGTCTTGAAAGAGTCCCACTTCTGGACAGATGGACCCAGGGGGCGGGGGTTACAAGCTGGGACAAACTGCCCAGCTCAAAGCCCAATCCAATGTCTATTTGAAATTCAGCCAGGAGACCTACCCCTTGCTCTGTCTGCACACAATAAACACCCAGGCTCCCTACCCCTAAAGAGATGACTGTGGAACACAGTCTCCATCTCTGGTGGCTGCTTTGCATTTCGTTTTGGCTTTATTAAAACTAATTTTCTATTTGCACTATAAAAACTGATCTGATTAAATTTCCATTTTTCCCCAAAGACTGACTGACTCTCTCTCTCTCTCTCTCTCTCTCTCTCTCTCTCTTTCTCTCTCTCTCCCTCTCCTTCTCTCTCTCCCTGCCCCCCGCCACCTGCTCATCTCCCCCATCTCTCCATACCTCTTGGTTCTATCCCATAGCCCTCTCCACTTTTTGTTTCTTACCCCAAACCAATAATTCTTGATTATCTCCCCTCCTCATCCCTCTTATCCCCCCACTCCATCCCCAGCAGTTTCCTTGGGGACAGAGGCTTCCAGGGAAGGGAGAAGAGGGAGCTTACTCAGGAAAGATGAAGAGGGGTGGCCTGGGGCTGTGTGGCCCTGAGTCTGACTTGTCCTCCTGACCAAGCCACAGTTTGTCACTTAGCTGAGTCCTTGCATCCAGGGTCCCACACTAACCCCTCCTCGGGGTAGGAAAGGGACTAGGCCAAGAATACAATTGAGTTTCTATTCTTGTCCCATGAGGATGACTCATTAAGGATGTCCTATAGGGTGTGCACTGGGTCAGTGAAACATGCACAACCAAAGGAAGTTCCATTTCAGAGAAAACCAGCTATTGGCTCACTGAAAGAGACCACCATGGGGTGACGGTGCAGGAACCTGTGTGCTAACTACTGCACAGCACAGACAAAAAAAACCCAAGAACAAGAACAAAGCCAAGCGCCTGGCACAGCAGAGCTGAGGAAGCAGAGGCTACAGAAGCAGCCCCCATCCATCCTTCTAAGGACCCCTCAACCCACTGGCTCCCCTGCCCCTGCCCTGCTGGTCCCCTTGGTGCTCCTGCCCTTAAAGCTGCATCCGTACCTCTCCTTCCACATAGCTGACGTGGGTTGGCATTTTAACAAGACTTTTCTAAATAGTCAGGGAAAACAAAAAGTAAATAATGACAGGGAATATAAATGGCGGGCACAAGCTTTATTTCCCACTGCACCAGAACACCTTTGCACCATCAGTAATTAACCAAGGAGTGAGTGAGCCAGCCAGACAGACTGACAGACAGACTCACTCACCCTTCCTCGATGCCTGATTGACTGAATGACTAACTCACCCACTTACTGAATAGCTCACCTTTGACCAAAACCAAATTAGGCGCTGCCTCATAGGCCCTCCTACCTAGCTGGAGTCAAGCACTCAGCACCAACCTCCAGTCTAAGAGTCCGCCTGGCCTCAGATAGGTAGGACGGCAAATGTAACCTGCTCGTGCTGGAAGTCCCCATGTGTCCAGTGAGACTTCCTGTCCGTACCCCCAGGGGAGGCTGTCCACCTCACAGGTGCCCTAACACCTTCCCTGCACAGTAGTCATGCCACGCACAGAAGGATCCCCACCAATTCCTGACAGCCCATTCATGGTTACCAGGCTCTCTTGGTTTGCGCCAAGATCTCCAGGGCCAAACAGGGAGGAATTCAATGGTGTCCAGACCAGACCTTAGCACGGGGAGGCCAGGATGTAACCCTCCACGTCTACAGGTCGTGTGTAGTTACATACAACTTCTCTGGCAGCCTTCTTCTCCAGAATGTGTCTCCTCCCTTCCCGGGGGCTAGCCTGGCTGGCCTGCTGCTGTGCTCTGGGTAGAGCAAGTACCCACTCCTCATTGTTTGTGCTGGCTCTGTGTTCCCTGATGCGCCTTCTCCCCCACCCATCATCTGCTTGCTGTCCGAAGCCTCCTTCTTCTCGACAGTGAGTTCCAGAAGACTTCCTTTTCCCAGACCTCTCGGTTAGCAGTGCTCGGTTGACTCTCAGTGCACCCACACTTTCAGATGTGTGTGAAGCAACCATTCATGCTGATGGGGTACGGTGCTCTATTTCAACCTCTGTGCTGATCAGATGAGATTCATTAGCATTTCAGGCTAATTATCTTTCTTTTAATGTTTGGAGCCTTTCGGGTCCTCTCTTCTGCTCTGTTTTGATTTGTTTTGTTAGTTTTGTTTTTTGGTTTGGTTTGGTGATGCTGGGGATTAAACCCAGGGCCTCACACATGCTATCTTCTAGTTCTTAGTAGAATATTATAGATCATTACTTACTATAGTACACACACACACACACACACACACACACACACACACACACACACACGCCCAAATCTTTCTGTCCGGTTGTTTTGTTTTGTTTTGTATTGTTTGAGATAGAGTATCACGTAGCCCAGGCTGACCTTGAACTTACTGTGTAATGGAAGACAACTAACTGATCTTCCTGCCTCAGCCTCCAGAGTGCTGGAATTGCGGGCCCCTGTCACCATAACCGAAGATTTATGCTGTGCTGAGGATTGACCACAAGGCCTCAAGCATGCTAGGAAAGTGCTCTGTGAACTGAACTCCAGCCCCAGGCTTCTGCTTCACATAATTTTTGACAGCCAAAATGAAGAGTGGGACTTTGAATTCAGTCACTTAAAAAGACTTGAGAGGGAAAGGAGGAGGGAGAGAGGAGGAGGAAGAAAAGGAGGGAGAGAGAGGAGGAGGGAGAGAGGAGGAAGAAGAAAAGGGGGGAGAGAGTAGAGGAGGAAGGAGAGAGTAGAGGAGAGAGAGGAGGAGGGAGAGAGAGAAGAGGAGGGAGAGAGAGGAGGAGGGAGAGAGAGGAGGAGGGAGAGAGAGGAGGAGGGGGAGAGAGAAGAGGAGAGACAGGAGGAGGGAGAGGAAGAAGAAGAAAAGGAGGGAGAGAGAGCAAGAAGGAGAGAGCAGGAGGGAGAAGAGGAGGGAGAGAGAAGAGGATGGAGAAGAAGAGGAGGGAGAGAGGAGGAGGGAGAGAGGGGAGGAGGGAAAAAGAGAAGGGAGAGAGAGGAGGAGGGAGAGAGGAGGAAGAAGAAAAGGAGGGAGAGAGAGCAGGAAGGAGAGAGAGCAGGAGGGAGAGAGAGCAGGAGGGAGAAAAGGAGGAGGGAGAGAGAAGAGGATGGAGAAGAAGAGGAGGGAGAGAGGAGGAGGGAGAGAGGAGGAGGGAGAGAAGGGAGGAGGGAAAAAGAGGAGGAGGGAGAGAGAGGAGAAGGGAAGGAGAGAGGGTGGAGAGAGAGAAGGAGGAGGAAGAGAAAGGATAAAAGCATACTGGAGTGGAAGGGGCAGTAGTGGTTTGTGAGACAAGACACTGAATTTGGTTCTAGGCATTTTACAGGGACAGCAAGGCACTTAAGGAGAGATGTCCTGCAGGCTGCTGAATTTATGAGATTAGAGTCCAGCAAGAGGTCAAGGCTGGAAATGAACATTTGAGCATCTTGGAGAAAGATGGGGCAGAGAGAATGGCTGTGAGTAAACTCCTGCAGGAAGTTAACAGAGCAACAGAGAAGGCTGCCTGGTCCTAGATTCCCATCCTACAGACCCTGACCTACTTACCCTCCCCTTTCTCCCCAAATGCCATTGGCCACCATTGAAACAACAGAGCAGCAGAGATCAAAAACACAAACACAAAGAGGTTTGTCATTAATTGTTCTCCTTCTACAAACAGGAGTTCTGAGAGGATGTTGCCCTCAGAGTGTCACAAAGCCAGGAAATGGGAACTAAGACCCAGATGCCACCCAGATCCAGGGTCCCAAACTGACACCCCTGGATTTCCACCACTGTGCAACATGCAGAGATAGCAGAGACCCAGAGGAAGACTGTGACCCGTCCAAGAGTCACAGGCCAGCTTAGGGAGGGAATGGAGATAGAACTTTATCCACACTCTTCCCTCTGCTGGTCTTGAAGTCGGTCTCCTGGGACCCCACAACACACCTCAGAGCAAGCAGGCCCAAACCTCATATATTAGACTACAGGCACCAGGGCCTAGGGAGAGGCTTCAATCAATGAAGTTTTGCAAAACTGGAATTTAAGCCCCAGAACACACATAAAGCAGCCACATGTGGTGGCAGAGAGAGACAGGCAGCTCCCTGTGGCTCACTGACCTGACAGCTTAGCTTAATCCATGGGTCCCAGGCCAATAAAGAGAATCTATCTTCAAAAACAAAGCATGCCACCTGAGAAGTGACATCAGAGATTGTCTTCTGACCCCCCCCACACACACTCATACCCACACACTCACATTCACACACTTTCACACACACATACACACTCACACTCATAAACACTCTTACAAACACATACACTCACACACATACATTCACACACTCACACAAAGACGCACACTCTCACACACAAACACACACTCACATACATACACTCACGTTCACACACACTCATACTCACATACACACACTCTCATTCACACACACTCACACTCTCTCATACACATACACACTCACACTCTTACACATACATACACACACATATACATTCACACACACTCACACAAAGACACTCACACACTCACACACACATATACACTCAGACTCATACTAAAACTCACATAGTCTCTCACAGTCTAACACACACATACACACCAACATACACATTCACACCCTCACACACACTCACATACACACACAAACACACTCACACTCATATACACTCAATACACACAGTCACATACACAGTCACACACTCACACACACACATACATACTCTCATACACATTCTATCATGCGCGCGCACGCACGCACACACACTCTTTCTCACACAAACACTCACACACAAACTCTACTGCCAGCAGAGATCTAATGGTTTAAACCCTGACTGTCCGTTCCTCTATAACCCTGTGGCTTAGACTGCCCCTGAGGACAGGCTCTTTAAGGGTGACACTCTCTGCTCTGAGAGCAGCAGCTGTGAACCTGACATCATCCACACCTAAAATCTAGGCCATTCCAAGGAGACAATTACACACCCTCACCGGCCAGGAGCTGCTGGCTGCTTAGAAACCCCTGGTCCTCCTTGTCCTAAAGCTGCCAATTTCCTCATCAGTATTTTATTTGTCTGTTTTGCTCATTTTTAAGCTGGTGGCAATTGCTATTTAAATTGTTTTGTAAAGTGTCTTCGCATTTACAATGCCGGCTGTCAGCAGTCCCACAATAGGAAATGAGATTCGGCATCAAAGGCAAAGGCGCTACTAAAATACATTTTAATAAATATGTAAATCAATTAATCAATCACCCATCCGGGGAGCTTCAGGAATGCAGAGGGATGAAAGAGAGGAGTTGGAGGGCAGCGTGGTCCAAGGGAGCAAAAAAAAAAAAATGGTCCCCAGCACTGAGCACAGATGTGGGCATGTAATGAGCAGCCAGACAGCCTTGAGCTCCTAACCTCTGGGTTCCTTCCTTTACCCCCAACCCTACCTAAATGGGCAACCCCAGCTAGGAGCCCACGGAGGTGCTAACAAAACAATGCCAGACCTGAGACTAACAAACCAATGCTTTAGTAGAAACTCCTACACCAAAATGTCTCTCCCTCCGATGCTGGTCCCTAGAGAAACCAAGGATTAGAAAGCTCTTGCAGGGCTTGGGTCTGCAAGCTGGGCCAGCCTGGGGGACCGGCCTTAGCAAGTTTGAGGAAGAAATGACCAGCTGTTCTCTTTTCCTGAAACAGCACCAAAGCAGAGACTGCGCTAAAGCTGTCCCACAGGGATTGGGAAGGGATGGACTGCCCCTCAGAGACAGCCCAGGCAAGGAAGTAAGATTCCAGGGCTGTTCTGAAGGTAAGAAAAGAGAGCCACAGTCTCAAGGATTGGGTGTGAGTGAGTGTGTGTGTGTGTGTGTGTGTGTGTGTGTGTGTGTGTGTGTGTGTGCGCGCGCGCACGCTAGGGTGGGAGATTGGGGTAGAGGGGGGTATGAGGGGGTGAGCAGGTGGGTGGGTATGTGTGTGCACACATGTAGACCTAGAGGACAGCCTCGAGTACTGTTCCACAGGTACCATCCACCTTTTGTTTAGGGCTGGCTCTCTCAGTGGCTGCAGAGATGCCTCAGTGGTTAAGAGCACTTGCTGTTCTTGCAGAGGACCCAAGTTCAGTTCACGGCAGCCACATGATATCTCACAATGACCTGTAACTCCAGTTCCAGAGAATCCCTCACCCTCTTCTGACCTCATGGGCATTTACATGATGCTCACACACACGCTTAGTTACACATGCATAACATAAACATAAATAAATACTATTGAAAGATGGGGTTTCTCACAGGGCTGGAGATTACCAGCTAAGCTAGGCTGACTGGCCGGTGACTACAGGAACCTGCCACCCTAGTTACCCCTGGGCTAAGACTCCATCACACATCACTGTGCTTGGCCTTGGGTTTGGGCACTAAACTCAATACTTAGGCTTGCAAGGCAAGCACTTAACCAACTCAACCATCTTCCCAGCTCTGTCAAGACTTTCTGAAGCAGGAAGCCTGAGCACACTGTGTTTGGTAAGTAGGGGGGGGGGGGGGGGGCTGTGGCACTGGTCACATAGCTGCAGCTTCTCAGATACAGTGTGATAGGCTAAATCTGGCCTACAGCTCCTGGGATGGAGCTGGCATGTCATGAGCCTGAGCACGTGACTTTGGAAAGAATGTGCCTGAGCTCTGGTAAGGTGTCCTATGACTTTCCATGGGGCCTTCGGCAAGTCATTGTCCCCTCATGGCCTCAACACTCAGACAGTGCAGAGTTCGAACACAAATGAGCTCTGAACTGGACGCTCCCCAGCCTGCCCTCCCCAGTATCCTAGAGCCAGAACCAACTTCTTCCCATTGCAGCTGATGGACCTTGCTTAGCTCCCAGCTATGTAAGCCAGCCCCAGTAGGGAAGAAATGGGCCATCTGGAGTCTGAAGACAGCAAAGGCCTGCCCAATGGGACAACAGCTCCAGGTGTTGAAATTAGGCCCCAAGGTCTGCAGGACCTGGCTTATGCTATAGTACAAGTGTAGCCTGCACAATCCCAGGCACCAAAAAGAGAAAAGACAAAAGGAACTAGGCTCTGAGAAAAATGATGAAAACCCACAGGAGACATCAAAGGCTCTGGCCTGCAGTTTCTCTCTCACCCATCCCTAGCTCCTTCTCCAGAAGAGTTGAGTCTAACTAAAGATTACATCATTTTTAAAACTGATGATACCTGGACCGGGGGAGGGGGGCAAATATCCTCATTAGGGCTGAACATGCATGTATAGTCAGCCTTGAGTGCCTAAGCATTGTTATGTGCTGGATTTCACAGTCATACATAAACATGTGACTTCGGCCATGTTCCTATCAATTCGTGAGCCTCCTGTTCAGTCAGGCAGGTCTCTCTCAGGTGCATGTGCCTTGCTGGGTCCCTGTGAGAGTAGGACTGGTACTTCAAGTCAGGCTTTGAAAAATACAGGCGTTGCCACATGGTGGGCAGGAGCTTGTGGGCACCATGGTAGCTGGGATCTAACTCGTCTGACTCTCTAGGAGAGTGGAGTCACAGTGTTGCCCATATGTCTGTGGTGTGGTGCAGACCACCACCCTCCCCCCAACCCCAGCTGTGCCTGTTCTTAATACCACAAAGAACTGAGCAAAACCTCTATAGCTATTCCTATAGGAACCTTCAACCATGGGCTGTGTGTGTGTGTGTGTGTGTGTGTGTGTGTGTGTGTGTGTGTGTGTGTGCGCGCGCATACTGGGAAGGGCACTCCTGAATCAGTAGGCTGAGAGAAGAGGACTAACTTTCCCTCTATGTGCAGGTCCTGTTCTGCTGGCAGAGGCTCAGAGAGAAAAGTAAATTTATTCTTCCTCCAACCCCCTTAAGCCTTCTGCCTCTGACCTTGAGAAGTCAAGGTTCTCCATATTTTACATCTCTGAACTCACACCAGCCTCAGAGTGCTCAGGTCTTTAGCTTCATATTGAAAGTTATGCCGCTGTCTCCTGGTTCTGCCTTCTTCAGGGTTGGACTGGGACACTCCAATACCCTCTCTGGCTTTCAGCTTGCAGACAGATTTTCATGGGACCCAAGTGACTAAATATATATCCATCAATCATATTATACATTATACACACATCTATCCTATTGTATATAAATATATATTCACGTACATATATATATTGCACACACACCATTATACAGACATATATCCTTTGTATATAAATACATATACATTTATATACACACATTACACACACACACACACACCATCCTATTGGTTCTACTTCTCAAGTGATCTCAAATTTTGTATGTCATTTCTTCCCAAATACACTATAAGCAGGCCACAGCCAGAGTGCACCCACTAGGACTTCAAAGCCCTTGACCCAGCCAGCACAAGGCTGGCAGAGTCTCAGGCCAAGCTGCCCATTCCTAATGACTGTCCAGTTGTCCAGCTAACTGTCTCCACACAGCTCTGAACATGCCTTCCCTTGCTCCTTGCTCCCCATGACCACATTGTCTCCACCCGGAGGGCAGCACCATTTCTGGGGAGACTTCTGAAGTGCTAACTTTATTAAGATTGATTTGGCCTGCCCGCCATTCTGACAGGTCCAAAAGCAAACACGGAAGGGCCATGGGGGAGATTTGGTCATAATTACCATCTTTAATTACTGCTAAAACATCAATTGCTCTTGTTCAATTAGCAGTGCGGTTTCAGGCATGGCAAACTTTGCAACACAAAATAAGCTGAAAATTGATTTCTGAACACTTAATGCAGATCTGAAATTGCTAACCTGATAAGGTTGTCATAGAAGAGCCAACGTGGCCAAGGAGGAACTTTGCAGGGCTGTAATTGCCTCGGTAGAAAGATTAATAACTTGTATACCTACATCTTGTTCATCAAGTAGGAGGGATTCGTGGGGGAACCAGGAGAGGTGGATATGTGAAGCAGGAAGGCAGGGGGAGGGTGTTAACAAGGAGACTGGCAATTAGGCAGGAGAGAGCAGCAGCCTGCACCCAATGGTCCGTGAACGAGGACATGGCCCTCCGGGATGGCACACAGGAAAGGCAACTACCTGGGCTGACTGCCAGGGAGAAAAGACCAATGCAAGCAGGTGGATTCTGTCTTAGGCAGGTCCCTGAGAAGGAAGCTCCAAGGTCAAACGCCTTTTCCATGCAGGAGTCCTAGCAAGGGAAAGGTAGAGAGTGATGGATCGGGGAGCAGCGGCTGCACCCCAGGATGCCATGGCTGCTCTGCTACAGTGCTCGCCATCCCTTGTTCTGATGCCTGGATCTTCCTGCCATGGGGCTGAGTGGACTGCTGAGTGGGTCATGGAAGGGTGAACAAGGAAGCATTTTATGAGACTCCAAGTGTTCCATGCAGCGTGCAACTGTGAGCGTTGTTATTATTGTTAGGCTGGGCCTGTGGGTGGTGTGGGAAACAGGGAAAGAGTCTGAATAGCTTTGGAAAAGACCCTTCCCTCTCTGAGTACTGTCATTTAGGCAGAGGGAAATGAAGAAAACATTCCATTTTCAGTTCATGAAACTAACATCAACTGAGCACTGATGTGTGCCAGGAATGAGTCACTGGGTAAATAGATGAAAAGATAGATGGATAAATACACAAGGAGAGGAGGGAGAGAAGAGAGAGATTAGGAAGATGATAGAGATAGATAGATAGATAGATAGATAGATAGATAGATAGATAGATAGACAAATAGACAGATATATAGACAGACAGATAGGCAGCTGATGGATAGATACAGGAGAGAGGGGAGAGAAGGGAGAAATCATAAAAACGATGAATGGATATAGGATGGATGGATGGATGGATGGATGGATGGATGGATAAGTAGATAGATAGATAGATAGATAGATAGATAGATAGATAGATAGACAGATGATGGATAGATAGATAGATAGATAGATAGATAGATAGATAGATGATGGATAGATATAAGAGAGGGAAGGGAGAAATCATAAAGATGATGAATGGATGGATGGATGGATTGATTGATGGATGATAGATGCATGGATGGGTGCATGGATACATGGATGCATGGATGGATGATGATGATAGATGTATTGATACATAGATATTAGACAGACAATAGTTGATGACAATGCATAAACATGAATAGAAAGGTGGGTGAAGAGATAGGGAAGATGCATAGCTAGAGGTAGAGAAGAAAGAGTCAGAGGATCTGTGTGTTTACTCACCTCAGCATCACAAGGAGATTAAGTTTGAGGTAATACTACCCTCATTTGGCAAATGAGAGAAATCGAACTTAATGGGGTTAAGTTACTAACCAGCTATTCAATGGCAGCGCTAAAACTCAAACCCAGACCTCTCTGATGTATCTGAGATACAGTTTGTTCAAGTTCTGGTCTCTTCCAAGAAGCACTGTGTAAACTCCTTGGTGTCTGTGCTATGGCAGACATGAGCAGGATCACAAACATCCTTGTCCTTCAGACGGAGACAGTCGCTCATCCAACCAGCTGTGCCATGAGCATGGCCTGCAAACCCACCGCAGCTGCATGTCTAGGGCAGCGAATGCTAACACTTGCTAACACTGGTTTAGTTGGAGGCAAATTGCTACCAGGCCCTATCTCTTGTCATCTCCTGAGGAACAGACAATGGCATTGTAGAACCAAACTTCACTGGATATCTACTTGCCCAGCACGTGCCCAGAGAAAGAGAGGGGATGACGTTCTAGACATTCACCCTGTAGATAAATGGGGATGGAAAAAGCATATACCATGAGCCCTCAAAACAACAGAGCAGGGCAGAAAAAGCTTCCCTGAAGAGGTGATATCTGAGAAGGCTTTGCGAATGGCCGAAAACTGGCCAGAGGGATTCCAGATGTCTATATTTTGCTTAGCATCTCTTCAGCCAAATGCACAAGGTTGCAAGCTATCCTAACACTTGCACGTGCTTCCACATATGTCCACAAACACATGTAAAATAAGTGAATGAATGTTAAAAAAAACACATATATTTTGAGTAGAAAGAAACTGTGAGAACCTAAAAGTTATAGAAGAACCCAGAATACAGTCTGTCTTTGATGAAGTTAGTATAGATCTATGAGCTCAAACCAAAAAGCTAGGAAGGTCCGTGGAGGTCTACTAAGTGCAGAAGATGCTGAGATCAGAGTTGTGGTGCAGTCAGGTCATAGACAACTCTCCAATGTAAGAGCCAGAAATCAGCATTCAACGTTAGGAATGGCAAGGACAGGACTGTGGACTGCCCCCGTGTCCCTCACCACGTGTGGCAGTCGGGAGAGCTGGCCCTGGGATCACAAGAGCAGGTGAGCTGGGCCTGTCTCTCACCGGCTACAGCACTCGGGAGAGCAGGCCCTGCACCTCACCTGGATAACACAGTGGAGTTGGCCCTGATGGCAAAGACACTGGTGTGCCAGGCCCAAGGCTGTGAGAGCTGAAGAGCTGGCCCAGCCCCTTACGGGACAGTGGGCCCATGCTACAAGGTATTTGACTACACTGTGTGTTATTTACTGGGGGAACAAAAACCTCTTTTCAGTTGTGGCTCAGTTTTAGCATACACCTCTAATCCAAGAGCTTTCTGTGTTTTGTAATACAGAGCAATTCTGAATATTGTAAAGGTTGAAATAAAGTCATAGATCAAGAGGTGGAGCAAGCAACCATTGAAAGGAAATAAACATAGGATTATTAAGAAAAAACAGAGCATAGGAGAGAGTCAGGAAGATAGATCAGGAAATGCACAGGAAGTAGAGGGGAGGAACATTTAGTTTGAAGAACGTGTTTTGATGGGACATTGGCTAAGGAGGAAGATCAGTAGGGTTTCTTAGTCTCTCTGAGCTAGCAGACTTTTACCCCAGCATCTGGCTCTAGAGTCTTCAATGGTAAAATTGAACGATTGTGATTTTGTTTAAAAACAGCAGCCCAGTGCCTTGACTGGGCAGCACAGTGGAGCTGGCTCTGGAGGGCATGAAAGTAGGAGAACTGGCCCGGCCTCCTGCTGATGGAGGCATTGGGTGGCCTAGCCAGAGCACTGCTGGAGAGCGCACCCTGGTGGTGTGGATAAGGGCGAGCCAGGGGGCTGACCAGCTCTGCTACCACTGAGGCCCAGATCCAGGGCTCTGAGTTGGACCAACCCAAAATCTCTATCATCTGCAAATAGTTGGGAGAGTGTAAGGACCCCCATGACACAGAGAAACGACAGGATAACTGCAAGGAGTCCCAGTGAGGATCCTGGATTGATGTTACAGAGAAGCAGACCAATGACTTACAGCAAGGAACATTTGCAAGTGAAGATGTGTGGACAGAGGGATAGACTGTGGAACACACTGTGACACACTACAGCTTCCACGATGAGATTTTGTTTTTATGCTTTGGCTTTTTTTTTTTGCTGCTTCCACTGTTGTTAGTGGTAGTGCTGGTGGTTGTGTGTGTGTGTGTGTGTGTGTGTGTGTGTGTGTGTGTGCGCACATGCATGTATTTTATTTGTAGGGGAGCTTTCAAAGGCAAAGGGCAGATATGAGGAGATGGGGAGATGCTCAGGACTGGGGTGGATGATGTGAAATTCATAAAAAAATCAATAAAAAAGTTTAGATGATGGATAGATAGATAGATGAATAGATGATAGATAGATAGATAGATAGATAGATAGATAATATATAGATAGGTGATAGATAGATGATAGAGAAATTAGATAGATAGATAGATAGATAGATAGATAGATAGATAGATAGATGAATGTGGACTGCCAGTGGCTGCCATCCTGAGCCTGTTCGGCCATGGCAGACACAGGGACAGCACAGTGTGAGGACTCACACTGAAAGTCACATTTGTGAAAGGCAGCCCATCTATGTTGTGGAACAGGACACAAAGGCTCTGTGCTATGAGCTTGCCTGCTGCTGTCACTTTCAATTGTCCAGTGAGACAGAAATAATAAAAGACCTCACGCTCATGTCATCACAGGAGAAGCCATGATGGCTGGATTATAGTCCGGGCCCATGACTTCCGCTCCAAATCCAAATATCATGCCAACAGCTGACAGATTCCCTCATTAAAGAATAAGTCAATGACTGAACATGAACCATCTAGGGCTGGAAGCACAGCAGCTCATGGGCTACAGAGAATCCATGTCCATTTCTAGCATCTATATCCAGTGGCTCACATTTACCTGTAACTCTTTCTCCAAGGGGTCTGTCACCTTCTCCTGGCCTCTGCAGGCACTGTGCCCAATGTACACAAATCCTTACATATATGCATAGTTAAAATATTTTTTAAAAGAGAAGAGACAGTGCTATTGCTCAGTGAAAGAGCAGTCATCTAGCATATTTAGAGCCTGTGGTGGTTTGCATACGGATGACTCCCATAGGCCCATATATTTGAGCCCTTGGTCCCCAGGTGGAACTATTTAGGAAGGGTTGAAGGTGTGATCTTGTCGGAAGAGGCATGTCTCTAGTGGTGGACTTTAAGGTTTTAGAACCCCAAGGCAGGCCAAGTCTCTCTTTTTTCTGCTGCCATGCTCCCCGCCATGATGGTCATGGACTCACCCTCTGAAGTGGTCAACAATCTCCCGGAAATGAGTTTATTTTATGAGTTGCCTTGGTCACGGTGTCTCTTCATAACAACAGAACAGTAACCACAATAGAGCCCTTAGACTCAATCCCCAACACTGCAAACAAATAAATATTTGTAAAAGAGAGAAAGACCAAGAATAAATAGTTCATGAACACTCTTGACGGGTAGGGCATGGAGGGGAAGAACAAAACACTATGGGAATTTTAAACACGCAGTGAGGTAATTACTTCTATAAGCCAAGAATACAAACCGGGTATAAATGTACCTTAAAATACAGCTAGATGCACACATGGCATCTATCATGAGATTGCACTGTTCAGAAAAAGTACAAGAAAAATGTGTACATAAAACTGACAGAAAGTATAAGGAAAGATAGAGAATGGATTTGGAAAGGGTGAGAGAAATTAGGAATAAATAAGAAGTTTAAAAAAGAGAGGCTAGAGGGGTTGCTGAGCGAGAGCAGTTGCTCTGCAAGCATGGCGACCTGGGGTCAAATCCCCAGCCGCCAAGTAAAACTTAGGCCTGGCCACATGTGTAAGCAAACACCAAGAGCCACGGACTGACCGTGGACACCACTGGAAACAAGAGGGATATCCAGGCTTGCGGTAGCAAATCTGCTCCAGACTCAGTGAGAGACACTGTCTCAAGGGAATAAAGTAGACAGTGATAGAGCAGGACACTTAACATCTTCCTTTGGCCTTCCTGCATCTACCTGTACATATATGTACACACACACACACACACACACGGAAGAAAAGCAGACAATCATACACTCAATTCACAGGCCTGAATAAAAAAAAACCAGACATTTAAAAAATGATTTATTATACCTTTCCAAAAACAAGAACGAACCGGATAAGAGACTGAAGGGGCCTATTGTGTCCCAGGGAAAAACTGGTATGGAACGACCACATCTCATAATGAAACAACCTTCAAAGACAAAGGGTCCTTTGAACCGAACTGGATCAAACAGTTTATACACGGGAGAGAGGGGGAAAGAAAAGGTAACCTCAGAAGGTGCCACCCCATTCTATAAGGCAATGGAATAAAAAGTGTAACCTAGGAATGTTGCACCCAGACGAACTAGCTCAAGGACAGTCCCAGGAGGCGCATGAGAAGGTGAAAGAAGGTAAGAATGCCCACCTATGAGCTCGAAGGATGGCAAGGGTGAGAACAGAGGTCCGTTAGACCAGCAGAACTGAAAGTCAGGCTGACTCTACATCCATGCAAACTCTACCGCCACAGGATCCAAGGCAAAAGCCATGACCTTCATCAGGCAAAAATGCTACAGCTGGCAACAACGGGCTTGGGAAGGCACGTGGGCAGCTAGCAACGTTTGCTTAGAGCCGACTGTGGAGGAAACATTTGAATCCCATCAAGCGGATGACAGAAGTGCTTGCACGTTTAAAACTGTTTTAAAATTAAGAAAAGCAATGTAATCAATTAAAAGAAAATGGTGAGAGGAAGGCGAAACTACAGTAATTTATTCTCCAAAAGTAGCCAGAAAAGTATTAAGAAAAAGAGATGGGTAGACAGAAATGGATACAAATATAGACACAGATACTACCTAGGGGAACCGCAAGCTTTGCAAATGAGTAGAAGAAACGAATAGACAAACCTCTAGCAGATCAAATAGAAAATGGGACAAAAGATTGAAAAACAATGAGCCAGCAATAAAACCAGGAAATATAACACAAAACTCGATTTTAACAGCAACAACAAAAATAGCAAAATCCAAACATGCCTGTTATATTAATTTATGTGAATTTTATCAGTCGAAAAATATTTACTCTCAGGCTGGGTCAGAATTAAGCTCCAATTCCTTCTAGATCTTAAATGTGCAATTAATTTAAGAGATTGGTAGCACAGAAGTGAACAGAAACAGCATACAGACACACATAACCAAACCCAAGAAACGCAATTTTCGGGAGCTGGAAAACTGAACTTGGGAGAGGCGGGATCTTGATAGGGACCTGGTAACTAGTAAGCACTTAGTGACCAAAAATATTCATGCTTTAAATAGCGTCACATTAACATATTTAAAGCCACAGCGCAGGAAACTCGAGGAGAAATTGAGACACAGTAGAAGTGAGGGGTTATCACAGTAGACCAAGGCACAAGTGAACAAAATATGATTACTAGAAGTGTGTGTGTGTGTGTGTGTTAGAATAATTTTATGAATATTTATGTCCTAGTCAGGGTTACTATTGCTATGATGAAACACCATGACCTAAAGCAAGCTGGGGAGAAAGGAGTTTATCTGATTCAGGCTTCCACATTGTAATACATCACTGAAGGAAGTCAGGACAGGAGCTCAAACAGGACAGCAACCTGGAGGCAGGAGCTGATTCACAAGCCATGGAGGGGTGCTGCTTACTGGGTTGTTCCTCCTGGTTGCCTCAGCCTGCTTTCTTATAGAACCCGGGACCACCAGCCCAACAGTGTCCCCAGCCACAGTGGACTGAGCCCTCAAACATCAATCACTGATTAAGAAAACACCCTACAGGGTTGCCCACAGCCTAATCTTATGGAGGTGTTTTCTCAGTTGAGCATTCTTCCTCTCTGATGACTCTAGCTTATGTCGGTTAAGTTGACATAAAACTAGCCCATGTTGTGTGTGTGTACAAATGTATATTATGATGACTATAATGATGATGACGATGATGATGATGATGCAACTCAATGCTCTAAAAATAGGAAATTCAAACTTTGAAAGTCCTTGACTACAAAGCAACCCTCAATATACTCCAGAAACTAGACACTTAAAGGACCGTGTTCTGAGGGTGTAATATAAGAAACTTAGGAGCTTCAAATAAAGCCTTCTACTCACAGTGTTTCACTCACTCCTGTAACACCACTCGGAGCGAAGGAGACCCCAACCGATATTCCAAACTACTTTAAAAATAACCCTGACGAAAATATTCTGTCAGAACCTCTGCTGAAAGAGTAAAAGTATATAGTAAAAATGAAATAAATGAAAACATAATCACGGAACCAGAGTTAGAGACAATAGACCTGAACGATGAAAATTAGACAGCAAGACCTGCTGAATTAACACACAATCCCAAAGGTGGTTGTCTGTTTTCTTAAGTCAATAAAACATATAAGCTATTAGCTAATCTCTCCCGGCTGAAGACAGAAAACAGCACTATCTCAATAAAAAAACAAAAAGAATTTAGAGGGTAAGCAGAGTAGGAAGTGACGGAAGGTAAGTCTCAAGGAAAGGACACAGGGAGATGGGGAGATGGCTCAGTGTGTAAGAGCACTTGCCCTACACGAATGAGGACCTGAGTTCAAATCTCCATTGTGCAAGTTAAAGTCTAGACGTGGGTCCATGCAGCCCTGACCCCAGCACTGGTGACAGATACAGACAGTGCATCCTGCAGTTTGCTGGTCAGCCAGCACAGCCAGGCAGGGGGCTTCTGGCTCAGGGAGCGAGCCTCTCTCCAGGCAATAAGGCAGACAGTGATCAAGGAAAGCACCCAACCTTGCCACCTGGCATACACTCAACAAACTCGCCTGCGTGCACACACACATAATATATGAGAGAGACAATAGCACAATAGTAACACCAACATACACCACAAAAATAATGCCAATTATAAATAGCACAGCAAAACTGTGTCAAACACTAGAAAATGAAACTAACGGCGCATGAAAAAATGACCAAGAAACTTCTCCAGGAATTCAAGAGTGGTCATATGTTTAAGTCACCTAATGGTTCAGCACAGCAGTAGATCAAATGAGGAAAAATCATGGTGGAGCCCCTCGTAGACACATCTGGAAAATTCACACACATACTAGACCTTGTGAAATCACTTATGAAACAGTAACAACGTTTAATGCAGAAAGACCATGAACATTTCTATGTAACAGGGGCTAATGCCAGGACAAACAATATTCCCACCATGGTTTAACATTATTCCAATGTTAATGCTTAGCATTTTTTACTGCTTGTGATTGTTTACTTGGAAAATGCAACACCAGCAACTTTTTGGTATTATAAATAACAAGGCTTATTAAGGGTTGCTGGTTAACATAAGGGTTAAGGTTAACATACCAACATATATTTTTTAAAAGAAAAGAGAAGAGAAGAAAAGGAAGATCATTTGGAGGCTTGGAAGATAAAGTACTGGCCATGCAAGTATGAGGACCTGAGTTCACATCCCCAGCACCTATGCCAAGATGGGTGCGGCAGCACACATTTGCAATCCCAGCATCCCTTGCGTCAGGCATATGGTGGCATTGCCTGGAGTCCAGAAGCTCAGGGGTCAGCTACTCTCGCTAACAAAATAAATCTTAATGCTCTGATCTCGTTTTTCTCCAGTCAATTGCCAACCAAAAGGAAGTTCAATACTCTGTGTAGGAAAGAAGAAAGGAAGGGAATGGCAGAGGGAGGGAGGGAGGGAGGGAGGGAGGGAGGGAGGGAGGGAGGGAGGAAGGAAGGAAGGAAGGAATTCAAGCTTTCTCCATGTTGGTAGAAAAATAAAGAATATTCCCATGGAGCTCTCCCTTACTAGCTGAATACTTGACCCTTGGCAGGTTTCTCCCACTGACTCAGCTACACCACGCACCCAACTCTCTCTGGATTGTTTTCAGAATCAAAAGTAATGGTGTGTGTATGTGGCAAGCACGGATGCCCCTTGAAGCTTATCCAGACACCGTGGCCTGTTGTTATACCACACAAAATGCTCCATCCACAACTACAGTCGCTCAGAGCCACTGCCGACTGGGGGACGTGGTTCATTCCTCCCAGAGTGGAAAGAGCTGGGGTGTTCCCAGTTATTCCTTAGATGGTCAGCGGCCCATGTCACCCCAAGTCCAAGACTTACGTCCTCAGAAAACCTGAGCCTAGGCTTGCCAGTAAGTGAGGCAAGGAGACCAACCCACGGTCTGAGGCTTGACAGTCACGTGCTATGGACGCTCAAACCATGCTCACTGACCAAAACCTCGTTTACCCCATCCTCAGGAAGCAATGTCAGTGGCACTCTTTGGTCGCCTCCTGGGTAGGGCACTGAGAGAAGCATTCAGATGAGGAAGTGCAAGGGACCTCACCTCTATCTGTGCTTGGTGGACTCAGTCCTCTCCTGCCACAGCTTCCCAAAGCAGCACGGTTCACAGAAGGCCTTACCCCCTCTCTTGTCACCCCACAAATATGCAATGCACTCCGAGTCACGGACAGCAAGAGCAACAAGAAGGCTAGCTGGGGAAAGAAAAGAGTTAACCTGTCTTTTGTTCTCAGCGTTCAATTAAAAGTAGAGTATTAATTGCAGCACCAAAAAATATACGAAGTACTTGGAAATTAACCGAGCTAAATATGCAAACAGCTTTTTAAACAATATAAATTATTAAAAGGTAAGGCTGGACCAAATTCATAGAGAAACAGTCACCAAATTACTTTACGAACTTAATATAATTCAAACAAAACGCCAGGATGATAGTCTGACGTTCGTTTTCCGTTTATTACAAATGAATCTGGGTGCTTTTTCTATATAACATTTTTTTCCCTCCTTGGGGACTTGCTTATTCAAGTGTTTGCTTCCCTAGGTTTTTCTTGATTTATTGAAGACTTTATTAAAATTGCAAACTTTTTCTTCTCATGTACAGTAAAGTCACCGGCTTTATTAATTGGCCTTTGGATCCTATATGACAACCAAGGGCCTGTGTGCTAAGGCTTGGTCTCTGTCTGTGGTGCCTTGGGGTGAAGTAAGCATTAGGAGAGAAAGCTAGAGGAAGGAAGTGAGGTCACTGAGGGACCTGGAGGGTACTGTGTCCTTTGTTTCCTGGCTAGTATAAGGTGAGCCAATTTTCTCTCCCACGGGTTTCCTCTCATGCTTGTTCCGGCCTGCTCCACCTAAGACCAGAAGCAGAGAGGACAAGTAGCCATGGACCCAAACAGCTAAAACTGTGAGCCAAGGGCTGGAGAGGTGGCTCAGTGGTTAAGAGCACTGACTGCTCTTCCAGAGGTCCTGAGTTCAATTCCCAGCAACCACATGGTGGCTCACAACCATCTGTAAAGAGATCTGATGCCCTCTTCTGGTGTATCTGAAGACAGCTACAGTGTACTTATATATAATAAGTGAATAAATCTTAAAAAAAAAAAAAAACTGTGAGTCAAAATAACCTCTCTCCCCCTTGCAGATTTGGTTTCTCTCAGGTTTGTCACGGTGATGGAAAGTTATCTCTTAAAATATTGCCTCTGATGCAGTTGAGGCCCTCAGTCTATGTGTATGTATGTACTCCTGTATTACAAAGGCTAGAAACAGCGATTCGATTTTTCATTTTTTGTTTTTCAAATATTTTTACATTTATCACTTACCTATTTGTATGTGTGTGTGGGGTATAAGTATATGTATGTATATGTATACATGTGTATATATGTGTAAGTATCTGTGTGCGTGTGTATATATATATGTCATATATGTATATGTGTGCACATGTGTATATATGTATGTATATATTTGAGTATGTGTGTGTATGTGTGCACATGTATATGTATGTGTGTATGTATATGAGTATGTGTGTATGTATGATACCATGTGAATATGTGAATATATGGATGCACATGTGTAAGTGTATGTGTGTGTATTGTATATATATGTTTGTGGGCATGTGTGTATATTTATGTATGTTTCTGTGCATGTGTGTGTGTGTGTATGTGTGTGTGCATGTGCGTGTGCGCTCAGGGTTCAGAAGACAACTTTCAGGAGTTGATTCTCTTCTTCCGCCATGTGGGTTCTAGAAATCAACTAGGGCCGTCAGGCTTGGCAGCAAACACCCTCTCCCGCAGAGCCATCTCACTGTCCCTTCTTCTATTTTTCTATCATTTATCCACAGGAAACATATTGTTCTTTTATGATGTAAGACGCATTATCCGAGCTGTGCCTTCCTTCTCCTGCCCCAGAGCTATCCAGTTTTCCCAGCCTCTTTTATATGTAACAAAGTGGATAATTCTGTATTGTCTTAACAGCTGGCATCAGAATCGCTCTTAGGGGAGAGCTGTCACTGTTTGGAAGATTAGCTTGATAAATGTAGAGTAAGAGTGAACCTTCTAAGGCCTCGGTGGCAGTGGCACCGAGAGCTGGGATGAAGGGGAAACCACTCTGCGTGGGACTCCCACGAACCTGTTGCTATCCACGGAAAAGGAGAGATGACAGAGAATGAAGATCAAGAAGAGAGCGGATAGCCGGAAAAGTGGCAGGCGATTCCAGCATGCTGGAGAGAGGCGGCACCTACATGTATTTTAAAAGATGATGCTTAGTCAGGCACGGTGGCCCAGGCCTGTAATCCCGGTATGCCCGAGGCTGAGTAAGACAAAAGCATCATTACAAGTTCAAGGACAGCCTGGGCTACATAGTAAGTTCCAGGCTAACCTGAGCTATGCAGTGAGAATGTCTTCTTTTTTAAAAAACGATGCTTGTTATAAAAGTAAAATTTTGTATTTCAGCACCATGAGGCCCTCTATGTCTATAATGCTCTTGTGCAAGAATGCTTGAGTGGATGGATTTTTGTTTTCAGCTACAATATCTTAGAAGCTTAGCAAGCAAATTCCAAAACAGAAGGATGTTGCCTATCTGTAATCCTAGAACTTGAAAGTTAAGTCAGGAGGACCAAGAGCTCAAGCACTGTGAATTCTAAGACCAGACTGAGCTATGTGAAATCTTGAAATAAACAAACAAATGAGTAAATGTAGGAACAAAAAAAATCATAAAAGAATAACTATTTTAAAAGAAGAAACAACCCTTATGAGCTATTAGAATGAGCCCAAACCATGACAAATGGTTTTGTCAGCTTAGGCAATAGCTTGCTACAAAAACAAAACCTTCCACATACAACCCTCTGAAATGCCAGGAACTTGATCTTCATAAATGTTCCACTGTGGATACTAGAAGGTTCTACAGTTTCCTCACTCTGGGTTCCCGCTGGCTGCATCTTACCTAGCTAGGAGCAGTGCATGCTATTGAGACAGGTATGAGGACACCTCAGCTCTGCCAGCTTCCTCCAAGAAGTGACAGGTGTCACCTGCACTCACATTCCACTGTCTGACTTGAGCCACACAGCCAGGTCTGATTCCTAGTGGTCAGGGAAAAACAAGCCTACCGCTTCAGTGAAAGAGAGAATTGGGTGTGAACTCTAATGACCACTGTGATCATCATTTTCTCAAAGAAACTGTAATACTGACACCGGCACTAACCAATAAGCCAACGGAGCAAAAGAGTGGGCCTAGGAGTATTTGTTTATACACAGTACATATGGGCGAGAGAGTAGATTAGATGGTCTATCAGATACAGGTGAACTTGTAAGGCACTGGGGTGGGGGGAGGGGAAGTGCAGTTGGCTCAATTGGTTTACTGTGCAGATTTTAATGAGACACCGTGTGTCTCTCCGCTATGTAAAAATTGAACTATCCCAAGCAATTAGGCCCCTAAATGTGGTGCGCAAAACTATAAAACTAACGGAGAGAATGTGAAAGATAGCTCCATGACCTTGGTATTCGATGACTTCTTTAATAAGACCCCAGAAGGCGCAAACTGAAAGACAAAAAAAAAAAAAAAAGCAATGATGTATTCAGCTAGACTAAATCCAAGCCTTTCTGTTCCCAGAAGGACACTGTAGAGTCAACAGGCAGCTAAGTGACCCATGAAACCCACCCACGACTAAAACAAAGATACGTAAAGACACAGACTATTTTAAGAACTCTTTGAAATCAGTAAGAAAGACACAGGGGAGGAAAGGCAAAAACAATGCCCAGAAATTTGTGTAGAATTCACCGCAGAGCCCATGAAAAGGACATTTGTAAAATCACACAGTAGTCAGAGCAGTACAAAGAGAGAGAAGGCAGCCTGAGGACCCTGGGCATGGCCACCATGCAAATAAGTATTGGGAAATGAGTGAGGGGAGACAGAAGCACACAGAAATGGTGGGGGAAGGAGAGTCCCACCTACTGTTCTACCAACCATGACCCAACAGATCTTCCAGTATCCACCTCAGATTAACTTCTTCACGCTACCCAGGAGAGCACAGATTGCAAACTGTCCCTACAAGGAATTCCAGACAACCTAGATATCTATCCACCTAGGGGATCAACAGCAGTATTTGGCACATGCTTAGGACAAAATGCCTTTTGACAGCCAGCAGTAGGAAGATGGACGAATTTAGTGACATAAGTTAATAATAAAAGAGAGTTGAGAGAAAAATGTAAGGAAGAGATTGTAAAAATTACACAAATGTATATACATGTATATAAATACATGTTTGGATCTATTTCTGTCTTAGTTAGGATTTTACTGCTGTGAGCACACACCATGACCAAGGCAACTCTGATAAGGACAAACATTTAATTGGGGTTGACTCACAAGTTCAGAAGTTCAGTCCAGTACCATCAAGGCGAGAACATGGCAGCATTCAGGCAGGCATGGTGCAGGAGGAGCTGAGAGTTCTACGTCTTCATCTGAAGGCTGGTAGAAGGTTAGCTTCAGGGAGCTAAGATGAGGGTCTTAAAGCCCATTCCCACAGTGAAACACCTACTCCAACAAGGTCACACCTACTCCAACAAGGCCACACCTCCAAATAATGCCACTCCCTGCACTAAGCATATTCAAACCATGACATTCCACTCCCTGGCCCCCATAGGCTTGTTGAAACATAGGAGTCTAATGGGGGCCATATCTTAACATATCATAGTCCAACTTCCAAAGTCCCCATAGTCTGTATCAGTCTCAACAATGTTAAAAGTCCAAAGTTCAAAGCCTCTTCTGAGATTCATCCAGTCACTTAACTGTAGTCCCCAAATCAAGACAGGAAACCAGCTGAGAAAACTCCAAACTCTGCCTCTCCAAGGCTGATGTCAAAGCTGTCTTCAGATCTCCCAACTCCTATTTTATCTTTGTTAACTGCCACAAAGTTCTTTCTCCCAGGCCAGTTCAACACCCCATTAGCAGCTTTGCTCAGCAGATATCACAAGGCTCTGTCATCTCAGACATCTTGGGGTCTCCAAGGCACCAATCAACAGTTAAAGCTTCTTGTCCCAATATCTGGGATCCACACATAATCTTCTGGGCTCCTCCAAAGGGCTTGTGTCACATCTCCAGCTCTGCCCTCTGTAGCGCTCTTGACTCCCCTCCACTGCTGCTGCTGTTTTTGGTACTGGCATCTCTGATACACTGGTATCTTCTGCTTCAACTAACCTTCACCAATAGCCTCTCATAGGCTCTCTTCATAGTACCAAGGCTCAACTTCTTTGCATGAACCCTTCAGTCTTGGGCCGTCAACTCCAACTGAATCTGCCTGTACCTTCACCAATGGCCTTCCCTGGCCTCTCACAGTGCCAAGCATTGCTCACCATGATCTCTTCATACCCTCAAAATCAGTACCACCTGGGTGACTCTTACACTTTACCAAGTACAGCTGCAGCACAAGGTACAATCTTGGCTACTTCTAGAGCACAGCTTCTTTGTGCTTTCAGAAAACACTTCCCAGAAGATTTCACCTCAGTGATGCTGGTCTCTTCTTAATCACCATGAATTTCTTAGCTCCAGATAACCAGCATCAATTGTCCCAGTAGTCCCTTCTATTCTTGACTCTAAAGCCAGAGCCACATGACCATAGCTGCCAAGTTCTGTTGCTTTTTGCCCCACCCTTTGTTCTATTACATTATCACCAGCTTTCTGTTTTCCAACTCCTTCCAAGTGCCTAAGCTTGGCTGTCCTGAAACTTGCTCTGTAGACTGACCTTGAACTCAGAGATCTGCATGCCTGATCCTGGGATTAAAGGTATGTACTACTACCCCTGGATTTAAGCTTTTCTCCACCTAGAACTTGCTCTGTCCCAGACTGGCCTTGAACTCAGAGGTCTGCTTGGCTTTATCTCCTGGAATTAAAGGTTTGTACCACCAGGCCTAGATCTAAACTTAGCTGGGTGAGATCTTACCCCAAAGTCCCAGTCCCTTAATCTGTTTTCTCCTAGAACATAGGATTCAGCTCTATTCTACTTCTTGGTGACCCTTTAATACTCAAACCATATATTTTGTATTTTTCCTTTCTCAGTTTGTTATGCTTGTTCAAATTGTTCTTCATGAGACTTAACCAGAGAGCAAAGTCTGTACTGGGCTTTTTTGACACTTCCTTTGTCGATACAATTAATTTAAACCTCTTTACCTTAGCCTCAGGTAGACTCTTCAGCCATATTCTTCACCAAATTACCACAAAAACAGTCTCTAAGCTACATACTGAAATTCTTCTCCCCTGAAACCTCTTGGGCCAGGTCTGCACATTTCAAGTCACTCTCAGTAACAAAGTCTCCCACATTCCTACTAGGATAGCTCATTAAACCCCACTTAAGGCATTCCACCTCTTTCCAAATCCAAAGTCCCCAAATCCACATTCTTCCAAACAAAAGCATGGTCAGGCCTATCACAGCAATACCCCAGTCTCTGGTACCAACTTCTGACTCAGTTAGGGTTTTACTGCTGTGAACAGACACCATGACCAAGGCAACTCTTATAAGGACAATATTTAACTGAGGCTGGCTTACAAGTTCAGAGGTTCAGTCCATTATCATCAAGGCAGGAGTATAGCAGAATCCAGGCAGAGCTGAGAGTTCTACATCTGAAGGCTACTAGGAAAAGACTAGCTGGCTTCCAGGCAGCTAGGGTAGGGGTCTTAAAGCCCATGCCCACAGTGACACACCTACTCCAACAAGGCCACACCTCCAAATAATGCCACTTCAGTCATGACAGTTTCTCGAATCTTGAGCTTCCAAAATGGAGATATGTTTCTGCTGCTTATATGTCACCCAAATCACAGTATTCAGCTTCAACAGCCCACTCACTGAACACCATCGAGCAGGGAAGAGCTGTGATCAAACCCAAGGCCACACCCACTTTCTCTGTAACCTCTGTACCTGATGATTGTAATAACAGTCACCTTTAGACACATCCAAATATGGAAACTCTAGATTCTCATGTAACCCAGAGTGTCTCCTCCTTCATGGGACTGGGCTGATGTCTCCTGCTGCTATTTCACTCCTGGGAACTATTATGAAAGGCTGGCTCTAGAGATCACAGTCCCTGGTGACATGGGTGGCCATGTATCCCAATCTTCCATCCTCCCCTTTCCTAATGTCCCCATCAGAGGGACTGTGACCCTCCTAGACACCGGACAAGCACAGAGGCCCACCCATGTTCTCCGGGTGCTATCCAGGCTTCAGATAAACAAGAAAACAAGCAAACTCATGTTGTTCTATACCTGAGACCTGGGGAAGGAAGGCCTGACCTGAGGTCATCTGTTGTCAGCAGCAGCCACAGCCCCAAGACTAAGGGGTTTCTGAGTACCCCTCCCGATCCCGGAAGCCCCCATTCCCAACCCCAGGCTGACCTCTCCTGGCCAGACCCTGCCAAGCAGTTTGGAAAGAGAATGGATGAGACATCCTGTATTCATTTCTCCCCCGCGGTCTTCTGCAAAGAATAGGACAAAGAAGATTCAAAGAGTCTGTGGGTCTCCCCACTCTCCAGTCTCCCCTGCTCCCCTAGACTCCAGCTGCCAGCCCAAAACCACAAAGCCTTTTTGCTCACAACCCAAAGGGAGAGAAAAGAGGAACGGAAAAAAAGGAAGAGAAGGCAGCGGCAGCCGATTTCAAAGGGCGGGCTAATTTGTGCAGCCCCGGACAGCCGCATTTGCATAATGAAATGTGCGGAGGATGTTTGGCTCATGTATTTTTTAGAAGGTTTAACTTTAATTTTATTTAGCCTAAGAAGGGCATGTCACTCAAACTCCGCTGGTCATTTATAAAAATATTTCAATTGTGTTTCCAAGGAGCTGTCTTTCTGGCCTAAGTGGCTGGTGCCGGAGGTTGGGAATGCTAATGCAGAGGTCGGGGAGTTTGATAGGGGAGGGAGAGAACGAGAGAGGGAGATGGGAGGGGCCGAGAGGCTGAGAAAGGCAGTGAAGAAAGGATGGGGTGCTGAGAAGAGAAGGAAAGCCTGCCTTTTGTGCAGTGGGACAATGCCTCTGGAGAACCGGTCCCTGTAACAGTGACCTAAGACACTTCAGATGTTGGGGATGGGTGTTCCCAGTAGGCCACACCCTACTCACTCTGGTCTCAGGTGCACCCAGCCCATTCAGTCCACTGAGTTTGGATTTCTTTTCAGTTTGCTACTCTGATCTCCCACAAATACGGTTTCCAAGAAAGTCATCCCCAGGCCAAGCTGTCTTCTCATCACTGGGTCCTTTGCAAAAAGTGCTTTCTCCATCTTTTACCCTGAATCTCAATGGTGGACTGCACACCAAAGACGAGAAAGGGAAGTCCCGGCTTAGCCACACTGCCGGCTTCTTTCCTCAAGCCCTCTCAACTCCCTACCTTCCTTTTCTCACAAACACCCCAGACGCCTTACACCACCGGACCAAGTATGGCTTCAAACCCATCACAATACCTAGTACAGAAGAGATGGGGAAGGAGAAGGGGGCGGGACAGAAATGCCCTCCCTCCTCTTCAAGGCCATAAAGAACTTCTCAAACACCCTAGAGTCGAACTTTGTGGCTGACAGATTTAGACAATGAGGCTAGAGACCGGAGAAATTCCCTGGCAGAGGAAGCTAGGACCTCCCTGCTCACTCCTGGCTGTACCTGACTACTTTTTCACACCACAGAGCCTGGGTTCCCTAGAGTTCTTCTCTTAGTCTCAAAGACTGGGAAAGAAACCTCGAGCTTCATGCAAAACCACTTGACGTCTTTATTCAGTCCCCTCTGAAGAGCTGTCCATGCTGAGCTTTCAGCTTTCATCTTGACCATGGACATGGCCTGTGGGTCAGGCATTCTGAGTCTGACCTCAGTCTTGGCGATCACCATGTCTCAGCCAGCTGCGGAGCTAAGGGCCACTCTACAGCACTCTACACAGGAAGTACGCCGAAGCCTACTAGAAAAGGAATATCAAGCTAGCAAGATGGCTCAGCCAATAACCACGCAGACCACAAAACCTAATAAGCTGGGTTCCACCCCCAGTCCTCTACGGTAGTAGGAGAGAGAGAAATGACTCCCTCAAGTTGTCTCCTAACCTCCACCTGTACTCTGTGGAGAAAACACGCACACACAGAGACATACAACAAGTAAGTGGAATTTGATTTTTTTTTAAACTAAACTGACAACCAGCCAGAATAGGCCAGGGCCGTTAGCTCAACTCCCAGAGTTCATGAACTTGGCCAAGAGTTGTGCGGAATAGGGGAAGAAAGGTCCATAGGTCAACAACATGGGAGAAACAGCTAAGTTACAAGACATTGGAAATAAACCCACGTGGGTTCTCATTGGCTTGTGCTAATCTGAGCAGAAGTCTCAGTCTCTCTGGTCCTCAGCTTCTTCATCTATGAGGAAGAAGAAACTGGGACCCACCTGTCAGGGTGCTGCAATGCATGGACACCGTGCGTTCTAATAAGCAGCACCAGAGGAAGAAAGTGTGCTGACCGTCTGGCACAGCTCCTCCGAGAGACCCTGGGGCAAATGCCCATTGTGGATACCATAAAGAATAGTTGTGGAGAAGGGGCGGGGCGGGGAACATTCTAGTAAACAACCACCAGTTCATTTATTTGTTTAATATTATATGTTGTACATTTATGTATTTATATATGTTATATACATAAATATGATATTTACTAATGAGAGACTTTGGGGAGCCAAAAGACTCAATACTACCTAGGCAACAATGTCTCTGGAAGCTAAGACCGGAACCCAGACAGGATCGTGATGCACCCTATATTCTTACTCTGGGTTCCTGCAGAGTTGAGATGGGACTCTACCTCCCAACACCTGACCTTCTCACCTTCCCTCTGATGAACAACGTTAACAGCTCTAGGTGGATAAAAGAAGCCATTACACACGTCCTCAGCTTTGGGTTAGGAAGACCCCGATGTGCAGGGATAGGAAGGCTTAGACCAGACTGGAGAGGGGAGAAGAGCCGGGGAGGGGGTTGGCTCTGGCCACTGCAGCCCCATGGGAGGTGCCTGCATATGGCCAACCAGGCTTGGCAGCCTGAGCACACTAATCCTGCTGTCAGCCAGGCCGGGCGCCGGATTAGGAAATGTCATGTTTCAAAGGAAATTATTTCCATTTTCTCCCCAGGAAGGGGAAAAGGCAGAAAGACAAGCAAACTCCCAGGGTCGTGTACTGGGAGACGGGCCAGCATATGGGCGCCTCTCCTCCCTCCCCAGCCCTTCTGCAGATGCCCAGAAGTGACAGCGTTCACCTCCCTGAGTTCATCTGTTCAAGGACAAATGGATTTCACAGTTGATCCAGAGAGGAAGGGGCGTGTCGCTGCTCATCAGCCTTGAATCACCTTTGACCTCTGCTTTCCCTGCCCATTATGTCACGAGTTCCTTGGAGGGCTCCGCCCCCTTATCTGCAGGCTTGGGAGCCGCCTCCTGGGATCCACAAGCCTGAGAGAGAAGTCACCCTTGACCCTCGGGGAGGAGTGGGAAGCTCTGCCCGTGGCCTGCCTGGCCCTGAGACCCTGCCTCCTATCTGGAGCCCCACACACTATAGGCAAGTCAGAAAAGCTGAAGACAGAAAGAGAAGAGCCTCCCACTCCAGATGGCTCTCTCTGCTATAATTTCGCCACGTCTCATCTCTCCCTGCCTCATCGGAGACAATAGTAAACACTTCACCTCACTGCCACAGCAAATAGTGGAGCTTCTTAATTACAAAAGTAATGTCACAATATTCCCAATTAATTAATTCTAATCTGGCCCGGAAGGGAGGTCTCGCATACCGTCACCCCTTTGCGCTTCTGGAGCGGAGGACCAGCGCGACAGATACTGTGACTGAAATGTGTTCGCATGGAGTTATCAGATACTATCTGCAATCAGGCCGTTTCCATATGCTCAGGCGTCCACATTCTTTCATATTAAATGAGTTTCCATATCACATTTCCCAACAAGCACTGCTTCAAGTCAACCTTTATTTTATTTAATAACTCCATGCAAATGTTTCAAATGAAATGTTTCAAAAACTATTACCTTGTGCTGGCTTTGGAGTGGGGAAGGAACTCTCTGGATGGGAGGGGAGGGAGCGTCCCTCTGTATCTGCTGGGGCGGAGGACCTCCTTGACCCTGGTTACCATGCTCTTCTACCCCCAGCTTTTACCAGTCCCAAGACACCTGAAGTCTCAGGGGAGAAAACAACCCTCCTGCAATAACCCTTGCCCCAAGCCCTGGCTCTGTCCACTTACATACGACCTAGGACAGCCTCTTGGCGCTCAGACAGCCTCATGCAATCCAGGGGGTTTTGTTGTTGTTGTTGTTTGTTTGTTTGCTTGCTTGTTTGATTTTTGTTTATTTTTAGAAAGAGGTCCTGTGTCCCCGTTATAGACTAGAGGATCCCACAGGCCGCTGCAGACTGTTCGTCGCTCATGTATGTTTCATACGTGAGCAAATGCAGTGAGTTTCTGCATTTGTATGACATGCTGTGCCCTCGAGGGTGCTCACTCAGAAGCAATATAACCAATACTCAAGCATCTTTGGGGCAAAAAAGGTCTTCTCTAACCACTCCCCCATCTTGTCCCTTTTCTATACATGCAGCTTTCCTGCATTTGCTGGTGACGGGGTCTCACTGTAGCTCCAGCCTGCCTCGAATTGCCAAGGTCAAGAACGACCTTGGATTTCTGATCACCCTGTCTCTACTTCCCGAGTGCTGGAGTTACAGGTATATAATACTTTTTCTGGGACACCAGGGGTGGGACCCAGGGCTTCACACATGCTAAGCAAACATTTTCTGACACAGGCTCATGGCTAATGAGTGGCCGGAGGCTCCAACCCCAGCAACACGATTAACAAGTGACAGGATACACCTTTATTCCAGACCCTTGACCCCAGAGTGGATGGTTTCCTGCCGTTGGACTAACAGGAGACACGGTCACACAAAGCATCTGACAGCTAGACCTGGTGATCATATTTATAGCACGTGGCACTATGACAAACCCAACACAGTATCTCCTGGGATCCATCCCGCCCCACCGAGCTCTGAGGCTCCCTGTGATGCACAGCAGAGAGCTTGTTCCTGCTGTCCCCAGCTCCACAGGAACTAAATACACATCTCCAAGTGGGGAAATGGTATCTCCTATGGAAAATCACCCAAGCTTCTGTGGAAAGCAGAGGAGCATGCAAAGGAGGGATAACTTGCTTGGATTGTCCCAAGCAGGTGTCTCAGGTAAAAGAGCCACTTGGTGATCTTTCCCCGATGCCCACTAGGTTCTATGACACACACACCCCCCTGGCTGATGCCTCCTTAGCCACCATTCCAAGCCCCAAACTCTTGTCTTTGTCACTTCATCCAAGCCCCTCTCTCCCTTGAGTGGGAAGGATGAGGAGGGCTCTTGCCAAATCACACACGGTGAGAACTGACTGATGGGAGGCCAACAGTCCTAATGAAGAATCTCTCCACTCTGTCCCCACACGACTGTGGTGGGACAACACCTCAGAGCTGGACTAGGCTCCTAAGCCAGCAGGGGAATGACAGTCCCAGCTCAGGGGTTTCCTGCCAAAGCAACTTATGGCAGGACCATTCTAGAACACAGCTTCCTTCTGTCTCTCCAGACCCACCGCTTCTATGTAGGCTTCCTGGGTGCCTTTAGCTCACTCCCAGCTTGCATGGTTCTCGGACCAGACCTCAACTCTACTAGGTAGATGTCCAGACCCCAAGTAAAAGAACGGAGGTGGCACACTTCCTGGTTGGCCAAGCTAAGAAGCTAATGTGGATCTGGCTTACCCAGGTTGGCTACTTTGCCTGCCTCAGATTAGTAGGGCCCCCTGCCTCACACCAGAGCATTTGCATTTTAAGAGCCCACCCAAAAAGCTGGAGTCTGACAGATCTCCACTCATTCACCTCACGGGTGTTCACCACCAGGTCCAGCCTTGGGCACTAAGCACACGAAACCTGATCCTCAGCCTTCTGGAGCTGACAGTCTATCCTCTGGTTTGGACAGAGGCTGTGTGAGTCCTGGTTCTGTGCCCAGGGTTGCTTCCCCTTGGCACTTACGGTCAGGTCAGAAACCTGAGAGGAGCCGGGCAACAACTTAGCCATCCCTCATGCCTCTCGGCCTGGCTGCTCTGATTCCAAGAAAGCCAGTGGCTTCTTCCAACAAAATGGACTCCCAGTAGTATGAGAGATGCTCAGACACAGATGGGAAATCATCCTAGAGAGCTTTAAGTTAGATGATACTCAGGCCTCATGTGTCAGGGAAGGAGGGGGTCTCTCTCTCTCTCTCTTTCTGTGTGTGTGTGTGTGTGTGTGTGTGTGTGTGTGTGTGTGTGTGTGTGTGTGTACACATGCACATTTATACACGTGTTTGTGGGTATATGCAGTGCCAGAAAAAGAGACAGAACACATTGTCCAATCCTAAGCACAGTGAGGACAAAGATGCCACCCTAGGTTCTCCAGCACCCCATCTAACACAGTCATGGGTTCACAGGTTCTCAGCCCAGGGAGTGGACTGACTAATAGATTGTCTGCCTGGCCGACTGGCTATTAGTACAGACATCCTGCAACCCCTGAGGGGGACATCGGTACCTCCTTCCTGCTTCTAATCACTCAGCGTGACAGATTGACAGAAGAGCCCCCACCATGTAAAATTGCCTCTGGGCACAAGTACAAAACATCAAACATTTAGGGAAAATCATCCAAGAACAGTTGGCACCATGAGTAAACTGCTTTAAACACTCGGTATAAGCAATTGCTTTAAAACTCTGGCATGGCCAGGACCTGGCATCAGCTAGTCTGCTCAGCCAGCCCTCCACTGCCCTCCCAGATCCTCCTGACCACCAGCACCGTCTCCTCTGGCTTTCTGCTTCCTTACTTCCCTATTGAACCTGCCCCACACATAGCATCCCAGGAACTCCGAACAGTAGAGAAGTCCCTAGTTTGGAGTCCACTGTCCTTAAACTCATGCCTCATGCCTCGGTTGGAGGCCAAGATGAAAGATGTTTCCCAGGACTCATCCTGCGATCCGTGCATGCGTTCCCCGAAGGCCTTTACCAAGCCAGGTCTGAGTCCTTCCTTCTCTTTGCATAGCATTTATGATCTCGGGATTGCTTCAGCTTCTTCAGATCACTAGCTTACAAAACTGCCTGCAGAATGGGCCTGGGACTCTGTCTTTGAGGTTCATCAAAGGCCACATGCTGTCAGGTGAAGGAGTTGAGCTTTAAGAGAAAACTCAGTCTCTTCCAACCTGGCAGCCATATGCAATCTCTCAGTCCATGCTTGAGTCTCTCCGAGGTGAGATCCTTAGGGCTTGGGGCACGGGATCAAAGAAGGTCAAGTGTAGGTCCAAGAAAGGTTCTGGGAGCGAGTCTACCAGGTCTAGAAGATAAAGCCTGGCTGTCCTGTCTACCACGAACCACCCAACCATGCCTTCTTCCCAGGTACACACCTTTGTTCTATTCCAGGCAGGAGGCCCGAGTCTGGCCGGGAGCTGAGTCTAAGTCCAGCTTCTCCCTGCCTTCAAGAGCTGTGAGCAGCTGCCACTCAATGCCTCCTGCAGTTCCACTCCCCAGATGTAGAGGGGGGTTGCCTCCTTTCCTTTGGGGACTAAACAAGGCCTGTCCAGGTTGCTACTCACCCACGTTCCTAATAGATGCTGAAGAGACCTTCATCTCACCTGTAAAACACATAGCCCTTCCCCCAGTGCTCAACCTTGTTTGTTTCTTGTGATCCAAGGAGGTTACAGATCCCTGTTGAATAAATGAGAGAAGCAAGAATTTAGGGAGGTTACGTGAATCTCTATGAGCTGTGAGTAGTTCAAAAATGACAGAAACAGACCTTGAATCCAAGCATTCTGACCCCAAGCTCAGCACGGCTCTGTGACTGAGTTACTAAGCAAATCCAGTATCTGTGGACCTCACTCTTGTGCTTTGAAAACCCCTAACCCCCAGCTCCACCTTCTAATAACAGGTGCCTTTGTCATCTGCCCGGTGACACTGTCCTTCCTGGGCTCGGGGTCATTTAATGTATTATCTCTTCTCACTGAATAGCTCACTCAGACCTTGAACTTCTGATCCTCCTGCCTCCACCTCCTAAATGCTAGCATGTGTCACCACACCTGGCTTATGTCACTCTGTGCATCAAACTGAGGGCTTTGTGCACGTTAGGCAAGAATCCTACCAGCTGAGCTGCGTCCCCAACCCCCGTGGCTCGTTCTTTTATTTAACAGTTAACTTGTCAGGTAAAAGTGAAGGACACAGAGAGAGGGAAAGGAAAATAAGTGAAAAGGTAGCCGACTGGGCTGATCCAGTGCTTAGTGTTTCTGGGTTAAGAGACAGGAGTAACAGGGCAAAGTATCTGAGGAAATAGGAATGGTGACCAAGGTTAATGGATGTGCGAACCTGACAAGGTCATTGGGTGCCCAGATATTTGATCCACCATCCTTCTATAGGTATCAGTGAGGACCTGCCTAGATGAGATAACCATGCACTGGAGGCTGTATAAAGCAAAGCATTGGCTCTCCTGTGGGTGAGTCCCATCCAATCACCAGAAGACCTGACTAGAACAAAAGGGTCAACCTTCCAGTAAGAAAGGAGAACTCCTCTTGCCTGACGGCTTTCAAGCAGAGACACTGGGTCTTTCTCGTCTCAGACTTGAACTTGAATACTGACATTCTTGAGCCCTGGGACAACAGGCTCTCTCATTGGAATTCATACCATGGGCTCTCCTGTATCTCTAGTCTCCCAGCTTCTGGTTTGGGGAGTTCCTGGCTTACAGTCACATGACCTAATTCTTCATGGTATATTTGTAATGAATCTGCCCATTATATTACACATAGTAGTTTGGTTTCATCAGTAAATCTTTAGCAGCACAGTGATCAAATGGCAGATCAGGGGACTTAAACAGAACGGGAAAGGAAGTAAGAACTGGAGAGAACTGTCAGTTCCTTTCTTAGGCACTGTGACCCAGTGCTTGAGAGGGGCAGCTTAAAAGGAGGAAAAACAGTCCCGCTTATGGTTTCTGACCAACATGGCCAGGAAGGCATGGCCGTGGGAGGATGTGGCAGAGTCTCCCCCTACTTTGGGGACCAGGAAACAAAGAGTTTGGCTGAAATCATAAATAGTTATCACTGTCAAGGTTTGTCCACAGTGACCCACTTCTATCAGTTAGACTGCAGACCCAAAGGTTCAACAGCCTTGCATGGCGCTGATCACTGGGAAATAAGTGTTTGAACACATGTGCCTATGGGGGGGAAACATTCATTTCAAACTATAAACAGAAGGTAAAGAAATCAAGGGGACTCCACACACACCCATGAGAGCGACCAACATACTTCTTAGAAAAACTTGGAAAGTTTGGTAAGGCATTGTGGTTTGAATGTTGGATTTTAGAAACAATTCTGGGCAATAAGGCCTCAATGTCACCGCAGGGGTGGCCGCCTAAAGTGGAGCAATGCTGACCTATGTTTGAGTAGCAGAGTGGACAGATTGGCCAGGATTTTAGATGAGTCTTCCATACGGTCTCAGAGCTCTGGCATATGGACAAAGGACTCAACAGATGCCGTGTGTTCAGTGGACGAGGACAAGTGACCAAAGGACCAGTGAGTGACCACAGTAAGGGAAGAAAAAGAAAGTCAAGCCAAACAACACTGGTATCTCAGGGGAACTCCTTATTTGTGGACCCAGACCTGGCTCTAGAGCATGAGAGACTGCCAACTCTACCCAGCCCTAAGGCACATGGCCAGGGAAACAGTCTTCCACAAAGAAAGTCACTTTCCTAGTTAAAGTTCAGAGACAATGTGGGGAGATCCGGGAAGATGTATGTACCAAGTGCAAAGGGCACCAAAATGCAGTGGGAATGGCTTGGGAAGAGAGGAAGTAGAGAGAGGGAAACCATGAGATTCTGTAAAGAAGTACAGATTGACAGGGGAGAAAGGAAAGATGGTGGCAGAGATGGACTCTCAGGCAGTAGGAAAGAACCAATACGGTGCATTTACCAGATTTCATGTTCTCCACCTCTCCCTAGGCACACACTAACGTCCCAGGCTTCCTTGCAGTATAACTGGGGGGATGATATCTGGATCATGATTGATTTGTGTGAGCAGAGATGGTCTGTGCCCCTTCCTAGCTTGGCAAAGGTCCTTCTGTGTTCTTAGTAGGTGATACAGAGAGATACAGAGAGAGCAAGGATCTCCACGTCATTCCTAAAGCAGAATTTTCATGAAGAGCTACCCTGACCTGCATCCAACGGTACAGCCACAGGGATTAGAGCTGACTGTTACAGTAGCACAGCCAGCCCCTGTGACAACCAAAGATGCATAGCCGAGAGCCTTGTTGGACTATGGATGACTCCATGGGAGTCAATTCTTTGCTGACAGGGCTAGCAGAGGAGGGAGGGGTAGAGGAATGGTTGAGGGAAAAGTAAGGAGTAAGATGTTTGGAAGACTCAGACCTGTCGTCTGGAAGGACTCATCCACACTAGGACTGGCCAGGCTCCAGCTTCATGTATTCCATTTATAAAGAGGGGACCAACCTGTTACTGAAAAAATTAAAAATTTAAAAACAAAATGGATTTTTGAGCTGCGGGGACAGGGACATTTAACCTGTGTCCCCCATGTCTCCAGATCTGTGAGATGATCAATTTATTCTTTACTCATGTGATGGTCATGCAGTGACCACTGAATATATTCCAGACACTTTGCTTGGTGTGAGAATTTTCAGTGAGTAGGATAGTCTCCTGTCCACACGCTCATGTAGCTCCCAAAAAGGAGCTTTTTGGTGAAAGACTCTTAATTATCATCCTTAATAGAGCATTCACATGCTGGCCCATCTTTGCCTGGGCTTCCCAGCAGCCAAGGGTTCTGCCATAGATTTTAATGCTCCTCACAGGCTCATTTATTGAGGGCTTGGTCCTCAACCTTAGGTTCTGTCAGGAAGTGACTGACCATCTAGTAAGGCCAGCTCAGCTCTATAGGAGAAAGTTGCATCATTGAGGGCATACGCTGAAGGGGATTTTGAGATCCCAGGCCCTCCCTCTCTCTCTCTTGCATCCCAGCCACCATAGATGCTATCCTTCTCTACCACACATACACCTCCTGCTATCATGTACTTCTGCCAAATACCCAAGGTCACTGACCAACAACTACAACCTCTGAAACCATAAGATGTCTCCTAAGCTGGTTTTCTCTGGCATTTTGTCACATTGACCGAGAGATAACCTGGGCCTTCCCTCAGGGCCCTCTTCTCTGGTGCTTCTAGGATGGTTTATGATGAAAAGAAACAATGTATCTCAGTTGGTAGCAGATACCTAGCATACTCAAAGCCCAGGGTTTGGTCCTCACACCTCATTATACCCACTGCAGTGGCAAATGCCTTGTAACCCCAGCATTAAGGAAACAGGGAAAGGATCAAGAATTCAAGGCTATCCTCTACTCTATAGCAAGTTTGACAGAAGCTTAGGCAATATGAGATCTTGTTGCCAAAACAAAACAAACAAGGCCACCCACTTTGAGAAGCTGATTTGTGAGTGCTTTAACCCTCCCTCATCTTCCCCTCTCAAAGGAATGACTGTTCAGAAGGGAGCTGGAGATCCAGAAGAGGGACAGCACAGTAGCAAAAGTTTACAAATGAATGGTATCTGCCCTGGGGACCCTGACTAGGTCTGGCATTTCTGCTGAAGCCCTCTGGGGTTTTCAACCTGACATCCCATCTCATCTCTGCCCACCTCTCTTCCTTCCAGGTACCTTACCAAGCTCCTTCCACTGTCACCTTCTGTCCCACTTCCCCTCTGGATCACTCTCTCCTGCTGCTCAGGCTCTGCCCCCCTTTCCTCTCTTCTGCCTGTCTCAAAATCCCCCTCTTTTGCCATCAAATCAACAAGTCTTTATTGAATATGAGCCCTGCTTTCCCTACCTTGCCCTAGTCAGTTGGCCTGCTGCTGCCCTGTAGCCACCTCCGTTCCCCAGGAACCAGCCCCCACAAGACTGTCAGTCAGCACCAGGACCAAGAGACAAGGAGCTGAATGTGTCCCTCACCCAAATTCTAAAAACCAGCCAGCAGGCCTCTTCTCCCTCAGCTCCGCCTCCCTCCAGGCAGCCTGGGGAGCTTGCATTATTTAGAGAAATTATTTAGCATTCTGCTTCTGTCATTCCTTGCCATGGCGCCAGGCCGATATGTGATAAAAATATCAACGTTAAATCGACTCTGACAATTGCTGTTTACTTGCAGTGTCACCGGCGCTGGGACCTGAGTCGACAGCTCCTGCAGGACCCCAAATGCCAGAGGCAGCAGCAGCAGCAGTAACAGCTCCTATGGAAACCTCTCAGGTTCCCAGTGCTTGGTGGCTGAGAGCGGTAGCCTTCGGGGACCTGTGCCTCAACCACTCTACCTCAGGTCAACTCCACTTCCCTTCAATCCCTTACTCTAGAAAACACCTTTAGAAAGTTCTGGCAAAAACACTACTGAGGCATGAGAGCATGTGTGTCTTCCAGTGAGCACCAGTTCACACACAGAGACATTCGTTCAGGTTCATGTCCACTCTGGTAGAAGCAAATCACATCCTCACATTACCGATTTGAAAGCTGAGGCTTGAGAGGGGAGAGGCTGAATAGTTTTCCAGACACACAGTAACAAGCAGGAAGCCTAGAGCAGGCCCCGGGGTCTATCTGTCTCAAAGCCATGGGACCACAATAATGAACCCAGCAGATGGCATCCAGTGTGCAAGGGACCTGGTTGCAGCCTGAGCCACTGAGCAGGACTGAGAAGTCTGATAGTAGATAACAACAAAGCTGTCTCATTACTGGCTTGCGTGACTAACCATGCCCTCAGGAGATGGAGAGGAGACATCCTGACACCCTGTTAAAGGTGCAGGTCCCTTCAAACCTAGGTGGATTCCCTCTAGCACATCTGGGGGGAGAAAAGTGGCCTTGAACTTCCAGAAGAGGGAACAGGCCCTGATGACAGGAGAGACAAACCAAGAGGAGACAGAGGAGACAGCTATACCTTTCCAGGATCCTTGGGTGCCCTCAGCCCTGGTGGTATCCCTCCTTTCCTGGGAAAAACACTTAGTGACTGTTCAGCAAATGGTGGCTGTTGACCCAGGGTAGAGGTGGGTGATGACCTCTGGAAGAAGTCTCCAGAATATGGATGGTGGTAGCCCTGGGGAGAGATCTCATCTAGTTCTTGAGGAAAGGACATATAGCTCCCAACAGTAGAAAGCAAAAGACAACATGTGCTGAGCAGGCGAATGCATGTAATCCCAAGCCAAGCCAGCACCCAGAGGCCAAGCTGATCATGAGTTCAAAGTCAACCTGGCTATTTACACACACACACACACACACACACACACACACACACACACACGAAGATACATACATACATACATACATACATACATACATACATATATACACATACACAAATATACACACACATACAATCCAAGGACTTGGGATGTAACCCATTAGCAGAGCAGTTGCCTAGCATGCAAAACTCCCTGAGTTCGAATTCCAGCATTCCAGCCCCTCAAGAAGAGAGAAAAAGTCAACCATGTGGAGAGGGCTGCCAGCTCAGGTTACTGAGGCAGAGCTGTTCCCACGGGACTCAAAGGTCTAGGCTACAGATGCCAAGAATGCCATCTGACTCTGTGGGAAGCTGGGCTCACTGCCGAGTGTCATGTTTTAGAGGAATATAGAATAGAAGTGTGGCCAGGATAGCAAAGAACTTCAAATCGCACCATGGGAGAAATATTGCAGGAACTGGGCCTATCCAATCTATACAAAACTTATAAGGATAAACTGTCTAGTATTTAAAGAGCTGCTAAGGAATGCCTCAGCCTTGGGGACCTGTGCAGTGAGTGGTGGTTTGAATAGGTGTGTGAATGCTTAGCCCTTAAGGAGTGGCTATACTAGGAGGTGTAGCCTTGTCAGAGTAGGTGTTGGAGGAAGTGTGTCACTATGTCACTATGGAGATGGGCTTTGAGGTCTCATATGTTTAAGCTAAGCCTCATGGGGCAGTCTCTTTTTGCTGCCTATAGGTCAAGGTGTAGCACTTCTCCAGCATGACGACTAGGCAGTTTTCTAGTCATGGTTTCCTGCCATGACAACAATGGACTAAGCCTCTGAAACTATAGGCCAGTCCCAGTTAAATGTTTTTCTTTATAAGAGTTGCTGTGGTCATGGTGTCCCTTCACAGCAATGAAACCCTAAGACACGGTGAGTGATTCTCACACAGAAGCTGACAGACATGACACAGAGGTATTCCTTAACACTGTCCCACTGGGGCTCACACAGATATAGCTCCTATCTGCATAGCTAACAGAAGAAAAGGAATGTACAAAAGTACCCATGGTCAGAGCTGACCAGCCATGGGACTCTGACCACACACATGTCAAAGCCTGCAGCTGAACTCTTAAAACATGCTTAATTTTAGGACTTGGAGGAAGCTCACAGGCAGGAGTAGTAAACCCTGCCCCCATCACTAGTAATAAGTAATGAGTGTGTGAGATCACAGGAGAGAAAAACTGCTATAGAAATGCTCAAATATTAGGAAGTAACTTGGTCCCTTTCACCTCAGAGGTTTCAAGATTTTAGGCCTCTTTCTGAGAGAGCCAGAAGGGAGAGGCCAGGCTGCTTCAGGTGCATGTGTTGCAATGAGGCATCCCATCTGCTCCATGGAGAACTGGAGAGGTCTGTTTAGCCAGCCTTTCACAGCAGAGCTTCTGTGAGTCTGCTCACTATGTTGAAGGAGACCTAGACAACCCCGGAGCACAACTGTCCCCTTAGCCTCCCACCCCTGCCAAGGATAAAGCCTCCAAATGGACTAATGAAAATCAACCAAATTGAGTTCAGTCAAGCAGCAGAAAGGAGGACGGATGCCATTAATTATCCTGAGCTGGTCCTCAAGCATCATCCCCCAAACACAGCCATGTGCTCTAGGCACACAGTGGCAATTAGCCATGTGATATTTGGACAGTGTCCAAATAAAACGCCCATGTTCTGTGTACTGGGCATATGGGGCACATGAGGAGAGAGCCTCCGGTTGGCCCTGCAAGATTGTCCCAGCATAGCTGAAGGAAAGGCCAGGAGAGGAGACATAAACCCGAGCTTCTCAGCTGTCTGTCTATGCGGCCGGGACCCAATTATTCAGCAACTCTGAGCCTCCATGCCTGCCTTAGTTAGGGTTGACCACAAAGCAAGTTAGGGGAGGAAAAGGGTTTATCTGGCTTATTTCTAGATCATGGTTTATTACTAGAGGAAGTTAAGACAGGAACTCAAGCAGGGCTGGACCTGGAGGCAGGTGCTGATACAGAAGCTATGGAGGGTGCTGCTTACTGGCTTGCTTCTCCTAGCTTGCTCAGCCTGCTTTCTTATAAAACCCAGGACCAACAGCCCAGGGATAAGACCACCCACGATGGGCTAAGCCCTCTCCCAGTGATCATTAATTGAGAAAATGACTTACAGCTGGGTCTCAGGGAAACATTTCTTTAAGTGAACCTCTTTCCTCTGTAATGACTCCAGCTTGGATTAAGTTGATACACAAAACCTGTCAGTCCAATCCGCTTAGCTGGGATGTAGCTCAGAGGTAGACCAGTTGTTTAGTGTGCTCATAAAACCCCAAGTTTTATCCCTAACATTGCAAAAAACAGATCTCATGGGCTTTTTAGAAGATTTCATAAGACAGGCAAGTAACATAGGTGTGTATGTCCTGTGAGACCTGGGAAAGTCACCAGACATTGGAAGCTTATTTCTCTCTTTGTAACAGAACTTTGTCTTCAGGCTGTAATGTCTCCAGGACTTAAACACTCACATCAAAGCCTGTTGAGGCCAAGACAAGCCAACTCCAAACTTAGGACCTTGGTGTGGTGACCATGCCCCTCCCATCGAACCCAGACTCTGCCCCTGCAAATGCCCATCAATCAGTCCGCATCTGAAATCCCACAAGACCCAGCGATCATTAGCTTTTGATTGATGAAGCACTTCGATATCCCCAGTCATGTGCCCTCCACCTGTGCCTGGAGCTAAAGACAGCTCACTTCTGGGAAGATAAAAGGCCTCTAATTGTCTCTTTCTCCCCTACATATTGACCAGGGCAGAGTGAGTTTGAGTGTCTCATCTGCAACCTGTTGGTGCACGGCTAGCTGCTCTGTGTAAGCGTCAGTGAGGAAAGGAGGAGAGTCAGGCTGGAAGAGCTCAGTGATAGAGCACTTGCTCAGCACACATAAGCCACTAGCTTCAATTCCTAGCACTATACTAGAAGGAGGGTTCTTCTGGTTCCAGGTTGGGGACCCTGAAGGCCAGTCACGTGGCAGGTTGGATAGGGGAACCAGATGGCTTCGAGGATTACTATGCATGACAGTTAATGCTGACTTTCAACCATGCTGAGATTTAGAATCGCCTGGGAGGCAAACCTCTAAGCATATCCATGAGGAAGTTCCTAGATTGAGTTAACTGAGGTTGAAAGATGTGAGCAGCATGCTGGGGTCCCAGAATGAATCAAAAAGAAGAAGGGAGCTGGACATCAACATTCGCCTCTCCCAGCTTCCTGACTGTGGATGTTGATGTGACCCACCGCCTCTCATTCCAGCTGCAGTCTTCGCCGTCGTGATGGATGTAACCCCTCCGAATCATGAGCCAGAATAAACCTTCCTTAGATTCCTTTTGTGAGGTATTTTGTCTCACAGTGAGGAAAATAATCACTGCAAGGACACACCTGCCACTTCCATCCTCCCCCTAGGTGAAGCCAGAGGCCTGAGCAGCCCCCTCGCCCCCCTCCCCCACACTCTCCACAGTGGACATTCTCCAAGCATCCTATGCTCTGCTCACTGGCCCATCCCACCTTTGCACCCTTCCCTGCTTACCCATCCCACAAAGCCCACCTCTTTGGGTTGTGTCCCCTAACTCCCTTGTTCCCTGTGAATTCAGCATAGGAAACTCAAGAAAGATGCTGAGAGGTAGGAGAATGGAAAAGGCTGGGCTATAATACCTGCCCTAGCTTCCTTTCTGTTGCTGTGATAAAATACTCTGGTAAAAAACAACTTAGGGGAGAAAGTGGTCATTTTAGCTCCCAGCTCCCAGCTCCAGGCTATAGCCCATCATAACAGAACCTTCGAGGCAACAGGAACTCTTAATAGCTGGTCACAGCTACAGTCAAGAGCAGAGAGGAAATAAAGCGTGCTTGCTCATATCCAGCACACATTCTCCTTTTTTATACTGACCAGGACCCAAACTTAGGGAATGGTGCCACCCACAGAGGACTGGTTCTTCAATTCAGGTCATCAATTCAGGTCATCAAGACAATCTCTCACAGACCTGTCCATAGGCCAACCTAATCTACACAATGCTCTATTGAGGCTCTCTTCCCAGCTGATTCTAGACTGGATCAGGTTGCCTACTGAAAGTAACTAACATGCATAGAACTGGGACAGAGTTTGAAGCATTGTAGGAAAAGGTCTTCATGAATACACTGGGCACTGTTTATACCTCTAAAAACCCAAAGGAACCAGGCAAGTTCTTTTCTGCTTAATTTGTATATACACTCATGAACGAACTTTCTCTGCCAGGAGCTTCTTGGAGTTTTGGCCTCTCCATAAGTTTGGAGAAATACCTGAATTGTATGCCAGGTCCCCACAAATCCTCAACCCAACTCACCAAGTGCTATAGGTGTAGTCATTGGCAACACTGCCATCTGTCCCCACAGCCACTGGTTTGGAGGAGGGAGGAGCAGCGACCCGAGCAATATTCCTCATCCTTGGCTATCAGGTGGCACAGGTGCCAGCAGGCAGGCCAAAGTCACAGGTGCTAAATAGGGATAGGATTCAGCTGAGTCCTGTTTCACAGTACAGTCATATCAGAGGAGGGGCCTGTTGAAAGAATTGCTGTGGCTCAGAAAGGCACAGTCAGGATTAATCTCTAATACTTGCTGCCACCAATAATCCAGTTATTAAAAAGAAGAAATAATAAAATAACGAGCAGAACCCACACCAGCTGAGGATGCCTCATCCTCTTGAGCATGTACACACACACACACACACACACACACACACACACACACACACAGCTGCCATCTAGGAAAGCCCACAAGGACTGAGTACTAGGACCCCTGACTGCCAAAGGCAAAGATGAGGTCAAGGGGAGGCCTGTTTCTTCAGCCTCAAGATAGTTGTTTACAAGAAATGACAGAACTAAATAAGGAGGGAGGGATCCTGTGACACTGAAAATGAATATTAAGTTAAAATCCACCCAAAATTATTTCCAGAACCAAATTTAATTGAATGTTGTCATGTAGATCTCACATTTGAATATAATCAGATTATAACTTGTACTCCAAAGACTTCAAAACCCACATAGTGTCATCAGGCAAGCTCACTTCCAACAGGAAAGGTTACAGGAAGTCTATCTGACATTCATACACACTTATAAGGAGCCTACAATGTACTGAACACTGAGTCAGCCTCTACAACATCAGATGAGTAGTTACGGCCACGTCCCTACACCCTATCAGATGAGCAGAAGGAGCAGGCAATAGCCATGGATGGGGATAGTAATAGTCAAAGCAGAATGCCCTTGAGGTTTCAAGGAGGGGACAGCACCTCTGTGTACAACACCAAGGGAAGAGACAGGATGAGCTACACAGGGAAGGAATTCCAAAGCAGGTGGGCTAAAGTAACTCCAGACATAAGAAAGAGACATGCACAGGTGCCACTACTATGTAAAAGAGCAGCAAACACCCCTGGCAGGCCCAAGCACCATGGGCGGGGAGAGGGGAGCCAAGCCGGTGCAATATAGATCACCATGGCCTTTGAAGGCCAGGCTAAAGTATTCAGGTATCTAAAAACAAGTGCCAAGCTGGCAAGACTATGAGAAGTTCCATCCACACTTTTGAGGGTGGTGTTCATTTGTTGTTGTTGTTGATGATGTTGCTGTTGTTGTTGTTGATGATGATGTTGCTGTTGTTGATGTTGTTGTTGTTGTTGTTGCTGTTGTTGATGTTGCTGTTGTTGTTTTTGTTGATGTTGCTGTTGTTGATGTTGCTGTTGTTGTTGCTGTTGTTGATGTTGCTGTTGTTGTTTTTGTTGATGTTGATGTTGTTGTTGTTGCTGTTGTTGTTGTTGTTGCTGTTGTTGATGTTGCTGTTGTTGATGTTGCTGTTGTTGATGTTGCTGCTATTGTTGCTGTTGTTGTTGTTGATGTTGCTGTTGTTGTTTTTGTTGATGTTGTTGCTGTTGATGTTGTTGTTGTTGCTGTTGTTGATGTTGCTGTTGTTGATGTTGCTGTTGTTGATGTTGCTGCTATTGTTGCTGTTGTTGTTGTTGATGTTGCTGTTGTTGTTGATGTTGCTGTTGTTGCTGTTGATGTTGTTGTTGATGACATTGCTGTTGTTATTGTTGATGTTGTTGTGGTTGTTGTTGATATTGATGTTGTTGTTGATGTTGATGTTGTTGTTGCTGTTGTTGTTGATGTTGCTGTTGTTGCTGTTGTTGTTGTTGCTGTTGTTGATGTTGCTGTTGTTGATGTTGTTGATGTTGATGTTGTTGTTGATGATGTTGCTGTTGTTATTGTTGATGTTGATGTTGTTGTTGTGGTTGTTGTTGATGTTGATGTTGTTGTTGTTGATGTTGATGTTGTTGTTGTTGCTGTTGTTGTTGTTGTTTTAGAATCTGCTGTTTTAAAATCTAGCCTCAAGCTTATCATAATCCTTCTTCCTCTATCCCCTGAAGCTGGGATTATAGGTATATGTCACCACACCCAGCCCTAAATCTAAGTTCTAGGATACATTACAAGAACAAACCCTGCTTCAGCCAAGACGGTGGGGTCCTGGGGAGCAAAGAGAGCCAAGAATTCCTCAGGATCCCTTTCCCACTTAGATGTGTTTATTCAAAGATGAGACAAGCCACAGAAGGTCTTAGTTTCAGAGGTCCCACATTGAAACCATACCCTCTTGTCCTCCCAGTGGCCTGAATTGGGTAAGGCAGATAGATAAACAGACCACCCTGTTAAGAGGATTTCTAGGTCATGGAAACTCTTGGCTGGCCCAAGGTATGGTGTATGGCCCTCTGCTCTGGAAGGAACAGGGATGAAAAGAACATGGGGAGAAACGGGCATGGCTCATGATAAACATACAAGTCTCTAAACCTGTTTGTCCCAGGAAACAGTTAGGCCAACAAAGGCTTGAAGAAGCTCTTGGGACACTTAACAGACAGTAGATTCTTTGTCATTTGACTCCAGAAGGAGTAAACCAGACAGAAAGACAGACAGGCAGGCAGGCAGGCAGGCAGGAAGGCAGGCAGGAAGGCAGGAAGGCAGGAAGGCAGGAAGGCAGGAAGGCAGGAAGGCAGGAAGGCAGGCAGGAAGGCAGGAAGGCAGGAAGGCAGGAAGGCAGGCAGGAAGGCAGGAAGGCAGGAAGGCAGGAAGGCAGGAAGGCAGGAAGGCAGGAAGGCAGGAAGGCAGGCACACAGCTCTGTGGGGCAAACAGCAGGAGCAGGGGGAACAGCCAGAACTTAGTCTAGGAGCTCCTAGAAGGAAGTCACAAAGGGGCTAAAGAAGCAAACTTTGCTGGTGCTTGGACTCACAGGCAAGGCCTGGGGATGGGAGAGCAAGGAAAACCAGAAAGTGACTTGTAATGGTGCATCTTCACTGTCAACTTGACTGGATTTAGAGTCATGATGAAGACTATGTGTCTATGGAGATGTTTCCAGAAAGGTTTAGCTGAGGATGGAAGATCCAATTTGAATATAGATAATTCCACCCCATTGGGCTGGAGCCCTGGACTGAATGAGGAGAGAGAGAGAGAGAGAGAGAGAGAGAGAGAGAGAGAGAGAGAGAGAGCTGAGTACCAGCATTTTATCTCCCTGCTTCCTGACTGCAGATGCAGTGTGACTAACTGCCTCATGCTCCTGGCTCCGGGCTTTACCAACCATGATGGACTGTGCCCTCAAACCATAGCCCAGAATAAACTCTTTCTTCCTCCAGTGGTTTTGGGCAGGTGCTTTGTCACCGCAATCGGGAAAAGTAGTTAGCCACCACTTGACCTTTGAGGGAGCCCTCATCTCCATGTGTTCCTATGTACTTCCAGACATAGGATGCTTACAAACAGAGAAACAACCTCTCAGAACCCAGGCTGAGAAAAGGGAATGAGTGTAGGAGGGCAGAGGTGAGCAGAGTTGAGTAGGAGCAGCAGCAGCCTTGGGGAGACAGTTTCCTTACAGGAGGTCCGAATACCTCATAGAAGAAAACAGCAGCAGCAGCAGCAAGCCTGGAAGAGGAGCTATCAGGGTCAAGAGACTGTACAACACGTCGTCTGAAATGTCTAATGGTCAATGGAAAAAAATTACAACAGGAAAAGCAATATGACAGTGACCCAAAACACAGCCAACAGAAACCATCTCCAAACGGCCCGGGTATGGGCTTCAGAAAAGACTGTACAAACTGCTCTAACACCCGTGTTTAAACAGTTAAAGGAAGTGGTGCTTAAGGAATTAGAGGCGCATGTGAAGATGTGACGCCACAAATCAAGACTCAGGAACATCAGAACAGATGGTTTTTGAGGTTCCGTGGTCGAGAACACTGGCTGCTCCTCCAGAGGATCTCAACTTCCAGCACCCACATAGCAGCTCACAACCGTCCGTAACTCCAGTCCCAGGGAATCCAATGCTCTCTCTGGCCTCTCAGAGCACCGGGCACACAAATGGTACACAGACATACATGCAGGCAATAGACCTACACACATAAGACAAAAATGTGAGTTATTAAAACAGAATCAAGTGAAAATTCTAAGGTTGAAAATATAGGGAAATCCATTTGATGGGATTCTATGATAGCTCGGAGACGTCAGAGGAACCAGCAAACTGGAGACAAATCAGTAGCAATTGTCCAATATGAGGACCAAGTAGAGAGATGGGAGATGGGCAGCGCTTCAGACCTGAGAAGTAACGGCATTGGATGCACAAGCGCCCTATAAGGAAAGACTCAGGAGGAGAGAAAAGTGTGAAGGAATCGTTTCCAGCGGTGACATTCCTGGTACCACTCCACTCGGCTGTCGAGGTGTGGGGACAGTCCCGTGAGCGACAGGTGTGAGGAACAGAGTATCCCTTCTGTGCACTGGGTTGTATCCTGCCTCCACGGTCAGACTTGCTAGACCAGGAAGTAGAGATGGACGAGACACAGGGTCAGGCTACATCCTTCAAAGGCTCACCTTCACAATAACTTATCTCCTCCAGTTATGCTCCCCAAACACTTCCACCAACTGTGGACCAAGTGTTCAAGTACATGAGCCTGTGAGGGACATTTTAAATTCAAGCCATATAACACTCCTCTTCTGAGGGGCCTGTGGCCCCTCATCACATGTTCCATACAGAGAAGCCCAGTCGCCTAAAGAAGGGCCATGCTGGGTGCCACAAAAGAAACTCCTGCACCCCAGCCCGGGAGCCCCCAGCCCCAGCCCTCTGTCCATTGCCTACCCAGAGAAAGGATTCACCTGCCACGAAGGGCCAGAGATCTAGGTCCCAAACATTTACTAGTCAGGGAGGCCCCACACACAGCTTCTTAAAGGCTGCTTAATCCATTCTGTCAGATCTCAGTTCCCCCACCCCCACCCCAAAAATAAAGGCTCAGAGGAACACTGAGAACATTCCCCAAACCCCTAGGCTCCAGTGGGAGCTACTAGGCCATTTTCCCTGGCTTCCACACAATTTCTGCTGTAGGATGTCCCAAGAGCTGACCACTGTAGAGAGAAGCCTTGTGGTAGACCCAATCCCCTCTTAAAAAATCCCAGCACCGGGGAGGCAGAGGCAGGCAGATCGCTGTTTGAGGCCAGCTACAAGGGGATTGCCAGGACAGACAGGGCCCTCCCGAGAAACCCTGACTAGAAAAAATAGAAAAATGGATGGGGAGAGAGAGAGAGAGGAGAGAGAGAGAGAGAGAGAGAGAGAGAGAGAGAGAGAGAGAGAGAGAGAGAGAGAGAGAACGCACTCTACATGAATTATATATGCCAACAGTGCAGTCCATGAGTGACACATTCCCCACATTACCCAGCATACAGTAAACTAAAGAATGTAAGTCTGTGGTGAGACAGCTGCTGTTAGTGTCTGTGGGTCCCCATTATTACATAGCTCTCTGTAACATCATCCATTTGTTTTCTACATGTTTCCCCCACAAAACAACCCATTTTCCTCTTTTTTTCAAACTCTAATCTTTACTTAGTCTTTGGAAGGCTCCACGTCTCAGTGGACCGCCCCATGCCCATGAGCATAGATGGGCAGCGCTAGTCCGCTCAATGAGTTAACAACACAAAGGAGAAAATGCAGTCGATGTTCAGAAGGGTGGCCCAAAGCAGGAGTGACAGTGCACACACCAGGAGGTCTACAAGTGCCGGGAAGAAATGGGAGACCCATGAGGTGGGGTGGCATTAACAAGGCAGAACCCTGTCAGGAGACAAGGTCACATCCATGGATCTAAGGGCTGAAGAAGATATGAGTAGCCCCTGTCCAGGGGAGGATGGGAACTGGGGGAAAGGTCTACAGGCAGGGGGTGCTATCCAAACATGGGGGAGGCAGTGCTCGCCCCTCAAGCTCAGCTAGTCACCAGCAAGCTCCAAATTAAATAACTGCAAACTCCCCTTTTATTTCCTTGCTGACAGCAGCTTCCTGGGAACACAGCCTTTCTGACATTCTAATATCCAGAGTCACATCCTGTGAGGCAAATACTTCACTGCTGCTCTTAGCTGGTGATTTGTACTGGAGATCCCGGAAGGGCAGGAAGAGGCTGGCTCTGGGATTGCCAGTCGGAAAAGGTTGAGAAGATTTTAGAAAACACCACCCAGGTTCTCGTGGACCATTTTAGCGGCCCCTGGTACAAACAACTAACCACCAGCCCAGCCAGCCCCAGGAGGGCTGTTCCTTAGAGGCTTCTGAACCATCACTCCGTGCCAAGCTGTCCTGGTCCACTACCCAAAAAGTAGCACCTTCCCAGTCTGCCATGTGTCCTAGTAGTTAGAGTCAATAGAGTTGGGCACCTTGAAGACACACAGCCTGGCTTCTACCCTTTTTCCTGTAGCTCACAGACAGGGTAACCTTGGCAGGCATGCCCAATATCAGCCCTCTATCTTTGCCAGGGGTGGGGTGAGGAGGCAAACAGGGCCCCATATAATCCAAACTGGCCTCAAGCTCACCTGGAACTTTTCTTTTTTACATTTTTATATATTTTGCTCTCTCTCTCTCTCTCTCTCTCTCTCTCTCTCTCTCTCTCTGTGTGTGTGTGTGTGTGTGTGTGTGTGTGTGTGTGTGTGTGTGTGTAAGAGAGAGAACCATTTATTGGGGAGACCTGCCAATTTGGGGTAACACTATTTCCTGGAAAAGACCTGGATTGTGCAAGAGTAAAGAAGGAACCATGTAGACAGTAACTGGCTGCTCTCTGAGCTGGACTGTGAATGTGATGTTAGTGACTGCTTCCACATCTGGCTTCCATGACATCTCTACAGTGATTGGCTATAACCTGGAATTATGAGTCAGATAAGCCCGTTCATCCTTCCTTAAGTTGCTTTTGCTGTGGTATTTTCTTTTTCCAGGGCAACAAGAAACAAAATTAACAAACGAAACTAAAACAGTGGGTCTGTCCCATTCAAAACTCCTGTTGAAATCTAATTAACCATTGTGATGACAGCAGGAAGAAGCAGGGGTTTAAAGGGTGTTTAGGGCTTGTAAGTTGGCTCAGTGGCTAAAATTCTTGCGGGTGAGACAGCCTGGATTCATGTCCCAGAGTCTATGCTAAAAACAAATTACCAAACAGAAAGGCTACAATAGCAAGCATAGCCAATGCCAGCGTTCCTGAGGTGGTTGAGAGAACCTGGACAATCAGCCAGAAGTTCCTGAGCCAGACAGCCTAGAGCAGGGAGGTAGAAACAAAAATGACCCTGTACCCAGAAAATTGAAGGAAGAACCAGCTCCCAGCTGTTTTCTTCAGTGTGCCCACCATGGCATGCAAGCCTATGCTCACACACACACACACACAAACACAAACACACACACACAAACACACACACACAAACACATACTAAATACAAATAAACAAGTAGTTTAGGGAAGAAAATAAAGAGTTGTTTAGGTCATCTGGAGTTGATCTTCAGAAATACATTAGCCCTGTTCTATAAGGAGTGTGCCCACTATTAAAGAGTGGGTTCACTAGCATGCACACACACACACACACACACACACACACACACACACACAGTGTCCTTCTGCCACTGTAGGACACAGGAAGAAAACCCTCTCCAGAATCTGTCACCTTGACACTCCTACCCTGTACACCCCAGCCTCCAAAACTATGAGTCAATACATTTCTGTTCATTATAAATGACCCAGTCTGTGAGATTCTGCAGCAGCAGCAGGTGACAGCCAGAGACATAGACAACCTAAAAGGATAGGACTGGGGACCAGGGTGCCTGGATTCAGAGTGGGACAGGGTAGCCTGGTGCTCATGGGATCGTGTGAATTGGAACCCAGATTTGAGTCAGACCTTCTCAATTAGCCTTGAAAAGGGAAAACAAGATCTCCATGGGCCTGAAAGAAGAACAAAGAGAGACAGAGAAATGACGGAATACCCCAAAGAGCCACTAACGCCTGCTCTGGCCTTTAAAATGCAGGGAGTATGGCAATCTAATAAACACGGCAACAAAGCGTTTGTCACCAAGCTAATTTTATTAGAACAGATCTCAAATGGCTAATTTCCTTTTACTAATGAGCAAATTAGTTGAATCTCTGATCTGCTTTTAAGGCACTTATACTAATAAAACGTGAGCGGCAGGGAAATTTGCTGTGAGATAGGGTGATGCGTGCATCTGCGGTGAGGGGACTCTGCTGTCACGGAGGACTGCTCTGCTGTAGCTTTCTTTGCTCAGAGGTGTGTCTGAGCTGTGCAGGAGGGCCTGGACGCTGTCAAAGGAACAGAGGTAGTGGCCTGGTTGGAGCCTTCAGAGAGCCTGGGGCCTGGCTGGGCAGTAGAGTGGATGGTGCTCTGAGTGAGGAGAGCAGGCCGCCCTCAAGCTTTCACCCATCTTCTGAGCTGGAGAAGGTGGCTTGGTGGCTAAGCGGGAACACTGTTCTTATGGAGGACCAGAGTTTGGTGCCCAGCGCTCACCCTTGGAAGCTCACAACAACCTGTAACTCCCATACCAGGGCACCGGCACTCATGCACAGATACACAGAAACACACACTCACATCGACAGAGTTAGAATAAATCTTTACAAATTGTACTGGGCACTTTCCATTCTTTCTCTGCTGTGTGCTGTGTGAACAGAAGGACCTCCCAAGATGTCCTCAGCTCTCTCCAGATCCAGAATGACCCTCCCCAAAGCTGAAGACTCTGGGGGCAAACCTTTCTCTGGCCAGGACTGAGGCTCCTGACTCCAGTTCTTTGTGTGTTTTACAGACACAACGCACAGCATTCATTTCTTCAGCAAAGAGGCTCTGGTCATGTTTATTGCAACTGGCCTGAGCAGGGTCAATTGCTACCTGGGAGAGAGGTGGGCAGGAAGGTTCTAGTGCATCGGAGCTCAGAGATGTGTACTCACACTCATCTGAGTCAAAAGGCGAAAGACAGTGTCTCCAACTTCCTCCTGTGGCATCTTGCTTTGGCACAAAAAGAACAACTAGGCTTTGACAGCTAGATCAGAGAGAAGGATTAGGAGGTGGGTGGTGGCAACCACAAATTCAGAATGTCCCCTTCTTCCAAGTGGCTTTGTACAGGCAAAGAAACAGGATCGCCCAGATAGAGGGTTTAAAACGAGGCAGTCCCTGTTTCCCCTTCCCCAAAATAAGCATCTGCTTACGGTGAAGGGCTTAAGGGAGAGGAGACACAAGTGTGCAGACACTCGAAAAGTGAGCCTTACCCAAATGCCCTCAAAATACACTCCTTGGGGCCCAGTTTGGCATGAAAAGGGCATATCATTGGAATATAAAGTCAGACACAGGAATTTGGAGCAGCTGCCCCACCCATCAGGGTGACTCATGTCTACCACAAGGCTTCTCTCTACAGTGGACAGCTCCTCTTCACCTGGACTCTTGGAAGCTATTATGTGGAGTCTAGCACTAGTCATACTCCGCAATGGCTTCCTGGAGTCTGCTGATCAAATGTTAGGAGTCGTCTTTCCTCCTACGACGGGTTTCTCAACACAAGTCTCGAGTACTTTGAGGGCGGAGTGACCCTTTTACAATACCTATCGGACATCCAGACATTTACATCATAGTTCATAACAGTAGCAAAGTTGCAGTTATGGGGCAGCAATAAAATGATTTTATGGTCAATGGTCACCATAACATGAGGACCTGTATTAAAGTGTCTCAACGTGAGGAAGGTTGAGAACCACTGCTCTAGGATCTGCAGAATGAGGACAATAGAGATAGGGGTGTCCTCTAGTCACACCTATGGATGATAAATCAGTTACTTTTTATCACTAGGACCGAAGAGTGGACAAGAAACAACCTAAGAACAGTTTACCTTGGGTTCATGGTTTGACAGGTGCCTGTCCATCACAGCAAACTCATGGAAAGAAGAGTTCATTCCTGGTTGAGACTCTTCCCATCTCCTCAGACCAGGAAGCAGAGAAAGGAGCCTGCAAAAGGAGGCTCCTATGGGATGATATGACCCATGTTCAGGGTGGGTCTTCCCACCCCTCAGTGGATTCTCTCCGGAAATGTCCTATAGATACAGCCCTCAGTGTGGCTCCTGAAAGCCCTAGGAGATTATCTAATCAAGTCCACAATAGAACGTAGCCATCCCAGGAGCCCTCCTAATTGGAAAGGACAGTTTCAAGAGAAGACATCTCTTTATCATCTGCAACAAGCAAGGGTCGGGCCTCGCCTCCCTCTGAGAACGGCTCAATACCTGCTCTAACTCGCAAACACACAGCCCTTCTCCCGGCTAGCCTAGCATCTCCAGTCTCACGTACACAGTCTTAGTCTAGCAGCGCAGCCAAGTCTGCTGCAAGCTTTCCTTGGGAGGAACCAAAGGGTAGGGCAAAATACAAGCAGTGCCAGGAGGTCAAATAGGCACCGGGCCGAGGGCTTGACATTTTGCATTGACTGTAAATTCTCAGGCTACTTTCATCCTGAGTCAGTGGCTGTGACCTGCCATAGAAACCCCAGCCACAGACTTTATCTGGGCCTCTGGTATCTATCTGTCTCTCCGTATGCCAAGTCCGCCCCCCTCCCCATCTGTCCATACCTCCCCACTCCCCACACAGTCCCCAGGGCCACCTCTCTGAAGTACACTGGCTTCATTCATTATTCAGCCATTTCCTTAGTTCAGAGGCCCAGGGGCCAGAGGGTTGGCAGTGTGTGCTCTCTTTCATCTCCCAGGTTGTGTGAGGAATGCAGAAATGTTGGGCTGGTGTCCAGAGCAAGGCCAGAAGGCTGGTGGTACAGGGTCTGTGTGAGCTTTAATGCTTTTCACTCCAGGTAGCCCAGCCTCACAAGGCTGACCCCTGCCCTCACCCCTAGAATCACCCCACAGACAGAGCATGTCCCTGCTGGGCTCTGACACCCCCACATACATACACACTCCAGGGAGCCCTGACCCACGGTTGCCCCATCCTTGTTTCTAGACAGAGAGCTGGGATTTGATCCTAGTGTGTCTGGGTCTAAGCACCAGCCCTTGACAATGGCGAGTGGTAAGACCTGCCTTGTCTATAAACAGCATGCAACTAGCTGGAGGAGCAGCTTTAGGCCAAAGGCAGCAGGAAAGCCTTTGAAAACCCTGGGAAGAGGAAGAATGGCCCCTCCCAAAGTGATGTCGGGACACAGAGCACTCAGCCCTAAATCAGCATGAAGCTCCAGCTATGTGTGATGCCCTGACTCTTGCTTCAGGAAGCAGCACGGGCCTCTGGGAATTTGGGAAGCAAAAGTCCCCCTCAACAGCACATACCCCTGCGATATAATACCCTGTGACATACATACAAAACTGGGCCATGCCTTGCCTCCCCTCACAACCTGGTCAAGACTGTAGAGGTCCTGGTCTCGGTGGGTCCAAGATCCAAAACTATCCAAAGAGCAGAGGCTTTGATTTGTTTTTTCTTTTTTTCCGGAGCTGGGGACTGAACCCAGGGCCTTGCGCTTGCTAGGCAAGCGCTCTACCACTGAGCTAAATCCCCAATCCCGAGCAGAGGCTTAATACTGCACTCTAACCCAGAAATCAGTCTAGTCTGGCCTGGTTCCAGCTGTCACAGACAGTCCAATCCTAGCCCCCTCATTGTGCCCTGTCAGAGACCACTCCTTTATCTCTACTCCTCTACTTGAACCCTCCCTGGGGTCCACTCTTGTTCACCAGTTCCATATGGTTAAAAGCTCTCTTCTCTTCAGTCCAGTTCTCTCATCTCTTACCAACAGCCTCCAAGATACTCTGTCCACACCAACGAGTCCTTGCTGCTTTGCAGATATTTTATTAAAGAAGACGCCAAAAGCCTGGTAAGGACAGAGCAATGCCATCAGAGGCAGGATGGGTGCCTCCTCACTAGGGTAGCAGGAGAAAGAATATCTCTCCATCGCTAGCCTCAAAACTCAACCCAGCAAAGAACCTGGATGCAGTCAGGATCATCCTCCCTCCCATGCTCTCTGCTTGAAGGATACCCAGTTAGGGAGCTATGTGGAATTCAAGGACTTGACTATCAGCAAGCCCCAGAGGTCAGCATGAGGCCAAACATGTGCTGGTTGTCATAATTTCTTCCTAACCAGTCAAGTCTCTTATTCTTGTCTTGATCCACATTCTGCTACTATGACAAAATGACCCAGACCAGGTATTTTATAAAGAATGTGAAATGATTTCTCACCGTCCCGGATGCTGAGAAACCATGGAAAGGGCAGAACAGTCAGAGAGTAGGAGAGAAGAAGAATGAGAGAGTTCCAAACTTGCTTCCATAATGAACTCAGTCACATGGTGATGACATTAGTCCAGTCAGATGGGTAGAGCACTCAAGATCTAGTCTCCTCTTAAAGGTCTCACTTCTCACAATTATTGCATGGAGATAAACTTCAGAGAATACTTATTTACACTCAGTCAGCTTTCTCTACCATTTATGTCTACAATATCTCTCTCTCTCTCTCTCTCTCTCTCTCTCTCTCTCTCTCTCTCTCTCTCTTCTCTTCTCTCTCTTCTCTTCTCTCCCCCATGCCCCCACACACAGCTGAACTATTTGCCCAACCTGAAATGGATTAGGTGAATTGGACAATAATAAGGAGAGTTTGGAACAGTCAAGGACATCAAACCAGGAGACCAGGATTCCAAAGGCCTGGGCAAGGTCATGCCATGTCTCCAAATCTATTTTTTCCCATAGAATGTATATAACACCAACTGTGTGGTCCCAGATAGGCTGCAGAGCACAGACCACTGTCCTAGTGCTGGGACGATGAGACAGCTCTTGGACTGCACCAGTGGCCATTCTCAATCTACCTAGAAAAGGAGGATCCTTGGCTTTGTGCACTATGACCATTCCACCCTCCTGCCAGTGTTTCGCAGAATCCCTAAAGTCCCAGCCTGTCCTGCCTATAAAGTTTGTTTGAGAATCAAATGGAAATTGGACTCACAGCTAGAGAAGAGTGACGCAAAGAAGGTTTGGCCTGGGGTGTAGGGTAGGAGGGAAGAAGGCCCCCTAAAGAAGGCTTGGCCTGGGGTGTAGAGTAGGAGGGAAGAAGGCCCCCTCCTGGACACAGTCCCCTGTAGACCACCACAGGGCCCTGGTTGACTAGGCCAGTCTTCTCCAAGGACCTGGGACCACCAAAACCGTCTCTCTGATCATAGCTGGCTCATAGCTGCCTCCATTTGAGTTGGCAATGATGCGCTTTTTGTAGTTTTTAGCTTAAGATCTTCAGACTCCTCCCTCTGCCCTCTTCCTTATTAAAGCCTTCCTTGCCTAGCTTATGTAATATCCAGAAATCAATTGCTTATTTTCCTGTCTGTTTAGAAATGAAAGTGGCACGTCGAGGGGAGACTGCAAGCCAGGAGGCAGCCCCAGGCTGAGCCGGAGGCACCAGGAGGGAGAGGCCAACAGCTGGCTTCTAAGCAGGGTTGTAAAGAAGCTGAACCTCTGGGATTTCTGGGGCCTGCGGCTGGAGAAGGCCCCAGAGTAGAGTTCTCAGTGACAAAACTGCCCTCCTCTTTCCTCTCCATCACCCCACATAGGGCCTGGAGCACCGAGCCCTCTGGAGACCACAGTTCACCAGGTAGAAAGGGGCTGGGCCAGGCACTTTAAGCAAAAGTTAGTTGCTGGGGGCGGAAAGGAGTCCGTGAAAAATAATTTAAATCCATCTGCAATCTGCTTGCACACTCCTGGAACTGACTGTCCAGAGGGCTTGGGTTTGAATAGGCTCTATAGTCAGGTGGTAGTTACAGAAGACTGGCCTAGTCAACTAGGACCCTGTGGTATCCTACAGGGGTCTGAGTCTAGGAAGGGCTTCTTTCCTCCTACCCCATGCCCCAGGCCACACCTCCTTTGCTCCACTTTCTCAGACTGCAAATCCAACTTCTATTTGATTCTCAAACAACCTCTGTCGGTAGGGCAGGCTGAGATTGCTATGAGTCTGGGGCATTCTGGGTAGGAGGCTGGAATGGCCCCGAGTAAAGCCAAGGACCCTCCCTCTCCAGGTAGAGGAACTTGGATTGAGGTTGAGCTCTCTGTTAGTGAAGGACCACTCAACCTAACTGAGCCTAGGGATCTAAGAGGAAAACAGCTAGGAAGTTCTGAGCACAAACACACAAGCACGCTCACACATATTCACACACGAACCTTAGCAAAGCTGTAGAGATAATCCAAAAGTCTGTGGTTGCCAAGGGTTCTGAGGGGAAAGAGATGAATATGTGGAGACAGGAGGCAGGACGGTCTACGAGAGCAAAATGACTGGGGCAGGACTGTAACAGCCCGTACACAGCATTACACGTTGGCAAAGCTCATAGGATGCATAGCGCAAAGACCGAGTGTTAAGGTAAACTACACACTTCCGTTGATATTGGTGTGTCCATATTGGCTCATCAATTGTAGCAAGTGTACCACACAAATGCAGGGTGTGAACAACCCAGCTGAGTGTGAGGGGTGGGGCCAGGGGGGCAGTGAATTCCACCAGACTTTCCTGTAAACTGAAACTGCTCTGAGTCTATTAATTCAAACGTGTTTGAAGCCAAAATCTGGAAAAAACTCAAGTCCTTGGTTGGGCAAAGGAACTGTGTTGCCTGGATATATTGAGCTATAGTTTGGATCTTTCCAGACCCTAAATTCCCATGGGTTGGAGAATTAGAGGCTCAGTCCCATCTTGCAACAAGACTGGGAAGAGGAAGAATCCTTAGGAGGCGGGGCCTGGGGCTGGAGGGATGGTTCAGTGGTTAAGAACAATTGCTGCTCTTGCAATTTAACTTAGGTTCTCAATTCCCAACACCCACATGGTGGCTCATAACATCCATAACTCCAGTTCTAGGGGATCCAAAGCCCCCTTCTGAATTCTGTGGGCACCAGGCACATATGGTGCATATATACTATATGATATATATATACATATATTTGAACAAAATATTCATACACATAATATAAATTCACACATATTATTTTTTTATTTTTAAGTTTTCTTTTAAAAAGGGTGGAGCCTAGTGGTAGGTTTTAGGTCTTCAGGAGTATGTCTCCAAAGGGGATTTTGAGACTCCAGTTTCTTTTCTTTGTTCACATCTTATTTTGCAAGCTCTCTGCCAGGGTATGTTGTCTCAACAGAGACAATCCATCATGGACTGAAACCTCTAAAACGACAAACCCAAATGGCAACCATTTTTCTCTTTGTAAGTTGATTATCTCGGGTGTTTGTGACAGTGACAGAAAGCTGACTAATACACCGTGGAATAATACACAGCACTAAAAATGAATAACCATCCACGCCTTGCATGTGGAGAGCTCTGGGTTCTGGCGATGGCCACTAATGTGGTGGATGATTCTAGACAACTCATTTGCAGTTTCTGTGGGACCCTGTGAGAGCTTCTTACTCCAGACCACCAAGCAGCTTTGTTCTCGTCTAAGAGGACAAAGCAGAGCTTAAAACGGATAAACTTTCTTGCCTTCCTGGAAGGAATAAACTCTCTACAGTTGACAGCTCACTGGTACCCTGATGGCTTCAAACATCCCCCATGTCCCACTGACAAGCAAGCACTCAGTACGGCTGAGCCAGCCCTGCTTAGAAGACCAGGAGTCCATGTCCCAGAAGCAGCCACCTTCTCTACCCTGGGAACCTGATTCCTTCTCTTCTCTCTTGTCCCTGCCCTCCACTTGCTCTCGTGACATGTGTATACATCATCAAGAATACAATATCCTTTTTTAAAAAGGAGGAGAAGAAGAAAGAAAGCCATTTTGCTCTGAGCTAACAGAGTCAGGCCTCATTGTTCCCAATATGACCAAGCAATTTCTGAGCTAGAAGAGTGTTGAATTGGAGAAAGAAGATGGGCAATTGGGCAGTGTCTGTTGCCGTGGTGGGGCAAGGGGTAGGGATAGGGACTCCCAGGAAGTGAAAGGCAATTCTCAGTCTAGATTCAAAGAGGAAAAGACTCTGGGATCAGCTGGGGTGTGAGTAGATGTTGCACCCTGATATCTTCTATCTCTACACATCTTACCTTATGCATTGTGCTCAAATAGACTGAAATTCACAGATTGGTTGATTGATTGATTGATTGATTGATTGATTGATTGATTGATTGATACAGGGTCTCCCCATAACTCTGGCTGGCCTTGAACATATGCTGCTTCTGTTTCAGCCTCCCCAGTTCTGGGGCACACATGCTACCACACCTGGCTATGAATAAAACTTCCTTAGCAGCTGGCAAACTCTCCTTTAAGCAATGGCAGTTCACCCAGCATCCCCACTCTCTTCACTCACTGTGAGTTTCCTCAGCAGGAAAATTCACAGAGACTTTGAGCCTGTCTAGGACCAGGAAGACTTGGGCCAGGTTCTGCCAGCCCAAGGGCTACCAAACACCCTTCCTCAGTCTCTCCCTTAGAGCCCGTGTAACTCAACTCAAAGGTTAACTAATGAACCCCACCCTGACTATAAAGATGTTGGTGCTCTGGTTATCAATTTGGGACCTTGCACATCCATTTAGTCCTTTGGTCACATGATTCAGGCCCACCTTTGAGCTCTGCAAGTTAGTACCCAACTATTCTTCCCCTTCCCTAGCCTGTGTAAGCAGGACCATATTTATCCGTCGTGAATTCTTCAGTCCTAAACCATCCCAGACACACAGTAGAAGCTTATCTCATGTTAAATAAATAGACACATACCAGTGTCTAATAGCTCTGGACACAGTGTTGACTGACTGACTCCTTCCTTAAGTTATCTAAGGGGACACAAAAGTGCTCTTAGGGGAAAGGGACTTGTTGTGCGTGGTCCTTAGCACCTAGCAAGCGGATGGAGCTCCGTAGTGATGGAGGTGGCTAGTATACGCTACCGTCCAGGACAAAGCCAGTAAGTGCGTGGGTTATCTGGCACTTAAAATGTGGCTCAATTCCTTGCTTGAGGAATTAAATTTAAATTTTTAATTAATTTCAAGTTACATAGTCACATGTGGCTGGTAGCAACCAAATTAGACAGCAGAGTTCTCTAAATAGGTGTCTCTGGAGATGGGGCTGGGACTTATAAATAAAATAGCACAAAAGCTCTTGTTGGTGTACTGTACAGTGTAGAATAATAATTGAAGCCTGCGCTCAGGGCTGGGAGATGGCTCAATGGGTAATGGCACTCGCTGCTCTCACCGGAGATCTGAGTTTGGTTCCTAGTGCCTTCTGTGGCAGCACACACATGATAAACATACATACATACATACAAGCAAGCAAAGATACACATAAAATACAAAATGAATAAACCTTTTAAAATAAACTCTGCGGGGGCAGGAGAGAGGGCTCAGTGGTTAAGAAGACTCACTGACTGCTCTTCCAGAGGTCCTGAGTTCAGTTCCCAGCAACCACATGGTGGCTCACAACCATCTATAATGGACTCCTATGCTCACCTTGGGTATGCAGACATACATGCAGACAAAACACCAAAATACATAAATAAATACGTCTATAACTGGGCAGTGGTGGTGCACACCTTTAATCCTAACACTCAGAAGGCAGAGGCAGGCAGATCTCTGTGAGTTCAAGACCAATCTGGTTTACAGAGCTAGTTCCAGGACAGCCAGGGCTGCCAGGATTACACAAAGAAACCCCATCTCAAAACAACAACAAAACCCACCAAGATTCTGCAACCATGCTGTTTGGGGTTCAAATTTACACATCTCTGGTTGTCAACAAATTATTTTTAACTCTGTGCTTTTGTTCCCTATCTCGAGAGCAAGAATAGTATTCATCACATAGGCTTACTGTGAGGGTCATCAGATCAATGCTCTGTGACAGCACCTAGCACCCAGCAAATATTACCTAATTGAGGGCTGAAGAGACAGCTTGCTGCACAAGCGTGATGACCTGAGTTTGGATCCTGGCACACACGTAAAGAGATGGATGTAGGTAAACACACCTGTAACATCCCAGTGCAGTCAGGGGCAGACACGGGGGCATCACTGGGACTTGCTGGCTGCCGACCTAGACCAAGTTGAGGGACTAATCCCTGTCTTGAGGGATTAAGGGGAATAATGCTCCATCAGGACTCCTAACATCTTTATCTAGCTTCTCCATTCTAAAAGCACCATACACCAGCATACACATGCCTATACTACACACACACACACACACACACACACACACACACACACACACACGCTCACAGATGCAAACACACTATTCGAATCTGAATGCCCATCTACAAAAGAATATCCACAGCAGCGTCACGTGCCACCTTATGACATGCATCACTGAGCAGGGGATGTTCCAACATCAAAAGTCACATCTGCATAAACCTAGATGGTGACGGCTACAACACATCCAAACTCTGTGGTATATGCTGTCATATATGTGGTATTTCGTGGCAACGTCATTAGACAACACGTGACTGTGTCTACCAAGTACTTACTAAGTCCTGAGTACAGGGGAAAGGGCCTGACTAAGACGCTGAGAGGAAGTAAGGCATGACTAACAACATATGAGAGGGAGAGACAGAGACTGAAGCTGACAGAGCGATTGAATCTGGATACCCCGTTCTAGAAACACTCTCGATGCTTCTCCATATATAAAGTGCCCTAACATATTTGTATCCTGAGTATGCCAGGGACAACATACATGGCCTGGGCTGAGCAGAGTAGTTCCCAAAGAAGACCAGTCTGCTATGCTGCAGGACAGTTGGTTACACTTATATGTGTATGTGTATGTGTACAACATTGTGCATTGGATGAGTGTTTCTGACATCTAGTAGATGAACAAGGATATATCTGCATCCTGATTTTCAGGTGTATGCCTTACAGCAAAGGATTATCCAACCGCAGTGACAATGGTGCCGAGGCTGAGAATCCCTGGTCAGAAGCATCCTGGGCAGTGCTCTGTGTGTGTTAGCAATGGCAGGGCATCCTTGAGCCCAGTGTGGAAGGCGGGAGGCTCAGGGAAAGGATTCAGTCTTTCACATCGCAGTCACTGCTTGTGACATGAAAAGGCTGTGCCTGGCACTGTGAGGGACAGAGTGCCAACCCTGTAGACACGTGGGGGTGGAACTGAACTGACGCAAGCTTAGGGAAGAGGAGAAAGAGATTGCGACTGCATTGACCTGTGTGACAAAAGGCCAGGGTGTGGCTGGGAAGTGGAAGCCAGGGCTTGCTGTAGAAGCCTGAAGACCTAAGTTCCCCTTCCTCTAACCCCAGTGGGGACAGCTGAGGCAGGAGGGTCACTGGGGCTTGTCGTCTCTCAGCCTAGCTTTGTGTTAGTGTGTGAGAACCTGTCTCAGGGGAAAAAGAGAATCGGGGTAACAAAGCCAGCCACCATCTTCTTCTGGCCTCCCAGAACGGACATAGGCATGTGCATCGTGTACAAGTGCTTTTCCATGCCGAGCCATCTCAATGGCCTCAGTAAATGTTTGGTGAAGCGGGCTGGAATGGAGAAGCTGGTTTCCAGTCTGTGGGAATGTTCAGACCCTGTGCTGGGCACTCACAGCCAGATTAGGACCAGAAGGAAGGAAAAGAAAAGTAACAAGTCAGCAGCACAAGGCCAGTTCAATTCGGAATCAACAGAAGCCTGGCTGAGTTTGGAGCTAGGCCCAGTGGGTTTAGGGATGAGGAGGAAGGAGTCAAGGACAGAGAGTGTTCTGCCACAGCCAAGAGGTTGGGCTAGATCTGAAGACAATGAAGGGGACTCTCCAGTTGACATCAGAGAAAGAGGAGTGAGCGAAGCCACAAAGGTGGGCAAAGACGCAGGGGAGGGAAGACTGGATGGACCTGGGAGCAAGGCAGAATGCTTGGTGTGGACAAATAATTCCGGGCCTGGGCAATGGTGGTCCTGGAACCTCCTTTAGATGGAGGACTGTGTCAGCTGCTTCAAGGGGGATTAGCAGGGGAATTATTTATGGTGGTAGCAAGCAAAGAGGCATTTAGCTTATACCCCACATCATACCAATGCGAACTGAGCACTGCGAGTTAAGGCCCTAATGCCATTCTAAATTAAATTCATCAGTGTCTTAATTAAGATCTATATTTAGTTCTTAATTAAAGGGGAGAGAAAAATCCACGATGTTGCATAGCAGAGATTTGGAATGGAGATAAATCATCTCTCTGCCAGCATACTGGGCACATGCCCACCCACTCCGGAGACTCAGCCCCCTGCCCGAGCTGAAGCCCTTCCATCTCCTTCTGGCCACTCCTTCCTCTTTCCTCTTCTTTTCCTTCCTCTTTCCTCCTTCCTTTCCCCCTCTTTCATTACTTTCTTTTTGATCAAGTATCTATATCTGTGCTGAGAACCTACCATTGCCATGTACCAAGCTTTGATCTTGGGGTACAGCACCCGAAGTCCACAGAAGGATGTCAGTGGGCACACTTGCCTCAGCTTCGAGATACCCCAGGTCCCCCATCAGTGGTTTCCTGGGGGTGACACCCTAGGCAGTGCTTCTGGCATCAAGGTAGCATGAGAGTGGTAGATAACTGTCCTATAACGTGGTGGGTAATGACTCGACCTGAGACCTTGGACAAGTCCCTTCACCTCTGGGTATGTCATGCAAGCTTCTCTCAAACAAAAACATGCAATGTCACAGCCTGAAGGAGAGAGTCACCACTGGGAGACTTGTGTTTACACCCAGCTGCATGCACACCTGGCTTTCTGTGTGTCACTGTGCCCAGATTGCTATGGGGACATTCAGATGAGACAGTGTGTGGGAGAGACCGTGCATGGCCCTATGTTGTACAAATAGCATGTTTATTTTTATGGGGTGCTCAAGACACTGCCATGAAGACCACTGAAGCTCTGGAGATGAACACCACCTCCAAGGCCGTTTAAAGGAATATGAAGTTGGGAAGTCGAGGGGTTACCTGAAAGCAGGAGAAGCTCTGGAATTCACGGGTCTACAGTTTGGGTTTGAGTCTGGGGTTTTTAAAAAACTGTGAGGTGGAAGCTTTGGGCCGATGGTTAAAAAAAATAATAATCCCATGTGTGCGGTTGGCTGCCCAGTTAACATAGTAAGACTGAAGACTGGGAAGGGAAGTGGGTTCTTATACCTTCCTCCTACTCACCAGACCACGGCCTCTGCACCCTCTTGCGAGCTCTCAAGTGCAAGACAGACTCTCTAGACCTCATCCTACTTTGGTCACTTGCCCCCCAAGCAGAGAATGAAGACTAAGAGTGAGGAGAATGAAGAAGATACCTAGGAGGGTCTCACCCTAAAGATCCAGGATTCTCAGACAGTTTATGGGGTGCCCTCCCATAGGTAGGAACATGGCAGCCATAGAGACCTTGGCCCACCTACAGTCTGAGTCCTGAAAAGGCCAAGTAGTTTGGCCAGGTAAGCAGAGTCAGCCCAAAGCAAGATCTAGAATCTGCACCTGCTTCATGAGAGGAAGAGCATCCCAGGAGAAACAGCTGAGCAAGGAGAGCCTGGCAAAGTAGCTGCAGGGGATCTTAACATCAGAAGACACCTGGCTCAGGTCTCAGTACAAATCTGGAATGCAGCCACCATTTTTACCTAAGAGAATGTTTACCATCCCATTAAACTGGAGCTCCAAGCACTGCTGGGCCCCTCACAGTGTGTGGTACAGAAGGGGGAGCTCCTCAAATCATGACCGTACTGGCAGAGAAAGATAAGAGAATGGAAGGAAAGAAAAAAAAGATGAAGAATAAAAAAGAAAAAAGAAAAAAATCGGGGGAAAAGAGATCAGAAAAAGAAAAGAAAGAAAATTAAAAGAGAAGAACGGGTACCACTAGATCCCAGTTGGCACCACAGACAGCGAGCCAAAAGCAAGGAAATTCTGAGTGATGGGAAGGGATAAGGCTGAGAAAACCAGAAAGGTTGTTGGGGGACCTGCCTAGGGAGGTCCAGCAGTTTCTGACTCCCCTCAGATCCTGAAGCAGCCTCCAAAACACTCTCCCGGTGCGTGACGCACACATCTGGGCCTCACAAGCAAAGGGAAATGGCGCCCCGGGGGCCCCCCCCGCAGCCTCTGCGGGCGGGTCGCCAGTCCACGGACCAGCGTCACCTTTCTCCGTGCAGCGGGCTGGGGCCAGGCAGTGGCATCCAACGACCCGCAAAGTTAACTTGGCACAATCGGCACATCAAAGCGGCGCAGCTGTGGCTCGCGGAGCCGGCGTCTCTTTTCTTCTCGACGCTCCCTTCTCCCCGATTAATCAGCGGCTACAGCGCGGCGCTTTGATCCCCGAAATCAAACCCTCCGTCTGATGGGTGACTTGATGTTATGCTAATCCGAGCTGATTGAGCTGAGATAATTACACTTCATCCAGGTTTCCTGGGAGTTCCGAATAAATATTGATGCACATCTGTCCCCCGTTCAGGTGTAACCAGGAGCTTTGCGCTGGCAACAGTTTCGGCCGGCGGGGGAGTGCGCACTGCAGCCCGCCGCCCGCCTTCGCCGCTGCCAGCTTTCATCCCGGCTCAACTACTAGGCACTCAGAGCCAATTGTCCCAACCTCACAGTGCAGCACCCTAGAGGCCCCCAGCATAAGGAGCAAGACAGGAAACTTTAGGGGACCCAGGTTGGAGTTACTGCACTATCATAAGGCTATGTGGTCTTGGACGTAAAGCTTAACCTCTCAAGGCGCGGCTCCGAGCCTAGGCGCCCCTATAGATTTCGGAGAAAATTAAGGATAAGCCACGCCAGTGAGCCTGGAAGCAGATCTTCAGCAGCGACAGCTTCGCAGGGCCCTCCGCACTGAGGATAGGCATCTGGGAGGAGGGCGAAGCGACCAGCCCTCCTTCCCGCCGACGCGTGCAGCGCAGAGGCTCAGACAGTATAGAAATGAATAATAAAGAGCGTTTTGGTGGCTCTGCTCCTCCCCGCGGGCTAATTAGGTCGTATTTGTAAAGCACTTGGAAGACAAAACGCGCCCCAAGTGTTAATTATCATTAGCCCCGTCCCAACACGCTTCCTGAACAGAGCAGGAAGCCTGGACCGTCCTTGTTGCCAGCCTGCGCTATAGTGGCTGGGAGCCAGGATGCTGCCTGAATGCGCACCCCACCCCTCCCTCCTTCAGCTCCTTTTCCAGGCCCTCTGGCCCGCTAGGGGAGGAGCCGCTTGTAAGCCATTCTGAATTGCCGCTTAGATCTTAGGTTCAGATCCTAGGAGGAGCTCAGAAAGGCAGGTTCCTTGGTGAGCCCCAATTCCTGAGTAGGAACCCTGTACTATAACTGGGCAGGTGGCTTCCTGGTGACCTGGGGCGCGACCCTAAAAAGGGTGTTTGCCAAACCTGGCAGGGTTTGCCCTGGTTGCCCCCAGAACTACTGTCCCCACTGACCAAATATTCTGTCAACCAATCTTAACTCTCATGTAAGGCCTCAGGCCAGGGCTAGAGCTCCGGGAGGCTCACACTGAGCGATCTCTAATTCGGGTTGCCCTGGGTCATAATTCTAGCCTATCACGACTTTACCCTCCGAGAAGACTGTCCTGGAAGTTGTGAGGACAAGAGTGAGTAATACAGGTAACATGTCTTCCCATCTTTATTCACCATAATGAACATATGGCCCAGAGGGCCCAACCCAGGATTCTCCTGTCACCCAGACAGTTGAAAGCAGATCCAGAGTCTCCAGCTCCCCCCCAGTGCTGAATGGATACTCCTGGCCACTCTGGTTGGCACACAGCGGCAACGCTCGGAACTCTGTCCAGTGAGAAGTCATGGCGAGCCGTGTGCAGAGGCTCTTAGACTAGACTACATGCTCTGGGTAAGAACGAACCAAGAACCAATTCTTGAAGCCAGGTCAGGGTGAGCCCAAAACACACCATGCTTAGTGTTGTTAGTGTTGGATAGGGGAGGATAGGGGAGGCCTCCTTCGAGTCCACCTTCAAGGGTGCTTGTGATTGTATTTCCTCACATGGGTGTAACCCTCTCCCTCTTCCCCCTCCCTCTTCACAACTGCTTTCCTACTTTCGCCATCAGCAAGCACTTGAGGTGGCTAGGTGTGAGTGCCACCTTGGAAGCATAAGGAAAGAAGCTCTGAGTGGGCTAGGGAGAGAGCAATCCCCACCTTTCGTGGAAAGGAAAATATCCACAGCATGGACTTGACCCTCACAGGCCCCTTTGAGCCTGGTAATCCAAACATGATGTCCAATAACGTTTGTTGATCCTCAAGCAGTGATAAAGGGGTTAGTGAGAAGCCTCGGTGAGAAGGGAGCAGAGGCAGAGAAGCCAAACACATGGCGCCCAGCTTCTCATACTTTCCTGTGCATGAGAAATCACCAGAGACCCGGAAAGCTTCTCTAAATGACCCCTACTCATACACACACACATGTACTCACACACTCATGCACGCATGCACACATATATGCACATACACACAACAGATATATATACATACACTAACACACACATATACAAAAACATCCACATAAAAACATACACACACCCCACACACTCACACATACACACATATACAAACACATACACATCACACACATATCACACAAACGCACACACATATATACTACACACATATATAGATACACACACACACACACACACACACACACACACACACACCCCTGATCCCCTTTTGGATTTATCTGATCCACACAAGATAGTTTAAGGTAGACAAGAGAAGGAAGTCTGAGCTGAGGCTCTCCTGGCTTGGAGAGCACACACACACACACACACACACTCACACACACACACACACACTCACACACACACACATACACACACTCACATAACACACACACACTCACGCACACACACACTCACACATACACACATACACACACACATATACACACACTCACATAACACACACACACACACACACACACACACACACACACACACACCAAGCAATTCAGAGGATGATGTCCTCTGGCCACTCCTTTGAAAAAGAACTTTGAGATCCAGGAGCTGGGCACCGTGTAAATATCCCCATGCCCATCCCCTTCCCAGCCAGAGGTCAGGCACATAAAATGCAAGAGGAGAGATTTGTTCAAGCAGAAAATCAGCTGGACAAGGGAGGCAGGGCCATACAGGAGGCCTGCCCACTGGGAAACACTTGGCTCTGAGGAGCACCTCAGATTCTGAGATGGATTGGGGAGAGACCAAGGAGAATGAGACCTACTGTAGGGCCTGAAATCTACCATCAAGGCCAGGGCCTGCCACTAAATCTGAGCCTACTTCAGGGCACAGGAACGGAAGCCTAGAGCAGTCAGCCATCCTGCTCTTCTGCAGGGATGACCCAAGAGCAGCATTAGCCTGAGGACAGCATTCACAGTTTTCCTCCCAGGACCTCTGCAGGGAGAACAACAGGCAGGCTCAGAGGACAGGCCACCTGTTGATGGGTCAGCGGGCAGTTGGCATGATGCCCACTGAGAGCTCTGGGATACACAGCAGGCCTGTCTTATCCACGAAACACCAAAGGCTCTGGGTCAGGGTCTCTGAAATGTTTTCATTTATTTTAAAGCCAGAAGGAAAGAAATGACCTTTCAGAAAGAATGGACTGTTTTAATACAGAATATAAACATGTCATCTGTACAGCAAAGCTGTCTTGGAGTCTGTCTTGTCTCCTAGTCATTATTTACTTATTTGTTTGTTTGAGAAAGGCACCCAAGAAATCAAAAGCACGTAGGATGTCAAAATGTTAGACGCGAGGCTGAGGAAAAGGTACGGCAGGTAAAGGAAGTGGCCACCAAGCCTGAAAACTTAACTTGTGTTGCCAGATCCCACACGGTAAAGGAAACAAGCAGCTCCCTCAGACTGTCCTGTGACCGCCACACGCACAGTGCAGTACACACGCCTTCTCTCGAAATAAATATTTCCAACAATTCCTTTGAAGTCATGGTGCAGCCACGACCAAAGGATGGGGCTGTCTTGGAAACTGGAAGTCTTCCTGTGTGATGGCGTGACTTCCAGTGGCACCCAGAGCCTGCAGTCCACCTGCCTGTCAGATGGTGATGCCCAGCTTCAGCCCCTGAAGGAGGTCTCAGGGCCTTTAAGGTGTGTGCACACACACCAGCAACAGTTGCTATAACTGGGCTCCCAATGAGAAAGGAGGAGAAAGGGGTCTGGATACTGGAGGGGATGCCCCTGCCTGTGAATAGGAGTAAATGGATGTAAATGAGACCTAGTCGAGCTTATTTGCTTTCCGATGATCGATGATCGATATTTTGGTTCCTTTGTGATCTCGTTCTCACCCTCTTCTGCAAGTGAGGAGGAAGAGAGGTGGAAAAGGAAAAAGGTAGCGGTCTAGCCTGCCCACACTCACCCATGGCTTACTCTCTTTCTCTTGCCCTATGGCCTCCTTGACACCCCCATAATGCCCTACAAGGCCCCAAACTTTGCGTGTAGCGAGCAAGCTGTCCCACCTGTAGTCAGAGGCCACGTTCACTAATCCAGAAATTAAAACGCCTGGAGAAAACAGGCTAATCAAATTATACATTCCTGAGAACCATTTATAAGCCGGGTACATTCTTTAATCTTAATTAGAAATCTGAGCAGCTCCCACCGTCTCTGTAATCAACATTTAAACAGGACTGACCCCCATGGTGCTAACCTTGAGAGTCACACACAGGTCTGCAATGAGAAAAGAGCCTGAAGGGAAGGAGGGAGGCTGCCTTGTCACTAAACACAGGGGCTGCTCAGAGGATAGTGGGCAAGGCTCCTTGACACCCTGGATCCTTCCCTCCTTAACAGTGAACAAATGCATCCAGTCACCTATCTGATCTGCCCACCTCACCTCCAGCAGGGTGGTCACCCAACAACTGGGCTGATTTCCCAGGGAGCCTAGGCTCTACACACTGCCAATAGCCTCCCTGCATGGCACTTCCGATCATGCTGATTCCTGTGCAAGTCCTTAGAGCCACCCAAACACAAGCTAACACCTCCCTCTCCCGGGCTACTGCCCAGGTTTTGTGGTCCTATCTCCCCGTGGCCCCCTCCTCCCTCCTGAACCGATGATACTCCCTGTGTAAATGATGGCTTTCATTTTCTGAGCCTCTACGTACAGCAGGGCCTCCCTTTAGTCTTAACAGGGTCACCCCCTGGGTTCCCGTAAGCCTGCAAAGAAAAGCAAATTCCTTGGTTGGAGTGGGGCAGGGTACAAGACAAATTTGTATATACAGAAAGTACAGGCAAGACATAAGACTTATTGGAGGGTTGATAGTTGAAACTTGTGGACTGCACAGTAAGAAAGTTGGACGTTTGCAGGGTGGGGATGTGGGTTTGCAAGAGACAAATTCACTAAACAAGTCAGCTTACCATGTAGATAAAGCCTCCCAGGTAGCCATCACCTTGGGTGTCTCTGTCTAGGCCAGTTGTCAAACTGCAGTCTATCCTTCATGCAAAGAGATCTCTCCTCTATAGATCTGTACAGATACCAGCTAGAAGAGCCCCCCCTTCTCACCCATCTGCTTCTTACCAGATAAAACACCCGCTTTTACAAAAAGTCTGCTTTGCAAAGCCAATCCTGATACCTGTAGCACCCCTGAAGAACCTTCTGGAAATCTCATTAACACGAGACAAACTAGAAATGATCTAAATGCCCATTGACTGGTGACAGTCCCTGCACACCACGGTATACCTACATGTGGAATGCAGCTCTACAAAATGAAGCAGGGGTGTGGCAGGGTGTGGGGGGCTGAGGGGATGAAGGTGAGAGTGAGGGTGGGGATGGGAGTGGGGAATGAGGGTGAGGATGGGAGTAGGGAGGAGTAGGGGGTAAGGGAGTGTATGGGAGTGGGGGTGGGGATGTAGACAGAGGGAACCTTGTCTTTTAGGGTTTCCATTGCTGTAAAGACACACTACGACTAAGGCAACTCTTATAAAGATGACATTTAATTGGGGATGGCTTACTGGTTCTGAGATTCAGTCCATTATCATCATGGTGAGAAGCATGGCGGCATCCAGGCAGGCATGGTGCTGGAGGAGCTGAGTTCTACATCTTGATCCAAAGGCAAACAGGAGAAGACTGTCTCCCATATGGCTAGGGGGAGACTCTCAAAGCCCATTCCCCTTAATGACACACTTCCTTCAACAAGACCACACCCAATCCAACAAGGCCACACCTCCTAATAGTGCCACTCTCTGAGGCCAAGCGTATTCAAACCACCACAAACCTCCACAACAGTACTCTGAGGCCAGAAGCTAGACACAAGACTGTGGGTCACACATTTCTATTTACATGAATATTTCTAGAATGGATAAACCCATAAGGACTGGGGCAGGCAGTGGGGACCTCATGCCCAGGGCAGGAGCAGCAGGGGACAGCATGTGGACAGACCTGAAGGAATTCTTCAGGGCTGAAAAGTGGGACCCTAAAACTGGATCGCACAATGGGATAAAGTTAGTAAAAGCCATCCGGCTGTACACTTACAATGGACGGACTTTATGGTCTGAATAAAATGAGCAGTAAAGCTGTTCATCAGGAACACTAATTGATGGATGGGTAACGGGATGAGTAGGCTCCTCACAATGAAACAAGACTTTAGTGGGAACACAGAGATCCAGGCACTGTGCTGAATGAAAGCAGCTTCACACATGATTACTTCTGTATGCGTACATTGTTTAAAAATAAAATGTTGTAGGGAAAGGGGACACTTGTTGGGTCATCTGTCTGAGGCTATTCTCCTAGGCTCTCCCCCAAACCCACATAACCCTTAGGGAGAACTCATCACTCTCCCCTCTTTGTGAGGTTACCTACCTTATTTCAGGCTGGTTCCCTGAATGGCTGGCCTTCTTTGTCTTGCTCAAGGTCCCCACTACTTGTGCTAAGACAGGCTGAGGAAATTCTTTGTTGAGAGAATTGAGTTATACCAAAACCTATTCTTTGGGGTTTGCCCACTTGCTTATTAATTGAACTTTGTATTTTTTTAAGTAGTTAGGCAAAATTGGCCTGGCCTGTTGATGTCTAGATAGACCCACAACTCATTATACAAGCTCAGAGCTGCTGGGAAGGAAAGGGGGAACTGGCCTGACCACTGTCTCCTAGGACTCAAGTAGGGGACCTGCTGCTAGAGTAAGAACCTACTGAACGTGGGCCTGTAAACTAGATCTGAAGAGAGGAGCCCTGCAGCCATCCCCTGCCTGCCTCTCACACTACCTGCTTTAGCCCCTGAGGTCCATTTGTGTTTGCCCATCAGTCACAGATCCAGTTATGTTCTTAAACCTTTCCTCTCCTCCTTATCCTCTGTTCTTCCTTGCTTTGTGCAATATTAGCTCCTGTGTCTACATCTTCCAACCTCTCTGAGGCTTACTTAGATCCTTTCTGGGTTTTTACAATAGCTAAGTCCTCAAAAGTCTGTCATCAGGGACTGGAGAGATGGCTCAGGCATTAGGAGCACATATTGCTCTTGCAAAGAACCCAAGCTGAATTCCCATCACCCATATCAGGTTGCTCATAACCACCTATAACTCCAGCTTCAAAGGGGTCTGACACTCCTGCCCTCTTTGGACAACTGCCCTCATATGTACACACCCACAGACATATACACATATACATAATTAAAAATAAAATAAAACCTTTTTTAAAATCTGTCACCAAGACCATTGTCTCTTCCTTGCTCTTCTTAACTCCCTCCTTCTCAGCTTCTTAGAACATCACCCTTAGCAGCAATACATGACAGCCCAGACACCTTACGTCCCTTGGCTCTTCCTTTCTAGATCAACTCCTGGATTTTTCAAATCCTAATGGTTCTCTCCTATGTCTATCCAATAACATTGAGAGTCAGCACAGTATGCAAGGCCTCCTGCAGCCACCACTTGCCCATACCACTTTCCCTCCATCAGCACACTCTTCCCCTCACCTTGGTGGAACCATTCTCTGCTGCCTGGCTTCCAATGGTGGTCACTTCCCTGAGGACAGAACAGACCCCTCAGCCACATTGCTAAGGAGTGACGGGTGAACTTGTAAATGCTCTTTGTACTCAGAGCTGAAGGTCTTCTCCAGCCCAGGATAAACTATGCCCTAAGCAGGAGGAGAGGTGAAATGGAAACTTCTGGTTTGTTTAGAAAGTCACTTATGTCAAGTGCTGTTTTTGCTGGGCACACAGGTAAAAGGGTGTTTTGCTAAAGCAGACACATGAAAGGATGTGTGATGAAGGAAAATAGATAGGACCCTCACAGACAGTGGGAGCTAGAGCATTAATTTGCTTTCCTCCACCTCAATATTTTTCACTAATGACGTGCGTGTGTTAGTTCGCCTTACACTGCATTGCTGAGCTTCGCCGGTGGTGACACCACAGAGAGAAACTTCAAATTCACCAAAGAACTTCTCGTGAAGTTCCTGTGGCTTCTTGCTGCTTCTGCAGATCCTGGCCAAATTGACAAGCCTTTTGGCTTCTTCTGGATTGAACTGCCCTTGCTGGTTTGTGTGTGGTGACTGCCAAGAGGACTTGATCTGCAGCTCCTGATTCGTATTTGGTGTTTGCTACTGGACTGAACTGCTGATGTCCTGACAGCGAAGACTGGACTCACTCCCCAAAGATCTATTTCTAAGCAGGTCTACTTCCCCCATATCCTAATAACTTTTCTCTTCCACTATCTCTGGTGGGTTGTGGGTTAGAGGAAAGGTTGAACCGTTACTAAAGTAGGTTGGGAAAAAAACGTATGCCTACAGAGAGGACCTCTTTGCTCCTTTTAGGCAGGTGGGAGAAAGGGGAAGAGTGCCCAGGCCGCTCCATGCAGGTTCCATTTCCCATCTCATCAGCCCACTTGGAGGGAGGAGCACCAGCTGTGTGAGGCTTACCATTTCCAAAAGGCCAGTTCTTATATAACAGGACGAGGCAGGTGCATAATGAGAGAAAAAGTATTGATTCCTCCCACGCTGCCTCATGCTCGTTCCCAGGCAGGGAGCCAGGGCTGCATGGATACAACCATGTTGTCCATATGGCTCTGAATCTACGAGCAGCTCCCTTAAGGGAGGCATTAGTCAGCTCTTTGTATGTTAAAACCAGCAGCCTCTCCCTTCACGCAGCCGCCCCCTGGGCCATTTTTGTTCAAATTCTACTAGGACCCGGATCTTTTCTTCTTATTCTCAGTAGCATTTCCCAGTGCACTTCTCCAGTTTCCAGAAGTATTGATGGTTGTAAATAACCAGGGGTTAATACCAATGACTCCTGGGCTGGAATGGTTCCCAATATCTAGTCTCACATCAGCAACCGATCCCCTCAGGAGGCCAGGCCACAGACACTGATGCAGGACAAAAGCAAAGGGTGAATCTGTTTCCATCCTGATCAACTCTCTCCTCAAATTAAAAACAAAAAAAACAAAAAAACAAATTAGATGTTCGCCAAGGCTACCTTGGGAGAAGGACGCAATTCTGGTTGGTGAACCTAGAACCCCATACACCTCGGCAAGTACTTTACCCCTGAGCCAAACCCCAAGCCTGAGGCATTTTAAAAAATTCCCCAGTTGCTAAGTTTGCAATGCAATGATCAAATGTCTGGCTTACTTGCACCATCTAATTCTTTATTTCCCAACTGGAACTAAGTCTCAGAGTGGTTTTCCCCATGTCCCTGTGGCTTTCGGATGATATCTGAAGTTCCTCCCTACTCCACCCCACCCTATTCCCCAAGTCCCCCATGTATACAGTCTCAACAGAAACAGGATCTCAGCAGTAGCTGAGGGATCTGTAATGCGGCAGAGCCCTGCATTTGAGATGCAGTATGCTAAAGGGGGCCTTTCCCCAAGTGGTCCCCCTTACTCTGCTCTTAAGGCTGGAAGAAAAAAGGCCAATGCATTATCAGAAATAAGTCTTCTCATCAGACATTCAGGCACAGTGAAAAGAGGAGGGCGCAGGCCTGCTCTCGACTTCTCCACATCAAGTGACCTCAGCTGGTAGCTAAGTTTCTCATCACTCTGGAATTTGGGTCTATTCTTCCTCCCCAGAGTCATCTACCTCTTCCTCCTGGTCCTGACTCAGACACTTGGACCATAGGGTCCAAGTTCATGTTTCCCTTGATGACATCAAAGAAATCTTCAGATTCTGCAACGTTAACAGTAGGAGTAGGGAAGAGACCCAGAGACAAAGTCCAGAAGATGAAACGTTTCTACATCATTGGTCCTCAGTCCTCACTGTTCATCTCCACCATTCAGGCAGCTTCAGACCAAAAATGCCTTGGGCTTCTCCTGGAGACTTTGACTCGGTTGGTCTGTGGTGGGTTCCTGACCTCTCCTGAAATCTCTGTATGATACTCAAGTAAGTCAGGGCTGAGAGCAACTGCCTTGAAATGGACTCCACTCATGGTGTCATTGAATGTCACTTCTGCTTCCTAACAAAGATCCTCTTCTGCTATTGATATAGACCACCAGGTCGCAAGGAGAGGATCACATGCCCATGTCAGAAACAGGGTCCTGATGCATAACTGAATCACCTTCAGGCGTCTCTGCAAGTCAGGGGGAGGGGTGGTGGTGAGGGACTGGAATCTATGGGGAAGTGAATGCTGGTCATTTCCACTTCTTGGTGAGATGGCACACGATCCAAGGCAGTGCGGCAATGACCACAGTAGAAAGGACTTCACACTACAGGACCCTGCTTTCCCACTGACCTGAGATTTCAGCTCTTGGATTCAGGGCCTCCTAGAACTTAAAATTGGACAAGAGAATTAATTTTAGGGTAATTTTAGAACTAGAACAAAAGCTGAGAGAGAAAACCCAGTAGGTTAAATCCCCATGCCTGAGAGCCCCCAAGAAAACTGTGGATTGTCCCTTGAGTCTAAGAGCTAGAGGGGCTCTGAGAGAGGGAGGGCCCTTAAGACAGAAGTCAGGTCAGGAGTCTCTCTGTGTCCCAAGAGAAAGAATACCGACCAAGGCTGGCTTCCTTTAGCCCTGACCCGGGAGCTCAGCTAAACCCTACTCTCTCACTTTCTTGGATCCCCAACACTACAAGCGAGCTCTCAGTTCCCGAACCCCACTTTACTCCCTATTACCTAACTCCTTGCCCTTCATCCCAAGGCCAGTTGATCCCAAGATGCCAACTGAAAAGAGTGCAGTATCTGTGAGATGCATGTCTCTAGTTGAGAATCAAAGCTTGATTCAGACATTTGGATTGCATTTCCTGTTGCATTGATGGGATCTCAGAGCTATGCTGCTTTTCTTTATCTCTCTGTGTATTCTCCCCCAATCCTAAAAATGAACTGAGGCAGACACTGTCAGCTCCATCCTATAGACAAGGAAACACGGAGGCTCCATGAAAGGAAGCCATTCTTCCAGTTAACAGAAAAGCTAGGATAAGAGTCAGAGCCTCCTGGTTCCCATATCACACCTTCCTTTATTTTTTCCTATGATGCCCAGAGGAATATCTATGGACCCCAAAACCTCCTATGCTGGAGCTGTAGGGATAGCATAATGGACAAAGCAGGCACTATACAATTATGACTCGATTTCAGATCAACCAAACCCATGTAAGTGCCTGAAAGTCATGGCAATATACCCCAATTCTAGCACTCAGAAGGCCGAGACAGAGGATCCCTAAAGCAAGATGACTAGCTAGTATCAGCAAGCTCTGGGTTCAACTGAGAGACTCTGCCTCAATGAATAAGATGGGGAGTGATCAAGGCAGACTCCCAACATCAACCTTGTTGGTTACCAACTGCATGAGCATACACATACATATGTACTGGCACTCTCACACATTATCTGTATATATACACACATGAAAATGCACACATATGGAAAGATAAGAATATAGGCACAGACAGACACATACACACATACACACATACATATATACATACATACATACATACATACACACACACATAGATTCAGATCAATATACAGATAGACATAGACAGAGGTATGTGAAGATGCTGTCCCCAAGGCCTCTAATCCCAACCCTCAACATTAGACTCCAGTCCCACCAAAAAGACCTTTCTGACAAAGCCCTCACCCATAAAATAACCCCTTCTGCCAAGTCTAGGAGACAAACTTGGGTCTCTGCACAAAACAGAAGCCAATGGCAGACCGTTCCTGCTTTATCTGCCAGGAGAGCAAACATCTTCTACAGGCTCATAAGCAACCTTAAGGGCCTACACACATGCCACCTCCTCTAGGAAGTGCCCCAGCCTTCCAGATCCCTCCTTGCTCCTTCTCCAGACCTGGATCCATGGCAGTCAGTAACTTTTAATTTCTACCAGACTACAAGCTTACAAGTCTAGCTGGTACCTTAGTCAACCTCAGTTCTCTGCAAGGGAAGCTAAAAATTATCCCCCAGAAACGTCTCAGGTTGGGAGTCCTAGTACCCATCTGTAAGAGACTCTCTTATGTACTGTATGAAGTCATCACCTGCCAATAAAAATCTAATGACCTATTAGCTAAGGCAGGAAATAGACGGTGGGAGATTCGGGATAGAGAGATTGGAATTCGGGGAGTTAGAGGAAGGAGATTCTCCCTGAACTTTGAAAAAGTCTGATACATGAAACTGAGGGAGAGGTAACCAAACATCTGGAAATATAGACTAGAATAGACAGGTTATTTAGGTTACAAGGTTGTCAGGGAGCGAGCCAAAGCTTATGATCTAGGCATTCATTCATAAATAATTGGGTTTTGGAATCATTATTCTGAGAACAAAGAATCCAAGTAGAAAAGACCACAGTTAACATCCACCACATCCTCTCACTGAGCCCTGGCTTCAAACCTGGGGTGCCATCTCTCTGAAGAGCTCAACAGCAATCCTAACGAGGTAGAGCCCTGGCTCTACCCTGGATCCCCACTTCCAGCATAAAAGCCAAAAGCTTCCACAATGAGCCTGCAGAACCTCAGAGCTAAGGGTGACACAGGAAGGAAGTACAGCTCCAGAGAGAGGGCCGTTTTCCATCGCAGGTCCTCTCGAGATGGTGGCGGAGGGTCCTGACCGGAATCACTTGGTATACGGTCAGAAGTCCAAGCCAGGCCTGGAGGTGCAAGCCCGGTATCCCATCTGCTTGGGAGGCTCCAGCAGGGGGAAGGCAAGCTCACACATAGCCAGAGCTGCAGAGGAAACTGAAGGCCAGCCTTGGCAGCTTAGTAAAACCTTATCTCAAAATTAAAAAACAAAGTAAATTAAGTAAAATTAAGGCCTAATGCTATAGGCAAGTGACAGCGTTGTCCAGCATGAGTGAAGCTCTGGGTTCAATCCCTGTACTAAAAGAAGGAAACCCAAGCAGGTGGTGAGCCCATTTTTTACAGGCACCACAAGAAGTTCCATCCCCAGGAAGATCAGGGCAAACTCTATCTCTGAGCAAGGACGGGGAGTTGGCCATTGGTAATAACCTACCTATAACACATGCCAGATGCTCTGCGCATACATGGTGACCGAATGGGTGACAGATGGATGACCCCTGACCTTGCCTGAGACCCAGGCTTTTCTGGGGGAAGCAGACCCCACCTCGGGACTGTACTGGGGGAGGCTCTGCCACGAGAACAAGAGCCCTGCTCAGCTTATTGGGAAATCAATAAGGAGGCGGGCCAGGCCCTGGGCAGGCTGACACGCTGTACACAGGCCTTCTGCAAACACAATCACCTCCTCAGTTATTAATGGGCCTTGCTCGCTGCCTCTTCATTAGTGCTCAAATATCAACAGAAAACCGTTTACTTACCATGGGTTCCTGCTCGCGCCGAGCAAATTTGGACAGGGCTAGTCAAACAGGGAGCTTGTTGCTGGGCTAATGACAGAGCCCAGTGTAAAGTTTAGCAGTAGCAGAAGCAGGCAGAGAGGGCACTGGCCTGCACCTGTCCCCCAGGGGTCACCTGACAAGAGCTAGAGGGGGGGGAGCTGTACCATTGGGAAGCCAGCAGCTGGACCCCCAAACCACAGCCATCACGACACACTTGAGCATGCTGACCCCTCAACTATTTGGCTAGCCTTCATCTCCAGATCTTCACCTGACCATTAGAACTGGGTCCTGGCAGGATTATAGAAAGCTACAAGAGCCAGGATCTGAGACCGTGGGTTTCACAGCTACATAGAACCCAGGTTCAAATCCTAGCCCTGGCTAACTGTGGCCTAAGCCTCAGTCTCCCTTCTGAAAACCGGGCAGTCTGCAGCTGAGAGTCCTGAGTCTTTGATGAACTTGACACTCTCACCCAAGGTCGTGTGCTTAGGAAGTAACAGACCCAGACTGGGAGCTATGGCTCTGGGCTCTCACAGTACCACACACGTATGCAACCCATCGGCCTGGTCTACCCTGCAGCAGGCGTCCCTACCTCAAGTGGCCCATGCTGCCCTGAATGCTTACCCTAGGAATCCCTCACTCACTCTTAAATCTTTGCTCTGATTATTAGTAGAACACTGACTGAGAGGGAGCTAGACAAGAAGAAAGAGGGGTCATGCAGCTTAAAGTAAGGGCACATGTACAAGCATGTAGGGGGGTGTAAGAGAGTGTGACATAAGAAAACAAGGGAGGGCCAGGAGGACCCATCCTAAAGGGTCCTTGTAACCCACAGCACAGCACCAGTTAGTACCCCACCATCAGGTGTAAGCCAATAACCATGATCCTTCAGTCTCTGACTATTTTCTGTGATAAGGAGTTCATGTCCCCGTAAGCCAACTTTTGTACCATGGTCCCGGCATGGAAGCAACACCCCAATCTCAGCCAGTCCTGGGACAGCATAAGGACACAAGTCACTCATCAGTTATCCTACACAGCCAGTACTGAGTTCCTGTGACGTAGAGAAGTGAATTAGAACAATGCACTACTGCTCCGGGCACAGTCTTCTGTAGGATGTAAAAGGACAATGTTCTTATACATGAATACACAGTAAGATGGTGCCCTGTAGGAAAAACACATCAGTGGACAAAAACCTGGAGGGGGCCAGGAACATATTTAGAGTCAAATGCTCAGAGAAAGCCTATCTAAAGGGGAGGTGTTTATACGCAGACACAAGGAAGGACTCTTGGGAGGGTGTGGGATGACTCAGTCATTAAACCGTTTTCCATACAAGCATGAGAGCCTGGGTGAATAATCACAACACCCACAGAAAACACTGGATGTGGTAGCCCCAGTCCTTAACTCTGGCACTGGGAGTTGGGGATCCCTGGAGTTCAGTAGCCAACCCAGTTAGCCACACCATGAGCTCCAGGTTCAGTAAAAAAAAAAACTGTCTCAAAAAAATAAAAAATAAAAAACCCAAGGTAGAGAACTATCAATAAAGACACCTAACACCCACCTCTGGCCTCCCCATGCATGTGCATACATATGTCCCACTGTAATGTGGTTCATCTACACATGTGTGTACACACTCTGGTTCACACATGCTCATTTCACTCCTTGGTGAACATTCACACGTACACATCTCCCTGTCCGTCTTTCTTCTCCACACTGATGAACACACTCACAAAGCACATGACTGTTGGTCCCATTGCCCAGTGTCACACACACACACACACACACACACACACACACACAGGCTCCATTACACAAAACTCAGGTGTGTATCTCTGCGCTGTCTGTACCACTATGCTCAGACTCCGGTCCTTTTGGTACCCACTAGTTCACCTGCTTTTTCAACCTTGGCTAATGCACACAGCCACCCCAGGGTGACTGGAGCACATTTCTTCCCCTCTGGGAGAGAAATTCTGATGCCTGAATCATTTGAATCTGTGGCACTAAAAGGTCTCCTGACCAGAAGGAACAAGAAAATGTCACTGGCTGATGGGGACAATTTTAATGCAAAATGCCACCTTCTAATGATTGCACCTTTTGCTGCAGCTGCCAGCAAAAAGACACTTAGCTCTTTTCCAAGGGTCAGACTCTGATCAAACAGTTTTGTACTTTCTTCTACCTCTCTATTCCCTGAGAATTATAGTCTTGGACTCCCCCAGAGCCAGCCCAGACTTCCTACTGAGTAAAAGCGAAAAGGCCCAGGCAGGTCCCTAGGACAGCACTTCGCAGGCCTCCGGCCCTCTTCTACCTTCCTAGGCAGGTAGGTACCCTAGGACAGCACTTCGCAGGCCTCCGGCCCTCTTCTACCTTCCTAGGCTCTGAGCAGAGATGAAAGACTCCTGTTTTACCTTCTTAAAACCAGGGCCTTGTGGTAGAGAAACTCCTCAGAGCTTCCACTGAGGCCCATCTTCCCCTTTGCTGCGTGCCCTCTGCATAGCTCTTCTCTTCGCTCTTCTTCCCTCTTCAGACAGCCCTGAGCCTCTCATGGAGAACACAGGTGAAGTGTTACCACCCTGTCCTTGGAATCTGGCACAGCGCGGACTTGTTGCAGGTGCCTTTTAATGCTTGCCCGGTGGATAAGAACCGTGGAGTGGAGACAGAAGAGAATCATGTGCTTCCTCGGGAGGGCAAAGGAGCCCTTGCAGCCCTTCTCAGTCTACCCTAATTCCTTTCCTCCTGAGCCATCCCAAGCGGCCACCGCTGTCCTTGAAGACCTTCAGTGCCCCACCTGATGAACACTACTGCAGCTCACACAGCCCCTACCCAGCCCCATCCCTCCACTCAGGGTCCATACCACCTACATTCCTTCTGCCTTCCCATATCCACCGCTGCTCCTCGATCCTCTACCTGAAGGGCTTCACCCTCTAAGTCCTATGGACCCCTCAGACCCCGTGCTGAAGAACACTTTCAACAGTAGGCAGACTTCCAAACTGGCATCCAAGATTTCCTATCCCTAGAGCCAAAAGAACACAAATCTAGAAACTTCTGTAAGGAATTTTGGAGGTCCCAAATCAGATGACTCTGGTCCTGATCTAACTACTGAGCCCTTTCAGAGCAGAGCTTCTGGGATAGAGTGTAATTCTAATACTCGAGAGTCCTTGAATTCCGTCCTCAGCTCAATTAATTAATTAATTAGTCAATCAATCTTATAAAAAAGAGCTTCCCCTGATGGTGTGAAAAGACACACCAGGGCACCAGGCATCACGGCACATACATGTCCTCTCAGTGCCTGGGAGGCTGAGGTATGAAGACTGAGAATTCAAGGCCAGCACACTTGATATTACCAGA